>NC_133336.1:165353719-166731219 GCF_042186555.1 Aquarana catesbeiana | reverse complement strand
ACAAGGGACAACAATCTCATTGAGTTTGAAAAAAAAAACACCAAAAATACATTACTAATGTTAATAATGTTCAAGTGGTAAGTCTTGAAAATCAAAAAAATTACGTAACCAAAAACGGTGCTTTGGGTTAACTTTATCTAAAAACTAAAAAATAAACACTATAAAAAAAAAAAATAATAATGGGTTCTTTGTGTTAACTTTACAAACCTAAAAAAAAAAAAAAAAAAAAAAAAAAAAAGGGGGAAAAAGTATTATTAGTATGGAAACATTGTTTTAAAAAGGCATACTATATCATTCATGAGATCAAAGAGAAAAAGAATCCAGAAATCAGTTTGGGAGAACTCTGATTATGAACAGCAAAACACCTTCGTTCTTTAGAGCCTTCGTAAAGAAGAAATAAAATGCGCTGCATTGAACGATCACAGATTTTGCAGCGTGATGAATGTGCTACCTACAATACGAACACTAGTTTTACTAGACCGAATGCTTCCGTTTAGTTTTTGCTTATGAGCATGCGTCGTTTTTTTGTCCGTCGGACTAGCATACAGACGAGCGGACTTCGGGGTCCGTCGTACTTACGACGTAAAGATTTGAAGCATGCTTCAAATCTAAAGTCCGTCGGATTTTAGGCTAAAAAAGTCCGTTGAAAGTCCGGAGAAGCCCACACACGATCGGATTACCAGCCAGCTTTAGTCCGTCAGCGTCCGTTGGACTTTTGTAGACGAAAAGTCCGACCGTGTGTACGCGGCATAACTTGTAGTTTTAGCTGAACACTGTGAGGAGGACACACTACCCTAACTTCTAGCTTTAGCTGAACCCTGTGCAGAGGTCACACTACACTAACTTGTAGCTTTAGCTGAACACTGTGCTGAGGTCTCACTACACTAACTTGTAGTTTTAGCTGAACACTGTGAGGAGGACACACTACACCAACTTGTAGCTTTAGCTGAACACTGTGAGGAGGACGCACTACACTAACTTGTAGCTTTAGCTGAACACTGTGCAGAGGTCGCACTACACTAATTTTTAGTTTTAGCTGAACATTGTGAGGAGGACACACTACCCTAACTTGTAGCTTTAGCTGAACACTGTGCAGAGGTCACACTAAACTAACTTGTAGCTTTAGCTGAACACTATGAGGAGGACGCACTACACTAACTTGTAGCTTTAGCTGAACACTGTGCAGAGGTCTCACTACACTAACTTGTAGTTTTAGCTGAACACCGTGAGCAGGACGCACTACACTTACTTGTAGCTTTAGCTTAACACTGTGCAGAGGTCTCACTACATTAACTTGTAGTTTTAGCTGAACACTGTGAGCAGGACACACTACACTAACTTGTAGCTTTAGCTGAACACTGTGCAGAGGTCACACTACACTAACTTGTAGTTTTAGCTGAACACTGTGAGGAAGACGCACTACACTAACTTGTAGCTTTAGCTGAACACTGTGCAGAGGTCGCACTACACTAACTTGTAGTTTTAGCTGGACACTGTGAGCAGGATGCACTACACTAACTTGTAGCTTTAGCTGAACACTCTGCAGAGGTCGCACTACACTAACTTGTAGTTTTAGCTGAACACTGTAAGGAGGACGCACTACACTAACTTGTAGCTTTAGCTGAACACTGTGCAGAGGTCTCACTACACTAACTTGTAGTTTTAGCTGAACACTGTGAGGAGGACACACTACACCAACTTGTAGCTTTAGCTGAACACTGTGAGGAGGACACACTACACTAACTTGTAGCTTTAGCTGAACACTGTGCAGAGGTCTCACTACACTAACTTGTAGTTTTAGCTGAATACTGTGAGGAGGACGCACTCCACTAACTTGTAGCTTTAGCTGAACACTATGAGGAGGACGCACTACACTAACTTGTAGCTTTAGCTGAACACTGTGCAGAGGTCGCACTACAGTAACTTGTAGTTTTAGCTGAACACTGTGAGGAGGACGCACTACCCTAACTTGTAGCTTTAGCTGAACACTGTGCAGAGGTCACATTGAACTAACATGTAGTTTTAGCTGAACACTGTGAGGAGGACGCACTACACTAACTTGTAGCTTTAGCTGAACATTGTGCAGAGGTCGCACTACACTAACTTATAGTTTTAGCTGAACACTGTAAGCAGGACGCACTACACTAACTTGTAGCTTTAGCTGAACACTGTGCAGAGGTCGCACTACACTAACTTGTAGTTTTAGCTGAACACTGTGAGTAGGACGCACTACACTAACTTGTAGCTTTAGTTGAACACTGTGCAAAGGTCTCACTACACTAATTTGTAGCTTTAGATGAACACTGTGCAGAGGTCTCACTACACTAACTTGTAATTTTAGCTGAACACTGTGAGGAGGACACACTACACTGACTTGGAGCTTTAGCTGAACACTGTGCAGAGGTCTCACTACACTAACTTGTAGTTTTAGCTGAACACTGTGAGCAGGACGAACTACACTAACTTGTAGCTTTAGCTGAAAACTGTGCAGAGGTCTAACTACACTAACTTGTAGTTTTAGCTGAACACAGTGAGGAGGACGCAATATACTAACTTGTAGCTATAGCTGAACACTGTGCAGAGGTCGCACTACCCTAACTTGTAGTTTTAGCTGAACACTGTGAGCAGGACACATTACACTAACTTGTAGCTTTAGCTGAACACTGTGCAGAGGTCTCACTACACTAACTTGTAGCTTTAGCTGAACACTGTGCAGAAGTCGCACTACACTAACTTTTAGTTTTAGCTGAACACTGTGAGGAGGACGCACTAAACTAACTTGTAGCTTTAGCTGAACACTGTGCAGAGATCACACTAAACTAACTTGTAGCTTTATCTGAACACTGTGAGGAGGACGCACTACACTAACTTGTAGCTTTAGCTGAACACTGTGCAGAGGTCTCACTACACTAACTTGTAGTTTTAGCTGAACACTGTGAGCAGGACACACTACACTAACTTGTAGCTTTAGCTGAACACTATGCAGAGGTCGTACTACACTAACTTGTAGCTTTAGCTGAACACTATGCAGAGGTCGCACTACACTAACTTGTAGCTTTAGCTGAACACTATGCAGAGGTCGTACTACACTAGCTTGTAGCTTTAGCTGAACACTGTGCAGAGGTCACACTAAACTAACTTGTAGCTTTAGCTGAACACTGTAAAGAGGACGCACTACACTAACTTGTAGCTTTAGCTGAACACTGTGCAGAGGTCTCACTACACTAACTTGTAGTTTTAGCTGAACACTGTGAGGAGGACACACTACACCAACTTGTAGCTTTAGCTGAACACTGTGAGGAGGACACACTACACTAACTTGTAGTTTTAGCTGAACACTGTGCAGAGGTCTCACTACACTAAATTGTAGTTTTAGCTGAACACTGTGAGGAGGACGCACTACCCTAACTTGTAGCTTTAGCTGAACACTGTGCAGAGGTCACATTAAACTAACTCGTAGTTTTAGCTTTACACTGTGAGGAGGACGCACTACACTAACTTGTAGCTTTAGCTGAACATTGTGCAGAGGTGGCACTACACTAACTTATAGTTTAGCTGAACAGTGTGAGGAGGACACACTACACCAACTTGTAGCTTTTGCTGAACACTGTGAGGAGGACGCACTACACTAACTTGTAGCTTTAGCTGAACACTGTGCAGAGGTCACACTACACTAACTTGTAGTTTTAGCTGAACACTGTGAGCAGGATGCACTACACTAACTTGTAGCTTTAGCTGAACACTGTGCAGAGGTCGCACTACACTAACTTGTAGTTTTAGCTGAACACTGTAAGGAGGACGCACTACCCTAACTTGTAGCTTTAGCTGAACACTGTTCAGAGGTCACATTAAACTAACTTGTAGTTTTAGCTGAACACTGTGAGGAGGACGCACTACACTAACTTGTAGCTTTAGCTGAACATTGTGCAGAGGTCGCACTACACTAACTTATAGTTTTAGCTGAACACTGTAAGCAGGACGCACTACACTAACTTTTAGCTTTAGCTGAACACTGTGCAGAGGTCGCTCTACACTAACTTGTAGTTTTAGCTGAACACTGTGAGTAGGACGCACTACACTAACTTGTAGGTTTAGCTGAACACTGTGCAAAGGTCTCACTACACTAACTTGTAGCTTTAGATGAACACAGTGCAGAGGTCTCACTACACTAACTTGTAATTTTAGCTGAACACTGTGGGGAGGACACACTACACTGACTTGTAGCTTTAGCTTAACACTGTGCAGAGGTCTCACTACACTAACTTGTAGTTTTAGCTGAACACTGTGAGGAGGACGCATTACACTAACTTGTAGCTTTAGCTGAACAATGTGCAGAGGTCGCACTACACTAACTTGTGGCTTTAGCTGAACACTGTGCAGAGGTCTCACTACACTAACTTGTAGTTTTAGCTGAACACTGTGAGCAGGACGCACTACACTAACTTGTAGTTTTAGCTGAACACTGTGCAGAGGTCTCACTACACTAACTTGTAGTTTTAGCTGAACACTGTGAGCAGGACGCACTACACTAACTTGTAGCTTTAGCTGAACACTGTGCAGAGGTCTCACTACACTAACTTGTAGTTTAAAGTGAACACCGTGAGCAGGACACACTACACTAACTTGTAGCTTTAGCTTAACACTGTGCAGAGGTCTCACTACACTAACTTGTAGTTTTAGCTGAACACTGTGAGCAGGACACACTACACTAACTTGTAGCTTTAGCTGAACACTGTGCAGAGGTCACACTACACTAACTTGTAGTTTTAGCTGGACACTGTGAGCAGGATGCACTACACTAACTTGTAGCTTTAGCTGAACACTCTGCAGAGGTCGCACTACACTAACTTGTAGTTTTAGCTGAACACTGTGAGGAGGACGCACTACCCTAACTTGTAGCTTTAGCTGAACACTGTGCAGAGGTCACACTAAACTAACTTGTAGCTTTAGCTGAACACTGTAAGGAGGAAGCACTACACTAACTTGTAGCTTTAGCTGAACACTGTGCAGAGGTCTCACTACACTAACTTGTCGTTTTAGCTGAACACTGTGAGGAGGACACACTACACCAACTTGTAGCTTTAGCTGAACACTGTGAGGAGGACACACTACACTAACTTGTAGCTTTAGCTGAACACTGTGCAGAGGTCTCACTACACTAACTTGTAGTTTTAGCTGAATACTGTGAGGAGGACGCACTCCACTAACTTGTAGCTTTAGCTGAACACTGTGCAGATGTCGCACTACACTAACTTGTAGTTTTAACTGAACACTGTGAGGAGGATGCTCTACCCTAACTTGTAGCTTTAGCTGAACACTGTGCAGAGGTCACATTAAACTAACTTGTAGTTTTAGCTGAACACTGTGAGGAGGACGCACTACACTAACTTGTAGCTTTAGCTGAACATTGTGCAGAGGTCGCACTACACTAACTTATAGTTTTAGCTGAACACTGTGAGGAGGACACACTACACCAACTTGTAGCTTTAGCTGAACACTGTGAGGAGGACGCACTACACTAACTTGTAGCTTTAGCTGAACACTGTGCAGAAGTCGCACTACACTAACTTGTAGTTTTAGCTGAACACTGTGAGCAGGATGCACTACACTAAATTGTAGCTTTAGCTGAACACTGTGCAGAGGTCGCACTACAGTAACTTGTAGTTTTAGCTGAACACTGTGAGGAGGATGCACTACCCTAACTTGTAGCTTTAGCTGAACACAGTGCAGAGGTCACATTGAACTAACATGTAGTTTTAGCTGAACACTGTGAGGAGGACGCACTACACTAACTTGTAGCTTTAGCTGAACATTGTGCAGAGGTCGCACTACACTAACTTATAGTTTTAGCTGAACACTGTAAGCAGGACGCACTACACTAACTTGTAGCTTTAGCTGAACACTGTGCAGAGGTCGCACTACACTAACTTGTAGTTTTAGCTGAACATTGTGAGTAGGACGCACTACACTAACTTGTAGCTTTAGCTGAACACTGTGCAAAGGTCTCACTACACTAATTTGTAGCTTTAGATGAACACTGTGCAGAGGTCTCACTACACTAACTTGTAATTTTAGCTGAACACTGTGAGGAGGACACACTACACTGACTTGTAGCTTTAGCTGAACACTGTGCAGAGGTTTCACTACACTAACTTGTAGTTTTAGTTGAACACTGTGAGCAGGACGTACTACACTAACTTGTAGCTTTAGCTGAAAACTGTGCCAAGTTCTAACTACACTAACTTGTAGTTTTAGCTGAACACAGTGAGGAGGACGCAATATACTAACTTGTAGTTATAGCTGAACACTGTTCAGAGGTCGCACTACACTAACTTGTAGTTTTAGCGGAACACTGTGAGGAGGACACACTACCCTAACTTCTAGCTTTAGCTGAACCCTGTGCAGAGGTCACACTAAACTAACTTGTAGCTTTAGCTGAACACTGTAAGGAGGACGCACTACACTAACTTGTAGCTTTAGCTGAACATAGTGAAGAGGTCGCACTACACTAACTTATAGTTTTAGCTGAACACTGTAAGCAGGACGCACTACACTAACTTGAAGCTTTAGCTGAACACTGTGCTGAGGTCTCACTACACTAACTTGTAGTTTTAGCTGAACACTGTGAGGAGGACGTACTACCCTAACTTGTAGCTTTAGCTGAACACTGTGCAGAGGTCACATTAAACTAACTTGTAGTTTTAGCTGAACACTGTGAGGAGGACGCACTACACTAACTTGTAGCTTTAGCTGAACATAGTGAAGAGGTCGCACTACACTAACTTATAGTTTTAGCTGAACACTGTAAGCAGCACGCACTACACTAACTTGTAGCTTTAGCTGAACACTGTGCAGAGGTCGCACTACACTAACTTGTAGTTTTAGCTGAACACTGTGAGTAGGACGCACTACTCTAACTTGTAGCTTTAGCTGAACACTGTGCAGAGGTCACACTAAACTAACTTGTAGCTTTAGATGAACACTGTAAGGAGGACGCACTACACTAACTTGTAGCTTTAGCTGAACACTGTGCAGCGGTCGCACTACAGTAACTTGTAGTTTTAGCTGAACACTGTGAGGAGGACGCACTACCCTAACTTGTAGCTTTAGCTGAACACTGTGCAGAGGTCACATTAAACTAACTTGTAGTTTTAGCTGAACACTGTGAGGAGGACACACTACACTAACTTGTAGCTTTAGCTGAACACTGTGCAGAGGTCGCACTACACTAACTTGTAGTTTTAGCTGAACACTGTGCAGAGGTCGCACTACAGTAACTTGTAGTTTTAGCTGAACACTGTGAGGAGGACGCACTACCCTAACTTGTAGCTTTAGCTGAACACTGTGCAGAGGTCACATTGAACTAACATGTAGTTTTAGCTGAACACTGTGAGGAGGACGCACTACACTCACTAACTTGTAGCTTTAGCTGAACATTGTGCAGAGGTCGCACTACACTAACTTATAGTTTTAGCTGAACACTGTAAGCAGGACGCACTACACTAACTTGTAGCTTTAGCTGAACACTGTGCAGAGGTCGCACTACACTAACTTGTAGCTTTAGCTGAACACTGTGCAAAGGTCTCACTACACTAATTTGTAGCTTTAGATGAACATTGTGCAGAGGTCTCACTACACTAACTTGTAATTTTAGCTGAACACTGTGAGGAGGACACACTACACTGACTTGTAGCTTTAGCTGAACACTGTGCAGAGGTTTCACTACACTAACTTGTAGTTTTAGCTGAACACTGTGAGCAGGACGCACTACACTAACTTGTAGCTTTAGCTGAAAACTGTGTAGAGTTCTAACTACACTAACTTGTAGTTTTAGCTGAACACAGTGAGGAGGACGCAATATACTAACTTGTAGTTATAGCTGAACACTGTGCAGAGGTCGCACTACACTAACTTGTAGTTTTAGCGGAACACTGTGAGGAGGACACACTACCCTAACTTCTAGCTTTAGCTGAACCCTGTGCAGAGGTCACACTAAACTAACTTGTAGCTTTAGCTGAACACTGTAAGGAGGACGCACTACACTAACTTGTAGCTTTAGCTGAACATAGTGAAGAGGTCGCACTACACTAACTTATAGTTTTAGCTGAACACTGTAAACAGGACGCACTACACTAACTTGTAGCTTTAGCTGAACACTGTGCAGCGGTCGCACTACAGTAACTTGTAGTTTTAGCTGAACACTGTGAGGAGGACGCACTACCCTAACTTGTAGCTTTAGCTGAACACTGTGCAGAGGTCACATTAAACTAACTTGTAGTTTTAGCTGACCACTGTGAGGAGGACGCACTACACTAACTTGTAGCTTTAGCTGAACACTGTGCAGATGTCTCACTACACTAACTTGTAGTTTTAGCTGAACACTGTGAGGAGGACGCACTACACTATCTTGAAGCTTTAGCTGAACACTGTGCAGAGGTTGCACTACACTAACTTGTAGTTTTAGCTGAACACTGTGAGCAGGACGCACTACACTAACATGTAGCTTTAGCTGAACACTGTGCAGAGGTCTCACTACACTAACTTTTAGTTTTAGCTGAACACTGTGAGCAGGACGCACTAAACTAACTTGTAGCTTTAGCTGAACACTGTGCAGAGGTCTCACTACACTAACTTGTAGCTTTAGCTGAACACTGTGAGGAGGATGCACTATATTAACTTGTAGCTTTAGCTGAACACTGTGCAGAGGTCGCATAACACTAATTTTTAGTTTTAGCTGAAAACAGGACGCACTACACTAACTTGTAGCTTTAGCTGAACACTGTGAGGAGGACGCACTATACTAACTTGTAGCTTTAGCTGATCACTGTGGAGAGGTCGCACTACACTAACTTGTAGTTTTAGCTGAACACTGTGAGGAGGACACACTACACTAACTTGAAGCTTTAGCTGAACACCGTGAAGAGGTATCACTAAACTAACTTGTAGCTTTAGCTGAACACTGTGCAGAGGTCGCACTACACTAACTTGTAGTTTTAGCTGAACACTGTGAGGAGGACACACTACAACAACTTGTAGCTTTAGCTGAACACTGTGCAGAGGTCTCACTCCACTAACTTGTAGCTTTAGCTGAACACTGTGCAGAGGTCGCACTACACTAACTTGTAGTTTTAGCTGAACACTGTGAGGAGGACACACTACAACAACTTGTAGCTTTAGCTGAACACTGTGAGGAGGACGCACTACACTAACTTGTAGCTTTAGCTGAACACTGTGCAGAGGTCTCACTACACTAAATTGTAGTTTTAGCTGAACACTGTGAGGAGGACGCAATATACTAACTTGTAGCTTTAGCTGAACACTGTGCAGAGGTCACATTAAACTAACTTGTAGTTTTAGCTGAACACTGTGAGGAGGATGCAGTACCCTAACTTGTAGCTTTAGCTGAACACTGTGCAGAGGTCACACTAAACTAACTTGTAGCTTTAGCTGAACACTGTGAGCAGGAAGCACTACACTAACTTGTAGCTTTAGCTGAACACTGTGAGCAGGAAGCACTACACTAACTTGTAGCTTTAGCTGAACACTGTGCAGAGGTCGCACTACACTAACTTGTAGTTTTAGCTGAAAACAGGACGCACTACACTAACTTGTAGCTTTAGCTGAACACTGTGAGGAGGACACACTATACTAACTTGTAGCCTTAGCTGATCACTGTGGAGAGGTCGCACTACACTAACTTGTAGCTTTAGCTGAACACTGTGCAGAGGTCGCACTACACTAACTTGTAGTTTTAGCTGAACACTGTGAGCAGGACGCACTACACCAACTTGTAGCTTTAGCTGAACACTGTGCAAAGGTCTCACTACACTAACTTGTAGCTTTAGCTGAACACTGTGCAGAGGTCGCACTACACTAACTTGTAGTTTTAGCTGAACACTGTGAGGAGGACACACTACACTAACTTTTAGCTTTAGCTGAACACTGTGCAGAGGTCTCACTACACTAACTTTTAGTTTTAGATGAACACTGTGAGCAGGACGCACTACACTGACTTGTAGCTTTAGCTGAACACTGTGCAGAGGTCTCACCACACTAACTTGTAGCTTTAGCTGAACACTGTGCAGAGGTCGCACTACACTAACTTGTAGTTTTAGCTGAAAACAGGACGCACTACACTAACTTTTAGCTTTAGCTGAACTCTGTGAGGAGGACGCACTATACTAACTTGTAGCTTTAGCTGATCACTGTGGAGAGGCCGCACTACACTAACTTGTAGTTTTAGCTGAACACTGAGATCAGGACATACTACACTAACTTGTAGCTTTAGCTGATCACTGTGAAGAGGTCGCACTACACTAACTTGTAATTTTAGCTGAACACTGTGAGGAGGACGCACTACACTAACTTGTAGCTTTAGCTGAACATTGTGCAGAGGTCCCACTACACTAACTTGTAGTTTTAGCTGAACACTTTGAGTAGGACGCACTACACTAACTTGTAGCTTTAGCTGAACACTGTGCAGAGGTCGCACTACACTAACTTGTAGTTTTCGTTGAACACTGTGAGGAGGACACACTACACTAACTTGTAGCTTTAGCTGAACACTGTGCAGAGGTCTCACTACACTAACTTGTAGTTTTAGCTGAAAACTGTGAGGAGGACGCACTACACTATCTTGAAGCTTTAGCTGAACACTGTGCAGAGGTCGCACTACACTAACTTGTAGTTTTAGCTGAACACTGTGAGCAGGACGCACTACACTAACTTGTAGCTTTAGCTGAACACTGTGCAGAGGTCTAACTACACTAACTTGTAGCTTTAGCTGAACACTGTGCAGAGGTCTCACTACAATAACTTTTAGTTTTAGCTGAACACTGTGAGCAGGACGCAATACACTAACTTGTAGCTTTAGCTGAACACTGTGCAGAGGTCTCACTACACTAACTTGTAGCTTTAGCTGAACACTGTGAGGAGGATGCACTACATTACCTTGTAGCTTTAGCTGAACACTGTGCAGAGGTCGCACTACACTAATTTGTAGTTTTAGCTGAAAACAGGACGCACTACACTAACTTGTAGCTTTAGCTTTACACTGTGAGGAGGATGCACTATACTAACTTGTAGCTTTAGCTGGTCACTGTGGAGGGGTCGCACTACACTAACTTGTAGTTTTAGCTGAACACTGTGAGGAGGACACACTACACTAACTTGTAGCTTTAGCTGAACACTGTGCAGAGGTCCCACTACACTAACTTGTAGTTTTTGCTGAACACTTTGAGGAGGACGCACTACACTAACTTGTAGCTTTAACTGAACACTGTGCAGAGGTCTCACTACAATAACTTGTAGTTTTAGCTGAACACTGTGAGGAGGACACTCTACACTAAATTGTAGCTTTAGCTGAACACTGTGCAGAGGTCACACTACACTAACTTGTAGTTTTAGCTGAACACTGTGAGCAGGATGCACTAAACTAACTTGTAGCTTTAGCTGAACACTGTGCAGAGGTCTCACTACACTAACTTGTAGCTTTAGCTGAACACTGTGCAGAGGTCGCACTACACTAACTTGTAGTTTTAGCTGAACAATGTGAGCAGGACGCACTACACTAACTTGTAACCTTAGCTGAACACTGTGCAGAATTCTCACTACACTAACTTGTAGTTTTAGCTGAACACTGTGAGCAGGACGCACTACACTAACTTGTAGCTTTAGCTGAACACTGTGCAGAGGTCTCGCTACACTAACTTGTAGTTTTAGCTGACCACTGTGAGGAGGACGCACTACACTAACTTGTAGCTTTTGCTGAACACTGTGCAGAGGTCGCACTACACTAACTTGTAGTTTTAGCTGAAAACAGGATGCACTACACTAACTTGTAGCTTTAGCTGAACACTGTGAGGAGGACGAACTACACTAACTTGTAGCTTTAGCTGAACACTGTGCAGAGGTCTCACTACACTAACTTGCAGTTTTAGCTGAACACTGTGAGGAGGACGCAATATACTAACTTGTAGCTTTAGCTGAACACTGTGCAGAGGTCACATTAAACTAACTTGTAGTTTGAGCTGAACACTGTGAGGAGGACGTGCTACCCTAACTTGTAGTTTTAGCTGAACACTGTGCAGAGGTCACACTAAACTAACTTTTAGCTTTAGCTGAACACTGTGACCAGGAAGCACTACACTAACTTGTAGCTTTAGCTGAACACTGTGCAGAGGTCGCACTACACTAACTTGTAGTTTTAGCTGAAAACAGGACACACTACACTAACTTGTAGCTTTAGCTGAACACTGTGAGGAGGACGCACTATACTAACTTGTAGCTTTAGCTGATCACTGTGGAGAGGTCGCACTACACTAACTTGTAGTTTTAGCTGAAAACTGTGAGCAGGACGCACTACACTAACATGTAGCTTTAGCTGAACACTGTGCAGAGGACGCACTACACTAACTTGTAGTTTTAGCTGAACACTGTGAGGAGGACACACTACAACAACTTGTAGCTTTAGCTGAACACTTTGAGGAGGACGCACTACACTAACTTGTAGCTTTAGCTGAACACTGTGCAGAGGTCTCACTACACTAACTTGTAGTTTTAGCTGAACACTGTGAGGAGGACGCAATATACTAACTTGTAGCTTTAGCTGAACAATGTGCAGAGGTCGCACTACACTAACTTGTAGTTTTAGCTGAACACTGTGAGGAGGACACACTACCCTAACGTCTAGCTTTAGCTGAACACTGTGCAGAGGTCACACTAAACTAACTTGTAGCTTTAGCTGAACACTGTAAGGAGGACGCACTACACTAACTTGTAGCTTTAGCTGAACACTGTGCTGAGGTCTCACTAAACTAACTTGTAGTTTTAGCTGAACACTGTGAGGAGGACACACTACACCAACTTGTAGCTTTAGCTGAACACTGTGAGGAGGATGCACAACACTAACTTGTAGCTTTAGCTGAACACTGTGCAGAGGTCGCACTACACTAACTTGTAGTTTTAGCTGAACACTGTGAGGAGGACGCACTACCCTAACTTGTAGCTTTAGCTGAACACTGTGCAGAGGTCACATTAAACTAACTTGTAGTTTTAGCTGAACACTGTAAGGAGGACGCACTCCCCTAACTTGTAGCTTTAGCTGAACACTGTGCAGAGGTCACACTAACTTGTAGCTTTAGCTGAACACTGTGAGCAGGAAGCACTACACTAACTTGTAGCTTTAGCTGAACACTGTTCAGAGGTCGCACTACACTAATTTGTAGTTTTAGCTGAACACTGTGAGCAGGACGCACTACACTAACTGGTAGCTTTAGCTGAACACTGTGCAAAGGTCTCACTACACTAACTTGCAGCTTTAGCTGAACACTGTGCAGAGGTCGCACTACACTAACTTTTAGTTTTAGCTGAACACTGTGAGCAGGACGCACTACACTAACTTGTAGCTTTAGCTGAACACTGTGCAGAGGTCTCACTACACTAACTTGTAGCTTTAGCTGAACACTGTGAGGAAGATGCACTACATTAACTTGCAGCTTTAGCTGAACACTGTGCAGAGGTCGCACTACACTAAATTGTAGTTCTAGCTGAAAACAGGACGCACTACACTAACTTTTAGCTTTAGCTGAACTCTGTGAGGAGGACGCACTATACTAACTTGTAGCTTTAGCTGATCACTGTGGAGAGGCCGCACTACACTAAATTGTAGTTTTAGCTGAACACTCTGAGGAGGACACACTACACTAACTTGTAGCTTTAGCTGAACACCGTGCAGAGGTCTCACTACACTAACTTGTAGCTTTAGCTGAACACTGTGCAGAGGTCGCACTACACTAACTTGTAGTTTTAGCTGAACACTGTGAGGAGGACGCACTACACTAACTTGTAGCTTTAGCTGAACACTGTGCAGAGGTCCCACTACACTAACTTGTAGTTTTAGCTGAACACTTTGAGGAGGACGCACTACACTAACTTGTAGCTTTAACTGAACACTGTGCAGAGGTCTCACTACACTAACTTGTAGTTTTAGCTGAACACTGTGAGGAGGACACTCTACACTAAATTGTAGCTTTAGCTGAACACTGTGCAGAGGTCACACTACACTAACTTGTAGTTTTAGCTGAACACTGTGAGCAGGACGCACTAAACTAACTTGTAGCTTTAGCTGAACACTGTGCAGAGGTCGCACTACACTAACTTGTAGTTTTAGCTTAACACTGTGAGGAGGACGCACTACACTAACTTGTAGCTTTAGCTGAACACTGTGCAGAGGTCCCACTACACTAACTTGTAGTTTTAGCTGAACACTTTGAGGAGGACGCACTACACTAACTTGTAGCTTTAACTGAACACTGTGCAGAGGTCTCACTACACTAACTTGTAGTTTTAGCTGAACACTGTGAGGAGGACACTCTACACTAAATTGTAGCTTTAGCTGAACACTGTGCAGAGGTCACACTACACTAACTTGTAGTTTTAGCTGAACACTGTGAGCAGGACGCACTAAACTAACTTGTAGCTTTAGCTGAACACTGTGCAGAGGTCTCACTACACTAACTTGTAGCTTTAGCTGAACACTGTGCAGAGGTCGAACTACACTAACTTGTAGTTTTAGCTGAACACTGTGAGCAGGACGCACTACACTAACTTGTAGCCTTAGCTGAACACTGTGCAGAGGTCTCACTACACTAACATGTAGTTTTAGCTGACCACTGTGAGGAGGACGCACTACACTAACTTGTAGCTTTAGCTGAACACTGTGCAGAGGTCGCACTACACTAACTTGTAGTTTTAGCTGAAAACAGGACGCACTACACTAACTTGTAGCTTTAGCTGAACACTGTGAGGAGGACGCACTATACTAACTTGTAGCTTTAGCTGATCACTGTGGAGAGGTCGCACTACACTAACTTGTAGTTTTAGCTGAACACTGTGAGCAGGACGCACTACACCAACTTGTAGCTTTAGCTGAACACTGTGCAGAGGTCTCACTACAGTAACTTGTAGCTTTAGCTGAACACTGTACAGAGGTCGCTCTACACTAACTTGTAGCTTTAGCTGAACAATGTGCTGTGTTCTCACTACACTAACTTGTAGTTTTAGCTGAACACTGTGAGGAGGACACACTACACCAACTTGTAGCTTTAGCTGAACACTGTGAGGAGGACGCACTACACTAACTTGTAACTTTAGCTACACACTGTGCAGAGGTCGCACTACACTAACTTGTAGTTTTAGCTGAACACTGTGAGCAGGATGCACTACACTAACTTGTAGCTTTAGCTGAACACTGTGCAGAGGTCACACTAAACTAACTTGTAGCTTTAGCTGAACACTGTAAGGAGGACGCACTACACTAACTTGTAGCTTTAGCTGAACACTGTGCTGAGGTCTCACTAAACTAACTTGTAGTTTTAGCTGAACACTGTGAGGAGGACACACTACACCAACTTGTAGCTTTAGCTGAACACTGTGAGGAGGATGCACAACACTAACTTGTAGCTTTAGCTGAACACTGTGCAGAGGTCGCACTACACTAACTTGTAGTTTTAGCTGAACACTGTGAGGAGGACGCACTACCCTAACTTGTAGCTTTAGCTGAACACTGTGCAGAGGTCACATTAAACTAACTTGTAGTTTTAGCTGAACACTGTAATGGAGGACGCACTACCCTAACTTGTAGCTTTAGCTAAACACTGTGCAGAGGTCACACTAACTTGTAGCTTTAGCTGAACACTGTGAGCAGGAAGCACTACACTAACTTGTAGCTTTAGCTGAACACTGTTCAGAGGTCGCACTACACTAATTTGTAGTTTTAGCTGAACACTGTGAGCAGGACGCACTACACTAACTGGTAGCTTTAGCTGAACACTGTGCAAAGGTCTCACTACACTAACTTGCAGCTTTAGCTGAACACTGTGCAGAGGTCGCACTACACTAACTTGTAGTTTTAGCTGAACACTGTGAGGAGGACATACTACCCTAACTTGTAGCTTTAGCTGAACACTATGCAGAGGTCACACTAAACTAACTTGTACCTTTAGCTGAACACTGTGAGGAGGACGCACTACACTAACTTGTAGCTTTAGATGAACACTGTGCAGAGGTCTCACTACACTAACTTGTAGTTTTAGCTGAACACTGTGAAGAGGACGCACTACACTAACTTGTAGCTTTAGCTGAACACTGTTCAGAGGTCGCACTACACTAACTTGTAGTTTTAGCTGAACACTGTGAGGAGGACACACTACACTAACTTTTAGCTTTAGCTGAACACTGTGCAGAGGTCTCACTACACTAACTTTTAGTTTTAGCTGAACACTGTGAGCAGGACGCACTACACTAACTTGTAGCTTTAGCTGAACACTGTGCAGAGGTCTCACTACACTAACTTGTAGCTTTAGCTGAACACTGTGAGGAAGATGCACTACATTAACTTGCAGCTTTAGCTGAACACTGTGCAGAGGTCGCACTACACTAAATTGTAGTTTTAGCTGAAAACAGGACGCACTACACTAACTTGTAGTTTTAGCTGAACACTGTGAGGAGTACGCACTACACTAACTTGTAGCTTTAGCTGAACACTGTGCAGAGGTCCCACTACACTAACTTGTAGTTTTAGCTGAACACTTTGAGGAGGACGCACTACACTAACTTGTAGCTTTAACTGAACACTGTGCAGAGGTCTCACTACACTAACTTGTAGTTTTAGCTGAACACTGTGAGGAGGACACTCTACACTAAATTGTAGCTTTAGCTGAACACTGTGCAGAGGTCACACTACACTAACTTGTAGTTTTAGCTGAACACTGTGAGCAGGACGCACTAAACTAACTTGTAGCTTTAGCTGAACACTGTGCAGAGGTCTCACTACACTAACTTGTAGCTTTAGCTGAACACTGTGCAGAGGTCGAACTACACTAACTTGTAGTTTTAGCTGAACACTGTGAGCAGGACGCACTACACTAACTTGTAGCCTTAGCTGAACACTGTGCAGAGGTCTCACTACACTAACATGTAGTTTTAGCTGACCACTGTGAGGAGGACGCACTAAACTAACTTGTAGCTTTAGCTGAACACTGTGCAGAGTTCGCACTACACTAACTTGTAGTTTTAGCTGAAAACAGGACGCACTACACTAACTTGTAGCTTTAGCTGAACACTGTGAGGAGGACGCACTATACTAACTTGTAGCTTTAGCTGATCACTGTGGAGAGGTCGCACTACACTAACTTGTAGTTTTAGCTGAACACTGTGAGCAGGACGCACTACACCAACTTGTAGCTTTAGCTGAACACTGTGCAGAGGTCTCACTACAGTAACTTGTAGCTTTAGCTGAACACTGTACAGAGGTCGCTCTACACTAACTTGTAGCTTTAGCTGAACACTGTGCTGTGTTCTCACTACACTAACTTGTAGTTTTAGCTGAACACTGTGAGGAGGACACACTACACCAACTTGTAGCTTTAGCTGAACACTGTGAGGAGGACGCACTACACTAACTTGTAACTTTAGCTACACACTGTGCAGAGGTCGCACTACACTAACTTGTAGTTTTAGCTGAACACTGTGAGCAGGATGCACTACACTAACTTGTAGCTTTAGCTGAACACTGTGCAGAGGTCGCACTACACTAACTTGTAGTTTTAGCTGAACACTGTGAGGAGGACGCACTACCCTAACTTGTAGCATTAGCTGAACACTGTGCAGAGGTCATATTAAACTAACTTGTAGCTTTAGCTGAACACTGTGAGCAGGAAACACTACACTAACTTGTAGCTTTAGCTGAACACTGTACAGAGGTCACACTACACTAACTTGTAGTTTTAGCTGAACACTGTGAGGATGACACACTACAACAACTTGTAGCTTTAGCTGAACACTGTGCAGAGGTCGCACTACAATAACTTTTAGTTTTAGCTGAACACTGTGAGCAGGACGCACTACACTAACTTGTAGCTTTAGCTGAACACTGTGCAGAGGTCTCACTATACTAACTTGTAGTTTTAGCTGAACACTGTGAGAATGACACACTACAACAACTTGTAGCTTTAGCTGAACACTGTGCAGAGGTCGCACTACACTAACTTGTAGTTTTAGCTGAACACTGTGAGGAGGACACACTACAACAACTTGTAGCTTTAGCTGAACACTTTGAGGAGGACGCACTACACTAACTTGTAGCTTTAGCTGAACACTGTGCAGAGGTCTCACTACACTAACTTGTAGTTTTAGCTGAACACTGTGAGGAGGACGCAATATACTAACTTGTAGCTTTAGCTGAACAATGTGCAGAGGTCGCACTACACTAACTTGAAGTTTTAGCTGAACACTGTGAGGAGGACACACTACAACAACTTGTAGCTTTAGCTGAACACTTTGAGGAGGACGCACTACACTAACTTGTAGCTTTAGCTGAACACTGTGCAGAGGTCTCACTACACTAACTTGTAGTTTTAGCTGAACACTGTGAGGAGGACGCAATATACTAACTTGTAGCTTTAGCTGAACAATGTGCAGAGGTCGCACTACACTAACTTGAAGTTTTAGCTGAACACTGTGAGGAGGACACACTACCCTAACGTCTAGCTTTAGCTGAACACTGTGCAGAGGTCACACTAAACTAACTTGTAGCTTTAGCTGAACACTGTAAGGAGGACGCACTACACTAACTTGTAGCTTTAGCTGAACACTGTGCTGAGGTCTCACTAAACTAACTTGTAGTTTTAGCTGAACACTGTGAGGAGGACACACTACACCAACTTGTAGCTTTAGCTGAACACTGTGAGGAGGACGCACTACACTAACTTGTAGCGTTAGCTGAACACTGTGCAGAGGTCGCACTACACTAACTTGTAGTTTTAGCTGAACACTGTGAGGAGGACGCACTACCCTAACTTGCAGCTTTAGCTGAACACTGTGCAGAGGTCACATTAAACTAACTTGTAGTTTTAGCTGAACACTGTGAGGAGGACGCACTACCCTAACTTGTAGCTTTAGCTGAACACTGTGCAGAGGTCACACTAAACTAACTTGTAGCTTTAGCTGAACACTGTGAGCAGGAAGCACTACACTAACTTATAGCTTTAGCTGAACACTGTTCAGAGGTCGCACTACACTAACTTGTAGTTTTAGCTGAACACTGTGAAGCAGGACGCACTACACTAACTTGTAGCTTTAGCTGAACACTGTGCAAAGGTCTCACTACACTAACTTGCAGCTTTAGCTGAACACTGTGCAGAGGTCGCACTACACTAACTTGTAGTTTTAGCTGAACACTGTGAGGAGGACATACTACCCTAAGTTGTAGCTTTAGCTGAACACTATGCAGAGGTCACACTAAACTAACTTGTAGCTTTAGCTGAACACTGTGAGGAGGACGCACTACACTAACTTGTAGCTTTAGATGAACACTGTGCAGAGGTCTCACTACACTAACTTGTAGTTTTAGCTGAACACTGTGAAGAGGACGCACTACACTAACTTGTAGCTTTAGCTGAACACTGTGCAGAGGTCGCACTACACTAACTTGTAGTTTTAGCTGAACACTGTGAGGAGGACACACTACACTAACTTTTAGCTTTAACTGAACACTGTGCAGAGGTCTCACTACACTAACTTTTAGTTTTAGCTGAACACTGTGAGCAGGACGCACTACACTAACTTGTAGCTTTAGCTGAACACTGTGCAGAGGTCTCACTACACTAACTTGTAGCTTTAGCTGAACACTGTGAGGAGGATGCACTACATTAACTTGCAGCTTCAGCTGAACACTGTGCAGAGGTCGCACTACACTAACTTGTAGTTTTAGCTGAAAACAGGACGCACTACACTAACTTTTAGCTTTAGCTGAACTCTGTGAGGAGGACGCACTATACTCACTTGTAGCTTTAGCTGATCACTGTGGAGAGGCCGCACTACACTAACTTGTAGTTTTAGCTGAACACTCTGAGGAGTACACACTACACTAACTTGTAGCTTTAGCTGAACACCGTGCAGAGGTCTCACTACACTAACTTGTAGCTTTAGCTGAACACTGTGCAGAGGTCGCACTACACTAACTTGTAGTTTTAGCTGAACACTGTGAGGAGGACGCACTACACTAACTTGTAGCTTTAGCTGAACACTGTGCAGAGGTCCCACTACACTAACTTGTAGTTTTAGCTGAACACTTTGAGGAGGACGCACTACACTAACTTGTAGCTTTAACTGAACACTGTGCAGAGGTCTCACTACACTAACTTGTAGTTTTAGCTGAACACTGTGAGGAGGACGCTCTACACTAAATTGTAGCTTTAGCTGAACACTGTGCAGAGGTCACACTACACTAACTTGTAGTTTTAGCTGAACACTGTGAGCAGGACGCACTAAACTAACTTGTAGCTTTAGCTGAACACTGTGCAGAGGTCTCACTACACTAACTTGTAGCTTTAGCTGAACACTGTGCAGAGGTCGAACTACACTAACTTGTAGTTTTAGCTGAACACTGTGAGCAGGACGCACTACACTAACTTGTAGCCTTAGCTGAACACTGTGCAGAGGTCTCACTACACTAACATGTAGTTTTAGCTGACCACTGTGAGGAGGACGCACTACACTAACTTGTAGCTTTAGCTGAACACTGTGCAGAGTTCGCACTACACTAACTTGTAGTTTTAGCTGAAAACAGGACGCACTACACTAACTTGTAGCTTTAGCTGAACACTGTGAGGAGGACGCACTACACTAACTTGTAGCTTTAGCTGAACACTGTGCAGAGGTCTCACTACGCTAACTTGTAGCTTTAGCTGAACACTGTAAGGAGGATGCACTTCATTAACTTGTAGCTTTAGCTGAACACTGTGCAGAGGTCGCACTACACTAACTTGTAGTTTTAGCTGAAAACAGGACGCACTACACTAACTTGTAGCTTTAGCTGAACTCTGTGAGGAGGACGCACTATACTAACTTGTAGCTTTAGCTGATCACTGTGGAGAGGCCGCACTACACTAACTTGTAGTTTTAGCTGAACACTGTGATCAGGACACACTACACTAACTTGTACCTTTAGCTGAACACTGTGCAGAGGTCTCACTACACTAACTTGTAGCTTTAGCTGAACACTGTGCAGAGGTCGCACTACACTAAATTGTAGTTTTAGCTGAACACTGTGAGGAGGACGCACTACACTAACTTGTAGCTTTAGATGAACACTGTGCAGAGGTCTCACTACACTAACTTGTAGTTTTAGCTGAACACTGTGAAGAGGACGCACTACACTAACTTGTAGCTTTAGCTGAACACTGTGCAGAGGTCGCACTACACTAACTTGTAGTTTTAGCTGAACACTGTGAGGAGGACACACTACACTAACTTTTAGCTTTAGCTGAACACTGTGCAGAGGTCTCACTACACTAACTTTTAGTTTTAGCTGAACACTGTGAGCAGGACGCACTACACTAACTTGTAGCTTTAGCTGAACACTGTGCAGAGGTCTCACTACACTAACTTGTAGCTTTAGCTGAACACTGTGAGGAGGATGCACTACATTAACTTGCAGCTTTAGCTGAACACTGTGCAGAGGTCGCTCTACACTAATTTGTAGTTTTAGCTGAAAACAGGATGCACTACACTAACTTGTAGCTTTAGGTGAACACTGTGAAGAGGACGCACTATACTAACTTGTAGCTTTAGCTGATCACTGTGGAGAGGTCGCACTACACTAACTTGTAGTTTTAGCTGAACACTGTGAGGAGGACACACTACACTAACTTGTAGCTTTAGCTGAACACCATGCAGAGGTCTCACTACACTAACTTGTAGCTTTAGCTGAACACTGTGCAGAGGTCGCACTACACTAACTTGTAGCTTTAGCTGATCACTGTGGAGAGGCCGCACTACACTAACTTGTAGTTTTAGCTGAACACTGTGATCAGGACACACTACACTAACTTGTAGCTTTAGCTGAACACTGTGCAGAGGTCTCACTACACTAACTTGTAGCTTTAGCTGAACACTGTGCAGAGGTCCCACTACACTAACTTGTAGTTTTAGCTGAACACTTTGAGGAGGACGCACTACACTAACTTGAAGCTTTAACTGAATACTGTGCAAAGGTCTCACTACACTAACTTGTAGTTTTAGCTGAACACTGTGAGGAGGACGCTCTACACTAAATTGTAGCTTTAGCTGAATACTGTGCAGAGGTCGCACTACACTAACTTGTAGTTTTAGCTGAACACTGTGAGCAGGACGCACTACACTAACTTGTAGCTTTAGCTGAACACTGTGCAGAGGTCTCACTACACTAACTTGTAGCCTTAGCTGAACACTGTGCAGAGGTGTCACTACACTAACTTGTAGTTTTAGCTGAACACTGTGAGCAGGACGCACTACACTAACTTGTAGCTTTAGCTGAACACTGTGAGGAGGATGCACTACATTAACTTGTAGCTTTAGGTGAACACTGTGCAGAGATCGCACTACACTAACTTGTAGTTTTAGCTGAAAACAGGACGCACTACACTAACTTGTAGCTTTAGCTGAACACTGTGAGGAGGACGCACTATACTAACTTGTAGCTTTAGCTGATCACTGTGGAGAGGTCGCACTACACTAACTTGTAGTTTTAGCTGAACACTGTGAGGAGGACACACTACACTAACTTGTAGCTTTCGCTGAACACTGTGCAGAGGTCTCACTACACTAACTTGTAGCTTTAGCTGAACACTGTGCAGAGGTCGCACTACACTAACTTGTAGTTTTAGCTGAACACTGTGAGGAGGACGCACTACACTAACTTGTAGTTTTAACTGAACACTGTGCAGAGGTCTCACTACACTAACTTGTAGTTTTAGCTGAACACTGTGAGGAGGATGCACTACACTAACTTGTAGCTTTAGCTGAACACTGTGCAGAGGTCTCACTACACTAACTTGTAGTTTTAGCTGACCACTGTTAGGAGGATGCACTACACTAACTTGTAGTTTTAGCTGAACACTGTGAGGACACACCACACTAACTTGTAGCTTTAGCTGAACACTGTGCAGAGGTCTCACTCCCCTAACTTGTAGCTTTAGCTGAACACTGTGCAGAGGACACACTACACCAACTTATAGTTTTAGCTGAACACTGTGAGGAGGACGCACTCCCCTAACTTGTAGCTTTAGCTGAACACTGATCAGAGGTCACACTAAACTAACTTGTAGCTTTAGCTGAGCACTGTGAGGAGGACTCACTACACTAACTTGTAGCTTTAGCTGAACACTGTGCAGAGGTCTCACTACACTAACTTGTAGTTTTAACTGAACACTCTGAGGAGGACGCACTACACTAACTTGTAGCTTTAGCTGATCACTGTGGAGAGGTCGCACTACACTAACTTGTAGTTTTAGCTGAACACTGTGAGGAGGACACACTACACTAACTTGTAGCTTTAGCTGAACACCGTGCAGAGGTCTCACTACACTAACTTGTAGCTTTAGCTGAACACTGTGCAGAGGTCGCACTACACTAACTTGTAGCTTTAGCTGATCACTGTGGAGAGGCCGCACTACACTAACTTGTAGTTTTAGCTGAACACTGTGATCAGGACACACTACACTAACTTGTAGCTTTAGCTGAACACTGTGCAGAGGTCTCACTACACTAACTTGTAGCTTTAGCTGAACACTGTGCAGAGGTCCCAATACACTAACTTGTAGTTTTAGCTGAACACTTTGAGGAGGACGCACTACACTAACTTGAAGCTTTAACTGAATACTGTGCAGAGGTCTCACTACACTAACTTGTAGTTTTAGCTGAACACTGTGAGGAGGACGCTCTACACTAAATTGTAGCTTTAGCTGAATACTGTGCAGAGGTCGCACTACACTAACTTGTAGTTTTAGCTGAACACTGTGAGCAGGACGCACTACACTAACTTGTAGCTTTAGCTGAACACTGTGCAGAGGTCTCACTACACTAACTTGTAGCTTTAGCTGAACACTGTGCAGAGGTCGCACTACACTAACTTGTAGTTTTAGCTGAACACTGTGAGCAGGATGCACTACACTAACTTGTAGCCTTAGCTGAACACTGTGCAGAGGTGTCACTACACTAACTTGTAGTTTTAGCTGAACACTGTGAGCAGGACGCACTACACTAACTTGTAGCTTTAGCTGAACACTGTTAGGAGGATGCACTACATTAACTTGTAGCTTTAGCTGAACACTGTGCAGAGATCGCACTACACTAACTTGTAGTTTTAGCTGAAAACAGGACGCACTACACTAACTTGTAGCTTTAGCTGAACACTGTGAGGAGGACGCACTATACTAACTTGTAGCTTTAGCTGATCACTGTGGAGAGGTCGCACTACACTAACTTGTAGTTTTAGCTGAACACTGTGAGGAGGACACACTACACTAACTTGTAGCTTTCGCTGAACACTGTGCAGAGGTCTCACTACACTAACTTGTAGCTTTAGCTGAACACTGTGCAGAGGTCGCACTACACTAACTTGTAGTTTTAGCTGAACACTGTGAGGAGGACGCACTACACTAACTTGTAGTTTTAACTGAACACTGTGCAGAGGTCTCACTACACTAACTTGTAGTTTTAGCTGAACACTGTGAGGAGGATGCACTACACTAACTTGTAGCTTTAGCTGAACACTGTGCAGAGGTCTCACTACACTAACTTGTAGTTTTAGCTGACCACTGTTAGGAGGATGCACTACACTAACCTGTAGTTTTAGCTGAACACTGTGAGGAGGACACACCACACTAACTTGTAGCTTTAGCTGAACACTGTGCAGAGGTCTCACTCCCCTAACTTGTAGCTTTAGCTGAACACTGTGCAGAGGACACACTACACCAACTTGTAGCTTTAGCTGAACACTGTGAGGAGGACGCACTACACTAACTTGTAGCTTTAGCTGAACACTGTGCAGAGGTCTCAGTACACTAATTTGTAGTTTTAGCTGAACACTGTGAGGAGGACGCACTACACTAACTTGTAGCTTTAGCTGAACACTGTGCAGAGGTCGCACTACACTAACTTGTAGTTTTAGCTGAACACTGTGAGGAGGACACACTACACTAACTTGTAGCTTTAGCTGAACACTTTGCAGAGGTCTCACTACACTAACTTGTAGTTTTAGCTGAACACTGTGAGGAGGACGCACTACACTAACTTGTAGCTTTAGCTGAACACTGTGCAGAGGTTGCACTACACTAACTTGTAGTTTTAGCTGAACACTGTGAGCAGGAGGCACTACACTAACTTGTAGCTTTAGCTGAACAGTGTGCAGTGGTCTCACAAAACAAACTTGTAGTTTTAGCTGAAGACTGTGAGGAGAATGCACTACACTAACTTGTGGCTTTAGCTGAACACTGTGCATAGGTCGCAGTACACTAACTTGTAGTTTTAGCTGAACACTGTGAGCAGGATGCAGTATACTAACTTGTAGCTTTAGCTGAACACTGTGCAGAGGTCTCACTACACTAACTTGTAGCTTTAGCTGAACACTGTGCAGAGGTCGCACTACACTAACTTGTGGTTTTAGCTGAACACTGTGAGCTGGACGCACCACACTAACTTGTAGCTTTAGCTGAACACTGTGCAGATGTCTCACTACACTAACTTGTAGTTTTAGCTGAACACTGTGAGGATAATGCACTACACTAACTGTAAATAGTCTAGCTGCCAGCTGTGGTACTAATTGGATCAAAAGAACACCAGCAATTTTCTTCAGGTAGCTGTAAATACTGTAACAAGACAAGCCTGCTTGTCAGTAGGAAGATAACAGGAACGGATCTAGCTAAACTGAATACAGTGTATATATATATATATATATATATATATATATATATATATATATGCAACACCTGGGATGCATATATATACAGAATACACTGTAAGTGCAGCTAACTCACTGACTGTCCTGCCTATTCTAGCTAACTCAAATGAAATGACACTGTCTCTCTCTCTCTCTCTCTCTCAGCATGCTGGAACACACTACACAGGGCCGCCGTGCAGGCGGCCTTATATAGTGTGGGGTGTGTTCTAAACCCCCTGAGCCATAATTGGCCAAAGCCACCCTGGCTTTGGCCAATTACAGCTCTCTCTACCGACGGCGCTGTGATTGGCCAAGCATGCGGGTCATAGTGCATGCTTGACCAATCATCAGCCAGCAATGCACTGCGATGCCGCAGTGAATTATGGGCTGTGATGAGCCACACGAATTTGTCGCGAATGGCCCATAACGTTCGCAATTCGGTGAACTATCGAACAGCTGATGTTCGAGTCGAACATGGGTTCGACTCGAACGTGAAACTAATCCCTACTGGAGGACGTATCCAAAAGAAGTAACCATACAGCATAGTGTTGCTGGTTCGGCTTAAAGGTTCAGGCACTGTGACTGACTGTTCGCTGCAGAAGATCTGATACATCCTGTGGCAGAGGATTGTCCAGATTTACCCCCTCCAAATAAGTCTGTGGCAGAGACTTTCGATTTGTGCTGCATACTGGCTGCTGGACCGGTGAGAGAGGCCTATCCAGACGAGCAAAGGCTGTGTCTCATGAGGGGAACGCATTCCACATAATTGTTTGAATTCTACCGGGACATTTGTCGCTAAGATTTTGCAAGAAGATATTTGAGTTTCTCCTGAGAGTTTCCTTTTCCGTCTCTTTCCTGCTACTTCCTAAAGTTTGACTGTTCAATAAAGCATTGAAAACGTACTGCAGTGTTGGTGGGTGTATCGTCCAGCAGTAAACTCAACGGAACCCCTAGACCCGGTGACGGTGAAACAGAGGGAAGCAAAGTGAATGTAACAGACCCGCTTAAACCAGCAGCTCCCCCGTGAGTTAATGCTACAGTTATGCAGTAATCCTTCTCTGTCTGCTTACCTCTCCTCAAGTGTTCAGACTAAGAGGTCAGTCACTCTCACCTGGCTGTTTAAATAATCTCTTCTCTAAGCATGGCTCCAGCCCAGCCCTAATAGGGAACTCTATATTAACCTGTGCACTGCTAGCCAGCGGTGCTGATCAACCATTGTGTATTCACTGTGTGTTTGGCTTCCTAAACCTCCCAGGGTTCAATCCGTAACAGTCAGTCCTAGGGTCCACTACCTTAGGAGTGCATTTCTGACTCCTATGGAGTGCATCTGTCACCTGGTCTCAGGTGACATGACAGTTTGATCAGCCATGGAACTGGGCGATGTGCCGATATCCGCAGATGATCCGTTTCAGAGCCTAGTTCGCAGACTTGAGACCCAGCAATCCCATCAGACCCAGGTGATGCGATTCCTTCAGGATTTGGCCTCCCGTTTTGAACAGGTTCAGGCCTCATTAGGACCCCCGGTTCAACAACCTCAACCGTTATCTGCTGCTGCACCTATCGCACCAGTCGCAGCCACACATTCATTACAACTGCCAGCTCCAGCCCATTTCTCTGGGGCCTCCAAGGCCTGCAGGGGGTTCCTTAGCCAGTGCACAATTCATTTTGAACTTCAGCCCCAAAACTTCCTGTCCAATCGGGCGAAAGTAGCCTATATTATATCCCTCCTGTCCAGTGAGGCGCTAGCTTGGGCTGCCACTCTGTGGGAACTGAATGATCCAGTGGTTTCTAGCCTGTCTGATTTCTTTTTCAGAAACTTTTTCAGAATATCTTTGAGGAACCGGGTCGTGTCTCCTCTGCTGCCAGCGCTCTTTTACGTCTCTGTCAGGAGTCCGCTTCTGTGGGACAGTACGCTCTTCATTTTGTATTTTGACTGCAGAGCTGAGCTGGAATAATGAGGCCCTAGTTGCAACCTTTTTACATGGCCTCTCTGATAGAGTGAAGGATGAATTAGCAGGAAGATCCCTTCCTGCTGATCTGGTCATCACCTTGTGTAACCAGATCGATATTCGCTTTCAGGAGAGGGCCCTGGAAAAAAGACGCCAGCACTCCCCATTCTTTAGGCAGCCTGAGCTTCCAGTCCCTTCTCTTCGATCCAAGGAGCACCCCCTGCCTACTTAGGAACCTATGCAGCTGGGCTGGACCAAGTTATCTCCCGAAGAATGCGCTAGGCACAGAAATCTGGGCCTGTGCCTCTATTGTGGAGCCAAAGGTCATTTTCATGACACTTGTTCTCTTCGTCCAGAAAAACGCTCGGGGCTAATACATCTGGGAGGTGGAGTATTAGACCCTGAAATATCACCTTCATCTTCTCGTCTTCTCCTTTCTGTGTTCTTTCATGTCGGCGCTTCCTCTCGTTCGGTCTCGGCACATCTGGATTCCGGAGCTGCTGGCAATTTCATGGATTGGGAAACTGCATCTTCCATGATGCTTACCCTTTTGCCCATTACAACGCCATTGGTGGTCTTGGCGATCGATGGCACTGTTCTCTCAGGGGGTCCTATCCACTTCCAGACCCTCCCTGTTAAGATGTCGGTAGGAACACTCCACCAGGAGTGAATATCCTTCCTTGTCTTACCTAAGGCTTCATCTCCTATCATATTAGGTCTTCCTTGGTTATGGCTCCATTCTCCACACGTTGACTGGACTGCTGGACAGATCCTGGCTTGGGGTTCCTCCTGTTCCTCTTCCTGCCTACTCAGGGTTACCCCAAAAGAGAAACTTCCTGTTGCCACTATCCCAGTATCTTCTGCTCTTCCCGCTGTATATAGCGATTTCTGGGATTTGTCCTGCAATAGTCGGGCTGAGACACTCTCTAGGCCATGTGGCACTCTGGATGAGGAGCCTACCTGTGAACCTGAGACGATCATTTACTCCAGTTTGCATAACCATTTACCCTTGCCTGTCCCTAAACTCCCTTGGATGCACAGCCAGGTTAACTTGTCCACAAGTTCCACAGTCGCTACGCCCTGCGATGAGATTGAGATAGTCGCTACTCCTGGCAATGCTATTCAGTCGGCCTTTGAACCAGTTATGCCAGCCCATCCCATGCTCAGTGAGCTTCCTGCTGTTCCCTATTCAGGACCTTCTTCAACCTGGCCTCACCCTACTACTACGTCCATTCAAACTTGTCTAAGAGGCTCAATCCATCCTTTGGACAGACTGCCTCATTTGGCCAGGTGGGGTTTTCAACCTTTCTTTCTGGACTCTCAGCATGCTGCTTGTGTTTCAGCTATCCAGCTTGACTCTTGTGACACCTCACCTTCTAACCAACCTGGCCTCAGAGATCCACTGACTCCTGCCCAGTCTGATGGTCCTGTGCTGGATGTCCAGCTCATCTTTAAGGGTCTGGGGAACCCTGCTCAGACTCCTGATGGTCTTCTCATGCCTTTACCCATTCCTAAGAAGCCTTTAGTCCTCAATAAGTTCCCTTGTCCTCTCCCTACCTCGGTTTCAGTCTCTGAGGATAGTCTAAAGTACGAGGTTAGTCAAGTTCTGGATACCCGGCGCCGTAGAGGCATTCTTCAGTACCTCGTACATTAGAAAGGGTTTGGTCCTGAGGAGAGGTCTTGGATCACTGCATCTAAGATCTTTGCGCCTTGTCTGTTGAGGAGGTTTCATCTGGAGTTTCCCTTTAAGCCTGGGCCAAGGCGGGGGGGGGGAGGCCTCGTAAGGGGGGGTACTGTCATGGTTATGCAGTAATCCTTCTCTGTCTGCTTACCTCTCCTTATGTGTTCAGACTAAGAGACCAGTCACTCTCACCTGGCTGTTTAAATAATCTCTCCTCTAAGCATGGCTCCACCCCAGCACTAATAGGGAACTCTATATTAACCTGTTCACTGCTAGCCAGAGGTGCTGATCAACCATTGTGTATTCACTGTGTGTTTGGCTTCCTGAACCTCCCAGGGTTCAATCTGCAGCAGTCAGTCCGAGGGTCTATTACCTTAGCGGTGCACTTCTGACTCCTACAGAGCACTTCTGACTCCTACAGAGTGCATCTGTCACCTGGTCTCAGGTGACCTGACAGAAACTTTGTGCCAGAGAAACATTCTGGATTTACAACCTCAATGTCCTTTCGCCTGGTGGTATCAACGAAGGCATCGAAATTTCCACTATCATATAAATACACTACATATTGGTATCTATATACTAACCTTTATTTAATACATAACAACAAGTTTAAACCATTTCCTAAGTTTTATTTATTTCACTTCAGGTTCTTATTTCATGGGGGAGGCGGGATCTTATTTTGTAAGTATTGGTAGCAATATATTTTAGAGGTATTCTAAATAATTTTTACACAGTTTTTCCATCTATGTCCCTCATGTTGTGCTTGTGCAGGTATGTATGCATATACCATTTGTGTATACTTTGGATATATGCACCACTTTTTTTATAAATAATCCCATTGCGTTACGTTATGCACTTTGTGCCAAAAATACTGGCTAGTACCATTCTTGGAGGCCCAACATTGAATAGTGGCACCTGCTCTTTTTAGCCACTACGTCATAACCATACAAATACATTTGTATATTTTTATATATATATATTTCTTTGTATTATATATCTCTTTGGTATTCTAATACATCTTTGGACCTTTTTCGATACGATACATTTACCCTTTTTTTTTTCTCAGCGTCCCTTAGCGCGATATATGTATGCACATATATATGTGCGTATGCATAATTTGCACATTTACATGAGTTTGGATGGAGATGCTGTGTTGTGCACCCACCCCCCATTTTATAAGTTTTGTGTGTGTGTGTATATATATATATATATATATATATATATATATATATATATATATATATATATATATAAATATATATACAGTGGGGACGGAAAGTATTCAGACCCCCTTAAATTTTTCACTCTTTGTTATATTGCAGCCATTTGCTAAAATCATTTTTTCCCTCATTAATGTGCACACAGCACCCCATATTGACAGAAAAACACAGAATTGTTGACATTTTTGCAGATTTATTAAAAAAGAAAAACTTGAAATATAATATGGTCCTAAGTATTCAGACCCTTTGCTCAGTATTTAGTAGAAGCACCCTTTTGATCTAATACAGCAATGAGTCTTTTTGGGAAAGATGCAACAAGTTTTTCACACCTGGATTTGGGGATCCTCTCCCATTCCTCCTGGCAGATCCTCTCCAGTTCTGTCAGATTGGATGGTAAACGTTGGTGGACAGCCATTTTTAGGTCTCTCCAGAGATGCTCAATTGGGTTTAAGTCAGGACTCTGGCTGGGCCATTCAAGAACAGTCACAGAGTTGTTGTGAAGCCACTCCTTCGTTATTTTAGCTGTGTGCTTAGGGTCATTGTCTTGTTGGAAGGTAAACCTTTGGCCCAGTCTGAGGTCCTGAGCATTCTGGAGAAGGTTTTCATCCAGGATATCCCTGTACTTGGCCTCATTCATCTTTCCCTCTATTGCAACCAGTCATCCTGTCCCTGCAGCTGAAAAACACCCCCACAGCATTATGCTGCCACCACAATGCTTCACTGTTGGGACTGTAATGGACAGGTGATGAGCAGTGCCTGTTTTTCTTCACACATACCGCTTAGAATTAAGGCCAAAAAGCTCTATCTTGGTCTCATCAGACCAGAGAATTTTATTTCTCACCATTTTGGAGTCCTTCAGGTGTTTTTTAGCAAACTCCATGCAGGCTCTCATGTGTCTTGCACTGAGGAGAGGCTTCCGTTAGGTCACTCTGCCATAAAGCCCCGACTGGTGGAGGGCTGCAGTGATGGTTGACTTTCTACAAATTTCTCCCATCTCCTGACTGCATCTCTGGAGCTCAGCCACAGTGATCTTTGGGTTCTTCTTTACCTCTCTCACCAAGGCTCTTCTCCCCCGATAGCTCAGTTTGGCCGGACGGCCAGCTCTAGGAAGGGTTCTGGTCGTCCCAAACGTCTTCCATTTAAGGATTATGGAGGCCACCATGCTCTTAGGAACCTTAAGTGCAGCAGAAATGTTTTTGTAACCTTGGCCAGATCTGTGCCTTGCCACAATTCTGTCTCTGAGCTCTTCAGGCAGTTCCTTTGACCTCATGATTCTCATTTGTTCTGTCATGCACTGTGAGCTGTAAGGTCTTATATAGACAGGTGTGTGGCTTTCCTAATCAAGTCCAATGAGTATAATTAAACACAACTGGACTCAAATGAAGGTGTAGAACCATCTCAAGGATGATCAGAAGAAATGGACAGCACATGAGTTAAATATATGAGTGTCACAGCAAAGGGTCTGAATACTTAGGACCATGTGATATTTCAGTTTTTCTTTTTTAGGCTCGGTTCACACAGGGACGACTTGTCAGGCGACCTAGTCACCTGACAAGTCGCCTCCCGTTCTGTGCTATGGAACCGTTCTAAGGGGAGCGACGCAAGTCGCTCCAACTTAGAAAAAGGTTCCTGTACGACTTTGGGGGCGACTTGGGGCGACTTGCATAGACTTCTATACAGAAGTCTTTTGCAAGTCGCCCGGGAAGTCGTGTGCAGGTCGCCTCGGTGAGGCGACCTGCAAGTCGTGCCGCCTCTGGTGTGAACTGAGGCTTAATAAATCTGCAAAAATGTCAACAATTCTGTGTTTTTCTGTCAATATGGGGTGCTGTGTGTACCTTAATGAGGAAAAAATGAACTTAAATGATTTTAGCAAATGGCTGAAATATAACAAAGAGTGAAAAATTTAAGGGGGTCTGAATACTTTCTGTCCCCACTATATATATATATATATATATATATATATATATATATCTGTGTATGGATTGTAACATTTATTTGTTATCATTCCTTCTTACCATTCATGTGACCAATTTAGATGGTATATTACATTATACTTTAATGTCATTGACAATATACAATATTATTGTCGTTTCATGCTCCAAACCTGTTATGTATGAATAGGTGTGCGTTTATATCTGTCTGCCCTCCCTCCCTTGATTTTAATGGTCTAATGTTTCCTATAATGTATAGTGTCCATATAGATCATATCATTATTGTGACCACAAAATTATGACTGTATGTGACTGCCCCCTAGTCATATATTCATATATTCTTATTTTATTTTTATTTGAATTATTGCTCCCTTGAAAATAATTTTTTCCCTTTCTTTTCAAGAATAATTCACCATTAGTTATACTTGGCTTTATAAGATACCTATTATCGTTGCTATTCCTAATTATAATTTAATTTACCATATTTAATAATGCTTATTATAAGTAATACTCTATCAAGAAACCCTTTTCCATTTTATTATATCTTAGGCGTACTATTATTTGCTTTGATCTGCATTTGTATGTATGCCAATGTTTTTCTCGACTGCATCTCCATATATACTAATCAGTACCACCAACATTCCCCAGTCATACTCCCCTCCCCTTCCTTGCTCACTTCCTTATAATGGCCCCTTTAGGTTCCTCCAATGAAGGAACCATTCAGGGCTTGCCGGAATATTGCAGTGCACATGCTCACAAATAGGGATGAGCTTCGAGTTCGAGTCGAAATCATGTTCAACTCGAACATCGGCTTTTCGCCAGTTCACCGAACAGCGAACAATTTGGGGTGTTCGCGGCAAATTCGAATGCCGCGGAACACCCTTTAAAAGTCTATTGGAGAAATCAAAAGTGCTAATTTTAAAGGCTTATATTCATGGTATTGTCATAAAAAGTGTTTGGGGACGTGGGGGGTCCCCCTAAATTCCATACCAGGCCCTTCAGGTCTGGTATGGATACTAAGGGGAACCCCAGCCAAAATTTTTAAAAAAACGGCGTGGGGTCCCCACAAAAATCCATACCAGACCCTTATCCAAGCACCCAACCTGGCAGGCCGCATGAAAAGAGGGGGGGACGAGAGAGCGCTCCCCTCCTGAACCGTACCAGGCCACATGCCCTCAACATTGGGAGGGTGCTTTGGGGTAGCCCCCCAAAACACCTTGTCCCCATGTTGATGAGGACAAGGGCCTCATCCCCACAACCCTTGGCCGGTGGTTGTGGGGGGTCTGTGGGCAGGGGGGCTTATCGGAATCTGGAAGCCCCCTTTAACAAGGTGACCCCCAGATCCCAGCCCTCCCCCCTGTGTGAAATGGTAAGGGGGTACAAAAGTACCCCTACCATTTCACTAAAAAACTGTCAAAAATTTTAAAAATGACAAGAGACAGTTTTTGACAATTCCTTTATTTAAATGCTTCTTTTTTCTTCTTTCTTCTATCTTCTATCTTCCTTCGGTTTCTTCCTCCATCTTCTTCTTCTTCTGGTTGTTCTGGTTCTTCCTCCGGTGTTCTCGTCCGGCATCTTCCTCCGCGGCGTCTGCGTCTTCTTCGCTTCTTCTCCTCAGGCTGCTCCGCATCCATGATGGCATGGAGGGAGGCTCCCGCTCTTCTCTTCATCTTCTTGTCTTCATCTTCTTTTCGGGCCGCTCCGCATCCATGATGGCATGGAGGGAGGCTCCCGCTGTGTGACGCTTCTCCTCTTCTGACGGTTCTTAAATAATGGGGGGGCCACCCGGTGACCCCGCCCCCTCTGACGCACGGTGACTTGACGGGACTTCCCTCTGGCGTCACGGGGAATGCCACAGGGAAGTCCCATCAAGTCACCGTGCGTCAGAGGGGGGTGGGGTCACCGGGTGGCCCCGCCCCCCGTTATTTAAGTACCATCAGAAGAGGAGAAGCGTCACACAGCGGGAGCCTCCCTCCATGCCATCATGGATGCGGAGCGGCCCAAAAAGAAGATGAAGACATAAAGACAAGAAGATGAAGAGAAGAAGATGAAGAGAAGAGCGGGAGCCTCCCTCCATGCCATCATGGATGTGGAGCGGCCCGAGGAGAAGAAGGGAAGAAGACATCGACGCTGCGGAGGAAGATGCCGGACGAGAACACCGGAGGAAGAACCAAAACAACCAGAAGAAGAAGAAGATGGAGGAAGAAACCAAAGGAAGATAGAAGATAGAAGAAAGAAGAAGCATTTAACCACTTCAATACCAGGCACTTAGACACCTTCCCGCCCAGGCCAATTTTCAGCTTTCAGCGCTGTCGCAATTTGAATGACAATTGCGTGGTCATGCAACACTGTACCCAAACAAATTTTGTATCATTTTGTTCCCACAAAGAGATTTCTTTTGGTGGTATTTGATCACCTCTGCGTTTTTTATTTTTTGCGCAACAAATAAAAAAAAGACCGAAAACTTTGAAAAAAACAAGTTTTTCTTTGTTTCTGTTAAAATTTTTTGTAAATAAGTACATTTTCTTCTTCAGTGACGGGCACTGATAGGGCTGCACTGACGGGCACAGATACGGCGGCACTGATGGGCACCGATGAGGTGGCACCAATGAGGTGGCACTGATGAGGTGGCACTGATGGGCACTGATAGGCGGCACTGATAGGTGGCACTGATGGGCACTGATAGGTGGCACTGATGGGCACTGATAGGTGGCACTGGTATGCGGCACTGATGGGCACTCATAGGTGGCACCAATGGGCACTCATAGGCAGCACTGATGGGCACTTGTAGGTGGCATTGATTGGTACATATGGGTGGCACTGATGGGTACTTATGGGTGGCACTGATAGGTGGCACTGATGGGCACTGATAGGTGGGCACTGATGGGCACTGATGGGCACAGATGGGCACTGACAGGTGGCACTGATGGCCAATGACAGGTGGCACTGATGACACTGATTGGTGGCACTGGTAAAACTTATTGGTGGCATTGCTGGGCAGAACTGAAACATAATGGTGCCAATCAGTGCCCATTTGTGGGCACTGATTGGCACAGATTGGACACATTGGGCACATGTGGATGGCCATGGGGTACATACCTGGCCATCCACATGTTGCCCCTTCCCTGGTGGTCCTAGTTGCGATACCTGGTGGTCCAGTGTGGTGATCTGAGGGGCGCTGCGCTGATAAACAATCAGCGCAGACCCCTGCTGTCAGACGTGAGTCAGGAAAAGCCGATCAACGGCTCTTCCTATTGACATTGTGATAAGCCGTGATTGGACACGGCTGATCACGTGGTAAAGAGCCTCCGCCGGAGGCTCTTTACCAATATCATTGTAGCGGTGTGTCAGGCTGACACACCGCTCCACCGATTGCCGCGATGCGCGCCCTCGTGGGCATGCGGTGGCATGTTATCCTGCCCAGTCAGGATAACGGAACCACCGCCCAGCCGTCATCTGCTATGGGCCGGGCGGGAAGTGGTTAAATAAAGGAATTGTTAAAAACTGTCTCTTGTCATTTTTAACATTTTTGACAGTTTTTTAGTGAAATGGTAGGGGTACTTTTGTACCCCCTTACCATTTCACACAGGGGGGAGGGCCGGGATCTGGGGGTCCCCTTGTTAAAGGGGGCTTCCAGATTCCGATAAGCCCCCCCGCCCGCAGACCGCCACAACCACCAGACAGGGTTGTGGGGATGAGGCCCTTGTCCTCATCAACATGGGGACAAGGTGTTTTGGGGGGCTACCCCAAAGCACCCTCCCAATGTTGAGGGCATGTGGCCTGGTACGGTCCCCCTTCTTTTCCTGTGGCCTGCCAGGTTGCGTGCTTGGATAGGGCTCGGATAGACCTGAAGGGCCTGGTATGGAATTTAGGGGGACCCCCACGTCATTTTTTTTAATTTTGGTTCGGGGTTCCCCTGTGGGGAATTCCCATGCCGTTTTTATCAATGAACTTTAATGTGTATTGTCGGACCGGCAATTCATTAATAACTGCGAGTAGTTTAAATGACTTTTTTTTCCTTTGAAATATCATTTTGCTGTCAGACTGTTCTAAACACGGGAAACATGTGCCCCTTTACAGGTGTACTATAGACCCCCCCAGGTACGAAATTTAAAGGGATACCATGAATATAAGCCTTTAAAATTAGCACTTTTGATTTCTCCTATAGACTTTTAAAGGGTGTTCCGCGGCATTCGAATTTGCCGCGAACACCCCAAATTGCTCGCTGATCGGCGAACTTGCGAACAGCCGATGTTCGAGTCGAACATGAGTTCAACTCGAACTCGAAGCTCATCCCTAGTCTAAACACAGGAAACATGCGCCCCTTTACAGGCATACTATAGACACCCCCCAGGTATGAAATTTAAAGGGATATTACACTTTTATTGTTTCACTTTAAGCATTATTAAAATCACTGCTCCCGAAAAAACGGACGTTTTTTAAAAACTTTTTTTTGCATTGATCCATGTCCCCTGGGGCAGGACCCAGGTCCCCAAACACTTTTATGACAGTAACTTGCATATAAGCCTTTAAAATTAGCACTTTTGATTATTCATGTTCGTATCCCATAAACTTTAACGGTGTTCACGTGTTCGAACAAATGTTTTGCCTGTTCGCAAATTCTGGTGCAAACCGAACAGGGGGGTGTTCGGCTCATCCCTATCAACCAACATTAAGTTGATTGTACAGTCTCTGTATGAGGGGCAGTTGCCTGATGAGTTAGCATCACCGCTCAGTAAGACTTTGCCAAAACACGTCACTTACACTAATCCAAAGTGGTGGTCGAATGCCTGGATGGGCTGTACTAGTTTGGATTGTGAAAGGTGTTATACTGTATGATCCCATATGCAGAAGTGCAGACTCTGCCTTTTTATTGGGTGGCATCAATGGGCTCAGGAGGATTCTATCTTGTTGCATTTGAGGCTAAATTACCCACATGTGATCAGAGAAGATGGAAGCTGGAGGCAGGTTTATACTTCCCTCTGTCAGAAGCATGACCATGATGTCCTTTGTAGGCCAAGTCAATACATTGTGGTGAGCGAAAAATGTTGGGAAGATTTTGCTCTCTGTGTTCTGGATGGAGAGGTCATTGCTAGGAAGGAAGCACCTGGGTATTATTTGGGACATAAACGAGTTTGTTTCTTTGTCCTAAAGAATACCGATGTAACGTTAGTCACGGAACTAGAGGGTTCCTTGAACCTAACCATAGGTAGAGGTGTTTTGTATACCCTAGGAATGGTCTCTGAAATCCAGGCACAGGGATGGAATTGTGTGGGCATGCTGTATTCTCCTAAGTTAATACCCATAGGTGTCCTTCCTGTCCTAGACTCCTTGCGTACCTTAACTAGTGGTCTGTGTCCTGCATGCTAGGAAGACCAGTGCCCCAGTGTTGCACTATGCCCCTGTCATTCATGTGAGTCTTGTCTGAATAGTGTAGACAGTTTATTTTGTAGGGGCAAAGGATAAAATGGTCTGATTACCGAATTGATAAAGGAGGGAGGAGGTGTGCAGCCTCTATAAAGAAACAAAAGAAACAAGTGTACCTGGTGGCAGATGGTTTTCAATCCGTGTATACAGAGTATTTCCCATACTTAGGATGAAGAGAGACTTAATGGAGACCATAGGTAGAGGTGTTTTGTATACCCTAGGAATGGTCTCTGAAATCCAGGCACAGGGATGGAATTGTGTGGGCATGCTGTATTCTCCTAAGTTAATACCCATAGGTGTCCTTCCTGTCCTAGACTCCTTGCGTACCTTAACTAGTGGTCTGTGTCCTGCATGCTAGGAAGACCAGTGCCCCAGTGTTGCACTATGCCCCTGTCATTCATGTGAGTCTTGTCTGAATAGTGTAGACAGTTTATTTTGTAGGGGCAAAGGATAAAATGGTCTGATTACCGAATTGATAAAGGAGGGAGGAGGTGTGCAGCCTCTATAAAGAAACAAAAGAAACAAGTGTACCTGGTGGCAGATGGTTTTCAATCCGTGTATACAGAGTATTTCCCATACTTAGGATGAAGAGAGACTTAATGGAGACTGCCGTTGGAGCTGGAGCTGGAGATACTCAAGACCACATTGGGAGGTCTTGTGCTACATATTAAGAAAGGGGTTAGGAAAGCCAACTTGCTCTGTCCAGCATCACTTTGCAAGGACAGACAGGTGGGGGTAGTATCCAGGTTGCCTATGAGTCGTAATAGATTGGTGGATGACTCCGTTCCAGGATCGTCCCTAATGGCAGGAAGTCCCTAATACACCCTGGAGTCCATCTTGTTCTGATGGTTTGAGTCTAGGCAGCCTCAGATGACTGGTACTGATGAATGCTGGAGAAAGGAAGGTGTTGTGCTATGGGAAAAGGCAACAATGCTGGCACAGGAGGGGGTCATGTCTAGTGGATGCCGGGGTAGTGTCCCAACTGGTCCTAAACAAAGTTTAAAATACTTGAGACCTGAGACAAGGGTATTGGTGCTGGTATTGAATGTCCAGTGATGCGCTATATTCTGCATACAGGTTGAACTGTACTCAGCGTGGTACACTACCCCAGGGAGCCTACTGCACATCTACCCCTGTCCTTGGAATAGATATAGCAGGGACACAAGGGTTGTACCCCGATCAGCCCTGAAGAAAGGTTTTATTGGAAACCTGACATCCCCTTACACCTACTGAAACCTCCGTTGGGATTCGGGGAGGAGTTAAAAGTTGGGGTAGTTGGGTAGTTTGGGCAACAGGTAGATAGTGCCAACAGTTTGTGCAGGGCGTGAAGAGAAGGGCCCTGTTTATGATCTAAGGGGAAGAGGGTGGTACAAAAATAATAGCGGCTGGGAATATGGAGCTGGCTAAGGTAACATTTTAGGTGGAGGAGGGGTAGGCTTCCCGGAATAAAAGTTTTTTTAGGGATCACCTAGGTGTGAAAAGGGTAGGGCCTGGCTGGACATATTGGGGTGGGAGTTCCAGAGGTTCTGGAGCAGTCCTAAGGGTTGAGCGTGGGAGGAGGTAACAAGGGAGCTGGAAATCAGGATGTCTTAGGAGGAGTGAAGTGGACGATTTGGGTGATCTCAAGATCAAAAGAGGTTAATTTAAATATCTCAAACTAAGCTTTCTTAGTGGGTAAAGTTTATTCAGGTACAGTCTTAGGGCCACAGCTTTAGCTTTTTTTTTTTTTTGCTAAAGTGGCTGCTGCAACAGCTGCAATGTATTATTTTTCAAATAGAGTATTGGTAACTGTAAGTGCAAACACACAAGTCCATATATAACAGGAGATATAAAGGGCTGAGCAAATTAGTCCATGGGGACAGGCTGGAAGTTCAAGGGTTAAGTGGTAAATGGTACTGTAATGGTTAAAGTAGGCTGGTAGGCTAGGCGGCTGCTGTCCTCAGAGAGCTGGCTCTGTGATGGAGGAGAGAGGGGTAGAGAAGGAAGTGCCACCTGAGTGTAGTATTTTTTTTTTTATATTTATTTATTTTTATTTCTTTATATTTTTATCTTTACCGTTGCATTTTCTGGTTCTTTTGTATCATCACCATGGGAACTATTATTATGTTTCGCTTTTATATATATATATATATATATATATATATATATATATATATATATATATATATATATTTTTTTTTATACTTGCCTCCATTTTTTGCCCCCATTGTTACTCCCATTTTTACTATTGTTAATATTATTGTCTCCATGTTTACTACCATGCACTTCTCCCATTCATATATATGTTTCCATACCACCCACTATTATATAACCCCTTTTTTTTCTCTGTGTATATTATGTTACCTTGTAGTTCCCCTTCCGCCCACAGATGGCGCTGTGCTTACTTTGACAGATCCTGGGACCTGTTGTCCCACAGCACTGCCATATAAAAGCACATTGCAGACACCTCCCTAGTAGGCCTGTTGAAGGAGCAGTGGCTCAAAGCGCGTAACCTTCTCTCAACCTCCCCGCAAGCCCTCCTCCCTGGACGATCCCTCCCCTGGATACCAAACCCGGAAGCGGACGGACGACCTGTGACATCGCGCACGCTCCAAGTGCTCCCCTAGTCTCTTCCTGATGGCCACAGATGGAGCTCCCGGCTTGTAATCCACCTTTTCTAGCCCAGCATCCCTGCAGCGTCACCACCACAGGATCAGAGAGAACACTGAGGACCACATACCTATACAGATGAGCCTTTTATATATTTTTATCCTGCAAGTGTGTTTTTACCTGGTGTCATTAAACATCATTTGTTAATACTACACTCAGGTAGCGCTTCCTTCTCTACCCCTCTCTCGTATTATTTTTCAAGGCACTTTATAATAATTTTTCAGGACAGTTATATATTGTTCGTTTGTTTTTATAAATGCAGATTCAATGCTCTTTGACATAAAGTGCTGGGTTGAAGTAGCATTAAACCTGTATGTTTGTTCTTTTTTTCTTTTTTTTTTTTTCTTTTCTATTCTTTCTCGTTCCTACTTTCTTTGTTTCATATTCTTATCTTTAATTACTTTAAGTGATGGTACCAGTCCATTAGCTGATAATGTTCTATATCTTTAAAAGTAAATGTATTAGTCTTCTGGAACTTTTGTTTGTATATCAGAGATGAGCTGTGAATTGTTTACTGTTTCTGCCGGACTCCATTTTTAAAAGTCAGTGGGTCCTATAGAATGATTTACTGAAACATACAAGTACCATAGTTCCCAAAGTATCTCTGGACATCCAGTTTTTATGTCTTAATGTAATTCTACCTCCCCTAGTCTACCTACTGCTTTAACCTGAGCCCCGTGAGCAGGTGTGGTGAACCCAGGGACCTGCCAATAGCAGGCAGTGTTGACTATCCCTACCATCAAGGGCCATGGATGATACTGGCTGTTGCTCGAACTCTGTACCCTGTGGGGATCCCACTCTACTCATCCACGTTACACCCCTTATAAGTATTTAGCCTTAATGGCCAACCACTGTTCCTATCTGGCATTCCTCCAATAACTGTACACTAACGTTCTCCTCTCTCTTTTTTTTGTATTCATGCACGACTGTCCGGAGGCCCGCCCAACCACCACAGGAAGACGCAAAGACAACCAAGTCATCTCTTGAGACAAATGTGCCACAAATAAGAATCTCCTGAACTTTCCTTCACCATGCTGAAAAGTGCTGTCTCGTGTTCCGATCCAGTCGTTACAATCATTACACCATATTCCAAAGTTACAGGACTAGATATGCCAGGATCCCGCCATCAATGTTGGAGTTCTGCTCTTCCAACGCAGAGGGGTGATGAAACATTGCAGTACAGACACTCATGGTTTGGATGTGAAGTCTCTTTGCTGTCTCAAGCCTACCTTGAGAAGTTACGGTGTGTTAGGCCATGGTGGGGAAGGGTCGGGGCTTCTGGGCTGTTGTGGGTGGGTACAAAATCATTGAAGGAGGACATAAGTTCAAGAATGAACTTCAGGGGGGACTGTGGTGGAGATTTTGAATATTCATATTTATATCAAGGAGCTTCAAGGGAACCATTGTGAGGACTTTCTAATTAGATTACCATGCCCCATTTTGTGTATGTATGTGTGTGTATATATGTGTATAATATATGCATTTATTAAGGTATATGGATATATATATATATATATATATATATATATATATATATATATATATATATATATATATATATACCTATATATATATATGTGTGTGGTTTATAGGAACATCAGTACTAGAAGGTGGGTCTATTTACTGTTTTTGGTACTGTTTTCTGTATAAATAAATGTAATTGTTTATCTTTTCGCACTGTTATAGTTCGTTTTTAATTCTTATATAGGAAAGCGTTTAATCACTCCATATAAGTGAGGTAGGTATAAAAATCTCCTTATCAGTCTGGTATGGATATTATAAAAAAAATGGAGTAGGGGGCCCCCAGGCACTATATACTCTGAACAGAAGTATGTATACTATACGGACTGCCCTATATACGCTGCAGAAAATTGAGCCTTAGGTGTTGGTGGTACCAGAACACTGTAAGCCCTCACAGTTACTCTTGGTGAGCACAGCAACGGGCCCTGCTTTGAAATATTAGATCAAGAATTGTAATTACCGTATTTATCGGCGTATAACACGCACTTTTTTCCCCTTAAAATCAGGGGAAAATCGTGGGTGCGTGTTATACGCCGATCCCCGCCGATCTCCGCTGATTTTTTTCGATTGCGCCGACATACACATCCGAGTGTACAGATTCAAATATGGTGCCGGCTGACTCGGCGGAGCAGAGCGAGCGCCGCAGAGATCGGAGGGACTGGGCGGAGCCGAGATACACATAAAAATCAGCAAAAAATCAAAAAATCAGCTGAGATCAGCGGGGATTGCAAGGCTGCACTGGGGCAAGGCTGCAATGGACACTGGGGAAGGCTGCACTAACAAGGCTGCACTGACATGGCTGCAAGGCTGCACTGGGGCAAGGCTGCAATGGACACTGGGGAAGGCTGCACTAACAAGGCTGCACTGACATGGCTGCAAGGCTGCACTGGGACAAGGCTGCAATGGACACTGGGGAAGGCTGCACTAACAAGGCTGCACTGACAAGGCTGCACTGACAAGGCTGCACTGAGAAGGCTTCAATGACTCTGATAAGGCTGCATTCATGGGCATTTAAATGTAAGTTTTTTTACCTTAAACTTCCCTCCTAAAAGTTTTTTTCCTTAAAATTCCCTCCTAAACTTGGGGCGCGTGTTATACGCCGATAAATATGGTACATGCCCCTGTTAAACAGGGGCAGAAAAATTGGGCCTTTGGTGGTGGTGCCACAACACTGTAAGCCCTCACAGTACTGCCACGTACACACGATCGGACATTCCGACAACAAAATCCTGGATTTATTACCAACGGATGTTGGCTCAAACTTGTCTTACATACACACAGTCACACAAATGTTGTCGGAAATTCCAAACGTCAAGAACGTATAAAGGGTCTGGAGGATCTTAGTTATGAGGAAAGGTTGCAAGCACTGAACTTATTCTCTCTGGAGAAGAGAGGCTTGAGAGGGGATATGATTTCAATTTACAAATACTGTACTGGTGACCCCACAATAGGGATAAAACTTTTTCGCAGAAGAGAGTTTAATAAGACTCGTGGCCACTCATTACAATTAGAAGAAAAGAGGTTTAACCTTAAACTACGTAGAGGGTTCTTTACTGTAGGAGCGGCAAGGATGTGGAATTCCCTTCCACAGGCGGTGGTCTCAGCGGGGAGCATTGATAGCTTCAAGAAACTATTAGATAATCACCTGAATGACCGTAACATACAGGGATATATAATGTAATACTGACACATAATCACACACATAGGTAGGACTTGATGGACTTGTGTCTTTTTTCAACCTCACCTACTATGTAACTATGTAACGAAGTGACATACAACACGTACAACAAGCCGAGAAAAATGAATTTCAATAGCCAGTGCGGCTCTTCTACTTGCTCCGAGCATGCATGGAATTTTGTGCATCGGAATTGTGTACACACGATCGGAATTTCCGATAACGGATAACCACCTCTCAAATTTTTGTTGTCGGAAATTCCGACAACAAATGTCCAATGGAGCCTATACACGGTTGGAATTTCCGACAACAAGCTCACATCAAACAACTGCTGTTAGAAATTCTGATCATGTGTACGCGGCATTACTCTTGGTAAGCACAGGAACGGGCCCTGCTGTAAAATATTAGATCAAGAATTGTAATTACATGCCCCTGTTTAACAGGGGCAGAAAAATTGGGCCTCTGGTGGTGGTGGTGGTGGTGGAGCCCTAAACCAAAAATATTGTTGGAAACTAGCAGGGGCAGCACAGTGGTGTAGTGGTTACCACTTTCACCTAGCAGCAAAGAAGAGTCGCTGGTTCAAATCCTGACCATGGCACCATCTGTCTGGTGTTTGCATGTTCTTCCTGTGCCTGCATGGGTTTCCTCCCACAGTCTAAAGACATGCTGGTAGGTTAATCAGGTCCTGTTTAAATCGGCCCTAGTATATGTGTATTAGGGATTGATGTGGATGTATATGTAAAGCACTGCGTAAAATTGACAGAGATATATACTGGAGTATAGGCTGACCTGAATATAAACTGAGGCACCTAATATTACCACAAAAAACGGAAAACATATTGACTCAAGTATAAACGTAGGGTGAGAAATTCAGCAGCTACTGGGTAAACAATGCAGCCTCACTGTGCTTATCTGCAGCTGTACCTTTGATTACTAAAACAGCGGGTGTCATGCAGTCTGTTTGGTGGCAGTCCATTGTAATAAAGCCCTGCCTCCTCCTCGTCCGTGATAGAAGGAACACTGATACAGTTTCTCAGCATTGTATCAGTGTTCCTCTATCATGGACAAGGAGGAGGCGGGCTTTGTTACAAACAACAGACTGCATGACACAGCGGGAGACACCCGCTGTTTTAGTTATGAAAGGTACAGCTACAGATGGGCACCCTCACTCGAGTATAAGCCGAGGGGGGAGTTCAGCCTAAAAAATGTGCTGAAAAACTTGGCTTATACTCGAGTATATACGGTAAGTACCTGAAATAATAATAAATAATAATCATCAAGATTGAGGAGGAATAGGATAGGCAGTCTTCAAGGGATCCCACATCCATAGAAAAATCAGTTACATCAGCATCAGGTGCTTGATAGATGCTGATCCAAGACTGATTTATTTTTATGAATGTGAACATATCAACGGAGTCTGTGGACATGCGCACTCTATGATCCGTTACAAACCCTCCAGCAGCACTGAATGTGTGCTCAGAAAGAATGCTGGATGCAGGACAGGCCAGTAGCTCAATTGCATATTGAGCAAGTTCTGTCCAATGGTCCATCCTCAAGACCCAGTAACCTAGTGGATGCTCTGTTGGAAAGGTATCCATGTCTGCTCTTGCCCCTAAATATTCCTGCACGATGTAATGCAGACGCTGGCGATGGCTGCTTGAACTGATCATACCTTGGCGCTGAGGACTGAAAAATTGTTTAAAGGCATCGGTCAGCCGGCCACCTTCTCCACCGCTTTTCCTCTGACTGAATGAAGCCTCAGCAACATGTTGTCCAGAAACAGGAAATTGTAACCTCCCAGGGTCTGGAAATGCATTGCACAGGATGAGTTCTGCAACCTTACCCTTGTAACGTGGATCAAGAAGAGTTGCCAGCCAGTAATGATCCCTCTCTTTGATACCACAAATCCTAGGGTTCTTTTGCAGGGTTTGCAGAATTAGTGAGGCTATGCAGCGCAAGTTTGCAGAGGCATTCGATTCTGAGTCCTCTGGGTCACTAAGGATCACATGATTCGTGACAACCTATATAAGCCCATCCCAGACATTGCTAAATTGCTGGATTATTTTCAGTCACCCCTTGTTCCTGTGCTAGTGTGTGACCTGTCTGAACCTGTTGTGACCTGGAAACCTGTTTGACTACTCTTGATTGCTGCTTGCCTTTGACCTCGGATTTGTACCTTAACCATTCTACTTCTTTGCCCCTTTTGTACTCAGCTGCCAGATTGATCTTCTGATAAACCCTTTTATGCTTCATTGCCCAACTGAACTTGACCGGGACTAAGGCTTGCATGGTGCTCCGCACCCTTGGCACCCCTGCCACTCAGTGTCCCCACCAAGTCTCTGTCTGAATCTCCAGAGGCTTTAAGGACCCGAGGTGCAAGGGAGGCCTCCCCACTACTTTGGTCTCACATCAGGTACGTGGCCCTCGTGACAAGCACATTCCACAAATTCACAAAAGGGGGCAGAGTCTACCAGCTGAAAAGGCAGCAGTTGCAAGCTAGCATTCAGACGCTGATCATGTGGGTGGCTGGGATCGAATTTCTTTTTACGGTTCAGCAACTGGGGTAGGAAAATTTGCCTGCTAAAATCAGATGGTAGTGTACTAATAGCAAATTGGCTGCAAGTACCTGGGACACCTATTGTTATACCTTCATTCCTCTCAGTGCAGGTTTTTGAGAGGACTGGAGGTATAGTGGGGTTGGAGACCCCAGATGAGGAGCAAGGAGAAGTCCTCCTTTTTCTTTGATGTGGGTCTTTCAAGTGCTGTTGCCAATGGACTGCATGGGAGCAATGGGGGGGAAAAGCGAACTTAGGACTTTAAATGGGATGCAAGGGAAAGTTTGCGCCCCCATCCTTAATATCAATATCAATATCACTATATTGCTTTTCATGCATTTTTTTATAGAATTTAGATGCCTCTGGCTCCTGAAGAGTGGATTGAAGTCCATGAAACGCAGCGTCGGGCCCACCTTTGATGCATCCAACACACATTGACCAATTTTCAGATGTTTTTTAGTTCCCATGACTTTTATCTTGCTTGGGGGATTAAGATGCATAATTGTACTTACCCATGTCCTATGGTTGTATATACATAGATTTATTGTCTATATGCAATTTTTTATGTTTAATGTATGCAATGCGTTTTTATGCCATGTTGATCATTGGTCCTTAATAAACATACATATGTTTACACCTCTGTGAGTGTGATTGGGCTGCATCATGCGCACCTCATTCAAAGTCCCAACCTTCCCCCCTCTTTTTCATGATATTAAGGATGGGGGCGCAAACTTTCCCTTGCATCCCATTTAAAGTCCTAAGTTCGCTTTTCCCCCCATTGCTTGCATTGATTAGGGATGGAGGTGCTCATGATTGTAGCCCATCTCTCTCTTATGGCGGATTCCTACCGGGTCCGGCTGTAATTCAGCATGCTTGATATGGAACGTTCTTTGCACTGACAGTTCACATACTTTGATCTTTTACTACTTTATATATATATATATTTTTTTTTTTTTTTTTTTTTACTCCCTGTGGCCAGACTGGGTCTGTGTGACTCATTGTCGGTGGGTGGGCAGATGTCCTGTCTCCCGGGAGCTGTGATGCATGCTGGTGTCCGCCCTCCTACCTCCCCTCCACAGGGTTGGGGGTGAGTGGCTGGGCGGATCTTTCCACCTTGCATCGGCGCCACACCCCCGGCACTGTGCATGTGACCTCCTTGGTTGGGCGTCGCACACACAGACGTCCGGTATATCAGCTGGGCTGACATGTGGTGAGCTTCTCTGGCGTTTGCCGAGGTTTTGCTCCACTGTGTCATGCCTGCGTAACGCTGAGGGGGAGCTGATGTTCAATGCTGGGGCTGCATCTCACTCCCTGCTTCATGGTATTCAGAGATGGTACTGATACAACCCATGCAACCCTGATCCTCTCCCATCTATGTGGCTTCAAACATCACATGCATTTTTCAAGGTAATCTTCCAGGTGCTTTTTTCAATTACCTTGGTGATATCTGCAGCTTATATCATCTCGTTTTTTGTTACTTGTATCATCATAGATACATTTTATATATTTCCTACATTATAGAAGTCCCCTCCACTGCAGGGTGTTGGTGTGCGCAGTCCGGTGTTCCTCGTTGAGGTCCCCCTCTCAGCTCCCGGGCCAGGCTCCATGGCTCACCCCTGGCTTTGTTTTGTCGCACGGTCCCAGTTTTGGCTATCATGTGAGTAACCCTTTTTGACATGGCCCATTATGCCCAAATTTCCCCCTTTTCTGCTGATCTTGTTAGACCCTGAAACTATATTGCTTTTCATACATTTTTTATAGAATTTAGATGCATCTGGCTCCTGAAGAGTGGATTGAAGTCCATGAAACGCAGCGTCGGGCCTACCTTTGATGCAATCAACACAAATTGACCAATTTTCAGATGTTTTTTACTTCACATGACTTTTATCTTGCTGGGGGATTAAGATGCATAATTGTACCTACTCATGTCCTATGGTTGTATAGACATAGATTTATTGTCTATATGCGATTTTTTATGTTTAATGTATGCAATGCGTTTTTATGCCATGTTGATCATTGGTCCTTAATAAACATACATATGTTTACACCTCTGTGAGTGTGATTGGGCTGCATCATGCGCACCTCATTCAAAGTCCCAACCTTCCCCCCTCTTTTTCATGGACTGCATGGGAGGTCATCATATGTCTGGTCAAGCATGTGGTGCCCAAGCGGCTGTTGTTCTGGCCACGCTTGATCCGCTTCGGACATAGGTTGCAAACAGAAATGGTGTGATCTGCTGCACACATGTCAAAACAAGGCCCACACCAAGGAACTTTTCAAAATTAGCGGGGAGTCAGAAGTGCCCTGCACCTGCGGAGCTCTGCGGTGTGATGCAGTTTCCTCATCATCCCCTCCCTCCTTGTCACTGGAGCAAACATGGCAGTATGCTGCAGCTGGGGGAAAATGATTGCCTGTTTCTTGACCTTTACGAGCACCCCCTCTCTCTATGCTCACGTTACTTCCTTCCTCAACCTGGGAACCAACATTGGAGCCTTGAAATTGCTGCCCATCCTCCAGAAGCATATACTCGACACTGTGGTCAAAAAGTCAGGGGACTCCTCCGTGCATGATGGTGGGGCTACGGAAGGAGTGACTGTGGGCAAGGAGCCGGTGGAACAGGCCACTTTGGCAGCAGCATTGGAAGGCAAACTATTCTGAGCCTGGGTGACAGAGGGTGAGGAGGATGAGGACGGCTTTGTTATCCACTCCACCAACTCTTCTGCATGTTCTGGCTCAATAACACAGCCAGCACCAGAAAAAAAAGGACAAGCGTGCCCCACAGCCACATGCAGAGGATGCACCATGTCCATGACCAGCACTGTTGACTGTAGACACAGAGGCTGCTTGCCCTCTTTTATTGGCCTGTGAGTGTCTGCCTCTCCTTGGTGGCCTTACGGACATGATGTATATTTTGTTTTGCAACACCACACTACACTGTACTGTGTACACCACCAGAAGTGTAGTAGCAACTGCAGTACAGCTGCACTGTATTGTGTATTGTGTACACCACCAGAAAAGTAATAGCAACTGCACTACAGTTGCACTGTATTGTGTACTGTGTACACCACCATAAAGGTAGTGGCAACTGTACTACAGCTGCACTGTACTGTGTACACCACCAGAAAAGTAGTAGCAACTGCACTACAGCTACACTGTATTGTGTCCTGTGTACACCACCAGAAAAGAAGTAGCAATTGTACTACGGCTGCACTGTATTGTGTACTGTTTACACCACCAGAAAAGTAGCAACTGTACTACGGCTGCACTGTATTGTGTACACCACCAGAAGGATAGTAGCAACTGCATTATGGCTGCACTGTATTGTGTACTGTGTACACCACCAGAAAAGTAGTAGCAACTGTACTACGGCTTCACTGCATTGTATACACCACCAGAAAAGTAGTAGCAACTGCACTACGGCTGCACTGTATTGTGTACTGTGTACACCACTATAAAAGTAGTGACAACTGTAGTATGGCTGCACTGTATTGTGTACTGTGTACACCGCCAGAAAAGTAGTAGCAACTGCACTACGACTGCACTGTATTGTGTACTGTGTACACCACCAGAAAAGTAGTAGCAACTGTACTATGGCTGCAGTGTATTGTGTTATGTGTACACCACCAGAAGTGGAGTAGCAACTGAACTACGGCTGCACTGCAGCTGCACATGGCCCCACCCACCAGAATGGACAGGGCTGGGGGATCTCAGGTGCGCCCACCGATCAGGAAAGGGGAAAGAGGAAAAAAGGGTGGGCTGCACATCCCAGACTGGTGAACCTACCAGTGGATGTGCGAAAATTACCCAGAAGCCATAACAAATGAGTTACATAGCAGAATCATTAAGTCCATAACTCATATGGAGATATGACAATCATGTAATAAATATGTGGTACAAAATAAATCCAATAATTCAAAAATGACAGACATTCAAATATATAATATTTAAATACACAGTGAATAAATGAAAGACGCATATGGACAAAAAAATAAATATACAAAAACTCATATATATATCATTACTGTTCAAATGTATCAATGATCCCCTAGGCAGAGTCAGCAGAGAGGAGGAAGGAGAGAGAGAGGGATAAAGCCTACAGAAGAAGACAGTGTAGCAATAAAACAGAAATACCAATAAAAATCCTAAGGCTGGTCCAATAATAAAGTTGATAATAATCATCACTAATAAACCAATGCTTCATAATTCACAGATAGTGATAAATAAATTGGCCATCAATGTGCAGCAGTATCAAATTTTACTATAACTATAAAAAAGACTTGAAGCTGATGTATCAGTTAAGTCCTGGATATGTGGTGGCATTAAGGCTATGGATCCATCTGGTTTCTAATTGAAACAAGGTACGATCCATACCACCACCTCTCCACCTCTCAGATGTGTAGGTTAGGGGGCCGTGAATTTGATCATGTTAATATCAAAATTTTGTTCAAGCCCAATGTCACGGAACGCCCCACACTCCGCTTGAGTGCTTCCGTCATATACCGCTTCCTAAGTTCTGGAACACGAGTCCAATGGATCTGGCTATAGGAACCCCAAGAACTAGACAACACCAGTCTTGGAGTACATCAGAACTAACTTTATTTTGAGATCTCACAGACCTTTATACAGCAGGGATGACTCAAAGCTAACCTAATTAACATGACCTAATTTACTACAAAATGTACCCAGACCAGATGACAGTCTTGTGGGCACCGAGCTTCACACATTAATACAATTAACAATACAAACAACAATCTCCCCCCTCCTCAGCCTAGACCATTAGTCTATTAGCCAGTGCTGGTGGCTAATGTGATCAGCTCTCTCAATTAACATAAACACATGTTGATAACACCAGCATCTCCTCACAGGATGTGTCCCAGCAGAATGAATCAGTCTTATCAGCAGGGGGCTGCTGGAGGAATCCCCCCTCCCTCTTCAGGGACACAAATATACAGTAAGGAGTCCCCATACAATATATACATGACTGAGTCCGATTAATACAGTTCAGACTGGATTTCTCATTCACCTCAAATGCTAGGGCCCATAATCGGTGGGCAACAGGCTTGCACACAGTCCTCTCCAACAGCCTCCGCTCTGGCCATGCCCGTGACATTTCTCCCCTTTCGGCAGGAGACTAACACAGGAGGAGACCCCAGACGGGTTGACTCCGAAGTTAGTCCACAGCTCCAGTCCTCTACTGCCTGTACCCACACAGTACCCCAAACAAATCATCCCAAACAGTGCATTACTCACCCAGCCATCCTCTGCCTCTCTCAGAGAACATATCTGCCGCTGGGGAGAGGCCCGGACTGGCCCTTCTCCCTGGAATCCTTTCTGCCGCTGGAGAGAAGACAGGGTGACTTGGCTCACTCTGTCATGCTGTTGGGGATCTGGGCCCACTGCCCAGCATCCCTGGGGTATACAGGTGGAGACTGGAGTCCCATCCACCTTCATAGGAAATCCATCCTCTGTTAGTTGAGGGCAGAGTCCAGCAGTCCTCGGCCCTGTTGCCAGCCCTTCTGCTGGAAACCCCACACCATCTGTTCCGGCTAACTGTTGGAGAGGGAGGCCGACTGCCCCGCCTCCCTGGAACTCTGTAGTTGTTGCCGGTGCTGGGCAGAGGTTGGTAGCACTCTGCCCTGTTGCCAGCACTTCTGCTGGGGACTCCGCATCCTCTGCTCCGGCTAACTGTTGGGGCAGGCAGCTGGCTTCCTCCACTCCCAAACTGTGTAGCTGCCATTGGGGAGGTGAGCCGGCTGCTTCCTTTTCCATTCCCTCATCTGGCTGCTGGGACGACATGTTGATGGTACTGTCTCCCAGGTACACGGATCTTTGCTGGGGAGGAAAGCCCACTTCCTCCACCCTGGCCAACTGTTGGGGAGGGACAACACACACCTCCTCTCCCTTCTCCCCCTGTATCTGCTGCTGGGAAGTGATTGCCATCTTCTCACCCTGAGCCTCCACAATTGCTGCAGGTGTGGGGCAGAGGTCTTGGACCCTCTGTCCGGTTGCCAGCACTTCTGCTGGGGGTTTGCTAGGTGGTTCCTCCTCTACAGAAATGTCTATTAAATCCCCAGTCTCTGGAAGTGGTAAAAGTGTGGGACAGAGGTCTTGGACCCTCTGTTCAGTTACCAGATCTTCAGCTGGAGAAGTTTGTTTTAACTCCATAGATGCTGCTGGCAGAAAATCACATGTCCCTGTCAGTGTTGTGGGAGAAAGGCCGACTACCTCTTCTCTCAGGAAGGCCGAAGCCACTGTTGGTGCTGGGCAGAACACAGTGAACTTTGGCCCTGATAGCAGCTCTTCTGCTGGAGGCTCATCAGGTTGTTCTTCCTCAGCAGAAAAGTCTATCAAATCCCATGTCTCTGCAACTGATGTCGGGGAATAGGGGTTCACCATCTCCTGTCCATGGAACCCAGAAGATGTTATCATTTCTGGACAGAGGTTAGCAGAGCTCTGCCCTGTTGTCAGCACTTCAGGTTTGGGGACGGCAATCTCCGGATTTTCCACTGCCGATTCTCTGGCATGCTGCTGAACTTGTTCTAGCAGTTTCCTGTATGCCCTTTCCAGATGCTGTTCCTTCCTTAGCAAATGGTCCAGATCAGGTTTGAGCTCTGAGACCCCTGCAAGACCGAGCATAGACTCTCTATAGTCTCTCATGTCCTCAAGGTCAGGTTCCCCTTCATCGCCAAACATAAAAAGATCTGTAAGGTTCTCCCACAGCAATCCAGGGCCGCCAAAGTCATATCCCTCCGGAGAGCATTCTGTTGTCTCCCCTAAATATCCCTCCTCTGCGTGCCATTGCAGAGCCCAATATCGATTGTCCAGCTCTATCTCCTGCTGGACCAACCTGTCCAACTCAGTCACCCATTGCTCCTGGGGCTGCTCTCCCAGGAATGCCATCTGCAATGCCCGTTGGTCACTGGCCCGTTGCTCTTGGGTTGGAAAGCACTTGCCCTGTTTTATACCAGCGAGACGGAGGGCTGCAATCCAGAGCTCCACCCGAATCAGCTGCCTGAGCTCCAGGTATTCATCCTCAGACACATTCCTGGTGTACGTTGAAAGGATGATCCGCAGCAGCCCCGGGAATTCTGATGCCAGGTCCATATCTCCGCTGGGGTGACTGAAGTCTGCTATGCTGATCTTGGATCCAGTTGGAGGTTTGGATGTCCCAGACTTCAGACTTCAGGAAGCTTTCCCGCTGCTTGCCACCAATGTCACGGAATGCCCCACACTCCGCTTGAGTGCTTCCGTCATATACCGCTTCCTAAGTTCTGGAACACGAGTCCAATGGATCTGGCTATAGGAACCCCAAGAACTAGACAACACCAGTCTTGGAGTACATCAGAACTAACTTTATTTTGAGATCTCACAGACCTTTATACAGCAGGGATGACTCAAAGCTAACCTAATTAACATGACCTAATTTACTACAAAATGTACCCAGACCAGATGACAGTCTTGTGGGCACCGAGCTTCACACATTAATACAATTAACAATACAAACAACAATCTCCCCCCTCCTCAGCCTAGACCATTAGTCTATTAGCCAGTGCTGGTGGCTAATGTGATCAGCTCTCTCAATTAACATAAACACATGTTGATAACACCAGCATCTCCTCACAGGATGTGTCCCAGCAGAATGAATCAGTCTTATCAGCAGGGGGCTGCTGAAGGAATCCCCCCTCCCTCTTCAGGGACACAAATATACAGTAAGGAGTCCCCATACAATATATACATGACTGAGTCCGATTAATACAGTTCAGACTGGATTTCTCATTCACCTCAAATGCTAGGGCCCATAATCGGTGGGCAACAGGCTTGCACACAGTCCTCTCCAACAGCCTCCGCTCTGGCCATGCCCGTGACACCCAACATGGCGACTAATAGTAGTAGTCACAGACATTTGAAAATAGGAGTGGTATAATCTTTTATACGTTTGAAAAATGGGTGTTTGGTTTTGCCTACATAGAAGCATCCGCATTTGGCCGAATACACCACTCCAATTGTTTGGCAGGTGACTCTATGTGAGATAGTATGAGTATGGCCATTGGGAAGAGAAGTTACATGGCCATTTAGAATGAATCGGCAAACTTCACATTTTTAACATTCAAAAGTACCAACACAGAACGGGTGATCAACAGTCTCAGGGGTAAAGTGGCTTTTGACCAATCGGTCTCTTAGAGAGGGGGGCCCCTGGTAGGTAATCTCAGGATGTGTCAGGGCTGGGCTCAGCCCTTCCTTCTCTGAGCTGTCCGCTCAGCTGTCGGCTAATTGCCAGCTCTCATCTCTCTGCACAGTTAACCAGCTTTTGTGGATCTGCTCATCAGTCTCGCCTACTTAAAGATCTCCAGCTCACTTAATTCTTGCCTTCGCCTTGGTCACATCACAAGAAACCAACTCCTGTGTTCCTGTTTAAAGACTGGCTTTGCTGACATCCCTTCTGGCTAGTTATCCTGCCTGCTGTTCCACTACTACCCGGTTACTGGACTATGGTTACGCTTTGACTACGCTTACTCTATTTACCTTTTTATTTTTTATTAATAAACAAGTGTGATTTTACTGTACTTCTGTCTTGGTCTGGTCCATGGTTTCTGACAGTAGGCGAAGGCCATGAATTCAGAGGATACAGTCAATACACTTGTTGGTAATATTTTTTCCAGAATGGATGAGCAAGATCACAGCATGGATCAGTTTGCCATGGCCTTACAAACGCTCCTGAGTCACACGGCTCACCTGGAATCCCCCACAGTGACTTACAAACCATTTCTTAATTCAATTTAATTTTCTTTACATTTTCTCCCATCCTTTGGCTTAGACAGTTTGCCACAAGAGATATTCTAGCTGTATCTCTGTATACACATCACCAGCTTATGCCTCTTTTTCTTCAGTCCTAATATGCGATTCTAGGCCATCTGTGTATGTACATACTATGTATAATCGTGTCTGGTTTACCATTTCATCAGTGCTCGGCTCCTATTTTTAGGCACTGACCACTGTCATTTATGGATAACTATTGATGTCTATTTGTATATTTTGTCCATACAATTTTCTAAACTTGTAATATATCTGTATTGCTTAATTGTCTGCTTTTCCTTTGCTGGTCTGACTGCTTGGCTCGGGCGGACGCCCTCTGGGGGCAAGTTCTTAGTCACTACGCGGCCGCCCAGTGTCACACCATCTCTCCATCTGATGCTGTGACGCACATATTGGCCAGCGGGGGACCCTGCTGTTCTCCCCTTGCTGACTAGTATTATTCCATGCTGCGTGCGCTCTCCCTCTGGACAGGAGCGTTGTCTAATTCTAGAAGACGCTCTCAGCCGAGCGGTGCGCATGCGCACTGGAATCTTTTGGCCGGTCTGGATGACGTCTCGTCGGCTACGCCGATTCATTGACAACGGGCGGGATGTGCACTCAAATAGGACTACGCAATATGCACCAGCTGATACCACAGATGGTCGCTACGAGACACTGATCCATTCATTCCACGCCACTCAGGTATGATCTGTCTACCCTTAGGAACTGGCCTTATCATTATATAGGCTATTTCATACATTAGTTTGTCTCAATTACCCATTTGATCTGTGTTTTAGGTGGATGGAGTCCTGATCCCAGATCCATGTTGTGTATCTATAGACAATTCATACATAGTGCTTTCTACTTATCTACGCCTTTTTGGACCCCCCTTTTATTTTTTATTTATTTGTTTTATATATCAACCCATAGGCAGTGTGAATTTTCATACCTATTCTGGACCACACGTTTTGTATTCTGTCCAGCTTCCTTCTACCATCTTTTCATAACAACTGCTTGTCTGTATATGACTTTACATATATTTACTATAGTAAGTATTTTATACTTTCCTTTTTCCTCCTTTTTCTTCCCCCCCCCATTGTTTCCCTTTCCTCCCCCCTTCCCCCCTCCCTCTTCCCTCCATCCCCTTTCCCCTCCCTTCCCCCTCTCTACTCTACTTCATAGATACCAGCTTCTTACCCGGCCTTTCATAGGCTGCTTATTTTAAATACTTTTCTAGTACCCCTTCCCTCATATACTCTAATACTATGTTCTGCACGCCCCCGTGGTGACTTTTCGTTGCCCCCGTTTGGTTGCCTAATCCTTGCCGTTGCAGTCTGGCCAGCATGGTTTTTGCACTGTTTGGATTGTTTTTATGCCCCTTGTGCTTACTTTGTTGTTATATTATTGTATACTAATCATGACTTTATTTATCTCGTTAGCCACAACTTTTCTTGCTCCCGAAGAAGCGTGAAGGCACGCGCATCATGTTGAGCACTTCTCTGATATGAATGAACTTATTGTTGATCTGCTGTCCAGCCACACTCTTGGACACTTACCTACCTTGGATGGTTCATCCCTATGTCCGAGTTTTCATGTATATAGATGGTCTTGTACAGCAACAACTTGATTAAGTATTTTTTGCATATAGATGATTTGTGGTTTTTTAACTATCAGTGTTTTATCTATGTTTTTTCAATAAACTACTTTTGTAATATATTTGGTGTCACTGTGCCTAAAGTCCAAAGTCTCTCCCTTTTTCTTTCTGCTAAAACAAGTGTGATTTAACTGTACTTCTGTCTTGGTCTGATTTCATGGTTTCTGTCAGGATGAGATTTGATGTACTTTTAGGCAGAAGTGTCTGCCAACAGTAAAGGCCAGAATTTTGTTAAAATGTTTTGTAATTGAACAAAATGTCTAGAGTATTGTGTAATTATTCTTACTGGTTGTTCAGCATCTTTAGATTTGGTGGAAAAGATGAGATCCTTTCTATCTCGTTTATAGGTTTTGTTATATGCTTTTTTAAGGAGGGTATGGCTGTATCCTCTATTTCTTAATCTAGTGTAAAGTCCTTTACTGGTTATCTGATAGTCCCCATCTTGTGTACGGTTTCTTCTGAGTCTTACATATTAACTAAATGGAATACTTTTTAGTAGAGGTCGAGGGTGTGCACTAGTGGCGTGCAAGATGGTGTTCCCTGCGGAAGGATTCAGATATAAAAAAGAATAAAGAAGTCCTCACTATCAATAGAAATTTCCAAACCTAAAAAGTTGATTTTGTGTTGATTACAATCCATAGTGAATCTTAGATTGAAGTTGTTTACAGATAACATATTCATGAATTGTTATTAATTCGTCCCTAGTGCCGGACCAAAATAGTAAAACATCATCGATATGCCTTTACCATGAGATGACATGTGACAGATATTCTAATATGTCATCATGTGAGAAGAGTTCTTTCTCCCATCCCCCTGGTACAGGTTGGCATACGATGGGATGACAATCAGCAGGAATTCAACCTGTCCATCAACAGCTTCTTTTGTGACATGCCCAACAGGTGGAACTCAACACTGGCAATGCTGCAGCTGCTGCACACACAGCAGAGGGCCATCAAAGATTACCTATGTGAGTATGGCACCAGGACAGGCTCTGGGAAACTTGGCTTCTTTTTGCCACGCCAGTGGCTATTGATAAAGGATGCATGCACTGTCCTGTCACCATTTAAGGAGGCCACAAGGATTGTGAGCAGCGACAATGCATGCATCAGTGACACTATCCTTCTAGATTTCCTGCTGGAGCACATGCTTTGTGGAATCATGAACAGGGCACTTGAGGCAGAACAGCGGGAGAAATAGGAGGACTTCTTTTCCTCTCAAGGCCCCCTTTATCCAGATAGCATTCCTGCGGGGCTGCCAAACACACAGGAAGAAAAGAAGGAGAATTGTGTCAGCTAGGATGTAGAGGATAACATGCAGCAGTCTTCAAGGGATGGGTTTCAGTCCCCAGAAACCCAAGGTTGAAGCTGGGAGAAGGTAGTTCTTGACAATGTCATCCTTAGTGATCCAGAAGACTCAGAATTGAATAATTAATTTAGGAAAGCTGCGCTGAAGTGGTTAATTGTGTCTATAGAGTGCCATTGAAATATAAAAAAAAAATAAAATAAATGCAAAGTCCACATGTGTACGTTAGACCCTGTTAACACAGATATGTGCACACACGCCAAACAAAAGTGACCGACCACCGTGGCTGTAAATTCTGCTTACCAGATGGCAAGCATAAAGAATTGAATGCCTCTGAAAACTTACACTGCATGGGCTCCCTGATTCTTCAAAGACTGCGAAAGGACCCTAGGAGTCCTGGTATCAAGGAGAGGGATCATTACTGGCTGGCAACCCTTCTTGATCCACCTTACAAGGTTAAAGTTGCAGAGCTCATCCGTCTTCGCAGAGGGAGCAGAGGATGAAACCTCTTCAGGACACCTTGAAGAAAAGTTTGTGTAACGCCTTTCCAGACCCTGGGAGGTTACCATTTCCTGGTGCTGGACAACGTGTTCCTGAGGCTTCGTTCGGTCAGAGGAAGAGGGGTGGAGAAGGTGGCCGGGTGCCTTTAAACCATTTTTTAGTCCTCAGCGTCCAGGGCTGATAGGTTCAAGCAACCATTGGCAGCATCTGCATTATATGGTGCAGAAATATCTAGGGGCAAGAGCAGACTTGGAGACCTTTCCTACTGAGCATCCACTGGGTTACTGGGTCCTGAGGATGGACCACTGGCCGGAGCTTGCTCAATATGCAATCAAGCTACTGGCCTGTCCTGCATCCAGTGTGCTTTCTGAATGGACATTGAATGCTGCTGGAGGGTTTGTAACAGATCAAAGAGTGCGTCTGTCCACAGACTTCGTTGATAGGCTCACGTTTATTAAAATGAATCAGTCCTGGAACAGCAGCTATCAAGCCCCTGATGCTGATGTAACTGATTGAATTTGCTAGGGATCTGGGATCACTTGAAGACTGCCTATCCTATTCCTCCTGAATCTTGATGATGATAGCTTCCAACAATATTTTTGGTTTAGGGCACCACCAACACCCAAGGCCCAATTTTGCTGCCCCTGTTTAACAGCGACGTGTAATTTCAATTTTGAAATAATATTTAACAGCAGGTCCCGTTCCTGCACCCAACAAGAGTAACTGTGAAGGGTTACAGTGTTTTGGCACCACCAACACCTAAGCCCAATTTTTCTGCAAAGTATATAGTGCAGTCAGTGTAGTATATATAATACAGTGCAGGGTATATAGTGCAGTGCATAGTATATAATACAGTGCATTGAAGTGGTTAAGGGGAACCCTATGACAAAATTAAGAAAAGTAATGGCATGGGGTCCCCCCAAAAATACATATTAAGCTCTTTGGGTCTGGTATAGATTTTTTTTTTATTCATCTTTTTATTAAATCATTTTCTATGGTAAAAAGATAATGATCGACATGTCCAATAACATGTACAGGGTACAATGGCAAATTAGTAACATTGGCAAGATATGTCAGGTTGCCAGTAAAGTATCATAAAAGAGTAAGTAAGAGAAACTACAAACAAACCCAATCAAATGGGTAATGCAAAGGCTCTGGTATAGATGTTAAGGGGAACTCCACGCCAAAATGAAAAAAAAACACAGCATGGGGTCCCCTCCCCAAAAAATCCATGACAGGCCCTTTGGGTCTGGAAAAGATTTTAGGGGCAACTCCACGCCAAAATGAAAAAAAAATTGGCGTGGGGTCCCCCCAAATTCCAAACCAGACCCCTATCCGTTTAAGCAGCCTGGCAGGCCAGGAAAGGGGGGGGACTGGCGAGCGCCCCCCCTCCTTAGCCATACCAGGCTGCTTGCCCTCAACATGGGGAGAGTGCTTTGGTCCCCCCAAAGCACCTTGTCCCCATGTTGATGGGGACAAGGGCCTCTTCCTGACAACCCCGGCCATTGGTTGTTGGGGTCTGCAGGCGGGGGGGCTTATCGGAATCTGGAAGGGGCCCTCAGATCCCAGACCCCCTATGTGAATGAGTAGAGGGTACATTGTACCCCTACCCGTTCACCAAAAAAAGTGTCAAAAAGTAAAAACTACACCAGACAGTTTTTGACAATTCCTTTATTAACAAAGAAAAAAAGTGTCCCGCGATGTCCATCCATCTTCAATCATGAGGCCTGACGGACCCGAAAAATAGAAAAGTTCCGCATCCCGGCGACTGCTGTCTCTTGGCTGTGACAGCTGTTATATAGGCAAGGGCAGGGCCACCTGGTGATGTAACTGAGTGACCCTGTGCCTTCTGACACCATGTGATGTCAGACAGGGGCAGGTCATCCGGTTACATCAGTGGGTGGCCCCGCCCGTGCCTATATAACAGCTGTAGAAGCCAAAAGACAGCAGTTGCCGGGAGGCCTCCCATCGAGGCAGAGTTTTTAAAAATATATATATATTTTTCTGGGTCCATCGGGTGGCATGATTGATGGATTTACATTGTGGGACACTTTTTTCTTTTTTTAATAAAGGAATTGTCAAAAGCTGTCAAAAACTATTGTGGTTTTTACTTTTTGACTTTTTTTGGTGAATGGGTAGGGGTACAATGTACCCCATATCCATTAACATAGATGGGCGCGATCTGGGGGTCCCTTATTAAAGGGGGCTTCCAGATTCCGATAAGCCCCACACCCGCAGATCCCGACAACCAATGGCCAGGGTTGGCAGGAAGAGGCCCTTGTGCCCATCAACATGGGGACCAGGTGCTTTGGGGAGGACCCCAAAGCAACTCCCCCATGTTGAGGGCAAGCAGCCTGGTATGGTTCAGGGGGGGCGCTCGCTGTTCCCCCCCCCCTTCCTGGCCTACCAGGCTGCTTCCTTGGATAAGGGTTTGGTATGGATTTTGGGGGGGAACCCACACCTTTTAAAAAAAAAAAATTGGCTTGAGCCTGGTATGGACTGATGGTATGATGATACCCCAGATGATGTCTTGGTAGACGAAATGTTGGGACATACTGCGCTGACTCCATAACACTGCATTCTTCTCCTTGTGATCACATTATACAAAGGCCTGTTTTTATCTACAATGATGTAAGTGCAATACTTTATTTAATACATTTTTAGCCAATTTTTATGTGCTATGTGGAAATCTTTTTTCCTCTATGACTCCTTCCTGTTGACTGGTGGAGCCGATGAGTCTCTATATGCTGAGCTTGGATTGTTATGCTTTCTTGATGTTGGTCCCTGAAAGCTTGATTGTCGAATCTGCACTCCTGTACAATCCACATGCTGGTTCCTGTGATGTTAAAGACCCCATCAGTTTTGCTTGTTTGGCTCTCTGCTGCTGGCAGTTAGCCCATGCCATTTGGTAAGAGTACTCTATTACCTTCACTGGTGGTGGTAGCACATTTGATGGTGAATATTTTTTTCTATGCTGAATTGAGCACACACCTCTGATGGTCATCCTTGGCTGGAAGTCCGAATATCCACTTATTTTGCACCGTTTGAAAAATTGCTTTTTTTTACTTTAGACTCATATAAGTGTCTCTTGACGCAGTTTAATGGACATTTAGGTTCTCAATATGTTTATGTAAATGTTGACTCACTATTTTGCATACTAGTCTTGCTTTGCATGCAATGTAATTAATGTATGTTTAATTGTGCACTGCCACTTATATGTTGGCATTATTACATATATCACTAGTTACCTAGCACTGCACTTAAATCCTTACTATTAAAATCTCAGAAGAAGCCACCACAACTCTTGAATCCCCGATCACCATAAAAGATTGTGGACAAGCAATAAAACAACTAAAACCTGGTACGAGCCCAGGCCCAGATGGTCTATCCACGGTTTATTACAAAACATTCGCTGAAACCCTTCCCCCATCTTAAACGCACACAACTCCCTCTCACCCTCAAACCCTCTTACACGTAGGATGCTGGAAGCCCACATAACGGTCATCCCCAAAGACGGAAAAGACCCCACACAAACAGGAAACTACGGACCAATTTCTCTACTGAATGTAGACATCAAACTATTCTCTAAGATACTAGTGAACAGACTCACCCCACTCCTCCCAGGACCAAGTAGACTTCATTCCTGGTCGCGAGGCTAGGGACAATACCATTAAGGAAATTAACTTACACCACCTGATGACACAAACAAGCCAAATTTTTTTTTCCTGTCCCTAGATGCGGAGAAGGCATTAAACAGAGTGGCATGGGACTACATGGAAGCGGCCTTACAAGCTATAGGCATTGGACCACACATGTCCAGCCTGATACTCTCCTTATATGTGGGTCCATCAGCTAAAGTACGAGTCAACAACACTCTGTCGAATGCCTTCCCCATCCGTAATGGGATGAGACAGGGCTGCCCCCTGTCCCCTATCTTTTTTATACTCACGTTGGAACCATTCCTACGAAAATTGAGACAACCCTGACATCCAAGGAATTCAAACACCCAACAAAGAACATAAATATGCTGCCTTTGCTGACGACATACTACTATTTCTTGTACAACCACTGACCACTTTACCAGTACTACTAACAGAATTCAAGCACTTCCAACTACTCTCCAACCTCAAAATTAATCTCTCTAAATCTTTTGCCCTCAACATATCCTTACCAGTACACTTAGTAGACCAATGTAAAGAGAATTTCCCTTTTCAGTGGAAACATGAATCAATTACATACAAAGATTATGCACCCAGAAAAGACCCCAACCTCATCTGATATCCTCCACACACAACCTTCTTTTTGCAAACCTACATGCCAATGAGAGCTTAGCCTGCAAAAAATTGGAAAAAGACCTCTCCATCTCACTCTCAGCTAAGAACTGGAAACAAACATTCCTGAACATCCATAAAGGGTCAACAAATGTCACTACACAGGAAAATGAATATAAAATCCAATCTAGATGGTACCGCACACCAGCCCTTCTAAATAAATTCAATCTCGCTATACCAGCAATCTGTTGGAGATGCCATCAAGATAAAGGCACTCTACTACACATTTGGTGGTCCTGCCCCCCTTACAAACTTTTTGGAAAGATGTACACCGCATCACCTCCTAAGTCACCTCCTAAGATCTAGAACTTGCCCCAGCCCAATTCCTACTCCACCACTCACCCTTACCACCAGGGGCGTAACTAGAAATCACAGGGCCCCATAGCAAAATGTTGTATGGGCCCCCCCACCCCACAAAAAAAAAAAAAATTAACTAATGCCATTGAACAACAGATTACCACACCCATGTAGCACAGTACCCAGGCAGCTTATATTAATTTCGAACAACAAAGTATGCAGTATACTGTATGCAGTAGAGCTGGGTGATTTTTCCAAAAAAAAATGTGCAATTTAAAAAAAAAAAAACTCAATTCACGATTCAAATTGATTTTTTTTTTTTTGATAGACACTGTGGCAGTCCTCAGGAGCTGCGGGCAGGAGTTTTTAGGCGAGGCCGCGGCTTCGTCCTAGTACGCGGCGTCCGGCCTCGCGGATTAGGCCGAAGCAGCGGCCTCGCCAAAAAACTCCTGCCCGCAGCTCCTTAGGACTGCCGCGGTGTCTATCAAAAAAAAAGCGCCGGTCCTGGTGAAAATAAAAAAAATCTAAAAAAATCGATTTGCTGAAAATTTGAATCGATTTGAATCTCAACTCGATTTAAGATTCAAATCGATTTTTCCCCAGCCCTAGTATGCAGCACCTGAAAGACACACATGCATACCCTCATCAGTACAGACACCCCCTACCTCAGTGCAGACCCCCAAGCAGTACAGACACCCCTCAGTGCAGGACCCAACCCCCCCAGCAGTGCAGACATCCCCCCAGTGCAGACCACCCCCCTCAGTACAGACACCCCCCAGTGCAGACCCCCCCAGCATTACAGACCCCCAGCATTACAGACACCCCTCTCAGTGCAGACACCCCCAGCAGTGCAGACCCCCTCAGTAGTACAGACCCCCCCAGCAGTGCAGACCCCACATCAGTACAGACACCGCCCCAGTGCAGACCCCCCAAGCATTACAGACCCCCCCTCAGTGCAGACCCCCATCAGTACAGACCCCCCCCAGCCAGGGCCGGATTAACATAGGGGCTGATGGAGCTGCAGCTCCAGGCCCCTGCCTTAAAATCGGCCCTCACAGCCAGCAGTATAAGCCTGATTTCTCATGTCCATAAACTTCTATGGGACAGGAGAAGCTGTGTGTAAATGTAGGGGTGTCTGGCTGCATCTGTGTTGGCTCACTGTGTTTATTACAGTGTCACAGTGCACAGTTCCCCCCCTACACAAATGGCTCTGCCTTCCCCCTCCCCTCTCTCCTCTGTGTGCAGTGAAGGAGCCGTGTGGGCTGGGAAACAGAGCAACTGCAGCCGGCAGATAGAAGGTGAACACATATCTGAGTGATAAGCTTCCCATCCAAGTGTGAGCTCAGTGACTGGACTCTTATCTCCCTTCTCTCCCCCTCTTTTACCTTTATCTTCAGCAATGGCTGTTATAACTGCAGTCAATATGTAGACTCGGCTCCTTGTGCTTTTAGGTGGGTTCACACTGCTTTGCTGTGTTTTGGCCCATTGCTGGTGTATCCGCAGTTTTCCTGCGTTTTACCCATAGTCCTATTGATTTCTATTAGGTTGCATGTTTTTTCTGAAAGCGCACCAAAATTCCTGCGTGCTGCATCTTATCTTTGGCGCACTGTCAGAAAATGAAGCAAAAATATGCAACCTGATATAAAGCAATAGGTCTGCAGCTAAAACTGCAGATACACAAGCAGTGCGCCCAAACTGCAGCACACCAGTGTGAGCCCAAAGGCTTGTACCCACCCCCCTCTGTAGAACTTGTTCTGATCAATACTGCTGGCATTCATTTTACACACAACCATACCATCCCAGATGAGGAGGGGTGGGGACTCCAGGGATTTGTTTGACTATGCAGGCCCTGTCCCTTCTTTCCATCCTGGAAGTGTCCTGGAGGGAATGGCAGGCTGCTGGTGGCAAGTGACACATTGCATCTGATGGCAAGTTGCACACTGTATGTGGTGGCACGTTGCTAGTGGCAGGCTGCTGGTGGCAAGTGACACGCTGTATCTGGTGACAGGCTGCAGGTGACAAGTGGCACACTGTATCTGGTGGCAGGCTGCTAGTGGAAAGTGGCCTACTGTATCTGGTGGCAGGCTGCTAGTGGCACACTGTATCTGGTGGCAGGCTGCTAGTGGCACACTGTATCTGGTGGCAGGCTGCTAGTGGCAAGTGGCACACTGTATCTGGTGGCAGGCTGCTAGTGGCAAGTGGCACACTATATCTGGTAGAAGGCTGCTGGTGGCAAGTGACACTATCTGGTGGCAGGCTGCTGGTGACAAGTGGCACACTGTATCTGGTGGCAGGCTGTGGTTGGCAAGTGGCACACTGTATCTGATGGAAAGCTGCTGGTGGCAAGTGGCACACTGTATCTGGTGGCAGGGTGCTGGTGGCAAATGGCACACTGTATCTGGTGGCAAGTGGCACACTGTATCTGGTGGCAGGCTGCTGGTAGCAAGTGGCACATTGTATCTGGTGAAAGGCTGCTGGTGGCAAGTGGCACACTGTATCTGGTGGCAAGTGGCACACTATCTGGTGGCAAGCTGCTGGTAGCAAGTGGCACACTGTATCTGGTGAAAGGCTGCTGGTGGCAAGTGGCACGCTGTATCTGGTGGCAGGCTGCAGGTGACAAGTGGCACACTGTATCTGGTGGCAGGCTGCAGGTGACAAGTGGCACACTATCTGGTGGCAGGCTGCTAGTGCCAAGTGGCACACTGTATCTGGTGGCAGGCTGCTGGTGGCAAGTGGCACACTGTATCTGGTGGCAGGCTGCTGGTGGCAAGTGGCACACTGTATCTGGTGGCAGGCTGCTGGTGGCAAGTGGCACACTGTATCTGGTGGCAGGCTGCTGGTGGCAAGTGGCACACTGTATCTGGTGGCAGGGTGCTGGTGGCGAGTGGCACACTATCTGGTGGCAGGCTGCTGGTAGCAAGTGACACACTGTATCTGGTGGCAGTCTGCTGGTGGCAAGTGGCACACTGTATCTGGTGGCAAGTGGCACAATGTATATGGTGACAGGCTGGTGGTAGCATGTGAAACACTGTATCTGGTGGCAGGCTGCTGGTGGCAAGTGGCACACTGTATCTGGTGGCAAGTGGTACAAAGTATCTGGTGACAGGCTGCTGGTGGCAAGTGACACACTGTATCTGGTGGCAGGCTGCTGGTGGCAAGTGGCACACTGTATCTGGTGGCACGCTGTCGGTAGCAAGTGGCACACTGTATCTAGTGACAGGCTGTGGTTGGCAAGTGGCGCACTGTATCTGGTGAAAGGCTGCTGGTGGCAAGTGGCCCACTGTATCTGGTGGCATGCTGCTGGTGGCAAGTGGCCCACTGTATCTGGTGGCTGGCTGCTGGTGGCAAGTGGCACGCTGTATCTGGTGGCAGGCTGCTAGTGGCAAGTAGCACACTGTATCTGGTGGCAGGCTGTTGGTAGCAAGTGGCACACTGTATCTGTGGCAGGCTGTGGGTAGCAAGTGGCACACTGTATCTGGTTTCAAGTGGCACACTGTATCTGGTGGCAGGCTGCTGGTGGCAAGTGACATGCTGCATCTAGCAGCAGGCAACTGTGGAAAGTGATACTCTACATCTGGTGGCAGGCTATGGGTGGCAAGTGACAAGCTGCATCTGGTGGCAAGTGACAAGCTCAGGTTCCCACTGATTCTGCATGATGGTGAGTTGAACTATTTCACTATATATTACAATGTAGTAACTGAAATAATGGAATTTGATCATCCTGACACCATATCAAGCATGGTGTCAGGATGATTGATTTTAAGTACTAACACCAGCCATTTGCCTGACAAATCACCTCCACTGCCGATTTCCCTGCCAACCCCGAGACTACATCCCCCACCCTCATCTTTTTTTGGGAAGAGGGGGTTGTCCCTAAATGACAGTTTGGAAATGTGGTCTCCCTATGTTGCTGCTGGTGAGAGACCGCATAGCAGGTGGTGTTGCTGCTGCTCAGAGGCTGCACGGCTGGTATTACTGGTGAGAGTATATTTAATTCGTTTTAGCGAAAAATTGTTTGCATTTTCATTTTGTTTCCATAAAAAGGCCACCAAAATCCTCAGCACCAGGCCCATGATGCTCTTAATCTGGCCCTGCCCCCAGCATTACAGACCCCCCTCAGTGCAGACCCCCATCAGTACAGACACCCCCCAGTGCAGACCGACCCCCCCAGCATTACAGACCCCCCCTCAGTGCAGACACCCCCCACCTCAGTGCAGACCCCCCAGCAGTACAGACACCCCCCTCAGTGCAGGACCCCCCAGCAGTACAGACACCCCCTCTCAGTGCAGGACCCCCCCAGCACTACAGACAACCCCCCTCAGTGCAGGACCCCCCCAGCAGTACAGACACCCCCAGTACAGACACCCCCTCCCCCTTCTTACATACCTCAGAACAGCGCTGACAGTCTCGAGGCTCGAGCACAGGCTCCTCCTCCTCCTCTGTGGATGTAAACAGAGAGGAGGGGAGGTGGCTTAGGTAAAGCCGCTGAGGGACAGCGAGCGGTGCGACTGCCGCTACCTAAAGGTGTCATCCCTCTGTCGGGTGTCACCTGGTGCGGCCCGCACCCGCCTGCCAACACCAGTCATCGGGCCCCAACTCAGCTGCAGGCCCCATAGTGACCGCGTGTGTCGCTATGGCGGTAGTTCCGCCACTGCTTACCACACAAATCCTATCACAAATCCCTAGTAATGCACATGATTAACGCAGTGAAACAATCCATTCCTCTGCACTGGAGCTCGACACATACACACACTCAAAGAATGGTTTAATAGAATCTGTAAAGTCGCTGAAATGGAAGAATTGATCCACGTCGCATGCGACACCCCAACAAAATTTAGCAAAATACAAAAAGTAAAACTGTAAGCGCAGAGATATGTGTACCTCTATATATGCAACAAACACAGTTCATTAGTCCATATGATAAGCTAAACAATGGCAGATCCTAAAAGGAAATGATGGTGGCTGGCAGCTATCCTTTGCGAGAAGCCAGCTCTACAATAGAAAGACAAGGGAACAAAAAGGAAGCGCCAAAATTTAGCAAAAAGTGGGCTTGTTGGTCGCATTTTCAGACAACATCTGAATATTTAAACATCTACAATCCACCCACCTAAAGAACTAACCATGATTATATGGAGCTCTACCTGCCACTAACTGTAATCCACATCCTCCAAGGACCCAATCTTCTTTCTGACAACCCTTCCCCTTTAAAGGCCACCACCCTCCAAATTGCACTCAAACTCCAACTAAAAACCGAGGAGGGAAGTCAGAGACAGCCCTTCCCCCACCTCCCCCCCCTTATTCCTCCTTCCTCCCTCTTCCCTTCCCTTCCCACCCCACCTCCTCTCTCCTTTTTCATACTCTCCCCTACCCCTCACCCCGCCTATGTACTTAGTTAAAATACCCACATAATCTTTCTTGATATCCCATTCGCATACACCACGATCACCCGCCGCAGCAGTCATACACAAAACTAACACATAGCAAACCCCCTTCAATTATTGTCCATACTTCCACCCAAAAGGAATTGTATTATAACCACATACTGTATCCGATGAATCTATCCTTTCTAATTTAACACCAGCAAACCTTGGCAATAGCCAATCTTATTTTGGACACCCCCCAAGATAATGCTGGATGATGAATTTAGCATATATATATATGAATACACAGGGTGGGTTCAGATCCCCCTCCACACACAAATTTAAGTCAGAATGATAGAATCTTCTCTATAACGGTATACTGTGGCTTTACATACTTTCATTGTATAACTATTATTCAAGATTTCTGTAAATGCTTTTTACCTTTAAATAAAGGAAATTTGTTTGAAAATATAAATCCTTACTACTTTCTTTACACAATTTGTCTAATTGTAGTGTCAGCAGCTCATTTATTGAGTGTGGTGGCGCAGTATTTTCCTTCCTTTTTTATATATTCAAATTCCATACCATTATAACCCTTCCTGTCCACTCAATATGCCTTATTTTCTGCCTCTTCTGTCCAGTAAGGTTTTATTCATTAGAAAAATCATTTGTATATAGCTAGATACAACTGTACAGTCCAATATCCAAGGGTATAATATACAACAAATCAGGGGTCAGGAGTATCATTTACAACATACTAAATATAGTGAAAGTACAGAATGGATAGACAGTGGACAGTGTGGATAGTACCTGTGCACAGTGTGCATAATCTGGGTGCACAGTGTGGATAGTGAGGGTACACAGCATGTGTGAATAGCATCTCATCAGTTCCTTCACTCCTTTTTTTGCTCCGGTGTCAGAGCTGAACCCTGTTTGCTCTTTTTGGAGTTTCTGTCCTGCCCCCTCCTCCCCTTCCCTCTATTGAATGAACATCCATGGCTTATTCATATGCAAATCCAACAATCACTCATCCATATGCAAATCCAGTTGCATATGAATGAGCTGTGGGCACAATGTAACAGGGACGGGAGTGACTACAGCAAGATTCTCAGTGCAAGAGGAGAACACAATCTGGGGCAGTTGGGAGGTATGATGCTAAGAATATGTAAATAGATGAATGTCCATAGCCTGGTTTGTTATGCATTTTTGTAAGACTAGAAAGAGGAACATAGTGAGAAATAGTTAGACATATTTGTAAACTCAAAAACATTCTTTATTAGCTTTAAGTTTTACAATAAATGTCTTATATTATTTTTTAATAATCATTGAATGCTTATTTCAGGTCTAAAAAAGACAAAGTAGCACTTAGGAATGAATATACAACTAAGAAGCCCACAACCTGATGTGAGGATAGCAAATATCTCCACTGCCACAACATATTTTCCTTTGGTACTTAAATAAGCTGGGACAAAGGAGATCCAGGAACTGGAGAACACTAGCATGCTGAATGTGATAAATTTGGCCTCATTAAAGATATCAGGTAAGTTTCTGGCTAAAAAAGCAAGAATAAAACAGACAATTGATAGAAATCCCATATATCCTAGAACACAATAAAAGCCAATTAAAGATCCTTCACTGCATATTGCTAAGATCGTTCCAGTTTCATCTTTCACATTATAAAATGGGAATGGGGGAGAAATCCCCAACCATAAGGAACATATTAGTATTTGAAAAAAAGAGCAAACAATAGTGATGTTAATAGACAGTCTAGGTCCCAAAAAAGTTCCGAGTTTACTTCCTGGCCGAGTGGCATTGAAGGCTATGAGAACAGTTATAGTCTTGGCCAGAACAGAGGAGACTGACAGAGTAAATGTTATGCCAAATACTGCTTGTCTTAGAAGGCAAGTCACTTTGTGGGGATGACCTATGAATAGAAAAGTGCACAGGAAACACATTTTCAGAGACATTAGGAGAATATAGCTAAGTGTTTGATTATTTGCTTTCATGACTTTAGTATTTCTGTATTTTATACAAAATGTCATGATTATACAAGTGGTACCAAAAAACAAAAATGAGACAGTTGATAAGACTTTTCCCAAAGGTTCATGATAAGATAGATACGAAACTATTTTAAAATCACAGGCATCTTTGTTTGTATTAGGCCATTGGTCTTCTGGGCATTTGTAACAGCTGTCCATATCTAGAGTGAAACACAAAAATGTTTTATTAAAGTACTTTTATAATTGTTTCATATTTAAATGTTTGCATACATCAACCCATATTATTTACAAATAAAAAATTAAGGAGAAGCTAGTGTCCATGGGTGTCACTAAAATTGTATCTCCCTTTCAGAATGTACTGCAGTTTTGTGCTCCAGGGCCCACATGTAAAAGCAGATGTTTTGCTGCTTATCCAAGCAAATTCTTCCATTCCAATTAATGTTCTAGTTAGTGTCATGAACATACCCCATACCCCACCCCACCCTAGTCATACGGGTGACAATTGCTTCTGACATTTGGACTTAGCGGGGATCCTTCCTTGTTTAGCTTAGCTAGTCCATACAGGCATGATGTAGTTTCCCTCATGTGGAAAGGTGCAGCGGCAGGAAACACACAGCGTCCAGTTGCAAAAAACAGAACTTCTATTAATGCAGAATCCAGTAATTCACATCAAACGTGGCAGAAAGGCACCCAACTGGGAACACTCACGGCATATAACAGCAGTGTACAGTGGAGCAGGTCTAAGATATGCCGACAGCATCTGCTTTGAGGGGCAGAATGCGGCTTCGCTGGTTTGTACCCAAAGGGAGAAGTTTTCAGAAAGGATGGCAGGTCCGTATCCTTGCCCTACTCATCTGGAACCTCTCCCTGATGCTGATCACTGTCCCTGTCAGACGGTGACCTGCCCTACACTACCTACACATGAAATGCACGCCAAGCCTGGGAGCCAGGGTCTTAAATATTGCTCTGCCTAAGCCAAGATGGCTGAACACAGCAGTACTCTGTACTGCCACCTCCAGAACTGATCCTGTGCTGGCTGCTCACTGCTGTCACTTGTAAACATGGAAGCTGGTAGAGGAAGATTTCTTCACGGTGCCGGTTTCTTTGTTTGCAAATTACAGTGTGCCTCTCCTATCAGATTACACAGATCTCTCCTTGCCCTGCAAAATCACACCAGAGAAAGAGGAACAGCAGTGGCTCCTCCTACAGCCCTTTCCCCCAGCTGGCATTCTCCACTTCTGTAAGTTCTAGTTGCTCATCACTGTAGCTATGCTCTCTGCCACTCTGTGGGGGGTGGGGGGGGGGGGCATTATACTGAGGGGGTTGGGGGAAGTGCTCTGCACAGAGGGTGTTTGGAAGAAGGTAATTTTTGGTTGTAAACTAGCCTATGTGATTTCTGAGGCATGCATTCTGTGCATTACACACTCCTGAGCCCTGAAAAGCACTCTTTAGCCTTGCACCCTGTGCAATACGTAGTCCTTAGCCCTGCATTCTTTGCTTTACATGCTCTTAAGCCCTTCACCCTGTGTGAAATATACTCATGAGTTTTGCTTCCTGTATGTTATGCAATCTGGAGCCCTGCACCCTATGCTATTCACAGTTTTGGGTCCTGCATTATTTGTGTTGCACACTCTTGAGCCATGCACCCTGTGTGATATGCAATCCTAAGTCATGAGTAGGATTTGCATTCCTGACCCCTGCACTATGTGTGATATGCACTACTAAGCTCTTGCATCCTGTGCGCTACACAGTCCTGAGCCCTGCACTCTGTGTGTTATGCACTCCTGAGCCCTGCTCTATATATCCTTTGTTGTACATTTCATACCTCTGTAGCATCCTCTAGCATGTTACTAGTGTGGGTGTATGCAAATGTATGTTTTGACTCATAGTTAACTTGTGAGTCTTAATTGGGTAATGGGTTTACTGCAGCTCAGGCTGGATGACTCAGACAGGCTTTTGGTGCCTCCCCCTCATTCAGAAAGTTTGGAGACATTTCTAGAATCTGGAAGGTAGAGGCCAGGATGGTTGATCTGCATACTTAGGGGCACTTGGTCAATTACCAGGCAGTGAGCCAGCCCTTAAATATGGATGAGTCATGCCAGCAGGGGAGTAGGGTGGAAGATGGAGTTCTAAGGAGACTGTCAGTGGCCTAGGAGGGTTTACCTAGGTCTAAGGGAGTCCTCAGCTCCAGGCTGGGCTCGTGCTGGCTTAGAGGGACTCATTCAGTAGAGTGGTTTGACATGGAATCCTGCCTGAAAAGCAGTGGGAGCAAGGAGGACAGTGTAAGTACATCAGCACACCCAGGGACATTTAAGAGGAAAGACTGTCACATGTAGCAAGCTTTCTAAAAATAAAGCACTGTGCTTTACCCTCTTAATACCTTGCCCTGGTAGATCTTCAGAGCAGCCAGTGGGGCTGGTAGTGCCTGCTAGGGATGAGCTTCGTGTTTGAATCGAACGCATGTTCGGCTCAAACATTGCCTGTTCGGTCGTTCGCCGAAGTCCGAACGATATGGGTTGTTCGCGCCAAATTCGAGTGGCGCGTCACGGCTAATAATTCACTGCGGCATCGCAGTGCATTGCTGGCTGATGATTGGCCAAGCATGCACTATGAACCACATGCTTGACCAATCACAGCACCGACCAGGGTGGCTTTGGCCAATTATTGTTCAGGGGGTTTAGTACACACCCCACACTATATAAGGCCACCTGCACGGCGGCCCTGTGTAGTGTGTTCCGGCGTTGAGAGAGAGATAGATGGACAGAGAGACAGTGTCATTTGATTTAAGTTAGATAGAGTAGGCAGGAGAGTCAGTTAGCTGCACTTACAGTGTATTGTGTATATATATACATCCTAGGTGTTGTGTATATATATATATATATATATATATATATATATATATATATATATATATATACACTGTATTCAGTTTAGCTAGATCCGTTCCTGTTATTCTCTTCCTACTACTGACAGGCAGGCAGGTGTTTTTACAGTATTTATAGCTACCTGAAGAAATTGCTGGTGTTCTTCTGATCCTATTAGTCCTATTAGCTACAGTATTTACAGTTAGTGTAGTGCGTCCTCTGCACAGTGTGCACCTAAAGCTACCTGAAGAAAATTAGTGGTGTTCTTCTGATCCTATTAGTACAGTACTGCAGGCAGCTACAGTATTTACAAGTTAGTGTAGTGCGTCCTCTGCACGGTGTGCACCTAAAGCTACCTAAAGAAAATTAGTGGTGTTCTTCTGATCCTATTAGTATGGTACCACAGGCAGCTGTAGTATTTACAAGTTAGTGTAGTGCGTCCTCTGCACAGTGTGCACCTAAAGCTACCTGAAGAAAATTAGTGTTCTTCTGATCCTATTAGTACAGTACCACAGGCAGCTGTAGTATTTACAAGTTAGTGTAGTGCGTCCTCTGCACAGTGTGCACCTAGAGCTACCTGAAGTAAATTAGTGGTGTTCTTCTGATCCTATTAGTACAGTACCACAGGCAGCTACAGTATTTGCAAGTTAGTGTAGTGTGTCCTCTGCACGGTGTGCACCTAAAGCTACCTGAAGAAAATTAGTGGTGTTCTTCTGATCCAATTAGTACAGTACCACAGACAGCTACAGTATTTACAAGTTAGTGTAGTGCGTCCTCTGCATGGTGTGCACCTAAATCTACCTGAAGAAAATTAGTGGTGTTCTTCTGATCCTATTAGCGCAGTACCACAGGCAGCTGTAGTATTTACAAGTTAGTGTAGTGCGTCCTCTGCACAGTGTGCACCTAAAGCTACCTGAAGAAAATTAGTGGTGTTCTTCTGATCCTATTAATACCACAGGCAGGCAGCTCCAGTATTTACAGTTAGTGTAGTGTGTCCTCTGAACAGTGTGCACCTAAAGCTACCTGAAGAAAATTAGTGTTCTTCTGATTCTATTAGTACAGTACCGCAGGCAGCTACAGTATTTACAAGTTAGTGTAGTGCGTCCTCTGCACGGTGTGCACCTAAAGCTATCTGAAGAAAATTAGTGGTGTTCTTCTGATCCTATTAATATAGTACCACAGGCAGCTGCAGTTTTTACAAGTTAGTGTAGTGTGTCCTTGGCACAGTGTGCACCTAAAGCTACCTGAAGAAAATTAGTGGTGTTCTTCTGATCCTATTAATACCACAGGCAGGCAGCTGCAGTATTTACAGTTAGTGTAGTGCGTCCTCTGCACAGTGTGCACCTAAAGCTACCTGGAGACAATTGCTGTTGTTCTGCTCCTATTAATACCACAGGCAGACAGCTACAGTATTTACAGTTAGTGCACTATGTCCTCTGCACAGTCTGCACCTAAAGCTACCTGAAGAAAATTAGTGGTGTTCTCATACTAATAATACTACAGGCAGGCAGTTGATTCTGCTAGCTGCAGTATCAGTATATATATATATATATATATACATCCCAGCTTTGTGCAGCTACATCTCACTGCAGGCCATTAGTATGTCTGGAAGGCCAACAAGGAGAGGCAGAAGCCAATAAAAGAGGGCAAGCAGGCTCTGTGTCTAGAGGCAACAGTGCTGGTCGTGGAGACAGTGCATCCTCATCAGCATGTGGCCGTGGGACATGCTTGTCCTTTTTTTCGGCAGCTGGCCATGTTGAGCCGCAACATGCGGAAGACTTGGTAAAGTGAATGACCAAGCCGTCCTCATCCTCCTCATCCTCTCTCACCCAGGCTCAGGGTACTTTGTCTGGCAAAGCAGCTGCCAATGCGGCCTCTGCCCTTGGCTCAATGGCATCAGTCACTCCTTCCCTAGCCCCACCATGTCCTCCTGAGGAGTCCCCTGAACTGTTTGACCACAGTGTTGGATACATGCTCCAGGAGGATGCCCAGCATTTTGAAGGCTCCGATGATGGTACCCAGCTAGAGGAAGGCAGTAACGTGAGCCCAGCCCACTGACTCCACGTGGGTGCCTGATAGGAGAGAGGAGGAGGAGGCACATCACCAACGAGGCAGGATGCCCTCCAGGGGCCAGCTTAAGGGCAGCACACCAACTGCATCACACCGCAGAGTTCTGCATGTGCAGGGCGCTGCTGTCTCTGTGCATTTTTCCAAAAGTTCTTTGGTGAGGGCCTTTTTTGAGACGAGTGCTTTAGATCCCACCGCTGCTATTTGCAACATATGTCTCAAGCGTATCTCTCATGGCCAAAACATCTCCGGCTTGGGCACCACATGCTTGACCAGACATATGTTGACCTTCCATGCAGTCCGTTGGCAAGCATATGTAAAAGACCCACACCAAAGAACAAAGAGGACCTCTCCTTGCTCCTCATCAGCTGGGATCTCCAACCCCACTATACCTTCAGTCCTCTATGAGACCTGCACTGAGAGGAATGAAGGTGTAGAATTAGGTGTGTCACAGCCAAGTACTTGGGGGATGTCAGATTGTACCAGGCAAATTTCCCTGCCCCAGCTACTGCACCACCGAAAGAAGTTCGCTCCCAGCCATCCACATGCCCAGCGGTTGAATGCTAGCTTGGCAAAATTGCTAGCACTTCAACTGCTGTCTTTTCCGTTGGTAGACTCTGCCCCCTTCCATGAGTTTGTGGAATGTGCGCTTCCTCAGTGGCAGGTTCCCAAATGCCACTTTTTCTCATGGAAGGCGATTTCGGCTCTCTACCAGCATGTGGAAGGCAATGTCTTGGCCTCGCGGACAGGGTGGTCAGCGGTAAGGTGCATATTACTGCTGACTCATGGTCCAGCAGGCATAGACAGGGACGTTACCTAGGGATGAGCTTCGAGTTCGAGTCGAACTCATGTTCGACTCGAACATTGGCTGTTCGCAAGTTCACCGAACAGCGAACAATTTGGGGTGTTCGCGGCAAATTCGAATGCCGCGGAACACCCTTTAAAAGTCTATGGGAGAAATCAAAAGTGCTAATTTTAAAGGCTAATATGCAAGTTATTGTCATAAAAAGTGTTTGGGGACCTGGGTCCTGCCCCAGGGGACATGGATCAATGCAAAAAAAAGTTTTAAAAACGGCCGTTTTTTCAGGAGCAGTGATTTTAATAATGCTTAAAGTCAATCAATAAAAGTGTAATATCCCTTTAAATTTCGTACCTGGGGGGTGTCTATAGTGTGCCTGTAAAGGGGCGCATGTTTCCTGTGTTTAGAACAGTCTGACAGCAAAATGACATTTTGAAGGAAAAAACTCATTTAAAACTACTCGCGGCTATTGCATTGCCGACAATACACATAGAAGTTCATTGATAAAAACGGCATGGGAATTCCCCAAAGGGGAACCCCGAACCAAAATTAAAAAAAAAAAATGACGTGGGAGTCCCCCTAAATTCCATACCAGGCCCTTCAGGTCTGGTATGGATATTAAGGGGAACCCCGGCCAAAATTAAAAAAAAAAAATGACGTGGGGTTCCCCCTAAATTCCATACCAGACCCTTCAGGTCTGGTATGGATTTTAAGGGGAACCCCGCGCCAAAAAAAAAAAAAAAAAAACGGCGTGGGGTCCCCCCAAAAATCCATACCAGACCCTTATCCGAGCACGCAACCTGGCAGGCCGCAGGAAAAGAGGGGGGCCGAGAGTGCGGCCCCCCCTCCCTCCTGAACCGTACCAGGCCACATGCCCTCAACATTGGGAGGGTGCTTTGGGGTAGCCCCCCAAAACACCTTGTCCCCATGTTGATGAGGACAAGGGCCTCATCCCCACAACCCTGGCCGGTGGTTGTGGGGGTCTGCGGGCGGAGGGCTTATCGGAATCTGGAAGCCCCCTTTAACAAGGTGACCCCCAGATCCTGGCCCCCCCCCTGTGTGAAATGGTAAGGGGGTACATAAGTACCCCTACCATTTCACGAAGAAAGTGTCAAAAATGTTAAAAATGACAAGAGACAGTTTTTGACAATTCCTTTATTTAAATGCTTCTTCTTTCTTCTATCTTCCTTCATCTTCTGGTTCTTCTGGTTCTTCTGGCTCTTCTGGTTCTTCCTCCGGCGTTCTCGTCCAGCATCTCCTCCGCGGCATCTTTTATCTTCTTCTCCTCGGGCCGCTCCGCACCCATGGCATGGGGGGGAGGCTCCCGCTCTTCTCTTCTTCTTTTCTTCTCTTCTTCTCTTCTTCTTTTCTTCTTTTCTTCTCCGGGCCGCTCCGCAATCCATGCTGGCATGGAGGGAGGCTCCCGCTGTGTGACGGCGCTCCTCGTCTGACAGTTCTTAAATAACGGGGGGGGGGGCGGGGCCACCCGGTGACCCCGCCCCCCTCTGACGCACGGTGACTTGACGGGACTTCCCTGTGACGTCACGGGGAATGCCACAGGGAAGTCCCGTCAAGTCACCGTGCGTCAGAGGGGGGCGGGGTCACCGGGTGGCCCCGCCCCCCCCATTATTTAAGAACTGTCAGACGAGGAGCGCCGTCACACAGCGGGAGCCTCCCTCCATGCCAGCATGGATTGCGGAGCGGCCCGGAGAAGAAAATGAAGAAGAGAAGAAGAGAAGAAAAGAAGAAGAGAAGAGCGGGAGCCTCCCCCCCATGCCATGGGTGCGGAGCGGCCCGAGGAGAAGAAGACAGAAGACGCAGCGGAGGAGATGCTGGACGAGAACGCCGGAGGAAGAACCAGAAGAGCCAGAAGAACCAGAAGAACCAGAAGATGAAGGAAGATAGAAGAAAGAAGAAGCATTTAAATAAAGGAATTGTCAAAAACTGTCTCTTGTCATTTTTAACATTTTTGACACTTTCTTCGTGAAATGGTAGGGGTACTTATGTACCCCCTTACCATTTCACACAGGGGGGGGCCGGGATCTGGGGGTCACCTTGTTAAAGGGGGCTTCCAGATTCCGGTAAGCCCCCCGCCCGCAGACCCCCACAACCACCGGCCAGGGTTGTAGGGATGAGGCCCTTGTCCTCATCAACATGGGGACAAGGTGTTTTGGGGGGCTACCCCAAAGCACCCTCCCAATGTTGAGGGCATGTGGCCTGGTACGGTTCAGGAGGGAGGAGGGGCCGCACTCTCGTCCCCCCCTCTTTTCCTGCGGCCTGCCAGGTTGCGTGCTCGGATAAGGGTCTGGTATGGATTTTTGGGGGGACCCCACGCCGTTTTTTTTTTTTTTTTTGGTGCGGGGTTCCCCTTAAAATCCATACCAGACCTGAAGGGTCTGGTATGGAATTTAGGGGGAACCCCACGTCATTTTTTTTTTTAAATTTTGGCCGGGGTTCCCCTTAATATCCATACCAGACCTGAAGGGCCTGGTATGGAATTTAGGAGGACTCCCAAGTCATTTTTTTTTTTTTATTTTGGTTCGGGGTTCCCCTTTGGGGAATTCCCATGCCGTTTTTATCAATGAACTTCTATGTGTATTGTCGGCAATGCAATAGCCGCGAGTAGTTTTAAATGAGTTTTTTCCTTCAAAATGTCATTTTGCTGTCAGACTGTTCTAAACACAGGAAACATGCGCCCCTTTACAGGCATACTATAGACACCCCCCAGGTACGAAATTTAAAGGGATATTACACTTTTATTGTTTGACTTTAAGCATTATTAAAATCACTGCTCCTGAAAAAACGGCCGTTTTTAAAACTTTTTTTTGTATTGATCCATGTCCCCTGGGGCAGGACCCAGGTCCCCAAACACTTTTTATGACAATAACTTTCATATAAGCCTTTAAAATTAGCACTTTTGATTATTCATGTTCGTGTCCCATAGACTTTAACGGTGTTCGCATGTTCGAACGAACTTTTTTCCTGTTCGCATGTTCTGGTGCGAACCGAACAGGGGGGTGTTCGGCTCATCCCTAACGTTACCTATCTTTCACCGCGCACTGGGTGACTCTTCTGGCAGCTGGGAAGGATGCAGGACAGGGTGCAGTAGTGTTGGAGGTTGTTCTGCCACCACGCCTCCAAAATACTACTAGTGGTGATTCTGCCACACCTCTCTCCTTCACCTCCTCCTCTTCTTCCTCCATGGCCTCTTCCTGTGCTGATTTGACTTCGGAACCAGTGGTGCTCTGTAGGCGTTCAAGGGGCTACGCAAGCATGCAGGCCAAAAGATGCCATGCGGTGCTTGAGCTGGTGTGCTTGGGGGACAGGAGCCACACTGGGGCAGAGATTCTGTCAGCTCTGCAGGGGCAGGTTCAGAGGTGGTTGATGCCCTGACAGCTTAAGGCAGGTATGGTGGTTTGCGACAATGGCACCAACCTCCTCTCTGCCCTCCGACAGGGACAACTGACCCATGTGCCCTGTTTGGCTCACGTCCTTAACTTGGTAGTGCAGCAGTTCTTGGGCAGGTACTCAGGCTTACAGGATGTCCTGAGGCAGGCCAGGAAAGTCTGTGTGCATTTCTGCAGGTCATATAATGCCAGTGCTCGGCTGGCTAACCTCCAAAAGGAATTTAACCTGCCCAAGAACCGCCTAATCTGTGACATGCCCACCAGGTGGAACTCAACGTTGGCCATGCTGCAGTGGCTGCACATGCAGCAGAGGGCCATCAATGAGTACCTGTGCGACTATGGCACCAGCACAGGGTCAGGGGAGCTTGTTTTTTTTCCCCACACCAGTGAGCCATGATCAGGGATGCATGCACTGTCCTGTCACCATTTGAGGAGGCCATGAGGATGGTAAGCCGTGACAGTGCATGCATCAGTGACACTTTCCCCCTTGTCCACCTGTTGGAGCACACGCTGCGTGGAATAATGGACAGAGCACTTGAGGCAGAACAGAGGCAGGAAGAGGAGGACTTCCTTAGCTCTCAAGGCCCCCTTTATCCAGACAGTGTTCCTGCGTGCCCGCCGATCACACAGGAAGAGGATGAGGAGGAGGAGGAGGAAGAGGAGAATTGTGTCAGCATGGAGGTGGAGCCTGGCACTCAGCAGCAGTCTTTAGGGGTCATTTACAGTCCCAAGAAACCCATGGACTTGTACGTGGCTGAGAGGAGGTGGCTGTGGATCATGTCGTCCTTAGTGACCCAGAGGACTCCGGACCAAATGCCTCAGCAAACCTACGCTGCATGGCCTCCCTGATCCTGTAAAGCCTGAGGAAGGATCCTCGTATTCGTGGCATCAAGGAGAGGGATCAATACTGGCTGGCAACCCTCCTTGATCCAAGTTGCAAGGGTAAGGTTGCAGACCTTATCTTGCCATCGCAGAGGGAGCAGAGGATGAAACATCTTCGGGAGGCCTTGCAGAAAGGTCTGTGCAACACGTTCCCAGAGACTGGGAGGTTACAAACTCCTGTTCCTGGACAACGTGTTGCTGAGGCTTCGGTCAGTCAAAGAAGGAGCAGTGGAGAAGGTGGCCATCTGACCGATGCGTTCAGACAATTTTTTAGTCCGCAGCCCCAAGGTATGAATGGTTCCAGCAACCATCGCCAGCGTCTGTTTTACATGGTGCAGGAATACCTAGGGGCAAGATCTGACTTGGACACCTTTCCCACCGAAAATCCTCTGGGTTACTGGGTCTTGAGCTTGCACAGTATGCAATTGAGCTACTGGCCTGTCCTGCATCCAGCGTTCTTTCAGAATGCACATTCAGTGCTGCTGGAGGTTTTGTAACCAATCACAGGGTGCGCCTGTCCACCGACTCAGTCGATCGACTGACCTTCATAAAAATGAATTAGTCTTGGATCACCACCAGCTACCAAGCACCTGATGCTGATGTAACCGAATAATTTTTTTTTACAATGTCATATCCCTTCAAGAATGCCTATGCTGATGCTGAGTGACTATCCTGTTATGCTGAGTGACTATCCTCTTCCTCCTCAATGATCATGTTGATAGCTTGTAAGAATATTTTTGGTTCTGGGCGCTGCAACCAGTGGCTAAGGCCCAATTTTTCAGCTCCTGTTTAACAGGGGCGTGTAATTACAATTTTTGATGCAATATTTTGCAAGGAGGGTTCGTTGCTGCATTCAACTAGAGTATTTGTGAGGGGTTGCAATGTTGTGGCACCAGCACCAGTACCTAAGGCCCAATTTTTCAGCCCCTGTTTAACAGGGGCATGTAATTACAATTTTTGATGCAATATTTTACAGGAGGGCTCATTCCTGCGCTTCAACTAGAGTATCTGTGGGGGGTTGCAGTGTTGTGGCACCAGCACCAGTGCCTAAGGCCCAATTTTTCTGCCCCTGTTCAACAGGGACATGTAATTACAATTCTTGATCTAATATCTCACAGCAGGGCCTGTTTCTGTGCCCACCAAGAGTAACTGTGAGGACTTACAGTGTTGTGGCACCAGCACCACCACCACCAAAGGCCAAATTTTTCTGCCCCTGTTCAACAGGTGCATGTAATTAAAATTCTTGATCTAATATTTCACAGCAGGGCCCATTCCAGCTCCCACCAAGAGTAACTGTGAGGACTTACAGTGTTGTGACAACACCACCACAACCACCAACACCAAAGGCCCAATTTTTCTGACCCTGTTCAACAGGGGCATGTAATTACAATTCTTGATCTAATATTTCACAGCAGAGCCCGTTCCTGTGCTCACCAAGAGTAACTGTGAGGGCTTACAGTGTTGTGGCAACACCAACACCTAAGGCCATAATTTCTGCAGAGTATATAGGGCAGGCCCCTACTTTCAAACATCTAACTTACAAACGACTCCTACTTGCAAACAGAAGGAAACAACAGGAAGTGAGATGAAATCTACCCCTAGGAAGGGAAATTCTCTCCTGTAAGAGTTAATATGGGAAAAACGTGTTTCCTTTCCACTGATGCTTTATCACCAATCCTTGTTTCACTAAAAACCCCAAATTGTCAAAAAACATTTGTCATTGGGACAGAAAGTGAGGTAAAATCTTCTGAAGAGGTGCACAGACAGCAAAACAAATGTCACAGGCATGATAACCCTTCCCTATGTTTTCCAAAAAGCCTAAAAATAGATTTTTTGGCTGGAGCTACACTTTAAAAATGTACCAGTTCAAAATTTCAAACAGATTCTACTTAACAACAAACCTACAGTCCCTGTCTTGTTTGCACCGCCTGTATACTGCTGTTCAGAGGGCCTGGGGCCTCACACCTTTCCTTTTTTTAATTTGGGTTCCCCTTAATATCCATACAAGACCCAAAGGGCCTGGTAAAGGACTGGGGGGGGGGGTACCCATGCCATTTGTCTCACTGATTTCCATCCATATTACTGGGACCGGACATTACATTAAAGCCGTAAGCAGTTTTAAATGACTTTTATTCCTTTAAAAATGTCATTTTGTGCAGGGACTGTTCTAAGCACGGGAAACACGCGCCACTTTACAGGCATACTATAGACACCCCCCAGGTATGATATATAAAGGAATATTTCACTTTTTTCACTTTAAGCATCATTAAAATTAATGCTCCCGAAAAAATGGCCGTTTTTGAAACTTTTTTTTGCATTGATACATGTCCCTTGGGGCAGGACCCGGGTCCCTAAAGCCTTTTTAGGACAATACCATGCAAATTAGCACTTTTGATTTCGAACGTTCGTGTCCCATAGACTTCAATGGGGTTCTAACGTTCGTGTGAATTTTCGGTCCATTTGTAGGTTCTGGTGCGAATCGAACCGGGGGTGTTCGGCTCATCCCTAGTGCCTGCAAGCAGTTTATCTGGGATCAGTTCTACACAAGGAGAGGATACACTCCCTGCATGTAGTTTACCTCAACTTTTGTGCTATTTGTGAGAGGGGCAGAGAGCTCCTAATCTGTAATGGACTTTTAAATCCACTAAGAACTGTATGTATATACAAGATGGAAAGTGGTCCAGGATCTTTTGTACAGAAGAAAGAAGTTGTCCCTTGTTGTTGTTCATGATTGAAGTTGGGCATCCCATAAATCAAACCCAAGGGACTGACTTCTTGTGTCTGGAAGCAAGCAGAGAATGCATGTTGCCTGGCTGTGCAGGATTAGGGGAATCAGTTGCCAGCAGCCCCTGTGGGGTAGTGCTACACTTCGGACTACTGCACTCTGTATGCTGCACTACATATGACATAATCCTGACCACTAAACTCTTTATGCTACTTTTACACTACAAACTGCTGACCATGGTGTTTAATTGTCTCAACAATTGTTGATTGCTAAAACGTTACTGACTGTATTGCAAAGGTTGCTTTAAGGTAGGCTGAAAAGCATATGCAACAGTTTATTTTTTTCTTTTAAATAACTGTGCTGATTGTTGTATGGGTCCATTATGTGGCACAAAACTTAAAGCATACTGTGTGGGTACAAGGAGTGAAGCAGGTGTGCACTATGTATACAGTGACTAAGCTCAGGTTTTGTTTAACCATGCCTCTCTAAGGCAGTAGTAAAGCACTGTTTTTTTTTTTTAAATCCTGCAAGGTACAGCCATAATGTGCTAGCAGCAGGAACCTTAAAGGTAACCATAGGTGCGGATAGTAATTTATCCTAGTGGTAAAAGAAACATCTAGCTAATAACCATATATGAGTAGCGCAGTGGGTTAGTCCATATAATGCAACAGAGAGTTCAAACAAAAACAGAGAAAGGGGGGGGGAATACTAGTGGCTGAAGAGCTGGTGTAGTAAGGAGGGGTTTGGGCTCCTGGAGGACTGGGCTGACTTCTCAGTCGATAACCAGTACTATAGAAGGGATGGACTGCACCTAAATGAGGAGGGTGCAGATCAGCTGGGAATGAAGATGGCCAAAAAGTTAGAGGGGTTTTTAAACTAGGCGATGGGGGGGAGGGTCCAGAGGTAGAGATAGTGAGCATGGAACATATTCCAGAGGGTAGTATTGGGGGCATTAGTGGTAGGTTGACAAAAGCACGTAAACCCAAGGTAAATATAGTAGCAAGTGCAAGTTGCAATCTCAGAACACCCAATAAAAGAATAATATGCGACCGGTCTAAACTACGTGGCATGTTCACCAATGCCAGGAGCCTGGCAGACAAGATGGGTGAACTAGAGATACTGTTGTACGAGGAGGATTTGGATTTTGTGGGAATTCCAGAGACCTGGTTCAACAGCTCTCATGATTGGCTGGCAAATATTCAAGGGTATACCCTTTATCGCAAGGATAGAGAGGGTAAAAAAGGGGGGAGGGGTATGCCTATATATCAAGAATAATGTACAAGTGAATGTGAGAGATGACATCACTAAGGGAGCTAGGGAGGAGGTGGAATCCTTATGGGTAAAGCTCCAAAGGAATGAAGCTAAGGGGAAAATAATACTGGGAGTATGAAATAGGCCCCCTAACCTGAAGGAGGAAGGGGAGACAGATCTTCTATCACAATTTGGATTAGCAGCAAGGATGGGAAGCGTCACCATAATGGGGGATTTTAATTATCCAGACATAGACTGGACGGAGGGAACCGCGCATTGATCTAAGGCTCGCCAGTTCCTAAATGTCTTGCAGGACAATTTTATGGATCAGATGGTAGACACACCAACTAGAAATGAAGCATTACTGGATCTACTGATTATCAACAATACAGACCTGATCACGGATGTGGAAATACGGGGCAATTTGGGTAACAGCGATCACAGGTCTATTGGCTTCAGTATAAATCACACAAATAGGAAACATAAGGGGAATACAAAGACACTGAATTTCAAAAGAGCCAACTTCCCTAAACTACAAACCTTGCTAGAAGGCATAAATTGGGATAAAATCTTAGGAACAAAGAACACGGAGGAGAGATGGGTTTGCTTTAAGAGCATATTAAATAAGGGCATTAGCCAATGCATCTCATTGGGTAATACAGTTAAACAAAAGTCCTGGTTGGCTTAACTCCAATGTAAAAATGCATATAAAAGCAAAGGAGAAGGCCTTCAAAAAATACAAGGTTGAGGGATCATCATCAGCATTCAGACTTTATAAAGAATGCAACAAGAAATGTAAGGGTGCAATAAGGACAGCTAAGATAGAACATGAAAGACACAGCGGAGGAGAGCAAAAATATCCCAAGAAATTCTTTAAGTATGTAAACAGTAAAAAAGGGAGGACAGACCCTATTGGCCCCATAAAGAATGAGAAAGGACATCTGGTTTCAAAGGATGGGAAGATGGCGAAGGTATTGAATTTATTCTTCCCCTCCTTCTTCACAAGGGAATTGGGGTGCTTCAGTAACCAAAACTGCGGTATTTATCCTCATGACACATCACAGGAAGCACCTCCATGGTTAACAGAGGACAGAATTAAAATTAGACTTGGGAAACTTAACATTAATAAATCACCGGAACCAGCTTGCACCCGAGGGTACTTGGGGAACTCAGTCAAGTAATTGCCAGACCATTGTTCCTAATTTTTACTGACAGTCTACTGACTGGAATGGTACCAACTGATTGGAGAAAAGCCAACATAGCACCAATATTTAAAAAGGGCCCAAAATACATCTCTAGGAATTACAGATCAGTTAGCCTAACATCAATAGTATGTAAACTCTTGGAGGGCATGATAAGGGACTATATACAAGATTTTAGTAATGAGAACAGTATCATTAGCAGTAATCAACATGAATTCATGAAGAATCGTTCTTGCCAAACCTATTATCTATTAACCTTCTATGAGGAGGTGAGTTGCCATCTAGATAAAGGAAGGCCCGTAGACGTGGTGTATCTGGATTTTGCAAAGGCATTTGACACAGTTCCCCATAAACGTTTACTGTACAAAATAAGGTCCGTTGGCATAGACCAAAGGGTGAGTACATGGATTGAAAACTGGCTACAAGGGTGAGTTCAGAGGGTGGTGATAAATGGGGAGTACTCAGAATGGTCATGGGTGGGTAGTGGGGTCCCCCAGGCTTCTGTGCTGGGACCAATCCTGTTTAATTTGTTAATAAAACACCTGGAGGATGGGGTAAACAGTTCAATCCCTGTATTTGCGGAACGATACTAAGCTAAGCAGGGCAATAACTTCTCCGCAGGATGTGGAAACTTTGCAAAAAGATCTGAACAAATTAATGGGGTGAGCAACTACATGGCAAATGAGGTTCAATGTAGAAAAATGTAAAATAATGCATTTGGGTGGCAAAAAATCTATACACTGCAGGGAGAACCTCTGGGGAAATCTAGGATGCAAAAGGACCTGGGGGTCCTAGTAGATGATAGGCTCAGCAATAGCATGCAATGCCACGCTGCTGCTAACAAAGCAAACAGAATATTGGCATGCATTAAAAAGGGGATTAATTCCAGAGATAAAACGATAATTCTCCCGCTCTACAAGACTCTGGCCTGGCCGCACCTAGAGTATGCTGACCAGTTCTGGGCACCAGTCCTCAGGAAGGATGTACTGGAAATGGAGCAAGTAAAAAAAGAAGGGCAACAAAGCTAATAAAGGAGGATCTTAGTTATGAGGAAACGTTGCGAGCACTGAACTTGTTCTCTCTGGAGAAGAGACGCTTGAGAGGAGATATGATTTCAATATACAAATACCATACTGGTGACCCCACAATAGGGATAAAACTTTTTCGCAGAAGGGAGTTTAACAAGACTTGTGGCCACTCATTAAAATTAGAAGAAAAGAGGTTTAACCTTAAACTATGTAGAGCGTTCTTTACTGTAAGAGCGGCAAGGATATGGAATTCCCTTCCACAGGCGGTGGTCTCAGTGGGGGGCATCAATAGTTTCAAGAAACTATTTGATAAACTATTAGATAAGCACCTGCATGACCGCAACATGCAGGGATATACATTGTAATACTGACATATAATAGCACACATAGGTTGGACTTGATGGACTTGTGCCTTTTTTCAACCTCACCTACTATGTAACTATGTAACTACCCGTCACCCATGTAGATTCAATGATAGAGAGTCTCCGAAGTCTGTCAGCGATTTCCGGATTGATCTTCCTGGTGAGTAAATTGACTGCATTTGTATGGAGGCTTGGTTGGACTGCATTGTTGTTTTGGTGGTGTGAAGGAAGAAGTAGCAGATGTTGAAGAGGAGCCCTCTGCAGAGTTGATGTGTTCCATTTCTGTGCCAGAGGCATTAATGTATTGTTACACTTCTTCCAGGGAGGTGAAAGTAAGGTGTTACCATGTGTGGTTTGGATGAGCAGGATTGCCAGGTAGGCGAGGGAGAATCTAACTTGGTTGTTGTATAGAGTCGTGCAGATCGAAGAGAACGCCTTACGTTGTTTCATTAATTCCATTGAGTAGTCCGCAAAGAGTAGCAGGTTTGCGCATTCAACTGACAGGGAACGTGTACGGCAAAATTTCTACATAATGGCGTTTTTGTCAGCACAGTTGAGATATTTGACAATGACATGTCGAGGTTTGGCGCGACTTTTTGAGTACTGACCAATGCAATTGGCACGTTCTATAGTGCACGGTATGCAGAGCCCCAGTTGTTCAGGAATAATTTTAGCGCAGATATTCGTGAGCTGGGTATTGGAAATAGATTCTGCCAGCCCAATTATGCATAAATTGTTCCTTCTGGAGCGATTTTCCAAATAGTCGAGCTTGTCTCATATGTCTCTATTTGCAGCAGTAATGCTAGCACAGCAGAGTTGGCAGTGGATTCATCTTCCAGTGATGAGAGCCTGTCTTCCACGTGTGAGAGCCTCTGAGCCTGTGCCTGTAATTCTATATGTAGCTGCTCCAGCCCCCTGTGTACTGAAGCGTCCACTGTAGAAGTCAGAGTGGGGCCCAGTAAGGTATATACTGCTTGTGCTATGCATGCAGGAGAGGCAGGATCTGTGGCCGTTGCTCATGGTATTGTGGGAGACTGTAGTGTCTCTGTTAAACAAGGAGTGGCCGCCATTTTGGCTTCGGCTGCGGCCGTGTCTCCCATGGGGCGTACCATGGTGGGCAACGCTCGAGCGTGTGATTGCTCCACAAAGCGATCCATGTGATCCCCAAGGTATCGAGGATGAAGGGGAGTCTCCCCGAGGCACTAGCGGATTTGAAAAGCAGGATTTGTGAGGAGTGCGTCGGGAGCCGTGTATACCTACAGTGGGGACAGAAAGTATTCAGACCCCCTTAAATTTTTCACTTTGTTATAATGCAGCCATTTGCTAAAATCATTTAAGTTCATTTTTTTCCTCATTAATGTACACACAGCACCCCATATTGACAAAAAAACACAGAATTGTTGACATTTTTGCAGATTTATTAAAAAAGAAAAATTAAATAATATCACATGGTCCTAAGTATTCAGACCCTTTGCTGTGACACTCATATATTTAACTCAGGTGCTGTCCATTTCTTCTGATCATCCTTGAGATGGTTCTACACCTTCATTTGAGTCCAGTTTGATTATACTGATTGGACTTGATTAGGAAAGCCACACACCTGTCTATATAAGACCTTAAAGCTCACAGTGCATGTCAGAGCAAATGAGAATCATGAGGTCAAAGGAACTGCCTAAAGAGATCAGAGACAGAATTGTGGCAAAGCACAGATCTGGCCAAGGTTAAAAATAAATTTCTGCTGCACTTAAGGTTCCTAAGAGCACAGTGACCTTCATAATTCTTAAATGGAAGATGTTTGGGACGACCAGAACCCTTCCTAGAGCTGGCCGTCTGGCCGAACTGAGCTATCGGGGGAGAAGAGCCTTGGTGAGAGAGGTAAAGAAGAACCCAAAGATCACTGTGGCTGAGCTCCAGAGATGCAGTCAGGAGATGGGAGAAAGTCAACCATCACTGCAGCCCTCCACCAGTTGGGGCTTTATGGCAGAGTGGCCAGACGGAAGCCTCTCCTCAGTGCAAGAAATACTCCAAGATGGTGAGAAATAAGATTCTCTGGTCTGATGAGACCAAGATAGAACTTTTTGGCCTTAATTCTAAGCGGTATGTGTGGAGAAAACCAGGCACTGCTCATCACCTGTCCAATACAGTCCCAACAGTGAAGCATGGTGGTGGCAGCATCATGCTGTGGGGATGTTTTTCAGCTGCAGGGACAGGATGACTGGTTGCAATCGAGGGAAAGATGAATGCGACCAAGTACAGGGATATCCTGGACAAAAACCTTCTCCAGAGTGCTCAGGACCTCAGACTCGGCCAAAGGTTTACGAAGGAGTGGCTTCACAACAACTCCGTGACTGTTCTTGAATGGCCCAGCCAGAGCCCTGACTTAAACCCAATTGAGCATCTCTGGAGAGACCTAAAAATGGCAGTCCACCAACGTTTACCATCCAACCTGACAGAACTGGAGAGGATCTGCAAGGAGGAATGGCAGATGATCCCCAAATCCAGGTGTGAAAAACTTGTTGCATCTTTCCCAAAAAGACTCATGGCTGTATTAGATCAAAAGGGTGCTTCTACTAAATACTGAGCAAAGGGTCTGAATACTTAGGACCATGTGATATTTCAGTTTTTCTTTTTTAATAAATCTGCAAAAATGTCAACAATTCTGTGTTTTTCTGTCAATATGAGGTGCTGTGTGTACATTAATGAGGAAAAAAATGAACTTAAATGATTTTAGCAAATGGTTGCAATTTAACAAAGAGTGAAAAATTTAAGGGGGTCTGAATACTTTCTGTCCCCACTGTACCTCCTCCTCATGTGGCCCCGGAACTGGAAGTCCGCCATAATGTGCTAATATGCATTGCATATTAGCACATTATTTGAAACTTACCTTAGAACGAAGCCATCCAGCAGCACTCTGTCACTGCTGAAGGTGCTTCCATCTTCACCCGGTCTTCCTTCTGAGTTTGCGGGTTCCCACTGTGTGAGTGGCCGAAGCCACAATTATGTCACTTTCGCACATGCATGTGGAAGCTGCAGTTAATGGCATAGGACTCTGAGGGGACGGCACGGTATGCCGTTCCCTCAGAGCATATGCGCCAGTGATGTCATCAGGTGCATTAAAAGTAAATATCTCCTAAACAGTGCATGTTCAGGAGCTATTTACTGTACCTATAGGTAAGCCTTACTACAAACGTACCTATAGGTAAAAATCATGCATGGGAGTTTACTCCCACTTTAAAACCCATGTGGGCAAGGCCTACTTAGCCTGCACACTGGAGTACCTCTTGCGCAGACCACTCTCTACAATGCCCAGGACAAGGTGGAGACTGCAGTCATGTGAACATTCAAACATTAAAAGAATAGCATGGGTTTCTTTTTTTTTTTTTAGATTCATACTTACCTAGGTGGATACAGCATTGGTCCAATGCTGCATCTGTCCCCCATGCCTCTGCACTGAAAACCGCGCAACCGGGCAAAATCGGCCATTTGACCTGCGGAAATATCCGCAGGTCAAATGGCCGATCACTTGGTTTTCATGCTCTGTGAGCAGAGAGATGTAGACTGTCATTCACAGCTCTCTACTCATCTCCCTTTGCACTCATTGGAGCGCTGAGCTGTGGAGGGGCAGGAATCAACCGTCTCAGGCTCTCAGCAGCTCACTGAGGGACTGAGACGAGTGTCAGACCAGGCACCTGGTGGATCCAGACTCCCATTGTCGGGATGACATGGTGCCTGACTTCTGTGACATCAGCTGATAGCGGACTTCAGCCCACTCTGCTGAAAATGGGTCACAGGAGTGCAAAACGAAGCTTTGGCTGGGCTTCTCCTTTAAGGCAGTCCTCCAACTTAGATGGGATAGAGATGAGCCCTCACTATGTGCAGTAATTAAAGTACAAAGTTCTTCTGAAAAATGACTTCTCCTGTGCCAGTATGCACAGTATCTGATGTAAGTTGTACTGAGACTGCGCCCACTCCACCAGTCCAGCATACCTTTGTTACCTCATTCCCAGTAACAGAATGGGGTCCTGCCGAGCACATAGAACAAACTTCATGCATGCTCATTAACTCCTTCATTTCCGTACCTCATGACCAGGCCGTTGGTCTCCATAATGTGTGTCCAGACCCGGTTGCTATCAGATACCAACAGCAAGGAGGGAGCCAAAATATCGACCCCCCCTCTATCAGAGGACCTGCCACCCTACCGGGTTAACCTTATTATAGCAGTGTAGCTTCACACCCCTTTGTCCTTTACAGACTCTGATTTTTTTTACGCTTGAACCCACATGCACCCCTTTGAATAACCTCAGACCAGGTTTGAAACAGTTAATGTAATTTTACTGGTGAAATTTCAACATTACAGTCCAGTATCTACAAGTTCAATTCCTAACCCTACCTATAGTTGTGTGGCTGCCCAGGCATGGTATTCTCCATGACTTGGATGTCCTTTGGAAACCCCAATGCCTTCAGCGGACTGCAAGACGCAGCAGTCCAAGTACCATGAATCGAGAGCAAGAACAGAGTTGACCAAGAGCCTTGGACCGCAGCCTTCCCCCTTTTTATACTACAAGTGGGCTGGCAGGGACTAAAAAGAATGGGTATTGTGCACATATAACTTAACCCTTTCCCCAGCCTGGGCCAGCTACTAATTCACTGAACCAGCATTGACACAACCTGCTTACACCCTCTCACTGTTAGCGCAATTTGGTCATGCATACCATCTGGCACAGCATGCCACTTTGCTACCCCTCTCTGGGGGGGGGGGTTGGGTACCTGCACCTCTCAGACAAAAAAATGTCTGCTAATAAGTCTTGAAATCAATGAGTAGAGCGATCACCTTAGAATGATAATCAGATGTTTTTATCACATCAGTTAATTTTTTCTTTTCCGCAGGTCAAATGGTTTTACTTGGATCTCTACTAAGTGATATAAGAGCCCTATTTCCTATTAAGGGTCAGGTTGAAAGATGATTAGGCAATTGGACACCTGACACTCTTAGTTGGAGTTGTTTATCCTCTTCTTCCAATTTGTGGTTGTTACACATGGAAGATTTTGTAGTTGTGATTAAATCTGGCACAGGGACGTGTCAGGATGCCATTGCAAAGTTCAGTCCTTAGGCTTCAAGATTTTCTTCTCTGTCTGAGTAATTTTTTTCCCTTTATTGCTCTGAAGTGTTCAGATATAATCCATTCTGACTTAGGTAACTCCTCTGCTCTGTTGTCCATCATGTTCTTGGACAATCATTATCTACCTTAACACATTCCACATTGACTTGATAAAGATGACTGAGTTACCTACTGTATGTCGCTATAATAATAAAGAATGCTTCTGAAGATGCTACTTGGCTAAGCAGAGACATGTCTATAACATTACAGAACATGTTTACTTGAACTTGACTAACTTCTACTAGCTTCACCATGACCTGGAAATATAAAAACCTTCATAGATTTATATTAAGGCGCTGCAGGGGCAAAAAGGGAGACAAGCCGGGATTTCAAATCCCAGGTCCGCTGGGCCAGCTGCGGGGGTGCTGACAATCCCAAAAATAAGTGCAGCAGGGATGGGGGAGTGGGGAAGATGTACGGTGTTAGTTCATTTTTAATTTTTTTCTGTAAAGGTAAACTAACCCTTTAAGCTAAATAAAATGAGATTTTTGAACCAATAGGATAGTTAGAAAGTCAAATCATTACTGCAAACCTGTTTTGTTAGATATTTCCCCTTCTGGACAAGGTAGACATTCATAACAGCAGATAACCTGTCCTGGTCCTAAAGATCTTCTGTATCCAGGGGGACATGATTTACTGCAAACTGAACGTGGAGTCTATAAAAAGTAAAGTTATATTATAAAGTCATAATATTATATCTTCCCTTTTTAAATATTAGTATTAATATAACACAAACATATTACACAAAGCTAAACAGAATAGAGTTAGTCACATTGGACCCTATTCCCTGAAAAAGGTTACAATTGTCTTTGCTAGGAATGTCTTTGCTAGGGATGAGCCGAACGTCCCCCCGGTTCGGTTAGCAGCAGAACATGCGAACATGCAAAAAGTTTGTTCGAATACATGAACACCATTAAAGTCTATGGGACATGAACATGAAAAAACAAGTACAAAAGTACTAATTTTAAAGGCTTATGTGCAAGTTATTGCCATAAAAAGTGTTTGGGGACCCAGGTCCTGTCCCAGGGGACATTTATCAATGCAAAAAAAAGTTTTATAAATGGACGTTTTTTTAGGAGCAGTGATTTAAATAATGCTTAAAGTGAAACAATAAAAATGAAATATTCCTTTAAATATCGTTCCTGGGGGGTGTCTATAGTATGCCTGTAAAGTGGCACAGTTTTCCTTCCTGTGTTTAGAACAATACCACAGCAAAATTACATTTCTAAAGAAAAAAAAAAGTAATTTATAACTGCTTGCGGCTGTAATGTATTGTTGGGTCCCGGCAATATAGATGAAAATCATTGAGAAAAACGGCATGGGCCCCACCCCAGCCCATTACAAGGCTCTTTGGGTCTGGTAAGGATATTAAGGGGAACCCCGCACCCAATTTTTTTTTTTTAAATTGCGTGGGGGACTCCCAGGCACTATATACTCTGAACAGAACTATATATACTATACGGCCTGCCTTATATACTCTTCATAAAATTGGGCCTTAGGTGTTGGTGGTGCCAGAACGCTGTAACCCCTCACAGTTACTCTTGTTGGGGCGCAGAAACAGGCCCTGCTGTTAAATATTATTTCAAAAACTGTAATTACATGTCCATGTTAAACAGGGGCAGAAAAATTTGTCCTTGAGTGGTCGTGCCACAACACTGTAACCCCTCACAGTTACTCTTGGTGGGTGCAGGAATGGGCCCTGCTGTAAAATATTGGATCAAGAATTGTAATTACATGCCCTGTTAAACAGGAGCAGAAAAATTGAGCCTTTAGTGGTGGTGATGATGCCACAACACTGTAAGCCCTCACAGTTATGCCGCATACACACGATCAGATTTTCCAACAACAAATGTTCGATGTGAGCTTGTTGTCGGAAATTCCAACTGTGTGTAGGCTCCATTGGACATTTTTTGTTGGAATTTCCAACAACAAAAATTTGAGAGCTGGTTCTCAAATTTTCTGACAACAAAATCCGTTGTCGGAAATTCCGAGCATGTGTACACAATTCCGACGCACAAAATTCCACGCACGCTCTGAATCAAGTACGAGACGGAAGCGCTCGATCTGGTAAAACTAGCGTTCGTAATGAAGATTTACGTTATGAAGACATTCATCATGCTGTACATTTTTTTCCTTGTCAAAAGAAGTTTATTGAGTATACAATATTATAAAGATACATAAAGTAAGTTTACAAGGATCTATAAAGTAAGCTCATTGTTTTACAGTAGGGTTTATATAGGTAAATATCATGAAATTTCAAATATTAAACATTGGGTTCACGTAAACCTAAATTAAAGATATATATATCATTTCCTTAGTTACTTTTGTAGGTATTTAAATGATTTATACCTACTATACATATTGTTTACAAGTAGAGTGTATATAGGTCAAATAAATTCTGATAATGAGCTTTAATCGTAAGGTGGAGAAAAGGAAAGAGAAAGAAGAAAAAGGGTTGAAAGGTAGAGGTATGGTCCACAAGGTTGTCCCGCTCGTCAGTTTATTATTCTTTTTAGTTCTCTTTGTAGCCTTAGAATGGGTGTCTCTGTAAGTCATTTAATCTGTTACCATGGCAACAGGACAGAGTCATTGAAGTTTGACTGGAACTGTTGTTTTATCCAAGGATGCCAAAGTTTTTCAAATTTTGGAATTTGATTTTGATCGATGGCTACCATCTTAGCATGGGACATTGTATTATTCATTCTGTGAATTGTTTCTGCTAGTACCAATGTAGGAGATTTCCATGCCTTGGCCACTGTTTGTTTTGCAGCCGTTATTAGTTGGATCATAAGTTTGAATTGAGAGAGTGTTAACCATTCCGGTTTTAGATTAAGTAAAGTTAAATATGGATCTGGTTGTATTATTTTTTTAAATATTTTAGATGCAATCACGAAGACTTCCTTCCAGAAGGTTTGGATTACTGGGCACGTCCACCATATGTGTAAATATGTGCCTATTTCTGGGCATCCTCGAAAACAAAGAGCTGAGGTATTAGGTGAATATTTTGCCACTCTAGCGGGTACAAGGTACCAGCGAGTTAGGTCTATAATTTGTCTCCAGTGCTAAGATGTTGGGTGAAGATGACTTAGATGTGAGCCATATGTTAGACCAGTCCGTGTCTTCAAAAGTTCGTCCCAGGTCCTCCTCCCACCTCTGAACGTAAGAGGGTCTATTAAGATTTGCTACTCCATATAATTGATTATAAAGTGATGAAATTGCACCTTTAGCAAATGGATCTTTTGTACAGATTGATTCAAAAATGGATAATTGGGATTATGGTGTATCCCCCTTTAGGAATGGTGTATAGAAATTTTTGATTTGGAGATATCTAAATATCTCAGAGTTTGGTAGATCATATTTTTCTCTAAGCGATGGGAATGAAAGGAATGATTTAGATGCTATGAAGTCATTTAGTGTCTGAATGCCTGATGTTGTCCAAGCTTTAAAAGAATTTGGGTAGATCCATGCCGGATAAAAGGCCGGATTTCTGATAAAAGAAAGGAGAGGATTGTGTGGAGATTGTAACTGATATTTGGTTTTTAGTTTATCCCAGAGAGATAAGAAGTGTTTAGTTATGGGATTATGAATTTTAAAGCGGTCTTTAGGATCAAGCCATAATAAATTTGATATTAATAGAGGGTCATTTTCTGAAGCCTCTATAAATACCCATAATGGGATTTCCTGTTTTGCATGGTATTTGGACAGACTGGCCAAATGTGCTGCTCTGTAGTAGTTAGTAAAATTAGGGTATCCCAGGCCTCCTTTATTTTTGGGAAGATGTAGTGTGTGTGTATAGGTATACGTGGTTTAGAAGAGCCCCATATAAACGAAGTTGCTCTTTTTTGTACTATTCTCAAAAAATAGGAAGGAATTGGAATAGGGAGGACTCTGAATAGATAAAGCAATTTGGGTAGAATAGTCATTTTGATTGCATTAATCTTCCCTATCCAGGATAAAGGAAGTTGCGACCATTGTTTTATTAGATTTGTGATCTGTCTTAATACAGGAGGATAATTGGTTGAGAATAAGTCAGAATGAGATGCTGTTAAATGAATTCCAAGATATGGGATTGATTTTTCTGCCCATGTGAATGGGAGTGCAGCCCTAGCTGGGATCAATTCCATGTTTGTGAGTGAAATATTAAGCACTAGGCATTTCTTAGGATTAATCATAAGGCCGGATAGGGCTGCAAATCCATCAAGAGCTGGTATTAAGTTAGGACCAGAGACCTGTGGTGATGATAGAAAAAGTAATATATCGTCTGCAAATATACATAATTTGTGTGTAATACCTCCTACTTCAATGCCAGTTATAGTTTGGTTTGTTCTGATGTATTGGGCCATGGGTTCGAGTATAAGGGCAAATAATAAGGGAGATAATGGGCAACCCTGTCGGGTACCTCTTTCGATATTAAAGGCATCAGATTTGTATCCAGCATATTTTATATAGGCTTTGGGTTTATTATATAATGCTTTGATCCATGTTAAAAAGTGGGGTCCAAAACCCCATTTTTGTAATGAATAATGCATATATTGCCAGGATACTGTGTCAAATGCCCTCTTAATATCGAGAGATAGAAAACATAAAGGGATTTTCCGTTTTTTAGCAATATGTGCCAATAACACTGCCCTGCGTATATTATCGCCTGCCTGTCTATTTGGCATGAAGCCTACTTGATCTCTATGTATTAATTTTCCTATAATGCTATTGAGGCGTTTTGCTATTATTTTTGCTAATAATTTAATATCGAGGTTTAACAGAGAGATAGGCCGATAATTCACACAGGAAGTATCATCAGAAAGGGGTTTTGGGATCATACAAACAATTGCCATTAGTGTTTCTTGCCGAAAAGAATGTCCATCTAGAAGTTTGTTAAAAGTTTCAGTGAGAATGGGAGAGAGTATTTCTGAGAATGTTTTATAGTATAAAGCCGAGTAGCCGTCTGGGCCTGGTCTTTTGTTAAGTTTTAGGTCTTTTATGGCGTTAGCAACTTCATCTATAGTTATAGGCTCATCCAAACTGCTTTTTTGATTCTGAGATAACTCAGGTAAGGTTATTTTTGAGAAGAAGGATTCAGCCTCTGTAGGATTAAATTCATTGTTTGTCTTGTATAAAGTTGCGAGATGTGAGTGAAATTTATGGACTATTTTAACTGGATTACAAGTGTAAACATTTTTTGATAATTTCAAACGTATTGGTTTAAAAGATTTGTTAGTTGAATTTAATGCCCGAGCCAAATATGTACCTGGTTTGTTTGTATTCATGTAGAAATTGTGTTTGGAGCATTTGAGGGATTTATCAACTGACTCAGTGAGAAATAGATCGTATTCCAATCTAGATTTTTCCAGATGAGATTTTGTACTCTGAGATGGATTATCTTGAAATGATATGTAGGCTGCATTAAAATTGAGTTCTAGTTTTTTTGCTAGATTTTTGCGTTCCCGTTTAAATATTGCCATTTGTCTTTGTATTGTACCACGCAAGACAGGCTTATGAGCTTCCCACAGTGTTATTGGGGAGATGTCTGTTGTATTATTAATTGATATGTATTCCTTTAAAGCTTGTTTAATGGCCATCTGATGTAGTGGGTGTTTGAGCATTATGTCCGGTAAGTACCACGTTGGGTCATGCGCTTTTGGTATGGCTGAGGCTATAGTAGTGTATACTGCATTATGGTCAGACCACGGAATCGGAATTATATCTGATGCAATAATTTCTGGTATCATTCCTATTGTTAGAAAAATATGATCTATTCTGGTGAAAGTTTGATGAGGGTGTGAGAAATAAGTGAATTTCTTTTTCATTGGGTTACTTTCTCTCCACGAATCTACCAGATTGTATTTGGAAAGAAGTTGAGAAAAAGGTAATCTAGAGGTTATTTTGGATGGTGTAAAAGGTGATTTATCTAGAAATGGGAGGAGGACCTGGTTCGAATCTCCACACATTATCACTGTTCCTATTTTGTGTGTATTAATCACTTGTAATATATGTGAGAGGAATGGTGTAGGTTGTTTGTTAGGAGCGTAGTAGGAAATCACCGTGATTGCTGTATCCATTATATAACCCATGAGTATCAGGTATCTACCTTCTGGGTCTTTAATTTCTGATGATAAGGTGAATGGTGTGGATCGGTGAAATGCAATTAGAGTTCCCCTTTGCTTGGTACAGGCAGAAGCCGTGTAAATTTGTTGATAAAAAGGAGAAATATATTTTGGAGTAGAATCTTTGGTGAAGTGTGTTTCTTGAAGGCATACTATGTGAGCCTTCTTGTTATGGAAAGTACGGAAGGCTTTTGTCCTTTTTTGAGGGACATTTATTCCCTGAACATTCAGGGAAAGTATATTCAGTGGTGCCATGGCAACAGATCAAATAGTTTTGACTTACTTTTTGTTATGCAGAGCTGACTGCGCAGATCAACCTGTGTGGACTGAAGAGATGAATAGATAGAAAAGAAACCAGTGAATTCTGGAGTAAAGAGTAAACAAAAAACATATGAGATTAGATGATACATTGTATAAATTATTTTTTGCAAGTAATCACAATTTACCCGTGAAAGAGAATAAATATCTCTCTCAGGGGAATAAGTGCCTTCGTCACACTCCCACATAATATGGTTGGGAGAATGAGGAGGGCTAATGGGGGTACACGGATCTTCCGCTTACAGGAGAGAAGTGCTATGTCAAAAGACATCAAAATGATGTTTCATTAATTGGAGTGCAGAATAAAGTTTTTGTTGAAATTATTTATTCCAGGGTGGTTGTATATGGTTAGTCTTGCCCTAGGCTAAATAATTCAGTTAGAAAGGTACTGTTAATAACTTTGGTATTGATGAAGATAGTTTGAATTATTTTGGGATTTTAACCCTTTTAGAGTAAACAATTACATATTTTATTCATATGTAACTGTTTAGATATGTTAACTCATAAAATTGAGGTTGTATTGCTTCAGATTAGAATAAACAAAACATAATTCTAGGAACTAGTTAGGTAATAATATATTTGTTTTAAGAAAAGAAAGAAAAAGCTTCCATTACTTCTGGATTATTGAACATATTTGTCCTAAAAAGTAATAAATCTATTGTTATTACCTGATAATATATAACTGAACAAGAATTTCCTTATTTCACTTATATATTCTAAGGCTATATGAATCAGAAGTAATAAGAAATATAACTGGAATGTAACATGATCCCACACAGTGTGTGACTATCAGAATGCAGTCACATTCAGTTATAAATACAGGTTTTTTATAGAGAACCATCTCTTAGTATAATAAATGAAGAGATATCAGGAATTAGGATGTCAGTCCATTGAATCTTCTTGGTCCATGGATGATGTGGCATAACGGCCTCTTTTGTGAGAATGATGATTCCCATTTTGTTCTGAAATTTTCTGAGTGCTGCTTGAAGGTGAAGATGATGCCATTCTTCTGCGTGTGGGAGAGTTGATGCTTGTGGGTTCTGTCAGATTTAATTTTAAAAGGGTTTGTTGTAGTTCATCTGCTGATCTGCTTCTGTAAATTGTACCTTGGTAGTTAAATCTGACTGAAAAGGGGAAGCCCCATTGATACATAATGTTGTGGCATTGCAGTTACATTAGTTGGGGTTTCATGGATCGTCTTTTAGTAATAGTAAGTTGGGATAGGTCAGCAAAAATTTGATAATTGTGTCCTTGAAAATTAAGTTCCTTTTTTTCTCTTGCAGCAATTAGTATTTGTTCTTTCGTTCTGTAATAATGAAATTTTGTGATTATATCACGTGGGGGTCCATCTTTCTTTTTGGCTGTGAGGGCTCTGTGTACTCTGTCCAGTTCTAAACGTTCAATAGGGATATCTGGCTTTAGTTCTTGTAATAGAGCAGTAATAGTAGATTGCAGGTCTGTCACAGTTTCAGGTATTCCCCTTATGCGCAAGTTTGAACGTCTGGCTCTATTTTCATAATCTTCGAGCTTAGTTTGAAGTATTAAATTCTCGTTCTTTTAATTGTTCCAATTCTGTTATATTTACTTGGGTTGTAATTTCAATTTCATCCATTTTTATTTCTAAGGCTGCGGTGCGGTTTCCCAGCTCTCTTATTTCTTTGGTTAGGCTTTTTGTTATTTGGTCTGAGGGATGCTGAGAAGGCTTGTGGAGAAGTTTGTGAGAGGATTTGTTCTGTATCTGACTCAAATGGAGAGTCTTGCTGTGACATTTTCTGTCTGTGAGAGCGCCCTGATGCTGTATCTTGTGAGGTGACTGGAGCTGCTTCAGCTGCAGTGAGTGCCTGTGAGCTCTTTGTGAGGTGATTTTTATTTCTGCCACGGTTTCCTCCCAGTACCATATTTCCTGCCCAAACTTTCACAGTTTGTTCCCTGGGGCAAAAAGGTTCAAATGGATACCTTTTGAGCCTGCAGGCTCCGCTTTGTCCTTCTCTTCTCTCCTCAGTGGTGTGGAGCTCTAACAATGCATGTCTGCTCCGCTAGGCTCCGCCCATCTCCCCTCTGACGCTGTACATTTTTTAATCTGATATTCACACAGAGTTCTCACAAACTGATTTCTTTATTATTTCTTGTGATCTCTTGAGTAATATGTTTTATTTTTTTCGTCAGATCTCCATAATAATGTTTTGAATTTCTTTTTAGAGTGATCTTTTTTTTAATTTTTTTATGAAGATCTCCTTTTTTTTTTAGATTTTCTTTCTACTGATCTCCATAACATTTTTTGTTGTTTTGTGTGTCAAGTTACCACAACACCATTACTAACTTGAATTTTTTAACCTCAAGGAGGTTGTTTGGTGTTGGTGTCCCTTGTTAATTAGACATTGTCTTTTTGAAATGTACCTGCCTACTCACAAACAAACTGTCCTTTTTGAAGTTAAACACATAGGCAAGTATTTGTGAACAAAAAATAGCCATTTATTATGGGTCATAACTAGGGGTGCAACGGATCAAAAAACTCACGGTTCAGATCGTTCCTCGGATCAGGAGTCACGGTTCGGATCATTTTCGGATCAACAAAAAAAAATCTCCCCCCACTGTAATATCCACATCATCTCCCCCACTGTAATATCCACATCATCTCCCCCCACTGTAATATCTGCAATCTCCCCCACTGTAATAATATATTAGCAGAGTATTGCAGGGTATTGCAGAGTATTGCAGGGTATTGCAGGGTATTGGCAGAGTATTGGCAGAGTATTGGCAGGGTATTGGCAGGGTAATGGCAGGGTATTAGCAGAGTATTGGCAGAGTATTGGCAGGGTATTGGCAGGGTATTGCAGAGTATTGTCAGGGCATTGCAGAGTATTGTCAGGGTATTGCAGAGTATTGTCAGGGTATTGCAGGGTATTGGCAGGGTACTGGCAGAGTATTGGCAGGGTATTGCAGAGTATTGGCAGGGTATTGGCAGGGTATTGTAGAGTATTGTCAGGGTATTGCAGAGCATTGTCAGCGCATTGCAGAGTATTGCCAGGGCATTGCAGAGTATTGGCAGGGTATTGCAGGGTATTGCAGGGTATTGGCAGGGTATTGGCAGGGTATTGCAGAGTATTGGCAGGGTATTGTCAGGGTATTGTAGAGTATTGTCAGGGCATTGCAGAGTATTGTCAGGGCATTGCAGGGTATTGTAGGGTATTGCAGGGTATTGGCAGGGTATTGCAGAGTATTGTCAGGGCATTGCAGAGTATTGTCAGGGTATTGCAGAGTATTGTCAGGGTATTGCAGGGTATTGCAGGGTATTGGCAGGGTATTGGCAGGGTATTGGCAGAGTATTGGCAGGGTATTGCAGAGTATTGGCAGGGTATTGGCAGGGTATTGCAGAGTATTGTCAGGGTATTTCAGAGTATTGTCAGCTCATTGCAGAGTATTGTCAGGGCATTGCAGAGTATTGTCAGAGTATTGTCAGGGTATTGCAGGGTATTACAGGGTATTGGCAGGGTATTGGCAGGGTATTGCAGAGTATTGGCAGGGTATTGTCAGGGTATTGTAGAGTATTGTCAGGGCATTGCAGAGTATTGTCAGGGCATTGCAGAGTATTGTCAGGGCATTGCAGGGTATTGTAGGGTATTGCAGGGTATTGGCAGAGTATTGGCAGGGTATTGCAGAGTATTGTCAGGGCATTGCAGAGTATTGTCAGAGCATTGCAGAGTATTGTCAGGGTATTGCAGAGTATTGGAGGGGTATTGCAGAGTATTGGCAGGGTATGGCAGAGTATTGGCACTGCTGCCATCTGATCTCTCCCCTCCACTGTACAGATCAGTACACAGAGGGGAGAGAGGAACCGGCGTCATGACATGACACCGGTTTGTTTACAAGTGATCGCTCTGTAATTTGACGGAGCGATCACGTGGTAAACGGCCGTCGGGTGTACCAAGATGGCCACCGCTCCGGAGCTAGGCCGAAGCCGCTGCCTTTCCTAAGGCTGGGGTGGCGGCGCGCTCCGCGGATCGCATGTGTGCCGATCCGAACAGGCTGAACCGTTCGGATCACGGATCGGTGACGATCCATTGCACCCCCAGTCATAACCAAATAAAGAGGAAGGCAACGCTGGATAAACTGGTGAAATTGGCGAAGCCTTTGTACCCCAGGGCACACATCAACTATTTTACAGCCAAAATTGGTAGCATGAGGAGTCCATATAATAGTGAGCACAATCTGGTCCAGGACTCCCAGAGATCAGGAACAGCAGCAGATGACATATATGTCCCCAGGCTGTGGTCTTACACAGCCTGCGTCTTTTTTCAGACCAGACTGAACCCAGGCCATCTTCCATACACACTTTCTTCCAGGCAGTGGCTCTGGTGTTGGAGTTGTGGCAGGTGGTGGAGGAGGAAGAGGAGGACGATGGTCGAACTCACAAACCTGGCTTTGGCTTGTGAGTTCGCCCCTCAACCCCTTATTTAGGGCTTGTAAGATAACTTCCTCACAGAAGAGGCGTTGGCCCTCCTCCATTTCCTGCATTTTGCAGGCTGCCATGCAGGAATAGTTCTCTTGAATATTGGGGGGGTTCTGAGAGCCGCAGTAGCCTTCCAAAATAGCCCAAGTGCAGCCTCCTCCAGGTTACTTCTCTGCCTGAGCCTTTTTTCTTGAAGGCGGATGAGAGGGACCTGGGATTCGGGCAGGCTACTGGGCCCGGCCACCTCCTGGCTGCCACTTTCCACAGCCTCCTCCTGGCTGAGACTTTCCTGTGTATGAAAAAGGGACATCATTTTAGTTTTTGGTTCATCAATCACACACAATTTTGAGCTCATGACTGTTGCAAATTGAATGTTAACAAATAGAAAAGACTATCATTCTGACTCCAGCATTTTTCATTCTTGTCCCAATCATTCAATCATTTGTGGCCACTACTGTCTATATTGATGATATTTAAAACACTTTGGTAAATCAGAAATTAGTGATCAATAATAACATCTAGTTAACATCAATTATTTTTTGCCAAGAAATTTGTTGAACAATGCTATACCTGGCTTAAGCTGGGCTCCTCCACATCTTCCTGGCTGGAAGGCCCAGGTTGGACGTCGGAAGCCTCAGCTGGGGTGGAAGGAAGCGTTGAAGGAAGACTGGAGAGTGCTGGCCTGGGTTCACTCTGGTCTGCCAGAAAATGTAGTCTGTACTAGTACCACACCCTGGGACATAAACATCATCTGCTGCAGCACCTGATTTCTGGGAATCATGGACCTTCTTGTGCTCCCTATTATATGTGCTCCTCATGCCACCAATTGTGGCCTTCAAATAGTTGATGTGGGGATCTGCGGCTTCACGAATTCACAAAGTTTTTGTGGGAGAAATAATGACCACAACAAGTGAGTGTCTGAGACCACAGCTTCAGGTAATAAATGGATGCCTGCATATTTTTTGCACATTGTTTTTTTTTGTTTTTTTTTAGGTGATGTGGATTTTGTGGAAGAAGAAACACATTTCACAAGTGCAAGTGCACACGTCCTCATCAGGGAGATCATGGCGTGCAAACGGGATTTACAGAAGATCAAGGAAGACATCAATGATGTGGAAAAAATACTCAAAAACATCATTAATGTTTTAGGCAGAATCGAAAACACACCAACATTTATTAAATTATTTCTATCTTTCTAACTTTTCTCCAAAATTTTGAAAGCCAAATTTTGAAGATGCACACAGTGTGTCAACATGTGCTATCTGCCATTACGGGTTATTAATGTACGCGTTTTGTGGGTGCAACCCCTTCCTTGCAACTCAAGTAGATGAGAGGAAGGGGTTGCACCCACGAAACACGTCCATTGATCCCCCATGATGGGAGCTAGCACATGCTGACATTAGGCATGGGATCAGGAGGGAAATCCCCATTTTGACTCTCAATTTGTGTGCATCTTCAAAATTTGGCTTTCACAGGGGTGACATCACCCCATCTGATGAAGGCAATATCAACACAGTTTGGACATACTAATGTAATGTATCAATTTATCAAAGTTGAACTTTGTAAGTTCCTGAGTTGTGTATTGTTGTATGGTTTAAAAAACATGCCTATTATAAGATGAAACAATCAGCACCACAAATAAAAAATATTGTGATGTTTAAATAAGATAACCTAATAATAAACGTGCACAGCTGCTAAACATTCCAAATGGTACACCACACTAATTTCAAAATGGATAGTAAATAAATAAATGTAGCGCTATGTGTAAAATTATAAATATAAAGTGCAAATCTCTAAAATAAATACATCCTACATATAAATGAATAGTCCATAAAATGAAAAAATGAAGAAATAAAACATGAAAAACTCTTCTTGTGATCAGTGTATTAACACAATTCCACCACAGTGATTGTATGTCCTCAAAAGAAGTGCACACCACCTCCAGTAAAAATGCGCGCTCACCTCCCAGATGAGTCAAAACTCATATGCGGATCTCCCCACGAGCTCTTTGCTCTCACTTCCTCTTCCCAATCAATAGTGGGTAATCCAGATGGCTCTTTTCTTAATGGTAACTCAGCTCATTAATATCCAAAGAAACGGATCATCTTGCAGGTTTGCTCAAGATTCAATGAGTTCAGTTCATGTAAATAATAAGTATAGAGACCATAGTGTTCTCCGTATACAAATTTATTCAAAGCCCCCAAACAGACAAGTTGCACTTACAAGATAAAAACTTTTAAAATCACATAAAAACCTCCAGAGTAGCACCGCCGTGTTCACATACACAGTGCCTGGCTGAACGTGACTATCAGCTCCTCCCTTCTAGAAGTGTATTGGTCAATCACAGGCCTTCAGTACTGAGGAAGGCCTGTGATTGGCCGATTACGCATTACTGCATTATCAGTAATGCATTACATACATTAACAATAAAAACAAGGTGTGTGTGTAGCAGACCCACAACATAATAGTTAGCTGAAGAAGAGATTGTCACCTCATGTATCAAAGAAATTATGTTTGCACTGTTGAAGAAAATGGGCACAAAAAAGAACATTGGATAACCTAGGAGACAGCTAAAAGAAACACAAGCAGTAAATCAAAGGAAATATTATTTCATTTTAAAATACAAATTTATTTAAGAAAGGTTTCTTAAACATTTTCTGGCATATAAATGGCCCCCCTACCCGCAAAGTACTCCATATATTTTTGACGGACTTCGCGGGCGCTTTGGGGGGGCAGGCCAGGACAGCCAACTTTAAGCGCCATCAGGGTTTGGTCTTGATATCTGGCCTCAGGCCCAACTGAGGGCACATAGGTCATAGAATTTCTCCTTAAAAAGTTGTGGAGAATGCAGCATGCAAGGATTATATGGTTAAGTTTATATTCCGTCATGTTGATTGGCGTAAGGAATAGGCGGAACCGGCTGGCCATTATCCCAAAAGCATTTTCCACCACTCTTCTGGCTCTGGCCAGCCAGTAGTTAAAAACCCTCTGGTCAGGGGTGAGGGTCCTCATCGGGAATGGCCGCATCAAGTGATTACCCAGCCCAAACGCTTTATCAGTGACAAAGACGAATGGCAGACCAGCCACATTGTCTTCCGGAGGTGGCAATCCCAAGCCACCACTCTGAAGCCATCCATAGAACTTGGTCTGGGCGATGACTCCACCATCCAACATCCGCCCATTCTTCCCCACGTCCACATAGAGAAAATCATATGTCTCTGACACCACCACCAACATCACAATACTATTAAACCCCTTGTAGTTGTAATAGTATGACCCCGAGTTGGGGGGGTGAGACTATGTGGACGTGTTTCCCATCTATTGCCCCTCCGCAGTTGGAAAAGTCCCACCGCTGGGCAAATTGGGAAGCCACAGTCTGCCATTCCTGTGGCGTTGAAGGAAACTGTGGATTGAAACAATAAAAAAATTAATTAGGACTTTTGCACATAACATTGCAAGCAGATTAAACACAAACATTCTTGGCCAACATAAGTATAACATTTATTTGAAGGATTATTTAAAGCAAAAAATCTAAGGTCCACTTATCAGATTCCTCACCCCCTCTGATGGCCCATTGTAAAAATTTTAGGGGGGGGGGGTGTTTTGGATAGGTAACCCTCTCCACTTCATTGAGAGCTGAATGCATAAATAATGTGTGTTACTTTGGCCAGCCCCTCCTTACTTACACTGTTGGCAGCCCACTGGACAGGTAAGAAGTGTCATAATACAAAAATATGAATACACACTGTATAAATTGAAGCACATTTTTACATTCTGCAATTAACTATCAAGATAATAGTAAAACAAAACTTTAAACAGTACCATTTGAAAGTATTCAGGCAGGCCCTTGCACTAAATGCTTTGGTGAATTCATCCATAAATATGACCACAAAAGAGGTAGGTATAGTGTGTATAGGTTTGACAAAGTCAGCAGATAGAGGATTGGTATCGGTTGACTTAATTTAAGGACACAAATACAATTTCTATATATTTTAGGGGGTGTTCAGGGTAAAGCACTACAATGGAGCTGACAAAATACATTGTTATGTGACTAGGCTAGGTGTGTATGGGCCCAGGATAGCATGCTAGGGAGGTTAGTGAAGGCAAATATGCATGAAGGACAAAAATGGAGCATTAAAAAATTTCAGCATGCATGAGGACAAAGGGGAACATGTCACAGCATATTACAATCATGGTAATTAGGGAATGATGAAAGAAATACAACACATTAGCAAACATTAAATACATAGAATGTAATGTTAAAGGAGAAAACGTACCTTAATATAGTCCTTCTGCAGGACCTGTATGATGGCAGAACAGGTCTCTGGAATAATGATTCCCAGAGCCTGGGGGGAGATGCCTGTCGAGAACTCGACGTCCTGCAGACTTCTCCCCATCGCCAAGTATAGCAAGGTGATGGCTAGCCTTTGTTCCGGAGTGATGGCTTGCCACATACAGGTGTCCTGCTTCGTAATATAAGGGGACAGCAAAGCCAACAAACGGTGAAAAAGGGAGTCCGTCATCAGGAGATAATTCTTGAAATCATCAGGATTATTCTCACGGATCTCCCGCAACAAAGGCATGTGAGAGAATTGGTCACTCTGGAGCAACCAATTCTTTGTCCACGAACTCCTCCTCCCCCTGTTCATGGACTGGGCTTGGGTCAAAGTAAGAACCTCAACGAGTACGTACCTGCAACATGGCTTCAAAACGGTGGGCTGGTCAGAACGAACAGAATGCACTGAAAATCCAAAAGGCTTCAGAAGAGCGAGCTGAAATTCAGAAATGAGTGGACAAGAACGCACTGAAATTCAAAAACGTACTATAACTAGCACGCACTGAAAACCATATATGAACTCACAAGCACAAACTGAAGAGCAGTAACGATCTGAAAAGCACAAGGCTGAAAAGCGCAAAGCTTGTCTTGCATACACACGGTCCTTCACCAAACTTCTACTAACACAAGATTAGCAGAAGGAGCCCAAAGGGTGGTGCACTGGCTATTGAACTTCCTCTTTATAGTGCCTTCAGCGCATTCTTGACAATTAGAATTTCCGACAACATTTGTGCGACCATGTGTATGCAAGACAAGCTTGAGCCAACATTCGTTGGAAAAAAATCCCAGGATTTCGTTATTGGAATGTCCGATCGTGTGTACGCATTACTCTTGGTGGGCACAGGAACAAGGTCAGAAAAATTGAGCCTTGTGTGGTGGTGTTGATGCCACAACACTGTAACCCCTTACAGATACTCTTGCTGGGTGCAGGAACGCGCACTGCAGTGAAATATTTGATCAAAAATTGTAATCACATGCCCCAGTTAAACAGGGGCAGAAAAATTGGGCCTTGGGTGGTGGTGCCACAACACTGTAACCCCTCACAGATAATCTTGTTAAGCGCAGGAATGGGCCCGCTGTTAAATATTATATAAAAAAAAATTTGTAATTACATGCCCCTGTTGAACAGGGCAGAAAAATTGGGCATTTGGTGGTGGTGGTCCCGCCACAACACTGTAACCCCTCACAATAGTAGATATAGGCTACACTGGATGCTGCAGAGTATATATATATATATATATATATATATATATATATATATATATATATATATATCAAATACACCGCCTGAAGTAGATTAGAAATAGTACACCATGGAATGCACTGTAGAATGTAGATCTAGGCTACACTGACTGGATGCTGCAGAGTATATATATACTAGACTGACTGTATATATCAAATACACTGCCACTAACTGAATAACCTGCCTGCTTAATCTAATTCAGCCATGATTGACCGAAGGCACCCTGCCTTTGGCCAATTATGGAACTCTCAGCAGAGGGCGCTGGGATTGGCCAAAGCATGCAGGTCAGGTGCATGCTTTGGCCAATCATCATACAGCAATGCACTGCGATCTCGCAGTGCATTATGGGGCATTCTGCCGGCGCTCTAATTTCCCACAAATTCTCCATAATGTTCATTCTTCAGCGAACGGGCAAACACCCGATGTTCGAGTCAAACTTATGTTTGTCCCGAACACCGAGCTAATCCCTAGTCTTTGCCACAAACCTATATACAATAGAGGTGGTTTGGGATGACGATAACTGACCTGCAATATGTTTTGGAACTGTGGGAGCCAACATATGTAATGAAGCATTTACAAACTTGTAAGGAAAGCCATGGGGGGGAACAAATTCAGGAAACAGAGTTCCAAGGCAATAGAGCTAACTACTGGGCTGCCAATACTGCCATGTACACATATTAATAATGAAGGTAATATAATGCCACTGTATAATATTTTACAAATTTACAAATATTTCATCATATTTAAGGGTTTATATGTGGAAATTTGTCCTTATAAACCCCTTTAATGCGTGGACTTTTTATGATGTGCTGATTATAACAATAAACTGTTTCTGTCAATATTCATTGATGAAAAATAAGGGTAATGTAACTCTCCATAGATCTAATATAAAAATTAATTTTCAGTGATGAACACACAAGTAACAATATTTAAAATCAATATACTGTATATCTGGACACAATATTAGGAAACATTTCATTTATATAAACTGCTGTATGTAGGCTCTTTTTACATTGTTTACTAGTCATTACTAGTTAAACACTAAACCATTGCTTCTAGAATTTGGAATCCATTATGTCAGGAGTCAAAATGCAGAGAATTGGTACAATTTGGGGATGAATTACTAAAGACAAATAGACTTTTCACTTTGCAAGGGAATAAACTCCAGAGATTAGTAAATTATGTTAAATTTCACTTTGTAAAGAATACCCAATCACATACAAGGAAAATTAAAAGAAACAATATTTTGTTTGCACACATATATATATATATATATATACATACACAGTGGGGCAAAAAAGTATTTAGTCAGCCACCAATTGTGCAAGTTCTCCCACTTAAAAAAGATGAGAGAGGCTTGTAATCGTCATCATAGGTATACCTCAACTATGAGAAACAAAATGTGGAAACAAATCCAGACAATCACATTGTCTGATTTTTGAAAGAATTTATTTGCAAATTATGGTGGAAAATAAGTATTTGGTCAGCATCAAAAGTTCATCTCAATACTTTGTTATATATCCTTTGTTGACAATGACAGAGTTCAAACATTTTCTGTAAATCTTCACGAGGTTGTCACACACTGTTGCTGGTATGTTGGCCCATTCCTCCATGCAGATCACCTCTAGAGCAGTGATGTTTTGTGGCTGTTGCTGGGCAACACGGACTTTCAACTCCCTCCAAAGGTTTTCTATGGGGTTGAGATCTGGAGACTGGCTAGGCCACTCCAGGACCTTGAAATGCTTCTTACGAAGCCACTCCTTCGTTGCCCAGGTGGTGTGTTTGGGATCATTGTCATGCTGAAAGACCCAGCCATGTTTCATCTTCAATGCCCTTGCTGATGGGAGGAGGTTTGCACTCAAAATCTCACGATACATGGCCCCATTCATTCTTTCATGTACATGGATCAGTCATCCTGTTCCCTTTGCAGAGAAACAGCCCCAAAGCATGATGTTGCCACCCCCATGCTTCACAGTAGGTATGGTGTTTTTTGGTTGCAACTCAGCATTCTTTCTCCTCCAAACACGACGAGTTGTGTTTCTACCAAACAGTTCTACTTTGGTTTCATCTGACCATATGACATTCTCCCAATCCTCTTCTGGATCATCCAAATGCTCTCTAGTGAACCTCAGACAGGCCTGGACATGTACTGGCTTAAGCAGGGGGACACGTCTGGCACTGCAGGATCTGAGTCCCTGGCGGCATAGTGTGTTACTGATGGTAGCCTTTGTTATGTTGGTCCCAGCTCTCTGCAGGTCATTCACTAGGTCCCCCCCCCGTGTGGTTCTGGGATTTTTGCTCACCGTTCTTGTGATCATTTTGACCCCACGGGGTGAGATCTTGCGTGGAGCCCCAGATTGAGAGAGATTATCAATGGTCTTGTATGTCTTCCATTTTCTAATTATTGCTCCCACAGTTGATTTCTTCACACCAAGCTGCTTGCCTATTGCAGATTCAGTCTTCCCAGCCTGGTGCAGGTCTACAATTTTGTTTCTGGTGTCCTTCAACAGCTCTTTGATCTTCACCATAGTGGAGTTTGGAGTGTGACTGTTTGAGGTTGTCTTTTTTACTGATAACAAGTTCAAACAGGTACCATTAATACAGGTAATGAGTGGAGGACAGAGGAGCCTCTTAACCGGTTCAATACCGGGCAATTTCACCCCCTTCCTTCCCAGGCCAATTTTTAGTTTTCAGCACTGTCGCACTTTAAACGTCAATTGCGCGGTCGTGCGACGTTGTACCCAAAAGAAATTGACGTCCTTTTTTTCACCACAAATAGAGCTTTTTTTTGGTGGTATTTGATCGCCTCTGCGGTTTTTATTTTTTGTGCTATAAACAAAAGAAGAGCGACAATTTTGAAAAAAACACAATATTTTTTACTTTTTGCTATAATAAATATCCCAATTTTTTTTTTTAAAAACACATTTTTTCCTCAGTTTTGGCCGATACGTATTCTTCTACATATTTTTGGTAAAAAAAATCGCAATAACCGTATATTGATTGGTTTGCGCAAAAGTTATAGCGTCTACAAAATACGGGATAGATTTATGGCATTTTTAAGAAAAATATATTTTTTTTATTTTTTTTAGCGGCGATCGCGATTTTTTTTGGTGACTGCGACATTATGGCGGACACATCGGACACTTTTGACACATTTTTGGGACCAATCACATTTATACAGCGATCAATGCTATAAAATTGCATTGATTACTGTGTAAATGTGACAGGCAGTGAAGGGGTTAACCGCTAGGGGGCGGGGAGGGGTTAATATGTTTCCTAGGGAATGATTCTAACTGAAGGGGGAGGGGACGCACTAGGGGAGGAGACCGATCTGTGTTCCTCCATTCTGGGAACACAGATCGCTCTCCTCAGAGCTGACAGGCTGTGGATCTGTGTGTGGTGTGGCTGTGAGACGTGACACACAGCGCAGTTGAACTACACAGGAATCAGGAAGTTTTAGTGGACGGAGGAGCGGAGGAGAGCTGAAGGGAGGGTGAGATTGCAGTGATACTGCAGCCCAGAGAAAGCACACCTCGGGTCTGCCGTGACCACCAGTTGTTTATTATTTGAGTTACACCTGTTTGAAGATTGCTTGAAGATTGATGTGATCCACAAATGATTTCTGCTGTTTTATCTTTTGTACAATGTGAGTGCATCAGTTGAAGGTTGCAGTGGTTTTAATAGTTTTGCTGGTTTACACTATTGGAGCATTTTATTTTCTTACATGTGGATCCATATAACAACTATCCTCCTGGACACGTATCTTGCCATTTTTTACACCTGAGTGTGGTAAAACTTGCGTTTTTTGCCTTGCATGAAAGTGCTGGCATTGTAACTCGGTGAGTGCATTTCTGGAGGGTGTGATTCACTGAGCACAGGGGTGAGGTGGAAGACACATGAAGACACTTAAATGTATGCAGCTGATTTACACTGGATGTGATCACAAGCAGTTCCTCTTGGATGGATCTGATTCATATGGACTGTCATTTAATGTTTTAAGATGTCACAGCATGGAATGCAGTGATTTCACAGAGTGTTTCACGTGAATGTCACAATTATTCATTTAATGTGTGTTATTTGTTACGTGCAGCACAAAACACAGTAGGAGGGTTCCACCACTATTGTGCTATACACAGTTTTTTGGTTACACTTGTTACGTGCAGCACAAAACACAGTAGGAGGGTTCCACCACTATTGTGCTATACACAGTTTTTTGGTTACATTTATTTATATTTGAAGCGCCCCATATTTATTCCAGGTGCCTCTAGGGGAGTATTGGGCTAGCAGTGGCATGGTGGAGTAAATATTTTGCCTGTATACTTTATATTTTAAAGGGGCAGCTGTTCCTATTTTCGCTTGTTTTTATCGATTCTCACGTTTTCATTACATTTTATACACACCATTTAACACTGGTCAACACTATTTGTGAGAGTAAGGAATTGGATGTTTTGGGTGTTCACCACCTAATATTGGTTCACATCACTATTTGAGTTTATTTAGAGGCATTGGCGCGGTGGGGGTGTCTGTTTGGTGGAAGGGCGCTCTAGTGAGGATACCCAGTGTTTATTACACAGACACAGATCCACATGCCGGCCCGGTTAACGGGCAATCGCGGGTGCCCGGCGGATATCGCGGCCGCCGGGCACACGCACCGGGTCCCGAGGAACGCGGCGGGCGCGCGCGCGCCCCCTAGACGGCCGGGAGTCCCAGGACGTCATATGACGTCCACCCAGGATGGGAGATCCCATCTGTGGACGTCATATGACTATGGGCGGGTAGGGAAGTGGTTAAAGAAGAAGATACAGGTCTGTGAGAGCCAGAAATCTTGCTTGTTTGTAAGTGACCAAATACTTATTTTCCACCATAATTTGCAAATAAATTCTTTCAAAAATCAGACAATGTGATTGTCTGTATTTGTTTTGACATTTTGTCTCTCATAGTTGAGGTATACCTATGATGACAATTACAGGCCTCTCTCATCTTTTTAAGTGGGGGAACTTGCACAATTGGTGGCTGACTAAATACTTTTTTACCTCACTGTGTGTGTGTGTGTGTGTGTGTATATATATATATATATATATATATATATATATATATATATATATATATATATATATACATACATACATATACACACACAGTATCTCACAAAAGTGAGTACACCTCTTAAATTTTTGTAAATATTTTATTATATCTTTTAATGTGACAACGCTGAAGAAATGACACTTTGCTACAATGTAAAGTAGTGCATGTACAGCTTGTATAACAAGGTAAATTTGCTGTCCCCTCAAAGTAACTTAACACACAGCCATTAATGTTTAAACTGCTGGCAACAAAAGTGAGTACACCCCTAAGTGAAAATGTCCAAATTGGGCCCAAAGTGTCAATATTTTGTGTGGCCACCATTATTTTCCAGCACTGTCTTAACCCTCTTGGGCATTAAGTTCACCAGAGCTTCACAGGTTGCCACTGGAGTCCTCTTTCATGATGACATCACGGAGCTGGTGGATGTTAGAGACCTTGCGCTCCTCCACCTTCCATTTGAGGATTCCCCACAGATGCTCAATAGGGTTTAGGTCTCGAGACATGCTTGGCCAGTCCATCACCTTTACCCTCGACTTCTTTAGCAAGACAGTGGTTGTCTTGGAGGTGTGTTTGGGGTCGTTATCATGTTGTAGTACTGTCCTGTGGCCCAGTCTCTGAAGGGAGGGGATCATGCACTGCTTCAGTATGTCACAGTACATGTTGGCATTTATGGTACTCTCAATGAACTGTAGTTCTCCAGTTCCCCTGCACTCATGCAGCCCCAGACCATGATACTCCCACCACCATGCTTGAATGTAGGTAAGACACAATTGTCTTTGTACTCCTCACCTGGTTGCCACCAGACATGCTTGACATCGTCTGAACCAAATAAGTTTATCTTGGTCTCATCAGACCACAGGATATGGTTCCGAAAATCCATGTCCTTAGTCTGCTTGTCTTCAGCAAACTGTATGCTGGCTTTCTTGTGCATCATCTTTAGAAAAGGCTTCCTTCTGGGACGACAGCCATGCAGACCAATTTGATGCATTGTGCGGCGTATGGTCTGAACACTGACAGGCTGACCCCCCACCCCTTCAACCTCTGAAGCAATGCTGGCAGCACTCATATGTCTATTTCCCAAAGACAACCTCTGGATATGATGCTGAGCATGTGCACTCAACTTCTTTGGTCGACCATGGTGAGGCCTGTTCTGAGCGGAACCTGTCCTGTTAAACCACTGTATGGTCTTGGCCACTGTGCTGCATCTCAGTTTCAGGGTTGTGGCAAATCTTCTTATAGCCTAGGCCATCTTTATGTAGAGCAACAATTCTTTTTTTCAGATCCTCCGAGAGTTCTTTGTCATAAGGGTGCCATGTTGAATTTCCAGTGACCAGTATGAGAGAGTGAGAGCGATAACACCAAATTTAACACACCTGCTCCCCATTCACACCTGAGACCTTGTAACACTAACGAATCACAAGACACCAAGACACCAGGGGTGGAAAATGGCTAATTGGGCCCAATATGGACATTTTCACTTAGGGGTATACTCACTTTTGTTTCCAGCGATTTAGACATTAATGGCTGTGTGTTGAGTTATTTTGAGGGGACAGCAAATTTACACAGTTATACAAGCTGTACACTCACTACTTTACATTATAGCAAAGTGTAATTTCTTCAGTGTTGTTACATAGAATAAAATATTTACAAAAATGTGAGGGGTGTACTCACTTTTGTGAGATACTGTATATATTTATGGTTGAAGCCCTATGGCCGATACACATATGAACAACATAGACTTACCATAAGACTTACAACATGAAATGAACCAGAAGTGTGCCCTGGTCTGATGGACAGTATACCAAAATAAGGGGGTATACCCAAGATTAGAAATGAATATTTTGTGAAGAGAAATGAATCTGAGAATTGCCCTGCAAAGGGGATGGAAGGGTGCGTATCGAGCACAAGAAACCAATAAAGACCACAGGTGAGTGGGCTGGTTAAATACCCCCTGGGTTCCTCCCATAAATTCAGGCCACCATACTGGCCTTCTTACTTATGGTTGAAGCTCTATGGCTGATACAGATATGAACAACATAGACTTACCATAAGACTTACAACATGAAATGGACCAGAAGTTTGCCCTGGTCTGATGGACAGTATACCAAAATAAGGGGGCATACCCAAGATTAGAAATGAATATTTTGTGAAGAGAAATGAATTTGAGAAATGCCCTGAAAAGGGGATGGAAGGGTGGGTATCGTGCACAAGAAACCAATAAAGACCACAGACAAGCGGGCTGGTTAAATATCCCCCGGGCTCCTCCCATAAATTCAGGCCACCATACTGGCATTCTTACTTATGGTTGAAGCCCTATGGCTGATACGGATATGAACAACATAGACTTACAACAAGAAATGGACCTGAAGTGTGCCCTGGTCTGATGGACGGTACATCAAAAAAAGGGGGCAAAAACATTCAGGTAGGGGTGTAGTTTTATTAGTTTTAGCTTTATTCCTTGAGCAACTATGGTAAATGCTTGCGCCATTTCCACCTCAGGATTGGGGATGTACCGGGTGAAGCAGGCAGACTTCCACCTGCCTAGTCTCTTAATGACGTGATCTGGGACCCCATGCCGGGATGCTGCCGAGGCTGCTCCAACAAGGAAAGAGTGACCGGAGTACTGACTGGGGTTGAGGTGTAGGATGCGTAGAAGAATCCTCACGTGTATGACGAACTGGCAGGCACTCAAGGGTTTGATCGGAAATGGTAGTAGAAGACTAGATTTTGACTGTTCCTGTAGGAGTGACAGTAGGTGGTCAAGTATGGTTACTGGACACCAGACTTTGTTTGTTTTATAGAGATGGATGTCTACCCCGGAGCCTGACTGTTGGGTTTTAGACACTGCAAGGTGGAGGATGAAATGGTCTTGGTACCAAGCCAAGTGACGTCTACCCAGAACATGGCTTGCGGGGTTGCTGCAGGCAAACTCGCTAGGCCGCAAGAACCCGTAGTAGGCTAAGTAAATGGCTGCTTATATGATCAGGCTGGGGAGAAGGCCAAATGGCGAATTCGCCATGATAGTAGACATATCCCGGAAGATGGCACTTGTTATAGGCAGACGTTTGGCATTGCTCATGGGTTGTCATTTTGGATTCCACGTAGGAGGGCTCAGATCACATGGGATGTGAATAAAGATGGTTTTGCGGGATCTCATAAGGCCAGAAAGTGTTGAATGCTGGCTAAGTATAGTTGGATAGTGTTATGGGATAGGGCCGACTGATTATGGCAATATGAGATAAAGCCAGTATGTGCTTGGTGTCTGTTGTTGTTTCCGCGGAGCAGGATGCTAGGAATTTGCTGAAAACGTTCCAAGCTGTGTGGTAGGCTTTGAGACAGAGACTGGTTGATGAGCTGGGTTGCTCTGTGCAGATGCTGTTCTAGTCCAGAGTCAGCTAAGAGACCAGCTGAGGGCTGGTATTGGGTTGGCTCTGGGTTTCTGCTGGAAAAAGGAAGCATAACTAAAGCAGGACAGTGCATTTGCTGCGAGTTTGCACTTGCCTGGAATGAACGTACAGTGAACATTAAACTGGCGTTGTAGAGATAATTGTACCAGCCTGCATAGGACATAATTGAGAGCGACTTGGATCTGCCTAAATTAATAATATCGGCCGTGGTCTGGTTGTCGGTGGTGAAGGCCACGGTTTGTCCTGTCAAGATATGACCCCAGAGTTGAGCGGCTCCCACGATCGGGTATAGTTTGAACAGGGAGGAAGTTTGGGTAAACCCGGGGATTAGGAGTATCTCTGGAGGCCATGGTCCTGCAAACCAATGGTGGCCAAAATTTGCAGCAAAGCCTGTGGAGGCTGCAGTATCTGTCACTACCTGTGGTGATAGGGGCGATATGGACGATATAAACACTGATATACCATTCCACGTAGTGAGGAACTCCTCCCACATTGACAAGTCTGCTACTGCCGCGGTGTCTAAGTAAAGGATCTGATCAGGGTCCTGTGTCTGGGAGAGGAAGACCAGGAGGCATGACACAAAAGATCGACCCTGGAGAATGATTCTCATTGCAAAATTGAGCATTCCCAAGAGAGATTGAAACTGCTTCTTAGTACACCCCCGTGTACGGGTGAAGTCTTGGAGGACTGACCTGATGCGGGTCAGCTTGTCGAGGGGGAGCTGGCCTGCATGGAGCAAGTGTCTAGGTTAACTGCAAGGAAGGTGATGGTGTGTGCTGGTCTACTTTGTGATAAGGAAGGCGGCCAGGGAGGGAGGGGGATGTGAGGTGAGGTAGTGCCCCAACCATAGGACATATACTCGGCCTAGTCAGGACTTTTTCTGCTGCTTGACCTGGCATAGATTTTTCGTGTGCGCCCTGTGGCATACGAGGAGGACTGGCAGATAGCGCACAGTGGTGAGCGCAGGCCGCCAAAGTGACTGCAGAACAACTCCGTGTCCACGAGGCTCCAATCCGTGCATGTCTGGAATTGTGAAAGCCTGGCTGCTGCCTTGGCAGATTAGGAGGAATGATAATCGTAAAGTAAGAAGCCTCCGTACTTATAGCCCAGGTCCACCATGGTGTAAAGATAGAGGTCCAGCTCTTACCTCCTGCTGGGGGAGGCCGAGTATAGGACATCCCTCAGCATCCCGAAGGCCAACGCAAATTCTGGAATGGACAACTTGCGGTTGAGCCTGGGATCTTTGGCCTTGAGGACCACTGACACGTCTCCCTAGGTGTAAGATTTGTTTTCTGCCAGGTCGTGGACTGAAATGAGGAGGGAGGCAAGGTTGATGTCCTTGCTGTCCTGAATGTCCTTCCTAATGCTGGCTGGGACCAAGTGTGTTGGGAAGACAGTGGGACTTTTCCCTGTGGTACCTGCAGGGATGGGTGTCAGAACCTGGACTGCGGCCGGGTCAGGGAAGGCCGTGGCATGGCGACCCTCTAAGAGTGCCACTCTAGCTTTGACATCCGTGACTGTGGTAGACAAGGATGACACCATGGTGTGGAGTTGAGAGATGGCGGCAGATATCGACTGAAGGGACGCCTGCTGGGTGCTGGGCCCAACTGTGGCTGGTGGAGGGAAGAGGAGCCTGAAGAGCTCGGCCTTCCTGGCTGTAGCAGAGAAGGGCACACGTCTGCGCCTCAGTTCCGCTGTCAACTTGTGGATGGCCCATCCCCTGAGGGACTGCACGCTTCCACTCTCTGAAACCGGAGAAGGTGACAGAGGGGCGGTGAAGTCTTCGCTGCCATCCTGAGACATGGCTCTGGGTGACTTGTGCCCTAGATGCGATGTTCTGTCTTTGAGGTCGAAAGTTGATCGACCGGAACCTATATTAGGGATGATAAAAAAGTCAGGTTCATTCTGTTTTCTATATACAGATCCATACATGGTTCCTGCCCCCCTTTTTTTTTTTTTTTTTTTTAACCTGGGCAAATAACGTCCAATCTGGTACAGGATAGACCTACTGAACTTGACTGACCTAGAGGAGAAATTACAGATGACAAGTGGTAATGTCAGGTCTCTCACTTACCAGCCCGGTGAGTCTGCTTGGGCAGAGGGTAGGCTCCCTTACGTATCCGACTCGCGGCCCCTGGTAGAACAGACAGGAAGCACACAAGTGCGGAGTGGTATGAGAGCCTGTGCAGGAGTCCGGATTCTGGAAGCAGGAAGTCTCCAAACAGCAGATGGTAATCAAAGGCACAGGCAACAGATGCTGAGCAGGAGCTATAGACTGGTCGCACACAGACAGGGTTCGGCAACAGGTGGGCAGCGGAGGTGCAGGAGGAGCAGGCAGAAGCGGGGTCAAACAAGCCGGGGTCAGATGCAGGCGGAAGTCAGGAGAGTCCAAAAGGCAAGCCGGGTCGTCAACAGATCAGAAAACAGGAACACAGGAACAAGGAACAGGCAACGGGAACTAGGCACGGGAGCTGTTGATCAGGCAGCACCAATCAGTGGGAGAGGAAAGCCTAAATAGGCTGATTGGCGCCAAATGCCGCGCACGTGTGTGCGCCGTTACGCACAGGCACCCGCGCACCTGCACGCGCCCAAGCGCGCCCCCGGACAGCGGCGCGCACACCAGTACCACCAGGCAAACGCACAACAGCGCCCATAGGTGGACGCGCGCTAACGCGAACGCATGCGCGTGCCCGGGCCCGGGCACCACCGCGTCCACCATGGCCAGCAGGCGCCCGAGCACCCACAGGAACGCGCGCACCAACGCGCCCCAGCGCGCAACGACGCCCAACCAGGTAACCTCTCTGACAGGTAAGAGGCTTTCACTACCTGAATTGGAAGGTAACTAAGTGGCCGAGTTGTGTAACTTTGTAGTGGGTTTGTGGCACTATAAGGGGAAGTAGCAGTGAGGCGAATGTTTCAACGAATGAATCGAGACCATGAATGAACTTCGAAGGAAGACGGGTTTTTTTTTTTTGCGTTGTAGAGGCGTCTGGGGTCGAACATCCATGGAGCCATGTTTAAGAAAATATAGAATGCACGAGGGACTCGACATGAAGTGATTGCCGGACCTGGGGAGAAATGACAGGCAACATGCAAATGATACCTGTAAGGCTAAAATGATGGGTGCGAATTGATGCGTTGTTGGTTTGAGTGGATTTGACTCAGAGTGACAGGTGTGTGAAATCAAATGAGTGAAATGTTTTGCCATGATATAGGCATGAATCAGTGTGCCGCGACTGCGACAAACAATGAGTCGGACTGTAACTTTGTAGTGGGAACACACCGGAACAAATCGGTGCATCATGGATGCGACTGGATTTGAATCGGAGCATGGTACGTGACAATGAAATGAGTGAAATGAATTGCCATGACAGAGGCATGAATCGGTGTGCCGCGACTGCGACTGACAATGAACCGGACTCTGGAGCATGTACTGAAATGAGGCTGAAAAATGACTGGGGCACGCCGGAACGAACCGGTGCATCATGGATGTGACTGGATTTGAATCGGAGCGCGGTACGTGACAGTGAAATGAGTGAAATGAATTGCCATGACAGAGGCACAAATCGGTGTGCCGTGACTGCGACTGACAATGAACCGGACTCTGGAGCATGTACTGAAATGAGGCTGAAAAATGAGTGAGGCACGCCGGAATGAATCGGTTCATCACAGATGCGACTGTATTTGAATCGAAGCATGCTACTTGAGACAGTGAAATGAGTGAAATTAATTGCCATGACAGAGGCACAAATCGGTGTGCCGCGACTGCAGCTGACAATGAACCGGACTCTGGAGCATGTACTGAAATGAGGCTGAAAAATAACTGGGGCACGCTGTAACGAATTGGTGCATCACGGATGCGACTGGATTCAAATCGGAGCACGGTACGTGACAGTGAAAGTGACAGGTGTGTGAAATCAAATGAGTGAAATGTTTTGCCATGATATAGGCACGAATCAGTGTGCCGCGAATGAGACAAACAATGAGTCGGACTGTAACTTTGTAGTGGGAACACACCGGAATGAATCGGTGCATCACGGATGTGACTGGATTCAAATCGGAGCGCGGTACATGACAGTGAAATGAGTGAAATGAATTGCCATGACAGAGGCACAAATCGGTGTGCCGTGACTGCGACTGACAATGAACCGGACTCTGGAGCATGTACTGAAATGAGGCTGAAAAATGACTGGGGCACGCCGGAACGAATCGGTGCATCACAGATGCGACTGTATTTGAATCGGAGCGTGCTATGTGACAGTGAAATGAGTGAAATGAATTGCCATGACAGAGGCACGAGTCGGTGTGCCGTGACTGCGACTGACAATGAACCGGACTCTGGAGCATGTACTGAAATGAGGCAGAGAAATTACTGGGGCACGCTGGAACGAATCGGCGCATCATGGATGCGACTGGATTCAAATCGGAATGTGATACATGACAGTGAAGAGAGTGAAATGATTTCCCATGACAGAGGAACGAATCGGTGCGCCGCGACTGACAATGACCGAACTCTGGAGCATGTACTGAAATGAGGACTGTTGCATTGCGGACGTGACTGTATTTGAATCAGCGTGAGGTATGTAAAATGAATGAAATGTTTAGGCATGATAGAGGCACGAATCGGTGGCTTAGTACTACGGCTACGTGCAGGGTTTCTTTAACAAATGACTCACAAGTTCCTTATCGGGGTTTGGGCGACACCAGATGTCTAGCAAATGATGATGCATGAAATTAAATGTTTATACGAAACCCTACCTGCGACAGCCGAGCCAGACATGTCGTACAAAGAACTGTGACTGACAATGAACCGGACTCTGGAGCATGTACTGAAATGAGGCTGAAAAATGACTGGGGCACGCTGGAACGAATCGGTGCATCACGGATGTGACTGGATTCGAATCGGAGCGCGGTACATGACAGGGAAATGAGTGAAATGAGTAAAGTGGCACAAATCGGTGTGCCGTGACTGCGACTGACAATGAACCGGACTCTGGAGCATGTACTGAAATGAGGCTGAAAAATGACTGGGGCATGCCGGAACGAATCGGTGCATCGCAGATGCGACTGTATTTGAATCGGAGCATGCTATGTGACAGTGAAATGAGTGAAATGAATTGCCATGACAGAGGCACGAATCGGTGTGCCGCGACTGCAACCGACAACGAACCGGACTCTGGAGTATGTACTGAAATGAGGCTGAAAAATAACTGGGGCACGCCGTAACGAATCGGTGCATCACGGATGCGACTGTATTCAAATCGGATCGCGGTACGTGACAGTGAAATGAGTGAAATGAACTGCCATGACAGAGGCATGAATCGGTGTGCCGCGACTGCGACTGACAATGAACCGGACTCTGGAGCATGTACTGAAATAAGGCTGAGAAATGACTGGGGCACGCCGGAACGAATCGGTGCATCACGGATGTGACTGGATTCGAATTGGAGCGCGGTACGTGACAGTGAAATGAGTGAAATGAATTGCCATGACAGAGGCACAAATCGGTGTGCCGTGACTGCGACTGACAATGAACCGGACTCTGGAGCATGTACTGAAATGAGGCTGAGAAATTACTGGGGCACGCCGGAACGAATCGGCGCATCATGGATGCGACTGGATTCGAATCGGAATGTGATACATGACAGTGAAGAGAGTGAAATGATTTCCCATGACAGAGGAACGAATCGGTGCGCCGCGACTAACAATGACCGAACTCTGGAGCATGTACTGAAATGAGGACTGTTGCATTGCGGACGTGACTGTATTTGAATCAGCGTGAGGTATGTAAAATGAATGAAGTGTTTAGGCATGATAGAGGCACGAATCGGTGGCTTAGTACTACGGCTACGTGCAGGCTTTCTTTAACAAATGACTCACAAGTTCCTTATCGGGGTTTGGGCGACACCAGATGTCTAGCAAATGATGATGCATGAAATTAAATGTTTATACGAAACCCTACCTGCGACAGCCGAGCCAGACATGTCGTACAAAGAACTGCGACTGACAATGAACCGGACTCTGGAGCATGTACTGAAATGAGGCTGAAAAATGACTGGGGCACGCCGGAACGAATCGGTGCATCACGGATGTGACTGGATTCGAATCGGAGCGCGGTACATGACAGGGAAAAGAGTGAAATGAATTGCCATGACAGTGGCACAAATCGGTGTGCCGTGACTGCGACTGACAATGAACCGGACTCTGGAGCATGTACTGAAATGAGGCTGAAAAATGACTGGGGCATGCTGGAACGAATCTGTGCATCGCAGATGCGACTGTATTTGAATCGGAGCGTGCTATGTGACAGTGAAATGAGTGAAATGAATTGCCATGACAGAGGCATGAATCGGTGTGCCGCGACTGCAACTGACAACGAACCGGACTCTGGAGTATGTACTGAAATGAGGCTGAAAAATAACTGGGGCACGCCGTAACAAATCGGTGCATCACGGAAACGACTGTATTCAAATCGGAGCGCGGTACGTGACAGTGAAATGAATGAAATGAACTGCCATGACAGAGGCATGAATCGGTGTGCCGCGACTGCGACTGACAATGAACCGGACTCTGGAGCATGTACTGAAATGAGGCTGAGAAATGACTGGGGCACGCCGGAACGAATCGGCGCATCACGGATGCGACTGGATTTGAATCGGAACGTGATACGTGACAGTGAAATGAGTGAAATGATTTCCCATAACAGAGGAACGAATCGGTGCGCCGTGACTGGCAATGACCGAACTCTGGAGCATGTACTGAAATGAGGACCGTTGCAATGCGGACGTGACTGTATTTGAATCAGCGTGAGGTACGTAAAATGAATGAAATGTTTAGGCATGATAGAGGCACGAATATGTGGCTAAGTACTACGGCTATGTGCAGGATTTCTTTAACAAATTATTCGCAAGTTCCGTATCGGGGTTTGGGCGACACCAGATATCTAGCAAATGATGATGCATGAAATGAAATGTTTATACGAAACCCTACCTGCGACAGCCGAGCCAAACATGTCGTACAAAAAACTGCAAACGGAACCGAAAGCCTCCAAAAGTTTCAAACACGCAACTCATGAGCGCCAACGAGTTGGAAGAGTCTGCCTAGTGACGTAACATATCGCACACAGGAAACTGACAAAGACCACAGGCGAGTGGGCTGGTTAAACACCCGTTGGGCCCTTCCCATAAATTCAGGCCACCATACTGGCCTTCTTACATATATATATACAGTAGCTCACAAAAGTGAATACACCCCTCACATTTTCGGAAATATTTAATTCTATCTTTTCATGTGACAACACGGAAGAAATTACACTTTGCTACAATGTAAAGTAGTGAGTGTACAGCTTGTATAACAGTGTATATTTGCTGTCCCCTCAAAATAACTCAACACACAGCCAGTAATGTCTAAACCGCTGGCAACAAAAGTGAGCATGTCCAAATTGGGCCCAATTAGCCATTTTCCCTCCCTGGTGTCATGTGACTCGTTAGTGTTACAAGGACTCAGGTGTCAATGGGGAGTAGGTGTGTTAAATTTGGTGTTATCGCTCTCACTCTCTCATACTGGTCACTGGAAGTTCAACATGGCACCTCATGGCAAAGAACTTTCTGACGATCTGAAAAAATCTGAATCTGAAAAAAAAATTGTTGCTCTGCATAAAGATGGCCTAGGCCAGTGATGGCGAACCTTGGCACTCCAGATGTTTTGGGACTACATTTCCCATGATGCTCAACTACACTGCAGAGTGCATGAGCATCATGGGAAATGTAGTTTCAAAACATCTGGGGTACCAAGGTTCGCCATCACTGGCCTAGGCTATAAGAAGATTGCCAAGACCCTGAAACTGAGCTGCAGCACAGTGGTCAAGACCATACAGCGGTTTAACAGGACAGGTTCCACTCAGAACAGGTCTTGCCATGGTCGACCAAAGATGTTGAGTGCACATGCTCAGCGTCATATCCAGAGGTTGTCTTTGGGAAATGGACGTATGGGTGCTGCCAGCATTGCTGCAGAGGTTGAAGGAGTGGGGGGTCAGCCTGTCAGTACTCAGACTTTGCGCCGCACACTGCATGGCTGTCGTCCCAGAAGGAAGCCTCTTCTAAAGATGCAAAAGAAAGCCCACAAACAATTTGCTGAAGACAAGCAGACTAAGGACATGGATTACTGGAATTACTGGAACTATATATATTACTGGAATATATATACACTGTATATTGCATCTTACTAATTCTTAGATCTGGTGGTTGCATTGTTATTTCTTAAGCTTTTTCACTTTCTATTTACCTGGTGACCTTGCCGGTAACATACTGCTTGTCACTGTATACTCACTGTATCTGTAGAGTATCATTGTCAGCCTAGGCTGCTCTCTCCTTATTTTTACTACAAAAAACTCTGCATTTCCTCATATCCATAGCAAGGGGGGAGTGTGAATGTTCTGTAGTTAATAGATGTGAACTGGGCAGGGCTGATAACTTTGCTTGAGATTGCTGTCTAGCTCACCACCTTTATGGCAGGATCAACAGATGTTTTTGCACTTATCAAACAGATAAAACGTGTGTTCAATGGTATGTTTACTGGACCAAAGGGGATTAAATAAGTGACGTTTTCTGTTAGGGTTAGAACTGAAATTTCTAACTTTCCAACATTAACAAAGAACTTCACCAAGTAAGTTTGTAAATAAAAGTCAGCAGCTACAAATACTGTAGTTGCTGACTTTTAAAAATCATGGATCCCAGTGCTGTCTTCCTGCAGCCAATTCTCCTCACTGCTGCAGGCTCTCTTTGCTACCATCTGGGATTTGGGAGCCGCCTGTGACATTGTGATGAATCACAGCTAGGCACTTACTGCAACATGCAAGATCGAGTGGCACAGGGAGACTGGTCCTACAACTTTCTGGGACATGCGACTTGTCCCATTTGGCTGGGGGTGAGTAATGGTAGACCTAGGTGACGACTGAAGAAGTTGGAGCGGGTGCTAACAAAAAATAAAAAAAAAAATACAAAAATAAAGTACTCAATCCCCCCAAAAAACTGCAATTTCATTTACTGGCTGTGGGGGGATATACACCAGACTTTACCCCATATTCAGGTTTCTGGTATAAACTGTTGTCCAGATTTGTTTAGTTTAAACTCCTGAATCATAGTTACACATAAATGTAGGTCAACAGTGCCCCTTTGCTTCCCAGGTTTCCTCTTGTATATTTTGGATTCATGAATTATTGATTGATAAATAATGAGTCATTTATGAATTATTGATTGCTCTAATGGACAACCCATTATAGTAAAGGCAGGCAAGGGGCATCTGGCTTGCCCACCGGCTAGAAATTTGGTATCAATAGAATGTGGACAACGTACATGCCAAGTGCCAAACAATTGTGGAAAAGTTTAATCTGAGGTCTTGCATGATGTACTTAGGTGTGCTAATAAAGAATATGGTATAGGTTCTTATTTCAATTTCACTTTAAAGTATATTCCTCTATGTGCTTGGAGGACACTAGAAGTGTATTGCTGATTTAAAGTACAGATAGTGAATATACCATTTAATGGCCTCTGCCACAAATTGGTAAAACCAAGTACCATCCACAGTGCAAATGTGAAACAGAAATTGTTCACTTTCAAAATTTGGGGAAACATTATATAATGTTCACACTAATTTAGGGCCGATTCACACTATGTGTGGTAACAACACTGTGCTTTAAAACTCTGATCACCACAGAGACACACAGAAAACAAATTTTTTCTATGTGTCCTATTTAAACTGCATTGCAGCCCAAAGCTTTGCTTTAGTGAGCTGCAATAAATTGCAGACATGCTGCATTTTATTGCAGCCACTGTACAGAACCTCATGTCACTGTACAGCAGCACAGTACATCATGCAGTGATGAAGTGTCACTTGTGTGCACTTAAAATAAAGTTTCTACAAAAAAAAAAGGGAGCTGTGTGATAAGTTGAATCGCACACCACACTGCCACAGTTGGAATGGAAAGCTCCCGAAGAGGTAAATCACTCTGGTTTAGCTCTCTGGCAGCTGTCTATTCAGTGTGAATTGGCCCTTAGATTCCTTTCACACTGGGGCCGTGGCCACGTTAGCGCTAATGCACTGCTGGTTTTAGTGGCGCTTTAGCGCTGTTTTTGTCCGCTAGTGGGGTGCTTTTAACCCCATGTTGTGGCGCTTCTGAAAACTCCCATGTTGTGGTGCTTCTGAAGTGCTTTTCAGGCACTTTGGAAAAGCTGCCTATTCATTCCAATGGGCAGGGCGTTTTGGGAGCGCTAAATTTAGCACTCCCAAACCACCCCAAAGATGCTGCTTGCAGGGCTTTTCGGAACATCCCACAAGTGCACTGCCCTAGTGTGAAAAGTCACACTGGAATGAACGGGAATCTGTTTTCAGGCCCTTAGCAGGGACTATTTTAAGTGCTAAAGCACCTGAAAACTGCCCCAGTGTGAAAGGGGTCTTAGATTTTTTAGTGTATGTTAAAACATTTTTGCTACTAAAATTCAACTGTAATAATTCTAAAAAAATATTCTTCATATCAGAAACTGGGAAATCAAGAACTGACATACTTTACCATGCAAGCCACTACAACTAAATTAGTTAGAGGAAGAAGCACAGTTACTGGTCCAATATTGCTACTGCTAAAAAAGGTAGGTAAGAGGAGTAGTCATAGTAGGGTTAAATGACTCTGGTTTCAGAGGAAAAAAAACATACGTTCAAAATATGTCTAAACTCACATTGTTAAATGAAGGATCCCATTGTATTAAACTTTCATCAATTGTTAGAGTTTGAGAAGAATTCCTGTCATCAAAATGTCCAACTATGGCACTATATAAGGTTTCATTTGGATACTCTATCCAGTTTTGAAGGTTGAATCCTAAATACATGTCTCCTTTGTCATTAAAAAAAATATCAGCTCCAGCTTTATTTATAAAATGAATTTTCTTCAAGGCTTTATGTATCTTAATAAATAAATAAACAGGCAAACACATTTATAGTTAATGATATGGTTGTTCATAAATGTGATATTTTGCTAAATTGGATTACTGGTAACCTATGGCATAGGGAGCTATTACCATGTGGTCTCTTAATAGTAAGAAAACATTTCTGTGCCTAAAGAAGTGCATCTCCCTGTTTTGGTGCAGCAGTGACTGGCGGGAATTTTGAAGTCTGGGTGTTCCTAAAGGATATCATTTAGTGTGATACACCTTCACATCTTCCAGCATCAGCTTTCTATGTAACTCTTGGCATTTGGTCACATGACATCCCAGAATCACAAAGGAAGTCAGCGCTGGAGGACTTCACTCTGCGAGACACTGTGATCTCAGGTCTTAACAGGAAGCTATTAGTTATTTATTGCCAAAAATTAACTTCTAATTGTGGGTCTCTCTGTGACCAATGTCTGAATCGTGAATAATATTCACTCAGAGCCACCAGCTCAACATATCTTGTAGTTGCTTGGACTTGTGACAACAACAAAATGTTAAGATGCAGCACAGCATTTTTTTAAAGTGAAGTTTAGCTAAAAAAAAATAGTTTTCTCTACAGCTTTAGTTACAGTACATTACTTACCTGTAATGAGGTATGTCCCACAATGTGAAGGCTGCTGGATTTTGTAGAAAACTTCACTGCAGGGTTGCCCTGTCCTCTTCCTGCTGTTAGGCGACAGAATCCTTTGATTAAACTTTCCCCTATTGACAGATAGTGTTACAAGCATGTAGGCAGGTGCAGTCTGTATTCCCTTCTGTAGGAGGCGCTAGGCTTTAGCGGCAATGCAGAAGGGTAAGGAGGATGTGGGGAACTTAGTTCCTCTATGACTTCCTGCTGTAATCAGAGAAGCAGCTATCTAATTGGACGCTGGTGCCCTGATTGACCTCCGCTGGAATTTCAGTAGCAAGAAGAGGACAGGGCAACCCTTACGTAAAAATTCCTACAGAATCTAACAGCCTGCACCTGGTGGGACATACTTCATTAGAGGTAAGTAATGTAACTAAAGCTGTAGAGAAAAAAAAATGTTTCTTTTCTTTTAGCTAATCTTCAGCTTTAAACCAAATGTATTCAAACAAAATGGCCAAACTCAAAGCTGGTACATAGATATAGGCAACTTTCTGCCACAATGTCCAGCAGGATAGATAGATAGATAGATAGATAGATAGATAGATAGATAGATAGATATACATAACTGTATTTATTTTATTTGAATTTATACAACAGCCAGCAGTGTGTTAATCATTTGTCGACCACGCTATAGCTGATTGATGTCTACAGCACGGCCGGATAGTTCTGGGAGGCTCACAGGGAGCATACTCCCAGAAGTGCCCATGATCGCATCACAGATCAGGGTAAAGGGACAATCACAATGACCCTTTAGCACCTGATCGCTCCATTCAATGGTGGAGCGATCACTTTGTCAACAATCCAGGATCATGCCCGGTTCAGCTCACGCTGCTGCAAAGTTTCTCTCTCCTCGGTATGGGTGTGAGGAGAGGAGAGGAGAGAGAGACATCACAGCACCATGAGTTGGCATGATCCACAGTGCCATCAGTGTCCCTACAGTGCCATCAGTGTCCTTTCAGTGCCATTGCAGTGCCATCAGTGTCCCTACAGTGTTATTGCAGTGCCATCAGTGCCCCATGCTATGTATTAGAAATATCTTATAAATGGACAACTTTGTGTAAAACAAATGCGTTGTTATTTTCTTTCCACGTTTTCCAAAAACTGTGGAAAAAAAAAAGTCTCATCATGTCTTATAGAATATATAGAATATACGTTGGTGTGTTTGCTCTCCAAAATGGGGTCATTTTGTTCGCGTTTCCATTGTCTTGGTGCTCCAGAGCCTTCAAAATTGTAATAGGTAGTCAAGAAATTAGATGTGTAATTTATGTTCCTAAAACACCTGACGTGTACTCCCTGCATGTTGGGCCTCTCTATGTGGACAAGCTGTGAAAAAGTCTCACACATGTGGTATCGCCATACTTAGGAGGAGTAGCAGAGTGTATTAATGTGTTTTGGGGTGTAGTTGTAAGTATGCATATGCTGTTTGAGAGAAATAACCTGTTAATATGTCTATTATGTAAAAAAAAATCTTGCAAAGATTTGTGGGAGAAAATTACAACTTCAAAAAACTCACCATGCCTCTTACTAAATAGCTTGGAATGTCTAATTTCCAAAAAGGGGTAATTTGGGGGATATTTGTACTTTCCTGGCTTGTTACTGTCTCAAGAAATGAGATTACTGTTTATCCATGGACTGTTGTATTCACGGTTTAAAAACCTTTATACGATAGAACACAGACTTTAGTTTGGGTGTGAATTTCACATCACTTTTCACTGTTTTTATTTTCTGTGATCATTTCACATTATATATTAGATCATATTTATATATATATATGAATTTGTATCATTATGAATTTTAGAGCGCTGCACAAAATTTTATTTCTCACATATTCGCCTGACGCTTTGGTCAATCAGGAAACAGGTCTCACGACCTGCCTCCTAATTGGTGGGGAGGAACTTTCGTATGAAAATAGCGAAAATGTATTTGCTATCCTCACACAACAGGGTGGGCTTGGAGCGCAGTGTTCTGCTCTCCGAGCCCAACCTTTTTTGAAGCCTATTAAAGCCTCTGGCTCTAATCATGTGCTTCAAAAAAAACACCCAACCCACATTGGAATCTATAGTCCGGTGCCCTGATATGTAGATCCGGGGGCCGGATGCATGGATAAGAGAGGCGGCGCCCATGCGCCCTCTATGGATGGGCCGCCACTGCAAGTTGAGACAAAACCAGTCACAAGATGGAGGTACTCTTCCAATTCCTCCCCACCATCCTCCAACTTTTAACTTTCAGTTCATTTTATGCCCCAGAGCCCAATTCAACAAAAAAACTAGGTATGCCAAAGTGAACTCAGTTTGAATGTGTACAGTTCATAAGCTTAATGTGGGAGTTAACTCCCTTGGTTGATTTTTACCTATAGGTACAGTAAATATCTCCTAAACTTGCACCAGTTAGGAAATATTTACTTTAGAAGCAGCCTGTGACATCACCGGCGTATGCGTTCTGAAGGAATGGCATACCCGTGCCATTCCCTCAGAGTCCGTGCCATAAACAGTGACTCCTGCGTGAATGCGTGGGAGTAACATCATCACGGCTCAGCCATTTATACTGCTGAAGCCCAAGAACCCAGAAGGAAGACCAGGTGAAGAAGGAAGCGCCTACAGTGGTGACAGCATACCACTGGAGGGCTTAGTTTTCAGGTAAGTTTTTCTTTTGCTGCGGTTTACTACCACTTTATGGTTTGTTTTTTTTGTTAATAAGATTTTATTTAATCTTTTATATCTCCTATAAGAAACATGCTTTCATTTTATAAATGTTTAACTTTGTGGTCATATGTATAATCTTAAACAAACTATAGACCCCTGTGGCCATATATTTTATGTATATTATGTGTTATATGATATTTACTACTATACATCAGATTATTAGAAACTTTATGAGACATGATCTTTACCATCACATACACACACTTTGTCATCGCAGTACAGTCTACAATGCATATCCGGTGTCCCCAAACCTGTGTATCATACCGACAAATCCAACTCCAGTTCTCTAACGGAGAACTGGTATACTAAAACTAGCAAACAAAAACAGATATCTATCAACCCCGAGATCATCACACCTAGTTTGAGCTTAGTAGCTCAGCAAACAGAGCGAAACTCCCACCTGGTGCATGGTTCCATTAGGTCACCAATAATCTTTTAAGTATAAGCTGTGGGGGGGCCACTCGCGGGGACTCCAACCATTCCTGCCATATTTTGGTGAATTTGTTTGGCACCTTTCTGTGCTGGTATGTGTGTTTCTCTCTAAGAAGTATCCTATTAACCTCCTGAACCCATTGTTGGGATGTGGGGGCACGAGGGGAAATCCAATACTTTGCTATTAATTTCCTGGCCAAATATAACAGTCTCAATATCACTATATATGTCTTAGGGGGATAAAGGTCCTCCTCTAGTCCTCCAAGCAGGCAGGTAACTGGATTGAGTTGCAGTTGAGTAGTGTAAGAAGAATTAATGATGTCCAGCACTGCCTGCCAGTACCTGTCTAGTTTGGGACATCGCCATAGCATATGAATTAATCTTCCTTGGTGTAACTGACATTTTGGACATAAAGGGAAGTCTCTTCTACCCCACCTGTGTAGTTGTGTCGGTGTCCTGTGTAGTTGTGTCGGAGCGATGCAAGATAAACACGTGCGTCAGTTTTTGGGTAGCTGACACAGAGACCAGGGGACCGGCCATCAGTATTTGATCCCATCTATCTCCATCTATGGGGCCTACATCAGCCTCCCTTTTTCCTCTACAGGGTAGCAGATCAGGAGCTTGAATATGGGTAAGTAAAGAAGCATAGATGTGAGAAATAATACCCTTTTTGTCTGTGGCTGTAAAAATGAACGTAAAAAAGTCAGAGTCATCTAATCTCAGATTTGAGTCCCTATGCTGTGCTCTAATAGCATGTCGGAGTTGAAAAAACATAAAGTATCGGCCAGCCAGTGAGGGAAACTCCCCTCGTAGCTGATCAAAAGACTTCAGTGTCATTCCATCATACAGTTGTACATTTGACTCCAGCCCTCCCCCACGCGGCCTGGTTGGGAAGTCTGTTTAATTCTGGATAAGAGTTGTTGTTCCATATGGGAGTAGATTCCAAGAAGCTTCCCAAACCCAGTCTAGCTTTCACTTCCGTCCAAAGTTTTAGAAGCAACCTTATTGTGGGACAGTGAGGTGTCAGATCTGGGAGACCCTGCTCAAGCTTGGACATTGCAGAGTAATCCACCATTGAAGGAATCACCAGGGTCCTGGAGGGGTCCAGCATATTTAGCAGATTACAGCCAGTGAGGTGCTGTAGTTGGGCAGCTAAAAATATGTAAAGGCATGCGGTACTGCTAGTCCCCCCTGGTCCTTGGGATACTGGGGAGTGGTCAGTTTAACCCTAGCCACTCAATTTTTCCACAGCAATGCTCTATATAATGAATCCACCCGTTGAAACCTGTAGCGTGGTATCCATATAGGAGCATTGTGGAGGATATAGAGCAACTGAGGAGCCCAGACCATTTTTATTAAATTATCCCGACCTATCACCGAAAGACGCAGTTTATGTTTGAATTTAGCTAAAATGGGCTTAAGGTTCAGGGATACATAGACAGTCACATTGGCAGTCACCATTATGCCTAAATACTTGAATGAGTGCACCGTCTCCACCTGTGTTGCTATTCCCAGCAGGGGCAATGGCAGAGGGTCTAATGGATATCACCTTTGCCAGCCTTGTAGCCAGTACCCTGGCTAGCAACTTGATGTCCGTGTTTATTAAAGAAATTGGTCGATATGAATCAGGCAGCACTGGGTTCTTGCCAGGTTTAGGAACCACCGCAAAAACAGATTCGTTCATAGAAGATGGTAAATGGCCTGTCATGAAAGCGTCATTGAGTGTCTCCAGTAGGGCAGGTAAGAGAGAGTCACAATAGCACTTGTATATTTCTACTGGGAGCCCGTCTGTACCCGGGATTTGCTATTTCCACGATTGTCAGAGGGGCATTGAGAAGTGTGCGACCGTCATCAGTCAGTGATGGTAGAGGGCAACAGTCTAAGAACTGCACCAATGCTTCCTCCATTGGGTTTACCTTAGAGGAGTAGACTTCATGAAAATAGGCAGTAAATACCTTCAGTATTGGGGATAGTCCCTGTTGTGAGCAATAGATAACCGCCAAGAGATGGCCTGTGCTTTCCCCCTTCTCGAAATACCGCTGCTGCGGGAAAAATCGCTTATTTTTCACAGCATTTAGGACAACCTGCCTGAACATCTCCTGCACTGCCACCCAGCTACGCTCATAAGAAGGTGTGGGATCTGCAATGTAATTGCCCTCACTAGCTAAAATTGTCTCCCAGTTCTTGGTTGCAATTCTTATTTGGGAGATTTGCTTGATAATAAGTCCTCTAAGATGGGCCTTAAGGACATCCCAAACCATACCCATATTCCTATTGTTTCTGAGAAAGCAAATTAGAGCCTCCGGAATAGGGTCATCTGCTGGAAAGAGCTGGAGCCAAAATGAGTTGACTTTCCACAATCTCACACCCCTCACCCCAGGAACTGATATTCGTACCCAGAGGAGTAAGTGGTCCGACATACTGCAGGAAGAATAATCAGTCTGTGACTCTCTGATTTGTGCCAAGGAGTTACATAAGCATAAGTCAATACAGGATAGGCCACGGTAAGCAGCCAAAATAACAGGAAAAGGTCTATTTGTCTGGGTGTCTATCCCTCCACACGTCCCGCAAACCAATCTCCAAAATCAGTCTAGCAAAGGGGGTAGGGCTGCCAGGGCCAAAAATACGACCACCAGGCGGGGTAAATTTGTCTAGGGTCTAATCAAGGAGATAAGGGAAATAGGGTAAATTGGAGTATGGGACTATGAATTGAACTAGACTTTTTTAGCTATCAGGAGAGAAGGGTGGCGGGACATACACATTTGCAACAATACACAACATAGTTTGCATAGTAAAAAAATATATCTTCCCTGTTCATCTATTCAAGACTGCAACAGGTGAAAGGGAATGTCATTGGAAATCAATATGCTTACTCCCCTAGAGTAGGCTGTGTGTGTGGAGTGAAACTGAGTCTGATATTCTCTGGATCTCAGTAGTGGAATGGTGTCTTTTTGTAGGTGCATTTCCTGTAAACACACTATAGCCAATGTGTAAGGTTTCAATGCAGAGAATAGTGCAGTACGTTTCACACCATCGCCTAGCCCACTTACATTCCAGGAGAGAAAGGTAAACTCAGTTGTCACCGACATGGCCCTATAATCAAAAATGCAGATGGAGCCCAGGCCCCAGGGTAGAGAAACATGCATGAGTAATTGATATGAGAGACATGAGAAGCTATAAGTGCAGTAGGAAGACTGGGAGGGACCCCAACCCATCAATTTAGAAATCTTACCACTTGGTGTTAATGCAGGAGACCAGAAGCCAGTTCCAACAGAGGAGGGGTATACAGTAATTGGCAAGAGTCAACGTATGTATTGTACGAGGTGATCACTGTAGCGTCAGGATATCTGTTCTGGGTTAGTAAAAAAGAACAAAAAAACCCTAACTGGAAAAAAATACAAAGGCTCATTCCCTGAGGTATCCTGTGGGGAATGGAGACGGGGGTGTCCACACGGGACAAGAACAGCAACAAGAGGGGCTCCTTCGTTACAAAGTAAGTGCTACGATGGGACTTGCAGGTTCCAGAGCAAGAAGGAGACTGACATGGAGAGGTGAAAACTTTCCATGTATGTGATCAAACAAGCAGGAAAACGGGTTACAAAGCCTCCGCCTTAAAGTAGTAGGTGGATTCCTCTCAAGGATCTGGCAACCTGAGTGCGAGCAATAAACAGTGGTACAAAGCATCACAACCCAGTTCTCAGGTGGCCACTGATTTACACAGAGTGTATTCCACACGATCACATAGTTAGTAAGGTTGAATAAAGATACCAGTCCATCCAGTTCAACCTGAGTGAGCACCCACAATTGTCCACATCCCCGCACACTGCATCCCATCAAGATGCCCAATCACGATCAAGCCACTCTGAGGCCACAGTAGGATTGTCGAAGAAGTGAGTCTCTCCGTTCGCAGCCACTCTCAGCCTAGCATGGTAAAGCATTGCATAGGTGACATCAAAGCATCACAATCGCTTTTTTACCTATGTGAATTTCACACTTTTGCGTTGTAGATCAGCAGAAAAATCAGGGTAGAAGGATATTCTGACGTTGTCCATCTTCATAGCATCACCCTTGGTTTGGGCTTGGTATAGGGCAGCATAACAATCTTTAAAGTTTAAGAATTTGAAGAGGAAGGGCCTCGAAGGTTCTCCCTGACGTGTGGGCCTGGGAGGTACTCAGTGCACACGCTCCACTGGAAACATGGGGGAAAAGGCCTCCCTCCCAAAGACCTCCACCAGCCAACACTCAATAAATGCGACCAGGTTTTTGCCCTCCACCTTCTCAGGCATGCCCACTGCCCTCACGTTGTTCCTTCCGAGCCTGTTTTCCATGTGCTCCAGACGCACAGCGTGGCTGGGGGACATAGATTGTACCTGTCGCAGTTCATGTTGCAGTGGCGCTACGACATCCTCCACTATACTCATTCGACCCTCCAGCTCTGATGTGCGATCCCTATGTTTTTGCATGTCCTGACGGACTAATGTCAGTTCAATTTTTACACCCTTAATTTCAGAAGTCAGGGTTGTCAGAGTGGTATTGCAGGTAGTGACTGCAGCAAAAATTTAGCTCAGGGTAGGCTCTGGGTCTTGCATGTCAGTGCTAGAGGGGTCAGTGTGTGACCCAGGGATGGAGGGGGTACTCACTGCGTCCCACAGGGCTTTATCCACTGGGTCCTCCTGCCATTCCAGCCCTCTGTTCTCACTCATGGGTAGGCTGAGTGTGGGATCCGCAGACATTGGAGGCTATCTGGAGTGTCCCGGGAGAGATGCTTAGTAAACAGCTTCCGTGCAGCCTCCTTCGCTGAGCGGGGCGCAAGGCTGCCATCTTGGACCGCATGGCTGGGTCCCGGGTAAGGATCCTTGCCTTACTGTGACATGCCTGCACTCGAGTGACACCACTGGAGATGCACCGTGGACCTGTGGATGGTATTGCGGGTGAATGGGGGCCGTTACAGCCCAAAAGAGAGAAATTGTCAGGAGAATATCCAGGAGTCTTGACGGAGCTATCTTTCACCGTGTCTTACTCCATGCGCCGAAAGCCACGCCCCTTGTGATTGGGTGATACAACATTCTTAACTAATACATTTTAACTTTTATTTGTTTTCATGATTCCTTTATCACTTCCATTGATGTAACATGAGCTGTAGACCTGAAAATGATTTCAATTATTCCACCTTGTAAAAAGGTTGAGAAAGGCTACCTTAGAGTATACAATTTGTTCCCATACTTGGACACATTTAGAAGCTACTCTTTCTGATTCTGAAACTTTTCCTACAGATTTTGTGCAATGTTTTGTTAAAAAGCAAAAAAACAAAAAAAATCTGTAAATATTATCTACTGCAATTTTAGAAAAAAATAAGGGCCACTTTTCTATCTGTCTACAGTAGTTTATACTGATTAGAATTGTCAGAATATTTTGCTTGGGTGATATTTAGATGGTACTTAATGCTGTACGTTTGTATTTGGCTTATCAAAATTGCAATAATTTTTTCCACAAGAAAAAAAATAATTTTTTTCAGTAATACATATCTGGGACAGAAAGGACTGTAGCTGAGCAGGCATGCAGTCAGCGGAGGGGATACATGACAGGGTGGTAAGGGTATCCAGTCAACAGGGGGTTAATAAAGTATTGTCTTCAAACCAGGCTCTTACCCATTGGCCGTGGAGAAAAGAAGCTGGGGGGAGCCTAGAAGGTATTAGCTGCTGGGAAATGGGGCTTCAGCAGTGTAGGAATCGGGGGACAAACATCTTGTGTCCCTGGAAGCTGCATTCCTCTCCCTGCGACAAGATGAGCGAACTAGACCAATTACTGGCCCATCTCAGGGCTGCGGCTGACGTGCATGGATTGGCATGGGTGCAGAGCCAGGTAGTAGCTTCACTTCAAGGGGTCAGGCAGAGCCCCCACTACCAGGGCCTGCCTCACTGCAAGCTCGGAGGTCCAGGCCTCCGAAAGCACTTCAGTCCTGACAGGACCCCTAAGACTCAGCGCCGCAACAGGAGCTCGCCTTCGGACCCTTCAGGCCCCCCTACCAAGTGCATGCTGGCTGGGGGGTGGTCTATAGAACGGTCTACAGCCCGGAGGTTGGCAGGTCCTGCAGTGGCAGAGTCCCAGGCAGAGGTGGAGGCCAGCAGCTTGGGAGAGGGGGAGCTGGAAGAGGACATTCTGGCGGCAGCAAGGGATTCTGCATCCGCGGCTGGAGGGTCCCTGGCCCCATGCAGCCTGGGGAGTATTCTTTTGCTATGTTGCCTTTTCTTTCTCCTTCTGTAGGTGAGGGGTCAGGAGGCACAAGTTAGGGCTTCTATGCAGGGGTCAGAGGTGCTTGCCCGCGATGTATTGGCCAGCCTGAGGGAACTGTTACATGAACTAGAGGGGGGAGTGGTGCAGGAGGTGGTGACGGAGACGTCACGGGATCGACCAAGGGTACTGGAGGAGTCGGCGCTTGGAGTCCCCCCTCCCCGGTACAGGTGGGGTCTGAGGCAGGGGTTCCGATGGAGAAGGGCGGTGCGGCTACAGGGGTGGAGAAGTCAAAGGATGGGGATAAAGACGCAGAAAAGGTGAGATTGGTAGATTCAGCGAAGTGCGAGGTCTATGTGTGCTTCGAGGGACCCCTGGGCGCTCACCTTAAGCCTGAGGTGAGGGACAAGATTTGGAAGGGGGAGTATGTGGAAATCTTTTCCTTGCTTCCCCTTGAAACGTTTAACCTGGACGGGTAAAACCTGATGAACGCAAGAAAGAGGAAGAGGAGAAGAGGAGGTATCGCCTCATCCCTCGCACATTTGCCAATTGGTTGCAAGCTCTTGTGATTTTGGCTAGTGTGATCGGTGAAAAAGCACCGGAAAATTGTTTGGCTCTTTTTTGTTACCTGAATGCCATTGGTGAGGCCAATAGGGTTTATGATGGCGTGGCTTCTTTATGATGAGCAGTTCCGGCAACGGAAGGTCGTCCGGCCTGCCATTCACTGGGATCATAAGGATATTGGCCTCTGGATGAAACTGATGACCCCGGCTAGGGTGGAGAATCCGTTTTTTCCAGGAGGGCCTGGCGGCACCAGTACCACAGGTACATCGGCCTCTAGGAAGAAAAGGGGTCTGTTGGCAGTTCCTGCCGCTTCGGCGGTACCTGCCGTTTTAAACACAAATGTTCCCGGGTGTGGTGGCAGCCATTCACTTGCCCGCTGTTTTAAATCAGGAAAAGGTCGGGCAGGTGATACGTCTGGAAAGAGGGAGGACTCCAGGGAGGGTGGAAAGAATGGTTCCTTTCCTAAGTAGGTACCTGGATCGGGAGTTTGTTCGACTCCTTGGGGGGGTTACGGAGGGATTTCGTGTCCCGTGCACTTTGGCTGTACCGCCTTTGTCCAATAATTTGCATTTGGCGCCCCAGTACCCAGAGGTGGTGTCGGAGAAACTTTATAAAGAAGTTTCCCTGGGTAGGATGAGCGGCCCTTTTTCCCGCTCCGCACTGGTTGTGTCCCCCCTAGGGGTGGTTCCCAAGAAAGAACCTGGCAAATACTGCTGGATACATCATCTCTCCTACCCCAAAGGGGGCTTGGTCAATGGTGGTTTTGACCCGCAGGCCTGTGCGGTCACCTATACATTGTTTGATGTGGCTGTTTTCTGGGTACGCAAGTATGGCCGGGGTTCTTTGTTAGCCAAAACGGACGTGGAGGCGGTGTTTCTCCTGCTTCTGGTTCATCCTGAAAGTATTCACCTTTAGGCTTGTCGGTGGCAAAGTTCATATTTTGTCGATCATTGTCTACCGATGGGGTGTTCCATTTCCTGTGCTCTGTTTGAAACCTTTAGTTCTTTTGTCAAATGGGTTGTAAGGGATGTGTCCGGCCTGAATTCCATCATCCACTATCTGGATGATTTCCTTTGCATTGGACCGCTGGATTCCACCACTTGCGCTGTGTTGCTGGGGTCGATGCAACATATAGCGGACCGTTTCGGCATTCCTTTGGCCCTGGACAAAATGGAAGGCCCGGCGACTGAGCTGGTTTTTCTGGGCATAACGATTAATTTGGTGGCCATGGAATGGCGTTTGCCTGTGAACAAACTGGTGGCCCTGCGGAGGGAGGCACGGCAAGCAGGCACAAGGTTCAGTTACGGGAGTTGCAGTCCTTGCTTGGGAAGTTGAATTTTGCCTGCAGGATCATTCCTATGGGCATAATTTTTTGCCGCTGGCTGTCCTTGGCTACGGCAGGCATTAGCGTCCCACAACACTACATTCGTTTGACTAAGGATTTATGGGCTTAGGATTTGGGACTCCTTTTTGGAGTCTTATGCCCTGTACACAAGGTTGGACATTGATCGGACATTCTGACAACAAAATCCATGGATTTTTTCCGACGGATGTTGGCTCAAACTTGTCTTGCACACACACGGTCAAACAAAGTTTTCGGAAAATCCGATCGTTCTAAACGCAGTGACGTAAAACACGTATGTCGGGACTATAAACAGGGCAGTAGCCAATAGCTTTCATCTCTTAATTTATTCTGAGCATGCATGGCACTTTGTGCGTCGGATTTGTGTACACACGATTGGAATTTCCGACAATGGATTTTGTTGTCGGAAAATTTTATAGCAAGCTCTCAAACTTTGTGTGTCGGAAATTCCGATGGAAAATGTGTGATGGAGCCTACACACGGTCGGAATTTCTGACAACAAGGTCCTATCACAAATTTTCCATCGGAAAATCCGACCGTGTGTACGGGGCATTACAATGGTCGATCCCTGTGGATGACAGGTCCTGTCAGCAATGCGGATTTGGACCTGTTTACAGATGCGGCTGGGTCGGTTGGCTACGGGGCATACTTTCAGGGTAAATGGAGGGTGGCCGGAGGAATTGAGTTTGGTGAGTTGCTTAAAAAACTGGCATTGTTGGAACTGTTTCTGATTGTGCTGGCAGTCAAAATTTGGGGGGATGCCTTTCGCAATAAGAAAGTACGATTTCACTGTGAGAAAATGGGGGTGGTAACGGCTATCAATAACATCTCGGCCTCTTCCCAGCCAGTGGTGCGCCTTCTGCGCCACTTAGTGTTGCTATGCTTGCAATTGAATGCTTTCATTTATGCAGTGCACATTACTGGGATGTGTAACAAGCTAGCGAATGCTTTGTCTCGTTTTCAGTGGGACAAGTTTCGCATGTTGGCATCGGCAGTGGAGCAACATGGGACGCCTTGTCCCCGGGGGCTGTGGAGGATCACATTGGAGTCGCTGCTGTATTGAGGATTTGAGTTCATTGCTGTTGGAGGTAGGAGGGGTGAAGCCCGGGGTGGAGGTCCCCTCCTTGGTTCTGTATTTCGTGGTGTGTAATTTTGTTCGGGGGCATCAGCGTCGTCCGTGGATCGTAAATTGGCGGGCCTAGCTCATCAAATCCTTTGTGGTCAGACAGGCTATGAAGGGGTGTCCATTTCCATATTGCGGGCTGTCTTGGAATGGCTACAATCGGTTTGTTCTTCAGCTTGTGAACGGACATTGTTTCAGAGCCCTCCGGATTGGCGAATTGGTCAGCCCCTCAAAACGAACAGCTGGGGGTATATTATGGGAGGATGTGGTATTTACTGATTCACCCGCATGTATTAGAATACGTTGTTCGAAAACAGATCAGGGCGGCAGCGGTGTTCAAGTGGAGTTGTTCCGGGGAAATACTACAGGTCTTTGTCTGGTTTCTGCTCTGGAACAGTTCTCTTTGGTACGTCCGCAATTAGGAGGCCCCCTGTTGGTGCATGCGGATGGTTCCTGGTTATCCAGGTTTCAATTTGTGGCGATCTTTCGCAAATGTTTGTCGGAGGTGGGTCTTGACCCGTTGGAGTACTCATCTCATTCTTTCCGCAATGAAGCAGCCACCGAGTGGTCTCGATGGGGTTTTAATGACAACGCGGTCAAGCAGATAGGCAGGTGGGAGTCCAATAGATTCTGGCTATATGTCAGGCGTCACTTATTGTAGGCCCTAGGTGGCTGTTATAATTTCCCTTTTTCCGTCTTCGTTATCCTCTTTTATGTTGTATGTTTTTGTTTCTTTTTAATATTGGTGAATGGTACTGTGGTTTTCTGTTTACTTTCAGGTCAAACTTGCCTTGTCTGGATCCTGGGGCATTCATACGTCTTTTGGGCAGCCAGAAGGGTGGAGGTCAGGGTATGCAGTTAGTCTAGGAGCTAGGCAGCGTCCAATGGATCAGTGTTTGGGGCATGCTGTGGAGTCGGGTGGTTAACTGTTTTGCCAGATGGGACAGGGCCCCAGATAGCCTCATCATACATGCAGGGGGCAATAATTTAGGCATTAGATGCTCTAGGGAGCTGATCAGAGATATCAGATTTGATTTTCTCAGGCTTTGCTGTCCTTTGCCGGGCACTATCATACTCTGGTCGGACATTGTGGCCTGAACGGCATGGTGGGAGGTTAGATCAGCAGAAAAGCTTAATAAGGCCAGAGTTAAGGTTAATAAGGAGGTGGGGAAGTTTTTTGTCAGGAATGGGGTCTGATCATCAGACATTTAGAGTTGGAGTCCGATACTTGGCAATTCCTGAGAGGTGACTGGGTCCACCTCAATGCCGTTGGTTATAATGAGGGAGCATTTGATCAGGTGGGTGGTTAGCTTTTAGCTACCCTAGTCAAGAAAGGTCCATAGCTGAGTGGGCATGCAATCAGGGGAGGGGATACATGACAGGGTGGTAAGGGTGTCCAGTCAACGGAGGGTTAACATAAAGTATTGTCTTTCAAACCAGGCTCTTACCTATTGGCCATGGAAAAAAGGAGCTGGGGGGAGCCTAGAGGGTATTAGCTGCTGGGGGGTGGGGCTTCAGCAGTTGCAGAGTAGGAATCGGGGACGAACATCCCTCCCTCCCGCCCCTTTTGTTATGGTTATGTTGTTTTTTTGTTGTTTATTTTCTGTATTGGCGTTTTGGGGTCCTTGACGGCGGTCTAAATCTGGTCATTGGGTAAATGTTGGGGTACCATCTGAGGTATGGTGTCCTCGAGTGGGACTGGTTGACTTCGTAGTGACTAGGTATTGTTAAGAATTCTGGGTGACTGAGGTCAGTTGGGTTTAGGCCCTGAGTCAGTAGGTTGTGGCTGGGGTGGCAACTCAGCTAGCTGGTGCCTCAGGCACAAAATTGGTAGGGGTATATGGTACCGTCAAGGATCTCAAAATCAATGTATCTGGATTAGGTCAGAGTTATTAAGTGTTCTTGCATAGCAAGACCACTTACTGTTATCTCACATATATATTATTAAGTGTTCTTGCATAGCAAGACCACTTACTGTTATCTCACATATATATTATTCTTATTATTATAGCCAAATTTACCACCCTAACTCCTCCCACAGTTTTTACACTACATAGACAAGTAATATACCGAAACGTGCGGATTGTTCCCGAATGGTGTGCTTTTACTTTGTGGAACGTTTCGCCGAATGGTTCACGAAATATCGTCATTTTTGCGGCGAAATTGGTCCCATAGGAATGAATGGGGAAACTAGAGTGGGAGATGACAAAAGCTGAAAAATCAGAACATGATTTCTAAACTGCCGCCACTCCCTCATTTTCAAGCCCACCTACACAAATCTTATATCAAAACGTTCAGCTATCCCTGCTGCCACTAAACATGTCCACGGCTAAGCCATAGTCCTGATAGTTTTCACAATATGACCATTTGTTTGTAACTCACGCCGTCCATTGACATTCATTGAAACTACACTCTAGCCCCCTCCAAATTTGAAGGGCAATTTCTAAACTGCGACTGTGCCTTCATTTTTAATTTTTTACAGACATACTATACATCAAAATCTAGGTCTGGGTCTTGTGATTCTCACAATATAAAGATCTTCGCTGTAGGATGTATAGTTTTTAAAATACGGCCATTTGTTTAGAGGTCATTTCAGGAAATTTTAGCCATTAATCAGAGTGTACTGTTAGTGTTTGTTTTTGTTGCCATGGTTACCAAAGCTTCTGTTATACACAGGGGGGAAGGTGGCTGGAGCATCTCAGCTGATTACAGAGCCCGGGGGAGGGGACAGACACACCATGTACAGATTTATAATAGAGGAATATGATGGGGCAGTTTTGATAGGGCAATTCTGATGGGGCAGTTTTGATGGGGCAGTTTTGATGGGGTAATTCTGATGGGGCAGTTTTGATGAAGCAGTATTTGGGAAGCATAAACAGGGCATGAGCGTTGCTAGGAAACAGTGGTTGTAAACACAAGATGCTGAGACCCCCCAAATGCATGTGACTTCATCTGCTAGACTTGATAATGCTTGTAGACTCCTCCCACAGTTTTTACACTACAGAGACAAGTAATATACCGAAACGAGCGGATTGTTCCCGATTGGTGTGTTATTACTTTGTGGAACTTTTTTCGCCGAATGGTCCACGAAATGACGTTTTTGCAACGAAATTTTTCCCATAGGAATGAATGGCGAAATGTTCAAAACTAGAGTGGGAGGTGACAAAAGCTGACAACCCCCTGATTAGCCAAAACATTATGACCACCCCATGATCAGCCAAAACATTATGACCACCCCATGTAAAAAAAAAAAAAATATTTTTGAAAAAAAAAAAATTCATTTTTGAAAAAAAAAATATATTATTGAGAAAAAAAAAATATTTTTGAAAAAAAAAAAAATATTTTTGAAAAAAAAAATTTATTTTAAAGAAAAAAAAAATTTTGAACCAAAAAAATTCATTTTTGAAAATAAAATTATTTTTGAAAAAAAAAAATCATTAAAAAAAAAATAATTTTTGAAAAAAAAAATCATTTTTGAAAAAAATGTTCAGCTCTTTCAGCTAATGATGGGACTTCAACTGTTTTACTACTATTTATACTTTTTAAAATACTAAGCTTTTTAACACTTTTCACAGTTACTCCGCCCACTGCACCCAGTTACTCCGCCCACTCCAGTTGTAGAGGCAAGAACACTTTCACAATTTCCCCAGAAATTGTACCTTTTCTAGTTCTTATTATTATAGCCAAATTTACCACCCTAACTCCTCCCACAGTTTTTACACTACATAGACAAGTAATATACCGAAACGTGTGGATTGTTCCCGAATGGTGTGCTATTACTTTGTGGAACGTTTCGCCGAATGGTTCACGAAATATCGTCGTTTTTGCGGCGAAATTGGTCCCATAGGAATGAATGGGGAAACTAGAGTGGGAGATGACAAAAGCTGGAAAATCAGAACATGATTTCTAAACTGCCGCCACTCCCTCATTTTCAAGCCCACCTACACAAATCTTATATCAAAACGTTCAGCTATCCCTGCTGCCACTAAACATGTCCACGGCTAAGCCATAGTCCTGATAGTTTTCACAATATGACCATTTGTTTGCAACTCACGCCGTCCATTGACATTCATTGAAACTACACTCTAGCCCCCTCCAAATTTGAAGGGCAATTTCTAAACTGCGACTGTGCCTTCATTTTTAATATTTCAGAGACATACTATACATCAAAATCTAGGTCTGGGTCTTGTGATTCTCACAATATAAAGATCTTCGCTGTAGGATGTATAGTTTTTAAAATACGGCCATTTGTTTAGAGGTCATTTCAGGAAATTTTAGCCATTAATCAGAGTGTACTGTTAGTGTTTGTTTTGTTGCCATGGTTACCAAAGCTTCTGTTATACACAGGGGGGAAGGTGGCTGGAGCATCTCAGCTGATTACAGAGCCCGGGGGAGGGGACAGACACACCATGTACTGATTTATAATAGAGGAATATGATGGGGCAGTTTTGATGAAGCAGTATTTGGGAAGCATAAACAGGGCATGAGCGTTGCTAGGAAACAGTGGTTGTAAACCACTGCATGTGACTTCATCTGCTAGACTTGATAATGCTTGTAGACTCCTCCCACAGTTTTCACACTACAGAGACAAGTAATATACCGAAACGAGTGGATTGTTCCCGATTGGTGTGTTATTACTTTGTGGAATGTTTTGCCGAATGGTCCACGAAATGACGTTTTTGCGGCGAAATTGGTCCTATAGGAATGAATGGCGAAATGTTCAAAACTAGAGTGGGAAGTGACAAAAGCTGACAACCCCATGATCAGCCAAAACATTATGACCACCCCATGATCAGCCAAAACATTATGACCGCCCCATGTAAAAAAAAAAATATTTTTGAAAAAAAAAAGTAATTTTTGAAAAAAGTAAAAAAATAATTTTTGAAAAAAAAAAATAATTTTTGAAAAAAAAAAATATATATTTTTGAAAAAAAAAATATTTTTGAAAAAAAAAAATTATTTTTGAAAAAAAAAAATTATTTTTGAAAAAAAAAAATTATTTTTGAAAAAAAAAAATTACTTTTAAAAAAAAAATTATTTTTGAAAAAAAAATATATTTGAAAAAAAAAATATTTTTGAAAAAAAAAAATTATTTTTGAAAAAAAAATTACTTTAAAAAAAATAATAATTTCGAAAAAAAAATTATTTTTGAAATAAAAAAATTCATTTTTGAAAAAAAAAATTACCTTTGAAAAAAAAAATTACTTTTGAAAAAAAAAATCATTTTTGAAGAAAAAAAAATCATTTTTGATTAAAAAAAATTCATTTTTGAAAAAAAAAATTACTTTTGAAAAAAATGTTCAGCTCTTTCAGCGAATGATGGAACTTTTTTACTACTATTTATACTTTTTAAAATATTAAGCTTTTTAACACTTTTCACAGTTACTCAAGCCACTCCACCCCACCCAGTTACTCCGCCCAATCCAGTTGTAGAGGCAAGAACACTTTCACAATTTCCCCAGAAATTGTACCTTTTCTAGTTATGTTAGTTATTTAAAATAAAGCTGTTTGTTAATAAAAGTTTGATTTCGGCCATTTAACCCCACCCCATGTGTTGTGTGGTTGCTATTTAAATAATGGCATTGGTAATAATGAGGGAGCATTTGGTCAGTTGGGTGGTTAGCTCTTAGCTACCCTAGTCATGGTTTTGCAAAACTTTCACACCCAAATAATACCTTTATTGAATATAAAAAAATTAATATCAAGTCTGTAGGTTACCTTCAGCAGGTTATTATCTTTAACCTAACCATAAAGATCATTTAAACGTTGGCTTAATCCCGCCTCTAAAACTGGCTCCTAATTTGACCCGGTTTGTAAAAGTTATTCTTCAATTCAAACGATCCCTTTAACTTAAAGGGCACCTTGCACTAAAAAAGAAGGTATGTTTAATTACTGAAGCCTCCCTCACTCCATGATGCTTCAGTAACATAAAAAATAAAAATGTAGGGGGGGGGGTTGATAAATATACTTATCTGCCTACCAAACCTCAGATGTAGAGCAGCATCAGGAATGACGTCAGAGGATTTTCTCCCAAACTTTCCCTTTGTGTAGTATTATATGTCAAAGCCCACAAAGAGAGGATGGGAGAGTTTCCTTTGAATCTGTGCTACTTTAATTTTGAGGCATGTTTAGGTAAATTGCCATTGCCAATAAGCAGGCCCAGGCTGCATAGCTGCGGAAGGCACTACTCGCGGTTTTGCAGGCCCTCCTGTACTGTGGTAATATGTGAAAGTCATAGACCGGGGGTACTAAGGAGGAAAACTAGGACACATGCCTTGAAAAGACAAACACATTCTTATTAGACATAATTTTGTAAACTTCTTCCAAATTCTTAAGCAGTAAAGCAGAGGCTAAATGATTAAATTAATGTATTAATGTTGTAAAAGTGCACATCACTTGCCCCCAGAACAATATATTTCTAATGTGGTGTTTAGTAGCAGAGTAAGGTTCCCTGAACACACTGATTTTCCTGGGGCCATGTGCAGCTCTTAGCTGATTTAATGCCTTAAAATAATTGAGGCTTCAGCTGTTGCTTAGTATATGAAGCTTTCATTTCTTTATATAATTTTGTACTGAAATGCTTTTTTGTGGACTGCTTCTTTGGGATAAAATGTTCTAAAATGCAATAGTTAATAAATTACAGTTTTTTGGTATTTAACAATTTTTTTCTGTTACTAAGTAGGTGTAGTCCTTAATAGACATAAGGTGGACCTTTAAAGATTTAATCCATTTAATTTCTCCCACTTTTTATTTGAGTTTGACATGCCTGCGATAATGTACAGTTTAGGACAGTTGCAAATTCTGAATATTTTATTTTTTTAATTCAGAGTGAGGAATCAAAACAGCCAAACCTTTTAATGGAACTTGCACAAATGCTCAGGACACAGGTCCAGTCAGCCCATTTGTAAACCGGGCTCAGTGTTAGCAACCAATATAGAGTATTGGCAATAGGTGACCAAGTGAGACGTTTGGTTGTATAAGAGAAAAGGTAACAGTTACACGTGGTAGCGGGAGCTGCAAGGGTCTGCTTGCGATTCCAGCAATATAACAGTAATGCCCCGTACACACGATCGGACATTCCGACAACAAAACCGTGGATTTTTTTCCAAGGGATGTTGGCTCAAACTTGTTTTGCATACACACAGTCACACAAATGTTGTTGGAAATTCCGATCACTAAGAACGCGATGACGTGCAACACATACGACGGGACTATAAAAAGGAAGTTCAATAGCCAGTGCACCACCCTTTGGGCTCCTTCTGCTAATCTCGTGTTTATGTTGTGTTAGTAAAAGTTTGGTGAGAGACGATTCGTGCTTTTCAGCCTCGTGCTTTTCAGTTCATTACTGCTCTTCAGTTTGTGCTTTTGGGTTTGTATACGTTCTTCAGTGCGTGTTGTCAGTTTGTTACTGTCTTTCAGTGCATTCTATTTAATAGTTCATATCTGTTTTTCAGTGTGTTCTTGTTGGCTTGTTTCTGATTTTCAGCTTGCTCTTCTCAGGCCTTTCTGATTTTCTGTACGTTCTGTTAGATCGTTCTGACCAGCCGACCATTTTCTAGCCATGTTGCAGGTACGTACTCATCGTTGAGTTCGTGTTGTGCAAGGGCTTGGTGTTGGAGTTCTTGCTTTGACCCAAGTCAAGTCCATGAACAGGGCGAGGAGTAGGGATGGGCCGAACACACCCCTGTTCGGTTCTCATCCAGAACATGCAAACAGACAAAAAATTTGTTCAAACACGCGAACACCGTTAAAGTCTATGGGACACGAACATGAAAAATCAAAAGTGCTAATTTTAAAGGTTAATATGCAAGTTATTGTTATTGTTAAGTTAAACCTTAGTTTGTACCTGGGGGGTGTCTATAGTATATCTGTAAAGTAGTGCATGTTTCCTGTGTTTATAACAGTCCGAGAGCAAAATTATATTTCTAAAGGAAAAAAAAGTCATTTAAAAGTACTAGCACTAATGCCGGCTATTAAAGAATTGTCAGTACCGACAATACACATAAGAGTCATTGAAAGCCATTGAAAAATGTTTTAAAAATGCGTGGGGGTCCCCCAAAATTCCGGTATAGATTTTAACGGGAACTCCGTGCCAAGTATGGATTTAAAGGGGAACTCCATGCCAAAATAAAAAAAAAATGCCGTGGGGTTCCCCCAAAAGTCCACACCAGACCCTTATCCGAAGACGCAACATGGCAGGCTGCAGGAAAAGAGGGGGGATGGGAGAGTGCCCCCCCTCCTAAACCATACCAGGCCACCTGCCCTCAACATGGGGAGGATGACCCCATATTGATGGGGACAAGGGCCTCATCCCCACAACCCTTGCCCGGTGGTTGTGGGGGTCTGCGGATGGGGGGCTTATCGGAATCTGGAAGCCCCTTTAACAAAGGGGACACCCAGATCCCACCCCCCCATGTGAATTGGTAAGGGGTACATTGTACCCCTACCATTTCACAAAAAGAAAGTGTCAAAATGTTAAAAAACCACAGGAGATGGCTTGGGACAAGTCTTTTATTAAAAATAAAAATAAAAAAGAGATTCCTTCGATGTAATCCAATAAATCCATTCTTCTACTCCAGCGCGATGTAATCCAATTCTCGATCTCCAGCAATGGATGATCTCCAGCGACTCCAGCGAGGAACACGCACAGGATCCTGCCTCCACCGGAGGCACCCAGCCAATGATGCAGCGTCAGCTTGTCAGCTCTTAGGTAGCTGAGGGCAAAGCCACCCGTCACGTGACCCCGTCCCCCTTTGATAAGGGGAAATTCCGGGGTTTCCCAGTGACGTGTATGGGTGACCCCGCCCCCCTCTGATGCAACACAGGATTCCCGCTCTCTTCTCCCCCCTCTTTTCCTGCAGCCTGCCAGTTTGCATGCTCAGATAAGGGTCTGTGTGGATTTTTGGGGGAACCCACGTCATTTTTTTTTTAATTTTTACGCAGAGTTCCCCTTAAAATCCATACCAGACCTGAAGGGCCTGGTAATGGAATTTTGGGGGACCCACACGCATTAATAGCCGGCACTAGCGCTAGTACTTTTAAATTACTTTTCTTTCCTTTAGAAATGTCATTTTTCTCTCGGACTGTTATTAACACAGGAAACATGCGCTACATTACAGGCATACTATAGACACCCCCAGGTACAAAATTTAAAGGAATATTTCACTTTTATTGTTTCACTTTAAGCATTATTAAAATCACTGCTCCCAAAAAACGGCACATTTTTAAAACTTTTTTTTGCATTGATTCATGTACCCTGGGGCAGGACCCAGGTCCCCAAACACTTTTAATGACAGTAACTTGCATATTAACCTTTAAAATTAGCACTTTCGATTTCTCCCATAGACTTTTAAAGGGTAGTCTGCGACTTTTCCAATTTGCTGCGAACACCCTAAATTGTTTGCTGTTCGGCGAACGGGCGAACAGCCAATGTTCGAGTGGAACTCATGTTCGACTCGAACAGATAGCCCATCCCCAGAGAGGAGGAGTTCATGGACAAAGAATTGGTTGCTCCAGCATGACCAATTCTCTCAGGATGATGGACCTCGTTTTTCACTGTCTGTTGGCTTTGCTGTCGCCTTATATTATGAAGCAGGACACCTGCATGCAGCATGTTTCTCCTTTAACATTGCATTCTATTTATTTAATGTTTTCTAATGTATTATATTTATTTCATCATTCCCTAATTACCATGATTGTAATATGCTGTAAATGTCCTCTTTGTCCTCATGCATTCTAGAAGCTTTTAAAGTTCCTTTTTTGTCCTTCATGCATATTTTCCTTCACTAACCTCCCCAGAATGCTATCCTGGGCCCATACACACCTATCCTAGTCATTTAACAATGTATTTTGTCAGCTTCATTGTAGTGCTTACACTAAACACCCCCTAAAATGTTTACAAATGTTATTGTTGTCCTTAAATTCAGGCATAGCGCAAGAGGCTTTTTTTGGGGAGGGCCAAAACTCATTTCGAACCCTCCCTCCCCCCCCAACCTCTAAGTCACATAGTTACATAGTTACATAGTTAGTCAGGTTGAAAAAAGATACAAGTCCATCCAGTTCAGCCATAAAAAAAACAAAAAACAAAAAAAATCATACAATCCAATATACCCAATACTATACCCACAGTTGATCCAGAGGAAGGCAAAAAACCCCAGCAGAGCATGCTCCAATTTGCTACAGCAGGGGAAAAAATTCCTTCCTGATCCCCCAAGAGGCAATCGGATTTTCCCTGGATCAACTTTACCTATAAATGTCAGTACCCAGTTATATTATGTACATTTAGGAAAGTATCCAGGCCTTTCTTAAAGCAATCTACTGAGCTGGCCAGAACCACCTCTGACGGGAGTCTATTCCACATTTTCACAGCTCTTTCTGTGAAGAAACCTTTCCGTATTTGGAGATGAAATCTCTTTTCCTCCAGTGGTAAAGAGTGCCCCCTTGTCCTCTGCATTGACCGTAAAGTGAATAACTCAACACCAAGTTCACTATATGGTCCCCTTATATATTTGAACATGTTGATCATATCCCCCCTTATTCTCCTCTTCTCAAGAGTGAACAAATTCAGTTCCTCTAATCTTTCCTCATAGCTGAGCTCCCCCATGCCTCTTATCAGTTTGGTTGCCCTTCTCTGCACTTTCTCCAGTTCCCCGATATCCTTTTTGAGAACTGGTGCCCAAAACTGAACTGCATATTCCAGATGAGGTCTTACTAGTCAACCCATACCAATACTTTATCTGCTGACTTTGCCCAACCCATACACACTATACCTACCTTTTTTTGTGGTCATATTTATGGATGAATTCACCAAAGCATGTAGTGCAAGGGCCTGCCTGAATACTTTCAAATGGTACTGTTTAAAGTTTTGTTCTCCTATTATCTTGATAGGTAATTGCAGAATGTAAAAATGTGCTTCAATTAGGACAGTGTGTGTTCATATTTTTGTAATATGACACTTCTTACCTGTCCAGTGGGCTGCCAATAGTGTAAGTAAGGAGGGGCTGGCCAAGGTAACACACATTATTTATGCCTTCAGCTCTCAATGAAGTGGAGAGGGTTACCTGTCCAAAACATTCCCCCCCCCCACACCCTAACATTTTTACACTGGGCCATCAGAGGGGGGGGGGGGGGTGGAATCTGGTAAGTGGACCTTATACTTTTGTCTTTAAATACTCATTTCAATAAATTTATACTTACGTTGGCCAAGAATGTTTGTGTCTAATCTGCTTGCAATGTTATGTGCAAAAGTAAAATTTTTTATTTTTCTTGTTTGACTCCACAGTTTCCTTCAAACGCACAGGAATGGCAGACTGTGTCCTCCAGTTTGCCCAGTATTGTGATGTTGGTGGTGGTGTCGGCGACATATGAGTTCCTGTATGTGGACGTGGGGAAAAATGGCCGGATGTCAGATGGTGGAGTCATCGCCCAGACGATATAAGCGTATATTGATTGGTTTGCACAAAAGTTATAGCGTCTACAAAATAGGGGATAGATTTATAGCATTTTTATTTTTTTTTTTTTACACTAGTAATGGCGGCGATCTGCGATTTTTATTGTGACTGCGATATTGTGGCGGACATATCGGACACTTTTGACACATTTTTGGGACCATTCACATTTATACAGCGATCCGTGCTATAAAAATGCACTGATTACTGTATAAATTTCACTGGCAGGGAAGGGGTTAACACTAGGGGGTGATCGAGGGGTTAATTATGTTCCTAGGGAGTGTTTCTAACTGAAGGAGGAGGGGACTCACAAGGGAAGGAGATTGATCGGTGTTGCTCTATACTGAGAACTAGGGATGAGCTTCGTGTTCGAGTCGAAACCATGTTCGACTCGAACATCGTCTGTTCGATCATTTGCTGAATTTGCAACGATATGGGCCGTTCGCGCCAAATTTGAGTGGCGTGTCGCGGCCCATAATTCACTGCGGCATCGCAGTGCATTGCTGGCTGATGATTGGCCAAGCATGCACTATGACCCGCATGCTTGGCCAATCACACTGCCGTCTGTACAGAGAGCTGTAATTGGCCAAAGCCAGGGTGGCGTTGGCCAGTTATGGCTCAGGGGGTTTAGTACATGCCCCACACTATATAAGGCCGCCTGCACGTCGGCCCTGTGTAGTGTGTTCCGGCGTTGAGAGACAGAGACAGAGAGATAGTGTCATTTGATTTAAGTTAGATAGATTAGGCAGGACAGTCAGTCAGTTAGCTGCACTTACAGTGTATTGTGTATATATATGCATCCCAGGTGTTGTATGTATGTATGTATGTATGTATGTATATATATATATATATATATATATATATATATATATATATACACTGTATTCAGTTTAGCTAGATCCATTCTTGTTATTATCTTCCTACTGACAGGAAGGCAGGTGTTGTTACAGTATTTGAAGAAAATTGCTGGTGTTCTTCTGATCCTATTAGTCCTATTAGCTACAGTATTTACAGTTAGTGTAGTGCGTCCTCTGCACAGTGTGCACCAAAAGCTACCTGTAGAAGATTGGTGTGTTTTTTCTGATCCTATCACTAAAGCACTACATTATTTTTTAGTGTAGTGTGACCTCTGCACAGTGTTCAGCTAAAGCTACAAGTTAGTGTAGTGTGACCTCTGCACAGTGTTCAGCTAAAGCTCCAAGTTAGTGTAGTGCGACCTCTGCACAGTGTTCAGCTAAAGCTACAAGTTAGTGTAGTGCGACTTCTGCACAGTGTTCAGCTAAAGCTACCTGTAGAAGGTTGGTGTTGTTTTCCCGATCCTATCACTACCGCAGGCAGCTACATTATTTACACATTAGTGTAGTGCGACCTCTGCACAGTGTTCAGCTAAAGCTACCTGTAGAAGGTTGGTGGTGTTTTCCTAAACCTATCACTACCGCAGGCAGCTACATTATTTACACGTTAGTGTAGTGCGACCTCTGCACAGTGTTCAGCTAAAGCTCCAAGTTAGTGTAGTGTGACCTCTCCACAGTGTTCAGCTAAAGCTACCTGTAGAAGGTTGGTGTTGTTTTCCTGATCCTATCACTACCGCAGGCAGCTACATTATTTAAACGTTAGTGTAGTGCGTGCTCTACACAGTGTTCAGCTAAAGCTACAAGTTAGTGTATTGCGACCTCTGCACAGTGTTCAGCTAAAGCTATAAGTTAGTGTAGTGCGACCTCTGCACAGTGTTCAGCTAAAGCTACCTGTAGAAGATTGGTGGTGTTCTCATACTAATAATACTACAGGCAGGCAGTTGATTTTGCTAGCTGCAGTATCAATATATATATATATATATATATATATATATATATATATATATATATATATATATATATATATATCCCAGCTTAGTGCAGCTACATCTCACTGCAGGCCATTAGTATGTCTGGAAGGCCAACAAGGAGAGGCAGACAGTTACAAGCCAATAAAAGAGAGCAAGAAGGCTCCGTGTTTAGAGGCAACAGCGCTGGTCGTGGACACGGTGCATTCTCATCAGCACGTGGCCGTGGGACATGCTTGGCCTTTTTTGGCAGCTGGCCATGTTGCCGCAACATGCGGAAGACTTGGTCGAGTGGATGACCAAGCCGTCATCATCCTCCTCATCCTCTCTCACCCATGCTCAGGGTACTTTGTTTGGCAAAGCAGCTGCCAACACGGCCTCTTCCCTCGGCTCAATGGCATCAGTGACTCCTTCCCTAGCCCCACCATGTCCTCCTGAGGAGTCCCTCGAACTGTTTGACCGCAGTGTTGGGTACATGCTTCAGGAGGATGCCCAGCCTTTAGAAGGCTCTGATGATGATACTGAGCTAGATGAAGGCAGTAACATGAGCACGGACAGAGGGGGTGCCCAAGAAGGACAGCAATCTGGCAGTCATGTTCCCCCAGCTGCAGCATACTGCCAGGTTTGCTGCAGTGATTTGGAGGGAGGGGATGATGAGGTCACTGACTCAATGTGGGTGCCTGATAGGAGAGAGGAGGAGGAGGAGGCACATCACCTACGAGACAGGATGCCCTCCAGGGGCAGCACACTGACTGCATCACACTTTAGGGCTCCGCATGTGCAGTGCGCTGCTGTCTCTGCCTGTTATTCCAAAAGTTCTTTGGTGTGGGCCTTTTTTGAGATGAGTGCATCAGATGGCACCGCTGTTATTTGCAAGATATGTCTCAAGCGTATCTCGCATGGCCAAAACATCTCCCGCTTGGGCACCACATGCTTGACCAGACATATGTTGACCTGCCATGCAGTTCGTTGGCAAGCATACCTAAAAGACCCACACCAAAAAACAAAGAGGACCTCTCCTTACTCCTCATCAGCTGGGATCTCCACCCCCACTATACCTTCAGTCCTCTCTGAGACCTGCACTGAGAGGAATGAAGGTGTAAAATTAGGTGTGTCACAGCCAAGTACTTGCGGGCAATCTGCTATCGGTACACCAACAAATTTCTCTGCCCAAGCTGCTGCACCGCAAAAAGAAGTTCGCTCCCAGCCATCCACATGCCCAGCGGTTGAATGCTAGCTTGGCAAAATTGCACTAGCACTTCAACTGCTACCTGTTCAGTTGGTAGACTCTGCCCCCTTCCGTGAGTTTGTGGAATGTGCGGTTCCTCAGTGGCAGGTTCCCAAATGCCACTTTTTCTCACGGAAGGTGATTCCGGCTCTCTACCGGCATGTGGAAGGCAATGCCTTGGCCTCGCTGGACAGGGCAGTCAGCGGTAAGGTGCATATTACCGCTGACTCATGGTCCAGCAGGGACGTTACCTAAGTTTCACGGCGCATTGGGTGACTCTTCTGGCAGCTGGGAAGGATGCAGGACAAGGGGCAGTAGTGTTGGAGGTTGTTCCACCATGACGCCTCCAAAATGCCACTACTAGTGATTCTGACACACCTCTCTCCTCCACCCCCTCCTCTTCTTCTTCCTCCATGGCCTCTTCCTGTGCTTTGTCCTTGGAACCAGCGGTGCTCCGTAGGCGTTCAAGGGGCTACGCAAGTATGCAGGCCAAAAGAAGCCATGCAGTGCTTGAGCTGGTGTGCTTGGGGGACAGGAGCCACACTGGGGCAAAGGTTCTGTCAGCTCTGCAGGGGCAGGTTCAGAGGTGGTTGACGCCATGCCAAATTAAGGCAGGAATGGTGGTTTGCAACAATGGCACCAACCTCCTCTACGCCCTCTGACAGGGACAAATGACCCATGTGCCCTGTTTGGCTCATGTCCTTAACTTGGTGGTGCAGCGGTTCTTGGGCAGGTACCTGGGCTTACAGGATGTTCTGAGGCAGGCCAGGAAAGTTGGTGTGCATTTCCGCCGGTCATATAATGCCAGTGCTCGGCTTGCAGACCTCCAAAAGGAATTTAACCTGCCCAAGAACCGCCTAATCTGTGACATGCCCACCAGGTGGAACTCAACGTTGGCCATGCTGCAGCGGCTGCACACGCAGCAGAGGGCCATCAATGAGTACCTGTGCAACTATGGCACAGGACAGGGTCAGGGGAGCTTGGTTTTTTTCCCCACGCCAGTGGGCCATGATCAGGGATGCATGCACTGTCCTGTCACCATTTGAGGAGGCCACGAGGATGGTGAGCAGTGACAGTGCATGCATCAGTGCCCCCTTGTCCACCTGTGGGAGCACACGCTGCGTGGAATAATGGACAGGTCACTTGAGGCAAAACAGAGGCAGGAAGAGGAGGACTTCCTTAGCTCTCAAGGCCCCCTTTATCCAGACAGTGTTCCTGCATGCCCGCCGATCACACAGGAAGAGGAGGAGGATTGTGTCAGTATGGAGGTGAAGCCTGGCACTCAGCATCAGCAGCAGTCTTTAAGGGATCATTTACAGGCCCAAGAAACCCATGGACTTGTACATGGCTGGGAGGAGGTGGCTGCAGATCATGTCGTCCTTAGTGACCCAGAGGACTCCTGACCGAATTCATCAGCAAACCTACGCTGCATGGCCTCCCTGATCCTGCAAAACCTGAGGAAGGATCCTCGTATTCGTGGTATCAAGGAGAAGGAACAATACTGGCTGGCAACCCTCCTTGATCCACGTTACAAGGGTAAGGTTGTGGACCTTATCTTGCCGACGCAGAGGGAGCAGAGGATGAAACATCTTTGGGAGGTTTTGCAGAAAGGTCTGTGCAACTCGTTCCCAGAGACTGGGAGGTTACAAACTCCTGTTTCTGGACAACGTGTTGCTGAGGCTTCGGTCAGTCAAAGAAGGAGCGGTGGAGAAGGTGGCCGTCTGACTGATGCTTTCAGACAATTTTTTAGTCCGCAGCCCCAAGGTATGATCGGTTCCAGCAACCATCGCCAGCGTCTGTTTTACATGGTGCAGGAATACCTAGGGGCAAGACCTGACTTGGACACCTTTCCCACCGAAAATCCTCTGGGTTACTGGGTCTTGAGGATGGATCACCGGCCAGAGCTTGCACAGTATGCAATTGAGCTACTGGCCTGTCCTGCATCCAGCGTTCTTTCGGAACGCACATTTAGTGCTGCTGGAGGCTTTGTAACCGATCACAGGGTGCGTCTGTCCACCGACTCGGTCGATCGACTGACCTTCATAAAAATGAATCAGTCTTGGATCACCACCAGCTACCAAGCACCTGATGCTGATGTAACCGAATAATTTTTTTTGTCAGATCCCTTCAAAGACTTCCTATGCTGATGCTGAGTGACTATCCTGTTATGCTCAGTAATTATCCTCTTCCTCCTCAATGATCATGCTGATAGCTTGTAAGAACATTTTTGGTTCTGGGCGCCACCACCAGTACCTATGGCCCAATTTTTCAGCCCCTGTTTAACAGGGGTGTGTAATTACAATTTTTGATGCAATTCTTTGCAGCAGGGCTAGTTCCTGCTCTTCAACTAAAGTATCTGTGAGGGGTTGCAGTGTTGTGGCACCAGCACCAGTGCCTAAGGCCCAATATTTCAGCCCCTGTTTAACAGGGGCATGTAATTACAATTTTTGATGCAATTCTTTGCAGCAGGGCTAGTTCCTGCACTCCAACTAGAGTATCTGTGAGGGGTTGCAGTGTTGTGGAACCAGCACCAGTGCCTAAGGCCCAATTTTTCAGCCCCTGTTCAACAGGGACATGTAATTAGAATTCTTGATGTAATATTTCACAGCAGGGCCCTGTGAGGGCTTACAGTGTTGTGGCCACAACAACACCTAAGGCCCAAATTTCTGCTGAGTATATAGGGCAGGCCCATACTTTCAAACATCCAACTTACAAATGACTCCTACTTGTAAACGGAACGAGACAACAGGAAGTGAGATTAAATATAACCCTAGGAAGGAAAATTCTCTCCTGTAAGAGTTAATATGGGAAAAACTTTTCTCCTTTACACTGATGCTTTATCACCAAACCTTGTTTCACTAAAAACCCCAAATTTTCAAAAAACATTTGTCATTTGGAAAAAAAGTGAGGTGAAATCTTCTGAAGAGGAGCACAGACAGCAAAACAAATGTCACAGGGGTGATAACCTTCCCTATGTTTTCCAAAAAGCTTAAAATAGATTTTTTGGCTGGAGCTAAACACGTTAAAAATGTACCAGTTCAAAATTACAAACATATTCTACTTAACAACAAACCTACAGTCCCTGTCTTGTTTGCACTGCCTGTATACTGCTGTTCAGAGTATATAGGGCTTGGGGGCCCCACACCTTTCTTTTTTTAATTTGGGTGCGGGGTTCCCCTTAATATCCATACAAGACCCAAAGGGCCTGGTAATGGATTAGGGGGTACCCATGCCATTTGTCTCACTGATTTTCATCCATATTGCTAGGACCCGACATTACTTTAAAGCTGCAAGCAGTTTTAAAAGACTTTTATTCCTTTAAAAATGTCATTTTGTGCAGAGACTGTTCTAAGCACGGGAAACATGCGCCACTTTACAGGTATACTATAGACACCCCCCAGGTACGATATTTAAAGGAATATTTAACTTTTTTTTTTTTTACTTTAAGCATCATTAAAATTACTGCTCCCGAAAAAACGGCCGTTTTTAAAACTTTTTTTTGCATTGATACATGTCCCCTAGGGCAGGACCCAGGTCCCCAAACCCTTTTTAGCACAATACCATGCAAATTAGCCTTTAAAATGAGCACTTTTGATTTCGAACATTCAAGTCCCATAGACGTCAATGGGGTTCTAACGTTCGTGCGAATTTTCGGTCCGTTCGCAGGTTCTGGTGCGAACCGAACCGGGGGGTGTTCGGCTCATCCCTACTGAGAACACACATCAGTCTCCTCTCCTCTGACAGGACGTGGATCTCTGTGTTTACATACACAGATTCACGGTCCTTCCGTGTTACCAGGCAATCGCGTGTGCCCGGCAGATATCGCGGCTGCCACGCACGCGCATGGGGTACCCAGTGACACGGCCGGTGCGCGCCCCCTGGTGGGCCGGGAAGGCGAGGGCATCATATGACGCCCTCCCAGAACGAGAGCCACGCCAACTGGCCGTCATATGACAGCCGGCGGACGGCAAGCGGTTAATTAACGGCTGGCCAGAGCCAGAAGAGTAGTGGAGAATGCTTTTGGAATAATGGCCAGCCTGTTCCACTTATTTCTCACAGCAACATGGCGGAATATAAACTGAATCATATTATCCTTGCATGCTGTATACTCCATAATTTCCTAAGGAAAAATGCAACAAACTATGTATCCTCAGTTGGGACTGAGGCCGGCTTTCAAAATACAATAACCTTGATGGCTCTTGAAGCTGGCCATCCTGGTTTGCCCCCCCCAAAGTGCCCGCGAAGTAAGACAAAAGTACGTAGAGTTCTTTGCGGGTAGGGGGGCCATTGATGTGCCGGACAATGTGTAAAACATTTTTTAAATAAATTTTTTTGGTACAAACTGAACTAATATTTCATTTTATTTACTGCTTGTGTTTCTTTTAGCTGCTTCCTAGGTTATCCAATGGCCTTTTATTTTTGGCCATTTTCTTCAATGGTGCAAACGTAATTTATTTGATACATGAGGTGACAATCTCTTCTTCAGCTAACTATTATGTGGTGGGTCTGCTACATACACACATTGTTGTTGTTGTTAATGTATATAATGCATTAATGATTAAAATAATCATCCTTTTCAGCTCCATGAATTAATTTGCTTTGAGTCCCTAAAATGGCTTGATTGGGGCAAATTTTAGAGCACTGTGGGGGTTATTTACTAAAGGCAAATCCACTTTGCACTTCAAGTGCACTTGAAAGTGCACTGAAAGTGCACTTGTAGTGCAAAGTGGATTTGCCTTTAGTAAATACCCCCATTGTCACTGTAACTACAACAACTTACTCCAAAAACTGGTATTGAGCATTGAAAGAAGAAGCCACACATTGTTGAGTATAAAAAATGTTACTCCGTGCAAATTCACATGTGCGTTAGAAAAGGGTTTTTTAACAAACCAACATTGGTTTTGTAACATTTATGTGTGACAATATATAGCCTTTTTTTGGTTAAACAGGCATGTTTAAAACCATAATAACCTACACAACTCAGGAACTTACAAAGTTCAACTTTGATAAATTGAAAGCAATATGTGACATTAGTATGTCCAAACTGTGTTGATCTTGCCTTCATCAGATGGGGTGATGTCACCCCTGTAAAAGCCAAATTTTGAATCAAAATGTGGATTTCCCTCCTGATCCCATGCCTAATGTCAACATGTGCTAGCTCCCATCATGGGGGATCAATGGACGTGTTTCGGGGTTGCGACCCTTCCTTTCATCTACTTTTTTTTTTTTTTTAATTGTATTTTTATTAAAGAGTTTCAAAGAAAATACAAAAGAGAGGTAACGTCAAACAATTGTCAATACAAAGTGATTACAAACATTTGAAAAATATTTAGCATGAATTGAGATTTCTAAAGCCAGGTCACAGTGTTACCAAAATTCACAGGTTAACAAAAAGACAGGTATATAAATCATGAAAAGGAAGCGTAGATAGGGATAAGAGGGTGGGAAAGGACCCAGGGAGGGGGCAGTCTAGGTATATTAGTAATCCACATCATAGGGGTCGTTGCTCACTGGGTCCGGGGTTAGCGGGGTCTCAGGAACGCCTATACCAGGCAGAGGCGTTCCAAGGGATTCCCACAAAGGAAAAGAGAGGGGGGGGAAGGTGGGGGTGCACCATGGAATCTCCGGGGGAATATGCAGATGAAACCAATAGGGCATGTATTTACCCTTCAAGAGAATAATGTGCTCTTAGAGAGTGAGGGACGTATTTCCGGGGTTTAGCCCTGTGTGGTCCCACAGATCCCAAATCCTTGAAAACTGAGGAAGTGTATCATGAATAGTAGCAGTGAGGTGTTCCATTCTGCGAATTTGCTCCAATATTTGCAGGACTTGTGAGAGGGTGGGTGGGGATGTGGATAACCATCTCAAGGGTATGGCTCGTTTGGCTGCTAAAAGGATAAAGCCAGCTAATTTTTGGGCATGTTTAGGGAGGCCTGGGAATGGCAAACATAGAGAAAGTGGATTGGGTTTAAGGGAAGATTAGCTTCAAAAAGGTTTTGTAAATATGTATGAATAGAGGACCAGAAGGGTTGGATAAGGGGACATCCCCAAAAAATATGAAAGTGGGAGCTGATGTCAGCACGGCATCTCCAACACACCTGGGGAGCCTTAGGGTCGTATCTATGTAGGACCTCCGGAGTTCTGTACCAAAATAGTAGTATTTTATAGGACGTCTCCTTCTGCTCAACACATCGTGAGGATTTGGACGTAACTTCCCATATTTTCTGCCATTGAGAGATGGGGATGGGTTGTTCGATGATTTGGGACCATTTCTTCATGTAGTTATGATATGTGGGGGTGAGTGGAAGAACCTCATGTAGATGCTTATAAATTTCAGAAATAAGATGAGTTTGGTATGGGCCTTGGGCACATAAAAGCTCGAATGGAGTAGGTTTGTCTAGAGTGAGGGTGGGGGATTTGGAGCCAAAGTAATGTTTAATTTGGAGGTAAGAATAGAATAAATGTTTAGGGAGTTGGTGTTTCCGTTGAATTTCCTCAAAGGATAAAAGTGTGTGGGTGAGTGGGTGTACAAGATTTCGGAGTTGAAAAAATTCCAGCCTGAGTCCATGGAAGCATTCTAGTATATGATAAACTATCCGGTATGTCAGGATTAAACAGCACATTTAACAGGGGTGGACATGGAGATGAAAGGGAGAACTGGCGGGAGCATTTTTCTCAAATAGAGAGAGTGAAAATCATTGGATGTAAGCACAGGTTTCTAAGTTGGGTTATAGAGGACTCTAAATTTGTCCAAATCATAGAAGGGTGGACAGGGCAAGTTACGTTCATTTCAATGTCTGACCAGATACTGGATGCCAATTTATGCGACCAGACTATGGTCGACTTTAGATTGGTAGCAAAGTAATATTTGATAAGGTCTGGAGCTCCCAACCCACCTCTGGACCTAGGGGCAAGTACAACCGAACTAGCTATTCGGTGGGCTTTGTAGTGCCAAATAAAGTTAAGGAATGACCTCTGAGTGGCTTTGAGTTGTGACATTGGGATGGGAACTGGAAGGGTCTCAAATAAATAGAGTGTCAGAGAGGTTACCTGGTTGGGCGCCGGTGCACGCTGGGGCGCGTTGGCGTTCGTGTCCCTGTGCGCGCTGGGGCGCGTGTCCCTGTGGGCACCGGCGCGCCTGGGCTGACCGGCCGTGGCGTGCGGGGTGGCGTCCGGGCGTTTGTGCGTACGCGCGTTCGCGCTAGCGCGCCCCCGACACCAGCACGCACGCCCACACCGCCGGGCACGTCAAAGGCAGCGCCCACAGGCGGATGTGCGCTAACGCGGACGCGCGTACGCACAAACGCCCAGACGCCACCCCGCACGCCACGGCCGGTCAGCCCAGGCGCGCCGGTGCCCACAGGGACACGCACCCCAGCACGCACAGGGACACGAACGCCAACGCGCCCCGGCGCGCACCGGCGCCCAACCAGGTAACCTCTCTGACAGTGCCCCCTCCTCAAGGGCAGACTCCGGATGCCCAGTTGGGCCATCTTCGAGGCATGAGAGGTTTTAAAGGACTGCAGGAGTTCTCTGGCGCGTAAATTGCTTTCCGGCTCCCACGAATTATCTTCGGGTCCATAGCCCTTCCATTTTACCAGATATTGCACCTGATTGTGCCTTCTTCTACAATCTAGAATTGCTTCCACTTCGAACTCCTCTTCGCCATTAACCACAATAGGTTTGGGTGGACCAATGCTGCGACCAGAAAAGAAGTTAGGAGTGACTGGCTTCAGGAGGGACACGTGGAACACTGGATGTATCCTCAGAGAATTAGGAAGGTCAAGTTCGTAGGCCACATTGTTGATTTTCCTCTTGATCCGGAAGGGACCCAGGTATTTGGGGCCCAGTTTCTTGGATGGGCAGGCCAACTTGAGATTAGCAGTAGACAACCAGACAGAATTGCCAGGTTCAAGAACAAGTTCCCCCCGTCTCTTCCTGTCAAAGATTTTCTTGTAATCTTCCTGAGCCTTGGTCATGGTCTCCTGCAGCAATTTATTGTTGTTAGAGAAGAAATCCAAAGTTTGGGATACTGCAGGAACAGGACATTCGGGGAATGACCCGGGCAAGAAGGATGGATGGAAACCGTAATTGGCAAAAAACGGAGACTGGTTCGTAGCTGAATGTAGAGAGTTATTGTAGGAGAACTCTGTGATGGGAAGCAGGGAGGCCCAATCATCCTGGGAAAAAGCAGAAAAACAGCGGATGTATTGCTCCAAAGTCTGGTTCGTCCTCAGGCAGCCATGACTGAGTCCGGGCAGGGGGCCTCCCCCATGGATGAACTGTGCAGACATCTAGCGGGCCTTACTCAAGCCGCTTTACATGCCCTTCAACAAGGTCGCAGAGCTGCTGAAGATTACGCCGTGGAGTTTAGGCGTTGGAGCTCGGATACGGACTGGAATGACGCAGCCTTGCGTCACCAATATCGGCTGGGGTTGTCAGATCCTCTAAAAGATGAACTGGCACGAGTGGGGATACCTCAGACACTGGAAGAGTTAATTAATCTGTCCATCCAGATCGACCGCCGCCTCAGGGAGAGACGCTCTGAGAGGTCTGTCAGTCACCCACGCCTTACCTGGATGTTGCCTAGGGCTCCTAGTGCCCAAAACCAAGCTCCCTGGTCTCTTCTACCCCTGGCCCGGAGGCCCCGGAGCCCATGCAGTTGGGACTGCTCCTCTCTGACTTCTGAGGAGAAGACATGCAGGCGCACACTCAATCTGTGCCTGTACTGTGGGGAGTCTGGTCACTTTGCAAGAGCATGCCCAAATAAAAGACGTAAGTGTCTGCCGTCTTCTTCGTTGTGTGCACCTGTCCAACCTAGTGCCGGTAACCATTTAACTTTCTCCATTGTATTACAGTTACCTGGAAGGAGCATCCCAGTACCGGTCATCATTGACTCTGGAGCTTGTAGTGGTTTCATCGACCGGACCTTCGTCGAAACCCATCATATTCCCACTCAGACTAAAGCTCAAGGACTGGCAGTTTTCTTAGCGGATGGCTCCACCCTCCGCTCCGGACCCGTCACTCAAGAAACGGTTCCTCTGTTGGCCACCATAGGCCCGGAACACCAGGAACTTTTACGCCTAGATGTCATTTCCTCTCCTCTCTTCCCAGTCATCCTAGGAATACCTTGGCTACAGGCCCACAATCCCAGTATCAACTGGTCTACAGGCAAGATTCAGTTTTCCTCGGAATATTGCAGATAACACTGCTTACGGGGGATCCCATTAACTTCCTCTCAATGCCTGCGCATAGATTCTGAAGCTAAGCCCTGCCAAGATCTTCCCGAACCTTACCGGGATTTCCTGGATGTGTTCAGCAAAAAAGGAGCAGAAACCCTTCCAGTTCATAGACCCTATGATTGCCCAATAGAACTCTTTCCAGGCACTGAAGTCCCCTTTGGGAGGATCTTCCCTCTAACTGAGCAGGAGTTGAGCACCCTGAAAACTTATATAGATGAGAACCTGAAGAAAGGGTTCATCCGTCCTTCCACGTCTCCAGCTGGGGCAGGTATCTTTTTTGTGGAAAAGAAGGATCACTCCTTACGTCCTTGCATTGACTATCGGGAGCTCAATAAAATCACTATTAAGAACAGATACCCGCTACCCCTGGTTCCTGAGCTATTTCAGAGATTGGGATCGGCTACCGTTTTTACCAAGCTAGACCTCCGTGGAGCCTATAATTTGATCCGCATAAGAGAAGGAGACGAGTGGAAGACGGCCTTTCGTACTCGATTCGGACATTACGAGTATCTCGTCATGCCTTTTGGTCTGTGCAATGGTGGCCGTGTCTTACCAAGGATTGCAAGGACTATGTGGAGTCCTGTAACACGTGTGCCAAAAACAAGACTAGCCGAACAAGAGCATGGGGCCTGTTGAGACCATTGCCAGTCCCAGAGAGACCATGGACCATGATATCAATCGACTTTATTGTTGAGCTTCCACCATCAGAAGGTTTTTCGTCCATTTTTGTTGTGGTTGACAGGCTGTCTAAAATGGCCCACTTCCTCCCCATGAAGGGCACCCCTTCAGCCATGGAGACCGCTTCCATCTTCATTAAGGAGATCGTCAGGCTGCATGGAGTCCCGACCAACATAGTCTCGGACAGGGGCGTCCAGTTCACCTCCAGATTCTGGAAGGCCCTTTGTGGCGCGCTCGAGATCGAGTTGTCATTCTCTTCGGCTTACCACCCTCAGTCAAATGGGCAAACCGAGAGGACGAACCAGACTTTGGAGCAATACATCCGCTGTTTTTCTGCTTTTTCCCAGGATGATTGGGCCTCCCTGCTTCCCATTGCAGAGTTCTCCTACAATAACTCTCTACATTCAGCTACGAACCAGTCTCCGTTTTTTGCCAATTACGGTTTCCATCCATCCTTCTTGCCCGGGTCATTCCCCGAATGTCCTGTTCCTGCAGTATCCCAAACTTTGGATTTCTTCTCTAACAACAATAAATTGCTGCAGGAGACCATGACCAAGGCTCAGGAAGATTACAAGAAAATCTTTGACAGGAAGAGACGGGGGGAACTTGTTCTTGAACCTGGCAATTCTGTCTGGCTGTCTACTGCTAATCTCAAGTTGGCCTGCCCATCCAAGAAACTGGGCCCCAAATACCTGGGTCCCTTCCGGATCAAGAGGAAAATCAACAATGTGGCCTACGAACTTGACCTTCCTAATTCTCTGAGGATACATCCAGTGTTCCACGTGTCCCTCCTGAAGCCAGTCACTCCTAACTTCTTTTCTGGTCGCAGCATTGGTCCACCCAAACCTATTGTGGTTAATGGCGAAGAGGAGTTCGAAGTGGAAGCAATTCTAGATTATAGAAGAAGGCACAATCAGGTGCAATATCTGGTAAAATGGAAGGGCTATGGACCCGAAGATAATTCGTGGGAGCCGGAAAGCAATTTACGCGCCAGAGAACTCCTGCAGTCCTTTAAAACCTCTCATGCCTCGAAGATGGCCCAACTGGGCATCCGGAGTCTGCCCTTGAGGAGGGGGCACTGTCAGAGAGGTTACCTGGTTGGGCGCCGGTGCACGCCGGGGCGCGTTGGCGTTCGTGTCCCTGTGCGTGCTGGGGCGAGTGTCCCTGTGGGCACCGGCGCGCCTGGGCTGACCGGCCGTGGCGTGCGGGGTGGCGTCCGGGCGTTTGTGCGTTCGCGCTAGCTCGCGTCCGCGTTAGCGCGCGTCCGCCTGTGGGCGCTGCCTTTGACGTGCCCGGCGGTGTGGGCGTGCGTGCTGGTGTCGGGGGCGCACTCGGGCGCGCGCGGGTGCGCGGCGCGCTTTGGCGAATCGGCGTGCGCGCATGCGCGGCGTTTTGGCGCCAATCAGCCTATTTGAAACCTGCCTCTGCACTGACCCGGTGCTGCCTGATCAAACAGCTCTGTGTCTTGTCCCGTGATCATCCTGTGTTCCTGTATCTCCGTAGTGTTTACCCGTTGTGACCCGGCTACCTTTGGACCTTCCTTGACTGCTGCCTGAACCCGACCCCGGCTTATCTGACCTCGCTTCTGCCTTCTCCCTTGTACCGTTGCCGCCAGCCCGTTGCCGACCTCTGCCTGTGTGTGACCAAGTCTGATTAACTCCTGCTCAGCATCTGCTCCACCTAGTCTCAAGCTCTACCGGTTGCTTGCCAGACCACTGTGCTCCAGGACCCTAACTTCAGGCTCTCATACCACTCCGCACTCGCGGGCCTCCTGTCTGCTCTACCAGGGGCCCCGAATCGGACACGTAAGGGAGCCTACCCTCTGCCCACGTGGACTCATCTGTCTGGTAAGTGTGGAACCTGACATAGAGGAGTCTCGGCAGTATAGACATCTTCAGGACATTGATGCGACCCAGGAGAGAAATGGGATATGTGTCTCATTGTCGCAAGTGTCGGTCAATGTCACATAAGAGAGGGGGAAAATTGGCCTGGTAAAGGCTCGAATATGAGGAGGTTAAATTAATTCCTAAGTATTTGAGGGATTTTGTGCACCAATGATATGGGTAATTTTGTTGTAAGGCGATAAGATCTGAGGGTGGGATGAGTATGGGCAGAGCTTCTGTTTTGCTTGTGTTGATCTTATAGCCTGAAAGGGAACTAAATTCTTTAAGCAGAGCATGCAGGTTTGGGAGGGAGATGTGGGGTCTAGTCAAAGTCAACAGAATGTCATCTGCAAATAGGGACAATTTGTATTAATTTTGATGTAATGAGACCCCACGGATGTCAGGGTGAATGCGGATGGCTGCAGCCAGGGGTTCCAGACAAAGAATAAAAAGCAAGGGGGATAGGGGACATCCCTGTCTCGTACCATTATTTAAAGAGAAAGCTGGTGATAAATATGGAGATAATTGGACTTGGGATGAAGGGCGTGAATATAAAGCCTGCAAAGCGGCAATGAAGGGACCTTCAAAACCATAATTAGAGAGTGTAGCAAACATAAAGGGCCAGCTCAGCCTATCAAAGGCCTTCTGAGCATCCAGGCTTAGTATTAGCGCTGGGCGTGTTGTTTTGTTCAGTAGATCAATGAGGTGTATAGTGCGTCTTGTATTGTCTCCCGCGTGTCTGGCTGTTACAAAACCCACTTGATCTTTATGTATAAGCCTGGGAATCAAGTGGGATAGTCGATTATCTAGGATTTTTGTAAATATTTTGTAATCTGAGTTGAGTAATGCAATGGGCCTGTAGTTGTCAGGGAGGGAGGGGTCTTTACCAGGTTTTGGGATTACAGAGATGTGGGCATGAAGGAATTGAGGGTGAGGTATGGTACCTTTGAATAGGGAGGAGAACAGGGAAATTAGAAATGGGCTAAGAATTGGTAGAAAGGTTTTATAAAAAGAATATGGCAAGCCATCAGGGCCAGGGGATTTTTGGGCGGGGAGGTTTTTTACTACATCAGCTAGTTCCTCAGGGGTGACTATCGAGTTTAAAGATAAAAGGTGATCAGGAGAGAGTTTGGGTAGATTTAGGGATTCAAAGAAAGAGTAAAATTTTTCTTGTGTAAAGTTGTAATGGGGGTCTGATTGCAAGCAATTGTACAATTTGCCATAAAAATCTCTGAAAACCTTAGACATTGTAGAGGGGCAGTATGTGGGAGTACCGTCAGGTTGTCTAAGAAAGTCTGGGGAGGAGTGGAAAGGACGAGGTTTCAATTTGTTTACTAACATCCTGTGGGGTTTGTTTGAGTATTCATAGAATTTCTGTTTAGACCATAATAAAGATTTGTCAATTTTATTCATGTCTAGGGATCTGAGTTGATTGCGTAAGGAAATAACAGCTCGGAGTCCAGCCACCGTGGGGGAGGAGAGTAAAGGTTTCTCAGCTTTGCAAAGTTTGGAGATAGCAGAGGAGCGTTGAAGTGCTGCGTCTTTTTTCATACGAGAGCTTGCGGAAATACAGTGCCCTCTAAAGATGGCTTTGTGAGCCTCCCACAGGGTGGAGGGCCCCGAGACCGTATTATCATTAAGCTTTAAATATTCAACTAAGCTATTGGATAGGCGTTCTCTGGTTTCAGGAATTCGGAGAAGTGTTTCGTTGAGGCGTCAATGACAGGTTCTAGGGGAGGCAGAGGATAGGGCAATATCTAGATGGACTGAGGAGTGGTCTGACCAGGAAACGGGATTAATTTCGGACGAGACTGTGGATGTCAGGAGGGGTGGAGAGATAAAGAAATGGTCTAGTCTAGAGTAGAGTTTGTGAGGGTGAGAGTAAAATGTGTACTGCTTATGTGTGGGGTGTTTGATCCTCCAGATGTCCAAGAGATTCTTGGCTCTGATGAGTTTCCGAAATGATTTGGAAAGGCGATCAGCATTAGATGGAGTCTTAGTACATGCCTGTCCTTACTAGGGGACATGGTCATATTAAAATCCCCACCAATCACTGTGAAGGGTTGAAAAAATGTATCGAGGATGTCAAACATAGCAGTGAGGAAATGAACCTGTCCAGAGTTGGGAGCGTATACATTAACAATCATAAGGGATTGGGAGAGGTACATACAGTCCAGGATAATAAATCTGCCATGGGGGTCCAAATAGGAAGATTTAATTTGCAAGGGGCATAAGCGGTTAATAAGAATAGCCACGCCTGCTTTGCCAGACGGGTCAGATGCCAAAAAGGATGTCGGAAAGTGTTTACTGGCAAATTTGAGAGAACCCCCAGGACGGAAATGGGTCTCCTGGACTAGAATTATATCAGCTTTAGAAGCCTTAAATTCTTTCAGAGCTAGCCATCGCTTCCGAACAGAGTTTAAACCTTTAACATTACAAGTAACCAGTTTTAGCGCCAAAATGACTTAACCTGGTGGATATGCGCTTGATAAGTAACATAGCATTTGTTGGGTGAAGGATTCCATGGTGCAAAGGTTATAGGGAGGGTGTAGAGTAACCTGACAATATATAAAACATTATTAGAACTATAACCTTGACAATTCCGATCTATGAGATGTAACCACCTCTGGTCATGAAAAAAGACCAGAGGAAAAACAGTAAAAAATACACTATAGAAATAAAAATGTAAATACAAAATAAAATAGCAATAAAAATGAAAAGTAGCAAAAAAGAAAAAGAAAAAAAAAAAAAGAAAGTCCAGAAATCATCCGAAGAGAAGCCTGGAAGGGCAATACCCTCAGGAAGCCCAGGTCTGTGCCTTGGGCTGGGAAGGGAAGCATGAGGACCACCAAAAATTAGGTGTCAGAGGATCCTCTTCCGTCTTCCGGAGCAAAAGACCTAGGTTTTAGAAATAATTAAACTGTGAAAAATATATAGGATTGTGAAAAATATAAAACTGGTAAACCAAGGTGTCATAATGAACAGCAACAGTTGAAGTTGAAACACCCCATGGGTAGAATGATGGGTGTGTAGGCCCATCAGAGGGGTAGGCAGTCTCCCAAGAACATCAGGAGGCCAAACAGAAATAACATACAGAGCCGCAGCCATGTGAGAAGTTCCTCAGGTTGGGCGCCTCTGAGGAGTGAGATTGGTCTTGTGCGGTTTTTGCCTCACTGGGGTCCAGATACGGCCTGGAATTGCTGACGGTTTAGGAGTGGCGGGAAGCGGCACAGGATCTTTATCAGGAAGAGGCGGTAGGCCTAAGTTGCGTAGGAAGGCATCACTTTCCTGGATGTCACGTAGAGAGTATTGTATACCATCACGGGAGGCAGAGAGGCGGAAGGGGAAGCCCCACCGATACAGGACTTTATGTGTCTGGAGGTGTAGAGTCAATGGACGAAGGTTCCTTCGTTTTGCCAGGGTGATAGGTGAAAGGTCACTGAAGATCTGGATCCTGGATCCCCTGAAGTCAAGCCTGGATTGATTATGAGTAGCGATGGTTAAGGCTTCCTTGCTATCGTAGTAGTGAAACCTGACAATTACATCTCTTGGGTTGGCTCCAGCCGGAGGTTTAGGGGCTAAGGATCTGTGTGCTCTGTCCAAACACCAATCAATATCAGGGATTTTGGGGGCCACAATATTAAACAAACTCAGGAGATAAGAGCGAAGGTCTCTATCTTCTACTGTTTCAGGAATGCCTCTGATCCGTAGATTCTGCCTGCGCTCTCTATTTTCAAGGTCTTCTTGTTGGGCCTGGAGTTGGGTGACTGAGTTTTTAATGGCGGCTTTGTCTTCTTCTAAGACTTGGACATATTGTACCAGTTCATCAAACTTTGTCTCAAGAGTGTCCGTACAGTCGCCTAGTTGATCTATCTCACCTCTCAGTTCTTTAGCAAGTTTCCCTACTTCCTGGGCAATATTGTGGGTGATGGCCTGGAGCAGGAATTGCAGTTTAATATCTTAGAAAAAAGACACATATGGAAGAGACAAAGTGAGCTGCGCACCCCGAAACTACATATGTAAAAATGAATAATTTTGGGGTGGGGCTTTAAAACAGCAATGAGGAAATGAGGGGATGTGGACGTGACGTGTGCCGCCCGTACAGGGGGAGGTGCCTGACGGCGGCGCCGATGTGAGGGCGGAGGACGGCTGCTCCGAATGGGAGTGAGACGCTGAACAGGGAGAGCGCCTGCAGCGTACCCAGGAGGTCTTTCTAGCTGGGATTTATGACCTCCCGTGGGGCCGCCTCCCTACCCGTTCCCCGCAGCCACAGCAGCAGCACGATATAAAGCCGGAGTTACCGCTCAGCGACTGGGTAATGGAGGATCATCCATAAGGATCGGATGCACAGGTGTTCAGGGAGCCAGAAAGGGAGAGGATTCAGTTCGTCCAACAGCTGTGGAGCCGGCATCATCATAAAGAGAGCAGTCACCTTGTAATGGTTTGATGTCCTGCTGCCTGTCCTGTTCCACCTTCCATCTCCATTCCCCTCCACCTGTTCCAAGATTCTTGGTTCACATACGTCACAGAGTTTACAGAGCTACAGAAACAGGGCAGCGCTGTGGGTGAGTGACATGAATCAGAAAGCAAAAGGTATGAAAACTTTTTTTTCCACAATTAAATGCTAAATGCTGACGAACTATAAGGCAAAGTGCGCATTATCCTTACCAAGCTCCGGAGAGCTGAGGCATATGATCCTTTGAGATCTGGACTGTTGGGAGATCCGCTTTTATTTGAATTACCTGATTACTGAATAACTGATTATTGATTACTGAATTATTGAACAACTATTATTGAACAACTGAACAACTGCTGATTATGTGTCATTGGTTGATTAATGCTTGAAGTCTGATTGGAGTCGGGTTCTCTCATATACCTCTTCTCCCTGCCGCTCAAAAGGGGGGGCATAAGAGTTAAAAGGAAAAGGAAGAAAAAAAAAAAAATGTGACTCTGTGAAGGGGGTAGCCCTGAAGTAATTCATGAAAGTCTCTGCAGGTTACAAGGGGTATGAGCAGAGGGAAGGGAGGAGGATAGAGGGGGAAGGCAAGGCCTTTTTGCTTTGTTTTTAGCTACCCGTCATTATAGTTGTAGAGACGCACCAGTTGGAGGGTGTGGGTAAACTGCGAAGCAACGGGATTGGATAGGGCAAAAGGAGGCTGGGGAATCGCAAAACTATACAGGAAAAATTGAGCTGTCTGCGCAAGACAGCGGGCAGTAAATCGAAGTATGAGAGGACGGTCCCTAAAAACAACTGAGCCTAAAAATCCAAGGGAGAGCCTTAACTCTAGCTCCATACAAAGATATCTCAAAGAGGCTTGTCAAAAGAGCCCCGGAATGGACATAAAACAATCAGGAACAAAAGATAAGAAAAAAGATCAGCAGAAACAGAAGGTGGGTCAGGGGGACAGGACCAAAGAGGAGTCTGAACTAGAAGGAGCAGTTGCCAGTGGCATCGTGGAAGATCAAAGAAATATGGAGCCCGGTCTGAACAAATCAGAAATGCTGGAAATGTTCGCTAAACTTGAAAATGTTATAAAAACCGAAATTATGAACGTACGCACAGACATGGGCCATCTATTGCACAGAGTGGAGGAGGCGGAGGAGACAACGGGCAATCAGGCAAAAGAGATCAAGGCACTTAAAGAACAGGTCAGGAAAATACAGGATGAAAATCGCATGATGGTATATAGAATGGAAGAGCAAGAAAATCTGAGCAGGCGACAAAACCTGCGTATTAGATCAATCCCCGAGCAACTTAATGAGGATTTGGGGGAGAAGATGAGAAAAATATTTAATCCTATCCTGGGCAGAAAGGAGGAGGAGGTACTAAGGATCGATCGGGTGCATAGGGTGAGGAAACCCCCCAATATTAAGCAAGACACACCGAGAGATGTAATTGTGAAGTTCCATGCATACAGGGATAAAGATAAAATTTGGAAGAATCTCAAGGGGGCCCCCCCAATCTGTTTTGAGAGCAATAACTTACAGATATTTGCGGATCTATCGGCTGGAACCTTGGCCCGTAGAAGACAGATGAGACCACTATTAGAACAATTTCGGAAGGCCAACCTGAAGTACAGCTGGGGGCTCCCAACATCCCTGATAGTTGTCAAGGAAGGGAGATCTTTCAAGATGAGATTCCTGGATGAGATGCAGGACTTCTGCGACAGCCTGGGGATTCCGATACCTGAAGACTCAAGAAGGGAGTGATACTGATTCAAAGTCCAGCGACATGAAAGGGACTGGGAACTGTGGGTCATCTGAGGGGGGGGTAGGGGGACAAAATGTGTTGTCCTTCTTTGCGTTTTTTTTTTTTTTTTTTTGTGCCTCTCTACCAGGTGACCCGGGGAGTGTATACGATGCCGTGACTCTGGACTTTGTGTTTCTTTTTTTTTTTTTTTTTTTTGTGGGTTTTTGTTTTTCTACCTGAACATGGGGTAAAAGTATGAGCTGCTGGGGGGGGGCGGCGACCTCTAACCGGGGTGCTGGCTTGCCGCCTTCCTTACCATACTCCGCCTCATGGTTGAGCGGAGAGGGTATCGGGCGCCGTCGTTGGAGCTTCACCCCTAAGCATGAAGTGCGCAGTATGGGATCTGGAGTATCTCCTACGTGCGGGCCTGGGGCTGGGTTACAGCCGGGTGGGGGGAGGAGGGGGGTATGGGGGGGGGTGGGGGGGGTGGGGGGAGGGAGGGGGATGAGATCCTGCATAATCAGTTTAGGGGAGCACTTGGAAGGTGCAAGGGGAGAAAGCCAGGGTAATGTATGACCTCAAGTTGGTATCCTATAATGTAAAAGGTCTAAACTCGCCTACAAAAAGACACAAAATATTGAAGGAACTCCAACAGTACGGAGCCAATATAGTTTTCCTTCAGGAGACTCACTTAGTTCTAGATACTAGGATTAGACTCTTCTCTACAGACCTGCCGTGCTGGTTCTATAGTGATTCCCCTATTAGGAGGTCGAAGGGGGTTGCAATAGGATTCTCGAGGGCGTCCAACTTCACCTTGGTAGACAGAATGACGGACCCGGATGGCCGGTATATTTTTTTGAAGGGGAAAATTGGGAATAAAGTGATGACCTTAGCGAACATTTATTGCCCTAATAAAAACCCAACGGTATTTCTGGGACAGGTGCTCACGAGGCTCATGAGGTTTAGGGAGGGGGAGGTGGTGTTGGCGGGGGACCTTAACTTCTGCCTCGACCCCAGTCTCGATAGTACGTCCCGGGCCCAGGGGATTAGGAAGGTCTCAAGGAGCGCAATAGGAAAACGGCTATCTGGCTGCCGACTGATGGATGCATGGAGGTTACAACATGCTAAGGATAGAGATTACACCTTCTTCTCCCCTGTGCACGGGACATATTCGAGACTGGATTATATCTTCGTGGACCATAGTCTACTGGAATGGGTGGAGGAGACTAGAATAGAAATTATGTCTTTATCGGATCATTCGCCGGTCACGATGAGGTTGAGGCTCCCAATTAGGGAGGAGCGGCCCTTCTCGTGGAAGCTGAATGAGTCCCTGTTAAGGGAACCAGAAATATTGGAAAAGGTACAAGAGGAGGTGGAGTTTTTCTTTAAAACTAATGACACGGGAGAGGTTTCCCCCTCGGTTGTATGGGAAGCGCACAAGGCGTATATTAGAGGGGTCCTCATCTCCATAGGAGCCGGGATAAAGAAAAAGAGAAAGGTAGAAAGGGAGAGGATGATAGAGGAAGTTCATCTATTAGAACAGACCCACAAGAAGTCCAAGGGGCCGAACCAGGAAGTCTTCCGACAACTAGCAGCTAAAAGGGAAGAGTTGAGGGACGTCTTGGAACAGGAATCCAAGCGAGCTCTCAATAGGATAACAAAGGATAATTATCTATGGGCAAACAAGACTAGCAAGCACCTGGCCAATTTAGTGAGGAAAAAAAGAGACAGAAATTTCATTGAAAAAGTACAAAACAATAAAGGGGAATTAATATCGACTAGTAAAGGCATATCGAATGAGTTTAAAAAGTTTTTTGAGACACTTTATTCCATTGGACAAGACCGAGCTGGCAACCCAACACAGAGGGGCAGGGTCGAGGAATTTCTGAAGGGGGCAGGAGTTGTGGTGCTCACGGAGGAAGAGAGAACAATCCTTGATAGACCGATAGGCGAAGAGGAAATCTTGGCGGCACTGAAAACTTCCCCAAGGGGCAAGAGTCCAGGGCCTGATGGCTTTACTACTTTGTACCTTGAAAAACTGAAACATATTCTGGTCCCTCGACTCTGCCATTTTTGGAACCAACTTGATGCCAATTGTGAATTGGGTAGAGAGGCCCTTTCAGCCTCGATTACTCTGCTATTAAAAGAAGGGAAAAATGCCCAGCTCTGCTCTAGTTATAGGCCCATTTCGCTGCTAAATGCAGATGTAAAACTTTATGCGAAAGTGCTGGCTAACAGATTGAAGGATAAAATGTCAACTCTCGTGCATGCTGACCAGGCCGGTTTTGTGCCCGGGCGACAGAGTAGGGATAATGGGGTACGAGCAGCGCTCCTGTTGGAAGCCAGTAAACGTGATGGACCCCCAGTTCTATTCCTGTCAGTGGACGTGGAAAAAGCGTTTGACAGGGTAGACTGGGGGTTCATGATAAAAACATTGGAAGTAATGGGGGTGGGCCCGAGGTATATTTCTTGGGTCAAGGCCCTATATAACAATCCTACAGCTTCAGTCAGGGTGAATGGGGTCTTCTCAAAACCCTTTCGCATGACAAATGGGACTAGGCAGGGGTGTCCGCTGTCCCCCTTGTTGTTTGTCCTCTCCCTGGAGCCTCTGTTAGCCACTATTCGTAATAACCCAGATTGTAGTGGGGTGAAGATAGGATCAGAGGAGCACAAACTGGCAGCCTTTGCCGACGATGTAAATTTTTTTTATCACAAATCCCAGAATCTCCCTCCCGAACTTGCTACAGACCCTAAGAAGATATGGGGAAAATTCTAATTTCAAAATAAATTTAAAGAAGTCGGAAATCCTGAACATTAGTGTGGGTAAACAAGAGGAAGCCCATCTTGCCCAGGTGTTCCCTTTTCCTTGGAAAAAAGAAATTAAGTACTTAGGGATAAAACTATCCAATACTTTCAAAAAACTGTATCTAAAGAATTACATTCCAATACTGGACGAGATTAGGAAGGAAGCTAGAAGATTGGCAGCGAGGCCTCTGTCATGGTTTGGACACGTGAACGCGGCCAAAATGATATTGGCCCCAAAAATATTGTTTAAATTCCAGATGTTGCCAATCCCTCTTCCTCAGTACTATCTTAGAGCGTTAAGAAGTTTGATCTCAAGATTTGTCTGGGGTGGCAAAAAAACACGTATTTCATATGCAGTTCTGAGCAGGGGGAAAAAAAAAGGGGGAGTATCCCTACCTGATTTTAATAAGTATTATTTAGCAGTTATAATATCACGTGTGATTGAGTGGTCGAAAAAGGATTCATGAAAAAGATGGGTTAACATAGAACACTATTTGAGTAACACAGATTTGGACGGAGTATTTGGAATCCTCCAAAGTATAGAGCTCTAGGCACAAGCACAGCAGAATTGACACGGAACACGCTTAAACATTGGGATTTGCTACACGTTCAGAATAAATGGACACATAATTCACCTTTAATTTATATGAAAGATAATTTATTTTTTGAGCCAGGGATGAGGGAGGTGGGAGGGAATTGGTTGAAAGAAGAAGACACTCAACTAAAAAATTTTTTGAATAAAGGGAAACTACGCACGTTTGCAGAGTTAAGGGCAGAACCAGGACGGTGGGTGATGGATGTGTGGAGGTATCTCCAGCTTTCGCATTTCGTGGAAAAATTACCGAAACCACTCAGAAGTGAGGAGGACTATAGACCATTCGAGCGGCTCTGTGGGAGGGAGCATGCGGGTGGAACTATAGCACAAATTTATAGGATCCTGGGCGGGTTGTCAGAGCTGGAGGCACCCCCTTACATCCAAAAGTGGGAGCGGGAATTAGGGTCACAATGCAGTAAACCCATGTTGGATAAAATATTGAATTTGGTACACCTTGCTGCACGAGACACGAGGAGAATTGAAACTCACTTTAAGTGTTTATCAAGATGGTATGCCACCCCAGACAAGTTAAACAAAATTGATAGTACTAAATCGGAGTCATGCTGGAGGGGGTGTAGTAGTGTGGGAACAATGGCCCACATATGGTGGGAGTGTCCCCAAATAAAAATCTTTTGGGAAAAAATCATAATACTGGTTAAGGAAATTACAAGGGAAGCCATCGCGGAAGATCCGTGGGTGTGCTTGTTCCACGGTACGGCAAAGTCGGTGAAGGGGTACCGTTCCTCAATAGTTCCTATATTGCTGGACGCAGCCAAAAAGCAGATAGCAATGAAATGGCGGGACCCGGCTAGCCCAAATATCCGCGACTGGCTCCTCTGCATCAACGAGGTGTACAATGTGGAAAGTATTGACAGCGAAGGAGGGGTATCGGAGGAGGGAGAGGTTCTGGTGGGCAAATGGGTAGGATGGCAAAATTACAAAAAGACCTGGAGTTACTTGGAGGAGGTCACAAATGTAGCATAAAGGGTGTACGAACTAGATAACAAGGTGGGGATCTGAGGTGTAAGAAGTCCCCTTCATAACTTATCTGCAGGATTGGGGTGGGAGGGGGGGGGGATTGGGGGGAGGGGGGGTGAGTTGAATGATAGTAATATGTTTTATTTGGTCTACGAACTATGTAAGTTCGTGTCTTTTGTATTGGTTTTGCACTTGTATGGATAAAATATTAAATAAAGTATTAAGATAAAACAGCAATGAGCAAACTCAAAAAGAGTAGTCTAATAAATGTAAACAATTATTTTAATAATGACAACCCATATTCAGGGGCATAGTTAGATGGATTAAACTCGGTACATACCAAATCTGGTCCAACAACACAATTCATATTCCACAGTACAATAAAAGCGCACAGATACACATCATTTCATGTCATCAACATTCCACAATAGAAAACATGGTACATATGGTTACATTCCATCATGTTGTAGGGTATATGAGCCCTGACACGTTTCGACCTTAATACGGTCTCTTCAGGGGGACAAATGGATCTAAAAAATATATATACAGTATATATATATATATATATATATATATATATATATATATATATATATATATATATATATATATATATATATATATATATATATATATATATATAGCATTATGTACATAATTAGAAAAATATAAAATCCTTCATCACAATAAAAAGAATTGAGAGGGCAGGTTTTTACCGTTTAAAAGTGGAATGGGTGCTATATGGTCCAAGATAGGAGGAACCAGAGGGCCCGAAGGCCGCCACCGACCCCCCCTCGTGGAAGAGGAGCCGACCCCAAGGGGCTTGCAAGGAGCCACACTATCTGCGCCCCCCCATGTGGGGATAGGGAGCACGCACCTGCAATGAACACCCATAATAGCCATCATCAGTCAAAGGAAAATAATAATATTATAAATATTTCTAAATGGGTATATTAGAGCTGACCAAGGATATGTTGTCTGTATACAAATATATATATATATATATATATATATATATATTTGGCGGTGATGAGTCCTATGAAAATGAATATATAAGTATAGATAGTAGTAGGATAGGGCATTATAGTGGTATCAAGAGGAAAAAAGTGTTGATGAGCATTGATGGTGAGGTGAAGTGATGTGCTGCAAATTGAAGGGTGATGTGCTGGGGAACTACAATGTGTATAGGTGACAAATGTGATGCATGAGTGGATTGTGAAGGATGCATAATGTGTGCCAACTAACAAGAACGAAAAAAGAAAAAAAAAAAAGATTAGAAAAATAACAACTAAAGTGAAACATTGTGAGTGAACAAAAATAGTGAATGAACCTAAAAGTGTAGATGTGTGATGATAAAGTGTGATGTAATGGGGAATGATGTGATTGAAGAAATGTGATTTACCTTGCTATAATTAGTGTAGGCTGTATTATACTTTAAACATGTAAAGCTTATTAAATATTTACAAACCTAACTGCTGGTGTGCAGTGAAGGCAAGGACTCAATGCCGAAAGAATGAAAGTAAAAGTGGATGCAGCACCCTCCATCCTGGCCTGCAGATAATGATTAATTAATGTTCAATCATCAGTCTGTTTTATACCTAAGATTGGGCAAATGGGTGGTCGCACACAGGTGCAAATGCTCCCTTCTCCCCCCCTGGGGGCTGACGCACAGGCTGCTGGACAAAGCAGCCCATGTGTGGCTCCCTCAAAGTCCTGGAAGACCCGAAGACCCCGACCACTGCCGTCATCTCCGCGTGACGTCATGGCGTTGTGCGCATGCCGGGCCTCGCGCATGTGCACTTCGCCAAAAAGTGTCCGGAGATGATCGAGGGACGCCGCCGGCAAGGCAAAGCCCTACTCGGCGGCCGTGGGCAGTGCCCTGCCACCGACCTGAGCAGAACAGGGGGGGCATGCGGAAAATAATTGTTTACATTCATTAGACTACTCTTTTGGAGTTTGCTCATTGCTGTTTTAAAGCCCCACCGGGGAAAATTCTTCTTTTTTATATACGTAGTTTCGGGGTGCACAGCTCACTTTGTCTCTTCCATATGTGCCTTTTTTCTATTGTATTTTCTAAAATTTGGGTGATTAAACACCCCTTCCCCACCATGACACATCAGAGACAAGACATGAGCCGTGTGCCTTTCCTGATGATTGAACATTAATTAATCATTATCTGCAGGCCAGGATGGATGGTGCTGCATCCACTTTTACTTTCATTCTTTCGGCATTGAGTCCTTGCCTTCACTGCACACCAGCAGTTAGGTTTGTAAATATTTAATAAGCTTTACATGTTTAAAGTATAATACAGCCTACACTAATTATAGCAAGGTAAATCATATTTCTTCAATCACATCATTCCCCATTACATCACACTTTATCATCACACATTTACACTTTTAGGTTCATTCACTATTTTTGTTCACTCACAATGTTTCACTTTAGTTGTTATTTTTCTAATCTTTTTTGTTTTTTGTTTTTCGTTCTTGTTAGTTGGCACACATTATGCATCCTTCACAATCCACTCATGCATCACATTTGTCACCTATACACATTGTAGTTCCCCAGCACATCACCCTTCAATTTGCAGCACATCACTTCACCTCACCATCAATGCTCATCAACACTTTTTTCCTCTTGATACCACTATAATGCCCTATCCTACTACTATCTATACCTATATATTTATTTTCATAGGACTCATCACCGCCAAATATATATATATATATATTTGTATACAGACAACATATCCTTGGTCAGCTCTAATATACCCATTTAGAAATATTTATAATATTATTATTTTCCTTTGACTGATGATGGCTATTATGGGTGTTCGTTGCAGGTGCGTGCTCCCTCTCCCCACGTGGGGGGGGCGCAGATAGTGCGGCTCCTTGCAAGCCCCTTGGGGTTGGCTCCTCTTCCACGATGGGGGGGACGGTGGCGGCCTTCGGGCCCTCCAGTTCCTCCAACGGTTCCTCCTATCTTGGACCATAATGCACCTTTCACTTTTAAACGGTAAAAACCTGCCCTCTCAATTCTTTTTAATGTGATGAAGGATGTTATATTTTTCTAATTATGTAGATATGCTATATATATATATATATATATATATATATATATATATATATATATTTTTTTTAGATCCATTTGTCCCCCTGAAGAGACCGTATTAAGGTTGAAACGCGTTAGGGCTCATATACCCTACAACATGATGGAATGTAATGATATGTACCATGTTTTCTATTGTGGAATGTTGATGACATGAAATGATGTGTATCTGTGCGCTTTTATTGTACTGTGGAATATGAATTGTGTTGTTGGACCAGATTTGGTATGTACCAAGTTTAATCCATCTAACTATGCCCCTGAATATGGGTTGTCATTATTAAAATAATTGTTTACATTCATTAGTACTCTTTTTGAGTTTGCTCATTGCTGTTTTAAAGCCCCACCAGGGAAAATTCTTCTTTTTTGCAGTTTAATATCTAGGACATCTGTCGTTAATGGAGCTAGCGTTCCCTGTGATGAATTAGGTATAACGTCAAATAAAGTACCTGTCATAGGTTCACTTTGCTCACGTGAATCCTGTGTGGTGTCTCCGCCATTTGAAGCTGTGGAAGCAGGCCTGTGCAGGAAGCGGTCCATGGTTGTAGAAGACTGGGAGTTAAACACTGAGGTGTAATTCTTCCTTTGGTCTCCGATTTTTCCCATGGGGTGCACGGTTACTGTAAGAGATTAAGGAGGTGACTCCTGTGGCTGAAGGTGCTTTAGAAAGGTTAACTGGAGTCCCGGATAGACGGAAGGGGGTAAAGTACTAGACTTACATGTCTGTCACGTTTAAAGGCTGTGTATGTAACTGGTAAGCCGTTCCTCAGGAATGAAGCGGGTTTGGGGGGTTTTATTTGCAATGTGTCTCGTATTTGGAGTGGAGGCTGTACATTTGAAGAGGGGCAGTAGGTGGGTGCCAGTGCTTGGGGATTAGGCCAAAGAGTGCAGCAATGCTAGCCTATCAATGCGGAGTCGGGGTTTACTTCAAGGCACGATTTCTTTATAGTTAGGGGTCAGGGAGGATGGTACAGTATAGTAAGGGCACAGTACCTGGATTGTGAAGGATCTGTCCTGAACGTTAGGCCGCAAGATGGCAGCCGACCCTGAGTGTCCACCCTCTTTCTCTGATCTTCTGATGTTTGTTAGGGGTTGTGTACTGACCAGCAATCTCCCAGAGGTGCCTGCTTCAGATGTGGGTATGTCGGCTGTCCCTTGTACCGCTGATCGCGGTACTTGAGCCCGGGGACGCCGGAGGCTTCACAGGCCGCAAGGTGATGGTAGGCCGCAGGAGTTCGGGGTCTGTTTGTGCGGCGTTTTTTTTAAGGGACCAGATCCCCATACAGTCCGATCCATTCCGGGGACAGTATTCCCGGCTGCAGGTGGATCCATCTCTCCCCGCTCAGCCGATCGCTCAACTCAAGCCCGGGGATGCTGAAATTCCCGTAGGCCGCAAGATGGCAGCGAGTACCTGCAGTGTGGAGCCGGCCGCAGCTCAGAAATGAAACGAACGGCCGGTTGGATGTCTCCAATTCCCCCGGGGGTCGATGCAGCTGATGCCCAGTAGACGTTGGGTAAGAAGTGGAGGCTCCTCGAGTTGTTTTATGAGGCGGATGGTGGTGGATTGCTGAGGGCTCAGAGGAGCTCCTCTGCAGCACGTCTTGTCTCTTCACCGTCCGGACACGCTCCCCCCCTTTCATCTACTTTAGTTGCGAGGAAGGGGTTGCACCCACAAAATGCGTATATTGATATCCCGTGATGGCAGATAGCACATGTTGACACTGTGTGCATCTTCAAAATTTGGCAGTATGGGTTGGGCAATTTTAAATTACTTAAAAACTTATGAAAAAAAATTAAAAATATAACGTCAAACTGTCAAAATTTTTGGGTGTTTTAGATTCTTCCTAAAATATCAATGATGTTGTTGAGTCATTTTTCAACATCATTGATGTTTTCCTTGATCTTCTCTAATTCCCGATTGCACACCATTATTTCCAGATGAGGATCTGTGCACTTGCACTGTTGAAATGAGTTTCTTCTTCCACAACAAAAAACACCATGTATTATAAATATGCAGGCATACATCTATTACCTGAAGCAGTGGTCTCAGACACTGACCTGTTTTGGTCACTATTTCGCCCACTTCCTGAACCTCTCCTCCCTCCACATCTTCTTCATGGTGTGTGGGGTTCTTGGTGTCCTCAGATGTCCCGATTCTTTTCTCCCCTATGCGAATAAAAAAAAAGTATACTTAGCACACAGATATTTGAGGCAAGAAATAGGAATATGAAACATTGCTTGGTAGTGACATACAATTGTCTGTTTTAGCAGATTTCCAAGCTGAAGACATGATTTTTTTCCCTTTCTTAAAGCTGGAATACTTACCTTTTTTGTTAAAGTTTCACACATGGAGTGACCCCTAGTATCCACTGGAGCACCTGTGTGGGACACCCTAAAAAGGGTGTTCTGGTGTCCCACACTAGTGCTCCTGCGCCAAGATGTGTAAACAGCTTCTGAGTGTCCTCTCCTTACACTGAATCAAGTTTGCATTTCATTCTAGTTACAAACCCATCTAGACAACAATGTACTAAACTTATTTTAATACAAATAGGCATGAACAAATGTAGTTAACCTGCATCTGCCAAAAACATTGTATTAGTGGTCGAACGAACAATGTTTACTACGTACGATTACTGTCCCCACAAACCTGAAATTTGCCATTTTAAACACCATTTTAAACTGTACAACAGTAAAGAAAAGCACATGGAGCGGCATGCAAGTAATAATAATAGGAACACAGGACAAATACTTACTTTTTAGAAGCAGTTTCCTGATCTTTCTGTACTGATCGTGCTCCCTCAATTTCAGGTCTGACCAGCGTTTCCTCAATTGCTCCTTGGATCGTCGTACCCCAAAATTCCTGTGCAGACTTCTCACAACTTTAGTCATGATCTTGGCCTTTCTCACATTTGGGTTTGGGTACGGTCCATACTTCCCATCATAGTCGGCCCTCTTCAAAATGTCCACCATCTCCACCATCTCTACAAAGGACATATTTGAGGCCTTAAACCTCCTCCTGGATCGGGACATTTCTGGCTCCAGGCTTTCCTCGTCATTGCTGCTATTATCACGCACCTCTTGTCTCTCCGCCATGTTCTCTTCCACTGCGCCGAAAGAGAAGGGGCGGGAAATACACTCAAAAGAAGGCCAGGGGCGGAGTTTCATGCATGCGCAATGTAGATAAAGCATAACATGCTTGCGTCGTACGTACAATCTGTGAGCGGAGGACGGAGTAGCGTAAGCGCCGATCGTGAAAACGAAGGTACAATTTTAACTTGGGGCATCAGTGGTTAGTGGCCTATACTGCTTATAGATTGAGGCCTATATTGGGACAAGATTAGGAGAGTTTAGCCTGACGTTAGGGTTTGTCTTGTGTTGTGTCTTGCAGAGATAATGGATACATTTAATGACCATGACTTCCTCCCCAACTTTATTGATAAGTACAGGGAGCTGCCCTGTCTGTGGCAACACCAATTTTATAACAACAAACTAAAGAGGAAGGCAGTGCTGGATCAACTGTTGGATTTGGTGAAGCTGGCAATTCCCAAGGCAGACATCACCTATTTGATGTGCAAAATTGGTGGCCTGAGGAGCATGTATAATAGGGAGTGCAAAAAGGTCCAGGATTCCATGAGATCAGGAGCAGCAGCAGATGTTGTTTATGTCCCCAGGCTGTGGTACTATGACAGACTGCAGTTTTTGTCAGACCAGAGTGAACCCAGGCCATTACTCTCAACCCTTCCTTGCGCTCTTCCTTCCACCTCAGATGAGGCTTCCAACGTACAACCTGGGCCTTCCACCCAGGAAGAAGATGTGGAGGAGCCCAGCTTGAGCCAGGTATAGCATTGTTCAACATATTTCTTGTCAAAAAATGTATGATGTTAACTAGATGTTATTATTGATCACTAATTTCTGATTTAACAAAGTGGTTTACATATCAATAGACAATAGTAGCCAAAAATGATTGGGACAAGAATGAAAAATGCTGGGGTCACAATGATAGTCTTTTCTATTTGTTAACATTCAATTTGAAACAGTCATGAGCTCAAAATTGTGTCTGATTGATGACCAAAAATCTAAAACTATGTCCCATTTTTATACACAGGAAAGCCTCAGCCAGGAGGAGGCCGTGGAAAGCGGCAGCCAGGAGGTGGCCATGGAAAGTGGCAGCCAGGAGGTGGCCATGGAAAGTGGCAGCCAGGAGGTGGCCATGGAAAGTGGCAGCCAGGAGGTGGCTGTGGAAAGTGGCAGCCAGGAGGTGGCTGTGCCTAGTAGCCTGACCGAATCCCAAGTTCCTCCCCTCCACCTTCCAACAAAAAGGACCAGGAAGGTGAGGAACCTGGAGGAGTTAGCGACTGACTTGATTCGGCAGGCTACTGCGGTCCTCACAAACACCCCTAGTGTCCAGGTCCTTTGCGTGTATGCCGGCCAGTAAAATTCAAGCAATGGAGGAGGGGCAGCACCTCATCTGTGAGGAGGTCATATTTCAGGCCCTAAATAAGGGGGTGAGGAGCCAACTCACCAATAAAAGCCACATCTATGAGTTGGACCATATGACTCCTCCACCACCTCCAGCAACATCTCCAACACCACAGCCAAAGCCTGGAAGGAAGCATGCAAGGAAGTGTTGAGAGTGATGGCCTGGGTTTGGTGTGGTCTGGCAAAAGACGCAGGCTGTTGTAAGACCACAGCCTCGGGACATATATGTCATCTGCTGCTGCTCCCGATCTTTCGGAGTCCTATTGTGCTCCCTATTAAATGGACTCCTCAGGCTACCAATTCAAAATGTGCAGAGTGATGAATGTGCTATCTCCATTATGAACAGTAGTTTTAAAAGACCGAGCGCTTCCGTCTCAAGCTTGAATCTGAGCATGTGTGGAATTTGGTGCGTCGGACTTGTGTACACAAGCTCGGAATTTCCAACAACAAAGTTTTTTGGCGGAAAATTTGAGAACCTGCTCTCAAATATTTGTGAGCGGAAATTCCGACAGCAAATGTCCGATGGAGCATACACACGGTTGGACTTTCCGACAACAAGCTCACATCAAACATTTCCCGTCGGAAATTCCGACCGTGTGCACGCAGCATTAGTTTTGGTGAAAACTATTTAAGATGTAATTGGGTTAGAATCCTGTAACACAGCCCCAGGGATCAGAAACTCACTGCACCGTGTGTACCAGGCTGGTGGCACTTGTAGTAAGAGAAAGCCTTCAGTCTCTGATCTAAGTCCCAAAGAGCAGATTAGCAGAGGTGTCCCTGTTCTGTCCATCTTTGCAAGGAAACTTTCCCTATCTCTTCACACTGAGGTTGATTTACTAAAGGAAAATAGACTGTGCAATTTGAAAAGTTCAGTTGCACTCTGCAAGTTTTGTTGCTCCAGAGCTTAGTAAATAAGCAGAAGCTCTGCTGACTTCCATCATCCAATCATTTGCAAGCAAAAATTAAGTTTTTTTTATTCTCCTTGCATGTGATTGGGTACCCTTTGCAAAGTGAAGCCTTACCTCATTTACTAAGCTCTGGAGCAACTGTACTTGCAGAGGGCAACTGCTTTGCAAAGTGCACAGTCTATTTGCCCGTAGTGAATCAACCCCACTGTCCCTAACCAGGGAGAGCTTTATCGCTATGCTGAAAACTTTGAAAAATGCGAGCCAACTGCAGTGGGACAGTGCTATTTATTAGCAATACCCTCACTAAAGATGGACGCAGGGGTCACCCAGGGTTGCAGCATCCAACTCGGGCAGCTGCTCTCCTGATGACACTTATGGAAGCTCCAGAGGAACAGCGCCTGTAAAGCGCCTGAAAACTGCCTCCCATGCCACCCGAGTGTGAAAGCCGAGTGCTTGCACACTGGGGCGGTGCGCTTGCGGGACGTTAGAAAAAATCCTGCAAGCAGAATCTTTGGAGTGGTTTGGGAGTGCTGTATACAAAATGCCCCTGCTCATTGCAATGAATGGGCAGCGCTTCAGAAGCTTTTTTGAGGTTAAAAATGCCTCACTAATGACTGAAAAGTGCCGCTTAAACAACGGTAAAGCACTGCTAAAACAAGCTGCGCTTTACAGCTGACGCATGGGCGGTCCCAGTGTGAAAGGGTTCTTAGCTTCCATTTCTTCCCCCTGTACAGCGGCCATGACACAGCACCACCTACAGGCATGAGGTCACACTGTACCTGCCTACACTTGTCTACTGATTTCAGTTTGCAGAGAATTTCATCACAGTGTTCATTCATATTCACAGGTCCAGTGGTAAAATGTCTGGTCTGGTTAAATGTTCTGCATGCTATGCCTCAACTTCCATGTGAAAACACTTTCAGAGCTTGTGGAGTACTACAACCTCCACCAGCATGTCCCAGGCAGCTGCCTAATTACTGGCAACTCTATCAGCTTACAGAATAGAAGAGAAAGTAGAAATCATGTCGAAGTATACAAGGAATAGGAAAATAAAGAAAGGTAAGTACAATTATATTATTAACTTACAGGCGACAATAATTTATTTTCCATGAGAAAGTTTTTGTCCCTTATATCTAAGTAAACCTGATGCAATGCATGTGCCAAAGTATAAACTGCATTATATATACTGTAACTATGAAATGAAAAATCTCTGTACATTTTAGGTAAAATGGAATCCTGAATGCTATTCTCAGTACAGTTCACAGATGTATAATCACAGATGAATAGTTCTTCCCATAGTAATTTAAGGAAAATATCATTTGGGTAAAGTTTAGGGCTTAGGCTTAGAACAAAGCTCTCAAAGCCAGGTATTTTATTGGTAGCAACACTGACAGCAATACTTCCATTGAAAGGTTGGAAATTTAAAAAGTAGTAATCAAAGCCAGCAGAGATATCCCACTGAGAGGCAATGATCCATACCTTCTGTTTAATGGGAAACATATATAGGATAATTCGTAATGTTCTTATGTATTCCTGATCAACAAACAGAATAATAACATTAACTGATGTTGTGATTAATAATTGAGCAATCCTATTTCTTTTACTTTCACTTAAAGCATCATGATACGGGATGAATTCTATAAACGCAGAGCAATAACCAATATGTGTTAGCTCTTTCTGAAGGAACTGACTGAACTTTAGACCAGACTCATTATCTGAAACCAAGACACCAATCCATGTCCATTCAAAATGTTGAATTAAATGTATAAATGCTTTGAATTGATCATAGTCATTTGGCACTGTACGGTAGAAAAATGGAAACTGAACTTTATCACTAAGGACAGAATCCATGGTTGCATAGCTAATCTGGGAGATTAAAATATATTTTTTTACATTTAATACATAAATAAATAAATCACAATATATAAAAAGCAAAAAGGAAAAAATAAATATCTATCTATATATTTATCTACATAATTGTATAAAATTAATAACATTTTCTATGCTTTTTATACACTAAAACTTACACTATACACTATACCCCAAACTTACCCCTCCCTCAACCAGGTGGTAAATTGAAATGTTTCAATATTTCAGTCCTAGTGACTGATTAAAATACATGCCCTTTCCATAAAAGTATGTATCAGTAATCCTCATCAGCATGCCTTCTTTATAAAAAATAATTGTTTGTTGGTCAAGGTTGGTTAAGATTATTTTCTGAATTAGTTTTTGGTAGGGCCGCCCTGATCACTGGTATCAAATTCAATTGGCTAGTATGTGTGCAATTGACTTAAAGCAACTCAAGAAAAAAGTGAAACGTAAATCAATTACCTTATTCCTTAGGCTTGAATGATTGCAAACACCTTTTTCTAAACCATCCTGCAGTGCAAAGTCACAGTTTCCTCTATTTCCTCAAAGCTAATATTCCGCCACAGGGACTGGGCATATTTTTCTGCTCATTATTTTATTGGGCACTAATCCCGTCACTGCCCCCATGAGTTCTCCTGCCTCTGGAGCCTATGAAAGAGAAACTGGCTACTGAAAGGTAGTCTCCACATCAAACAGGCAGAGATCTTGACTGCAAAATAAGGACCCCAGGAAATAACAGGGGGTACAGAGAAGGATCATCAGTGATGTGGTGGTTACTTCCCTCACGGACCTCTGTCATCTTTCCAGGTGCTGGGGTTTTGGCCTCTTGATTAGTCAGTGGGGGGTGATATCATACCACACTTGCCCATGGAAGTCAGCCATTCCATAAACAGCTGCAGTGTGCTGGGAATTCATGCAGAGCTGCACTTGCTCATCCTAGTTTGCATTCAATATAAAACTAGCAGCAGACAAGCAAATGAGTATTATTGCAAAGAAGACATAGCATGTCCCTTCTGTAATAACAAGCTGCCTGCTCACAGTTATCTACAACTTTGGATTTGTTCCATTGTAAGAAAAATGGACATTTGGATATTTCTATTTTCATACCAGCGATTAGTTAGAGAGGGTGAGAGTGGAGATTCATACTTTAACTGCTTCCTGCCCACTGTACTGTCAAATGATGGGCGGGAGCACTTGCATTCGGGGTCTTCCCACTCTCACCACACTTGTGCTCCCGCGGGGGCATGGCAATCAGTGGTGCGGTCTGTCCCTGGGACACTGCACATCACCGATCCCAGTAAAGAGCCGATGACAAGGCTGATCACATGTAAACAAGGAAATGCCAGTTATCGGCATTCCTCTCCTCATGCTGCACCGATCTTCAGTGCAGCCCCAACAGTGATGCCAATCAGTGTCCATCAGTGATGCCAATCAGTGGCCATCAGTGATGCCTGTCAATACTCCCTTTCAGTGCCCATAAGTGCTGGATTTTTAGTGCCTCCTCATCAGTGCAGCCTCAGCAGTGCCCATCAGTGCAGTTTATCAGTGCTTGTCAGATTCGTCACATTAGTGAAAAAGAAAAATTACTTATTTCCAAAATTTTATAACACAAACTGAAAAAAAATGTTTTTTTCAAAATGTTTGGTCTTTTTTTTGTGTGATTAGGATAAAGAAAACCCAGTGGTGATTAAATACCACCAAAAGAAAGTTATATGTTTCCCAACTTGTTTATCAAAATGTTTGGGTACAGCGCTGCATGACCGCACAATTGTAATTTAAAAGGCAACAGTGCTGAAAGCTGAAAATTGGCCTGGGTAGAAGGGGGTAAAAGTGCCCAGTAGGGAAGTGGTTAATATGCTATGCCATTTAAAAAAAAAAAAAATCTACTTTTGTCTCTGAGGGATCTCACATGATCCCATTTTTTTTTAACTTGCCATAGCGGGAGGTGCATATAGACATTTATCCTGACATACCACCCACAGGTGATAAAGTGCCTTGCAAAAGTATTCATACCCCATTGAAATTTTCCACATTTTGTCATGTTACAACCAAAGACGTAAATGTATTTTATTGGGATTTTATGTTATAGGCCAGCACAAAGTGGCAAATAATTGTGAAGTAGAAGGAAAATGATAAATGGTTTTCAAGTTTTTTTACAAATAAATATGTGAAACGTTTGGCGTGCGTTTGTATTCAGCCCCCCGAGTAAATACTTTGTAGAAGCACCTTTCACTGCAATTACAGCTGCAAGTCTTTTTGGGTATGTCTCTACCAGCTTGGCACATCTAGAGAGTGAAAATTTTGCCCATTTTTCTTTGCAAAATAGCTCAAGCTCTGTCAGATTGGATGGAGGGCGTCTGTGAACAGCAATTTCTAAGTCTTGCCACAGACCCTCAATTGGATTAAGGTCTGGAATTCGACTGTGCCATTCTAACAGAAGAGTATGCTTTGATCTACACTATTCTAGTTCTGGCTGTATGTTTAGGGTCCTTGTCCTGCTGGAAGGTGGACCTCCGCCCCAGTATCAAGTCTTTTACAGAGTCTAATTCCCTGTACACACGGTCGGATTTTCCGACGGAAAATGTGTGATCAGAGCTTGTTATCGGAAATTCCAACCATGTGTGGGCTCCATCGAACTTTTTCCATAGGATTTTCCGTCACACAAAGTTTGAGAGCAGGCTATAAAATTTTCCGACAACAAAATCCGATTGCATCAATGTGTGGACAATTCCGATGCATAAAGTGCAACGCATGCTCAGAATAATTCCGAGATGGAACTGCTTGGTCTGGTAAAATTAGCATTCGGTATGGATATAGCACTATCGTCACGCTGCAATGTTTTAAAATGGTTAATGCAATGCACTCTCTTCTTCTATATAATGCTAGAAGAATGAAGTTGTTTTGCTGCTCATATTCACACAGACTTCTCACAAACTTCTTTCTTTATTATTTTTCGTGATTTCATCAATATAATATTTTTATTTGTCACATCTACTGAAAAAATATTATTTTTTGGATGTTTTTATATTAAATATTTTTTTTTTTTGATTTTTTTAAAGCCTGATCTTGTGTTTTATTTTTATTTTTTTATTTTTTTACTCCAGAATAGTTTTGGGTGTGTTTTGTGTGTCAAGTTACCACAACACCATTATTATCTTGTATTATTTAATCTCAAGGAGGTTGGTTGGTGTAGGTGTCTCTTGTTGATTTCACATTGTATTTTTGAAATGTACCTGCCTCCTCACAAACAAACTGTCCTTTTTGAAGGAAAACATACACAGGCGAGTATAATAAATCAAACCAAAAATTTATCAAGGGGTCCTAACCAAAGAAAGAGGGAGGCAACACTGGAGAAACAGCAAAAATTGGCAAAGCCTTTGGCCTCCAGGGCACACATCAACTATTTTACTGCAAAATTGGTGGCCTGAGGAGTCCATATATTTAAGGGAGTACAATCTGGTCCAGAAGTCCAAGAGATCATGAACAGTAGCAGCTGACATCTATGTCCCCAGGCTGTGGTCATACAAGAACCTGCATCTTTTGTCAGACCAGACTGAACCCAGGGCATTCACTCTCTTGTCTTCCTTCCACGCTTCCTTCCACGCTGTGTCTGTGGTGGTGGAGTTGTGGCAGGAGGAGGAGGAAGATGGTCCAACTCACTCAGGTGGGTATTGGGTGTGATTTCGCTCTCAACCCCTTATTTAATGTTTTATAAATGATTTCCTCACACATGAGGCATTGGCCCTCCTGCATGTCCTGCAGTTTTGTGGCAGCCATGGAGGCAAAGGCCTCTTCACGAGTGGAGGTGGTTCTGAGGGACGCAGAAGCCTCCTGAATCAGCCTGGGTGCTGAATCCTCCATGTTACTCCCTTTCCTGGGTCTTTTGTTTGGGAGGCTGAGGGAAGGAACCTGCGATTCTGTGAGGCTCCTACTGGGCCCGGCCACCTCCTGGCTGACACTTACCCCCGCCTCCTCCGGGCTGCCACTAACCCCCGCCTCCTCCTGGCTGCCACATTCTACAGCCTCCTCCTGTGTGCCGCATTCCACAGCCTCCGCCTGGCTGAGGTCTTCCTGTGTATGAAAAAGGGACATAGTTTTAGTTTTTTCTTCATCAATCAAACACAATTTTCATCTTATGACTGTTGCAAATTGAATGTTAACAAATATAACAGATTATCATTCTGAGCCCAGCATTTTTCATTCTTATCCCAATTATTTTGCCCACTACTGTCTATTGATATGTAAAACACTTTATTAAATCAGCAATTAGTGATCAATAATAACATCTAGTAAACATCATTTATTTATTGACCAGAAATCTGTAGAACAATGCTATACCTGGCTCAAGCTGGGCTCCTCCACTTCTTCCTGGCTGGAAGTCCCAGGTTGGGCATCGAAGCCTCAGCTGGGGTGGAAGATGGGGTGGAAGGAAAAGTGGAAGGAAGGGTTGAAAGGGATTCCCTGACTTCAGTCTGGTCTGACAGAATTCACAGTCTCTCAAAGTACCACAGCCTGTGGACATAAACGTCATCTGCTGCAGCTCCGGATCTCTGGGAATCCTGGACCTTCTTGCGCTCCCTAAGATAAGTGCTCCTCAGGCCACCAATTTTGGCTTTTAAATAGGGGATGCTTGCTGTGGGGACCACCGGCTTCACCAACTCCAGCACTTTCTCCAGCGCTGCCTGCCTCTTTTGTTTATGATTATATTGTGGGTGTTTGACCTGCCATAGACAGAGCAGCTCCCTGTACTTGTTCTAAGAACAGGGGGAGGAAGTTGTGGTCATTGAAGCCATCCATTTTATCTGCAATACACAAGACGAACCCTAATGTCAGGCTAAAGTCTCCTAATCTTGTCCCAATATAGGCCTCAATCTATAAGCAGTATAGGCCCAAGTTTAAATCTTACCTTCATTATCACGATTGGCGCTTCCAATACTCCTTCCTCCGCTCACAGATCGTACATACTACGCATGCGTGTTATGCTTTATATACACTGTGCATGCGTGAAACTCCGCCCGTCCCTGACGTTCTTTCTAGTCTATTCCCCGCCCCTTTTCGTTCGGCGCAGTGGGGAAGAGCCCACGGCGGAGACACAACAGGTGCGTGCTAATTACAGCGACGAGGAAGATGAGGAAAGCCCTGAGCCAGAAACGTCACGATCCCAGGGTAAATTTAAGGCCTCAAATATGGCCTTTGTTGAGATGGTGGAGATGGTCAACATACTGAAGAGGGCCGACTATGACGGGAAGTATGGACCTTACCCCAACCCCAATATCAGAAAGGCCAAGATCATGACTAAAGTTGTGAAGAGTCTGCACCGAAATTTTGGGGTACTTCGATCCAAGGATCAACTGAGGAAGTGGTGGTCGGACCTCAAATTAAGGGAGCACGATCAGTATAGAAGGATCAGAAGAGTGCTTCAAAAAAGTAAGTAGTTGGCCTGTGTTCCTATTCGTTATTTTTATAATGTTCGTGCTGCTCCATGTGCTTTTCTTTACTGTACAGTTTAACCGGTTCCTGACCGGCTCATGTAGATATGCGTCGGCAGAATGGCACGACTGCGCAAAGTAACGTACCCGTACGTTACTTTGAATTTGTTGTAAACAGCATCTCCCCGTTCTGCCTAGTGACAGTGTCACTCGATCTCTGCTTCCTGTCATCGGGAGCAGAGATCAGTGACGTCACACACACAGCTTATCCCCCTGACAGTTAGAATCACTCCCATAGGACATACTTAACCCCTCCCCGCCCCCTAGTGGTTAACCCTTTCACTGCCAGTGTCATTTACACAGGAATCAGTGCATTTTTATAGCACTGATTGTTGTATAAATGACAATGGTCCCAAAAATGTGTCAAAAATGTTCGATGTGTCCGCCATAATGTCGCAGTCACAAAAAAAAATCGCTAATCGCCGCCAAAACTAGTAAAAAAAAAAAATGATTAATAAAAATGCCATAAAACTATCCCCTATTTTGTAAGCGCTATAACCTTTGCGCAAGCCAATCAATAAATGCTTATTGCGATTTTTTTTTACCAAAAATATGTAGAAGAATATGTATCGGCCTAAACTGAGGAAAAAAATGTTTTTTAACCCCTTCCCGCCGACCGTACGCAGATATGCGTACTCGGCTTTCCGGGGTTATACCGGGATGATGCCCGCAGCTGCAGGCATCATCCTGGTACCGTTGTTTACAGTGGGCAATCGGCTACCCGAGTATAACAACCGATGCGGCTAAAAGCCGCTTGGTTGTTATACTGGAGGAGTGGGAGGGGACATCCCCCCTCCCGCCGCCTCCCACCACTGTTACCGGGCCTCCCGTGCGATTGGGAGGCCCGGTGTCTAATTGTGTGCCTTCGGCAGCTGGGGGCGGGCTGGAACAAAGCTGTGGGTGGCTTCATTCCAGCCTTCTCATTGTAAATGCGGAAGCGACGTCATGACGTAATTTCCCGTTTACTCGGCTGCCAATGGTGCCGAATTTAAAAAAGTACACAGTATTCAGAATCGCCGTTTTTGGCGATCTGAATACTTTGAAGTGCAGAGGAGGGATCGGGGGTCTTTTAGACCCCCGATCCCTCCATAAAGAGTACCTGTCACCACCTATTACTGTCACAAGGGATGTTTACATTCCTTGTGACAGCAATAAAAGTAAAAAAAATTTTTTTTTTTTAAAACACAATTTATAAAGTAAAAAAATAAATAAAATAAATAAATAAAAACATTTTTTTTAAAGTTCTCCTGTCCCCGCGAGTTCGCGCAGCAAAGAAAACACATAAGGAAGTTGCGCCCGCATATGTAAACGGTGTTCATATCACACATGTGAGGTATCGCCGCGATTGTCAGAGCGAGAGCAATAATTCTAGTCCTAGACCTCCTCTGTAACTCAAATCTGGTAACCGTAAAAAAATTTTAAAGCATCGCCTATGGAAATTCATAGGTACCGTAGTTTGTCACCATTCCACGAGTGCGTGCAATTATAAAGGGTGACATGTTTGGTATCTATTTACTCGACGTAACATCATCTTTCACATTATACAAAAAAATTGGGGTAACTTTACTGTTTGGATTTTTTAAAATTCATGAAAGTGTCCCTTTTCCAAAAATTTGTGTTTAAAACACCGCTGCACAAATACCGTGTGATAAAAAATATTGCAACAATCGTCATTTTATTCTCTAGATTCTCTGCTAAAAAAATATATATAATGTTTGGGAACTCTAAGTAATTTTCTAGCAAAAAATACGGATTTTAACTTGTAAACACCAAATTTCAAAAATAGGCTTAGTCATGAAAGGGTTAATATATTTTTGGGGGATATTTATTATAGCAAAGAGTAAAAAATAATGCGTTTTTTTCAAAATTGTCGCTCTTATTTTGTTTATAGCGTAAAAAATAAAAATCACAGAGGTGATCAAATACCACCAAAAGAAAAATCTATTTGTGGGAAAAAAAGGACGTCAATTTTGTTTCAGAGCCACGTCGCACAACCGCGCAATTGTCAGTTAAAGCGACGCAATGCTGAATCACAAAAAGTGCTCTGGTCAGGAAGGGGGTAAATCCTTCCGGGGCTGAAGTGGTCAAAATGGCAACTTTCATGGTCATGGACACATTATTCGTTCATAGGAAACATTGTTCCTTCGGCCAAAAAAAACACCATGTTTTGTCCAGATGCATTTCAATACATTTTTTCTGGCCTACTTCTCTTAAAATAATTTTGGTGTCTAGATGGGTTTTTAACTAGAATGAAATGCAAACTAGATTCTGTGTAAGGAGAGGACACTCAGCAGCTGTTTACACATCTGGACGCTGGAGCACTAGTGTGGGACACAAGAACACCCTTTTTATTAGGGGGTCCCACACAGGTGCTCCAGTGTATACTATAGGGGTGTCTCCATCTGTGAAGCTTGTACAAAACAGGCAAGTATTCAAGCTTAACAAAGGAAAACAATATTTCTTCATCTTGAAACTCTGCCAAAATAGACAATTGTACACCACTTCCAAGCAATGTTTCATATTCCTATTTCTGCCATCAAATATCTGTGTGCTAAGTATACTTTTTTTTTTTTACATAGGGGAGAAAAGACTTGGAGGACACCACTCATCAGAGGAGACAACAGACCCCCCCACCTCAGGAAGAAGGGGAAATCCCCCAAAGCCAAGCAGAGGAGGGAGACGTGGTGGAAATTGTCACCACAACAGGTGAGTGTCTGCGACCACAGGCTCAGGTAAGAGATAGATGCCTGCATATTTATAATACATGGTGTGTGTTTTTTTTCTATATTTTTAGGTGATCGTGATGTTGTGGATGAAGGTCATTTTACCAGTGAAAGTGCCCAGATCCTGATCGGGGAGATCATGGGGTGTAATAGGGACTTGGAAAACGTCAAGCAAAACATCAATGAAGTTCAAAACAAAATGAAGAACATCATTGATGTTTTAGGGAGAGTTTAAAACCCCTCAAAATCCCTTACTTCTTTCTGCTTTATTTTTCTGAAAATTTTTTGCACATTTTTTGACATATTCTAGAAAAGCCAAATTTTGAAGATGCACACAGTGTGTCAACATGTGCTATCTGCCATCACGGGAGATCAATGTACGCGTTTTGGGGGTGCAACCCCTTCCTCAAAAATAAAGTAGCTGAGAGGAAGGGGTTGCACCCACAAAACACGTCCATTGATCCCCCGAGATGGCAGCTAGCACATGTTGACATTCGGCAATTTGTGTGCATCTTCAAAATTTGGCTTTTCCAGAGGTGACTTCACCCCATCTGAATGCAATATCAAACACAGTTTATTAATACTCATGTCTGATATTGCATTCAATTTCTACAAAAGTTGAACTTTGTAAGTTCCAGATTTGTGTATTTCTTGTTGGTTTTAAAAACCTTTTATAAATGCACATGTGACTGTGCTTTGATTAAGAAGATTGAGAATCAACAATGTGTGGCTTCTTCTTTCAATGCTCAAAAACATTTTTGGGTTGTAAAGTTGGTGTTTTCAGTCGCAATGGGGGTTATTTACTAAAGGCAAATCCACTTTGCACTACAAGTGCAGTTTCTGTGCAGTCTAGAGTGAACTTGTAGCACAAAGTGTCTTTGCCTTTAGTAAATAAAACCCAACAGTACTTTTTAATTTTACACAGTCACGCCATTTTCAGGACTCCCCAAATTTCAGTCAGGGTCAGCTAAAAGAAAGACAAGCAGTAAATCTAAGCAAATATTTGTTCAGCTTAAAAAAATTTTTTACTTAAAAATGTCTCAGACATTGTCTGGCATATTGATGGCCCCCCTACCCGCAAAGTATTCCATGTATCTTAGACGGACCTTGTGGGCACTCTGGGGGGGGGGCAAGCTAGGACGGCCAGCTTCAAGCGCTATTAGGGTTGGTTTATTTGGATAAATTCCGGCTTCAGGCCCAACTGAGCCAGCATAGTTCACAGAATTTCTCCTTAAAAAGTTGTGGAGAACACAGCAAGCCAGGATGATGTGATTGAGTTTATATTCCGCCATGTGTATGGGTGTAAGAAATAGGCGGAACCGGCTGGCCATTATTCTAAATGTGTTCTCCACCACTCTTCTGGCTCTGGCCAGCCGGTAATTAAAAACCCTCTGGTCGGGGGTGAGGGTCCTCATAGGAAATGGCCGCATAAGATGGTCCCCCAGCGCAAACGCTTCATCCGCAATGAAGATGAATGGGAGTCCTTCCGCATTGTCTTCTGGAGGTAGCAAGTCCAAGCTGCCATTCTGGAGATGCCTGTAGAACTCTGTGTGGGCAATGACTCCACCATCTGACATACGGCCATTCTTCCCCACGTCCACATACAGGAACTCATATGTAGCCGACACCACCGCCAACATCACAATACTATTGAACCCCTTTTAGTTGTAATAGTATGACCCCGATTTGGGTGGTGGGACAATGTGGACGTGTTTCCCATTAATTGCCCCTCCACAGTTAGAAAAGTCCCACCGCTGGGCAAAGTGGGAGGCCACAGTCTGCCATTCCTGTGGGTTGGAAGGAAACTGTGGAGTCAAACAAGAAAAAAAAATGTATAATTTTGCAAATAAACATGGAAAGCAGATTAGACACAAACATTCTTGGCCAACATTAGTATAACATTTATTTTAGGGAGTATTTAAAGACAAAGGTATAAGGTCCACCTATCAGACCCCCCCCCATGGGCCATTTTAGAAATTTTATTGTGGGGGGGGGTGTTTTAGACAGGTAACCCTCTCCACTTCATTGAGAGCTGAATGCATAAATAATGTATATTACATTGGCCAGTCCCTCCTTACTTACACTATTGGCAGCCCACTGGACAGGTAAGAAGTGTCATAATACAAAGAGATAAATACACACTGTACACATTTTAGCACATTTTTACATTCTGCTATTACCTATCAAGATAATAATAGGATGCAAAAACTTTTAACATTACCATTTGAAAGTATTCAGGCAGGCCCTTGCACTACATGCTTTGGGGAATTCATCCATAAATATGACCACAAAAGAGGTGGGTATATAGTGTGTATGGGTTTGGCAAAGTCAGCATATAGAGGATTGAGGATAGAGGATTGGTATCAGCTGAGTTAGCAGTTGGGGGGAGGGAGGTTTCCAAATGATTTTGGGACCCAAAAAAAAGCCTCTGGCACTCTGCCTGAATTTAAAGCACAAATCACAATTTTACACATTTTAGGGGATGTTTAGGGTAAAGCACTACTATGGAGCTGACAAAATACATTGTTAAGTGACTACACGAGGTGAATATAGGCCCAGGAAAGCATGCTGGGGAGGTAAGTGAAGGCAAATATGTATGAAGGACAAAAAAAATAACATAAAAATCCAGCATGCTTGAGGACAAAGGGGACATTCAAAGCATATTACAATCATGGTAATTAGGGAATGAGGAAAGAAATACAATACATTCGTAAACATTCTATACATAACATGTGATGTTAAAGGATAAAAAATCTTACCTTAATATACTCCTTCTAGAGGACCTGGATTATGGCAGAACAGGTCTCCGGGATAATGATCCCCAGAGCTTGGGGGGAGATGCCTGTCGAGAACTTGAGGTCCTGCAGGCTTCTCCCCGTCGCCAAGTACAGCAGGGTGGCTTGCCTCATGCAGGTATCCAGCCTGCTAATATAAGGGGTCAGTAAAGCCAACAAACAGTGATATACGGGGTCTGTCATCCGGAGAAAGTTCCTGAAATCGTCAGGGTTATTCTCACGGATCTCACGGAGCAAAGACATGTGACAGAACTGGTCACGCTGGAGCAACCAATTCTTGGTCCATGAACTCCTCCTCGCCCTGTTCATGGACTGAGCTTGTGTCAAAGTAAGAAACCCAACACCAAGCCCCTGCACAGCACAAACTCTACGATGAGTATGTACACGCAACATGGCTAGAAAGCAGTCGGCTGGTCAGAACAAAGTAACAGGACGAACTGAAGAACAGCAAGGCCTGTGAAGAGCGACCTGAAAATCAGTAACAAATGAACAAGAACACAATGACAAAGTCAATGGTAACTCGCTGCACGCACTGAAGAACAGATACAAACCCACAAGCACAAACTGAACACCAGAAAAAACAAACTGAAAACCATGAGTCTAAAAAAGCGCGAATCGTCTCTCATCAAACTTTTACTAACACAAGATTAGCAAAAAGAGCCCAAAGGGTGCCGTGCTTGGTACTGAACTGCCCTTTTATAGTCTCGTCTTACGTGGTGTACGTCACCGCATTCTTGGCGTTCAGAAATTCCGACAACTTTGTGCGACCATGTGTATGCAAAACATGTTTGAGCCAACATCCATTGGAAAAAATCCATGGATTTTGTTGTCAGAATATCCGATCAATGTCCGACCGTGTGTACGGGGCATAACAAGTTTTCTTCTAAGATTGCCCTGTATTTGGCTCCATCCATCTTCCCACCAACTCTAACCAGCTTTCTTGCCCCTGCTGAAGAAAAGCATCTCCACAACATGGTGCTGCCCCCACCATGTTTCACCGTGGGGATGGTGTGTTCAGGATAATATGCAGCGTTAGTTTTCCGCCACACATAGCGTTTTGCTTTTAGGCCAAAAAGTTCAATTTTGGTCTCATCTGACCAGAGCACTTTCTTCCACATGTTTGCTGTGTCCCCAACTTGGCTACTTGCAAACTGCAAACTGGACTTCTTATGGCTTTCATTCAACAATGGCTTTCTTCTTGCCACTCTTCCATACAGGCCAGATTTTGGAGTGTACGACTAATAGTTGTCCTGAGGACAGATTCTCCCACCTGAGCTATGGATCTCTGCAGCTCCCCCAGAGTTACCATGGGCCTCTTGGCTGCCTCTCTGATTATTGCTCTCCTTGCCTGGCCTGTCAGTTTAGGTGGATGACCATGTCTTGGTAGGTTTGTAGTTTGGTTTGCAATACTCTTTCCATTTTCGGATGATGGATTGAACAGTGCTCCATGAGACGTTCAAAGCTTGGGATATTTTTTTATAACCTAACCCTGCTTTAAACTTCTCCACAACTTTATCCCTGACCTGTCTGGTGTGTTCCTTGGCCTTCATGATGCTTATTGTTAACTAAGGTTCTCTAACAAACTTCTGAGGGCTTCACAGAACAGCTGTATTTATAATGAGATTAAAATACGCATAGGTGGACTATATTTAATGATTAAATGATTTTTCCAGGCAATTGGTTTCACTAGATTTTAGTTAGGGGTATCAGAGTAAAGGGGGCTGAATACAAATGCACAACACAATTTTCAGATATTTATTTGTAAAAAATTTGGAAAACCATTTATCATTTTTCTTCCACTTCACAATTATGCGCTACTTTGTATTGGTCTATCACATAAAATCCCAATACAATACATTTGGTTGTAACATGACAAAATGTGGAATATTTCAAGGGGTATGAATACTTTTTCAAGGCACTGTGTACATGGTATTGTATCCTGTTCCTTCACAGATTTGGCCTGATTTACAAAAGGATATGTGGGGGCAACCAAATTATATCTGCATGATATTTACTATGTGACTAGCTGCAGAAAACATGCGCCAATTCTTGTGGTATATGTTTTGCTATGAATTGTTTGCTGCAGCATTTGAGCATACACTAGCTAGACTTGGCAAGTCTTCAAATAATGTGATTTTTCTTTAATGTTTTTAGGGTCTGACAGGTGTTAGAGATTTTGCATGCGTACCCCATTTATGAACAAAACCACATGAAGTGAATACCAATATTATTAAAAGCAACTGTAGAAACCAGTAAAAAAAAGAAAAAGCAATGGTGCATACTGCGCTGGTATCACCCTGTGAACAGGTATGCTATGTGTGGCTTCAGCTAGTGCATACAGTATATATAGTTTAATATGCTGTTGCCTCTGAACAGGTTTTCAGTAAAAAAAAATCCCTGCCTGATTTCTGCCTTCCACTACATAAACAGCACAAATATGTTTTACTATTGCTGTGTTTGGTGCATTATATTTAATTTCATAAAATGTTAGAATGCAGCCTGTCATGTAATTTGTGAGAACAGAAGGTACACAATCAGAAAATCTGATTTTTGGGGGGGTGTTCAACACCCATGGCAAACTAAAACTGTATGGTTCCCACTGAACATCAGTGTTCGATCAGATAGATGCAGGGATTGTGTTTATTTGTTGGCAGGTGTAGTGTCCTTTATTTGCTGTCCCTCCCTTAGTGATGCAATGGGTGGAATCTGTGCCCCTTTTAATAACAGCTATGAGTGGGGCCTGGCAGTTTGGGTATGGGAACAGGACACCCCTGATTAATACCGCATAGGTCTGTGTCCTGTATGCAGGAGTGCGACAGACCTACCTGGGACATTGGATTTTGGAGAGGACTAGAGGCTAGCCTCCTACCCACTGAATATGGCCCATGGAGAGAGCAGCCATTTCTCTAATGATGGACACCCACATATGGAACCTTAGGGCGAAGCTTGGATTACTTCACTGAATAAGGACAATAAAGCTTCCCTTCTGGAGAAGATGGAAAGAACTAATATTAATCTTGTACAGGTTAATGGTCAGAGGGAATTTGGTGGGCCTCCTGCAGATTGGTTTGGAGAGGCTCCTTCACTTGGGACAGAAATATTTATCAACAATGTCCCTTAATAAATCTTTGAAGATAAATTAACTCAACCTTTTCAGACTGCTGGAATATTGTAGGAGTTTGTCTTTTAGACTGTTGTAGACTTTTTGCCGGATAGTCTGATATGGGGTGGATTTTGCTATGTGTTTATCGTTAAGTGTCTTTCTCCCATTGTGTGTGTCTGTCTGCCTGAGCATCTCTTGTAGATGAGATTATCCACTTAAGGACTTAGCGGGACTGGGACATTGCGACAGATCAGACACTTTTGACACTTTTTTGGGACCAGTGACATATATACATAGCCACTGATTACTGTATAAATGACACTGGCAGAGAAAGGGTTAACACTAGGGGGCGATCAAGGGGTTAAATGTTCCCTAGGGAGGCGTTGCTAACTGTGGGGGGAGTGTACTGACAGGGAGTAGAGAGAGATCACTGTTCCTGATCACTAGGAAGAGCAAATCTCTCTCTACTCCCCTGTCAGAATGTGGATCTGTCTATTTTCATTGACAGATCCCCGTCCTGGCTCTCTGTGAAGCGATCGCGGGTGGCCGGCAGACATTGCGGACGCCGGTCACACGCATTTGCTCCGGCGATGCACTGCGGGCGCATAGCCGTCCCAGTACAACTGCGGCGGCTGGTCAGCAAGTAGTTAATCTTGTGACCACTTTAACTTGTTATGGAACTATTGTGAGATGTTAGGTTTTATGCTTATATTAATGTGTATTGTACAGTACTTTGTATTCAGGGTTATAGGTGCCAAATAGTCTGGTCATCTAGGCTGGTTTAAAGCGGAGTTCCGGCGTTTTTTTTTTTTTTAAAGTCAGCAGCCACAAATACTGCAGCTGCTGACTTTTAAAATATGGACGGGGCGTGACTTGGATGGCTTCCGGAATGGACATGTCTCTCTGAAGCTCCTGGCATGGCCTGCCTGCACACTGCTAACCCCTGCACACTGGCACCGCTAACTATGGGCAAACCGCGCAAAAATAAAGAAGCTGACCCTCGGGGACAATCCACCAGGTCCTCCTCTGCTCCCCCGCTGCTTATCACAGAATATTTCGGCCACGGAGTTCGGGACCACACGCAGCCAAGATGGCGCCAGCTCCGTGTACAGCAGCCCTCTCCTTCACCTCGAGCCTCTCCGGGACACAGGAATACCAGGTATGGCTCTGAGGGGGATCTCCTGGCTGCTCATTCCCAAGCTACCCCTGCTAGCTCCCTGATCGGGGCCCCCGCTCCTTCTGGAGGACACCTGCTGTAGAGCCTCTCACAGCTGTTCCCCCCCTGTCTGGTGGAACTCCTGCCATCTCCATCTGCCTACCCCGCACAGCCATCCTCCTCCTGGGACTCATCCATCCCAGAATGGGACCCCTGCTCCCTCCCACAGTGATCCAAAGATCACAGGGACATAGCTCCCTCTCTCTCTCTGCATCAGAGGGATCCACCACAGGTTCCAGCACCCCCCCAAGCCCCACAGTCACCAGGGGCTCATTCACATGCAGGGCGCCCGCAAGGATCCTCCAAGAAAACAAAGCCCAACACTACCACCCCCCCAACCACCCCAGGGTTACTCCCTGCCAACATCCTATCCAGCCCCACCGCAGAACACGTATGTCCACAGTGCAACGGACTCTGATGCTGAACTCGAGGCATATACCTCCTGGTGAGACTATGTCTGTTGCATGCCCACAAAGCAGGACTTCCGTATGCTCATTCAAGAAGTATGCGAAACCTGCAGATCCGAGATTAACATGCTATGCACTGATCTCCACCAGCTATCTACTAAAGTCACATCCCTGGAGGAAGAAGTCTGCGACACTAAGCATAAACTCTCACAAATACACGAGCGCCTAGCCTCACAAGCCTCCACTCTCAGGGACTTTCAATGCCATCTTGAGGACCTCAACAATAGGGGCAGGTATAATAACATCAGGGTCCGCAGTTTACCTACAACTCTGCAAGCTATTTTCAACAATGTTCTGGGATGCCCGGAACACCAAAAAGTTAAAATAGACCGGACCCATCATGCCCTCCGCCCCCGCAGACCGGGGTCCCGACCATGAGACGTGATCTGTAGGGTACACAACTACACCCTCAAAGAGGACATTATGAGAAAAGCGTGCAACATGCACACCATTGACTTTGATGGCGCCTCCATACAGCTCTTCCCGGATCTGTGGTGGATCACCCTTCAGCAACGACGCTCCTTACAACCACTTCTCACTTCACTAAGAGAACATGATTTCCAATACCACTGGGGCTTCCCCTTCAGCCTCACTGTGAAGAGAGACGGGAGGTCCACCACCTTACGATACCCAGAAGATCTCCAATCTTTCTGCAGGGAACTGGATATCCCGGTCCCACCCACTTCCGGCTGAGACCCCCTACCGACCCCTCCGCCTCGCCCAGATCCCTGGATCCAAGTTACCGGAGAAAATGCCCGAGGCCACGTCCCGTTGGCCTCCCGCCACCCCACCAGAGATAAAGCTCTGCCTCTCCAAAGACCTTTTTCATACTGGTTACTTGTTAACTGTTAAATTCCTTCCTGTCCAAAGTGTATAAACGACTATTTGCAGCTCCTCACCAGTATTTGGTCATTTGGACTTTAACCTGACCTATTCCCCATGCCTCGATAAACACTCCATAGGGCACGGGAAAACCCCAACGGCCGTCGATGGGAAATCCACCCTCTTTCGCCAATTAACCGGGAAGTATGCCCTATTCGATACTTGGTGCACCTCCTACCATTCAGCTAAACAATTCACTTTTTACTCCCACCCCCACAAATCCCACTCGCGACTGGACTACTTTTTTGTCAATGCTCCAACCCTGAGAGCCTTTACAGGCTCAGATATTCAGGCAATCTCGTGGTCAGACCACGCTCCAATTAAACTCCCCCTCGCATTCTCCCTGGGATCCCTCCATACATGTCACTGGTGCTTAAATTACATTTTTTACTCAAACATGACCCATCCAGAGTGGAATTGGAACAAACACTGAAGCTGTACTTTGCAGAAAACAGCTGCCCTGAGATCTCTACCTCCTCCCTGTGGGAGGGTCATAAGGCGCTTTTCAGAGGTCAGTGCATATCACTCTCCACTGCCCTAAAAGGAAACTCTAATGCAGCCTGTCGACTCCTATTAGACAAACTCAAACATTTGGAAGCACGACTGCTCTCTTCTCCGTCCTTAACCATTCTTAGGGAACTTATAAACATCTTATAAACATCAGGGCTGGGCTGAAGGACATAGCCCTGGGTAAGAAAACACTGCTTAGGCTACAACAGACCTACTATGACAAGGCCAATAAACCACATACGCTTTTAGCAAGGAAACTTCACGAGCGGGCGGCGACCTCATCACCCACCCACCTTAAAGATGCAAATGGCATCCTCCAATCCCACCACACTAAAATTGCCCAACTTTTTCATAACTACTATTCGACTCTATATAATGACCAGAGTGTTCCACACAACCCCCCATCCCCCGACCTATCTCAGGACATCCACTCATACCTGGCGGACTGTGACCTTCCTATGCTCTCCTCCTCCGCCCTAACGAGCCTCAACTCCTCTATTACAGAAGAAGAAGTAACTGACACGATTAAATCTTTACCGAATAACAAGGCTCCCAGGCCTGATGGCCTACCATACCTCTACTACAAAACCTTCTTACCACATCTTCTCCCCCACATAACAACCTTGTTTAACTCATTTCTATCCGACACACCTATCCCGAGGGATATGCAAACCTCCTTCCTTACGCTGATCCCCAAACCAGGGAAAGATCATACCCTATCCTCCAACTATAGACCGGTCTCACTTCTCAATGCAGACTTAAACATTTTCACAAACCTATTAGCAAATAGGTTAAACAACTTCATGCCGTCGCCAATTCGCAAGGATCAAGTGGGATTTATTCCCCTTCGCCAGGCTGGGGATAACACTCGGAGAGTCATTGACCTTGTGGAGGTTGCAAACAGGACCAGATTAGAGGCAATACTTCTCAGTTTAGATGCGGAAAAAGCCTTGGATAGGCTGAGCTGGCCCTTCCTGTTTGCAACTCTCCATCGGGTTGGTATTGAAGGTTCTTTTCTCCGAGCCATCACTCACTTATACTCATACCCCTCGGCCTTGGTCCGTACCCAATTCGCCAAGGCTGCCCACTTTCTCCTCTTTTATATGCCCTTTGTATTGAACCCTTAGCAGCCCATATTAGAAAGAACCCAAACATTCGCGGTATCCCAGTCCGTATTAGAGACTTTAGGATATCCTTATTTGCGGATGATGTCCTCCTCACCCTCACACAACCCTGTGTTTCTCTACCGAATCTACACATAGAGCTAGACCGGTATAGTGCCCTCTCAGGGTACAAAATCAATAACTCAAACACAGAAGCCCTCCCCCTCAATATACCCCACCAAACACTATCGGCCCTCTCACAAACATTTAATTACACATGGAAGACGTCTTACGTAAAATACCTCGGGGTCCACCTCACACCTACATACGACACTCTCTATAAAGCCAACTTCCCCCAACTATACACCTCCATCAGGGCTTCCCTAGCCAAGTGGAAGTCTCTAAAACTATCTCTTTTCGGACACCTTGTGACCTTAAAGATGACAATTCTACCTAAACTTTTATACCCTTTTGAGACACTACTTATCCCTATCCCAACCTTGAACTTTAAGAGACTCCAGGGCGACCTGATAAATTTTTTCTGGAACTATAAGAGGCACCGGATCTCTAGATCGGTCCTGTACACTCCATGCAACCAAGGTGGCCTTGCATTCCCTAACATAGCCAAATATTATTTAGCTGCCCAGTTACGCCCTGTAGCCTCTTGGTGCACCCTCCATGCCTATAACCGATGGACACAAATTGAGAAATTATGGTTAGCCCCTGTCCACCCGAATTCCATGAAAAAAATTAAGTAGATGTGGCGCTGCTCACGTGATTCATACAATACCATCTGTCTGAAAATTATCTATCTGAAGATATTACGTTAATTGTTTGTGATGTGTTGCGGTGACTTAATAAAGTGAAATGATGTGACGAAATGCGTATGGCGGAGTCAGCACGCGTTCTTGCATCACTTCTGGTCGTCTGTGTTAGTGTCAGCAATACATGCTTTACTGTATATTAAAATGTGAGTATATCTCCACATCTTTTTAACTGGAATAAAAAGTTTTAAATAGTATTACACTATTGGGGTCCTTCTCTCCTTTATATGGTAAATGAGCAGAATACCAACAAAACATTCCAGACTGGCCAGCCTTCAGGGTGCTACACAGTGTCAAATACTGTGAATGCCTCATTCCCCAGGCGGGGAAGAAATTTCTGGTGAGTGCAGCCGCAATAGGGGCACAGATAAGTCACGCGTGCTGTGATCACTTTGTTAAGAGGAAATTAAATCAGCGCCATATTAGATACATTTTTCACCAGCACTGAGCACTTTTTTGAGCACATATATTGAACTTTAAGGGACAAATATCCCTAATTTTACTCTATTTATTTTATTGTATTATTAATATTTTTTCATACCTATATTTGGGATTGATGTTCACTAATCTGTGTGTTATACATGTTTTTGCACAAAACTATATTAAGTTGTTTGGTTTTTAATATTTATCGATAGTATTTAGTTTTAAATATACTGGCAGTATACATTTGATCTTAGTTGTATAAGATCATACCCAACAGAGATTAAACATCATTTCACTTTATTAAGTCACCGCAACACATCACAAACAAATAATTTAATATCTTCGGATAGATAATTTTCAGACAGATGGTATTGTATGAATCACGTGAGCAGCGCCACATCTACTTCATTTTTTTTCAATTCATTTACCCCACCCAGGTTGAAGTAATTAGTAGAGGCAGCAGTTCTCCTGATTCTTTCCTTGCATCCGCATTTTTAATTTAATTTTTACTATATATCTCTTTCTCTGCTAGTACTTTTTCCTTTTGCGTGGAATCACACATATTTATTTCACCCGAATTCCATGCTATGGAGTTCTGATGTAGTGTCTGGCGGTATACAGCTATTAGGGCCAATGGCGCTTCTGCGCATGCTATGGCGGCGCGCAAAATCAACATACCTGCTTACCACCACCTCCTCCCTAGTCACCTCATTCCTATTTACACCCAATATCCCAGATAGCTTGACCTCACAGATGTCTCACGTCTGGATGTATAAGGCCTTATTTCGCTACGGTCAATTGGTAGACACCAGAACCAGAACCCTGAGATCCTTTCAAGATCTGCAAGATGCATTTAACATACCCAGACAGCCTTTTTTTAGTTACTTGCAAATATGGCATTGTGCGCAATCTTTGGTAACGAATCTTCAATTCTCCCCCCTAACCGAATTCGAAAAAATCTGTCTAGAGGGCTTGTCCCCTAAAGGTATGATCTCGCGCACTTATCAGCTCCTGACCATGGATTTATCGCAAGCCATACCACGACATGCATATATGGGTAAGTGGGAGCAGGCCCTGGGTGTAGATATACCCCTGAACGCGTGGCAGCTCATATGGTTGCAAGCCTCTAAGAGCTCCATCTGTACGCTCTATAAAGAGAATCAATATAAGATTTTATTTCATTGGTACTAGACCCCTGACCTGCTCCACTCCATATACCCCTCTGCTGACCCCCGATGCTGGCGATGTCTTAAAGATAGGGGGACACTATATCATATCTATTGGACCTGCCCTCTACTCATCCCCTATTGGCAGACGGTGCATTCCCTGCTTCAATCCATCCTTGGTACTGGGGTGCCCTTCAACCGAAAACTTTTCTTCTGGGCCTTCCGCCCACATACTTTTCTAAGCTGTCAAAAAAGCTCTTAGCCCACGTGCCAACTGCAGCGCGGTGTTTGGTGGCCCTGAAGTGGAAAAAGAGGGAACCCAACTCATTGTTCGAGCTGCACTCCAGGATCAGAAATGTTAAAAGACTGGAGTACCTGACGGCCTCTCTAAATAACACTCTTAATAAACATAACCGAGTATGGGAGCCATGGGTCCTGTTGGAGACTCCTACAACCTAATACTCCGTAACCCTCAATCTCACAGAGATTGTCTGCACTTATGATTAGTGCCTATTAGGAGATGCAGAGCTTTTGGGCGGGTGTTTGTCCTCTTTTATTCTCTCTCTTTTACTACTTTCTATTCCATTTCTTTCTTCTCCTATCCCTGACTCCCCTTAACCATTTCATTATATTTTTCTCCTCCTCCATTTGTTTATGCGCACTTATGCAGGCTAGATTTTGGTGTACTATCTAATTAACATGACAATTATACATACTGCCAATGGTTGTAAGCTATGCACGCCTGCACCAAACTTTACCACTGGCCAAAATGTTTGTTGATTACATGCCAGATGTACTTTCACTACAACAAAGTGTGATTTCTTGTATTTTATGTTGGAAATTCTTTTTTTCTTGAAAAATCAATAAAAATTGTCAGTTCTCAAAAAAATATGGACACTTACCTGCCCAGGGCGCCCGCGATGTTGGCACCCAAAGCCGATCTGTCCCTCGGCTGTTGGGTGCTGCCGCTGCCATCCTCGGTAAGGGAGTCAGGAAGTGAAGCCCCTGTGCGACTCGCCCTGCACTATCCCACTGGTCCCTGCTGTTTTCTGGGACCCGTGTGTCTCCCAGAATACAGTGGGGGGACGGGAAGTGGCATAGATACCCGCGGGTGGCACGGGTATCTATGCCCGGAAGTGGGAGCAAAATACCTGTATTAGACAGGTATCTGCTCCCCCCTTAAAGGTGGGGAGAGGAGGGGGGGAGGAACCCGAAAACCGGAAGTTCCATTTTCGTGTGGAACTCCGCTTTGAGTAACTAGTTTATTAGCTTATGTTAATTACATTACTGTCAGCTATTCATTGCTAGAGGGGGAATTTGTCCAGTGGTCCTTCCTGCTGATAAGGCGCTGTCTATGTGCCCAGTTACTGAATGAATTATTTGTTTAAAAGTTTGAATGTACCTGTGTCTCATGTTACTGGATGTACAGTTTACCTCACCCTGTGTCATTATGCAAAGAAGGGGGCATTGTCCAAGAGTTTATATCTCTTTGCACCTGTGTTTCAATAAACAGTTGATGTTTTGCACCACCCTACGCTGTGTTACTAAGCAAGGGAAGCTTGGATGGACATACTCCTTGTGAGTACTGGAGTCCATCACAAGGAGAAAGAGATCATTTTCCAAGGCAAGACTGGAGGAATAGAGATGGATGCTAAAGGGAGATGGTGAAAGAACCTTGCAACCCCTGAAGTTTGCCTAGCAGGTCTGTGGCTCAGTTTGGAATGGCGTCTAGGACAGAGGAACACCTTGGGAGTGGAACCACCATAGGGAGGCTTACTGGAAACAACTGGAAAGGTGGCTGGATATTATGGTACTATGTAAGAGTACTGAGTGTTCTGCACTGAGATCGTGTTTAATGAAGGGGATGTATTGCTGCGTGTGCAGTTGATGCAGTCAATTGTAAAAAAAGCATCTGGACTAAGCATTCTTTATTCCAGGTAGCAGGCCTCAGGCCAAAAATATAAGGGAATGTGGGCCTCAGGCCAGGATAGTAAGTTGAACTGGATGGACTTGTGTCTTTTTTCAACCAGTAATACAAGTACAGGCGCAAATGTCTGGAAAATAACAATAAGTATAAAACTACCATGGGGGCACCATAATATAAAAGGGATATATTATATAAACAATAATATGTAAAGAAGAGAAAGGGGGTGGGGGCAAGGGGAAAGTCCATGACTAATGAGAGTCCATGTATGAACCAAAAGGTAAATTAAATGTGAATGAAGGAAAGGGAATGGAAGGGAGGGGGAGAGGAATGCTGGTGGTGATAAATCCAAACCCAGGGCTGCCTTCAGCAGAGAACTGAAACCATGTTCCATTAACCTATAAGAAAGCACAAGGAGAGAGGCGCCTCTGGGTGTAGAAGTTTAAAATCCACTTTAATAAAGAAGTAATATGTACAGGCAACTCACAAGTGTGAAGTAATCAAACAGCGTGTGATAGTAACATCCATCATGTAAACATCAGATCGGTCATCGGCGTCCTCCTGCCTGCCGCGTTGAGGTTGTGTGTTCTCCAGACACCGCTAGAGTGTAAAAGCTGGCTGCGGTGGATGCGGACTGGAAACGAGGCCTGGAACACAAATGGATGGTAGGCGAGGGGGAATGATGTCACTGGCAAGCTTTTTGACGCGCTTCCTGAGCGTACGGGCTGCAATGACGTGGAGGCCGTGCTCCTTCATCAAGCTGCAGATGGATGAGATGCTGGGCATTAAATTCCAACAGAGAGGGGGGGGAGTGGCCATCTGAAGGATGCTATGATTGGTTCATACCTAATCTAGAGGTTTAGACACAACATCAAATGAAAACAATAATATACACGGCCATAAAAACATTATTATGAAGAAATCTAATTTAAAATATGTGAAAGAGGAGATGTATGATGCCTCAGAACGGAAATACCAAAAGGCATATTAAAAACAATAATAGACACTGCGCTGATCTAGATATCGAAGGGCAGTGGGAAAAATGTAAGTGGGGCAATACAAATTGTTGTATATGTCTAAAATGTAAATGATCAAAAGTAATGAAAAATAGAAATGTATGAAATAACAATATAAAAACAATTAAAAACAATTAGCATAGTATTTTGGCAGATAGGGGGACATAATAAGGTAGAGATTAAAATTAAAAATTACAAAATATTAATATGGCATTATTGGGGTCTTGAAAATAAAAAAGGCTTTATGGCAATGTGCAATGAGTATTGCACGAAGGCAGTGACAAATTGTAAAGGATGGAATAGTATGTGTAAAAAAGAATTGAGAGTGAGATTAAAATTAAAAATTATGTGAAATATAAAATATACACATACGAGTGTCCATACATATATACACATATACGTGTAAAATAGACGCATCTCTTTCAATTGAAATTATCTGGAGAAACATATGGACTGTATGAGGCAGTATAACATGCATACCCACAACTATCTGTCATGGCAGTGTGATTGATACACCTACAGTTGCCTATCACTCCCATGTGGGGGGGAAAATCACAGCGGGTGTGAAAAAAAACAGGGTATGGTTAATTAAAGAATGGTGGCAATCTCGATACTCTCGTTGATCCCTCCTTGCGAGAGTACATCTAAAGTGTAGATCCAATAAGTCTCACGGGCACAGAGTTTCTTGAATCTTTCGGCCGCAGGTAAAGACTTAGGGATCTGCTCTATGACCCAGACCCTAAGCCCCTCTGTGGAGCCCTGATGGGCCATAGTGAAATGTCTAGGGACACTATGGGGGTCAATGTCACCCTCGATAAGTCTTCTATGTTCGCTGAACCTTTGTCTCAGGGTCCTTATTGTCCGGCCTACATACATTAGGCCACACGGACAACTTAGGCCATAGACGACAAAGTCAGACGAGCAATTAAAAAACTCTTTCAGCATGTATGTCTTCCCCTTGGTCGAAAAAGATTTTTGTCCGTGTTGGATAAATTTACAGGTCTTACATAGGGTCTTTCGACATTGGAACATATCTGTCAAAGGGATCAATACAGGTACAGGAGGTGCGGCTGAGATGGGTTTGAGTTTACTGGGAACAATTTTTTGTTTTAAGTTGGGGGCCCTGCGGTAGGTAACTGTAGGGCGAGCGGGGAGTGACATTTTTAGGTGGGGATCTTGCTGTAAAATACTCCAATGTTTACATAATATCATTTCCATACTTTTGTATTTATTATGGAAAGTAGTGACAAACCTGCTGGAACCATCTTGCGTAGATTTATTTCTTTTGGTGGGTTTCCCATGAAGGTAATGTTTGTATGCTTCTTCGACTAGGGGTTCTGGATACTTTTTGTCGAGGAACTTCCTTTTTAAGGTTGTACTGATTTTAACGTAATCCGAATCTCTTGTACAATTCTGTAGAAGACGACAGAATTGTCCTTTCGGAATATTGGAAATCCACTTGAGGAAGTGGCAGCTCTCAAAGTGTAGGTAGGAATTACCTGCCATGGGTTTAGTGTAGTTTTTGGACGTAATTGTATGGACATCATATCCTAGTTCCAGATCCAGAAATGCTATGGAGTCCGGGGCAGTGACTGATGTGAATGATAACCCATAAGGGTTATCATTACAATGCTGGACAAAAGGGGCAATGAGATCAGTGGCACCATCCCAGATGATGATTAGATCATCAATATATCTTCTGAAAAAGGTGATGTTGGCTGCAAAGGGGTTATTTTTGTGAATATAATTGTTTTCCCATAGACCCATAGCCAAATTGGCATATGAGGGAGCAAAATTAGCCCCCATTGCTGTGCCCTGTATTTGCTGATAGTATTCGTCATTAAACGTAAAGTAGTTATGCGTCAGGCAGAAACTTGTAGCCTCCAGAATGAACCTTGCCTGGCGTGTATTGATCAAGGGGGTCATTGGACAGGAAATGTTCCATTGCCTCGAGTCCAAAACTATGGGGAATTGAGGTATAGAGGGAGCACACATCTAGCGAGAGCCACAAATAGGTGGGCTCCCATCTGTAAGATGACAGCAATTCTAGAAGATGTGTGCCATCCCTAATGTAAGACTGTAATTGGGAAACGATAGGTTGTAGGAATTGGTCGATATAGAGGCTAAAACCGGTGGTGACGCTATCCATAGCCGCCACTATTGGTCTGCCTGGGGGATCCTGTAAACTTTTGTGTAATTTTGGCAAATGATAAAATTAACGCACTTGGTAAAAGGTTTTCTGTAAAAAGTAAATTTCTGTTTTTGTGATGATACCTTCTTGAAGGGCAGTTGAAATAAGTATGTCAGATTCTTTTGCATAGTCTGTAGTAGGATCTTTCTTATGCTTGATGTATGTCTTATGGTCTGAAAGAAGTCTACAAGATTCTCTCAAATTGTCCACCCTATTCTGAAGTATTATACCGCCTCCTTTATCTGCTGATTTTATTATCAAATCTTTTGCATGGATGAGGTGATCCAGGGCCTTGATTTCAGAGTGTTGTAAATTGTTACATTGAGAAGTAGAAGTGGAGGCGCATAATTTGAGCAGGTCTGCATAAACGACTCTGTAGAAGCTTTCGATGTATGGACCCTTAGACTGTGTGGGAAAGAAAATTGACTTAGGTTTAGGTGAAGAATGAATGATGGGTGGGGATGAGCAAGGTGCTGTGTCAGTAGTTTCATCACCAGATGATCACTGTTTGATATATTGAGGTCATCAATGTCAAAAGAGAAAGAATCCGAACTGGATGCAGGTGAGGCTGTTGAGGGATCAATGGGAAAAGTGATAGTGGGATCATCGGAAAGAAAGGTATCTTTGGCTTGTTTGATATGAAAGTGCCTTTTAAGAGTTATGCCGTGTACACACAGTCGGACTTTTCGGCTACAAAAGTCCGACAGACGCCGACGGACCAAGTCCGGCGGACAATCCGATCGTGTGTGGGCTTCCCCGGACTTTCAGCGGACTTTTCCAGCCACAAATCTGACGGACTTTAGATTTGGAACATGCTTCAAATCTTTATGTCGTAACTCCGCCGGACCCAGAAATCCGGTCGTCTGTATGCTAGTCCGACAGACAAAAACCGACGCTAGGGCAGCTATTGGCTACTGGCTATCAACTTCCTTATTTTAATCCAGTGTGCGTCATCACGTATGAATCCGTCGGACTTTTGTGTGATCGTGTGTAGGCAAGTCCGGTCCTTAGAAAGTCTGTTGAAAGTCCGCCAAAAGTCAGTCGAAAGTCTGTCGAAAGTCTGTCGGACGGGCTGTCAGACTTTTGTAGCTGAAAAGTCCGACCATGTGTACGCGGCATAAGATTGCATATGTAGCTATTGAGGTCTTTGAAGAGGACAAAAGGATTAGGTTTATTTGTGGGAGCAAAGTTGAGTCCATGGCTAAGAAGAGATGTTTCTGCATGAGATAGATTGTGGGAAGATAAATTGGAAAAACTCAAACGTGACCTAAACGACTACAATTACAACAGAATCTTTTCATGGAATAAAAAGACCAATTCTTATTTGAATCATTTTGGATAATCAGATCCTTCAGTCTAATAATGTCTTGTTGTTATCCAGCACATCCAGCATCATTAGTAGACTGCCCTGCATCCTCTTCTACTCCCCCTTTTTTAGTGCACAGTCCTCCTCTGGCCCTCACCTCCAGAAAAAGAAAGTTCACAAAAGAGGATGCAGAGGAGGACGAACCAGAAAACATCTTAAATATACTGTAATACCAACAACTATAAAGATCTTCAATTTATCTTCCCACAATCTATCTCATGCAGAAACATCTTCAAAGACCTCAATAGCTACATACGCAATCTTACTCTTAAAAGGCACTTTCATATCAAACAAGCCAAAGATACCATTGTTTCCGATGATCCCACTATCACTTTTCCCATTGATCCCTCACAGCCTCACCTGCATCCAGTTTGGATTCTTTCTCTTTTGACATTAATGACCTCAATATATCAAACAATGATGATCTGGTGATGAAACTACTTACACAGCACCTTGTCTCATCCCTGCCCATCATTAATTCTTCACTTAAACCTAAGTCAATTTTCTTTCCCACACAGTCTAAGGGCCCATACATCGAAAGCTTCTACAGAGTCGTTTATGCAGACCTGCTCAAATTATGCACCTCCACTTCTACTTCTCAATGTAACAATTTACAACACTCTGAAATCAAGGACCTGGATCACCTCATCCACGCAAAAGATTTGACAATAAAATCAGCAGATAAAGGAGGCGGTATAGTACTCCAGAATGGGGTGGACTATTTGAGAGAATCATATAGACATATAGAATTATAGACTTCTTTCGGACCATACAGCATACATCAAGCTTAAGAAAGATCCTACTACAGACTATGCAAAAGAAGCTGACATACTTATTTCAACTGCCCTTCAAGAAGGTATCATCACAAAAACAGAAAGTTACTTTTTACAGAAAACCTTTTACCAAGTGCCTTATTTTTATCATTTGCCAAAATTACACAAAAGTTTACAGGATCCCCCAGACAGACCAATAGTGGCGGCTATGGATAGCGTCACCACCGGTTTTAGCCTCTATATCGACCAATTCCTTCAACCTATTGTTTCCCAATTACAGTCTTACATTAGGGAAGGCACACATCTTCTAGAATTGCTGCCATCTTACAGATGGGAGCCCACCTACGTGTGGCTCTCGCTAGATGTGTGCTCCCTCTATACCTCAATTCCCCATAGTTTTGGACTCGAGGAAATGGAACATTTCCTGTCCAATGACCCCCTTGATCAATACACGCCAGGCAAGGTTCATTCTGGAGGCTACACATTTCTGCCTGATGCATAACTACTTTACGTTTAATGAGGAATACTATCAGCAAATACAGGGCACAGCAATGGGGGCTAATTTTGCTCCCTCATATGCCAATTTGGCTATGGGTCTATGGGAAAACAATTATATTCACAAAAATAACCCCTTTGTAACAAACATCACCTTTTTCAGAAGATATATTGATGATCTAATTATCATCTGGGATGGTGCCACTGATCTCATTGCCCCTTTTGTCCAGCATTGTAATGATAACCCTTATGGGTTATCATTCACATCAGTCACTGCCCCGGACTTCATAGCATTTCTGGATCTGGAACTAGGACATGATGACCATACAATTACATCCAAAAACTACACTAAACCCACGGCAGGTAATTCCTACCTACACTTTGAGAGCTGCCACTTCCCCAAGTGGATTTCCAATATTCCGAAAGGACAATCCTGTCGTCTTCGACAGAATTGTACAAAAGATTCAGATTACGTTAAAATCAGTACAACCTTAAAAAGGAAGTTCCTCGACAAAAAGTATCCAGAACCCCTAGTCGAAGAAGCATACAAACATTACCTTCATGGGAAACCCACCAAAAGAAATAAATCTACGCAAGATGGTTCCAGCAGGTTTGTCACTACTTTCCATAATAAATACAAAAGTATGGAAAATTTTAATCTCTACCTCATTATGTCCCCCTATCTGCCAAAATACTATGCTAATTGTTTTTAATTGTTTTTATATTGTTATTTCATACATTTCTATTTTTCATTACTTTTGATCATTTACATTTTAGACATATACAACAATTTGTATTGCCCCACTTACGGTTTTCCCACTGCCCTTCGATATCTAGATCAGCGCAGTGTCTATTATTGTTTTTAATATGCCTTTTGGTATTGCCATTCTGAGGCATCATACATCTCCTCTTTCACATATTTTAAATTAGATTTCTTCATAATAATGTTTTTATGGCCGTGTATATTATTGTTTTCATTTGATGTTGTGTCTAAACCTCTAGATTAGGTATGAACCAATCATAGCATCCTTCAGATGGCCACTCCCCCCCCCCCTCTCTGTTAGAATTTAATGCCCAGCGTCCCATCCATCTGCAGCTTGATGAAGGAGCGCGGTCGCCATGTCATTGCAGCCCATACGCTCGGGAAACGCGTCAAAAAGCTTGCCAGTGACGTCATTCCCCCTCGCCTATCATCCATTTGCGTTCCAGGCCTCGTTTCCAGTCCGCATCCACTGCAGCCGGCTTTTACACTTTAGCGGTGTCCGGAGAACACACAACCTCAACGCGGCAGGCAGGAGGACGCCGATGACCGATCTGATGTTTACATGATGGATATTACTATCACACGCTGTTTGATGACTTCACACTTGTGAGTTGCCTGTACATATTACTTCTTTATTAAAGTGGATTTTAAATTTCTACACCCAGAGGCGCCTCTCTCCTTGTGCTGTCTTTTTTCAACCAGACTAACTATGTAACTATGTGAGTGACAGAAGATGGTGGAGTATCTCCAAAAAAGGCAGATACCTGATTATTCCATCTGGAGAAGATGCAAGGGCAGGGCCTGGTCTATCTTGGCGTGAACCACTGCCCTAACCAGGTCCCTTACATGTTCACTCAAGCTTGTCATGCAAGCCTAACAGAGATTTATCCCCATTCTTGTTCATTTGAATTAGTAAACCATGCCTGGGACATCTCCATGTAAATGTTACTATATTTAAATAGGGAGTACTTTTATTTATTTGAGTTATCTTGGGTCCCACTGTAACTTATAATGTGGCCATATGATACTGTAGCCTTTCACTACTATAAAAGGAAATGTGGCCAAAAAAACACTGATGTTGGGGTTTATTACCCAGGGGAACTACAATAACTTTATTTGTAAAGTATTCCAAATACACTTGATTTATATATTCAATCATTCATTCATTTATTCATTCATATGTATTAATTTTAATGAACATAATACTTACTTGAGGTATATTGTATAATCCAAATATTCTGGCCAATAAGAGCGATACCTTAGAGGAAATGCCATTCACTACAGCCACCAGCTTCTCTGCCATGCCGCAGTTATAGTTAGGGGTTGGATTTTTACCAGAAATTATGTCAAACATTCCAACCATCGAAGGGCGTTCATTCAAGCATGAATCCACAATGTGAAATCCCAAGGTGATGTTGGTTAGAAGGTCTGGATTATTATTAATTTCTGTGATTGCATAAACAAATGCCAACAAGTGCTGGTAGTTCATATAATTAATTCTAATATAAAGAAAAAAAAATAAACTTAATGTTCTTTCTTGTACTTGGCACCTAAATTAAAGCAGTTTTTAACCCCTTCGTGCCGACATTATGCAAATATGCAGCCCCACTGGACTGGGCTTTTTTTCTGCGGGGCCGCATATTTGCGTATCGCCTTTTACTGTGCGGTGCACTCCCAGCACAGAGACCAGGGTCTCACTGAGAGCCCCGAGCCCGATTCTAACGATTGGGCCCCAAATTGTCCGATTCTGTGTCACCTGTTCACTGTGATATCACTGTGATAGACGATCGGAGGCTCAGTCACTGTGAAGCCCATCCCCGTGTTTTTTGTATCTGTGAATGGGTGAGACAGATACTTGCAGAGATAGAAAAAAAAGTGAGTGTAGAAAAATAAATAAATAATAATAATTGAAAAAATAAAAAATAAATAAAAATATGTAGATCAAGGTTTGATCTAGGTCAGCCCCAGGGTTAGTGTTTGGGTCAAGGTCAGGGTCAAAGGTCAAGGTCAAAGGTCAAAGGCAGGGTCAGTATTTTTGGGACAGGATTTATTTATTTTTTAAATTAGCATCAGTGTTAGGTGGGATAAAATAAGTAAAATGTGCACTATTGTTTCTGGGCTGTACTATGGGTATAAACAACAACTAACATACACATATGTGGTATCGCTGCCATCGTCAGGAGCAGAAGGATGTAATTTGAGTTGTTCTTTGGTGGTAGGTTATGGTATTTGCAAGAAATATATAGTTACATTTAAAATACATTGTGACAGACTCACCCGAGACAGAGGCTATTGGAGGGGACTGAACGCTAGCCTCTTGCCAACAGATTATGGGCCCTGGCATTTGGGGGAATGGTGCTCTCTGTGAGCTGTATGCCTGGGGACCCTGGGGTTGGTGTTACTTTGGATTCAGCTCCATGTCCCCCAAAAACACACAGACTCTTGGGACCCTGTATTTGCCATAGTAGCAATAGTGACTGAGTCATACTCTTGGGACTCATACTGTGAGAAGATGCTAATGTCATCAACTCCACTCACCTGTCTGATGTCAGCTATAATGTGTTTAATGTAAATGAGTAGTCTAGGTTCTAAGGGTATTCAACTCATTGTTGTTTGTTCTAATTAACCCTGTGTTGATGTTTATGGTAATGTGTGTTAATTGAATGAGCTGATCACATCAGCCACCACCACTGGCTAGGAGACGAACAGTCTGGGCTGAGGAGGGGGGAGATTGTTGTTTGTATTGTTAATTGTAATTATCTCCTGCTATTGTGTTTATACTACTGTGTGAAGCTCGGTGCCCACAAGTCTGTCCTACAGGTCATGTCTCTGAGTCATCTGGTCTGGAAAAATTTTGTAGTAAATTAGCTCATGTTAATTAGGTTAGCTTTGAGTCATCCTGGTGTCTAAATTTGTGTGAAATCTCAAATAAAGAGTTAGTCCTGATGTACTCCAAGACTGGTGTTGTCTAGTTCTTGGGGGTTCCTATAGCCAGATCCATTGGACTCGTGTTTCAGAACTTAGGAAGCGGTATACTGACGGAAGCACTCAAGCGAAGTGAGGGACGTTCCGTGACATACATGTTTTATTTTATTATTAGGCTAGTTTTCCTTAGAGAATAAAAAAAAAAAAACCTGGAGATATCCATTACCATTTACCACCAAATGAAAGCCCAATTTGTCCTGAAAAAAACAAGGTATAATCCACTTGGATGCACAAAGTAGTTGTAATGATATGTATGGTTTTACTAACACATGTCAAAGTTGCAAAATTGGGATTAGGCATTAAGATTTGCTTTACCCTATAGGCACAAAGGGGTTAAAGTTGTTTTTACCAAAGCACTGCTCTGGCTGAATCCTTTTTAGTGTAAATCTTTTGGGGGATGATTTACTTCTAAAAGCGAATATTCGCTTTGCTTTGTGAAAAGCTAAAGGTGTGTTCACTTCACTTATCCAATCATGTAAATTCATCAAACATCCTGCTTCTGTAATTTTGCTTGTACAAAGTGAATTATAAACACTTCTCCAGTGGTCAGCGATCAGTGGTGCTGTGTGTCACTCTGACACACCACATCTCCGATCGTGATAAGGAGCCTCTGACGGAGGCTCCTTACCACGTGATCAGCTGTGACCAATCACAGCTGATCACAGCATGAACCAAGAAGTGCCGGTAAATGTCTTTCCTCGGTTCATGTCGACAGGGAGAGCCAATCAGCGGCTCTCCCTTTCAGAGGGGGGTCTGTGCTGATAATCAGCACATTGATTACTAGCGAAGCCCCCATGAGAGGTGCCACAACAATGACAATTAGTGCCAATCAAGAAACTGGCAGTCATGTTCCCCCAGCTGCAGCATACTGCCAAGATTGCTCCAGTGACAGGGAGGGAGGGGATAATGAGGTCACTGACTGTACTTGGGTGCCTGAGAGAAGTGAGGAGGAGGAGGCACAACTCCAGCAAGATAGGATGTCCTCTAGGGGGCAGCTTAAGGGCAGCCACCCTATTGCATCACACCACAGAGCTTCGCAGGTGCAGGTCACTGCTGACTCCCTGCTGACTTTTAAAAGTTTGTTGGTGTGGGCCTTTTTCGACACGTTTTCAGCAGATCGCACCATTATTGTTTGCAACCTATGTCTGAAGCAGATCAAGTGTTTCCAGAACAGAAGCCACTTGGGCACCACATGCTTGACCAGAAATATATAACGACCTGCCATGCAGTCCATTGGCAACAGTACTTTAAAGACCCACTTCATAGAAAAAGATGGACTTCTCCTTGCTCCTCATCTGGGATCTCCAACCCTGCTATACCTCCAGTCCTCTCAAAAACCTGCATTGAGAGGAATGCAGGTATAGCAATAGGTGTCCCAAGTACTCTGCTAGCAGTACACCACTAGGGATGAGACCAGAACCTGCGAACGGACCGAAAATTTGTGCGAACTTTAGAACCCCATTGAAGTCTATGGAACTCAAACGTTCGAAAACAAAAGTGCTAATTTTAAAGGCTAATTTGCATTGTATTGTCCTAAAAAGTGTTTGGGGACCTGTCCCTGCACAAAATGACATTTTTAAAGGAATAAAAGTCATTTAAAACTGTTTGAGGCTTTAATGTAACGTTGGATCCCGGCAATATGAATGAAAATCAATGAGACAAATGGCATGGGTACCCCCCATCCCCCCAGTCCATTACCAGGCCCTTTGGGTCTTGTATGGATATTAAGCGGAACCCTGCACCCAAATTAAAAAAAGGAAAGGTGTGGGGCCCCAGGCCCTCTGAACAGCAGTATACAGGCGGTGCAAACAAGACAGGGACTGTAGGTTTGTTGTTAGTAGAATCTGTAATTTTGAACTGGTACTTTTTTAAAGTGTAGCTCCAGCCAAAAAATCTATTTTAAGCTTTTTGGAAAACTTAGGGAAGGGTTGTCACCCCTGTGACATTTGTTTTGCTGTCTGTGCACCTCTTCAAAAGATTTCTCCTCACTTTCTGTCCCAATGACAAATGTTTTTTGACAATTTGGGGTTTTTAGTGAAACAAGGATTGGTGATAAAGTATCAGTGGAGAGGAGACACGTTTTTCCCATATTAACTCTTACAGGAGAGAATTTCCCTTCCTAGATTAGATTTAATCTCACTTCCTGTTGTCTCCTTCTGTTTGCAAGTAGGAGTCATTTGTAAGTTGGATGTTTGAAAGTAGGGGCCTGCTCTATATACTCTGCAGAAATTGTGGCCTTAGGTATTGGTGTTGCCACAACACTGTAAGCCCTCACAGTTACTCTGGGTGGGCGCAGGAATGGGCCCTGCTGTGAAATATTAGATCAAGAATTGTAATTACATGCCCTTTTTGAACAGGGTGAGACAAATTGGGCCTTTGGTGGTGGTGGTGCTGGTTCCACAACACTGTAAGTCCTCACAGTTACTCTTGGTGGGTGCAGAAATGGGCCCTGCTGTGAAATATTAGATCAAGAATTGTAAATACATGCACCTGTTGAACAGGGGCAGAAAAATTGGGCCTTCAGTGGTGGTGGTGGTGGTGTTGCCACAACACTGTAAGTCCTCACAGTCACTCTTGGTGGGCGCTGGAATGAGCCCTGCTGTGAAATATTAAATCAAGAATTGTAATTACATGCACCTGTTGAACATGAGCAGAAAAATTGGGTCTTTGGTGGTGGTGGTGTTGCCACAACACTGTAAATCCTCACAGTTACTCTTGGTGGGCGCTGGAACGGGCCCTGCTGTGAAATATTAGATCAAGAATTGTAATTAAATGTACCTGTTGAACAGGGGCAGAAAAATTGGGCCTTTGGTGGTGGTGGTGGTGGTGCTGGTGCCACAACACTGTAAGTCCTCACAGTTACTCTTGGTGGGCGCTGGAACCTGCCCTGCTGTGAAATATTAGATCAAGAATTGTAATTACATGTCCCTGTTGAACAGGGGCAGAAACATTGGGCCTTAGGTGCTGGTGCCACAACACTGCAACCCTTCACAGATACTCTAGTTGGAGCACAGGAACGAGCCCTGCTGTAAAGTATTGCATCAAAAATTGTAATTACACACCCCTGTTAAACAGGGGCTGAAAAATTGGGCCTTAGCCACTGGTGGCGGCGCCCAGAACCAAACATATTCTTACAAGCTATCAGCATGATCATTGAGGAGGAAGAGGATAGTCACTCAGCATAACAGGATAGTCACTCAGCATCAGCATAGGCAGTCTTGAAGGGTGCTTGGTAGCTGGTGGTGATCCAAAACTGATTCATTTTTATGAAGGTCAGTCGATCGACCGAGTCAGTGGACAGGCGCACCCTGTGATCGGTAACATAGCCTCCAGCAGCACTGAATGTGCGTTACGAAAGAACGCTGGATGCAGGACAGGCCAGTAGCTCAATTGCATACTGTGCAAGCTCTGACCAGTGATCCATCCTCAAGACCCAGTAACCCAGAGGATTTTCTGTGGGAAAGGTGTCCAAGTCAGATCTTGCCCCTAGGTATTCCTGCACCATGTAAAACAGACGCTGGCGATGGTTGCTGGAACCGATCATACCTTGGGGCAGCGGACTAAAAAATTGTCTGAATGCGTCGGTTAAACAGCCACCTTCTCCACCGCTCCTTCTTTGACTGACTGAAGCCTCAGCAACACGTTGTCCAGGAAGAGGAGTTTGTAACCTCCCAGTCTCTGGGAATGCGTTGCATAGACCTTTCTGCAAGGCCTCCCGAAGATATTTCATCCTCTGCTCCCTCTGCGAAGGCAAGATAAGGTCCGCAACCTTACCCTTGTAACGTGGATCAAGGAGGGTTGCCAGCCAGTATTGATTCCTCTCCTTAATACCACGAATACGAGGATCCTTCCGCAAGCTTTGCAGGATCAGGTAGGCCATGCAGTGTAGGTTTGCTGAGGCATTCGGTCCAGAGTCCTCTGGGTCACTAAGGGCGACATGATCCGCAGCCACCTCCTCCCAGCCATGTACAAGTCCATGGTTTTCTTGGGACTGTAAATGATCCCTTAAAGACTGCTGCTGATGCTGAGTGCCAGGCTCCACCTCCATTCTGACACAATCCTCCTCCTCGTCCTCTTCCTGTGTGATCGGCGGGCACGCAGGAACACTGTCTGGATAAAGGGGGCCTTGAGGGCTAAGGATGTCCTCCTCTTCCTGCCTCTGTTCTGCCTCAAGTGCCCTGTCCATTATTCCACGCAGCGCGTGCTCCAACAGGTGGACAAGGGGGACAGTGTCACTGATGCATGCACTGTCACTGCTCACCATCCTCGTGGCCTCCTCAAATGGTGACAGGACAGTACATACATCCCTGATCATGGCCCACTGGCGTGGGGAAAAAAGCCAAGCTCCCCTGACCCTGTCCTGGTGCCATAGTCACACAGGTACTCATTGATGGTCCTCTGCTGCATGTGCAGCCACTGCAGCATGGCCAACGTTGAGTTCCACCTGGTGGGCATGTCACAGATTAGGCAGTTCTTGGGCAGGTTAAATTCCTTTTGGAGGTCAGCCAGCCGAGCACTGGCATTATATGGCTGGGGGAAATGCACACAGACTTTCCTGGCCTGCCTCAAGACATCCTGTAAGCCTGGGTACCTGCCCAAGAACCGCTGCACCACCAAGTTAAGGAACATGAGCCAAACAGGGCACATGGGTTTAGATGTCCCTGTTGAAGGGCAGAGAGGGGGTTAGTGCCATTGTTGCAAACCACCATTCCTGCCTTAAGCTAGCGTGGTGTCAACCACCTCTGGGCCTGCCCCTGCAGAGCTGACAGAATCTCTGCCCCAGTATGGCTGCCCCAGTATAGCTCCTGTCCCCCAAGCACACCAGCTCAAGCACTACATGGCATCTTTTGGCCTGCGTACTTGCATAGCCCCTTGAATGCCTACGGAGGTCAAAGCACAGGAAGAGGCCATGGAGGAAGAAGAGGAGGAGGGGGCGGAGGAGAGAGCTGTGGCAGAATCATTTTGGAGGCGTGGTGGCGGAACAACCTCCAACACTACTGCACCTTGTCCTGCATCCTTCCCAGTTGCCAGAAGAGTCACCCAATGCTCCGTGAAAGATAAGTAATGTCCCTGTCCATGCCTGCTGGACCATGAGTCAGCAGTAACATGCACCTTACCGCTGACCGCCCTGTCCAGCGAGGCCAAGACATTGCCTTCCACATGCCTGTAGAGAGCCGGAATCTCCTTCCATGAGAAAAAGTGGCGTTTGGGAACCTGCCACTGAGGAACCGCACATTCCACAAACTCACGGAAGGGGGCAGAGCCTACCAACTGAAAAAGCAGCAGTTGAAGTGCTAGCAATTTAGCCAAGCTAGCATTCAACCGTTGGGCATGTGGATGGCTGGGAGCTAACTTCTTTCGGCGGTGCAGCAGCTGGTGCAGGGAAATTTGCCTGGTACAATCTGACGTCTGTGTACCAATAGCAGATTGCCCGCAAGTACTTGGCTGTGATACACCTAATTCAACACCTTCATTCCTCTCAGTACAGGTCACAGAGAGGACTGAAGGTATAGTGGGGTTGGAGATCCCAGCTGATGAGGAGCAAGGAGAGATCCTCTTTGTTCTTTGGTGTGGGTCTTTTAGGTACGCTTGCCAACTAACTGCATGGCAGGTCAAGATATATCTGGTCTAGCATGTGGTGCCAAAGCGGGTGATGTTTTGGCCATGCGAGATACGCTTAAGACATATGTTGCAAATAGCAGTGGTGGGATCTGATGCACTTGTCTTAAAAAATGCCCACACCAAAGAACTTTTGGAATAACGTGCAGAGACAGCAGTGCCCTGCACATACGGAGCTCTGCGGTGTGATGCAGTTGGTGTGCTGTCCTTAAACTGGCCCCTGGAGGGCATCCTGCCTCATTAGTGATGTGCCTCCTCCTCCTCTCTCCTATTAGGCACCCACATGGAGTCAGTGACCTCATCATCCCCTCCCTCCTCATCACTGGAGCAAACCTGGCAGTATGCTGCAGCTGGGGGAACATGACTGCCAGATTGCTGTCCTTCTTGGGCAACCCCTCTGTCTGGGCTCATGTTACTGCCTTCCTCTAGCTGAGTACCATCATCGGAGCATTCAAAACACTGGGCATCCTCCTGGAGCATGTACCCAACACGGTGGTCAAACAGTTCGGGGGACTCCTCAGGAGGACATGGTGGGGCTAGGGAAGGAGTGACTGATGCCATTGAGTTGAGGGAAGAGGCCACATTGGCAGCTGCTTTGCCAGACAAAGTACCTGAGCCTGGGTGAGAGAGGATGAGGAGGACGAGGACGGCTTGGTCATCCACTCTACCAAGTCTTCCGCATGTTGCAGCTCAACACTGCCAGCTGCCGAAAAAAAGTGTGCCACAGCCACGTGCTGATGGGGATGCACTGTGTCCATGACCAGCACTGTTGCCTCTAGACACACAGCCTGCTTGCCCTCTTTTATTGACTTGTGACTGTCTGCCTCTCCTTGTTGGCCTTCCAGACATACTAATGGCTGCACAAAACTGGGATGTATATATATCTACTGATTATACTGCAGCTAGCAGAATGCCTGCCTGTGGTATTAATAGGATCAGAAGAAGCACACCAGCACTTGTCTTCAGGTAGATATAGGTGCAACTGTGCAGGGTACACAGTACACTAACTGTAAATACTTCAAGCTGCCTGCCTGTGGTATTAATAGGATCAGAAGAAGAACACCAGCACTTGTCTTCAAGTAGCTATAGGTGCAGCTGTGCAGGGGTACACAGTACACTAACTGTAAATACTTCAAACTGCCTGCCTGTGGTATTAATAGGATCAGAAGAAGAACACCAGCACTTGTCTTCAGGTAGCTATAGGTGCAACTGTGCAGGGTACACAGTACACTAACTGTAAATACTTCAAGCTGCCTGCCTGTGGTATTAATAGGATCAGAAGAAGAACACCAGCACTTGTCTTCAGGTAGCTATAGGTGCACACTGTGCAGGGTACACAGTACACTAACTGTAAATACTTCAAGCTGCCTGCCTGTTGTATTAATAGGATCAGAAGAAGAACACCAGCACTTGTCTTCAGGTAGCTATAGGTGCAACTGTGCAGGGTACACAGTACACTAACTGTAAATACTTCAAGCTGCCTGCCTATGGTATTAATAGGATCAGAAGAACAACAACAGCACTTGTCTTAAGGTAGCTTTAGGTGCAACTGTGCAGGGTACACAGTACACTAACTGTAAATACTTCAAGCTGCCTGCCTGTGGTATTAATAGGATCAGAAGAAGAACAGCACTTGTCTTCAGGTAGCTGTAGGTGCAACTGTGCAGGGTACACAGTACACTAACTGTAAATACTTCAAGCTGCCTGCCTGTGGTATTAATAGGATCAGAAGAAGAACACCAGCACTTGTCTTCAGGTAGCTATAGGTGCAACTGTGCAGGAGTACACAGTACACTAGAAGCAAAATGATACCCCAGCTCCACTGCCAATATGATGATCTATGAACTGTGATCCGGTGCTCTAGCCAGGACGTTCAGGCCCCAAAATGCAGTACTTGAATCAGAAAAGGGCTGGCGACTCGGATGTTCTTGAATAAAAGTCCTTTATTGGGTTACATGGGTACACGGGTACAGGCTACACTGACGCGTTTTGGCTAAGAAGCCTTCATCAAAGCATACATGTTTGATTTAAAAACTGATATTTATAACAGAGTAAGCACTCCAAATAGGGCGGGTGCATCCTAATCAGAGCAATCAAAACAATTTAAAACACATGGAGAAGAGAAAGAGAAGCACAACAGGCATATGAGAAACATACCATGAACAAATAAAGCATATTCAAAATGGTGCGATAAATGTATCAAACAATGCAACTATGTTGAAAAAATGTGATTATGTTAAAAAAAGATTTATATCCATCCTATCGTTCAAACCATACGGTTTTCTAATATTGAGGGTATGTATCCACCATACTTCACGCTTGAGCAAAATATGATGAGTGTCACCTCCTCTTGGGGATTTTTTAACCTGTTCAGCACCAAAAAAGGAAAAAGTGTCAAGATTACCATGATGGAATTCCCGGAAATGTTTTGACACATTTGAGATATTTTTAGCATTAGTATTTGCAGTGTCATTCACATGTTCCGAGATTCTAACTCTCAATGGGCGTATAGTGCACCCAACGTATTGTAGACTGCAGGCACTACACTGAATAAGATATACCACCGATTTAGAGTTGCAGTTTATATACTGTTTGATGGCATATGTTTTCTTGGTAGAAAAAGAAAAAACTGAGGTGCATTTTTTATGTCTATGACACTGCCTGCAGATGTTGTGGCCACACATGTAGGAACCTACAGTGGAAAGCCAGGTCTGTGATTTGTTTGACTTCTGGGAGCAAAACAAGCTGGGTGACGACATACTTCCCAGACTGGGGGCCCTTCTACTGGAAAATTGACAACCACCCTGGATAACAGAGTACAGATCCTTGTCAGCATACAAAATGGGGAGATGCACTTTAAGAATCGCAACAATTTTGTTGTATTCTAAAGAGAAAGTAGTGACAAAGTTAACTTTATTTCTATTGTAATCCCTACACTGTTTGTGTTTATTTGTGCCACTATTCTGAATCATCTCCACCCGATCTCTATGAAATGCTATATTTTGACTTCTAGCTATTGATCATGTACTATAGCCCCTTTCTTTGAGTCGCTTTTGAATCGCTGTGCATTCTTGCAAGAAATCCTTATCTGTAGAGCAGTTTCTCCTGGCCCTGATGAATTCACCAGTTGGCAAAGACTTGATGGTGTGACTGGGGTGACAGCTATTGGCCAATAAAAGGGAATTTCCTGTACAGGGCTTTCTTAAAGTTCTGGAAGTCACTGTGTTGCTATCTGGGTGCCCCATCAAGGTCAAATCCAAATAGTCTATTTGGGTCGGGTGGTGCACACAGGTGAACTCCAGGTTTAGGGAGTCGGTATTAATATATTTCATAAAGTCACCTATGTCACCACTTGATCCATGCCATACTACAATCAGATCATCAATGAAACGACCATACCAGGCAATGTTGGTTTTGAATGGGTTACCATGGGCAAATAAAGTGGATTCTTCCCACCAGCCCATGTAAAGATTCGCCAAAAAGGGGGAAAATTTAGCCCCCATGGACGCACCTTGACTCTGAATGTAGTATTGTTCATCAAACATGAAGAAATTGTGTGTCAGGAGAAACTCTACTGCTCTACAAATAAACTCACGTACATTAGGACTGTAACCACTGTAGCATGAAAGATGATGTTTGATGGCTAACAGTGCTAGAGAGTGAGGAATGCAGGAATACAGATATCTAACATCTATGGTGATCCAAATGCATTCTGTGGACCAAAAAATTTCCTGCATGAGGGCTAACAAATGTCCAGTGTCCTTTATGAAACCAGGTAGACGGACAACAAGCGGTTGAAGAAATTGATCAACCCATTCTCCTAGTCTCTCCACTAGTGATCCTATGCCAGCAACTATGGGGCGACCTTTCACTGGATTGTCCTGTTTGTGCACTTTGGGGAGATGGTGAAAAACTGGAGTAATGGGATGTGTCACCATGAGATAATCTACAGTTTTTTGATCTAAAACACCCATCTCCTTGCCTTCATCCAATAAGTGTAACAATTTTTGTTGTATTGTTGCTGTGGGATCAGAACTGAGGGGGCGATATGTGATGTGATCTTCCAGCTGCCTGAGTGCTTCCTGTTTGTAACTAGCAGTATCTAGGATCACTACAGTAACCCCCTTATCTGCCTAACGAATCACTATGTCAGATCTAATTTTCAAGGCTTTTAAGGCTGTGGTTTCTTGCTTGGTAAAATTAATTTTATTTCTATTATTGTCTTGTTGACACAAGTACACAGTACACTAAACTGTAAATACTTCAAGCTGCCTGCCTGAGGTATTAATAGGATCAGAAGAAGAACAGCACCTGTCTTCAGATAGCTGTAGGTGCAACTGTGCAGGGTACACAGTACACTAATGCCCCGTACACACGGTCGGACTTTGTTCGGACATTCCGACAACAAAATCCTAGGATTTTTTCCGACGGATGTTGTCTAAAACTTGTTTTGCCTACACACGGTCGCACAAAGTTGTCGGAATTTCCGATCGCCAAGAACGCGGTGACGTACACCACGTACGACGAGACTAGAAAAGGCCGGTTCAAAACCAAGCGCGGCACCCTTTGGGCTCCTTTTGCTAATCTCGTGTTAGTAAAAGTTTGGTGAGAGACGATTCGCGCTTTTTCAGACTCGTGGCTTTCAGATCGTTTTCTGCCGTTCAGTTTGTGCTTGTGGGTTTGTATCTGCTCTTCAGTGCGTGCAGTCAGTTCGTATCAGAGTTTTCTGTGTGATCTTGCCTGCTCGTTGCTGTTTTTCAGGTCGCTCTTCACAGGCCTTGCTGTTCTTCAGTGCGTTCTGTTACTTCGTTCTGAGCAGCCGACCATTTCTAGCCATGTTTCGTATGCGTACTCCTCATAGAGTTCGTGCTGTGCGGGGGCTTGGTGTTGGGGTCCTGACCTTGACACAAGTCCAGTCCATGAACAGGGTGGGGAGGAGTTCATGGACCAAGAATTGGTTGCTTCAGCGTGACCAGTTCTGTCATATGCCTTTGCTCCGTGAGATCCGTGAGAATAATCCTGATGATTTCAGGAACTTTCTCAGGATGACGGACCCCGTATTTCACCGTTTGTTGGCTTCGCTGACCCCCTATATCAGCAGGCAGGATACCTGCATGAGGCAAGCCATCACTCCGGAGCAGAGGTTGGTCGCTACCTTGCGGTATTTGGCCACAGGGAGAAGTCTGCAGGACTTGAAGTTCTCGACAGGCATCTCCCCCCAGGCTCTGGGTATCATCATCCCAGAGACCTGTTCTGCCATCATCCAGGTCCTGCAGAAGGAGTATATGAAGGTAAGATTTTTTTCCTTTTATATCACATTTTATTGTATTGAATGTTTGCTAATATATTGTATTTCTTTCCTCATTCCCTAATGACCATGATTGTAATATGCTGTGAATGTCCCCTTTGTTCTCATGCATGCTGGATTTTTATGTAATTATTATTTTATGTCCTTCATACATATTTGCCCTTCAATAACCTCTCCAGAATGGTGTCTCCTGCCCTATATTCACCTCATGTAGTCACTTAACAATGTATTTTATCAGCTCTATAGTAGTGCTTTACCCCAAACACCCCCTAAAATGTTTGTTAATGTTATTTTAGCTTTAAATTCAGGCAGATTGCCAGAGGCTTTTTTTGTGGTGTCCACAAATTTTTGGTAACCCTCCCTCCCCCCAACTGCTAAGTCAGCTGATTCCAATTCTCTATCCTCAATCATCTATCTGCTGACTTTGCCAAACCCATACACACTATACCCATCTCTTTACTGGTCAGATTTATGGATGAATTCCCCAAAGCATGTAGTGCAAGGGCCTGCCTGTATAATGGAACTGTTTAAAGTTTTTGTATCCTATTATTATCTTGATAGGTAATAGCAGAATGTCCAAATGTCCTCAAATGTGTACAATGTGTATTTATATCTTTGTATTCAGACACTTCTTACCTGTCCAGTGGTCTGCTAATAGTGTAACTAAGGAGGGGCTGTTCCAAGTAATACCCTGTATTTAGGCATTCATCTCTCAATGAAGTGAAGAGGGTTACCTGTCCAAGAGTTCCCCCCCCCCTATAATGTTAGAAATGGCCCATGAGAGGGGGGGAGGGGGAATATGATAGGTGTACCATATACTTTGTCCTTGTTAAATTCCCCTTAGTAAATGCTATCTGGAGGTTGCCCCATAATGTTTGTGTATAATCTGCTTGCCATGTTTCTGTGAAAAAATAGTAATGTTTATTGTTTTTTCCTCAACAGTTTCCTTCCACGCCACAGGAATGGCAGACTGTGGCCTCCCACTTTGCCCAGCGGTGGGACTTTCCTAACTGCGGAGGGGCAATTGATGGGAAACACGTCCACATCATCCCACCACCCAACTCGGGGTCATACTATTATAATTACAAGGGATTTAATAGTATAGTGATGTTGGCGGTAGTGTCGGCTAATTACGAGTTCTTGTATGTGGACGTGGGGAAGAATGGCCGGATGTCCGATGGTGGAGTGATCGCCCAGACGGAGTTCTACAGGCATCTCCAGAATGGCAGCTTGGACTTGCCACCTCCAGAGGACAATGTTGAAGGTCTCCCATTTGTGTTCGTTGCTGATGAAGCATTTGCGCTGGGGAACCACCTGATGCGGCCACTCCTGATGAGGACCCTCACCCCGGAACAGAGGGTTTTTAATTACCGGCTGGCCAGAGCCCGAAGAGTGGTGGAGAACACATTTGGAATCCTGGCCAGCCGGTTCCGATTATTTCTGACACCCATCCATATGGCGGAGTATAAACTGAACCATATAATACTTGCCTGCTGTGTTCTCCATAATTTTTTAAGAAAACATTCAGCCAACTATGCTGGCTCAGTTGGGCCTGAGGCCGGAATCCCAAATCCATCAACACTGACGGCGCTTGAAAGTGGCCGTCCTGGCTTGCCCTCCCTGAATGCCCGTGATGTCCGGTTACGCTACCTGGAGTTCTTTGCGGGTAGGGGGGCTATCAATATGCCAGAGAATCTGTGACACCTTTTTCAAATAAAAAACAAACAAAAGAAATTCTTGGTGGACATTTACTGCTTGTGTTTGTTTTAGCTGACCCTGACAGAAATGTTTTGAGTGCATAAAATGTCGTGATTGGGTAACCTTATAAAAAATAGTGTTGGCTGGTACTTCCTAAATGCCAAAACACATTTCACTACAAGTGCACTTGCAACTGCACTGAACCTGCACTTGTAGTGCAAAGTGTAATTGCCCTTAGGAAATAACCCCCATTTGTGCATAAAACAGCAATTACATCACCCCAAAAGTGTTGTAGTGTTGAGACAATAATCCACACATTCTTGAGTAAGGCACTTTTTTATAGCTGCACAATCACATGTGCATTTACGAAAGGTTTTTAAAACAAACCAACATGTTTGTTGTATAACAATGTTTGCAGTAGTATTATCAAAAATCAAAATATCCATTTCAGATAAAACAGGCCTGTGTAAAACCAACAAGAAAGCCAAAAAACTTGAACTTACAAAGTTCACATATGGTAAAACCTGAAGGCTATATCAGACATGAGTATTTAGGAACTGTGTTTGATATAGCGTTCAGATGGGGGAAATCACCCCTGGAAAAGCCAAATTTGGAAGATGCACACCAATTTACGAATGTCAACATGTGCTATCTGCCATCAGGGGGGATCAAGGGACGTGTTTTGGGGGAGCAAGCCCTTCCTCAATGCGACTTTATAATTGAGAAAGGGGTTGCACCCCCAAAACGCGTCCATTGATCTCCCGTGATGGCAGATAGCACATGTTGGCACACTTTGTGTATCCTCCAAATTTGGCTTTTCTAAACATTGTAAAAATTTTAGTAACATAAAACAGGTGATTTTGTGGGGTTTAAATTCACCCCAAAACATCAATGATGTTATTATTTTTTTTAATAACATCAGTGATTTGTTGCTGGATGTTTTGCAATTGGAGATTACACCCCATGATCTCCCCGATGAGTATCTGGGCACTTTCAGATGTAAAGCGTTCTGGATCACGATCACCTAAAAAGAGATAAAGAACAAAAAAAAAGGTCTCAAAAATCTGCCACCATCCATCTCTTTTACCTGAGTCTGTGGTCGCAGACACTCACCTGTTGTGGTGCCAATCTCCACCACATCTTCTTCTTCCTCCTGCTTAGCTTCTTGTGTTTGCGGGATTTCCCCTTCTTCCAGAGGGGGGGGGGTCTGTGTTCTCCTGGGATGAGGGGTGTCCGAGTCTTTTCTCCCCTATGTAAAACAAAAATGGTATAATTAGCACACAGATATTTGATGGCAGAACTAGAACTAGGAAACATTGCTTGGAAGTGGGGTACAATTGTCTATTTTAGCCGAGTTCCAAGATGTATATTTTTTATTGCCCTTTGTCAAGCTGCAATACTTTACCTGTTTGGTACAAGCTTCACAGATGTAGCCCCCCCCTATAGTATACACTGGAGCACCTGTGTTGCCCCCCTAATAAAAAGGGTGTTCTGGGGTCCCACACTAGTGCTCCAGTGTCCAGATGTGAAAACAGCTGCTCAGTGTCCTCTCCTTACACACAATCTAGTTGGCATTTCATTCTAGTAACAAACCCATCTACACAAACAAATATTTGGCATCCAAGTAGGCCCCCAAAAATGTGTAAAAATGCAATGGTGTTCTAGAGGCCGAAAGAAAAATGTTTGATACGAACGAATAATGGGCCCATGAACATTAAAGTTGACCTTTTGAAACGTTACAATTACTAAAAGCATATGGAGCAGAACGAACGGAATAAAGACAGAAAGAATAGGAACACAGCACAACTACTTACTTTTTTGCAGCACTCTCCGGATCTTTTGGTACTGCTCTGGCTCTCTCAACTTCAGGTCCGACCACCGCTTCCTGAGCTGATCTTTCGATCGTCGTACCCCGAAATTCCTCTCAAGACTCCTGACCACTTTCGCCATGATCTTGGCCTTTCGGATGTTGGGGTTGGGGTAAGGCCCATATTTTCCGTCATAGTCGGACTTCTTCATGATGTCGTCCATCTCCAACATCTCCCCAAACGACATATTTGTGGCCTTAAAACGTCTCCTTCTGGATCGGGACGTTCCTGGATCCGGGCTTTCCTCCTCCTCCTCCTCGTTGCTAGAATTAGCACGCACCTGCTGTAACTCCGCCATGTGCTCTTCACCCACTGCGCCGAACGAAAAGGGGCGGGGAATAGACTAGAAAGAACGTCGGGCGGGCGGAGTTACACGCATGCGCAGTGTGTATAAAGCGTAACACGCGTGCGTATTACATACGATCTGTGAGCGGAGGAAGGAGCATTGGACGCGCCGATCGTAAGAACGAAGGTAAGAGACAAACTTGTGCCTATACTGCTTCTAGATTGAGGCCTATATTGTAACAAGATTAGGAGAGTTTTGTCTGACATTAGGCTTTGTCTTATGTTGTGTCTTGCAGTGAACATGGATATCTTAATGAAAGATAATGACTTCATGTCAGTATTCATAGATATGCTAAGTGAGCTGCCCTGTCTGTGGGAGATTACCCACCCCCATTTCAAGAACCAAACAAAGAGGAAGGCAGCACTGGAGCAATTGTGTGAAATTGTGAAGCAGGTGATCCCCATGGCAGACATCACTTATTTAAAGATTTTCATTGGTGGCCTGAGGAGCACATATCTGAGGGAGCGCAAGAAAGTCCTGGATTCACAGAGATCCAGAGCAGCAGATGACATCTATGTCCCCAGGATGTTGTACTACGACAGGCTGCACTTTTTGGCAGGCCAGACTGAACCCAGGCCATCCCTCTCCAGTCTTCCTTCCACGCTTCCTTCCCCCCTGGCTGAGACTTCTGACGCCCAACCTGGGCCTTCCAGGCCATATGTGGAGGAGCCCAGATTGAGCCAGGTATAGCATTCCTCTAAATATTTCTGCTTGTCCAATCAATGATGTTAACTAGATGTTAGTTGGGAGTACTAATTTAGGATTGTGATTGATGATGCAAAACATTACAACCATGTCCCTTTTTCATACACAGGGAAGTCTCAGCCAGGAGGTGGCCGGGCCGAGCCGGCTGGCTGATATCAAGGTCCCTCCACCACACCTGAAAACAGAAAGTGGCAGTAGGACGAGTACCCTAGAGGAGGCGGCTATAGCATTCTCCTGGAGGGCTACAGAGGTCCTGGGAGCACCCCACACCATGCAGGAGAACATTGCTGCATTCATAGCATATAAAATGCAGAGGATGGAGGAGGGCCAAAAAACCATGTGTGAGGCCCTCATATCAGAGGCTCTGGAGAAAGGTATGAGGGGCCAAATTACACCTCACACACAGCTTTGGGATGGTCCTCCTCCTCCTCCTGCAGGTCCTCCTCCTCCCTCTTCTCCAGGTCCTCCCAGTCCTCCTCCAGGTCCTCCTAGTCCTCCTCCTCCTCCTCCTCCAGGTCCTACTCCTCCTCCTGCCACATCTCCAACTGCACAGCCACAGCCCGGAAGGAAGCGTGGAAGGAAGACCAGACAGTGATTGCCCTGGGTTCAGTCTGGTTGGCCAAAAGATGCAGCCTCTTGTGGTACCACAGCCTGGGGACACAGATGTCATCTGCTACTATCCGGATCTCTGCGAATTCTGGACCAGATTGCCCTCCCTTACATATGGACTCCTCAGGCCACCAATTTTGATGTTGAAGAATTGATGTCTGCCGTGGGGGTCCCAGGCTTCGCTAATTTCTCCTGTTGATCCAGTGTTGCCTTCCTCTTTGTTTGGTTCTGATCCCTTAATAAAGGATTTTTGTTTTGAATTATACTCTCCTATGTGTTTAACTTAAAAAATGACAGTTGGTTTGTGAGGATTCAGGTACATTTCAAATATACAATGTGAAATGAACAAGGGACACCAAACAATCTCCTGGAGATTAAATAATAAAAGATATCAATGGTGTTGGGGTAACTTGACACACAAAACACACACAAAAATATTCTGGAGTAAAAATAAAAATAACATTGAACAAAGATCAGCCTTGGAAAAAATCCAAACATTAAAGAAAAAAAAAGGCTGAAAATCCAAAAAAAAAAAAAAAAAAAAATATATAAAACTGTCAGATGTGACAACTAATAACAATATATTGAGGGAATCCCACTAAAAAAACACAAATCAAACTTTGTGAGAAGTGTGTGTGAATATGAGCAGCAAAACGACTTAATTCTTGTCACATTATAAAGAAGAAGAGAGTGCGCTGTATTAAACCATTTTTAACATTGCAGCGTGACGAAAGTGCTGTATCCATTACGAACGCTAAGTTTACCAGAACGAGCTGTCCCGTGTCGGAATTTCTTCTGAGCATGCGTGGCACTTTGTGCGTCGGAACAGGCCACACGCGGTCGGAATTGACGCGATCGGATTTTGTTGTCGGAAAATTTTATCTCCTGCTGTCCAACTTTGTGTGTCGGAAAATCCGATGGAAAATGTCCGATGGATATGTATATATACACAACACCTGAGATGCGCATATATATATATATATATATATATATATATATATATATATATATATACATACATATAAACACAATACACTGTAAGTGCAGCTAACTGACTCGCCTGCCTACTCTATCTAACTTAAATCAAATGACACTGCCTCACTCTCTGTCTAATTCTCTCCACCACCGCAACACACTACACAAGGCCGCCACGCAGGCGGCCTTATGTAGTGTGGGGCATGTACTAAACACCCTAAGCCATAATTGGCCAAAGCCACCCTGGCTTTGGCCAATTACAGCTCTCTGTGCAGACAGCACAGTGATTGGCCAAGCATGCGGGTCATAGTGCATGCTTGGCCAATCATCAGTCAGCAATGCACTGCGATGCCGCAGTGAATTATGGGCCGTGATGCGCCACTCAAATTTGGCGCGAACTGCCCATAACGTTCCCAATACGGCGAACGGTCGACCAGGTGATGTTCGAGTTGAACATGGGTTCGACTCAAACTCGAAGCTCATCCCTATACATCACCAATCTATTTTAGCAGGCAAATTTCCCTACCCCAGTTGCTGAGCCGTAAAAAGAAATTTGGTCCCAGCCATCCACATGCTCAGTGTCTAAATGCTAGCTTGGCCAAATTTCTAGCACTGCAACTGCTGCCTTTTCAGCCGGTAGACTCTGCCCCCTTTCGTGAATTTGTGGAATGTGCTGTACCTCAGTGGCAGGTTCCAAAATGCTATTTCTTTTCATGGAAGGCCATTTTGGCTCTCCAACGGCATGTGGAAGGCAATGTTTTGGCCTGGTTGGACAGGGTGGTCAGCAGTAAGGTTCATATTACAGTTGACTCATGGTCCAACAAGAATGGGCAGGGATGTTCCCTTTCTTTCATGGCACACTGGGTAACTCTGCTAGCAGCTGGGAAGGATGCAGGGCAGGGTTCAGTGTTGTTGGAGCTTGTTCCTCCACCACGCCTCCAAAATGCTAGTGGTAATTCTGCCACAGCTCTCTCCTGCACCCCCTCCTCTTCTTCTTCCTCTATGGCCTCTTCCTCTGCAGATTTGTCCTCGGAACCAGCAGTGCTCCATAAGCATACAAGGGGCTACGCAAGAGGATAAAAGATACCATGCGGTGCTTGAGTTGGTCTGCCTAGGGGACAGGAACCACACTAATGCAGGGGCAGGCTCAGAGGTGATTGACGCCACGCCAGCTTCAGCCAGGGATGGTTGTATGCAACAACGGCACCAACCTTCTCTCCGCACTCTGACAGGGACACTTGACCCATGTTCCATGTTTGGCACACGTCATGAATTTGGTGGTGCAGCAGTTCTTGACCAGGCTTACAAGATCTCCAGAGGCAGACCAGAAAGGTCTGTAGTCATTTCCGCCGGTCATACAATGGCAGTGCCCGGCTGGCTGACATTCAAAGGGAATACAACCTGCCCAAAAGCCACCTCATTTGTGACATGCCCACCAGGTGGAAATTAACGTTGGCGATGCTGCAGCGGCTGCACACACAGCAGAGGGTCATCAATGAGTACCTGTGCCAGTATGGCACCCAGACAGGGTCAGGGGAGCTTGGTTTCTTTTCGCCAGGCCAGTGGCTACTGATCAAGGATGCATGCACCATTCTGTCACCATTTGAGGAGGCCACAAGGATGGTGAGCAGTGACAATGCATGCATCAGTAACACTGTCCCTCTAGTCTTCCTGATGGAGCACACGCTTTGTGGAATAATGGATAGGGCACTTGATGCAGAACAGCGGGAGGAAGAGGAGGACTTCCTTTCCTCTCAAGGCCCCCTTTATCCAGATAGCATTCATGCAGGCCGGCCAAACACACAGGAAGAAGAGGAGGAGGAGGATTGTATCAGCATGGATGTAGAGGATAACACTCAGCAGCAGTCTTGAAGGGATGGTTTTCTGTCCCCAGAAACCCAAGGAGTTGTACCTGGCTGCGAGGAGGTAGATACTGATAATGTGATCCTTAGTGACCCAGAGGACTCACAATTGAATGCCTCTGCAAACTTACGCTGCATTGCCTCCCTGGTTCTACAAAGTCTGCGAAAGGACCCTAGAATTCATGGTATCAAGGAGAGGGATCATTACTGGCTGGCAACAATTCTTGATCCACGTTACAGGGGTAAAGTTGCTGAACTCATCCTGCATTCACAGAGGGAGCAGAGGATAAAACATCTTCAGGAGGCCTTGAAGAAAGGTTTGTGTAACGCATTTCTAGACCCTGGGAGGTTACCATTTCCTGGTGCTGGACAATGTGTTGCTGAGGCTTCGTTCAGTTAGAGGTAGAGCGGTGGAGAAGGTGGCCAGCTGACCGATGGCTTTAAACAATTTTTCAGTCCTCAGCGCCAAGGTCTTATCAATTCAAGCAACCATCACCAGTGTCTGCATTATATGGTGCAGGAATATCTAGGGGCAAGAGCAGACTTGGAGAACTTTACTACTGAGCATCCACTGGGTTACTGGGTCTTGAGGATGGACCACTGGCCAGAATTTGCTCAATATGCAATTGAGCTACTGGCCTGTCCTGCATCCAGTGTGCTTTCTGAATGCACATTCAGTACTACTGGACAGTTTGTAATGGATAAAAGAGTGCGCCCGTCCACAGACTCCATTGATAGGCTCACATTCATAAAAATGAATCAACCTTGGATCAAGCACCTGATGCTGATGTAACTGATTGATTTTGCTATGGATCTGGGATCCCTTGAAGACTGCCTATGCTGACTATCCTATTCCTCTTCAATCCTGATGATTCTAGCTTCCAACAATATTTTTGGTTTAGGGCGCCACCACCACCCAAGGCCCAATTTTTCTGCCCCTGTTTAACGGGGGCATGTAATTACAATTTTTTATCTAATATTTCACAGCAGGTCCCATTTCTGTGCCCAACAAGAGTATCTGTGAGTAGGTACAGTGTTGTTGTACCACCCCCACCACCCAAGGCCCAATTTTTCTGCCCCTGTTTAACAGGGGCATGTACAGTCAGGTCCATAAATATTGGGACATCGACACAATTCTAATATTTTTGGCTCTATACACCACCACAATGGACTTGAAATGAAAGGAACAAGATCTGCTTTAACTGCAGACTTTCAACTTTAATTTGAGAGTATTTACATCCAAATCAGGTGAACGGTGTAGGAATTACAACAGTTTGTATATGTGCCTCCCACTTTTTAAGGGACCAAAAGTAATGGGACAGATTAACAATCATCCATCAAACTTTCACTTTTTAATACTTGGTTGCAAATCCTTTGCAGTCAATTACAGCTTGAAGTCTGGAATGCATAGACATTACCAGATGTTGGGTTTCATCCCTGGTGATGCTCTGCCAGTCCTCTACTGCAACTGTATTCAGTTCCTGCTTGTTCTTGGGGCATTTTCCCTTCAGTTTTGTCTGCAGCAAGTGAAATGCATGCTCAATCGGATTCAGGTCAGGTGATTGACTTGGCCATTGAATAACATTCCACTTCTTTCCCTTAAAAAACTCTTTGGTTGCTTTTGCTGTATGCTTCGGGTCATTGTCCATCTGCACTGTGAAGCGCCGTCCATTGAGTTCTGAAGCATTTTGCTGAATATGAGCAGATAATATTGCCACTTCAGAATTCATCCTGCTGCTTTTGTTAGCAGCCACATCATCAATAAATACAAAAGAACCAGTTCCATTGGCAGCCATACACGCCATGACACTACTACCACCATGCTTCACTGATAAGGTGGTATGCTTTGGATCATGAGCAGTTCATTTCCTTCTCTATACTCTTCTCTTCCCATCACTCTGGTACAAGTTGATCTTGATCTCATCTGTCCATAGGATGTTGCTCCAGAACTGTGAAGGCTTTTTTAGATGTTGTTTGGAAAACTCTAATCTGGCCTTCCTGTTTTTGAGGCTCACTCAATGGTTTATATCTTGTGGTGAACCCTTTGTATTCACTCTGGTGAAGTCTTCTCTTGATTGTTGACTTTAACACACATACACCTACCTCCTGGAGAGTGTTCTTGATCTGGCCAACTGTTGTGAAGGGTGTTTTCTTCACCAGGGAAAGAATTCTTCGGTCATCCACCACAGTTGTTTTCCGTGGTCTTCCGGGTCTTTTGGTGTTGCTGAGCTCACCGGTGCATTCTTTCTTTTTAAGGATGTTCCAAACAGTTGATTTGGCCACACCTAATGTTTCTCTCTGATGGGTTTGTTTTGTTTTTCAGGCTAATGATGGCTTTCTTCACTTATAGTGACAGCTCTTTGGATCTCATATTGAGAGTTGACAGCAACAGATTCCAAATGCAACTAGCATACTTGAAATTAACTCTGGACCTTTTATCTGCTCCTTGTAAATGAGATAATGAGGGAATAACACACACCTGGCCATGGAACAGCTGAGCAGCCCATTGTCCCATTACTTTTGGTCCCTTAAAAAGTGGGAGGCACATATACAAACTGTTGTAATTCCTACACAGTTCACCTGATTTGGATGTAAATACCCTCAAATTAAAGCTGAAAGTCTGCAGTCAAAACACATCTTGTTCATTTCATTTCAAATCCATTGTGGTGTTGTATAGAGCCAAAAAAGATTAAAATTGTATCGATGTCCCAATATTTATGGACCTGACTGTAATTACAATTTTTGATATAATGTTTCACATAATGTTTCCTATGTTGTTCTGAAAGCCATGACCATCTCCTCGGTGAAAGTTCATTCCCCTATATTACTTCCCAATAAGAAAGGGAGAATGGGATTTCTGTGCTCCCATATATGCTCCACTAGGCGACCAAAATAATTTTGGCCGCTGGAGGGAGCAATTTCTTTGCCGGCGGCATTCCTGATCACTTCCATGTACGGTAACCCGTATGTGCGCATGACGTCACAAAGTTACCGTGGAAGTGACAATAGCGATCGGGATTTCCGCCTTCTGTGACGCCGAGGGAGCCACACAAGGAACGCTGCATCAGCAGCAAGGACTCCTGTGGCGGTAAAAGTGAAGGGATGGGAGTGAGATACCCGCGGCGTATTAAAGTCATTTTCCCATTAGGCAGCATTATAAAAATACCAGAATGCATGAGGATCTTGAAGAGATCCCGAGCATCCCTGAACAGACGGTCTTTTCTTTTCCAATGCTCCAATGTAAGTTATTAATAGGGATGGGCTGTCTGGAATTGCCTGTTCGCACGTTCGCCGAATAGTGAACAATTTGGGGTGTTTGCGGCAAATACGAAAGCCGCGGAACACCTTTTAAAAGTCTATGGGAGAAATCAAAAGTGCTAATTTTAAAGGCTAATATGCAAGTTATTGTCATAAAAGTAGAAAAAAGAAATAACAGCGCTAAATATTAGTGAGACACATGAAATAATCTTGAAAACTTCCGTTAGAAATTACATATGTGTGTGCAAAACATTGCAAAAATCAAAAAAATGTGCATAAGTCCATACATATATCTATAAATCAAAAAATAATGTCCATATGTAGTGGATGGGAATCCTTATATGAAGTGATTAACCAAAATCAGTCCAAGAGAGACCCTTGCGTAAACACAACCAAACTCGGTGGTAAAGATGAAAGAGACACCACATACAGTGATCTGCCACCACACAAATATTGCGCTTACCACAAGGAAAGCAGAAAACAGCCTATATTCCATCCTGGTATGGGAAATCCAGCTGGTGTACTTTGACTGCATACAGCATGGCTAGAAGGATATAGCAAGGACCCCAGACTTCCGTCTCACAGGCATGTAAATGAAAAGAAACTGGCCATAGTGTAATACTGGCAAGATGGTTTAAATAGAAGAAGATAGAAAACTTACATAAGTAAATTAAAATACAGCAAGAGAGAAACCCTTGTGTGGACACAACCAAACTCAGCGGTGAAGATGAGAGAGCCACCACACTCAGTGATCCGCCACCACACAAATATTGCGCTTACCGCAAGGCAAGCAAAAACAGCCTGTATTCCGTCCTGGTATGAGAAATCCAGCTGGCGTGCTTGGACTGCATACAACATGGCTGGGAGGATATGGCAAGGACCCCAAATTCTCATCTCACAGGCCAGATGGGGAGCAGCCCCGTTACTCGCCCCGCCGGCTCTCATGCAGCTGGAATGGAAGGAGATATCACAAAAGGTTCTAGAAGGTTGGAGCAGATCCCACTGGAGCGCACAGTATGGAAGGAGCGAAACACATACTGTATGTAATTTCTAACGGAAGTTTTCAAGATTATTTCACGCGTCTCACTAATATTTAGCACGGTTATTTCTTTTTTCTGTTTGGTATTTTGGTGCACATCTCACTGTTTAACTGCTGCTTTTTGGGGGGTATATTATTTAGTGGTAGCGCAGTATAATTTTTTTGTTTTTATTGTCATAAAAGTGTTTGGGGATCTGGGTCTTGCCCCAGGGGACATGTATCAACGCAAAAAAAGTTTTAAAAACGGCCGTTTTTTTTGGGAGCAGTGATTTTAATAATGCTTAAAGTGAAACAATAAAAGTGAAATATTCCTTTAAATTTCGTACCTGGGGGTGTCTATAGTATGCCTGTAAAGTAGCCCATGTTTATAACAGTCCAAGAGCAGAAAAAAAGTCATAAAAAAAAAATGCGTGGAGGCCACCCGTAACATAAACGAGTGAACCCCGCCCCCCTTTGATGCAAGGGGAAATGCCAGGGTTACCCAGTGACATGTACGGGTGATCCCGCCCCCCTCTGATGCAAGGGGAAATGCCAGGATTACCCAGTAACATGTACAGGTGACCCCGCCCCCTCTGACGCAATGGTGGTTTCTCGTGATGCATCAGAGGGGGCGGGGTCACCCGTACATGTCACTTGGTAACCCCGGCATTTCCCCTTGCGTCAGAGGGGGCGGGGTCACCCGTCCACATTACGGGTGGGCCCGGCCCACCCTCGGTTATAAGAACTGTCATCCAAGTCGCGCGTCATTCTGATGGGGGACTCCTATGGAGGAGGCTGTATTGTTCGTGGAATGTAGAAGGATTACATCACTGGAATTTTTTTTTTATTAAAGGACTTGTGCCAAGCTGTGTGTGTTTTTTTACCTTTTTTGTCACTTTTTTGGGTGAAATGGTAGGAGTACAATGTACCCCATTACCATTTCACACAGGAGGGGCAGGATCTGGGAGTTCCTTTTGTTAAAGGGGGCTTCCAGATTACGATAAGCCCCCCACCCGCAGACCCCCACAACCACCTGGCAAGGGTTGTGAGGATGAGGCTCTTCTCCCCATCAACATGGGGGGACTACCCCAAAGCACCCTCCCAATGTTAAGGGCATGTGGCCTGGTACGGTTCAGGAGGGGGGGCGCTCTCTCGTCCTCCCTTCTTTTACTGCAGCCTGCCAGGGTCTGGTGTGGACTTTTGGGGGAACCCCACGCCATTTTTAAAAAAATTTGGGGCGGAGTTCCTCTTAAAATCCATACCAGACCTTAAGGGTCTGGTATGGACTTTTGGGGGGAACCCCACACCATTTTTTTTTAAATTTTGGCACGGAGTTCCCCTTAATATCCATACCAGACCTGAAGGGCCTGGTAATGGAATTTTGGGGGACCCCCACACATTTTTCTTTTATGTTTCAATGACGTTCAATAACTTTTATGTGTATGGTCGGGACTGACAATTCATTAATAGCCAGCACTAGCGCTAGCACTTGTAAATGACTTTTTTTTCCTTTAGAAATGTCATTTTGCTCTCGGACTGTTATAAACACGGGAAACATGCGCTACTTTGCAGGCATACTATAGACACCCCCCAGGTACGAAATTTAAAGGAATATTTTACTTTTATTGTTTCACTTTAAACATTATTAAAATCACTGCTCCCGAAAAAACAGCCATTTTAAAAACTTTTTTTTTGCATTGATACATGTCCCCTGGGGCAGGACCCAGGTCCCCAAACACTTTTTATGACAATAACTTGCATATTAGTCTTTAAAATTAGCACTTTTGATTTTTCACGATCGAGTCCCATAGACTTTAACAGTGTTCGCACAAATTTTTTGCCTGTTCGCATGTTCTGGATGCGAACCGAACCGGAGGGTGTTCGGCCCATCCCTAGTACTTAATATATGTCAGTCCACCTATTGGCTTGCTCTGCCTGCCTATGGCAGGTTAAAGCTACATGTAACAAATAGCTATTGATGCATCATTTTCCTGTAACAGACTTGCTTGGCTTTCTTCTGTTTACCTACAGAGCCATAGACTCTTTGTGCAAGCCATAGTCTGGCATTAATTAACACGCCCTTGATAGTGTCTCTTACTAACATCACCACTAAGGTAAATCTAGGTAAGTTTAGGTTTGGTATATATAGAGTATCAGAGTATCAAAGTCTACATTAATGGTTACCAATATAGCTTTATGTATTTACATAATTGTTTAAACTCTTCCCGCCAATGACGGCTGGGTGGCGCGGCTCTCGTTCTGGGTGGACGTCATATGTCGTGCGCCCCAAGGGCAACTGTGCCGTGTTGCTGGACACGGCGGACACAGCGCATCCACTGCTCTTTACCCATGTGATCGACTGTGTCCAATCACAGCCGGTCACATGTAAACACGGAGATACTGGTAATCGGCGCTCCTTGCCTCACGCTGACAGAGTGTGAGGTGAGTCGATCAGTGGAATCTCCTCACAGAGGACATCTAGGGATGTAATCAGGGCACTGATCATCAGTGCCCTGATTACAATTAAGTGCCAGCAATGCCACTGCCAGCAATCAGTGCCCACAATTGGCACCAATCTGTGCCCACCAATCTGTGAGGTGTTGTGACACCACCACCCAAGGCCCAATTTTTATGCCCCTGTTTAACCACTACAATGCAGGGCACTTAGACACCTTCCTGCCCAGACCAATTTTCAGCTTTCAGTGCTGTCGCAGTTTGAATGACAATTGCGCGGTCATGCTACACTGTACCCAAACTAAATTTTTTATCATTTTGTTCCCACAAATAGAGCTTTCTTTTGGTGGTATTTGATCACCTCTGCGGTTTTTATTTTTTGCTAAATAAATAAATAAAGAACGAAAATTTTGAAAAAAATAAAAGTTTTGCTTTTGTTTCTGTTAAAAAAAATTGTAAATAAGTAAGTTTGCTCTTTCACTGATGGGCACTGATAAGGCGGCACTGACAGGCACTGATACGACGGCACCGATGAGGTGGCACCGATGAGCGGGCACTGACGGGCACTGACGATGGGCACTGATATGCGGCACTGATGGGCACTGGCAGGCGGCACTGATGGGTGGCACTCATATGCAGCACTGATGGGCACTGATAGGCGGCACTGATGGGCACTGATGGGTGGCACTGGGTGGCACTGGTTGGCACTGATGGGCACTGATAGGCGAAGCTGATGGGCAATGAAAGGCGGCACTGCTGGGCACTGATAGGCGGCACTGCTGGGCACTGATGGGCACTGATAGGCGGCACTGTTGGGCACTGATATGTGGCACTGATGGGCACTGATATGTGGCACTGATGGGCACTGATACATGGCACTGATGGGCACTGATATGAGACACTGATGGGCATCCCTGGTGGCACTGGCAGTGGTAGGCATTGAAGTGGGCACTGACTGGCAGCTGCCTGGGCACAGATTGGCAGCTGCCTGGGCACACAGTGGCATTTCCCTGGTGGTCTAGGAGCATACCTGGTGGTCCAGTGTGGATCGCTTCCCTGGTGGTCCTGGGCGGCTTCCCTGGTGGTTCTGGGTAGGATCCGACGGGGGACTGTGCTGATAAACAATCAGCACAGACCCCCCTTGTCAGGAGAGCAGCCGATCGGCTCTCCTCTACTCACGTCTGTCAGACGCGAGTGAGGAAAAGCCGATCACCGGCTCTTCCTATTTATATCATGATCAGCCGTGATTGGACACGGCTGATCACGTGGTAAAGAGTCTCCGTCAGAGACTCTTTACCTAGATCGGTGCTGCGGGGTGTCAAACTGACACACCGCAACAACGATCGCCGCGATGCGCGCCCCCAGGGACGCGCAGCGGCTCAATATCCTGCGGACGTCATATGACGTCCAGTCAGGATTTTGAAACCACTTTGCCGCCGTCATTCTGCTATATGGCGGGCAGCAAGTGGTTAAAAGGGGCCTGTACATTTTTTTTTATATAATATTTCATAGCAGGTCCCGTTCCTGTGCCCAACAAGAGTAACTTTGAGGGGTTACAGTGTTCTGGCACCACCACCACCAACACCTAAGGCCCAAGTATATAGTGTAGACTGTATAGTATATATACTGCTGTTCAGATTACATAGTGCCTGGGGGAACCCCACGGCATTTTTTTTTAAATTTTGGTGCGGGGTTCCCCTTAATATCCACACCAGACCTGAAAGGCCTGGTAATGGACTGAGGGGGGGACCCACACCGTTTTTTTTTTTGGAAATGTCATTTTGCTGTGGTACTGTTATAAACATGGGAAAGATTCACTACTTTGCATGCTCACTAAGGAGACCCCCCCAGGCATGATATTTAAAGGAATATTTCATTTTTATTGTTTCACTTTAAGCATTATTAAAATCACTGCTCCCGAAAAAAAATGCAGTTTTTAAAACTTTTTTTTGCATTGATACATGTCCCCTGGGGCAGGACCCGGGTCCTCAAACACTTTTTATGGCAATAACATGCATATAAGCCTTTAAAATTAGCGCTTTTAATTTTTTTTAATTCTAGCCGCTGCTATAGCTGCTAGCAATAATCACTGTCTTCTCCAAGCTGGGACGGCTTCCCCCGTCAAGAGAAAACAGTGGCCCAGCAGGAGGGATTTCTGCATCAATACTGTATCTGTGAATCAAGTGAATTGCATTCCTGCAACCTTTGGAAATTTGCTCCTTCTATGGCTGGCCTTAGCTGCAATCCCGTAGGGATACAAACTGACCAAGCCACCATGGATCTGCTGCCATGCTTGATGTGGTCAGTTAGCAATAAGAAAACAGGGATACTGGCAATTTAATAAGCAGTATATACATAGGAGTGTGCAGGGTGTGTGCCAGGTGTGCCTTGGCACACCCTAATCACAGCGTGCGGTGCCAATTTCCCCTAATGGCTGGGCTTCCCCATGTTGCCCCACCTGCCCTGCAGTGCTGCTGATTTCCCTCCTCTCCCCCAGCTGCTGTGGGGAATGTTTCAGGATGGAGAGTGGGGGAAGAGTCCAGTAAATATGTCATTTACCAGTGCCTTCCTTTTCTAGATGAACACAGTGAACACACTCATTCATTGTGTTCATTTATAACTGAAGCTCAGCACAGAGCACTTTCCATTCATTTACTGTCCCGGGCAGCAGAGGCTGCAGAGAAAGGCATGTGTGTTTGAGCTTTAGGGTTCACACCATAATGCAATACTAGGCTTCGCACATCTATGAGTATATAAATAACTAAACAGATATTTGGATTCTAAATTTCTAGAATAACATGTGTTTTAATGTAGATTGCAAAGTTTTTGTTTGCACATGTGCGATGTGTATCAAACAATTAACATTATATCTGAAATAGGCATTGTGATGGATCCTATCCCACACTCCACTGAGTGCTTCCATCAGTAATACTGCTTCCTCCAGTCTGACCATTAGAGAGATATATTCTTATTGTTGCATTGAATACACTCTATAGAAAAGCCAGTGGCGTGCAAAACACACCTCAAAAACTTCCACCCGGTGCCAAAAAAAAGTGCCCACACATAGAGAGTGAAACACAAAAACGTGCAATGGGTGTACAGAGTCCTCCACTAGGGAAGGACCTTACCCTGATCCCCCGGGGCGTTAGGCTCCAGACAGGGACTGAGGTACTCAGACAAAGGGTCCATCCGGCCGAAACCAGGCGGACCCCCTCAACTGGAAGGACTGCTGAAGCAGACCAACCCAAGTACAGTGGGGCTCTCCCGAAGAGAGACCCCTCAAAGGAGAGGGCGAACCAAGCCAAAAGGCCTATGTCCACCCCCTCCCAAGACTTTCAGAGTAGGCCCGAGGACCCACACCCTACTCGCCACACAGTGACAAAACGTGTATACAAAGACAACCAAAAAAAGACAAAAAGGTGACAAACAGGGGTAAAAGAAAGAGTGGGGAAGATAGTGAGATGCGAGAGTGAAAGTGGCCATTGTGCTATACAATGGCCGGCCCTCCGGCCAGGCATAAAAATTTCCCCTGGTCCTGGCCAAAAGGCCCGGCCCAAGAGGCAGGTGTGAAAAATGTGTGTTGTGGTGAAGTGACCATGGTGCCATAAAATCAAGTGCTTTCACACCGTGACTATACGGCACCCCTGAACTGCCACTTCAGGGGCACATTCACCACTGGCTTTTCGAAAAAGCCCCGACCCCCCCAGCCCAGACCACAGCAGACCCCACCACAGGCAGAAAGGATATGGAGATCAGGAAGCCAGAAAGAGTCCTTTATCAGGCTCTACCGTCGCTCCCATCACTCCCTCCTAATTACATTCGGGAAGTACTAACCACTCCCCTCCCCCTGTAAGAGGGAAGTAAGCGTTCTCTCTCGAATAACTGTCCGGAGCTAGATCTGCCCCAATCCAGGCCAGAAGGCCAGGGTCCCGACCCTCCAGTTCAGACCCCGTGGTTCTCCATCCCTATCAGAAGGCTTCCCTTTCGGCTACAAACCGCTCCAGGTCACCTTCACTCCAGCAGGCTTTGCATAGCAACCGCAATCCCGTCTCTATTTCGCCATAGATCCGTCCGTAGAGATAAGGTTGGAGTTTCTTGAGAGCCCACACCAGCGCCAAACACTCCTTCTCCACGGCTGCATAACCGACTTCCCTGGGTAGCAGCTTCTGACTGATGTAGGCCACTGGGTGCTCACCGCCATCAGGTCCTACTTGGCTCAGTACTGCCCCCAACCCAAATGTAGAGGCATCTGTGTGGACACAAAAACGTTTGGTTGGGTCAGGGACAGGTAGAACAGGAGCTGAAGTTAGTGCATTCTTTAATCATTGGAAGGCAGTTTCACACTCGGGGAACCACAGTTCCTGTCGGGGAAGGTGCTTCTTAGTCAGGTCTGTCAGGGGCTTAGCGATGGAACTATATTGCGGGACAAATTTCCTATGGTACCCAGCTGTGCCAAGGAATGCCAGGACCTGGGTTTTAGTACGGGGGGTCGGACACTTCGCAACTGCCTCAATCTTAGCAGGCTCGGGCCGTTGTTGTCTACTGCCTACTCAATGTCCAAGGTACTGTACCTCGGACATTCCTTTGCTGCATTTCTCTGGCTTAAGGGTTAGTCCTGCAGCCTTGATGCGGTCTAACACGACACCCAGGTGAACCAGATGGTCCTCCCAGGTATCACTGTAGATCGCAATGTCGTCCAGATATGCACAAGCATAGTCCTGGAGGCCATCAAGGAGTTGGTCTACCATCCTCTGGAAAGTCGCCAGTGCATTCTTCATCCCAAATGGCATTACTTTAGACTGATATAAGCCAAATGGGGTAATGAACGCCGATTTCGGAATAGATTCCGCATCCAGGGAAATTTTCCAGTACCCTTTGCATAGGTCAAGGGTTGTCAGGAATTTTCCCCGAGCAATGCGATCTAACAGATCATCGACCCGGGGCATAGGGTAAGCATCAGTGGTGGTGCACTCATTTAATCTGCGGTAGTCTACACAGAAGCGAGTTATGCCATCCCGCTTCGGTACAAGGACCACCGGGGAAGCCCAGGGGCTGCTGGATGGCTCAATGACTCCCAACTCAAGCATCTCCTTAATCTCATGACGCATTCCCTCTCTCACTGCGTCAGGTATTCGGTAAGCTGCCTGTCTTAGCGGCAGTTGTCCCTGGGTCTCCACACGGTGCACTGCCATAGTAGTGTACCCAGGGACTGTGGAGAACATTTCCCTTCTCTGACTAAGGACCTGTCTATCTTGTTCTCTCCGCCTCGGCCCTAGCTGGTCGTCAAGCTTTATCGTCTCTATCCCTGCAGTAATTCTGTTTAGCTCCGGGAGCACCAGCAGGGGAAGATTCTCAGGATCTTCCACAGCTGGAGCACATATAGCGGCTACCTCTCCTGATCTTTCCCAGTATGCTTTCAACATGTTCACATGAAAGGTCCGTAGGACTCTTTCATCCGAACATTTAGCCACTAGGTAGGTTGTGTCACAGAGCTTTGCCACAACCCGGTAAGGTCCCTGCCAAGTGGCCTGTAACTTGTCCTGCTTGGTTGGCCTGAGGGCAAGAACCTTTTGCCCAACCTCCAGAGTGCGGTTCTGAGCAGTACGATCGTACCATCATTTCTGCCGCCTTTGGGCAGCCCGAAGGTTCTCCTGGACGGTGTCCGTGAGCTCCTTCAGTTTGTCCCTAAACTCAAGAACGTATGCTACAATAGAGGACCCTTGGGGATCAATTCCCCCTTCCCAGTGGGCTCTGACTAGATCTAGGGGCCCCCTCACCCCCCTCCCATACAGTAACTCAAACGGGGAGAACCCGGTAGATTCCTGCAGTACCTCCCGATAAGCAAAGAGAAGGTGTGGCAGATATCTCTCCCAATCCCTGTGAGAGGTTGCAAATGTCCTAAGCAGCTGTTTCAGTGTTCCATTGAACCTCTCACACAGTCCGTTGGTCTGGGGGTGATAGGGAGAGCTCTGTAGGGGCTTTATCCCACATAGCCTCCATAACTGCTGAGTGAGCTCAGCAGCGAACTGGGTCCCCTGGTCAGAGATGATTTCCCGAGGGAAACCCACCCTGGCAAAGATCCGGAGCAAAGCATCAGCCACAGTTTCTGCATGGATATTTGCCAGGGGAATGGCCTCCGGGTACCGGGTGGCATAATCCACCACAGTAAGGATATAACTCTTCCCAGAAGGACTAGGTCGGGGCAGTGGTCTACAGCAACATGGCTAAAGGGTTCATCAATGATTGGTAAAGGGTGTAGGGGAGCTTTCAGTGGGCCCCCATGCTTACCCACCCGTTGGCATGTGTCACAGGTCCGGCAATACTGTCAGACATCCCCTGTAATCCCTGGCCAAAAAAACAACTGAGTCAGACGGTGGAGGGTCCCCAGGTGTCCGGCTAAGGGTATGTCATGCCCAATGCGCAGCAGGTCATGCCGATATTTCTGCGGCACAACCAGCTGCCGCTTGGGTGGATGGGAGGCTGTCTTTTCTTCAGTAACCCGATAGAGTAATCCCTGGACCCACTCTATCGGCTCCCTCTCCAACCCCCCCAATCCTGCTCTTTCCCTATAGCTAGCTAGGGAAGGGTCACTAAGAGTTGCCTGAGCAAAGTCTTGGGGAGAAGCCCAAATCGGGGTAGGAATAGCTGGGGTCGTACAGTCTAGGTCAGGGGTGACAGGTCTTACCTGGGTCCCATCCTCGAGGGAGCGCACCTCCATCCGGGCTTGCTGGCAGGTGGTAACAGGGTAAGCTTCCGGGGATACATCCAGGGAGAAGGCTGAATTTAAACATCCCAAGTCATTGCCCAACAAAACCTCTGCAGGTAAGTTCTGCATTATTCCCACTTCCACATCTTTGGCCCCCGAACCCCAATCAAGATGAACCCTGGCAGTGGGGACCCGCATAACATTTACCCCGGCCACCCGCACAGCCACAGACCGTCCCTTCTGCTCTGCCAGGTTTATCATTTGGGTCTGTATCAGGGTAATAGTAGCTCCCGTGTCCCGCAGTCCCTGGGCAGCCCGACCATTAATCCACACGGCTTGTCGATGGTGCAAACGATTATCTGTAGTGGCAGCTTGCACAGGGTCTGCCTCATGTAGAATTCCAATATTCTCCTCACTTGGGTAAGTCACATCATCTCTCTCCAGACAGTGTGCAGCAGCCTGGACAGGTCCAAGGGGCCTGTTGTTCCGCGCGTCCTGGGAAACATTCTGTGGACAATACCCCCTAACATGCCCTGCTTGGTTGCATCTGTAGCAGAGGTCCCCTTTTCCTCATGAAGATGGTAGCTGAGTGGGGCCGGGGATCGACGGCTGGTGTGGAGGGGCAACGCTCTGTGGAATGTTGGGGACAGGCCAAGCTGGGGTCTTAGGCTCTGGTTGTACAGTCCGCCTTGAATACTGTGACTGGCCGCCGATCCTTTACCCAGTCTCTAACTTCATGTGGGGTATGATCATAGAATTGCTCCAGGAGGATTAGCTGGAGTGCATCTGCCATGGTAACAGCTTGGCACCCGGTCATCCAACTCTTCGCTGCTCGGGTCATTTGATGAGCCCATTCTGTGTAAGGCTCTCTCTCCTTTCGGCGGAGGTTGCGAAACCTCAAACGGTGTGCCTCTGGAGTAATGCCGAAGCGAGCCAATAGTCTTTCTTTTACCCGGTCATAGTCCTGGCTGATCTCGTCAGGGACATTATTGTACGCCTCTGCAGCCCTTCCTGTGAGCCGGCTGACCAGGTGCGTGACCCAATCTGCTTTATTGACACCTTGGAGACCGCATTGCCGCTCAAAAATTTGCAGGTAAACATCCATCTCATCTTCACCATCTTGAAACATGCGGAAGGCGGCATAGGGTAGCTTTTTGCGGGCCGGTGGAGCTTCCCGGTTGGACATAACTGACGCTCCTTGGTCCCACTGGAGTTCAGCCATTCGCAACTGGGACACCTCTCGTAACACTTGACTGATAACCTCCTGCAGGGGGGTGAGTACCATACAAGGCCAGTCGCCACTGGACGTCACGCTGGAACTCTGTCGCCTCTGAGGTATCTGCTGGTGGGTTGCTGGCCTGGTCAATCTCTATTAGTTCGGTGATGAGAGTTGCTTTGGATTTGATGCTGGAGACTTTTCCATGGGATTCCAAGAGATCCTTCATGGCGCTGCGCTTGAGTCTGGCGTAATAATGTTCCATCTGCTGTTAGGAGCAGGGGGTCCCGGTGGTGATTTGGGTATGCCTAGGCAAGAGGAAGCATCCCAGTGCTTGCCACCAATTGTGACGGATCCTATCCCACACTCTGCTGAGTGCTTCCATCAGTAATACTGCTTCCTCCAGTCTGACCATTAGAGAGATATATTCTTATAGTTGCATTGAATACAAGTCTAGACGAAAATAGCTTGTAGAATCTTGAATGCTTTATTGGACAGAATACAGCCTTTTTATACACATTTAACACAAGGGGTTAGATAACGAGGTAGGGCTGACTCATGTATACTCCCCCCTCCCCTCTAGCAAAACCTTAAAAGACAATTATATAATTAACATGTTAATTAACACAACACTTAAGGCAGCCCGGGTGACCAGACAGTTCGTCTTGGCATGTCAATGTGATCAGCTCTTTCAAGAATCATGTATTGTTCAGAATTAACAACCAAATAACAGGGTGAATGTGGACAGAAAAAGGTCCTTGCAGCCAGTGTCCATGACAGTAATCAACTACATTTTACTTTTTTATTATATTAAGGCCCCTTTCACACTTGTGTGACCTGAAAGTCGCTACTTTGCTGTGATTTTGCCTACGATTTTTGCCGCAACTTTTTTGCCGGGGTCTTCTCCTCTGTCTTCTCCCTCTGTTCTTCTTCCGATGTTATGTTGACTCAACGCTCTCTCCCGCTCTAATGCTGGGTGCGCGGTGTGCCATTACTTATATTGGCATGGGGCGGGGTCACTGGGTGATGTCATCCGGAGGCCCACCCCTTATGATGTCACTGCCCGCGGCATGACATCATAAGCGGCCCATGCCAATATAAGTAGTGGCACACCGCACACCCAGAATTAGACCTGGAGAGAGCGTTGAGTGAACAGAGGGAGAAGACAGTGGAGAAGACCCGGCAGAGGCAGAAGTCAGTGGACAGTGGGAGAAGAATCGGAGAGGGCTAGAAGACATCAGCTGAGAGCAGAGAAAACCTGCAGAAGGGAGAACAGGCAGAGGCAGAAGACCCGGAGAGGGGAGAAGTCGGAAGAGACGCCTGAGCTGCCTTAATAAATTACTTTAAAAACCTGTGCACTGCATCTATTTTTGACACTTTTTTTTTAGGTGAATGGGTAGAGGTACAATGTACCCGATACTCATTCACATAGGGTGCGGGGCCAGGATCTGGGGGCCCCCTTATTAAGGGGGCTTCCAGATTCTGATAAGCTCCCCGCCCGCAGACCCCGACAACCAACGGTCAGGGTTGTCGGGAAGAGGCCCTTGTCCTCATCAACATGGGGACAAGGTGCTTTGGGATGGGAGGCCCCCCTACCCCAAAGCACCTACCCCCCATGTTGAGAGCATGCAGCCTGGTACAGTTCAGAAGGGGGGGTGCTCGCTCATCCCAACCCCCTTTCCTGATCTGCCGGGCTGTATGCTCAGATAAGGGTCTGGTATGTATCTTGGGGGGACCCCACGCAGCTTTTTCGGTGTGGGGGTACCCCTTAAAATCCATACCAGACTGAAGGACCTGGTATGCCTTGGAGGGGGAACCCATGCTGTTTTTTTTTTATTTGAAGTGGAGTTCCCCCTAAAGATTCATACTAGAGAGTGCCTGGTATTGTCGGGATCAAAGTCGGATCCTTGTTCATTAAAGTCAGATGCATGTCGGACTTCAAGTCGCAGGACAAAATCGGATCCACAGTTGTACGACTGTCGTGTCGTACCAGTGTGAAAGGGGCCTAAAGTGGAGTTCCAGCCATTTTTGTGTTTATTAAAAGTCTGCAGCTACAAAAAGTGTAGCTGCTGACTTTTAATAAACATAGACTCACCGACCCCATGAGCCAGCGTTGCAGCCACCCAAAGCCTCACTTCTCTCTCTCTCTCTCTTCTCCGCGGCGCCAACATCTACTGTGGGCACCCGTCTCTGAGAGCTTGTGGCATCACAGCCGGGTGCACACTGCACATGTGTGATTTACACTGTACGTCCTCAATGGCCCGGGCAATCTTCTGGGACCTATGACAAATGCATTAAAGCTAAGTTCCACCCAAAAGTGGAACGTACGCTCATTGTACTCCTCCCCCCCTCCGGTGCCACATTTGGCACCTTTTGGGGGGAGGGGGGACAGAATACCTGTCTAATACAGGTATCCTATTCCGACTTCCGGGAGCCTCAGCTATGGGCATTGACGTCACTGTGGGGCTCCTCCTCACTCCTCCTTTCCCGGCTGTCGGGCCAGTAGGAGAGAGGAGCGGAGACTCGCGCATGCACAGTAGGGCTTCACAGTCGGGTTTCCTTCCTCGCAATGGTGGCGGCATGCACCCGACAGCTGATGGAAACATCAGCTGTGGTGCCACCATTGCTGGACTCCAGGACAGGTAAGTGTTCGATTATTAACTTTTCTTAGGCTTTTTTCCCCTTGTTTTCACCTGATGATCTGGCCAGTAAAACACCCCCTTAACTCTGGATGAAGGAGCACAGGAGGCACAGCAGATGGCAGCATTGTCAGTCTGGGGGGGGTGGAGTGATAGATGGACTTGCAGACTTAGATACACTAATGTCCCGTACACACGGTCGGATTTTCCGATGGAAAATGTGTGATAGGACCTTGTTGTCGGAAATTACGACCGTGTGTAGGCTCCATCACACATTTTCCATTGGATTTTCTGACACACAAAGTTTGAGAGCAGGCTATAAAATTTTCCAACAACAAAATCCGTTGTCGGAATTTCCGATCGTGTGTACACAAATCCGACGCACAAAGTGCCACGCATGCTCAGAATAAATAAAGAGATGAAAGCTATTGGCTACTGCCCCATTTAGAGTCCCGACATACGTGTTTTACGTCACTGCGTTCAGAACGATCAGATTTTTCGACAACTTTGTGTGACCGTGTGTATGCAAGACAAGTTTGAGCCAACATCCGTCGGAAAAAATCCTAGGATTTTGTTGTCAGAATGTCCGATCAATGTCCGACCGTGTGTACGGGGCATAACAGATTGAAGTCAAACTCCAGCACACATTGCAGTTACACAAGTGGTTTTTTAGTGTAAAGGTTTTACATTACCCACTTCAGCCTCAGAAGGATTTGCCCCCTTAATGACCAGGCCATTTTTTGTGATACGGCACTGCGTCGCTTTAACTGACATTTGTGCAGTCATGCAGTCGTGCAGTTTGTACACAAACAAAATTAATGTCCTTTTTTTTCCACAAATAGAGCTTTCTTGTTGGTTTTTGAACACCTCGTATCCAAAAAAAAAAACTTCATCAGTTTAGGCCAATATGTATTCTTATACATATTTTTGGTATAAAAAAAAATCACAATAAGCATATATTGATTGGTTTGCGCAAAAGTTATAGCGTCTACAAAATAGGGGATAGATTAATGGCATTTTCATTATAATTTTTTATTTACTAGTAATGGCGGTGATCAGCGACTTTTAGCGGGACTGTGACATTGTGGCGGACAGATTGAACACTTTTGACACTTTTTTGGGACCGGTGACATTTATACAGCGATCAGTGCTAAAAATAGCCACTGATTACTGTATAAATGACACTGGCAGGGAAGGGGTTAACACTAGGGGGAGATTAAGGGGTTAAGTGTTCCCTAGGGAGGTGTTTCTAACTGTGGGGGGAGTGTACTGACAGGGAGTATAGAGAGATCAGTAGGAACAGACAATTTCTCTTTACTCCCCTGTCAGAATGGGGATCTGTTTGTTTACATTGACAGATCCCTGTTCAGGCTCTCTGTGGAGCGATCGCCGGTGGCCGGAGGACATCGTGGCCGCCGGCCATGCACATCGGCTCTGGCGACGCATGCGCCTGCTTGTGCTCTTAAAGCGGCCGACGTACACCTATGGCAATTTGCTCAGCCGAGCCAACCTGGCGCAGTATAATGACGGCAGCTGGTCGGCAAGCGGTTAGTAAAAAAAAGTTGACCATTGTAAGCACTCCTGTCAGTGGTAAATGGTTTGTCTCAACACTTTAACTGATACTGTACATTTGCAGAAGAGCTTGTTCTGTTAAAAGCAACAGACCTATTGGCTGGATCATCAGAAAATAATAGCAAGAAAGCCTAAAAAAAGAAAACTAATGCTAAGATTTGGTAAACTGCAATATAAATCACAAACCAAACTAAGTTATAGTGTGCTCTCTGTGTAATGCTGCCACCTTATAAAAACATTAAAATAACTACAACGTAGAGTTACTCCCTCCACGGGTATCACAAAACATTTATAAAAATAAGAAATTAATTAAACCTCCATCAAATTATAAAAAATAGTCCACAGTGCTTCACCAATGCAAGTTTCAATGTTTGTAATCAATAATGTTCAAAAATAAACATATGTATGGTCTTTCTAATCTTGCTTCAAAATGTAAACCTGTGCAGAATTTAATCACGTGTAAACTTTTCCAGCTTCCACCTCTTATGCCGCGTACACACGGTCGGACTTTTCGGCTACAAAAGTCCGACAGCCTGTCCGACAGACTTTCGACGGACTTTTGTCAGACCTTTGGCAGACTTTTGGCGGACTTTTGGCGGACTTGCGGCAGACTTTTTTACGAACGGACTTGCCTACATTCGATCACACAAAAGTCCGATGGATTCGTACGTGATGACGTACACCGGACTAAAATAAGGAAGTTGATAGCCAGTAGCCAATAGCTGCCCTAGCGTGGGTTTTTGTCCGTCGGACTAGCACACAGACGAGCGGATTTCTGGGTCCGGCGTAGTTACGATGTAAAGATTTGAAGCATGTTTCAAATCTAAAGTCCGTCAGATTTGCGGCTGGAAAAGTCCGCTGAAATTCCGCTGAAAGTCCGGGGAAGCCCACACACGATCGGATTGTCAGCCAGCTTTAGTCCGTCGGCGTCCGTCGGACTTTTGTAGACGAAAAGTCCGACCGTGTGTACGCGGCATTAGTTTACCACCATAATTTCCTCTCCCACAGGACACATTTACCAAAAATATTTGCCTTTCACTTTTATGATTGGCAAAAGTGCATTTGCTATTAATTCCCTCCAAGAATTGGCTCCTTTTATGTCTGCAACCTTCTTGGTCACTCAAGCATATCTCATAATCACTAGGACTCATAAGATAAAAGAAAGGGTCTCATAGAGCATTACTGCGATCACTCATTTATTAATTAAAACCATCCCAAGTCAAAATGACACTCACAAACATATGCCTATCAAAGCTGTAATTAAATGATCTCCCGATCACATCACCTCTGGTCTGCATCCCTTCCAGTCACCGTACAGTCCTGCTCTGATCTGTTTTGTCCTTCCTCAAAGGAAAAGGCTATACTGTACAACACGGCAGAGCAGAATTATCAGGTGTCCCTCCTATTCACTTAACCCTTATGTTTCTGGCAGCAATTACTCCACCACCGATCGCAATACAAACTGGTAGACATGTGCAATTCTTTTCATTCCGAATCGTTTTTTTAACAAATTTCAACAATTAACAAAAACCCATTTAACAAATTTTTCTGAATATTCGTAAATTTGAATATTTTAAAATTCATAAATTCGAAAATTCGAAAATTCTAAAATCCGAAACCCCGAAAATGTGAAAATCTGAAATAATAGCTAACTAATAATAACTATTACTAGCTAATTATAGGTATTGAAATTTCCTTTCAAATTTGGCTGTTAGTGAATGTAACAAATACAAATTTATCCAAATTTACAAATTATCCAAAAAAACGAATGTTGCATCTAAACAAATGGAACGGAACATATTTATAATAAATAACAATAATATTAATAATAAAAACATTTTATTATTAGTAGTATTATTATTTATTATTATTGTTATTTATTATAAATATCTTCTGTTCCATTTGTTTAGATGCGACATTCGTTATTTTGGATAATTTGTAACTTCGGATAAATTCATATTTGTTATGTTCACTAACAGCCACATTTGAAAGGAAATTCCAATACCCATAATTTAATAGTTAATTATTATTAGCTAGTTAGTTATTCTTTTGAATTTTCGGATTTTCTTTCTTATTTTCGGATTTATGAATTTACAAATTTACGAACTGTGATTTTAACAAATGACCCGAAAAACAAAAAAAAAAACAAATGAAACAAAAACAAACAAATATTTTGGCAGTGCACATGTCTACAAACTGGTCAGATCACAGTGGAGGAGCGAACGCTTGAACAATCACAAACAGCAAAGCAATAAATGGGCCACATTAACCACTTAAGGACCGGCCCATAGTAGATATACAGCTACAGGGCGGCCCTCCTGTGCAGAATCGTGTATACAGTATATATGGTGGTCCGCTTTTGCTGTAATTATTGGATGTCCACCAGCACCCGCCGATCATTGGGCATTGACACAGAATGGAGCTCTGCATATGTAAACAATGCATTGCTTTGGCCTGACCAGGGAGGGGAGAGTGCTGGATTTTGAGTCCCTGCAAAACAGGGAATAAAATCTGTCACTTCCCTTAGTAAAAGCACCTAACATGTTTATTTTTTTTGCAACGTTGTCAGTCTTTTTTTGTTTATAGCGCAAAAAAAAAAACCCACTGGTGATCAAATACCACCAAAAAGAAAGCTCTATTTGTGGGGAAAAAATGACATATTACATATTTTACTTGTGTACAGCATTTCATGACTGTGCAATAGTCAGTTAAAATAACGCAGTGCCGTATTGCAAAAATGGCCTGGTCATGAAGGGGGGTAAATCTTAGGGAGGTCAAGCGATTAATTAAAAACATACAGTATATAAATAAACATATATGAATAAATAAAATAAATTGTTAACACTCTCATATTTCATACAGGTTGGTTGAAGGTAACAAATAAACTAGAGAAGTACCCATTATTATTGGCATTTAGACAATACACTACTCATCACCACCCTCTTAAATTCGCAAGGGCAATTATCTATTCAGCTAAAATATTAAATGTATTAAAAGCTCATACTAATAAAGGGGAGTATTATTAGTTGCAAATAATAAAATTTATGTCAATTTCCACATTTAGACCTTTTGTTGTTTTTTTTTTCAAGATTGTCGATAGCACAAAAAATAAAAACCACAGAAGTGATCAAATACCACCAAAAGAAAGCTATATTTGTGGGAAAAAAAGGACATCAATTTTGTTTGGGTACACCGTCGCACGGTCAATTAAAGTGACGCAGTGCCATATCACAAAAAATGACCTGATCAGGAAGTGGGTAAATCCTTCTGGGGCTGAAGTGGTTAAAATAATTGATGCTGTGTTAAAAAAGCTCACTGTGACACTGTAAAGATGACAGTAAAAGCATACCAGCCTAAAGCACTGCTGGATAAACAGGTGACTCCATAGAAGAGGCCAGGATCAGCTGGAGAGATTGTTGCTCAGTATGGAGAGATTGTACAGCAGATACCAACAAGCCGGCGCATTAGAAGTGACCACAGCATCATTTATTTTAAAGAGTGACCACCTACCAATGTAAAAAGAAAAAAAATCGAAACTACCACTTTTTATTCTACAGGACCTCTTATTTCAGAAAATATATAATGTTTTGGGGGGTTTAAATAATCATCAGGCCAGAAAAAATTTAACCTGTATGTGAAAATGAAAAAATAAATAAATAAAACATAACAGGATATATCTGAACAAGGACCATTTTGGCACACTCACCAGTATTAGTTTTATCTAATAAAAAGATTAAAAAGTTTGAAAATGTTTAAATGTAGATGTTTATAGGAGATTTTAGTGATTATGTTTAGTTATACTTTATTCACTGTATAGGCATTTAAAACATGTAATCCTGTTAAGCTAATATTTTTGCAGATGTGCTCATTTAGTAAATATTTAGAAAATATATTTATTTATTTGTTAAATAAGTGTTAATCAAATAAACAATAGATGTATATCCGATATCTACTTACATTGAGCAAAATGGGTTGTATTCATGAGGTACCTTTTTAAGATCCGTTTGTAACATGTCTACGATCACTGTTTGAACAGTTAAAACCCCTCCAATAATTAGGTCACCTTCTTGATAATAATTTCTTGACTTGGGAAATTGCAAAGAGCATAGGGATGTCTTCAAGCTTCCAAGTGAGAGAGGGAGAATCAATAGAACCAGTGCAGCACAGAACACATGGCAAATACTAAATTCTAAACTGTGAGACTTCATTTTTCAGCTTTAGCCAGCAGAGGAATCAAAAACAGCTTTCAGAGTACTGGAGTAAACGATAAAACTTGCACATAAAGAATAGTGGATGTCGCTGAGCTGTATAGCCAGGAAGAATCCATGCACAAGTCTTGCTTATATACAATATGTGTATCTTTCTATTGACTTTGAAGAAAAACAAAGCAATTTTATGCCTTATAATTAGAAGGAATTGCGTACATGTATCTATGTTTGGCTAACCTAGTATTTCGAACTAATGTTTTCACCTTTAGCAGGAACATCTGAAAAACAATTCATATAAAGATATAACAATAAAATTTGACATTTTTCATTAATGGTTATATGATTTTTTAATATAAATTCTTTACTTGTTTTCTACTTGTGGAGGCTTTGGAGGGATCCTGGTGCTCTTGCATGCATGTGTTCTCTGCCATAAATAGTAAGTTGCCTTACTTGATACATTTTCTTATATTTTATGCACATTTATATGTGTTTATGCCATTTATTACTGTTTATATTTTTAGACAGTTGTTCAATCTGTTGCTCTTGAGAACCCCCAGATGAGGAGCCTTGAGTAGAAACGCGTAGGGATTCCAACGATTTTTGGGGATCTAGAGCTTTTCCTTGTATGAATTAAGTCCTATCATCCTGTGCAAATTTTGCATTTACTGTTGCATGTACAGTGCCTTGCAAAAGTATTCATCCCCTTGGCATTTTTTAGTGTTTTGTTGCCTCACAACCTGGAATTAACATGGATTGTTTGAGGATTTGCATCATTTAATTTACAGAACATGCCCACAACTTTGAAGATTTTTTTTTATTGTGAAGCAAACAACAAATAGGACAAAATAGCAGAAAAAGTCAATGTGCATAACTATTCACCCCCTTAAAGTCAATACTTTGTAGAGCCACCTTTTGCTGCTATCACAGCTCCAAGTCGCTTTGGATAAGTCTCTATGAGCTTGCCAGATCTTACCACTGTGATTTTTGCCCATTCCTCCTTGCAAAACTGCTCCAGCTCCTTCAAGTTGGATGGTTTGCGCTTGTGAACAGCAATCTTTAAGTCTGACCACAGATTTTCTATTGGATTGAGGTCTGGGCTTTGACTAGGCCATTCTAACTCATTTACATGCTTCCACTTAAACCACTTAAGTGTTGATTTAGCAGTGTGTTTGGGGTCATTGTCCTGCTGGAAGGTGAACCCCTGTCCTAGGCTCAAATCACACACAGAGTGGTACAGGTTTTGCTCAAGAATATCCCTGTATTTAGCACAATCCAAATTTCCCTCAACTCTGACCAGTTTCCCAGTCCTGACTGCTGAAAAACATCCCCACAGCATGATGCTGCCACCACCATATTTCACTGTGGGGGTGGTGTTCTTTGGGTGATGTGTTGGGTTTTCACCAGACAGCGTTTTCTTTGATGGCCAAAAAGTAAAATTTTAGTCTCATCAGACCAGAGCACCTTCCTCCCTCCATATATTTTGGGAGTCTCCCACATGCCTTTTCAAAAACTCAAAATGTGCCATTTTGTTTTTTGCTGAAAGTAATGGCTTTCTTCTGGCCAGTCTGCCATAAAGCCCAAATCTATGGAGTGTATGGCTTATTGTGGTCCTATGTACAGATACTCCAGTCTCTGCTGTGGAACTCTGAAGCTCCTCCAGGGTTACCTTAGGTCTCTGTGCTGCCTCTCTGATTAATGCCCTCCTTGCCCGGTCTGTGAGTTATGGTGTGTGGCCGTCTCTTGGCAGGTTTGCTGTTGTGCCATGTTCCTTCCATTTGGTTATGATAGATTTGATGGTGCTCCTAGGGATCATCAAAGATTTGGATTTTTTTTATCATCTAACCCTGCCTTGTAATTCTCAACAACATTGTCCCTTACTTGTTTGTAGAGTTCCTTGATCTTCATGGCAGTGTTTGGTTAGTGGTGTCTCTTGCTTAGGTGTTGCAGCCTCTGAGGCCTTTCAAAAAGGTTTGCATATGTAATGACAGATCATGTGACACTTAGATTGCACACAGGTGGACATCATTTCACTAATTATGTGACTTCTCAAGGTAATTGGTTGCACCAGAGCTTTTTATGGGCTTCATAACAAAGGGGGTAAATACATACGCACATGCCAATTATCAGTTTTTAATTTCTGAAAAAAAGTTTTATGTATATATTTTTCTAATTTTACTTCACCAACTTAGACTATTGTGTTCTGATCCATCACATATAATTCAGATTAAAAAAACATTGAACTAAAGGCTGTAATGTAACAAGGGATTGAATACTTTTGCAAGGCACTGTATTTTTATTAGTGTCTTAAGATTGTATTTAATACCATTTTATTTGTATTTTTATATATTTGTCATAGTGGTGCCTTTCCAAAAGTCCCTTCCATAAACCTCCTTTCTATATTTACTTGGAAAACACTTCAGTACCAAAATATATTGTTAACATGTCATCCATAGGAAACAACAGGGGTATTGTAGAATGAGTTTTCATTTGCACAAATGCATTCATCAAACTCACCACTTTTGGTAAATGTTTGTTGGTCAAAAAGCAGTAGTAAACTCGAATAATAAAAAAAAGTTTCCTCTGCAAGTCAAAGTTATAATGTGCTAGTATGCATCACATACTAACGGGGCAGAGGGGCGCTGCCCCCCTAATCCATGCGTCTGGCCCCCTAATCTACATGCAGGGCACTGGATGCATGGATTCCAATGTTTTTGTTTTATTTGAAGCATGTGATTAGAGCCAGAGGCTCTAATAGGCTTAAAAAAATGGTAGGCTTGGGGCACTGCACCCCGAGCCCAACCAATTGTGTAACAAAAGCAAATTAATGGCCAATCAGGAAGTGATTATGTGACCAGTCACCCGTTTGCCCGAGAGGAGAATGAATTTGCTGCAAAGCACTGGGAGGGGGAGGCGCAGGGTGAAGCTGCCACCTGAGGATGTGCTGCCCGTGACCTAGATAGGGTAAGTGGGGGGCGGGTGACCGACCGACTGACCGACTGACCAGGAGGGGGATGCCTGTGACCTGACCGACAGGAAGGGGGGTTTTGGGTGGGGGAAGGAGGATTGTTTGCTGCCCCCCCAAAAAATATACCACCAGCTGCCACTGACATTATATGAAACCTACCCTAAAACAAAGCCCTCCAGTGGCGTGCTGTCACCGTTGACAGGGCTTTCATCTTCACCCGCTCTTCCTTTCTGGGTTTGTGGGCTCCAGGCCTTTGAATGGCTGAGCTGCGATGACATCACTCCCATGCATGCTCGCGGGAGTCACTGTTAATGGCACAAGGGTCTGAAAGAATGGCACAGGTATGCCGTTCCTTCAGAGCGAGTGTGCCGGTGACGTCCCTGGCCCCTTTACAAGTAAATATCTCCTAAACGGTGCATGTTTAGTAGATATTTACAGTAGCTACAGATAAACCTTATGATAGGCTTACCTGTAGGCAAACCATAAACAAAGGGCCTTTACAACCATTTTAATCTTATGCCGCGTACACACGAGCGGACTTTACGGCAGACTTGGTCTGGAGGACCGGAGTCCATCGGATAATTCGATCGTGTGTGGGCTCCAGCAGACTTTTTTTTTCCCAAAAGTTCAACGGACCTAGAAATGAAACGTGTTTCAAATCTTTCCGAGGGACTCGAGTCCGGTCCAAAAGTCTGCTCAGCTGTATGCTAGTCCAACGGACAAAAAACTACGCTAGGGCAGCTATTGGCTACTGGCTACCAACTTCCTTGTTTTAGTCTGGTAGCTAGCTAGCCAGAGCATGGCCCATGACTGAGGTGTGAGGGAATAAGGGGACTTATTCTAAGCAAGTAAGACTGATTGTGATACACTTTCACAGCCCACACTACGTCTGGCCACCATTAGAGGGAGACTCCACTGCAATCCAGCTGGATGACTACACACAGGCAGATACGAATCTTACATACAATCTGGTGCACTCTCCAATCTGTAACGGCACCGCACGCCCACAATGGCTAGCTAACCGGGGTTGTGATCCCGGACTGGGGGTATGATGGAATAAGGGGGAATTATTCTAAGCAAGACTGGCCATGATACACCTTCACAGCCCGCACTACCTTTGACCACCACTGGAGGCTCCACTCCAATCCAGCTGGCTAAGCAGATGCGAATCTTACATGCAATCTGGTGCACTCTAAGGGTTGGAGAGCAGTCTAGCAATTATCACATACTTCTAGGATACCTCCAGCTATCCTACAAGCTAGAACCCTGATGTAATCGCTTTTCCCACTGTCAACACACCCACAAACCAGACACATAACAAACATAGCATACCACCACCCAGCAGTTAGTCCACAGACTGGTGTGCTGGGCAACCACACACACTGAGATCTCCATCTGGCAGATCTGCTAGTTTACAATTTGCATGCAATCTGCCAACACACAGCGCAATTGTATACAAATTGGCAATCAAGTTAGACCTAGCACCTATACACTGAAATGCAGTCTCTCCGGAGAGCTCCCTAGCTTAATACATAGAAGTCACTTATTAAGTTTATAATTTAATATCTCGAAAGTGGGCAGTGCATACAATATATACAAAGAAAAAGATTTACAAAAAAAGACAAAAAGACAAACACAATTGGCATTTCACTATGAATATAAAAAGGTATAAAAACAGAAATAAACTTTACTGAAGTCTATCATTTGACAGAAGCAGGTTGGAAACGATGTGAGGATTCCCCAGTCACATAGCTGCCAACAATATTGATTTTCCAGGGACATTCATGGCATTCAGACCCCTGTCCCAGTCTTACTGTGTCCAGGGAAAATTCACGGGAAATTGGCTTTGTCAGAGCCGTCACTAGAGGTTTGTGGATGGCACTCATGGGGAAGAAACAAGAGGTGGAGCCAGTAGAAATGGGGCTGCCGCCAACCCCCTGCCCTGCGGCCTGCTCCCGGTCCATGACCTGTTGTGGGGCAGGCCGTGGGGCAGGGGGGTTGGCGGCAACTCCATTTCTATTTGCAGGTGACATGACAAGTGACAAACTGCATCTGGTGGAAGGCGACGTGGCAAGTGACACTCTGCATCTGGTGGCAAGCAACATGGCAAGTGACACGCTGCATCTGGTGGCAGGCGACGTGGCAAGTGACACGCTGCATCTGGTGGCAGGCGACGTGGCAAGTGACACACTGCATCTGGTGGCAGGTGATTTAGCAAGTGACGCGCAGGTCTCCCACTGATTCTGCATTATGGTGAGTTGAACTATTTACCCCCGACCCCCTCCGCCCCGTCAGTCCTTGCCAGCATTTTCTTTGATGAAACCAGTCCCCGGTGCCAAAAAAGGTTGGGGACCACTGCTGCAGGCAACCCATCAGATCACTAGACGGCCACAGCTTCCGCCTGTGAAAACATGGACACGGGCCATGTGGAACTGCACATGCGCCGCTCTGGCTCGGCCTAGCTCAGCCAAGTTCGGCCTAGCTTGGGCTTGGGCGGGTGCATGCACATGACATCATAATGCCACCCTGAATGCACCCTGAATCTCTGACCCCATCTCTTGTAGTAGGTCTGCAATCTCCTGTATCATGTCTGCACCCTCTCTGACCATCTCCTGTATCATGTCCGCATCCTCTGTGACCATCTATTGGGCATCTATGTGGCAGATGAGGTTTAATGTTGAGAAGAGTAAATTTATGCACTTGGGGGCTAAGAATATGCACGCATCATACATACTAGGGGGAGTACAACTGGGGGAATCCGTAGTGGAGAAGAATCTGGGGGTTTTGCTCAATAATAGCATGCAATGCCAAGCTGCGGTTTCCAAAGCGAGCAAAGTCCTTTCTTGTATTAAGAGAGGTATGGACTCCAGAGAGAGAGATAACATTTTGCCCCTGTTCAAATCATTAGTAAGACCTCATCTGGAATATACAGTTCAGTTTTGGGCACCAGTTCTCAAAAAGGATATCAGGGAACTGGAGAAAGTGCAGAGAAGGGCAACCAAACTAATAAGAGGCATGGTTGAGCTCAGCTATGAGGAAAGATTAGAGGAACTGAATTTATTCACTCTTGAGAAGAGGAGAATAAGGGGGGATATGATCAACATGTTCAAATATATAAGGGGTCCATATAGTGAACTTGGTGTTGAGTTATTCACTTTACGGTCAACACAGAGGGGGCACTCTTTACGACTGGAGGAAAAGATTTCATCTCCAAATACGGAAAGGTTTCTTCACAGTAAGAGCTGTGAAAATGTGGAATAGACTCCCGTCAGAGGTGGTTCTGGCCAGCTCAGTAGATTGCTTTAAGAAAGGCCTGCATTTATAGGTAAAGTTGATCCAGGGAAAATCCGATTGCCTCTTGGGGGATCAGGAAGGATTTTTTTCCCCTGCTGTAGCAAATTGGAGCATGCTCTGCTGGGGTTTTTTACCTTCCTCTGGATCAACTGTGGATATAGAATTGGGTCTATTGGATTGTTCGATATTTTTTTTGTTTTTTTTTTTGTTTTTTTTTATGGTTGAACTGGATGGACTTGTGTCTTTTTTCAACCTGACTAACTATGTAACTATACTATGTAACTATCTCCTGTATCATGTCCGCACCCTCTCTGACCATCTCCTGTATCATGTCTGCACCCTCTCTGACCATCTCCTGTATTATGTCCGCACCCTCTCTGACCATCTCTTGTACCATGTCTGCACACTGACAGTCTACTGTTGTCAGGGCTGGGCTCAGCCCTTCCTTCTCTGAGCTGGCCGCTCAGCTGTCGGCTAATTGCCAGCTTCTATCTCTCCAGTTACTCAGCTGTTGATGATATCCTGCCTACTTAAGCCGTCCAGCCCAGAGGATCTCTACCTTCGCCTTAGTCAATATCACAGACATCCTCTTCTGCATTCCTGTTAAGAGACTTGCTTTGCTGACATCCCTTCTGGCTCCAGATCCTGCTTGCTGTTTTACTACACTTGTCTCCGGCTCCCTGACGTTTGGCTTGTCTGACTATCCGTTCCGGTTCCTTAACTCTGGATATGTTTTGACTATGTTTGTTCCATTTACTTTTATTATTAAACAAGTGTGATTTAACTGTACATCTGTCTCGGTCGATTTCATGGTTTCTGACAGTAGGCGAAGGCCATAAATTCAGCAGATACAGTCAATCCACTTGTTGGTAATGTTTTTTCCAGATTGGATGAGCAAGATCACCGCATGGATCAGTTTGCCATGGTGTTACAAATGCTCCTGAGTCGTACTGCTCACCTGGAATCTCCCACTGTGACTGCTCCGGTACAACCTGAGTTGCAGACCGCCCCTGCTGCTGCACGAGTCTCTGTGCAGGCAACCGCCTCAAGTATTACCTCTATAACAGGTATGTCTGGTTCCGCTCTGCTTCCCCAGCAATTTGTGGCCAATCCAGTTCAATGCAGAGGGTTTCTCAACCAGGTTGAGATATACTTTGAGATGCTGCCCCAGGCGATTCCCACGGACAGAAGCAATGTTGGTTTCCTGATATCTTTGCTTTCTGAGAGAGTCTTGGCCTGGGCAAACCCTCTATGGGAGATGCAAAAACCTGTTGTCTTGAGTTACCCTGAGTTTGTGGCCTCCTTTAAAAGGGTATTTGACGTTCCGCTTCTGCTGTAAATTGCCTCATGTCCATCAAACAGAGTACAAGAACTGTTGTCAACTACGTCATTGAATTCTGTACTGTGGCAGCAGAGGTTGCTTGGAACAATGAGGCCCTCTTGGCTGCTTTTTCTCATGGTCTCTTGGATTCCATCAAGGATGAGATAGCAGCCCGAGATATAACCACTGAGCTGGAGAAGTTGATCACGTTTGCCATCCTCATTGACTCCAGACTCAGAGAAAGACTCTCTTTTAAGGAGCGCTTGCAAAAGCCTCCTGTACGTTTGCCTCCGAGCTTTGAAGTCCTACCCGTGCCTCCCTCACCTCCCATGCCTCCTGGTACCGAATCGGTCAGTGAAGATGAACCCATGCACTTGGGCTTCATGTGTCTCTCTGCGGTTGAGAGAACATTTAGGAGAAGGGAGAAATTTTGCCTTTATTGTGGCCAAGCCTCATGGAGACCTCAAGTTCAATAGTTATGCGTCACCCTTTGGGCTCCTTTTGCTAATGTTGTGTTTGGTGAGCATTGATTCCGAGCATGCGTGTTTGTACTTTGGACTTTTGTCCGACGGACTTGTGTACACACGATCGGAAAGTCCGACAACACACATTTGTTGGCAGAAAATTTGAGAACATGCTAGCCAACATTTGTTGGCGGAAAGTCCGACAACAAATGTCCGATGGAGCATACACATGGTCGGACTTTCCGCCAACAAGCTCACATCCAACATTTGTTGCCGGAAAATCCAATCGTGTGTACGGGGCATAAGACTCCACGACATCTTCCAGTGGGCCTCCTAAAACCCATACCCAATGGAGAGAGGCCCTGAACCCACCTGTCTATGGACTTCATTGTGGAGTTACCCAACTTCCAGGGCAATGTGTGATACCTTTGTTTAATATATTTCTAAAGCATTCCTATTTTTCTTCCGTGTTCAATTATTTTAAGATTAGGTCCCAATTGATGCTTTGTAGTATTGAATGCAGTTCAGAAAAATTGGGTCGTTTGAAAGTGTTTTTGTGTTACCCTTGTGCCTCCTTTTTCTATGATTTACGCTAAATGTGATCATCCTGTGATCACTAGATCTCAAGTTGTCCCGTATTGCCACATCAGAAATTAGACTTGGATCCTTCATAATTAACCACTTCACGTAAATTGCCGTACCCGTACATCGATACTTTGATGCTAAATACTGGTATTTTCAGGAACGGCGTGTGTTTATCATTAAGGTAAAAGTGGTCTCCACGGCCGATTCGCCGCAAGATCACTTTTATCGGCGGCGGGAGAGGGCCCCCCCTCGCTCCGGTTGTCTCTGCTGCTTACCAGACCCGCCGGTAGCGGAGGAGACGATTGCATCCTCTCCCATGGATGCCTAGCTGCCGACTGAGGGGAAGATGGCCCCTGCTCGGCTCCATGGCATAGCTCTTAAAGGAGAATTTTTTTTTTTTCAGTTTTTTTATATTGCATATTAGTTTAAATATGATATCTGAGGTCTTTTTGACCCCAGATCTCATAATTAAGAGGTACTGTCATGCTTTTTTTCTATTACAAGGAATGTTTACATTCCTTGTAATAGGAATAAAAGTGACCCAAAATGTTGTTATTTTTTTTTTAACTGCGTCAAAATAAAAAACTAAAAGTAAAATAAATAAGAATATATATACATTTTTTTTTTAAAGCGCCCCATCCCGAAGAGCTTGCGCGCAGAAGCGAACTCATACGTGAGTAGTGCTGGCATATGTAAACGGGGATCATTAGAGCAAGAGCAATAATTCTAGCCCTAGACCTCCTCTGTAACTCAAAACTGGTAACCTGTAGAAATTTTTAAACATCGCCTATGGAGATTTTTAAGGGTAAAAGTTTGTCGCCATTCCACAAGCGGGCGCAATTTTGAAGCGTGACTTGTTGGGTATCAATTTACTCGGTGTAACATTATCTTTCACAATATAAAAAAAAAAATTGGGCTAATTTTACTGTTGTCTTATTTTTTACTAATTTTTTTTTTTATTTTTTCCCAAAAAAAGTGCGCTTGTTAGACCACTGGGCAAATACGGTGTGACAGAAAGTATTGCAAGGACCGCCATTTCATTCTCTAGGGTGTTAGAAAAAAATATATAATGTTTGGGGGTTCTAAGTAATTTTGTAGCAAAAAAACGGAAAATTTATATCAAATACTTACCGTAATTTTCCTTTCCTGATAGGCTCCATGGCAGCATACGTGTGGGTAGGCTCCGCCTCCATAACTACCCAATAGAACCCCTCTCCCATAAATCTTTGCTCTAGGCTGCTATCCATGTTCCGTAACTAGCCTACTCCAGACATTTGGGAGGGACTCCTGCTGCCATGGAGCCTATCAGGAAAGGAAAATTACGGTAAGTATTTGATATAAATTTTCTGTTTTCCTGACAGGCTCCATGGCAGCATACGTTTGGGAAATAACTCGCCAAAACACACCCGGGTGGGCAAAAATGTTTGAGCAAAGAAACCAAATTTTATTTAACATTGTCAACCGACAATACTTGTAAACCAAAATGAACGGATGACAGAGCAGCAGGCTCAACACAGTAGTGAGAGACAAATGTGTTAATAGAAGACCAGGAAGCCGCTCTACAAATGATTTCAGGCGCGACGTGCAGAGAAGCTGCCCATGAGGTCGAGATACTCCTGGTCGAATGAGCCGTCACTGCCTCTGGAGGAGCCAAGTCCTTTGCCTTGTATGCCCTCTGAATGGTCTGCACAATCCAAGAAGAAATTGATCGAAGCTCGCATTCCCTTGTTTTTACATGGAGAAGAACGAAAAGAAATTCCGTTTGTCTGAATGGAGCCGTGACTTCCAGGTAATGTTTTAGAGTGTGGCCTATGTCAAGTGGGTGAACATCCTGATTATCCGTTGTTCTGAAAGTAGGAAGTACAATCTCTTGGTTTTCATGAAAGACTGAGGTCACTTTAGGGTTTGACCCTAGCATGGGAATCAACACTACCCTGTCTGGAAAGAAGGTCAGAAAAGGTTCTTCTGAACCTAGATTTCTAATTTCCCACACTCTTTTAGCCGAAGTCACAGCTACTAAGAAGGTGGTCTTGAGCGTGAGGTCTCTCATGGAAAGAGGTTTGTCAGGATCTGAACCGAGATTGGAGAGAAAATCCAAGACAATAGGAAGGTCCCATTTGGGAAACCTAGGTCTTCTTTGAGGTTTAAGCCTGATAGCTCCTTTAAAGAATTGACGAACTAATGCGTGATTTGCCCAAGATACTCCTGTGAAGGCCGAGATGGCTGAAACTTAAACTCTTAGTGAGTTGACTGCTAAGGATAGGTCAAGCCCTGATTGGAGAAAACTTAGAATGTCCTGTACTGCTGGAGAGTTACAAGGATTTGACCTGGAAGACATATGATCAGTGAATTTAGACCATATACGTTTGTATACCCTATTAGTACTTCCCCTCCTGGCACTAAGAAGAGTTGGAATAGCTTCTTCAGGACAACCTAGAGATTCAAGCCTTTCCCTCTCAAGAACCACACCCTGAGGTGTAGGCAGGATGGGCATGGGTGTAACGTCGTGCCTTGAGACAGTAGATCCGGCCTGAGAGGCGGGGGAACTGGGTCTTGATAACTGAGGAGCGATAACAGAGGAAACCACGGCCTGTTGGGCCAGAAAGGAATCACTGAAATGATCTCCACCTTCTCTGTTCTGAGTCTCCAGAGAAATTGAAGAATCACCAGTACCGGAGGGAAGGCATAAGCCTTCTGAAACCTCCACTGATCTGAGAGAGCATCTATTCCATATGTCTGAGGGTTTCTGAACCTCGAATAATATCTGGGCATTTTGTGATTGCATGGGGAAGCAAACAGATCGACCTCTGGAAGCACTCCCAGGGTCAGAAGCCACTCGAACACCCCTCTGTGGAGAGACCACTCGTTGTTGTCCATTTGAACCCGCGAGAGGAAGTCCGCCTGTACATTCTGAATCCCCGGAATGTAAACTGCCGAGATGTTGGACAAATACTTCTGAGCCCAGCTCATTATTGGCTCCACCTCTTGTAACAGAGACCAGCTGTGAGTTCCACCTTGCTTCTTTATGTAAGCCACCGCGGTTGTATTGTCCAACCTTAGCATTACTGATGAATCCTTTATTAGATGGCGAAATGACAGGAGTGCCTGAAAGGCAGCTCTCAGCTCCAGAATGTTGGAGACAATCCCTCGAGCGGGGAAAATCCATCGGCCCTGAGCCACTTCTGAAAGGCAGTGAGCACCCCAACCCCGATTGCTGGCATCCGATGTTATTGTGACCCATGAGATGGGAATGATTGAATGGTGATTGCGCAGATTTTTCCCTTGAAACCACCAAAGGAGAGACGTTCTCATGGTTGGAGTAAGGTGTATGCGCTGGACTTGGCTGGAAGAATCCCATTGTTGAAGGAACCCTTTTTGGAAGGGTCGTGTATGCCATTGGGCCCACTTCACCATAGGAATGGTAGCTGTCATCGTGCCAATTACTTTCAGGCATTGAAGAGCGGAGAGGTGAGATGACGCAAGGGCTGCGTGTATTCTGTCTCGAATCACTCCAATCTTCTCCTCTGGAAGGGAGATGGTGCCTTCTAATGTGTTGAAGTAAGCCCCTAGAAACACCAGGGATTGAGTTGGGGCTCTGCTCTAAATTCAGAAGCCACCCGAATTCCTGCAGGGTGGAGATGACTAAGCTCTTGTGCTCTAAAAGTTGATCTTTGTTCTAAGCTAGGAGAAGTAGGTCGTCTAAATAGTAGTGGAGAAGAACCCCCTTGATGCGAAGTAGAGCTACAACAGACAAAAGGACCTTGGAGAAGACCCGAGGTGACGTTGTTAGGCCGAAGGGTAGACATGTGAACTGCAGATGCTGATTGCTTACCGCAAAGCAGAGGAATTGTTGGAAATCTGTTGCCACTGGAACGAAAAAGTACGCATCTTTTAGATCGATTGAAATCATCCAATCCCCCAGATGTACTGATTGTTGAATCGTAAGTAAGGATTCCATTTTGAATTTTTCCTTTCGGATAAAGGAATTGAGATGGGTTAAGTCTATTACTGGCCTCCATGTACCTTTTTTCTTCTGTATCATGAACAGAGGAGAATACATGCCTTTGCCTCGTTCGTTTTCTGGAACAGGGACAGCTGAGCCTTGATCCAATAAACAATTCACGTAGGTTAACAGGACCTGCTTTTTCTCTTCTGAACCTGGAAGAGATGTGGGAACAAATCTGAGTCTTGGGGTATTGTTGAAGACCCACTTGTGACTGGAGGAGACCGTCTTGATGGTCCAGTAATCCCGGATTGAGGCCGCCCAGACATGACCGAAGTGGCGAAGATGAGCCCCCACCTGGCATGCCTGAGTGGGCCCAATCTCAAAAGGACTTAGTGGAGTCCTGGTTGCCAGAGGAACCACCTTTTGTGGGTTCCTTAAAGGAGGACTGCCTGGATTTTCAGGACATTGAAAACTCCTGACCAGGTCTGTAGCTGCGCGCTTCCCTAGCTTGCTTGGAAGCTGGATCCGCCAACCACGGATGGAGCCATAAGGCACGACGTGCTGAAACAGCCGCCAACATAACCCGGGACATCAGGCGGATGACATCAATAGAGGCCTCCCCAAGAAAGGCTGATGCCAGCCTGATCTCCTGGATAGGAGAATCTTTTGCTGTTTCAGTAGAGATGCCTCTTAGGAACTCATCCACATTATCAGACCAAGATTCCAAAGCTTTGGAGACTGCAGCTATCCTAAGTACTGGCTTACATGCCATTCCTGACGTCAGGTAGACCCTTTTTAAATCTGAATCAATTTGTCTTTCCAAAGGACCTTAAAAGATACAGTATCCTCTAAGGGGAGCGTTACATATCTTGCTAGTCTCATCAGTGCTGCATCCACTAAAGGAGCTGACTCAAGGTGTTTTACTTCCTCTTCCTTAAAAGGATATAGTTTCAAGACCTTTGACTGCATGGAACTCTTCTTGTCCATCTTGCTCCATTCCTCAGAAATGACATCGCCCAGCTCAGAGAGAAAAGGAAAATATTGACGCTCCTTTTTGAGCTGCTTGAAAAACTTTCTCTGTTTTGGTGGGGAAGTAACTGGATCTTCCCACTTCAGGGCCTCTTTTACTGCCTTCACCAAAGAAGGGACTAAAGCATATTCAAACCCCACGCCAGGATCTTCCAGATCCAATTCGCTGTCTGAACAGGAGCAGAAGGGTGACTTGGCTGGGAAGACTCCCATGTCTCATGTACAGGACCTTTACCCACTGGAGGGCATAACGGATCTGATGGGGAATCATGGGGCTGTTGAGCCTCTCTTTCCTGTAGAGATTCTTTCACAACCCGTCTCACCATAGATTCTAAACGCTGGTCTGCACCATCCCTCTCATCTGCAGCTTTAGAGAAGCAGTGATCACAGAGAGATTTGTCTCCTGGAACAGGCATCCTGCACCCCAGCATGATTTTCCTGATCTCTTGCTAGAGTGAGATGAAGGGGGGTGAGAAGGATCTTTATTGCGCTGTTCAGATCTGGAAGGAGATCTATGATGGCTAGACCTGGAGGAAGATTGCCAGTGGTGTGATTTTGATGATCCACTTCCTTTATGGGAACTACGGTGTGGATCAGATCTAGGAGCTCTGTGAGGAAAGAAGCACAGAAAAGATAGAGACAGAAATCAGCTGGTGTCCTTAAATCCTACTCTCAATCCTTGTACAGGTAGAAAAGCATAACTGCAAACATACCTGTTACAAGCGGGCTGGCCACTAGGGGGCAGTGAGGAGTCCATGGAGTCAACACAATAGGAAACTGCAGAGACAGATTCACACATCAGCTGGCTGACAACAGACCTCAACCCCCAGACAATAGAAATTGTCTTACCTTGAACCGCCAAGATAGTTGCCCCGGGAAGTCGTCATATCCCCCACGATCATTCCCGGGGCTCTGTAAGCTTTCCACAGCTTTTAAAAGTGGTGCCGTGACGTCATCAATGGCGTCAGATGTGAGACGCTCGCGCGCATGCGGGAACCAAGCCTCGACTTCATATCGGGTCAGCGCATGCGCAGAGCACAAGCCGGTACCCGGAAGTAATAGAGAGAGCGGCTGCTGGAACGCAGGGAGCGTCAGTGCCGACTAGGACCCCAGTGATGCGGTAAAGGAAAGAGGTACAACAACACATAAACACTGCTGCCATATGTATATGAATATAAAACTTACCCCTCCACCTACGATCACCTTGGCCGAGGAACCGCCATCCACACACACCGGACTTGACAGCAGATAATGGTCGCCTGAAACATTAGGCAAACAGATCGTGCGCACATAGATGAACCGATCCAATCTTCAGCGCTACTCTGCTATACACTCCATACCCTGCTTAACAGTCAGGGCCTATCGGAGGAATACATTTTTGGCATTCGGCTGATTCGATCGTAGGGAGGTTTATCTTCAGGTAGGAGAACCAACACCTGATCCTACGAATGAGGACAAAAAAGGAACATGGATAGCAGCCTAGAGCAAAGATTTATGGGAGAGGGGTCCTATTGGGTAGTTATGGAGGCGGAGCCTACCCACACGTATGCTGCCATTGAGCCTGTCAGGAAAATTATTTTAACTTGTAAACAACAAGTGTAAAAAAGAGGCTCGGGGCTGAAGTTGTTAATAGATCTAGTAGAGCATTCCTTTTAGTTGGAGAATCCACCAATTGGGACATGAAGTTGTCCTGTAAGACATTCAGTGAGCTGTCCCTTCTGCCCAGTCAATTTTGGGATAATTGAAGTCCCCCAATATGATGACGTTTCCCCGTCATTTCTAATTGTGAAGGTCCAACTTCTCCTCCTCCTTCAGGTTGGGAGGCCTAAAACATACCCCCACTATTAATTTCTCATTTACTTCTTTGAAGTTCTACCCACAGTGATTCCACCTCCCCCCTCGTCCCATTCATAATATCGCTCCTCTCTACCACCCTTGCATCATATTGACACACCCTTCCCCCTCTTCTACCTTCCCTGTCCTTCCAATACAAGGAATACCCCTGGATATTTACCAGGCAGTCATGTGAGCTGTCAAACCAAGTTTCAGTTATTCCCACAAAGTATAAGTCCTCCTCATGTAATAGCAGCTCCAGTTCCTCTATTTTGTTAGCTAGGCTCCTAGCATTTGTGTATATGACTCTTATGCCCCGTACACACGGTCATATTTTCCGATGGAAAATGTCTGATCGGAGCGTGTTGTCAGACATTCTGACCGTGTGTGGGCTCCATCGGACATTTTCCATTGGATTTTCCGACACACAAAGTTTGAGAGCAGGCTATAAAATTTTCCAACAACAAAATCCGATCGCGTCAATTCCGACCATGTGTGGCCAGTTCCGAAGCACAAAGTGCCACGCATGCTCAGAAGAAATTCCGAGACGGAACAGCACGGTCTGGTAAAATTAGCGTTCGCAATGGATACAGCACTTTCGTCACGCTGCAATGTAAAAAATGGTTTAATACAGCGCACTCTCTTCTTCTTTATAATGTGAGAAGAATGAAGTAGTTTTGCTGCTCATATTCACACAGACTTCTCTCAAACTTCTTTCTTTATTACTTATCGTGATTCCCTCAATATATTTTGATTTGTCACTTCTGACAAATTTTTTTGTTGTTGTTTTATTTTATTTTTATTTTAAAGGCTGTTTTTTTTTTTTTTTTGGGTTTGTATATTTTTCAAGGCTGATCTTTGTGTTATTTTATTTTTAGTTTTACTCCCTAATATTTTTGTGTGTGTTTTGTGTGTCAAGTTACCACAACACCATTGATATCTTATATTATTTAATCTCAAGAAGGTTGCTTGGTGTTGGTGTCCCTTGTTAATTTCACATTGTATTTTTGAAATGTACCTGAATCCTCACAAACATACTGTCCTTTTTTAAGGAAAACACACATAGGCAAGTATAATTGAAACAAAAAATCCTTTATTAAGGACCCAGAACCAAACAAAGAGGGAGGCAACGCTGGAGAAACATCAGGAATTGGCGAAGCCTTGGACTCCCAGGGCAAACATCAATTATTTAACATCAAAATTGGTGGCCTGAGGAGTCCAGTCCATACCTAAGGGAGTGCAGTCTGGTCCAGAAGTCCCAGAGATCCGGAAAGCAGCAGATGACATCTGCGTCCCCAGGCTGTGGTACTACAAGAGGCTGCATCTTTTGCCAGACCAGACTGGACCCAGGGTCATCACTCTCTGGTTTTCTTTCCACGCTTCCTTCCACGCTGTGGCTCTGGTGTTGGAGATGTGGCAGGAGGAGGAGTAGGACCTGGAGGAGGAGGAGGAGGAGTAGTAGGAACTGGAGCAGGAGGAGGAGGAGGAGTAGTAGGACCTGGAGGAGGAGGAGGACTATGTGTGAGGACACAAATGTGGGTAGCAGATGTTATTTGGCCCCTCAACCCCTTATTGAGAGCTTCCAAAAAGGACTCACACAGGAGTCGCTGTCCCTCCTCCATCTGCAGCATTTTGCAGGCAGTTATGCAAGCAAAGTCCTCCTCCACACTGTGGGGGCTTCTCAGGGCCTCTGTAGCCTTCCAAAAGAGGCCTATGGCAGCCTCCTCCAGGTTGCTCCTCTTCCTGCCACTTTGTCTTTGAAGGTGTAGTGGAGGGACCTGGATATTAGTCAGCCTGCTTGGCCCGGCCACCTCCTGGCTGAGACTTCCCTGTGTATGAAAAAGGGACATGGTTTTAGTTTTTGCATCATCAATCACAATCATAAATTAGTACTCCAAACTAACATCTAGTTAACATCATTGATTGGACAACCAGAAATATTTAGAGGAATGCTATACCTGGCTCAAGCTGGGCTCCTCCACATGTTGCTGCCTGGAAGGCCCAGGTTGGGCGTCAGACGCCTCAGCTGGGGGGAAGGAAGCGTGGAAGGAAGACTGGAGAGTGCTGGCCTGGGTTCAGTCTGACCTGCCAGAAAATGCAGTCTGTCATAGTACCACAGCCTGGGGACATAAATGTCATCTGCAGCTCCTGATCTCTGGGAATCATGGACCTTCTTGTGCTCCCTTAGATAAGTGCCACCAATTAGGATCTTCAAATAGGTGATGTCTGCCGTGGGGATCACTGTCTTCACAAATTCCAACAATTGATCCAGCGCTGCCTTCCTCTTTATTTGGTTCTTATATTCAGGGTGGTTTATCTCCCACAGACAAGGCAGCTCCCTGAACATATCAATGTAGATTGGCATAAAGTCCTTATCTTTCAAGATATCCATTTTCACTGCAAGACACAACACAAGACAAATCCTAATGTCAGCCTAAAGTCTTCTAAACTTGTGCAAATACAGGCCTCAATCTAGAAGCAGTATAGGCCCAATGTTAAATCTTACCTTCGTAATCACGATCGGCGCCTCCGGTACTCTTTCCTCCGCCCACAGATCATACGTACTACGCACGCGTGTTACGCTTTATACACACTGCGCATGCGTGAAACTCCGCCCGCCCCTGACGTTCTTTCTAGTCTATTCCCCACCCCTTCTCCTTCGGCGCAGTGGGGAAGAGCACATGGCGGAGTCAGAGCAGGTGTCTGATATTTACACCAACGAGGAGGAGGAGGAGGAAAGCCCGGAGCCTGAAACGTCCCGATCCAGAAGGAGACGATATAAGGCATCAAATATGTCCTTTGGGGAGATGTTGGAGATGGTCGACATAATGAAGAGGGCCGACTATGATGGAAAGTATGGACCTTACCCCAACCCTAATGTCCGAAAGGCCAAGATCATGGCGAAAGTGGGCAAAAGTCAAAAGTCTGCACCGAAATTTCGGGGTACGTCGATCGAAAGATCAGCTCAGGAAGTGGTGGCTGAAATTAAGAGAACACGAGCAGTACAAAAAGATCCGGAGAGTGCTGCAAAAAAGTAAGTAGTTGTGCTGTGTTCCTATTCTTTTTGTCTTTATTACGTTTGTGCTGCTCCATGTGCTTTTCTTAACTGTTAATCCAGTTTAAAATGTCAACTTTCATGTTCATGGGCACATTATTTGTTCGTATCAAACATTTTTCTTTCGGCCTATAAAACACCATTGTTTGGGCCATATTAATTTGCCAACATTTTTTAGGGCCTACTTGTCTGAAAATAATTTAATTGTGTAGATGTGTTTGTTAATAGAATGATATGCAAACTAGATTCTGTGTAAGGAGAGGACACTCAGCAGCTGTTTAGACATCTGGACGCTGGAACACTAGTGTGGGACACAAGAACACCCTTTTTATTAGGGGGCCCACACAGGTGCTCCAGTGTATACTATAGGGGTGTCTCCATCTGTGAAGCTTGTACAAAACAGGTAAAGTATTGAAGCTTGACAAAGGACACTAAAAATTCTACATCTTGGAACTCAGCCAAAATAGACAATTGTACCCCACTTCCAAGCAATGTTTCATATTTATAGTTCTTCCCTCAAATAACTGTGTGCTAAGTATACAATTTTTTTTTTACATAGGGGAGAAAAGACTCGGAGGACACCCCTCATCCGAGGAGACCAGAGACCCCCCACCTCTGGAAGAAGGGGAAATACAACCAAGACAAGAAGAGCAGGAGGAGGAAGACGTGGTGGAAATTGGCACCACAACAGGTGAGTGTCTGCGACCACAGGCTCAGGTAAGAGATGGATGTCGGCATATTTATAATACATGGTGTGTTTTTGTTTCTATCTTTTTAGGTGATCGTGATGTTGTGGATCCAGATCCTTTCACCTCGGAAAGTGCACAGATCCTGATTGGGGAGAACATAGGGTGTAATAGGGACTTGGAAAACATCAAGAAAAACATCAATGATGTTCTTCAAAAAAATAAGAACATCACTGATGTTTTGGGGAGAGTTTAACCACTTGAGCCCCGGACCATTATGCTGCCTAAGGACCAGAGGTCTTTTTCCAATTTGGCACTGCGTCGCTTTAACTGCTAATTGCGTGGTCATGCAATGCTGTACCCAAACGAAATTTGCGTCCTTTTCTTCCCACAAATAGAGCTTTCTTTTGATGGTATTTGATCACCTCTGCAGTTTTTATTTTTTGCGCTATAAACGGAAAAAAACGATATTTTCTACTTTTTGTTATAAAAATAATCCAATAAACTAAATTTTAGTCATACATTTAGGCCAAAATGTATTCGGCCACATGTCTTTGGTAAAAAAAATGTCAATAAGCGTATATTTATTGGTTTGCGCAAAAGTTATAGCGTCTACAAACTAGGGTACATTTTCTGTAATTTACACAGCTTTTAGTTTATGACTGCCTATGTAATTTCTTCAGGTGCTAAAATGGCAGGGCAGTACAAACCCCCCCCAAATGACCCCATTTTGGAAAGTAGACACCCCAAGGAAATTGCCGAGAGGCATGTTGAACCCATTGAATATTTATTTTTTTTGTCCCAAGTGATTGAATAATGACAAAAAAAAAAAAAAAAAATATTTACAAAAAGTTGTCACTAAATGATATATTGCTCACACAGGCCATGGGCCTATGTGGAATTGCACCCCAAAATACATTCAGCTGCTTCTCCTGAGTATGGGGATACCACATGTGTGGGACTTTTTGGGAGCTTAGCCGCGTACGGGGCCCCGAAAACCAAGCACCGCCTTCAGGATTTCTAAGGGTGTAAATTTTTGATTTCACTCTTCACTGCCTATCACAGTTTCGGAGGCCATGGAATGCCCAGGTGGCACAAAACTCCCCCAAATGACCCCATTTTGGAAAGTAGACACCCCAAGCTATTTGCTGAGAGGCATGGTGAGTATTTTGCAGCTCTCATTTGTTTTTGAAAATGAAGAAAGACAAGAAAAACATTTTTTTTTTTCTTTTTTCAATTTTCAAAACTTTGTGACAAAAAGTGAGGTCTGCAAAATACTCACTATACCTCTCAGCAAATAGCTTTGGGTGTCTACTTTCCAAAATGGGGTCATTTGGGGGGGGGGTTTGTGCCACCTGGGCTTTCCATGGCCTCCGAAACTGTGATAGGTAGTGAAGAGTGAAATAAAAAATTCACGCCCTTAGAAAGCCTGAAGGCGGTGCTTGGTTTTCGGGGTCCCGTACGCGGCTAGGCTCCCAAAAAGTCTCACACGTGTGGTATCCCCGTACTCAGGAGAAGCAGCAGAATGTATTTTGGGGTGTAATTTCACATATTCCCATGGCATGTTTGAGCAATATATCATTTAGTGACAACTTTGTGCAAAAAAAAAAAAAAAAAAAAAAAAAAAATTTGTCTCTTTCCCGCAACTTGTGTCGCAATATAAAATATTCTATGGACTCGACATGACTCTCAGCAAATAGCTTGGGGTGTCTACTTTCCAAAATGGGGTCATTTGGGGGGTTTTGAACTGTCCTGGCATTTTATGCACAACATTTAGAAGCTTATGTCACACATCACTCACTCTTCTAACCACTTGAAGACAAAGCCCTTTCTGACACTCAATGTTTACATGAAAAAGTTTTTTTTTTTTTGCAAAAAAATTACTTTGAACCCCCAAACATTATATATATTTTTTAAAGCAAATGCCCTACAGATTAAAATGGTGGGTGTTTCATTTTTTTTTTCACACAGTATTTGCGCAGCGATTTTTCAAACGCATTTTTTGGGGAAAAAGCACACTTTTTTAAATTTTAATGCACTAAAACACACTATATTGCCCAAATGTTTGATGAAATAAAAAAGATGATCTTAGGCCGAGTACATGGATACCAAACATGACATGCTTTAAAATTGCGCACAAACGTGCAGTGGCAACAAAATAAATACATTTTTAAAAGCCTTTAAAAGCCTTTACAGGTTACCACTTTAGATTTACAGAGGAGGTCTACTGCAAAAATTACTGCCCTCGATCTGACCTTCGCGGCGATACCTCACATGCATGGTGCAATTGCTGTTTACGTTTGACGACAGACCGCCGCTTGCGTTCGCCTTAGCGCGAGAGCAGGGGGCGACAGGGGTGCTTTTTTTTTTTTTTTCTTTATTATTTTTTAAACTGTTCCTTTCATTTTTTTTTTTTTTTTTAATCATTTTTATTGTTATCTCGGGGAATGTAAATATCCCCTATGATAGCAATAGGTAGTGACAGGTACTCTTTTTTGAAAAAATTGGGGTCTATTAGACCCTAGATCTCTCCTCTGCCCTCAAAGCATCTGACGACACCAAGATCGGTGTGATAAAATGCTTCCCCAATTTCCCAATGGCGCTATTTACATCTGGCGAAATCTAAGTCATAAAATGCTCGTAGCTTCCGGTTTCTTAGGCCATAGAGATGTTTGGAGCCACTCTGGTCTCTGATCAGCTCTATGGTCAGCTGGCTGAATCACCGGCTGCATTCTCAGGTTCCCTGTCGAGACAGGAGAGCCAGAGAAAAACACGGAAGACGGTGGGGGGGGCATTCCCTCCCACGGCTTGTAAAAGCAGTCTAGAGGCTAATTAGCCGCTAGGATTGCTTTTACATGAAAGCCGACCGCTGGCTGAAAAGAATGATACCAAGATAATACCTAAACCTGCAGGCATCATTCTGGTATAACCATTCAAAGTCGTGAATGGCGTACCTGAAGACAAAAAAATGGTTAACAATAAAGCACAGTAAACGGTAAAGTATAAAAAATTGCATACCTGAAAAGCAAACATGATAAAACATAATAACAATAAAACATTGCAGAATAGAATACAGTAAAAAAGAGCAGAACAATAGAGAGAGAGAATAGAGAGAGAGAGAGAACAATGAAACGACAACTATTTTTTTTATTTTATATATTTTTTTTTTTTTTTACACTTTTTTTGTAACTAACTTTTATAACGGTAACCGGTTCCAGGTTCGGGTCTCTCAAAATGCGATGGCATCTTGGGAGACCCTGTGAAAGTGTGCCTAGTCTGTGCAATGCTGTACCCTACGCTAATACTCAACTAATGAATGGTAGCGTTCAAAACATTCACCAATGCAAAGACCAGGATTGTCAGGACAGGAGGCACAATAATAGCGGGTGTCACGCCTATATCCGTGCTTGCTGCAGACACGACATCTTTTTTGGGGGGGTTCGCTGGGTAGGGGTACTCGGGAGGACATAAAGAAAATGCCTCTCGTGCAGCCGACTGCATTTGGTTGGGGATGTGAATGGGGGAAGTACAGGCGCTGCAGAAGCGGTGGGTTCCCAATTAGGATTGGCGAATGCAGCAGGAAGTGCATTATGGGCACGACGGGCCTGTGTTTGTCTTCTTGGTGGCAGCGGGACTCTACTTGTGCTTGCCACCTCACCAGCTTGAACTGCACTTATGGGACTCGCCACGTCACCAAGTGTTACTGCAGTGCTGGTTTGACTACGACCGGGGTGTACTAGGCCGCTGGCGCTTGCCAGTTCAATAAAAAGCTACCAAAAAAACTGTTAGCGATCGCAGGGATCAGGCCTGACTCTGCGAACGCTGCAGTTATGCGTTAAGTGTTTTGTAAGTGACAGTGATCGATCGATACTGCACTTGGGTGGGCTGGGCCGGGCGGAGGGGCAAAATGCAGGTGCTAGCAGGTATCTGGGCTGATCCCGCTAACACTGCGTTTTTGGGAACCCTAAACTGCTGGGGACACCAGTATAGATCTGATCGGATCAGATATTGATCCGTTCAGATACTATACCACTAAGGGAGGCGTATGCTGCGTGCGTGGGTGTTAGCGGTACTGGCGCTAATCTGACACTGCTTGGGGCTGGTGCTTGCCAGTTCACCAAAATACTACCAAAAAAACTGTTAGCGATCGCAGGGATCAGGCCTGACTCTGCGAACGCTGCAGTTATGCATTTAGTGTTTTGTAAGTGTCAGTGATCGATCGATACTGCACTTGGGTGGGCTGGGCCGGGCGGAGGGGCAAAACGCAGGTGCTAGCAGGTATCTGGGCTGATCCCGCTAACACTGCGTTTTTGGGAACCCTAAACTGCTGGGGACGCTAGTATAGACCTGATCGGACCAGATATTGATCCGTTCAGATACTATACCACTAAGGGAGCTGTACGGTGCGTGCGTGGGTGTTAGCGCTACTGGCGCTAACCTGACGCTGCCTGGGGCTGGTGCTTGCCAGTTCACCAAAATGCTACCAAAAAAACTGTTAGCGATCGCAGGGATCAGGCCTGACTCTGCGAACGCTGCAGTTATGCATTTAGTGCCTTGTAAGTGACAGTGATCGATCGATACTGCACTTGGGTGGGCTGGGCGGAGGGGCAAAATGCAGGTGCTAGCAGGTATCTGTGCTGATCCCGCTAACACTGCGTTTTTGGGAACCCTAAACTGCTGGGGACGCTAGTATAGATCTGATCGGATCAGATATTGATCCGATCAGATACTATACCACTAAGGGAGGCGTATGCTGCGTGCGTGGGTGTTAGCGGTACTGGCGCTAATCTGACGCTGCCTGGGGCGACGCATATCACCGCCGGGCGATCAGGGGGCTAAACCTTTATTCGGTAATAAACGGCGGGTGCCCTGACACTATAAAAAATAAACAAACTAACCAGCGTCACCCGTAACAGTTATACGGTGATCAGTGGTGAAAGGGTTAACTAGGGGGCCATCAAGGGGTTAAAACATCTATTAGGTAGTATATGGGGGTCCCTGTCGCTATAAAACGCTGACGGCGAACCTAAATATTTAGGTCCCTGTTACAGACCTAGCCGGGACAGAGGCTGTTGGAGAGGACTGTATGCAAGCCTGTTGCCTTTTGATTATGGGCCCTGGATTTTCAATGGATTCATTCTGTTGGGACACATCCTGTGAGGAGATGCTGGTGTCATCAACCTGTGTTTATGTTAATTGAATGAGCTAATGACATTGTCTTCTATACAATGTGGGAGACGGGACGACTGCTATTGTGTTAATTAACTGTATGAAGCTCGGTGACCACAAGTCTGGGCGAAAGGTCATGTCTCAGTCACCTAGGCTGTATAAAGGATTAGATAATTAGCTCATGTTAATTAAGTTACAGTTGTATTGTTAGAGGAGGTTCCAACGGCATATAAAGTCTTGTAACTTTGATTCATAATAAACAGTCCATGTTAGCAGTGAAGCAAGTGTCGCCTTGTTTGTGCTCAGAGAGGTTGGAATATCTGATATCTGTATACAGACTGGGAGGAAGTGGTATATGACGGAAGCACTCAAGCGGAGTGTGGGACGTTCCGTGACATTGGTGGCAAGCAGCGGGAAAGCTTCCTGCACTCTGGGACATCCAAACTTCCATCTGGATCCAAGGTCCAGATAGCAGGAGAGGAGAGGTACAGATACCAGCCGCCATGGATGAGGAATTCAGAAGGAGGTTGCGAGAGATGCAGATACAGCTCAGAGGACCAGTATCGGAGCAGGTCCTGCTGGGATAGTGTGATTCTATTCGCTGCAAACTCTGGAAGGAAGCGCTAGCCCGTGAGCAGCGACACCAGGGAAAAGTTCTCCCCTGCATCGAGGAAAGGTACTGGTCGTAGTACGGACTGCGGGTGCGGTTTTTGGGAGAAAAACCACACAAGAAGCAGACAGCTGAATTAAGCAGGCTGGTCTGGGCAGAGATAAAGCTGGATGAGAGCTACAGAGCCCTCCGGTGGCATGTATCCCAAGCATGTCCCTGGATAGCGGATGACAGCCCAACGGAAGGCTTAAGCTACGGCGGCTTGGGACTGTTGTTTGTGAAGCTGACAGGGGACTCTAACTTTGGGAGTGATTTGGAGCGGCGGGTGGACGAAATCATGGATTTCAGAGAAGGGCTACTGAACATTTCGGAAGTGCACTGGGCACAGGAAGATTTGGAGTTTCTGGCCGTTCAGGAATGGGAGCTAGAGATCGCCTACAGACGGCTGCTAGACATTGCTCAGTGCCAGGGCTGGGCTCCCTTTGCCTGGGACTATCAGGAAATACCAACTGACAACCCTGAAATCCTGGCTGAAGAGTCGGCAATGTGGCAGAGCAATAGTGTGCTTTGCCAACCTGCCCCCACAGCTATGGAGGCGGAGGTCTTATGGCGGATGCAGCAAGTGCTGACTGACCTTGATGATCCTGTTTCTGCATGGGATGATCTTGGATGGAGGAATGTGCCTGTCCAGCAGCATGCCAGAGAATCTGCAGTGGAAAATCTGGAGATTGCCATCCCCAAAGCTGAAGTGCTGACAACAGGGCAGAGCTCTGCTAACCTCTGCCCAGCACTGATAACATCTTCTGGGTTCCATGGACAGGAGATGGTGAACCTCCATCCCCAGACACCAGTTGCAGAGACAGGGGATTTGATAGACTTTTCTGCTGAGGAAGAACCATCGGGTGAGCCCCCAGCAGAAGAGTTGGGATTAGGGCCAAACTTCATTGCGCTCTGCTCAGCACTGATGGCATCTTCTGAGTTCCACGGACAGGAGATGGTGAACCTCCATCCCCAGATACCAGTTGCAGAGACGGGGGATTTAATAGACTTTTCTGCTGAGGAAGAACAACCTGATGAGCCTCCAGCAGAAGAGCTGCTATCAGGGCCAAAGTTCACTGTGTTCTGCCCAGCACCAACAGTGGCTTCGGCCTTCTTGAGAGAAGAGGTAGTCGGCCTTTCTCCCACAACACTGACAGGGACATGTGATTTTCTGCCAGCAGCATCTATGGAGTTAAAACAAACTTCTCCAGCTGAAGATCTGGTAACTGAACAGAGGGTCCAAGACCTCTGTCCCACACTTTTACCAATTCCAGAGACTGGGGATTTAATAGATGTTTCTGTAGAGGAGGAACCACCTGGCAAACCCCCAGCAGAAGTGCTGGCACCCGGACAGAGGGTCCAAGACCTCTGCCCCACACCTGCAGCAATTGTGGAGGCTCAGGCTGAGAAGATGGCAATCACTTCCCAGCAGCAGATACGGGGGAGAAGGGAGAGGAGGTGTGTGTTGTCCCTCCCCAACAGTTGGCCAGGGTGGAGGAAGTGGGCTTTCCTCCCCAGCAAAGATCCGTGTACCTGGGAGACAGTACCATCGACATGTCGTCCCAGCAGCCAGATGAGGGAATGGAAAAGGAAGCAGCCGGCTCACCTCACCAATGGCAGCTACACAGTTTGGGAGTGGAGGAAGCCAGCCTCCTGCCCCAACAGTTAGCCGGAGCAGAGGATGCGGAGTCCCCAGCAGAAGTGCTGGCAACAGGGCAGAGTGCTACCAACCTCTGCCCAGCACCGGCAACAACTACAGAGTTCCAGGGAGGTGGGGCAGTCAGCCTCCCTCTCCAACAGTTAGCCGGAACAGATGGTGTGGGGTTTCCAGCAGAAGGGCTGGCAACAGGGCCGAGGACTGCTGGACTCTGCCCTCAACTAACAGAGGATGGATTTCCTGTGAAGGTGGATGGGACTTCAGTCTCCACCTGTATACCCCAGGGATGCTGGGCAGTGGGCCCCGATCCCCTACAGCATGACAGAGTGAGCCCAGACACCCTGTCTTCTCTCCAGCGGCAGAAAGGATTCCAGGGAGAAGAGCCAGTCCAGGCCTCACCCCAGCGGCAGATATGTTCTCTGAGAGAGGCAGAGGTTGGCTGGGTGAGTAATACTCTGTTTGGAACAATTTGTTTGGGGTACTGTGTGGGTACAGGCAGTAGAGGACTGGAACTATGGACTAACTTCGGAGTCAACCCGTCTGGGGTCTCCTCCTGTGTTAGTCTCCTGCCGAAAGGGGAGAAATGTCACAGACCTAGCCGGGACAGAGGCTGTTGGAGAGGACTGTATGCAAGCCTGTTGCCTTTTGATTATGGGCCCTGGATTTTCAATGGATTCATTCTGTTGGGACACATCCTGTGAGGAGATGCTGGTGTCATCAACCTGTGTTTATGTTAATTGAATGAGCTAATGACATTGTCCTCTATACAATGTAGGAGACGGGACGACTGCTATTGTGTTAATTAACTGTATGAAGCTCGGTGACCACAAGTCTGGGCGAAAGGTCATGTCTCAGTCACCTAGGCTGTATAAAGGATTAGATAATTAGCTCATGTTAATTAAGTTACAGTTGTATTGTTAGAGGAGGTTCCAACGGCATATAAAGTCTTGTAACTTTGATTCATAATAAACAGTCCATGTTAGCAGTGAAGCAAGTGTCGCCTTGTTTGTGCTCAGAGAGGTTGGAATATCTGATATCTGTATACAGACTGGGAGGAAGTGGTATATGACGGAAGCACTCAAGCGGAGTGTGGGACGTTCCGTGACAGTCCCTAACTAGCGTCACCAGCAACACTAATACAGCGATCAGAAAAATGATCGCTTAGCGACACTGGTGACAGGGGGTGATCAAGGGGTTAAAACTTTATTAGGGGGGGTTAGGGGGGTATCCTAGACCTACAGGGGGCTAATACTAACTGTCCCAACACTGTAACTGTCACAAACTGACACCAATGCAGTAATCAGAAAAAAAAGCAGAAAAAAAAAAAACTGCTGGTGTCAGTTTGTGACGGGGGGGGGGGGGGTGATTGGGGGGGGTCGGGGGGCGATCGGGGGGGGATCGGGGTGTTTTGTGTGCCTGGCATGTTCTACTGTGTGTGTGTAGTGTTGTGCACTCACATACCTGTCTTCTCTCCTCGGGCCGGAACGGAAATTACCGAGCCGAGGAGAGATGACATCATTTCCTTTGCTGCTGTTTAGCATTCAGTAGCAAAGGAATGATTCGATTGGCCGGCAGCGATCGCGAGGGGGGGGCCACGAACGGATGGCCTCCCCCTCACCTCCGATCACCGTGGGACAAAAGACGACCGCCTCGGGCACCGGGAGGGGGTCCGATCTGACCCCCCACCCGCGGAAGGCAAATCACGTATATGTACGTGATTTTGCCTGTCCGTGCCACCTTGCCGACGTACATCGGCGTGAGGCGGTCGTCAAGTGGTTAAAACCCCTCCAAATCCCTTTGTTTTATGGTGTACTACAATTTTTACATTTTTTGTCAAATAGTAGAAAAGCCAAATTTTGAAGATGCACACAGTGTGTCAACATGTGCTATCTGCCATCACAGCAGATCAACTGACGCGTTTTGGGGGTGCAACCCCTTCCTCGATAATAAAGTAGCTATGAGGAAGGGGTTGCTCCCCCAAAACACATCCCTTGATCCCCCGTGATGTCAGGTAGCACATGTTGACATTCGTAAATTTGTGTGCATCTTCAAAATTTGGCTTTTCCGGGGGTGACTTCACCCCATCTGAACGCAATATCAAACACAGTTCCTAAATACTCATGTCTGATATTGACTTCAAGCTCTACCAAATGTGAACTTTGTAAGTTCAAGATTTGTATTTTTCTCCTTAGTTTTAAACATGCCTGTTTTATCCTAAATGGATATTTCTACTTTTTCTAATGCCACCCCAAAAATTGTTATACAACAAACATGTTGGTTTGTTTTAAAAACCTTTTCTAAATGCACATGTGATTGTGCTGGTATTAAAAAGATTGTTAATCAAGAATGAGTGGATTATTGTCTCAAAGCTCCAACACTTTTGTGGTGCTCTAATTGCTGCTTTCTGTGACAATGGGGATTATTTACTAAGGGCAAATCCACTTTGCACTACAAGTGCAGTTTCAAGTGCACTTGTAGTGCAAAGTGTCTTTGCCTTTAGTAAATAACACCCAACAATGCTTTGTAAGGTTACACAATCACGCCATTTTCAGGACTCCACACATTTCTGTCAGGGTCAGCTAAAACAAACCCAAGCAGTAAATGTCCAAGATTTGCTTAATTATTTTTTTTAATTTGAAAAAGGTTTTACACATTGTCTGGCATATTGATAGCCCCCCTACCCGCAAAGAATTCAAGGTATCTTAGCCGGACATCATGGGCACTCAGGGAGGGCAAGCCAGGACGGACACTTTCAAGCGCCGTCAGGGTTGGTTCATTTTGAATTCCAGCCTCAGGCCCAACTGAGCCAGCATAGTTGGCAGAATGTTGCCATAAAAAGTTGTGTAGAACACAGCATGCCAGGATAATGTGATTCAGTTTGTACTCCGCCATATGTATGGGTGTAAGAAATAGGGGGAACCGGGTGGCGATGATTCCAAACGTGTTCTCCACCACTCTTCTGGCTCTGGCCAGCCGGTAATTTAAAACCCTCTGGTCCGGGGTGAGGATCCTCATCGGGAATGGCCGCATAAGATGGTCCCCCAGTGCAAAAGCTTCATCTGCAACGAAGACGAATGGGAGTCCTTCCACTTGTCTTCTGGAGGTGGCACGTCCAAGCTGCCATTCTGGAGACACCTGTAGAACTCCGTCTGGGCGATGACTCCACCATCGGACATCCAGCCATTCTTCCCCACATCCACATACAGAAATTCATAAGTAGCCGACACCACCGCCAACATCACAATACTATTGAACCCCTTATAATTATAATAGTATGACCCCGAGTTGGGTGGTGGGATGATGTGGACGTGTTTCCCATCAATTGCCCCTCCGCAGTTAGGAAAGTCCCACCGCTGGGCAAAGTGGGAGGCCACAGTCTGCCATTCCTGTGGCGTGGAAGGAAACTGTTGAGGAAAACATAAAAAAATTAGTCTTTTTGCACATAAACATGGAAAGCAGATTAGACACAAACATTCTTGGCCAACATCAAGATAACATTGATTTATGGGAATTTTTAAAGACCAAAGTATAAGGTACACCTATCATATCCCCCCCCCCCCCTCTCATGGGCCATTTCTAACATTATAGGGGGGGATCTCTTGGACAAGTAACCCTCTCCACTTCATTGAGAGATGAATGCCTAAATAATGTGTATTACTTGGAACAGCCCCTCCTTAGTTACACTATTGGCAGCCCACTGGACAGGTAAGAAGTGTCATAATACAAAGATATAAATACACACTGTACACATTTGAGCACATTTGGACATTCTGCTATTACCTATCAAGATAATAATAGGATACAAAAACTTTAAACATTACCATTTGAAATTATACAGGCAGGCCCTTGCACTACATGCTTTGGGGAATTCATCCATAAATATGACCACAAAAGAGATGGGTATAGTGTGTATGGGTTTGGCAAAGTCAGCAGATAGATGATTGAGGATAGATAGAGAATTGGTATCAGCTGACTTAGCAGTTGGGGGGAGGGAGGGATCCAAATGATTTGGGGAACCCTCAAAAAAACCTCTGGCACTCTGCCTGAATTTAAAGCACAAATCAGATTTCAATACATTTTAGGGGGTATTTGGGGTAAAGCACTAGTATGGAGCTGATAAAATACATTGTTAAGTGCAGGGGCGTTGCTAGGTCTGCAAAAGATCTGGGGCTAAAGCCCATAGCAGCAGTCACCAACCTTTTTGCAGGCCCACGGGGGAGGCACACCAGTGGTAAGCAAGTGGTTCAACCATAATGCAGAATCAGTGGGAGCCCGGGGTGTGTCACTTGCCACATCTCCAGCCACCAAATGCAGCGTGTCACTTCCCACCGTCGCCTGTCACCAAATGCAGCTTGTTACTTGCCACCGTCACCTGCCACTTGATATAGATTGCAACTTGCCATATCGCCTGCCACCAGATGTGGATTGTCACTTGCCACGTCACCTGCCACCATTTGCAGATTGTCACTTGCCATGTCACCTGCCACTATTTGCAGATTGCCACGTCACCTACCACCATTTGCAGATTGTCACTTGTCATGTCTCCTGCCACCATTTTCAGATTACCACGTCACCTGCCACCATTTTCAGATTGTCACTTGCCATGTCACCTGCCACTAGATGTGGGTTGTCACTTGCCACATCACCTGGCACCAGATGTGGATTGGGACTTGCCAACTGATTTGGATTGTAACTTGCCATGCCAGCCAGTACCACCAAATGTGCATTGTCGCTGCATCGGTGGCAGGCTGCATGCACTGGTCCATTTAGTGAGGGCAGGAGAGCGGTGATGCGGGGCAGGCAGTGAGAAATTATGTCATCTCGCTGCTCCCTGCCCCACCTCCGACAATGAAGCAAGGGGGTCTGGCTGCAGAGTGGAGCTCCACCGATGACAGGAAGCACGTGACCTCCACTCCACTGTGCTGTGAGGGTGGAAGAGCACTGATGTGTGGCAGGCAGTGAGAGATGATATCATCTCTCTGCACCTCACTCCCACATTGAAAAGGCCCGGCTGTGAAGAGCACTGATGTGGAGTGGTTAGAGAGAGATAATGTCATCTCTGCTTGTCCGCCCGCTTGCTTCTCTCCTCTCACCCCACCTCTCTCATGCAGCCAGCCTGCCTGCGGCAGGTTAGGCAGAGATCCTGCAGCAAGAGACCTGGGGCTATGGGCCCCAGATTCGGGGCTATAACCCCAATAGCCACCCCCTAGCAACACCTCTGGTTAAGTGACTACATGAGGTGAATATAGGACCAGGAGACCATGCTGGGGAGGTAAGTGAAGGCAAATATGTATGAAGGACAACAAAAATAATTACATAAAAATCCAGCATGCATGAGAACAAAGGGGACATTCACAGCATATTCCAATCAGGGTAATTGGGAATGAGGAAAGAAATACAATATACTATCAAACATTAAATACAATAAAATGTACTGTATTTATTGGCGTATAACACTCACTTTTTCACCTTAAAAATCAGGTGCAAATAGCGTGTGCGTGTTATACGCCAATACTTCACTTTTAGCTGCCTCAGAGGGGACAGGGAGCTGGGTGGGATGAGCGCCGTCAGATTACATTCAGTGAGAATCTCCTGTTTACTTGGCGGCCTCTGTAATAGGAAGCCCCATCTCCTGAGCCGCCATTGGACCACTGTTCTGTTCCATCAGGCTGCACTGATGGCAATGGTGAGGCTGCTGCATTGATGACAATTGTGAGGCTGCTGCATTGATGGCAATGGTGAGGCTGCTGCATTGATGGCAATGGTGAGGCTGCTGCATTGATGGCAATGGTGAGGCTGCATTGATGGCACTTGTGAGGCTGCAGATGGGCATTGATCAGGCTGCATTGATGGCAATGGTCAGGCTGCAGATGGGCACTGACTCTTATTTTCCTTCAAAGTTTCTTATTTAAAATGTATTTTTTTTTTCCTGAATCTTCCCTCTTAAAATGAATGTGCGTGTTATACGCCTGTGCATGTTATACGCCGATAAATACGCCGATAAATACGGTATTTAATGTTTGATAGTACTTGGCGACGAGCCTCTGCTCCGGAGCCTCTGCTCCGGAGTGATGGCTTGCCTCATGAAGGTATCCTGCCTGCTAATATAGGGGGTCAGCAAAGCCAACAAACGGTGAAATATGGGGTCTGTCATCTGGAGAAAGTTCCTGAAATCATCAGGATTATTCTCACGGATCTCACGGAGCAAAGGCATATGACAGAACTGGTCACGCTGAAGCAACCAATTCTTGGTCCATGAACTCCTCCCCACCCTGTTCATGGACTGGACTTGTGTCAAGGTCAAGACCCCAACACCAAGCACGAACTCTACGAGGAGTACGTATACACAACATGGCTAGAAAACGGTCGGCTGCTCAGAACGAAGTAACAGAACGCACTGAAGAATAGCAAGGCCTGTGAAGAGCGACCTGAAAAACAGTAACGAACGAACAAGAACACAATGACAAAGTCACGCGTAGCTTGCTTGAACGCACTGAAGAGCAGATACAAACCCACAAGCACAAACTGAACAGCAGAAAACGATCTGAAAACCACGAGTCTGAAAAAGCGTGAATCGTCTCTCACCAAACTTTTACTAACACGAAATTAGCAAAAGGAGCCCAAAGGGTGCCACGCTTGGTTCTGAACTGGCCTTTTCTAGTCTCGTCGTATGTGGTGTACGTCACCGCGTTCTTGGCGATCGGAAATTCTGACAAATTTGTGCGACCATGTGTACGCAAAACAAGTTTGAGCCAACATCCGTCAGAAAAAATCCTAGGATTTTGTTGTCGGAAAGTCCGATCAATGTCCAACCGTGTGTACGGGGCATTAGTGTTGTATGAGTGCATATTATTTTCTACTTATGTTTCCTCTGGCTCTGGTTATGACTGTATTATCACTGATAACTCCATTATTAACCCCTGTCCTTTGCTCACTGCTGGCTATTGCTTCCTCTGCCCCCCCCCCAATACCTAGTTTAAAAGCTCCTCCAACTTCGTGGCCATCTTTCTTCCCAATAGAGCTGCACCATCCCCCTTGAGGTGCAGCCTGTTCTTACTAAAGAGCTGGCAACCCACTGAGAAGTCTGCCCAGTTTTCCAGGAACCCAAACCCCTCTTTCCTACACCAGTTCCTCAGCCACTTGTTCAGTTCCCTAAGCTCCTGCTACCTCTCTGGTGTGGCTTGAGGTACATGTAGTATTTCCGAGAAAAACACCCTGGAGGTCCTTCTCCTCAATCTATTCCATAAGTCCCTGAAATAATAATGGAAGGTAATGGAAGGGAGGTCAAAAATCCTCCATAATGGTTGCTGCAATCTGACCTGGAAAATGCAATTTGTGGACCAGTTCACAAAATAGGATTTTGGGGAACTGGAGAAAGGGTATAAAAGGAGCAACCAAACTGTTAAAATGTATGAAGGAGTTCAGCTATGAGGAAAGAGTAGCTGAACTAATCTTATTCTACCTTGAGAAGAGACGATTAAGGGGGATATGATCACCATGTAGAAATACATAAGGGGTCATTGCAGAAGACAAGGGGGCATTCCTTACACCTGGAGGAAAAGAGGTTTAGCCTCCACCCAGGAAAAGGTTTCTTCACAGTAAGAGCTGTGAAAGTGTTGAATAGACTCCCTCCAGAACTAATTCCGGTTAGCTCAATAGATTGTTTTAAAAAGAGCTGGATGCATTTCTAAATGCACATAATACAACCCTTATATTATTCCTTCTGCTTCCTAGCATCCCACTCTTCACTTTCTGGTCCTGTCAGTCCACTTTTGTGGGTGCTCCTCAACCTTTTCGCACACTTCCCTGCTTTTCCTTACCCTTCTCCCTTTTTGCCAAACTGCATGATCCCTAGGCGATTTTTCACCTTTCTATGATTTTCTCCCTTTGTGGTATGTTTTTTTTTCACTATGTACTCACTATATTCTACAGCAGACACCCCAAGTTATTTTCTGAGAGGCATGTTGAGTATTTTGCAGATCTCGCTTTTTGTCACAAAATTTTGAAAATTGAAAAAAGAAAAAAAATACATTTTTCTTTTCTTTCTTCATTTTCAAAAATAAATTAGAGCTGCAAAATACTCATCATGCCTCTTCGCAAATACATTGGGGTGTCTACTTTCCAAAATGGGGTCATTTGGGGGTGGGGGGTTGTGCTATCTGGACATTTCAGGGCCTCCGTAACTTAGATAGGTAATGAGGAGTAAAATCACAATTTTACGCCTTTAGAAAGCCTGAAGGCAGTTCTTAGTTATTGGGGTGCTGTACGCAGCTAAACTCCCAAAAAGTCCCACGCATGTGGTATTCCCGTACTCAGGAGAAGCAGCAGAATGTATTTTGGGGTGTAATTCCACATATAACCATGCCATGTTTGAACAATATATTATTTAGTGACAAGTTTGTGCAAAAAAAAAAGTGTAAATTCCCTGAAACTTGTGGCAAAATATAAAATTTTCCATGGACTCAAAATGCCTATCAACAAATAGCTTGGGGTGTCTACTTTCCAAAAAAGGGGTCATTTGGGGGGTTTTGAACTGTTCTGGCATTTTAAGCACAACATTTAGAAGCTTATGTCACACATCACCCACTTTTCTAACCACTTGAAGACAAAGTCCTTTCTGACACTTTTTTTTTTTTTTTTACTTCAAATTTTATTCAACGATATTCAGATTACAAAATTAATACGACAATTGGATTATAGCAATGAGTTTTTAGATAATTGAGACTCGATACAGGATAAATCAGTCGTTAACTTAAAACAAGTAATAGGTAAGTAATGATGTTTCATGTGTGAGGTATCAATAGTAGAAGGGGGGGGGGAAACACAAGGGAGTTTAGTAGAATGACCGTTAAGTAGAGTTGATGGCAGAATGAAGAGAACAGGAAATATAATGTTTACAATCACAGTATAAATATATTACATCAGGTAATCTAGTTAGTACTGTTAGGGGGTGATAATGTTTGCAGAGTAGTTGGACCAAGGGGCCCAAAGTTTTAGCATTTTAGAAACTGAGAGGTGTGCTTTTGCATACATAAATTCCAACTGAAAGTGCTGATCAAGCGTGTCGTGTAGCTGCTGACTAGAAGGAAGAACATTGCTTTTCCAGTTGCGTGCTATCAACAGTCGTGCTGCAATGAAGATATGCGTAACAATGGAGTGACAGGAAATGGGCCACGCCATAAGATCTAGCCCTAGTAAGGCTTGTTGCAGAGAAAGCGTGTTGTTGAATCCTGTGATTTTTCCAGTAAGGGCTTGTACTGTGCTCCAAAAAAGGGAGAATCAAAGGGCAGGACCACCAGATGTGAGTAATGGATCCTAAGGCACCACACCCTCTCCAACAGGTGGCTAAGTGTGTGGGATAGATACGGGCTAGTTTGGTTGGTCTGAGGTACCAATGGTGTAGGAGTTTCTGTGCAGTTTCCCAGTGAGTTAGGCACCTGGAGAATTTAAGTGGGGCTTTTGCAGCATAGTGCCAAGTATTGAGATCAGAAGAGAAGTTGAGGATTTGCTCCCATTTGGCCATTGAGGGTAGTTTGGTGTAGCTTTGTTCGAAATTGAGCGCTTTGTAAGCGTATGAGATCCCTTTATAGGGGTATGAGGTTTTTTCAAAAGATCTGAGAATGTCAGTTGTGAGGGTGCTGTCTGACCACGTGACTGTTCTTAGAGCGTGGCGTATTCGGAGATATTTGTAGAACTCACGGTTGGGGATCTGGAACTGCGAGTGAAGGTTTTGGAATGTGCGTAAGGCACCCTTATCGTATAAGTCACCAATAGTTAATATTCCAGCATTCGACCATGTGGAAGTAGATAAATCAGCACATATAAATTCCAGAGAGGAGAGAGGAAGGAACTTCAGAGTCTGCGATGAGAGTCCTTTGGCATGTTGGCTACAAGATTTCCAGACTTTAATTGTGGCATTTACTGAGTCAAGAAAGGAATGGTGTGGGTTGTATTGAAGCCAGATTGCAGCAAGGAGCGGTCTGGTGGGGAATTCTAGGGAAGACTCTTCGATGTGGACCCATAATGGGCGTTCCGATAGCGACCACCAGTGTTTAGTTTGACTAAGGAGTGTGGCTTTGTAGTGCATTTTAACATCTAGTACACCCAATCCAGCATTAGGTGTTGCTGTGCATATAGTGGAATTCTTTATTCTGGGGTGTTTGTTATCCCATATGAAAGCATTAAGGACTTTTTGTAGCGTAGACAGTTGAGTGGATAGTATAGGTAGGGGAAGCGTGCGGAGAAAGTACAATACGTGAGGCATTAGGAACATTTTTGTCAGTGCGATTTTTCCAGCCCAGGTACCTCTGGTTGAGCGTAGGGAGGAGCCGATTTTTTGTATTTTGCTGAGCAAGGCTTCATAGTTTATTCGAAGGATGTTTTTAGAAGGAGTAGTCAGTTGTATTCCTAAATATGAAATGGTGTGAGATGGAGCCCAGGGGAAAGGCGACATGCGTGAGAGACAGATTTTTGTGGTTTGGTCTAGGCCTATTCCAAGCATGGAAGGTTTAGTGCAATCTACTTTATAAAGGGATATGCTACCAAAGAGCATTAGTAGGTCATGCAGGGCCGGTAGAGATTGGAGGGGGTTTGTCACGGCAACAATAATGTCTTCTGCATACAGACCTAGTTTGTGTGTAATATCCCCAACTTGTATGCCTGAGATATGAGGGTGTGTTCTAATGGCTTCCGCTAGGGGTTCCATTACGAGGGCAAATATCAATGGGGAAAGGGGACATCCCTGACGTGTTCCATTGGTAATCTCAAACTGATCAGATGTTAAGCCTGAGGTCCACACTTTAGCTGTGGGTGAGGAGTATAATGCTAGGAGTGCTGAATATATATTTCCTGCAAAGCCAAATTTTTGGAGAGCTGCTTTAAGGTAGGACCAGTGTACTCTGTCAAACGCCTTCTCTGCGTCCAAGGATATGAGCAGAGAAGGCGTTTTGTGATGTTCTGCCCATTGTATGAGATTTATAAATCTTCTGGTACCATCAGAAGCCTGTCGGTGTAAGACAAAGCCCACCTGGTCCTTGTGTATTAGTTTGGGAATATATGAAGAAATACGTGTGGCTAGAATTTTTGCATATAATTTTAAATCTGCTTTTAGGAGGGAAATAGGGTGGTAATTGGCAGGTCCATCATGAGGTTTACCAGGTTTCGGAATGGTGATGATCAGCGCGTGGAGCGGAAGTGATTGGATTGCTTTTAACACCTCTAATTCCGAGAACGGCTCATTAAGCTGTTCTAGTTGTTCTGAGGTGAGGGAAGGTAAGTTTAGAGAATCAAGAAATTGTGAAATTTGCGCAGGATCTGGTTCAGGAGTAGAGGAAGAGAGTTTTAAGCTGTATAAGGAAGCGTAGTATTGACTAAAGCAGTTTGCTATATCTTTAGGGTTGTCAACTCTTTGCCCAGTGGCTGTTTGCATAAAAGGTATTTTTGCAGCCGCTGCTTTTTGTTTAACTTGTTTGGCCAGATGAGAGCCAGGTTTATTCTGGAAGGCATACCGAGTTGCTTGTAAGCGTTTAATATAATAGTCGTATAAATTTAGCAGAAAGGAGTGCAATTCCTCCCTGAGGTGGTGGAGACTGGCAGTGTCCGTGGCATTGGGTGATAATTTATTGGAGTGTTCTAATTTTCTAATCTGGTCAATGTATTTGTTTACTGTTTCGGTTCGTGTACGTTTCTCCCTGGCTCCGAGTTTGATAAAAACACCCCTCATATAGGATTTATGTGCATTCCACAGTAATAAGTCACTTGTTACAGAACCAGCATTGCAGTCAAAGTAGGTTTCTATTTCCAGTTTGATCTCCTCCTGACACCTGGTTGGGGAAAGAAGGGATGTGTTCATGAGCCAAGAAGTGTGTTTTGTACGATGCCCAGTAAGCGCAAGGGTAATGGTTACTGGTGCGTGGTCAGACCACGTAATTAGGCCTATTTCAGCCTTCCGTATAGATTGCAGAGTGGTTTTATGTGTCAGGAAGAGATCAATCCTAGAGTAAGATTTTTGGGCTGCTGAGAAAAATGTATAATCCCTCTCCGCGCCATGTAGATAACGCCAGGGGTCAAATAAATCTTCCATATTCATGAGGGAAGAGAGGGCCATGGGTCTATTTCCTCTGCGGCCGGTGGAGTTGATTGTTTGGTCAGCTACATCATTAAAATCTCCGCATAGGATTATTCTGTCTTTTGGATAGTGGGACAATTTGCTCATGATTTGTTTGAAAAACTTTTTGTGGTGAGTGTTGGGAGCATAAATATTGACAATCACCAGTGGTGTGTTGTCAAAGATGCCGTCCAAGATAATATATTTGCCGGACAGGTCAGCATCAAGATGTTGTAGTTGGAAGGAGATTGAGTTCCGAATGGCGATCATTACGCCCTGCACTTTTTTAGGTGCGTGTGCATGGAACGTGTGAGGGTACGATCGGTGAAGACAGGGGGAGCTTTGCTATGCATAAAGTGTGTCTCTAGCACGCACAATATGTCTGTTTTCTGGGATAAGGCTTCTTGCCATAGTCTAGAACGCTTAAAAGGGGAGTTAAGGCCATTTGCATTAATGGTAGTGATACGTAATGACATATTGGTTAATTATAGGCAGTGAATTGTGGATGCGGAGGAGAATCACTTCAGCAGTTTTAAGGTACTTGGGGGTAAGGGTAGTTGGGAAGGGAGGAGTGATACCTGCACCAGTGCTATCTACAATAAGAAGAACAGAATAGTAGGATATGCAATAGCACAAACTATATAGAACAATCAGCAATAAGAAAAAAAAAATATATATATATATCTATATATAAATGAACAAATAAATAGCTGTAACAGGTGGGTGTGCACAAAGCCGTGTGCGTAGCACACTTCTTGTGGGGGGGGTGTGAGATTAGTACGACTAGAAGTCTCTTGAAAACTTTTCAAGAGACAGACGGAATACAAAATAAGTTAAAAAAAAGTAAAATAAAACAATAAGGAGAGATTACTTCCAAATTCCTCGATACCCGAGGCTCTCATTGATCAACAATTATATGAATCAGCCTGTTAAGTGGTTAACGGGGACAAACATAGCCAATCGGGGGAATTTTCCGCTATCATTTCAATGGTGTTTCAACATATGTAGGTCACCTAAATTCAGGTCTTCTGAGATGCGCTTCTCCGTTGTGGGTCAGGCGGAAGAGGTGGAGGAAGACCCCAGTTTTGCAGTTGCTTGTAGCCATCTTTTGGAGTAGTTATGACGTTCAGTTTGCCATGGTGGGTGACTAATAGCTTTATGGGAAATCCCCAGCAATAGATGATATGACGATCCCTCAGAAGTGCTGTGATCGGCGCAAATTCTTTTCTGCGTTGGGAGGTTGCAGCTGACAGGTCTTGATAGAGAGATACTCCAGCATAGGGATGAGGGAGATTACGAGCTGATCTAGCCACACGGAGAAGTCGTTCTTTGATGTGGTAGAAATGGATCCTTGTCAGAACATCCCTTGGGACTGTGTCAGGGAGATGGGCAGGTTTTGGGATCCTGTGTGCTCTATCCATGAGAAGATCTCTTGGGGTCAGGTCCGGTATTAACTTTAGAAAAAGTTGTTGCAGATAAGGAAGCAGATCTGTTGGTTTAACTGCTTCGGGGACCCCTCTTATCTTGAGATTATTTCGTCTTGAGCGGTCTTCGAGGTCTACTATTTTTAATTGAAGTTTGCGGATTTGTTCAGCTTGCTCCTCATGCGCATCGACCATTTCATCATGCGCTTTGACCACTTCAGTTATTTGACTTTCCATGTGTTCAGTGCGGACATCTATATTATCAATTCTTGTGGTAAGGTGGGATTTGGAGGAACGCAGCTCATTTTGCAGACCTATTTGAAGGGAGAGAAGCATGGCTTTCAGAGTATTTTCAAAGGCAGGAGCATCTGATGTAGGGAATGCAGTTAGGCGAGCTGTGTGATCTGTCTGCAGCTCTGCCTGTGAGACTGAGGCGTCAGCCCAGTGAAGCTTTTTGGCTGAGGGGAGCTTGTGAGGGGAGTGTGCAGGGGAATCTGCAGCGGCTCTCTTACCCCTGTCTGCTGAAGAGGCTGAGGAGGGCTGGGGAGGGGGTTCCTCCATGTCAGCGATATTCTCCGATCCCTCTTTTGATTGTGAGGGAGGTGGGGGAGGTGAGCGGCTACTCTCCTCAGCGCCATCTTGCGAGGGTCTGCCCATTGACAGCATGTAGAAATCCGTGAGGCGGCGCGGTCCCAGAGTACTGTTTTTTGTACGGGTCATAGCCCGTTCATGACTCTGTGGTATGGGATGGTGAGCGGGACAGTTGCGGGTGGCCGTGATGCTGTGTGCCGCTGTAAAGAGCTGAGTATCAGCGGAGCTTCATAGCCAAGCGGCCGTCTTCGTTAGCGGCCAGGACACTCCCCCCCTTTCTGACACTTTTTGTTTACATGAAAAAATATTTTTTTTTGCAAGAAAATTACTTTGAACCCCCAAACATTATATATTTTTTTTAAAGCAAAGGCCCTACAGATTAAAATTGTGGGTGTTGCAATTTCTCTTTATTGAGAATTTTACAATAAAAGAACATATGATAATTATACAATTGTTAGCTCATAACTGGGGCCAACATGACCACATCAGAAAGGACAAAGGCATATACAGTGCATCAATAATCAAAAACTTTATAAAAGAGCTGAGGATGAGCTTTTTAACACCTGTAAGTGTAAAAGCTTCCGAAGATACTCCATAGAAATATTGAGATCAACCTCGCTAAACCAATGTAACAAAGAAATGCAATTAGATCGAGGACTCAAGTTAGGGTCAATGGGAGTTGCTTCTGTAGGGATCGGAAGAGACATTCTCATATCATATTGGTACCAAAGAGCTTTGCGGTTACCCCCTTGGGATCACACTGCAACCTGTTCGGCTCTTACCGGGCCCTTTGGACATCTCAATACTCCCTTCCCATACCTATGTGAAGGTATAACAAGACCTTGTACTCAGTCTACTCATGAGGTATTAATTCCTCTTGTCAAGGCTACCCTGGTTCCTGGGAACAACTTCATTCAACTGTCACAGCGTATGTTTGTCTTGCGCCTAAAAACAGGTAGCTGCCCTTGATGTCCCTTCACATCAGGGGCTTACCTGGTAGTAGGTAGAAAGGAGAAAAGAAAAGAAGAAATGAAGAAGAGTGTGAGGGGAAGGAGAAGTAGACAGGGGGGGCACCTCTAGTGGAGTAGCTGTTCATGGCGAAATATGACCTGGATATAGTGGGACCTTGGTATATACCACCCAAGGCTCCCAAATGGCCACAAACTTTTGGGTCCTGTCCAAAATAGTTGCTGTTATATGTTCTTGGGTCATTAGCCAGGAGATTTTGTGTTTTGTCGCTTAGATAGAGACCCTGGGTTTCTTCCAGGCCCTTGCCAGAGATATTTTGGCACCCAGAAACATAAAGAAGATTAAAGATTGCGTGTGTTTGTGAGTATTGTTGATTCTGTGCTTCAGCAGCGCTATGTTAGGGTCTTGGAGATCGCTGTCCCAGTGACTCTCCTTACTAGAGCAAAAAAGTGATTCCAGAAGCTGTGAATGCGTGGACACGTCCACCAAATATGATGAATAGAACCCAAGTGACTGCAACCTCTAAAACATAGGGGTGAAGCATCCGGATATATTCTTGCTAGTCTTATGGGGACATAATACCACCTGGTGAGTAGCTTAACATTTGCTTCAACTAAGCCTGTGTTCATTATACATTTATAGGTGCGCCTAAAGGAGCAAAACCACTCTTCTGGGTCCAGGTGGAGGTCCAGGTCAGACTCCCAAGCTCGAGCGTAGGCGGGCAAGCAATTGTTCTGAGCGACTGAGGCATATATGAGTGATTTACCACCTCTCTGATCCATGAGGTTAGAGTACCAGGGTATCAGGATCATCTTCACCGCATTTATCCTACAAAGCCAGGTTTTGAGGTCTTCCTTCAATTTCTGGAACATCGGAGGATATTTCGATTTATGGCGTTTGTTGATATTATCTGGGAGAGTGATCCCCAAGTACGGTATTGATGTTGAAGCCCAAATAAAGGGCAGATTGTGTTTTAGGTAGTAGGGGTCGAGGGATTGAAACGTTTAATGCTAGTGACTTTTTGGTGTTAATAGAGAGGCCTGAGACCATGCTAAATTTTTGGAATGTTTTGAGAAGAACAGGGTTGGAGACTAAGGAAGACGTTATGAATAGTAGCATATCGTCTGCAAATAATGCGCATTTGTGTTCCTGGGAACCACATGAGACCCCGTTGATGTCTGAGTTTGATCTAATAGCTATGGCTAAAGTTTCAATGGCGATTGCAAAGATAAGGAGCGAAAGGGGACAACCTTGCCTAGTGCTATTTAGAATATTGAAGCTTTCTGAGTAATGACCCCTAAGTTGGACTTGCGCGCTGGGGGTAGAGTAAAGTGAGTGAATGGTACCCATGAAATGTGGGCCAAAACCCCATCTCTACAGGATCTCAAACAGGTATGGCCAAGCTACAGAATCGAAGGCCTTCTCCAGGTATATTGAGAGTAGCATGCCAGTTTGTGGAGGGCCTCCATCCCAGTGGGAATTTAATAGAGAAATTATGTCTATGGCTCTTCTCACCTGATCAGGGCCCTGCCTCCCCGGGAAGAAGCCTACCTGGTCCTTGTGAATATACTTCGCTATGAATCTAGACAATCTGGTAGCCAGGATTTTTGTCATGATTTTGATATCATTGTTTATAAGGGAGATCAGGCGGTAGTTCCCGACCTCACTAGTATCCTTCTCTGGTTTAGGGATTACCAAGATAAAGTCTGTGTTAAGATCTCTGTCCAGGGGGGCTCCATCCCATAGTGAGTTAAAAAATTGTGTCATATAGGGGGCCAGCAGGGGGCCAAATTTTTTGTTGTAACCACTTGAGAAGCTGTCTGGGTCTGGAGCTGAGCCTTGTTTAAGCATTTTGATTACGTCTATTACCTCTTCTGCAGAAAAGGGCTTGTCTAGGAGCTCTCTATGGTTTTCAATAAGCTTAGGGATCCTGAGTAAGGCATCTATTTTAGGGTGTGCGCCTACAGGTGTTGCAATTTCACCATGATGTCCAACACCAACACAATTGAATTTCTGGATATCCATATACACAAAGCTATAAATTACATACTATCCAGTAGTCTGTATAGAAAGCCAACGGCTGGTAATGGCATTCTACATGCCACCAGCTTTCACCCAGATAACTTAGTTAAATCAATAACATTTGGTCAGTATCTGCATGTCAGACACAACTGTTTCGATGAGGTCATGTTTAGGAAGGAAGCTGATGAACTTAGGTCAAGATTCCTCGCATGGGGATACTCTCATAAATGCCTCAAAAAAGCGTTTAGGAAAGCAACATAAAAAACTAGGCAAGAACTGTTGTATGGAACCAAAGTCCAGAAAAACTATGGTAATCAGTTATGAATTATCACTCGTTTCTCGAAGCAACAAGAACGCTTTAAGAACATTGTGCACAAATACTGGCATGTTCTGGCATTGGATCCTACAGTTGGACCATTATTGCCAGAACTTCCAGCATTTACTTTTCGCGGAGCGAGGTCTCTGCGAGACAAACTTGTCCCAAGTAAATATAGGGGGGGTGCCAGGGATCTATGTAAAAGATGTGGTACGTTAAAATGTGGAGGATGTGGCTATTGCCAGTACATGGACACTGCTATTCAAAAAACACTTCCAAATAAAGTCAACTTTACCCCTAGGCATTTTGCAAACTGCAAGACGTTTGGGGGGGTATACCTCTTAGAGTGTGAATGCAAATGTTTCTATGTAGGCAAAACCAAAAATGAATTGTGGCAAAGAGCATACCTCCAAATACACTTTCATGGTGGCATCTTTCCACATATTACATGTCTAGTACTTGACAGGGTGCACCCAGCAATTAGGGGGAGGATGACTGGAATAAGATTTTATTGTAGCGAGAACAACGATGGATTTTCAAGTTGAATGCAACATCCTTTCCGGGACTCAGCGAGATGATCTCCTGCAAACCATTTTTGGAGGGCTTCGTCTCTGTGGGTCCTGAGGTGTACTAGCCCATACTAGCTCTTATATATATAGCCCTTCCTTTTATTCAAATTTCTATCTAGGTCCTATAGCCCCCCATTTTCCCCTTCTCCCTCCCTACTCTCATTCTGGGGCCTAATCATTGAAAGCCACACAATCTATGCAGGGCGTTAAACATTGGTTCCATACTGATTTGGTTCATTATGGTTGGCTTTGGGCATATTTAAACATGATTGGATATGTGTGTGTGTATATATATATATATATATATATATATATAATAAGTTTGAATGCTCCGTCTAGGCCACGCATGTTATATGCCTGTACTGTACCGGCCCCATACAGATTTCCCTGCTCATAGCTCACTTAGGCCCCTGGGGACTCGCTTTTTGGCAATGATGTTTGTCTATTTCTACCCTATGTTTCCTGCCATATGCTGGTCAGGCACTAGGGAGCTCCAATGTGTACTTGTATTCACTTTCACTCACTAGTCCACGTCACCATGGATGGCATTTTATTGTTGCGCTGATGTGTGGCTACGTGGCGCGGCTGTGTGAAGTCATGGCTGGGTGCTGATCATGGTGCGCTTGGCGCTTGGATCACACACACTGTGCTGTTGCAGTGTCAGGAACGGTGTCATCTCCGGTTTCACCTGCTGGTGGCACTATTACATTCAGCACCAAAAGGGTGTAATTCCAGTGGCCACCAGCGGGTGTCTCCCTGCCTGGACTTCAGACTTGCCATCAGCACACCTGTCATGGGTCTGCTGGACTATATAAACCCGCCCTGAACTAAACCTCAGTGCTTCAGAATTCCTCTGTTAGCCCTTGTCCCTGCCAGTACCTGCTCTTGTTCCAGCCTGTTCCTGTTTGTTCCTGGACCCCGTTTGTGTATCCTGTCCCTGTCCTTGAGCCCTGTTTCCTGTTCCCTGCTCCTTGGTCTGCTTCATTATTCCTGTTTCCTGTTCCCTTGTCGCTTTTACCCATGCCTTATTTTTTATTTCATGTTGTTTCCTTGCTCGTGTATTATATTAGTTAGATAGATAGTTAGGGGGGTTTGGGGGTTTGCTGTGTTTTCACCATTTACTTGTTTTTGGTTTGCTATCTTGATTTCACGTATGTCTTTATCATTAACGATAAACATACCTTTTTATTCATTTACTCGTTTGTCCCTGATTCCTTGGTGCAGCCCAGCGATCTGATCACCTGCATTGGATGTTGTGTATAACATCCCCTGACAGAATTCTGAAGCCATACAATCAGATCGGGTGCACCTGGGAATTGGGGCCTGAGTCCCAGCTATTGTTGAAAAATGGATTTTGAAAGTATTTTGTATTTATCGCTCCTGGCAACTGATGACAGAGACTTTGTTATCAGACATTGGCTGAATACACTAGGGAACAATTGTTAGAAGGCATCCGCCTAGCTCATGTTTTTATTGATCAAGGCAGTTTTTTGTTTGAAGATGTGCAACCATTAATTAAGATCTGTATTGAGTTGGCCCTGTCTGATGTCGCTGAGGGAGGTGATGACTATACACCCCCTTTTAGTGCAGCTCAGGTAGAATCTTTAGTTTGACTGTTGGAGGATGACTCAGCATTTTTTTTTTGAACACTATTCAGCTTGTTCTCAGCAGGTGCTTGCAAAATGCATTGAATCATTGCAGTCTCTGGTCAGACAAGCTAAGTGCAAACCTGATTCAGTGCAATCATTAATACAGGCCTGGTCAAGTCTGTTGCATTCAGCTTCTGTTAGCTCCGAATATACCTTTCTACCAATGAAATACCAGTACCCTGTTTCCTCCTGTTGCACCTACCCTGTCTTTAACTCCCCTGCTGCTTCTCAACTACCTCCATCAGCTCCACTAAATCTCCCTTCGAAACCTACTCCCTCTGTTTTGCCATCCTTTCACTCTTCGCTTCTACCAGCTGCATTCACTACCTACAGCCCTGTACCCACTTATAGATCCCCAGTGGCTAAAACCAAAAAGAAGCGGAAGTTTTTTCCAACCCATACCATCATGCCAGTATCCAATCCTGCCTCCCCACCAGCTGATCTGTTCCAGCCTCATGTGTTCCTGTATGCTGCCCAGCCTGATGTTCCGATACCTTCTGTTCTGCCTGATGTGCCAGTGTCTGTGCACACTGTCCAGTCTGAATTTCCAGTACCAGCTGCCCATTTGAAGTTCCAGTACCTGCTATCCAGTCCGATGTACCTGCTGTTCAGCCTGTTGTGCCAGTACCTGCTTTTCTGCCTGATGTGCCAGCACCTGTGCCCATTGTCCAGTCTGAAGTTCCAGTACCAGCTGCCCGGTTTGAAGTTCCAGTACCTGCTATCCAGTCCAATGTACCTGCTGTTCAGCCTGTTGTGCCAGTACCTGCTGTTCTGCCTGATGTGCCAGCACCTGTGCCCACTGTCCAGTCTGAAGTTCCAGTACCAGCTGCTCGGTTTGAAGTTCCAGTACCTGCTATCCAGTCCGATGTACCTGCTGTTCAGCCTGTTGTGCCAGTACCTGCTGTTCCGCCTGATGTGCCAGCACCTGTGCCCACTGTCCAGTCTGAAGTTCCAGTACCGGCTGCCCGGTTTGAAGTTCCAGTACCTGCTATTCAGTCCACTGCACCTGCTGTTCTGCCTGATGTGCCAGCACCTGTGCCCACTGTCCAGTCTGAAGTTCCAGTGCCAGCTGCCCGGTTTGAAGTTCCAGTACCTGCTATCCAGTCCGATGTACCTGCTGTTCAGCCTGTTGTGCCAGTACCTGCTGTTCTGCCTGATGTGCCAGCACCTGTGCCCACTGTCCAGTCTGAAGTTCCAGTACCAGCTGCCCGGGTTGAAGTTCCAGTACCTGCTATCCAGTCCGATGTACCTGCTGTTCAGCCTGTTGTGCCAGTACCCGCTGTTCTGCCTGATGTGCCAGCACCTGTGCCCACTGTCCAATCTGAAGTTCCAGTACCGACTGACCGTTTTGAAGTTCCAGTACCTGCTATCCAGTCCGATGTGCCTGCTGTTCTGCTTGTTGTGCCAGTACCTGCTGTTCTGCCTGATGTGCCTACTGCCCAGTCTGAAGTTCTAGTACCTGCTGCCTGGTCTCATGTCTCAGTGCCAGCCCTCCAGCCTGATGTCTCGGTGCCAGCCCTCCAGCCTGAAAAATGAAAGTTGCCCCTAAAAATATCAACCCACCTTCTAGACCTACATTTTTTCATAACCTGCTGCTTCTCAACTGCCTCCATCAGCTCCACTAAATCTCCCTTCGAAACCTACTCCCTCTGTTTTGCCATCCTTTCACTCTTCGCTTCTACCAGCTGCATTCACTACCTACAGCCCTGTACCCACTTATAGATCCCCAGTGGCTAAAACCAAAAAGAAGCGGAAGTTTTTTCCAACCCATACCATCATGCCAGTATCCAATCCTGCCTCCCCACCAGCTGATCTGTTCCAGCCTCATGTGTTCCTGTATGCTGCCCAGCCTGATGTTCCGATACCTTCTGTTCTGCCTGATGTGCCAGTGTCTGTGCACACTGTCCAGTCTGAAGTTCCAGTACCAGCTGCCCATTTGAAGTTCCAGTACCTGCTATCCAGTCCGATGTACCTGCTGTTCAGCCTGTTGTGCCAGTACCTGCTTTTCTGCCTGATGTGCCAGCACCTGTGCCCATTGTCCAGTCTGAAGTTCCAGTACCAGCTGCCCGGTTTGAAGTTCCAGTACCTGCTATCCAGTCCAATGTACCTGCTGTTCAGCCTGTTGTGCCAGTACCTGCTGTTCTGCCTGATGTTCCAGCACCTGTGCCCACTGTCCAGTCTGAAGTTCCAGTACCAGCTGCCCGGTTTGAAGTTCCAGTACCTGCTATCCAGTCCGATGTACCTGCTGTTCAGCCTGTTGTGCCAGTACCTGCTGTTCCGCCTGATGTGCCAGCACCTGTGCCCACTGTCCAGTCTGAAGTTCCAGTACCGGCTGCCCGGTTTGAAGTTCCAGTACCTGCTATTCAGTCCACTGCACCTGCTGTTCTGCCTGATGTGCCAGCACCTGTGCCCACTGTCCAGTCTGAAGTTCCAGTGCCAGCTGCCCGGTTTGAAGTTCCAGTACCTGCTATCCAGTCCGATGTACCTGCTGTTCAGCCTGTTGTGCCAGTACCCGCTGTTCTGCCTGATGTGCCAGCACCTGTGCCCACTGTCCAATCTGAAGTTCCAGTACCGACTGACCGTTTTGAAGTTCCAGTACCTGCTATCCAGTCCGATGTGCCTGCTGTTCTGCTTGTTGTGCCAGTACCTGCTGTTCTGCCTGATGTGCCTACTGCCCAGTCTGAAGTTCTAGTACCTGCTGCCTGGTCTCATGTCTCAGTGCCAGCCCTCCAGCCTGATGTCTCGGTGCCAGCCCTCCAGCCTGAAAAATGAAAGTTGCCCCTAAAAATATCAACCCACCTTCTAGACCTACATTTTTTCATAACCTAACAGGTTATTTTCCTTGTAAAAAGTGCAATGTATGCATTCATAACGCTCATGGGACAAAGAAAACCCAATCTTTTAAGCCAAAGGTTAATAATTGCGTTTATCCAATTAAGCTATTCATTACTGTACGTGTGCCACAACCAATGTAGCTTACCTTATTACTTGCCCTTGTGGCAAGCATTATGTGGGCAGGACTATATGTAGTTTTGCTACTAGGGTTGGCAAACATATTTTAAATATTAGAAGTGGCTGTTCAGCCTGTTGTGCCAGTACCTGCTGTTCTGCCTGATGTGCCAGCACCTGTGCCCACTGTCCAGTCTGAAGTTCCAGTACCAGCTGCCCGGGTTGAAGTTTCAGTACCTGCTATCCAGTCCGATGTACCTGCTGTTCAGCCTGTTGTGCCAGTACTCGCTGTTCTGCCTGATGTGCCAGCACCTGTGCCCACTGTCCAATCTGAAGTTCCAGTACCGACTTACCAGTTTGAAGTTCCAGTACCTGCTATCCAGTCCGATGTGCCTGCTGTTCTGCTTGTTGTGCCAGTACCTGCTGTTCTGCCTGATGTGCCTACTGCCCAGTCTGAAGTTCTAGTACCTGCTGCCTGGTCTGATGTCTCGGTGCCAGCCCTCCAGCCTGATGTCTCGGTGCCAGCCCTCCAGCCTGATGTCTCGGTGCCAGCCCTCCAGCCTGTTGTCTCGGTGCCAGCCCTCCAGCCTGTTGTCTCGGTGCCAGCCCTCCAGCCTGATGTCTCAGTGCCAGCCCTCCAGCCTGTTGTCTCGGTGCCAGCCCTCCAGCCGGATGTCTCAGTGCCAGCCCTCCAGCCGGATGTCTCGGTGCCAGCCCTCCAGCCTGATGTCTCGGTGTCTGCCTTCCAGCCTGATGTCTCGGTGCCAGTGTTCCAGCCTGAAGTGCCAGTGTTCCAGCCGGAAGTACCAGTGCCTGCTCTCCAGCTTGATGAGCCTGCTGCCCAGCTTGAAGTGTCCATGCTTGCTGCCCAGCTTGAAGTGTCCATGCCTGCTGCCCAGCTTGAAGTGCCCATGCCTGCTGCCCAGCTCGATGTGCTTTTGCCTGCTGCCCAGCTCGATGTGCTTTTGCCTGCTGCCCAGCTCGATGTGCTTTTCCCTGCTGCCCAGCTTGATGCGGATGTGCCACTGCCCAGCATGATGTACCTCTGCTTTCTGCTCAGCCTGATGACATGGTGCCTGCTAAAACTGTTCCTGACTGGCCATCTTGCCGCTGTGTCAATCCTGTCTGTCGCCTGGACTGAATGTAATGCTTCTGTGTGGTCTGCCTCCGATGGTTTCTTTCCCTTTACCCTGCTAATTTTCATCTCCGGATCCAAACTTCCTGACCCGGGTGGTGGGGTGCATGTCCTATTTTTAGACTCTGATGGCATGTTCCCCAGTGAACTAAAAGACTCTGGCCTTGGAAGTGTGAAGAAGTCCGCAGACTCAGTAGGGAAGCTTTGTAGGGTGTTTCTGCACCCACTCGGACTGTTGCACCCAGGGCTGAATGGAGTGTCCGGAGGCCACTCCTTTAGGGGGGGAAAGTGTCAGGAACGGTGTCATCTCCGGTTTCACCTGCTGGTGGCACTATTACATTCAGCACCAAAAGGGTGTAATTCCAGTGGCCACCAGCGGGTGTCTCCCTGCCTGGACTTCAGACTTGCCATCAGCACACCTGTCATGGGTCTGCTGGACTATATAAACCCGCCCTGAACTAAGCCTCAGTGCTTCAGAATTCCTCTGCTAGCCCTTGTCCCTGCCAGTACCTGCTCTTGTTCCAGCCTGTTCCTGTTTGTTCCTGGACCCCGTTTGTGTATCCTGTCCCTGTCCTTGAGCCCTGTTTCCTGTTCCCTGCTCCTTGGTCTGCTTCATTATTCCTGTTTCCTGTTCCCTTGTTGCTTTTGCCAATGCCTTATTTTTTATCTCATGTTGTTTCCTTGCTCGTGTATTATATTAGTTAGATAGATAGTTAGGTGGGTTTGGGGGTTTGCTGTGTTTTCACCATTTACTTGTTTTTGGTTTGCTGTCTTGATTTCACGTGTGTCTTTATCATTAACAATAAACATACCTTTTTTATTCATTTACTCGTTTGTCCCTGATTCCTTGGTGCAGCCCAGCGATCTGATCACCTGCATTGGATGTTGTGTATAACATCCCCTGACATGCAGACACTGTGGGTTCGAAGACATCGATCCAGGTGTCTGCAATTATATCATATTAGGCAGCAAGTATATATAGCGCCAGGTTCCATCCGTCAGTCTCTCTTTCACCTGACAGATGGAAGGAGCCACATTATCCCGCTCCATGTGCAAGGTTAGTCTTTCAGGCCATATGAGCTTTATAGCTCTGTTATTGTTGGTTGTGATCCCTACAGCGCTATTTTTTTGGTAGTTTGGGACTATACCATATACTACCATGTTATTTTTTTATAACTTATGTAGCTAATAGGCTTTTTTTGCCTCTATTTTTTAGACTATATGGGGACCTTAGCCATGGGATAGACCCCTATGCAATTGGCTGGTGATTTCTGGATGCTTATATACAATGACTGAGACTGTGTCTATTATTGGCATGATACGCTTTTGGATCATAAATATCCCCTGCTCGTTGAAGTCCCTGCAAATCTGATGTATGGGTTTTGTTTGATCATTGTGGACTGTGTTCATCCACCATTTGAACACATCCCATCGCAATAATTCAAGACATTACATTTGAACTAATTGGTGGAATAATCTATACACCATTTGGATATGTTGCAGTCCAATCTATTGACCATTTGCACTCACTTCGAGTGCTTATTTTGTCACATGTGAATTACCATTAGTCGATGACACTCCAGCCGGTATCCATGCCTGGACCACTTGCTCTCTTCACTTGTTGAGTTATTTCCTCTTTTCGATGGAACGTTTACACTTGGGGTCAGTATTTTCAATTGCTAAACTTTCTGGCTTTGTTATAATATACATGCATGATCGCTGTGTATGAACTGTATGATGATTGTAATTTGTATATCGTTGTACATATTTCTGTTGACATATACTCTATCATCATAAACTTAAGCTACAGCTTTGGAAGTTTCAAGCCATTTTAATCCCTGAAGAGGATCTACACTGTGTGTTTTTGAAATGCGTTGGATGCTCTGTTGATTGACAGCTTTTGGGCTTCCCTTTCAGCTGGTATTACATTTGCCCCCAACAATATGTGTTTGCTTTTATCATCTTGAATTTTTTGTTATTTATGTCATTTGTCTTATAGATATCAATAAATTTGTATTTTTTACTATTATTGTTTGTGGTCCGTTTAAAATCCCAACCTGAGGAACCCATTTTTAATATTCGTATCCAGGATGTGGTCCACAAACAGCATAGTCAGCTAGCTGAACAACCCATATATAAGTGCAAAAAATGATATAAAAAAAAAAAAAACATTCAAAAGTCCAAATTCATGTGGAGACACCAAGAGGTTGTTAATCCAAAGAATAAATGACCATAGAAAGTCTCACTTGAGGTGTACAGGGAAACTGATAAAATATTGATCCCAAAAAGGGCAGTAGAAAGTGATAAGGTTGGCACACTTTCCAGAGACGATGGACACACATACTATATAGCAGGTGTGTCAAGCAGGCGCTGGTGATGATCAAGCTCAACGAAATCCACCACAGAAGGACGCTGTAATCAGGATAGATCCCATCCGATATACCCCAAAAGGTTCCTGGTAGCAAGACAGACTCCAAAACTTGCGGTGAACCGAATCAAATGGTGCAATGATCCATGATGTGCATGAAAGAAACAGAACTGCACATAGTGTAATAACGTTTGGTATATTTAGTGTAAAAAAAAGGGGTTTACACTTACAAAAATTCCGGATAAACAAGCTTGTATGATGTAGGTAAATATGCAATGATTCCACGACCGCCACCTGATGCGTTTCATCCTATTAGACATCATCTAGGGTGTGAGGGTAATGTGTGGTCATTGCAATATATAGAGGAGTCCACCAATGAGGATTTGCATGAAAAAAATGGCAACAGGGGACACCAGGAAGTTCCCATCTGCAATGTTCCAAGATGGCGGCAGCCTGCATTCCACACCTCATCATTAGACTCCACTATGATTGGAGAAAGAGAAGGAGAGTGTTGTCTAACGTGACTCAAGCCTCGTTTTGAGCCATATTAGCTTCCAGATGGATATGGTATCAGCCTGCCCACCAAGCCTCGCCATCATCCTATGTAATCATTGGGTAGGAAAAGAACCTGCAATGCAATCTGCACTGCAAGCCTCACTCTGAATTGGAACCAAAGAGAGCACCTGATCACAAAAGGATCACATGACATCTCAAGAAACAGGAAATAAAAAAAACTATATAAAAGTCTAAAAAAAATCTCAAATTAGCCAAGCCTCATGACAGGCTCTCAAAAATAAATAAAGCACCCTAATAGATGCATAAATAAGCTAAATCCAAAAAATGGTTTAGATCAATTAAACCAATCATTAGGTGGAAAAAAAGCCTGCAATGCAATCTGAAATCTCAAGAAACAGGCAATAAAAAACTATATAAAAGTCTAAAGTCTAAACAAGGTATTTTGTTATCTTTCGAGACCAGTTCATCAGAGATTAATTTTCTTGACCTGGTCATCAAAGTGGAGGATGGCAAATTGGTTACCAGTACTTATTTTAAAACAACAGAAACTCTTATATTCCTGTTGACAGTTGCCACCACCATAATTGGCTATGCTCTGTACCGCGGAGACAGTTGTTAAGGCTAATTGCGCTAATCTTCATGACTTTGATGCCTAGGCTATTACTGTTAAAAATTAATTTTTGGAAAAGGGAAACTTTCAAGCCGATCTCGATTGAGAAATTCAGAGGGTACGTGAATCAGACAGGAGTGAATTGTTTCAGAATGGTTCCCGCCTTAATAATAATCCTAAGGATCCTAAATGGTCCCTTTTTACATCTTTCTCAATCCAGCATTGTCAAATTAAACAGATCTTTAATAAGCACTGGGATGTTTTAAACAATGATCACATTATAGGTCCATTATTGCCTGAAAAAGCTGATGTTATCTACAGCGGTGCTCCATCCCTTCAAATGAAAGTTGCCCCTAAAAATATCAACCCACCTTCTAGACCTACATTTTTTCATAACCTAACAGGTTATTATCCTTGTAAAAAGTGCAATGTATGCATTCATAACGCTCATGGGACAAAGAAAACCCAATCTTTTAAGCCAAAGGTTAATAATCGCGTTTATCCAATTAAGCTATTCATTACTGTACGTGTGCCACAACCAATGTAGCTTACCTTATTACTTGCCCTTGTGGCAAGCATTATGTGGGCAGGACTATATGCAGTTTTACTACTAGGGTTGGCAAACATATTTTAAATATTAGAAGTGGCAAAAAGAAACATAGTGTTGTCAAACACTATGCTAGGTTCCATCATAAGGATCCAGTGGGTACCCAATTTATGGCCATAGATCGTTATGTACCTCCTTGGTAGGGATGAGCCGAACACCCCCAGTTCAGTTTGCATCAGAACCTGCGAACGGACCGAAAATTTGCACGAAAGTTAGAACCCCATTGACGTCTATGGGACTCGAACGTTCGAAATCAAAAGTGATTATTTTAAAGGCTAATTTGCATGGTATTGTCCTAAAAGGGGTTTGGGGACCTGGGTCCTGCCCCAGGGGACATGTATCAATGCAAAAAAAAAACTTTAAAAACAGCCATTTTTTCGGGAGCAGTGATTTTAATGATGCTTAAAGTAAAAAAAAAAAAAAAAAAAGTGAAATATTCCTTTAAATCTCGTACCTGGGGGGTGTCTATAGTATGCCTGTAAAGTGGCACGTGTTTCCCGTGCTTAGAACAGTCCCTGCACAAAATGTCATTTTTAAAGGAAAAAAAGTAATTTAAAACTGCTTGCGGCTTTAATGTAATGTCGGGTCCTGGCAATATGGATGAAAATCAGTGAGACAAATGGCATGGGTACCCCCCGGTCCATTACCAGGCCCTTTGGGTATTGTATGGATATTAAGGTGAACCCCGCACCCAAATTAAAAAAGGAAACAGCAGTATACAGGCTCTGTACTCTGAACAGTAGTATACAGGCGGTGCAAACAAGAGAGGGACTGTAGGTTTGTTGTTAAGTAGAATCTGTTTGTAATTTTGAACTGGTACATTTTTAACGTGTTTAGCTCCAGCCAAAAAATCTATTTTAAGCTTTTTGGAAAACATAGGGAAGGGTTATCACCCCTGTGACATTTGTTTTGCTGTCTGTGCTCCTCTTCAGAAGATTTCACCTCACTTTTTGTCCCAATGACAAATGTTTTTTGAAAATTTGGGTTTTTTTGTGAAACAAGGATTGGTGATAAAGCATCAATGGAAAGGAGAAATGTTTTTCCCATATTAACTCTTACAGGAGAGAATTTCCCTTTCTAGGGGTAGATTTCATCTCACTTCCTGTTGTCTCCTTCCGTTTGCAAGTAGGAGTAGTTTGTAAGTTGGATGTTTGAAAGTAGGGGCCTGCCCTATATACTCAGCAGAAATTTGGGCCTTAGGTTTTGTTGTGGCCACAACAATGTAAGCCCTCTCAGGGCCCTGCTGTGAAATATTAGATCAAGAATTGTAATTACATGCCCCTTTTGAACAGGGGCTGAAAAATTGGGCCTTAGGCACTGGTGCGGGTGCCACAACACTGCAACCCCTCACAGATACTCTAGTTGGAACGCAGAAATGAGCCCTGCTGCAAAGTATTGCATCAAAAATTGTAATTACACGCCCCTGTTAAACAGGGGCAGAAAAATTGGGCCTTAGGCACTGGTGCTGGTGCCACAACACTGCAACCCCTCACAGATACTCTAGTTGGAACGCAGAAATGAGCCCTGCTGCAAAGTATTGCATCAAAAATTTTAATTACACGCCCCTGTTAAACAGGGGCTGAAAAATTGGGCCTTAGGCACTGGTGCTGGTGCTACAACACTGCAACCCCTCACAGATACTCTGGTTGGAACGCAGGAATGAGCCCTGCTGCAAAGTATTGCATCAAAAATTGTAATTACATGCCCCTGTTAAACAGGCGCTGAAAAATTGGGCCTTAGGCACTGGTGGCGGTGCCCAGAACCAAAATTGCTCTTATAAGCTATCAGCATGATCATTGAGGAGGAAGAGGATAATTACTCAGGATAGTCACTCAGCATCAGCATAGGCAGTCTTTGAAGGGATCAGAGATTTAAAAAAAAATTATTCGATTACATCAGCATCAGGTGCTTGGTAGCTGGTGGTGATCCAAGACTGATTCATTTTTATGAAGGTCAGTCGATCGACCGAGTCGGTGGACAGATGCACCCTGTGATCGGTTACAAAGCCTCCAGCAGCACTGAATGTGCGTTTCCGAAAGAACGCTGGATGCAGGACAGGCCAGTAGCTCAATTGCATACTGTGCAAGCTCTGGCCAGTGATCCATCCTCAAGACCCAGTAACCTAGAGGATTTTCGGTGGGAAAGGTGTCCAAGTCAGATATTGTCCCTAGGTATTCCTGCACCATGTAAAACAGACGCTGGCGATGGTTGCTGGAACCGATCATACCTTGGGGCTGCGGACCAAAAAATTGTCTGAACACATCAGTCAGACGGCCACCTTCTCCACCGCTCCTTCTTTGACTGACCGAAGCCTCAGCAACACGTTGTCCAGAAACAGGAGTTTGTAACCTCCCAGTCTCTGGGAACGCATTGCACAGACCTTTCTGCAAGGCCTCCCAAAGATGTTTCATCCTCTGCTCCCTCTGCGATGGCAAGATAAGGTCCACAACCTTACCCTTGTAACGTGGATCAAGGAGGGTTGCCAGCTAGTATTGGTCCTTCTCCTTGATACCACGAATACGAGGATCCTTACGCAGGCTTTGCAGGATCAGGGAGGCCATGCAGCGTAGGTTTGCTGAGGCATTTGGTCTGGAGTCCTCTGGGTCACTAAGGACGACATGGTCCGCAGCCACCTCCTCCCAGCCACGTACAAGTCCATGGGTTTCTTGGGACTGATCCCTTAAAGACAGCTGATGATGCTGAGTGCCAGGCTCCACCTCCATACTGACACAATCCTCCTCCTCCTCGTTCTCTTCCTGTGTGATCGGCGGGCACGCAGGAACACTGTCTGGATAAAGGGGCCTTGAGAGCTAAGGAAGTCCTCCTCTTCCTGCCTCTGTTCTGCCTAAAGTGCCCTGTTCATTATTCCATGCAGCGTGTGCTCCAACAGGTGGACAAGGGGGACAGTATCACTGATGCATGCACTGTCACTGCTCACCATCCTCGTGGCCTCCTCAAATGGTGACAGGACAGTGCATGCATCCCTGATCATGACCCACTGGCATGGGGAAAAAAAAACAAGCTCCCCTGACCCTGTCCTGGTGCCATAGTCGCACAGGTAATCATTGATGGCCCTCTGCTGCGTGTGCAGCTGCTGCAGCATGGCCAACGTTGAGTTCCACCTGGTGGGCATGTCACAGATTAGGCAGTTCTTGGGCAGGTTAAACTCCTTTTGGACGTCTGCCAGCCGAGCACTGGCATTATATGACCGTTGGAAATGCACACAGACTTTCCTGGCCTGCCTCAGGACATCCTGTAAGCCCACTGCACCACCAAGTTAAGGACGTGAGCCAAACAGGGCACATGGGTCATTTGTCCCTGTCCGAGGTCAGAGAGGAGGTTGGTGCCATTGTCTCAGACCACCATTCCTGGCTTAAGTTGGCATGGGGTCAACCACCTCTGAACCTGCCCCTGCAGAAATACAGAACCTTTGCCCCAGTGTGGCTCCTGTCCCCCAAGCACACCAGCTCAAGCACCGCATGGCATCTTTTGGCCTGCATACTTGCGTAGCCCCTTGAACGGCTACGGAGCACCGCTGGTTCCGAGGACCAAGCACAGGAAGAGGCCATGGAGGAAGAAGAAGAGGAGGGGGTGGAGGAGAGTGGTGTGTCACAATCATTAGTAGTGGCATTTTGGAGGCGTGGTGGTGGAACAACCTCCAACACTACTGCACCTTGTCCTGCTTCCTTCCCAGCTGCCAGCAGAGTCACCCAATGCATGGTGAAACTTAGGTAACATCCCTGTCCATGCCTGCTGGACCATGAGTCAGCGGTAATATGCACCTTACCGCTGACTGCCCTGTCCAGCGAGGCATTGACATTGCCTTCCACATGCCAGTAGAGAGCCGGAATGGCCTTCCGTGAGAAAAAGTGGCGTTTGGGTACCTGCCACTGCGGAACCGCACATTCCACAAACTCACGGAAGGGGGCAGAGTCTACCAACTGAAAAGGCAGCAGTTGAAGTGCTAGCAATTTTGCCAAGCTAGCATTCAACCGCTGGGCATGTGGATGGCTGGGAGCGAACTTCTTTCGGGGGTGCAGCAGCTGGGACAGGGAAATTTGCCTGGTACAATCTGACGTCGGTGTACTGAAAACAGATTGCCCACAAGTACTTGGCTGTGACACACCTAATTCTACACCTTCATTCCTCTCAGTGCAGGTCTCAGAGAGGACTGAAGATATAGTGGGGTTGGAGATCTCAGCTGATGAGGAGCAAGGAGAGGTCCTCTTTGTTCTTTGGTGTGGGTCTTTTAGATACGCTTGCCAACGAACTGCATGGCAGGTCAACATATGTCTGGTCAAGCATGTAGTGCCCAAGCGGGAGATATTTTGGCCACGCGAGATACGCTTGAGACATATGTTGCAAATAGCAGCGGTGCGATCTGATGCACTCATCTCAGAAAAGGCCCACACCAAAGAACTTTTGGAATAACGCACAGAGACAGCAGCGCCCTGCACATGCGTAGCTTTGGGGTGTGATGCAGTCAGTGTGCTGCCCTTAGGCTGGCCCCTGGAGGGCATCCTGCCTCGTTGGTGATGTGCCTCCTCCTCCTCCTCCTCTTCTCTCCTATCAGGCACCCACGTTGAGTCAGTGACCTCATCATCCCCTCCCTCCTCTTCACTGGAGCAAACCTGGTAGTATGCTTCAGCAGGGGGATCATGACTGCCAGATTGCTGTCCTTCTTGGGCACCCCCTCTGTCCGTGCTCACGTTACTGCCTTCATCTAGCTCAGTATCATCATCAGAGCCTTCAAAACGCTGGGCATCCTCCTGGAGCATGTACCCAACACTGTGGTCAAACAGTTCGAGGGACTCCTCAGGAGGACATGGTGGGGCTAGGGAAGGAGTCACTGATGCCATTGAGCCGAGGGAAGAGGCCGCGTTGACAGCTGCTTTGCCAGACAAAGTACCCTGAGCATGGGTGAGAGAGGATGAGGAGGATGAAAATGGCTTAGTCATCCACTCGACCAAGTCTTCTGCATGTTGTGGCTCAACACGGCCAGCTGCTGAGAAAAAGGCCAAGCGTGTCCCACGGCCACGTGTTGATGAGGATGCACCGTCTCCATGACCAGCACTGTTGCCTCTAGACACAGAGCCTACTTGCCCTCTTTTATTGGCTTGTGACTGTCTGCCTCTCCTTGTTGGCCTTCCAGACATACTAATGGCCTGTAGCTGCACTAAGCTGGGATATATATATATATATATATATATATATATATATATATATATATATATATATACTGATACTGCAGCTAGCAAAATCAACTGCCTGCCTGTAGTATGAGAACACCACCAACCTTCTACAGGTAGCTTTAGCTGAACACTGTGCAGAGCTCGCAAAAAAATAACTTGTAGCTTATTTCGCTGCCTGCGGTAGTGATAGGATCAGGAAAACACCACCAACCTTCTACAGGTAGCTTTAGCTGAACACTGTGCAGAGGTCGCACTACACTAACTTGTAGTTTTAGCTGAACACTGTGAGGAGGACGCACTACACTAACTTGTAGCTTTAGCTGAACACTGTTCAGAGGACGCACTACACTAACTTGTAGCTTTAGCTGAACACTGTGCAGAGGTCGCACTACTCTAACTTGTAGTTTTAGCTGAACACTGTTCAGAGGACGCACTACACTAACTTGTAGCTTTAGCGGAACACTGCAGAGGTCACACTACACTAACTTGTAGTTTTAGCTGAACACTGTTCAGAGGACGCACTACACTAACATGTAGCTTTAGCTGAACACTGTGCAGAGGTCACACTACACTAACTTGTAGTTTTAGCTGAACACTGTGAGGAGGACGCACTACACTAACTTGTAGCTTTAGTTGAACACTGTGCACTACACTAACTTGTAGTTTTATCTGAACACTGTTCAGAGGATGCACTACACTAACTTGTAGCTTATTTAGCTGCCTGCGGTAGTGATAGGATTAGGAAAACACCACCAACCTTCTGCAGGTAGCTTTAGGTGAAAACTGTGCAGAGCTCGCAAAAAAATAACTTGTAGCTTATTTAGCTGCCTGCGGTAGTGATAGGATCAGGAAAACACCAACAACCTTCTACAGGTAGCTTTAGCTGAACACTGTGCAGTGGTCGCACTACACTAACTTGTAGCTTTAGCTGAACACTGTGAGGAGGACGCACTACACTAACTTGTAGTTTTAGCTGAACACTGTGCAGAGCTCGCAAAAAACTAACTTGTAGCTTATTTAGCTGCCTGCGGTAGTGATAGGATCAGGAAAACAACCTTCTACAGGTAGCTTTAGCTGAACACTGTGCAGAGGTCGCACTACACTAACTTGTAGTTTTAGCTGAACACTGTGAGGAGGACGCACTACACTAACTTGTAGCTTTAGCTGAACACTGTGAGGAGGACGCACTACACTAACTTGTAGCTTTAGCTGAACACTGTGAGGAGGACGCACTACACTAACTTGTAGTTTTAGCTGAACACTGTGCAGAGCTCGCAAAAAACTAACTTGTAGCTTATTTAGCTGCCTGCGGTAGTGATAGGATCAGGAAAACACCACCAACCTTCTACAGGTAGCTTTAGCTGGACACTGTGCAGAGGTCGCACTACACTAACTTGTAGCTTTAGCTGAACACTGTGAGGAGGATGCACTACACTAACTTGTAGCTTATTTAGCTGCCTGCGGTAGTGATAGGATCAGGAAAACACCACCAACCTTCTGCAGGTAGCTTTAGGTGAACACTGTGCAGAGCTCGCAAAAAAATAACTTGTAGCTTATTTAGCTGCCTGCGGTAGTGATAGGATCAGGAAAACACCACCAACCTTCTGCAGGTAGCTTTAGCTGAACACTGTGCAGAGCTTGCAAAAAAATAACTTGTAGCTTATTTAGCTGCCTGCGGTAGTGATAGGATCAGGAAAACACCACCAACCTTCTACAGGTAGCTTTAGCTGAACACTGTGCAGAGCTCGCAAAAAACTAACTTGTAGCTTATTTAGCTGCCTGCAGTAGTGATAGGATCAGGAAAATACCAACAACCTTCTACAGGTAGCTTTAGCTGAACACTGTGCAGAGGTCGCACTACACTAACTTGTAGTTTTAGCTGAGCACTGTGAGGAGGACACACTACACTAACTTTTAGCTTTAGCTGAACACTGTTCAGAGGACGCACTACACTAACTTGTAGTTTTAGCTGAACACTGTGCAGAGCTCACAAAAAACTAACTTGTAGCTTATTTAGCTGCCTGCGGTAGTGATAGGATCAGGAAAACACCACCAACCTTCTACAGGTAGCTTTAGCTGAACACTGTGCAGAGCTCGCAGAAAACTAACTTGTAGCTTATTTAGCTGCCTGCGGTAGTGATAGGATTAGGAAAACACCAACAACCTTCTACTGGTAGCTTTAGCTGAACACTGTGCAGAGGTCGCACTACACTAACTTGTAGTTTTAGCTGAACACTGTGAGGAGGACGCACTACACTAACTTGTAGCTTTATCTGAACACTGTTCAGAGGATGCACTGCACTAACTTGTAGTTTTAGCTGAACACTGTGCAGAGCTCGCAAAAAACTAACTTGTAGCTTATTTAGCTGCCTGCGGTAGTGATAGAATCAGGAAAACACCACAAACCTTCTACAGGTAGCTTTAGCTGGACACTGTGCAGAGCTCGCAGAAAACTAACTTGTAGCTTATTTAGCTGCCTGCGGTAGTGATAGGATCAGGAGAACACCAACAACCTTCTACAGGTAGCTTTAGCTGAACACTGTGCAGAGGTCGCACTACACTAACTTGTAGTTTTTGCTGAACACTGTGAGGAGGACGCACTACACTAACTTGTAGCTTTAGCTGAACACTGTGAGGAGGACGCACTACACTAACTTGTAGCTTTAGCTGAACACTGTGAGGAGGACGCACTACACTAACTTGTAGTTTTAGCTGAACACTGTGCAGAGCTCGCAAAAAACTAACTTGTAGCTTATTTAGCTGCCTGCGGTAGTGATAGGATCAGGAAAACACCACCAACCTTCTACAGGTAGCTTTAGCTGAACACTGTGCAGAGCTTGCAGAAAACTAACTTGTAGCTTATTTAGCTGCCTGCGGTAGTGATAGGATCATGAAAACACCAACAACCTTCTACACTACTACACTAACTTGTAGCTTTAGCTGAACACTGTGCAGAGGTCGCACTACACTAACTTGTAGTTTTAGCTGAACACTGTTCAGAGGACGCACTACACTAACTTGTAGCTTTAGCTGAACACTGCAGAGGTCGCATTACACTAGCTTGTAGTTTTAGCTGAACAATGTTCAGAGGACGCACTACACTAACTTGTAGCTTTAGCTGAACACTGTGCAGAGGTCACACTACACTAACTTGTAGTTTTAGCTGAACACTGTGAGGAGGACGCACTACACTAACTTGTAGCTTTAGCTGAACACTGTGAGGAGGACGCACTACCCTAACTTGTAGCTTTAGTTGAACACTGTGTACTACACTAACTTGTAGTTTTATCTGAACACTGTTCAGAGGACGCACTACACTAACTTGTAGCTTATTTAGCTGCCTGCGGTAGTGATAGGATCAGGAAAACACCACCAACCTTCTGCAGGTAGCTTTAGCTGAACACTGTGCAGAGCTCGCAAAACACTAACTTGTAGCTTATTTAGCTGCCTGCAGTAGTGATAGGATCAGGAAAACACCAACAACCTTCTACAGGTAGCTTTAGCTGAACACTGTGCAGTGGTTGCACTACACTAACTTGTAGTTTTAGCTGAACACTGTGAGGAGGACGCACTACACTAACTTGTAGCTTTAGCTGAACACTGTTCAGAGGACGCACTACACTAACTTGTAGTTTTAGCTGAACACTGTGCAGAGCTCGCAAAAAACTAACTTGTAGCTTATTTAGCTGCCTGCGGTAGTGATAGGATCAGGAAAACACCACCAACCTTCTACAGGTAGCTTTAGCTGAACACTGTGCAGAGCTCGCAGAAAACTAACTTGTAGCTTATTTAGCTGCCTGCGGTAGTGATAAGATCAGGAAAACACCAACAACCTTCTACAGGTAGCTTTAGCTGAACACTGTGCAGAGGTCCCACTACACTAACTTGTAGTTTTAGCTGAACACTGTGAGGAGGACGCACTACACTAACTTGTAGCTTTAGCTGAACACTGTTCAGAGGACGCACTACACTAACTTGTAGCTTTAGCTGAACACTGTGCAGAGGTCGCACTACACTAACTTGTAGTTTTAGATGAACACTGTTCAGAGGACGCACTACACTAACTTGTAGCTTTAGCTGAACACTGCAGAGGTCGCACTACACTAACTTGTAGTTTTAGCTGAACACTGTTTAGAGGACTCACTACACTAACTTGTAGCTTTAGCTGAACACTGTGCAGAGGTCACACTACACTAACTTGTAGTTTTAGCTGAACACTGTGAGGATGACGCACTACACTAACTTGTAGCTTTAGCTGAACACTGTGAGGAGGACGCACTACACTAACTTGTAGCTTTAGTTGAACACTGAACTTGTAGCTTATTTAGCTGCCTGCAGTAGTGATAGGATCAGGAAAACACCACCAAACTTCTGCAGGTAGCTTTAGGTGAACACTGTGCAGAGCTTGCAAAAAAATAACTTGTAGCTTATTTAGCTGCCTGCGGTAGTGATAGGATCAGGAAAATACCACCAACCTTCTGCAGGTAGCTTTAGGTGAACACTGTGCAGAGCTCGCAAAAAAATAACTTGTAGCTTATTTAGCTGCCTGCAGTAGGGATAGGATCAGGAAAACACCATCAACCTTCTACAGGTAGCTTTAGCTGAACACTGTGCAGAGCTCGCAAAAACTAACTTATAGCTTATTTAGCTGCCTGCGGTAGTGATAGGATCAGGAAAATATCTTAGGAAAAGGGGAATTGGCGCTGTTCTACTAAATATGCATAAAATATAATTAATAAAAAACATATATACAACACAAGTATGACACAATTGTATGTGAGTATATCCAATGTGCTCATAGATAGCCGTGGTATAGTGCAAAAAGGGGCTCGTCCACCCAGTGCTATCCAATGAAAGTGCAATGTGCTAAAAGTGATATAAATATGAGTATGAATATGCGTACAGCAAATACGTAAACAATCCAACACTAAACAATGGTGATCTACTAATCAGACCAATATTGTGAAATCCCCAGCATAAGTAAAATAAAAAAGTAAAAAATCAAAACAACAACTCCAGTGATGGGTAAAAAATGCTACGTGGAAACAATAGTCCAAACCCAAAAAATTAGTTTTTGTTAAAAAAATTATTTTATATCCCAGAAAAAAACTTTATTCTATATGAAAAAAGGCTTCTTAAAAATGTCCCTTGTGTGAAAATTGATGTTGCAGGTGTCCCCCGTCTTCCACCGCACCCCCACTCGTGCTCTCACTCACCAGACAGCCCAACCCCTGCAGGGGTAAAAGGCAAGTAGGTAGACTCCAGCGATGTTGAATCCAGGAGAGAAGTCCTCAGCCCACTGTGATGTATCCTTCAATGGTGTCAAAGGTGTCACGATATCCCCAGTATTAAATATCCATGCACATCAAGAAGAAAAAAGGTATGTCTCATAGCGTGAGTCCGTAAAAATAAGTTTATTATCCAAAAGGTAGTTCAACATAAACACACAAAAGCTAGCAAAGTTGCACAAGCCGGTTCCGAGCCTGGAGGGCAGCGTGGTGAAGCGTGCGTTCCACCGCCCGCCTGTCTGAAACCGGAACTGCTCGCAAAACAAAAACGAAAGGTTGACGTATGCGTACCACGAAGCCACGCCTTACGCGTTTCGTCATCAAGACGTCATCTGAGGCGCGGCCATCTTGGTACACCATACGTCCTTATAAGTCAATGGGGGTGCCGCGGCGGCCAATCATTATCTGCTATCCCACCCACATGATCGGTAAATCGGCTTTATGGAAATCCATAGCCTTATCCCACACACCATCTAGTGGATGAAAAATGGTAGAACATGTTGACATTTTTTTGTCTAAAATGGAACAATGTATGCAAAACTAAATATAATAATGCAATGTTTAGAATTAACTATTTTATCATTTAACACTATGTCAAAAAGCAGCTATTTTTTTCTTATTTTAGGCTTTTGAATGCATTTATTTCATTATGATGTCACTTTTCCAACTTCTTGGCTGTGCAGGTTATGGTAACTTGGACTTTCTTTGACTTGTTTACCAGCTTTGGTTGAATATATTAATAAAACACATTGTATTTTTTGTGCTAACATTGTGTTAATTGAAGGGAGGGATTCCCAAAGATCTGTGCACCTGAGGTCTATGTCTCAGGAGTCAGGACTCAGCATGAGACTGTGGGACATAATACTGTAACTTGTAATTATAGAAAAAAAAATAGACAGAGCAGAAGCCCTGGTTCTTCTGTCATAGCAAGCGCTGGTCTCCTGGGGCCTAGCGAGAAAATCATGAAGCCTGAGCTAAAGTTACTACTTTGACAGTATTGCTCTAATTCTAATGTGTCCCTGTCTTGCAACAATTTGCTTCTCTTGCATATACATTTTTTTTAATAAACTAAGCTTGCCTTATTCAATTCTCTAGTATTGTCAATGGCATGGCACTTAATATTATTTAAAGATCAATAAAATATACAAAAATATTAGCAAGAAATATATCATCTTTAAATTTTAATGGTCTTTTAAGAACACACATAGCTTATTTTATATTACTTTTTAACCTAAAATTAATTGATCATAAACACTCTATTGAAAACATTTCTGTGTGTATTCAGATTTTTTTTTATAAAAAAAGTTAGGAGTATAAAGAAAAGTGCTAAAGCACACCCTTGCAATAGGGAGTGTTCAGTTAATACACATATTACTTGAATACATCTTATGTGCTTTAGCACATTGGATTGGTGTTCATTTTGAATGGCAGCCCAACGCAATAAGGCACTGCAATTCTGATGCACATGCAGTACAGTGCATCACAAAGCATGATAATGGACTGCCATGCATTGTTGTGCACTGTTTCATTTAAAATGAATGGGCTGCCTTAATGCACAGTAATTTGTGACAAAACACACAGTAATGCAATATTGAAGAAAAAAAATCAAGTTAGACTTACCGGTAACTTGTTTTCCAGGAGTCTTTCAGGACAGCACCTTGAGAGCGTGGCTCCACCCACTTGTCAGGAAACACACCTCCACCAGTCTTTAAAAGGAGACTCCTTCCCACTTATCATCAGTAGTAGTAGAGAACCTCCGGACCAAGCTGGAACACATAATCAGAATATGGTTAGTCACAGCATAGTAATTTAATACAATAAGGGCAGGTTGCTGCTGTCCTGAAAGAATCCTGGAAAACAAGTTACCGGTAAGTCTAACTTGATTTTTCCCTTAACGTCTTTCAGGACATCACCTTGAGAGGATAACAGAAACTTTCCCACTAGGGAGGGACCACAGCTTCTAAGACATTTCTGCCAAAAGCCTGCTCACTTGCTGACAGATGATCCAGTCTGTAATGACGGACAAACGTTAGGTAACTTGACCACGTAGCCGCCTTTCAAATTTGATCTGGGGTGGCACCATGTAGTGGCCTGAGCCCTGGTAGAATGTGCTTTAATTCCAAGTGGGGGGGGATAGTCCCGACTGAGAGTAGGCTGCCAGAATAGCGGATTTAAGCCATCTAGCTATTGACCCCATAGATGCTTGGTGGCCCTTCTTTTTTCCAGAAAAAAGTATAAACAAAGAGTCCGAAGACCGAAAGTTTTTCGTTACTTCCAGATAATGTAATAAAGTCCTTCTTACATCCAAATTGTGGAATTTGCTTTCTTTCTTCCCTTAAGGGTTTGAGCAAAAGATTGTTATGATGATCTCCTGCGACCTGTTGTGGGCTGACGCTACTTTCGGCAAAAACCCCGGATCGGTTTTGAGTATAATCCTATCTGTGTAGATGGATAAAAAGGGTTTTTTAACAGATAGGGCGTGCAGCTCACTAATCCTCCTTGCTGATGTTATTGCAACCAAAAATGAAACCTTAATGCCGCGCACACACGGTCGGACTTTTCGTTTACAAAAGTCCGACGGACGCCGATGGACCAAATATGGTGGACAATCCAATCTAGTGTGGGCTTCCCCGGACTTTCAGCGGACTTTTCCAGCTGCAAATCTGACGGACTTTAGATTTGAAACATGCTTCAAATCTTTACGTCGTAACTCCGCCGGACCCAGAAATCCACTCATCTGTATGCTAGTCTGACCGACAAAAACCCACGCTAGGGCAGCTATTGGCTACTGGCTATCAACTTCCTTATTTTAGCCCGGTGTACGTCATCACGTACAAATCCATCAGACTTTTGTGTGATCGTATGTAGGCAAGTCTGTTCGTTAGAAAGTCCACTGCAAGTCTGCCAAAAGTCCGTCGAAAGTCCGTCGAAAGTCTGTCGGATGGGCTGTCGGACTTTTGTAGCTGAAAAGTCCGACCGTGTGTACGCGGCATTAGAGTAAGATTTTTCAGTGAAATTTCTTGTAGTGGTTCAAAAGGTTCCTTTGTGAGGGCTTGTAGAACCACTGATAGATCCCAGTTGGGAAAGTGCTTAGCAGGAGCTGGACTGGATCTGGTAAGCGCCTTGAAAAATCTTATAACCAAGGGATCAGAAGAGATTGCTCTTTCTATAAAGACTCCCAAAGCGGCTACTTGCACCTTAAGCGTGCTGACTGACAAGCCTTTAACTGCACCATTTTGAAGGAATTCTAAAATTGACACTAAATTTTTTACCGTTCTATTTGTCGAACGACAGTAGGAGTTGTAGACTTTCCAATATTTAGCATAGATTTTTCTGGTCACTATTTTTCTACTGGAAAGTATGGTAGTTACCAAAGGTTGTGACAGACCCTTGTTTCTTAACAACTGCTCCTCAGATACCAAGCGGTAAGGCTTAGACTGGCCACTTCTGGATGATGTATCGGATCTTGTAGGAGTAAGTCTTGCTGGTGAGGCAGCTGCCAAGATGGTTTGACTGCCATCTGTAGAATGGTGGTAAACCATGCCCTTTTTGGCCAAAATTGAGTAATTAGAATTACTGCCACTTTCTCCCTCTGTATCTTTCTCAATACCAACGGGATTAGTTGAAACGAAGGAAAAGCGTAACCCAGATGAAAGTTCCAAGGCTGTATTAATGCGTCTGTCCCCTGGGAACTGTCATTTCTGTGAATTTAGAAGAATACCAGGAGTTGCTTATTTTCTGACGCAAACAGGTCCATAAGTGGCTGGCCCCAGGCCCTGGTGATCATTGCAAAAACTTCCTGATTCAAGCTCCATTCTGCCTCTTGAATCCATCTTCTGCTTAGATTTAGAGTGCCCTTGATAAGGATAAGGACAACACATGATTTTCTGCCCATCCCAGGATCTTTGAAGCTAGAAATTGCAGTGTTTTGCTTCTTGTGCCCCCTTGCTTGTTCAGGTACGCTATGGTAGTGGCGTTGTTTGAGAGAACCTGGACATAGGACCTTGAAGGATTGGAGAGAAGGCATCCAATGCTAAGGTGACTGTCCTTAGTTCCCTCCAATTTGAGGACCTTTTTGCCTCTGACTGAGACCAAACTCCTTGTGTGAATCTTTGACCCACCCAGGTGAGCCTCCCAACCCCACACGCTGGCATCCGTCGTTACCACTTTTTCTATTGGAAAAGACCAAAGCAGGCCCTTTGACAGATTTTCCTGATTTCTCTACCACCAAAGCAATCGTTTGACTTTGATGGGGATTTTTACCTTTGTCTCCAGAGATTCTGTCCTGTGATTCCATACTCTCAGGAGGAAAGTCTGAAGAGATCTGAAGTGTAATCTTGCCCATTGAATGGCTGGCATGGCTGAGGTTAGGGTTCCTAGTGCTGACATGACTCTCCTGGCTGATAATTCCTGATTTGTCTGTAAGGAGGCCACAACATTTTGGAGGTTTACCTTTTTCTTTTCTGGGAGAAAAACTCTCTTTTCTACTGAACAGATTTGATACCCCAGGGATTCCTGGGCTGGATTGAAATTTGACTTTTGCATATTTACGATCCAACCCAAGGCTTCTAGATGACCGCGGGCTTCCCCGAGGTCCTCTAACAACTTCTCCCTGGAAGGGGCAAAGAAAAGCAGGTCATCTAGGTACGGAATTACCACGATCCCCTGCAGGCGGAGAGGTGAGAGAGCTTCTGCCATCACCTTTGTAAATATTCGCAGGGCAGAAGAAATGCCGAAGGGGAGGGCTTTGAATTGTAGGTGCAGAAACTCTTTCCCCATTTTTATCGCCATCCTTAGGAATTTCTGAGACTGAGGGGCTATTGGGATGTGCAAATAGGCATCTCGAAGGTCGATCGATGCCATAAAGCAGTGGTCATCAACACTGTCCTCAGGGCCCACTAACAGGCCAAGTTTTATGTATTACCTGTGGGGAGATGCATACTAGAATACTGCAATCACTGAGCAGCAAATGATATCACCTATGATGTATTTCAGTTATCTTGCAAACCTGGCCTGTTAGTGGGCCCTGAGGACAGGGTTGATGACCACTGCCATAAAGCATTCCTTTGTCAATAGGTTTCTGACCATGAAGATGGAGTCCATACAAAATCTTTTGTATAGGACTGATCTGTTCAGCGGTTTCAGTTTGAGGATTAATCGAAAACTTCTGAATGGCTTTTTTATCAGGAATATATGGGTAATGCTCCCCCTGTGAAACGTGATTCACAGTCCCTTGATCTATCAGATCCTTTAACAGGTTCTTCATTGATAGGGACTTTGTTGCATTTCTTGGAAGATTCGTTATAAAGTACCTTTCTGGGGGGAGATCTGAAAATTCTATTCTGTAACCCTGGGCTAGCATACCCAGAATGTACTGGTTTTCTGTTATGCTTGCCCAATAGGGGAGAAAACCTTGAAGTCTTCCTCCCACCTGTAACCGGCTGTCATTGTGTCTTGTTGGATGACACAGGAGGATGGAAAAGGACATTCGCTTTGCCCTTTCCCCTCTGCCCTGACCAATTTTTATTTTTCTCTTGAGGCTTGTTTTGTTCCTGAGCCCTTTGAGGATGAAAAAACTGTTTGACTGGTTGTTTCTTCTTCTTGACAGGAAAAGATTTCTTTTTGTCTGCAGTCCTGTCAAGAACTGAGTCCAAATCAGGGCCAAACAATAAATCCCCTAGGAAAGGGACCCCACATAATTTGTTTTTAGATGCTGCATCCCCCTGCCTGGTTTTTAAACATAGTGCCCATCTGACTGAATTAGTAAGGGCTGCGGCTTTTGCTGTCATCCTGATAGATTCAGCTGATGCTTCCTAGACATAAGCTACAGCTGCTGAAAGAGTTGAAAAGGAATCCAGGATTTCTTGCTTAGGAGAATCAGCTATTATATGAGCTTTAAGCTGATTTGCCGAATACTCCATATTTCTGGAGACGCAAATAGTTGCCATTGCTGGCTTAAGGTTGCCCATAATGGATTGCCAAGCCCTCTTCAGTTGTTGATCCATCTTTTCATCCATGGGGTTTTTTAAAATCCCCATGACCTCAAATGCTAGATCAGTTGATCTTGACACCTGAGAAAAGGCTGCATCGAGTTTTGGAACCTTATTCCAGAGAGCCACTGGGTCTTCATCAAAAGAGAACTTTCTCTTATGAGCCCTTGAGAAGAATGGTTTTCTTTCAGGATCATCCCATTCTTTCTTGATTGTCTCAGAAATCACTGCTTGGACTGGAAAGGTACATGTTTTAGGCTCGCTGTGCCCTGCATACATCCTGTCATGTAAAGACAATTCTTTATGCTCTTTCTCCAGGCCCAAAGTAGCATAAATTTCCCTCAAGAGGCCGTCCACTTGATCCAAAGACAATTTATATTCGGAAGGCATATTCTCCAGCTCATCCCCATCCTCATCTGATTCTTCATTAGAATGAGAGGGGGAAAGCTCTTCCTGGTTCAGAGGACTCACTTCTGCCTCCACTGCTGGGGCTAACAGTGAGCCTTGAGAGGACTGTGAGGTAGTAGGCTGACTTGTGGATGGATTTGTAAGTGAGGATCTAAAGGATTGAATGGAAGCATCCAATTCCTTTTTGCCAGATGTGATCAGATCGCTGCATGTGGAAGCAGCTTCTCCCTTCACCAAGGAGTCAATGCATGCTTGACATAAAGTCTTTTTCCAGCCTTCAGGTAACTTAGTTTTGCATGAAGGACATTTCTTTTTAATCCCTGGGTCAGAGCTCTTGGTCTGCTATGATAAAGGAAAAAAAGAGAAAAAGACAAACCATCCTTTAGAGTCAGCCTGAAACCATTCAAGATGCTCACCACAGGTGCACAGTGAGAGAAACAGCAGACTCATGTGCCCAGACAGGCCCCCACCACCAGGGGGGAAATACACTCAAGCCCCACTAAGAACTAGGAAGAGGAGAGCTAGAGAGAGACCCCCAGTAAAATAGAGCAGAACCTACAGTCTGCTCCTTACCTGGGCCTTGCTGGTACCTGTGCCTGTCCCACTTGCTGTGGTTCCTGAGTCCATGCTGAGGCAGCAGTGTGATGCTTGTGGAGAAAACGCCAGTTCCGGACTCCATTTACACCTCTGCGCCGAACCGGAATATAGACACCAGACCTATTCCTCCCTCCTCCCCCTGCACTTTTTGGTGGAAATGACGCCCAGCGCCTGCTTGTCAGATGCCGCCCCAATTCCAGCTACCTCACATCCGGTGGATGCAGTCCTCTGACTGCCCTTCCCAAGATGGCAATGGCGTCAGGAAAATGAACATGTCCTGGCCAAAAAAAGTGCACCCGACATGCCTAACACCCCCACCTGGGAGCGGCAACTCCTGGAGCAGTCCTTGTTCTCCCCGAGCACTGATGAGGTAGAAGGAGCCCATCCACTCGGCACTACATGAGCCTGTGGAGATGGGAGGAACCGGCTCTCTTGAGGTAAATAAAAAATAAATAGTGGAGTATTATTTATTTATGGCCTCTCAGGACAGCACCTTGAGAGCTCCTAACTCCACCATGTGTTCCCTTTGGAGGAAACACAAAAACTGATAAGTGGGAAGGAGCCTCCTTTAAAAGATTGGTGGAGGTGTGTTTCCTGACAAGTGGGTGGAGCCACGCTCTCAAGGTGCTGTCCTGAAAGACGTTAAGGGAAACATTTGTTTTACATTAATTAACCATAAGGGCCTCATGCCTCATCCCTGCCTATGTGTATAGCAGTGCAATGCCAAAAATGATCCACTTTTTCTGGGTATTTTTGGCTGTCAACACACAATGTACTTTAATGGGAGAGTGCCATTGCAGCACAGTAGTGTGAATGGGCCCTAAGGGAAAGTTTTGTGTTCATTTCACATTCAAAGTGTTTTACAAACAGAGAATGCAATGTGTTCTTAATAAACACAAATATACTTTGATGCTCTTTTGGTACAGTTGCCTAACATTCCACTATATTTTTTCATTTAGTTTCCAATTTATGTTTAACCACTTCAGTCCCGGAAGGATTTACCCCCTTCCTGATCAGAGCACTTTTTGCGATACAGCACTGCGTTGCTTTAACTGACAATTGTGCGGTCGTGAGACGTGGCACCCAAACAAAATTGACATCCTTTTTTTCCCATAAAAAGAGATTTCTTTTGGTGATATTTGATCACCTCTGCATTTTTTATTTTGCGCTATAAACAAAAAAGAGCGACAATTTTGAAAAAAGCAATGTTTTTTACTTTTTGCTATAATAAATATCCCCAAAAAATATATAAATAAACAAAATTTCTTTCTCAGTTTAGGCCGATATGTATATTTCTACATATTTTTGATACATTAAAAAAAAAAAAATCGCAATAAGCATATATTGATTGGTTTGCGCAAAAGTTATAGTGTCCACAGAATAGGGGATAGATTTATGGCATTTTTATTATTATTTTTTTATTAGTAATGGCGGCGATCTGTGATTTTTATCATGACTGTGACATTATGGTGGACATATCGGACACTTTTGACACTATTTTGGGACCATTGTCATTTATACAGCGATCAGTGCTATAAGAATGCACTGATTACTGTGTAAATGACATTGGCAGGGAAGGGGTTAAACACTAGGGGGCGATCAAGGGGTTAAGTGTGTCCTAGGCAGTGATTCTAACTGTGGGGGGGATTGTCTCACTAGAACATGACAGAGATCACTGCTCCCGATGAGGGGGAGCAGTAGATCTCTGTTATGTTGCTAGCCAGAACAGGGAAATGCCTTGTTTACATAGGCATCTCCCTGTTCTGCTGCTCCATGACACGATCGCGGGACACCGCCAGATATCAAGTCTGCGGGACCCACGGGGCACAGTCACGGAGTACACGGCGCATGTGCCCACAATGCCGCAATTTAAAGGGGACGTACCTGTATGCCCATTTGCCCAGCCATGCCATTGTGCTGACATATATCATTGTGCACTTGTCGGCAAGGGGTTAAAATGAATAAGAGTAAGATATAACAGTCTTATGACCAACACTAGTTTGGTAGTTGCATGTCAGGCAAGCAGGCTGATATCCCTACTACAAAAAGGCCATATGCACCTTGTGCTACTAGTTTTTATATCAGATAGGATATGGTAGGTTATGTAAGCCCTAAAAAGTCAGGTTCCTTTTCAAGATAACAAATATATCAAAGTGTAGTGCTATTGTGCCAAGTAACCATATAAACAAAGACCATATAAACAAAGACATATAATGAATAAAGTGAAGAAATTTGTTTGAAAGTAAAATAATTAAGTCTCTAGTAATCTCCAAGTGTCCCTCATGTATAATAATTATTCATAGTTCATATTTGGAATGAGTCGGTCCCAGTTCACCATGTGAGTAGCCAATAAGATGAATGAGAGGTCAAAATACCAATGTGATGATACCACCACCCAAGTGAAATGCAGGCTTACCAGAAAGATAGGACTCAAAAGAACATATGTTCTATGAGTCAGATGAGCTTGTATTGCCAACCAGCAATGGAGGAGGGACCTTTGAAGTCAGTGGTGATGGAACTCCAAAGTCCTCAAGGCTTCAAGAGAGTCTTCTCCTTATAAGTGGTTACCCATCCCGAGAAAATGGCCCGTGAAAAATAAAAAGGGGCCACATAGCATAATTCCGTAAATAGAAAACATTTATTGATAAAAAGTAGAACACTTACATTTGGACAATAAAAAAGTGCTTTGTATAAAATCGTGGCGGCATTGGAGTCCTCCCGACGCGTTTCATCTCACTAGTCTTCATCTGGGGTGCCCCTCCACTGCAGCCATACACCTTAATATAGATACTGTGACCCCCATAATGAGAATCCAGCTTGTACAGTGTCGAATCATGCACTTCCGGGTTCCTCCAAGATGGCGGACCCGCGTGCGTTCCAAGCCTCAGTATTGCATTCGGCTATGCGTTCCAGCACCTTAAGAATACTTCTTATATCTCCCTATATATGCTACCAAGTTGGATCAGTGATGATCTAGGTATAGTATTATACGTGTTCATCAGTGATGATCTAGGTATAGTATTGTACGTGTTCATAAATTAGAAAAAATCAAATAAACTCAAATTAGGAAAAAAGCTATCCCTCTCCAATCACAACTAGTTAAGGGCTCGCTGTCCCGCAATCCGCAAGATGGTGAGCGTTCCATGTTAGGACCTCGTGACTAAGCTAACGTCACGACGTCAAGACCAGATTTGTGCTCCAAAAGAGGTGGAACGCACGTCCAAGATCACGATAATGGCGTGCGTTCCACGTCTCGATGTAGTGGTCAAACGCACATCATGGCATCATGACAAGGCGTGCGTGCCAAAACATTGTTGGGGTCATCAGATGTGACACCCTCATGTGATGCAAGATGGACCAATGGGCAGATGCATCAATCCCCCACATGCAGGATTGGCCAAAATCATATGTAATGTGTGAGTGGTCACCCGTATCACATCTCGCTTACTTCCGGCCCGCTTTCAAATGGACAGAGAAAGCATAAATATGATCAAAAAATATATGGTCAAAAAATGTTATATTCTAGATCATAGTGTGCATATAGTCAATACGCAAAGAAAAATAAGAATAAAGCATTAATCTTATTATCTAAGTGGCTTATAGATGAATAATGCCATATAGACTTAATTTTATATTTCTTTTTGTAACAAAAAGTGTAAAAAATATAAGAAAAATAGATTTTTTATTATTTGTTATTGAATAAAATTCAGAAAATCTAAAAAAACTAAAAATAAATAAATAAATAGTGAATTAGAAAATTGTAAACGATTTGAAAAAATCATTTTAAAATTTTGAAAAAATTTCGAAAATTATGTCAATATAAATGTCCGAGATGGATTCTCTCCAGGTCACACTGAGTTTTGACAAAAAATATTTAAAATTGTATATGTACAAGTCACAACCTTAATAACCAGAACAATTTATATTGCAATTTAGGAATCATTAATGAAGGCGTTAATATCCAATTCCATATTCATGCCATGTGGAAAATTAGACTGTAGCTCATGTATCCAGAATGTTTCTAGACGAGAAACCCCTCTGGTCATGGCGTCTCCCCTCCAAGTTGGAGTGCATTTATCAATGGCAATGAAATGTGATCCTATTGGATCGCTGTTGTGGAATTATTTGTAATGTCTAGGGACACTATGTTTCGGATCCCTGCCCTTGATTAAAGCAATATGTTCGACCACTCTTATAGAGAATGTCCTTGTTGTACGCCCAACGTATTGCTTACCACAAGGGCAAGTAATCAGATACACTACATATCTAGTGCTACATGTACAGAATGGTTTAATAGTGTATCTCTTTCTCGTAACGGTGGACATGAATTTCGTCACTTTGCATCTCCCCAGTGTATTATGTTGGCAAACTACACACTTCCTACATGGAAAGAAAGCAGTCCAGTCATGAAAAAAAGAGGGGCGAGCTGGTGGATTGATGGCATTGGGTGCTATACGGCCCTGCAGAGATGGTGCTCCTTTAAAGATGACCTTGGCCTATTCAGGCCAAGGTCAAATACATTGATTTTTACTTACAACCCGTGGTTAAGAAAACACCTTCCTTTCTGAAGGATACCAGCTCCACCATCAGACTTCTTGAAAATGTTGATTTACAGGATGGCTACATCATGGCCACGGCAGATGTGGCATCGCTATATAACTGTATACCACACGAAAGAGGTATAGTGGCGGTCAGATACTTTTTAGACCGCGAACATTCTTTGGCATCCTTCCAATGTGAATATTTGATAGAACTTCTTGAATTTGCAACCAAACATAATTATTTTTGGTTCAATCAGCGTTACTACCTCCAACAACATGGAGTAGCGATGGGAGCGAAATTCGCTCAGAGCCTTGCGAATTTGTTTATGGCCAAGTGGGAGGAGGATGTCGTCTATGCCTATGAGACCACATCCTTGGTGTTGTGGGTGAGATACATAGACAACATCCTCCTCCTATGGAGTGGAACTTTAGAAACACTGAAGCAATTTTTTGAACACCTTAATCTCAATGACAGAGGCATTTCTCTGACATATGAAGGCAGTGAAACTAAGATCCACTTTCTTGACTTAGAAATCGAAATTGTGAATAAACAGTTTAAATGTAATACTTACTTTAAACCAACAGACCACAATGGTTTCATTCCTATGGATAGCTGTCATCACAGGTCCTGGCTCAGTGCGGTTCCATGCAGTCAGTTCCTGAGACTCCGCAGGAACTGTACTGACACCGACACATTTATTACGCAAGCAACAATCTTGAAACAAAGATTTGGATTTAGAGTTCCAGAGAGCTATCAATACCGATAGAGAGTCCCTATTCGTGATCAAACCCGAAAGAGAACCAGACAAGACATTCAAATGGGCTATGTTAACCTCGTTTTCAATACAACACAAACAAATTAGAAATATTATGAGGAAACATTGGGATGTTCTTAGACAGAATAATATTCTAGGGACGATGGTGCCTGAACAGGCCAAGGTCATCTTTAAAGGAGCACCATCTCTGCAGGGCCGTATAGCACCCAATGTCATCAATCCACCAGCTCGCCCCTCTTTTTTTCATGACTGGACTGCTTTCTTTCCATGTAGGAAGTGTGTAGTTTGCCAACATAATACACTGGGAAGACTCAAAGTGACGGAATTCATGTCCACTGTTACGAGAAAGAGATACACTATTAAACCATTCTGTACATGTAGCACTAGATATGTAGTGTATCTGATTACTTGCCCTTGTGGTAAGCAATACGTTGGCCGTACAACAAGGACATTCTCTATAAGAGTGGGTGAACATATTGCTTTAATCAAGGGCAGGGATCCGAAACATACTGTAGTGTCCCTAGACATTACAAAGAATTCCACAACAGCGATCCAATAGGATCACATTTCATTGCCATTGATAAATACACTCCACCTTGGAGGGGAGGCGCCATGACCAGAAAGGTTTCTCGTCTAGAATCATTCTGGATACATGAGCTACAGTCTAATTTTCCACATGGCATGAATATAGAATTGGATATTAACACCTTCAATAATGATTCCTAAATTGCAATATAAATTGTTCTGGATATTAAGGTTGTGATATAAGTAACCCATACTTCACATTTCATGTATGTACAATTTTAAATATTTTTTGTCAAAACTCAGTGTGACCTGGAGAGAATCCATCTCAGACATTTATATTGACATAATTTTCGAAATTTTTTCAAAATTTTAAAATCATTTTTTCAAATCGTTTACAATTTTCTAATTCACTATTAATTAATTAATTAATTAATTAATTAATTAATTTGTATTTATTTTTTTTAGATTTTTTTAGATTTTCTGAATTTTATTCAATAACAAATAATAAAAAATCTATTTTTCTTATGTTTTTTACACTTTTTGTTACAATACGAAATATAAAATTAAGTCTATATGGCATTATTCATCTATAAGCCACTTAGATAATAAGATCAATGCTTTATTCTTATTTTTCTTTGCGTATTGACTATATGCACACTATGATCTAGAAGATAAAATTTTTTGACCATATCTTTTTTGATCATATTTATGCTTTCTCTGTCCATTTGAAAGCGGTCCGGAAGTAAGCGAGGTGTGATACGTGTGGGCACTCACACATTACGTATGATTTTGGCCAATCCTGCATGTGGGGGACTGATGCATCTGTCCATTGGTCCATCTTGCATCACATGAGGGTGTCACATCTGATGACCCCAACGATGTTTTGGCACGCATGCCTTGTCATGATGCCATGACGTGCGCTTGACCACTACAACAAGACGTGGAATGCATGCCATTATCATGATCTTGGATGTGCGTTCTACCTCTTTTGGAGCGCAAATCTGGTCTTGATGTCGTGAAGTTAGCTTAGTCACGAGGTCCTAACATGGAACGCACGCCATCTTGTGGATTGCGGGACAGCGAGCCCTTAACTAGTTGTGATTGGAGGGGAATAGCTTTTTTCCTAATTTGAGTTTATTTGATTTTTTCTAATTTATGAACACGTACAATACTATACCTGATCCAACTTGGTAGCATATATCGGGAGATATAAGAAGTATTCTTAAGGTGCTGGAACACATAGCCGAATGCAATAGTGAGGCTTGGAACGCACGCGGGTCTGCCATCTTGGAGGAACCCAGAAGTGCATGATTCAACACTGTACGAGCTGGATTCTCATTATGGGGGTCACAGTATTTATATTAAGGTGTATGGCTGCAGTGGAGGGGCACCCCAGATGAAGACTAGTGAGACAAAATGCGTCGGGAGGACTCCACTGCCGCCACAATTTTATACAAAGCGCTTTTTTTACTGCACAAATGTAAGTGTTCTATTTTTCTCGGGATGGGTAACCACTTAAAGCTGAAGACTCTCTTGAAGCCTTGAGGACTTTGGAGTTCCATCACCACCGACTTCAAAGGTCCCTCCTCCATTGCTGGTTGGCAATACAAGCTCATCTGACTCATAGAACGTATGTTCTTTTGAGTCCTATCTTTCTGGTAAGCCTGCATTTCACTTGGGTGGTGGTATCATCACATTTGTATTTTGACCTCTCATTCATCGTATTGGCTACTCACGTGGTGAATTGGGACTGACTCATTCCAAATATGAACTATGAATAATTATTATACATGAGGGACACTTGGAGATTACTAGAGACTTTATTATTTCACTTTAAAACACATTTCTTCACTTTATTCATTATATGTACAAAAGTCTTTGTTTATATGGTTACTTGGCACAATAGCGCTACACTTTGATATATTTGTTATTTGGAGCAAAATATTCTGTTTGCTGCGTGAGCTGCTAAATTACTGAGCAAGCGCAGGGTCTAAATTTTTTGTTTTTTGTTTGCACATTCCTTTTCAAGATACCTGGCTAGCATGGATGGACTGGTTTGCCTGGGTTTGATTCACCGTAGAATCCTGTCTGAAATATGCTACACCTGAGCTTAAAGTGGTTATAACCCAGTACTACCACTTTTACCCACAAGTACTGTAAGTACTGTATAATAAAGCTTACCTGAAGGTACCGTAAATATCTCCTAAACTTGCACCATTTGCACTTGCATGCACACTGAAGAAATATTGCCAGAGCCCGCAAACCCGGAAATTACTCCGGGAGACATGTTGCCAGTCACAGGGGACTGCTGCAACAACTTTGATCTAGGGTAAGTATTTCATAATGAGCTAGTATGCGATATGCAATCCCTTCCAGAGCCTCCTTGCCTATTGACCCATAAGCTTCCCTGATGGCCTGCTTGAGCCAGCTCTCTAAGGAATGTTTGGAGGCTCTCTTGCCTTTGTGATTTCTCAAAAAGAGGACAAACAAGGAATTTGACTTCCTGAAACCTTTAGATAACTCCAAATTCTGTAAGAGACATCTCTTCACATTCAATGTATGGAAAGCTTTGTCTCCTGGATTAGTTGGAGCTTAACAAAAGGTAGGTAACGCTACCTCTTGAGTATGATGAAAGAACAAAGAGATCTTTGGAAGAAACCACAAGTCCATTCTGAGAATCCGGAAACATAACCAAAAAAGGTTATCATGATTGATAAAGCCTGAATTTTGCTTATCATAGTTACAGAGTTACTCTGGTTGGAAAAAAGTCCATCTAGTTCAACCAATAAAAGGGAACAAAAAATTAAAATACAATCCTATATACACAATCCTATACCCACAGTTGATCCAGAGGAAGGCAAATAAACCCAGCAAAGCATTTCCTCCAACAGGGGAAAAAAAATCCTTCCTGATCCCTAAGAGTTATTGGGATATTCCTTGGATCAACTTTACCTATAAATGTTAGTATCCAGTTATATTATGTACATTTAGGAAAGAATCCAGGCTTTTTTTTTTTTTTTTTTAAATATTTTTTATTGAAAGTTTGTAAAATACAACATGAGTAGCAAAGACTTTATCCCATAATGCCATTCACTCATCAATAAGGGTACAATAGATCCAATAAGGCATTACAAATTTTAGACCATATGTGTATCGTAGGTAGGGAGTAGGGTGGGAAGGTCCAGGGGTGGGGAAGGGTGAAGACAAAGGAGAGGAAAAATCAGGAAATTACATAGAATGAAATTAAACTTTTGAATACTATATTGGTACTGAGTAACGTAACCTAAGAAACTACGCCAACCATGCGTGGTATATTAATGGAAGTGATATTAGATAGTATTTGTATTTCTGCTGTCTTTGAGCCAATAGGCCCAATTGTTCTGAAATATGGAAGTTCTGCCTGCAGTTGGGCAAACATTCTCTTGAAGGAAGCATGAGTGTTGATAAGGTCTATCACTGTGAGAAGAGATGGAGCTTGAGTGTTTTTCCATGCTTTCAATAGGGTGCATCTGGCAGCAATTAGAGTGTGTGCAGTGAAAAATTTTATTTGAAAAGACCATTTTTCTAGTTCTAATCCGAAGAGAGCAGTCTCCGTAGTTGGAGATTGAGGCATCCCGGTTACGAAGGATATGAAGGCAAAAACCTCTTTCCAGAACAGGATAATCTTTGGACAGTACCACCATATGTGGCTGATAGATCCCAGATGTCCACAGTTTCTCTAGCATAATGGAGAATGGGAAGCAGGGTGTCGTCGGGCTAATATTTGAGGTGTGAGGTACTACCTGTGAAACACCTTTTGTGTAGTTTCCCAATGTGAAATGCAGCAGGATATTTTTCTAGGCCAATAGAGGGCTCTCTGCCATTGCTGTGTGGTAGGCGATATCTCCAAGTCTCGTTCCCATGCTATCATGGCTGGAAGTTTGTCCGGTAGTGCCTTAGAGCATAGAGAGGTGCAGATAAGTGATATTCCTCCTTTCAGCGTTCTTTCAGATGTATAAAATGAGTATAAACCCTGTAAGAAATGACTGTCTCCTCTTTTCGAAGATGCCAGAAAATGGCAAATTAGTATTTGTAGAAGTCTTTGTGTGAAATATTGCAGTTCTTGTGTAAGTCACAAAATGTACGTAGCATTTGTTGTGTGTACATGTGGGCTATCAGAGTGAGTCCTTGACAGTTCCAGGATGAAGTGTTTAGGTTTGGGATAAGCAAGGATAGTGAAGTTAGTGGAGTGCTGGAGTCAATCGTGCTTTAAACATGTGCTATTAGTCTGAGGGTAGAAGTCGACGTGCAGAGGGTGGCGTTGGCAGTGTCCAAGAAAGATCTAGGTGATTTATTAGTTAATGTGATAGTTCCCAGAAGGTCTTAGAGATTAGCAGACAGTGCTTCTTGCTCTATAGGAAGGCGATGGAGACCACCAGAATCTTGTTTGGTCTAAAATAACCGCTTTGTAATACGTAGCAAGGTTTGGAGCTCCTAGGCCCGTCTGGAGTGTAGGAGTTTAAAAAGGATAACCTATTCACTATTGCTTTTTTGTGCTCCCAAAATAAGTTTTAAGATGGGTGGATAATATGGGTATAGGAATTGCCCTGAAAAAAGTATAATACATGAGGCAGGATGAACATTTTAGTGAGGGCTATTTTTCCCGCCCAAGATGCTGTGGCTTTGGATAGGTCTTTAAAAAGCTCAGAGAGTTTCTTAAGCAAGAGTGAATAGTTAGTCTTGAAAATGTGTGTACCAGGAGACGTCAATTTTATACCAAGGTATGTTAGTTATGATGAGTGTGCCCAAGAGAAGGAGGTAATCCCAGATATCTGGTTTTGAGTCATTAAAGGTAATTGCAAGGGGTTCTCCTCCTCCTTTCATACGCACCCAAATTGGTAAGTAAACCCCTCATGACAGCTTTGTGTGTGTTCCACAGAATAAATCTACCTCTTCAGTATCATTTAGATGAGAAAGAAAGATGTGAGTTCTCGCTTGATCTGGTCCTTGTATCTAGGATTAGTGAGCAAAGATAAGTTTAGATGCCATACCGATGTATTTTTGTTAAATGGTGAGCTAAATATCTCCAAGGAGACGGGAGCATGGTCTGACCATGTAATGGGTCCAATCTCAACTTTAGAAATGTGCTCTAGTGTAATTTTGTCTACAAGGAACAGATAAATTTGTGAATAGGACTGCAGTGGTTGAGAGAAGAAGGTATAGTCCCCCTCATTGCCATGCAAACATCTCCAAGCATCAAATAAATTTGTATTCTCTAGAGAGGAGGACAAGGTGGAGGATTGTTTGTGGGTTTTGTTGGAAGTGTTCAGCATTCATGATCTCAATGATCTCAATGAGGTCCCCACATATTATAGTGTGCCCTTGAGAGAATTGTTTTAGTGGCTCTCAATCCTCTGAAAAAGGATCGTTGGTGAGTGTTAGGGGCATAAATGTTCAACATAAATGTTTATGGTGGTGTTAAAATGATGTATCGACCCCCTGGGTCCAAGAGAGAGGAATGTAACTGAAAATTAAGTGTGTGTTTGATAGCTACCATTACTCCTTTTGACTCTGCATTAGGAAAAAAAGTAATGAGTAAAACTGCCATGTTTACATGTGGGAGGGTTAGATTGTTTGAAATGTGTCTCTTGGATGCATAATATATCGTTATGAAGCTGTGTAGCTTCTTTCCATAGGATAGAGCGTTTATAGGGCATATTAAGCCCATTGGCATTAATAGAGGTACCGTAATCATAACCATAGTTTCGTAAGGATTTGCTCAGAGAATGTTGCATGGAGGTTAGCATAACAAGCAAGCTTAAGTGGTTAACTCGGTACCATTTTGTCAGTATAAACACGTTCATGAAAAACAACTTAGTATTATAGGAATACACTTGAAATAGTAACTGATATAATGGGACGACCAATAGTCCCTAGAAATTGAGAATTGAACCATAAGTTTTCCTAGCAGACTCATCAGATGGAGGAGTGGATAAAATACCGTTGACCAGAAGTATATATCATCCTCCGCCTCTTTAAGTGATGAAAAAAAGTTGTAGGCAGCTGACAAAAACTTCAGAGAAAGGAACAGAAAGTCAAGTGTTAGGTGTTGTCTTCCTATCCTGAGTGAGATGCTGAGAGGCATAATTCTTCTTAGCTTTTGTGGGGGTCACCTTGAATCCCTACTGGGTAAGATATTTAACGCCGTCTTTTTGTGTCATAATGGGGATAAATTTGTTTGGATATGTCCGTAATAACGTCGGATATCCCCAGCTATATTTGATCTGTTTAATGCGCAGAATTTCAGTGACAGATCAAAATTCTTTTCACCTAGCTGCAGTGGCTGGCAAAATGTCAGCAAAAATAGCAAAGCATTCAAATGGCTCTGGTAGCATTTTGAGCTTCCTAGTGGTAGACATCAGCATATCCTTAATATGAAAGAAATTCACCCGTGTGATAACATCGCGTGGGACTGACGCTGGAAGGTATGCCGGTTTTACCAGCTGGTGTGCACGGTCAATGAGAAGCTCTTGTTTAGATACTGAGGGTAGAATCTTTTTAACAAGGGTTTGCAAATAGCTAACCAGTTCAGATTGAGATTCAGGAATTCCTCTGATGTTAACATTGTTCCTGGTATGCATCCACTAAATCATTGTGGGCTGTTACTATCTCTCCCACCTTAGATTCTAGCCATTCTGTGCTTTCAGCAATCTGTGAGATTTGGGTCTGTGTATGGGAGACTGCTTTGTCCAGATCAGATTGTATGTCTCTGTAAAGTGATTGCAGCATTGCTTTAAGTTCAAGTGCTGAAGCAGGTTTGTCAGAGGCTTGATGCTCATCTAACAGGGTAGGATTTTCATCAATCTGAGGTAAATTGTGGGCAGGAGAAATAAAGAGCTTTTTACTCACTGGCGCCTTATTTTGTGGAGATTGTAGTGGAGAGGAAGTAGGTCTTTTATTAGAATCCCTCTGTGGGGAGGACTGATCAGCGATGTCCTCATCTGATTCCAGCTCAGCCTGCAGCTCTGTGTCTGTGAGGAGAATGGATGGCTGTGCTGCTGGGAGTGGTGCGGTCTGTGTGTCGGCACCATCTTGTCTCCCCCCTGTGGCCTTTCTGGGGAAGATATCAGTCAGTTTTTGTGGCTGATTGAGAATGGGTTTCCCCTTGGCAGGTTCCTCTCCGTGTCGAGTGCCGGTACCCGCATTAGCAGCAGGTGTCAGCACGGCTGCCATCACTGTGGGTTACTGTACAGAGGCAGGACGGAGCTCCTGGCTCAGGCTGCGATACGGCTCAGCGGCTCGGACACTCCCCCTGAATCCTGGCCTTTTTTAAAGCATACGAGCTGGACAGAACCAGCTCTTGAAGGAGTCAATTCCACATTCACATCTCCTACTGTGAAGAAAGCTTCCGTAAAGAAAGATTCCGTAAATCTCTTTTTCTCCAAACGTAAAGCGTGCCCCCTTGTCCCCTGTAATGACCTTAAACTGAATAACTCAACACCAAGTTCACTATTAGTGTGTCAGAAACCATGAAATCAGGCCGAGACAGAAGTACAGTTAAATCACACTTGTAATAATAAAAGTAAAAAGAACAAACATAGTCAAAACATAGCCAAAGTTCAGTAACCGGAATGGATAGACAGCCAAGCCAGAAGTCAGGGGTCAATGTAGTGGAACAGCAAACAAAATCTGGAGCCAGAAGGAATGTCAGCAAAGCAAGTTTTGAACAGGATCGCAGGAGATAGTTTCTGTGATGTGACCAAGGCGAAGGCAGAGCTCCTCTGGACTGGACGGCTTAAGTAGGCAGGACTGACGAGCAGGATATCATCAACAGCTGAGTAACTGTGGAGAGATAGAAGCTGGCAATTAGCCGACAGCTAAGTGGCCATCTCAGAGAAGGAAGGGCTGACTCCAGCCCTGAACATAGTGTTGGGTGAGCAGTTTGTGCCGAGCATATTGCCCATTCGTATGTCGGCGAACACCCAAATTTGCAGGGCACTAGGCGGGATATTCGCTTGCTGAGTGGCCCACAATGCACTGTGTGCTGCAGTTTATTCTAGGTCCCTAATTGGTAATAGCTGTCACACGTCCAAAATTTAAAAAAACGTTTTTCTTACAGTTCTACTAAATCCTAAGGGCTTGTTCAGACAAATTGCAGTGCAGGAACATGCATGTGTTTCCCCGCACGATACTAAAAATGCACTGCCATCTGCAGGTGTCATTAATTCCTAATGGCCCCCACACATCTAGCAAACATGGATGCATGTTCAGCCATCAGAAAGCAAAATACCTCAGTACTGTGGGGTTTGGTGTGGTGCAATTTTAAAATTTGTGTCTGCTGAGCTCTTTTTGTTTTTGGCAGCCAATTTAAATTAATGCGCTCCCAAAAATGCACAAAAACTGGGTGCACTTGGATGCACCTGTATAGTTTGAATGCCTCCCCCAGAACACCTCTACCTCCAACGTCTCCCCCAGAACACCTCTACCTCCAACGTCTCCCCCAGAACACCTCTACCTCCAACGTCTCCCCCAGAACACCTCTACCTCCAACGCCTCTCCCAGAACACCTCTACTTCCAATGCCTCCCCCAGAACACCTCTACCTCCAACGCCTCCCCCAGTACACCTCCAATGCCTGCCCTCTCCAGCACTATCCAATGTTCCAAGTCCCCCCTCCCCCAGCACACCTCTACCTCTTATTCCTATTCCTAGCATATCTCTGCCTCCAATGCCCCCAGCACACCTGTGCATACCTGTGCTCCCCCCCGCACACCTGTGCTTCTAATGACCACCCAGTATACCTCTGCTTCCAACACCCCCCAGCACACCTATGTCTCCAATATTCCCCCCAATCCATCATACATATGCCTCCAATTACCCGCCCCCTAGCAAGCCTCTTGTTCAATTCTTCAACATATCCATGCCTCCAATCCCTCCAATCCAACACATGTACTGCTTCCAATCTCTTCCACCCCCAACACACCTATGCCATTACCATTCTCCTGGTGTCTCCATAAGTTAGGAATTGGTGCACACTGAGGGTGGACCGAGAGCATTTGAGCTCACCCACTTGGGACATGCACAGCCCCACTCCTTAGATCTGCGTCAGGAGGGAGATGGAGAGAGGCGGTCTCAGGCGGATGTTCAGTACTTCACATTAGTGCTGCGAACCTGTGGGGGGGAAAGGCTATATAGAAAGCAGCCTGTATGACAAAGTGTGTGGCAGTGGTTATTCCCGGGACAGCACAGTTAAGGCGGGATCCCTTGCGAACAGGCGGGACAGTTAGCAGATATGGAATCCCCAGCAAATGGACTTTACCGCCCTGCCACCCCCCCATGGTGGTGTCCTAAGGTGGCTGCCTAATGCTGATGCTGGCCCTGGGGTTTGGGGGAAGGCAGTTCCAAATAGTGTAAACCTCAGGAAACCCCAGAGAACTCTGCTTCTCATGCCTCCACAACCTTGCAGAGCATAGGCTCCCTTATTCTTCAAAGACTGCAAAGGGACCCGAAAATTTGTGGCATCAAGGAGAAGGACCACCGTTACAAGGGGAAGGTCTCAGAACTAATCCTGCCCTCGCAGAGAGAGCACCTTAAAGAGGAGTTTATGTAACATCTTTCCAGTTGCTGGTAGGTTACAGTCTCATGGAAAAGGTATTTTTTAGACTTCTGTTGGTCAGTGGAGGAGTGGTGGAGAAGGGGACTGCCTAAGTGATGCATTTAAAAAAAAATGTAGTCCTCGGCACCCATGGCTGTCAGCTTCAACATCCCATCGGCAGCGTCTGCATCATATGGTTGAAGCTTATCTAGGGGAAAAAACAAACATGGAGAGCTTTCCAGTAGACGATCCACTGGGTTACTGGGTCATGAGAATAGACCACTGGCCAGAACTTGCCCAGTATGCAATTGAGCTGCTGGGCTGCCCTGCATCCAGTGTGCTTTCCGAATGGGCATTCAGTGCTGCCAGAGGTTTTGATGACAGATAAAAGAGTTCGTCTGTCCACAGACTCCATTGACCGGCTGACATTTCTCAAATGAATCAGTCCTGGAGGACGAGCAGCTATCAAGCCTCCTGATGCCCATGCTGCTGACTGATGTTGCTGATTAAATTTGTTGGGAATCTGGAATCTCTGAAAGACTGTCTAGGCTGCCTAGCTTTGTGGGTGTTGATTTTATCTTAAAGCATTTTTTTGGTATAGGTTTCATGGGCACAATTAACACCCAAGGCCCAATTTTTCCACAACTGTTTGACAGGTGCATATAATTTAATTTTTTTTATAGCAGGGCCAAATCTTGCTTTCATCATGTGTACCTCTATAGGATTACGGTAGGAAGGCACTAGAAACACCCAAGGCCTAATTTTCTGCACCTGTTAATTCTATCCAAAGTCTGCAAAAGAGACATCAAACTTTATATTAAAAAAAAAACTTTAATCTTGGCCTGAGTGTACTATAATTTGGCTTCTTCACATAAGGCTTGCTCATTGTGGTGCAAAACTTTATTCCCATCCAAAGTCTGTCAGAGACACAAGAATATATCCAAAAAATCTCTAATCTTGTTCCAAGTGCACTAAAATGTGGCCTCATCATACAGACTGGCTCAATTTAAATGTAATCATTTTTTTCTTTATCTTTATCAGTTTTGCTGCAGCAGGTTCTACAGTATACGCAGTACAGATGCACTACTTTACAGGCAGACAAAGGAGACCCCCAGGCACTATATATAAAGGAATTTTTATTGTTTCATTTTAACCATTTTAAAATCACTGCTTCTTTACATACAATCTTTTTTTTTTAAACAAAACATTTTTTTTGCATTGATACATGTCCCCCAGGGATGTACCCAGGCCCCCCAGACCCCCTTTTTATGTCCAATAACTTGAATATATACCTTCAAAATTGGGACTTTTGATTTTCGAGTCTGGGTGTGAACTGAACACGTTAATCATATCCCTCTTCAATCTCCTCTTCTCAAAAGAGAATACATTCAGTTCCTCTAATATTTCCTCATAGCTGAGCTCCTCCATGCCTGTTATCAGTTTGGTTGCCCTTCTGTGCACTTTCTCCAGTTCCCCAATATTTTGTGAATTGGTGCCCAAAACTGAACTGCGTATTTCAGGTGAGGTCTTACTAATGATTTGTACAGGGGTAAAATTATCTCTCTCTCTCTCTTTCTGAAGTCTATATCTCTCTTAGGCTGGATTCACACCTATGCATTTTTTGTGCTTATTGCATTTGACAGATTTGCACTACAGTTCCTGTTCCATAGGAAACAATGTTAAATGGACTCTAGTACAAATCTGTAAAATGCAAAAAGCACTAAAACTGTATAGGTGTGAATCCAGCCTTAATAAAAGAAAATATTTTGCTCACTTTGGAAACCACTTCTTGGCAGTGCATGCCATTATTAAGCTTATGATCTACCAGAACACCCAGATTCTTCTCCACCATTAATTCCCCCAGTTGTACTCCCCCTAGTATGTATGATGCATGCATATTCTCAGCCCCAAGTGCATAACTTTACTTTTATCAACATTAAACCTCATTTGTCACATAGTTGCTCAATTAAACAGTGCATGGAGGTTGGCTTGTATGTTGGAGACATCCTTTAAGGATGTTATTCCACCGCATAACTTGGTGTCAGCTGCAAAGACTGACATGGTACTTTTAATCCCAGACTCTATATCATTTATAAATGTTTTAAAAAGTAAAAGGTCCCAACACTGAACCTTGGGGTACACCACTAATAACCCTAGACCATTCAGAATATGAATCATTAAGCACTACTCTTTGAATACAGTGTTTAGCCAGTTTCTTATCCATCTACAAACTGATTTTTCCAAGCCCGTAGACTTTATCTTCCACTTTAGCCATGTGTGGGGAACTGTGTCAAACGCTTTTGAAAAATCCAAGTATACTATGTCCATAGCCACTCCTTTGTCTAAGGTTTTACCTACTTCCTCATAAATATAAATTAGATATGTCTGACAACTTTTGTCTTTCATGAAACCATGTTGTTGGTTGCTTAAAACATTTTTTTCCATATGAAAAAAAAAGTTTCCAGCAAAAACACATCTATGTGGTCTTTTATTAACCAGTTCAGATCCGCGCTATAGCCGAATGACAGCAACAGCTTGGACCTGCTTTGCCGGGACTATGTCTATTGACATTGTCCCGTGCATGAGCGGCCTGCACGCCCCCTGCAGGGTACGCGCGGCGCACTCTGTGATCAGCGAGTCTATGAGACTCACCTGATCACAGATCGGAGTAAGGGGTCGGTCCCGACCCCTTAACACGTGATCAGCTGTCAGCCAATGACAGCTGATCATGTGATGTAAACAGAGCCCGTAATTGGCTATTTTTTCTCCTCGCACTGACAGCGTGAGGAGGAAAAAAAGCCGATCACCGGCGACCATGAGAGGGACATCAGTCCCGATCACGGCGATCCTCAGTGCCCACCTGTGCCCCCTGCCAGTGACACCTAGCAATAGGCAGCAGTGCCATCTACCAGTGCCCACCATCATCACCTATCAGTGCCCATAGTGCCACCCATCAGTGCCCACAGTGCCACCCATAAGCGCCCACAATCAGTGCCACAACAGTGCTGCATATCAGTGCCACCTATCAGTGCCCATCAGTGTCACCTACCAGTGCCGCCCATCAGTGTCACCTACCAGTGGCGCCCATCAGTGCCACCCATCAGTGCTCCCCATCAGTGGTACCTATCAGTGCCCATCATTGCCACCCATCAGCGCCAATCAGTGGCCATCAGTGCTGCCTTATCTGTGCCCATCAGTACCGCCTTATCTGTCCCCATCAGTGCCGCCTTAACTGTGCCTATCAGTGCCGCCTTAACTGTGCCTATCCGTGCCCATCAGTGCAGCCTATCAGTGCCCACCAGTGCCGCCTCATCAGCGCATATCAATGAAGGAGAAAAATTACCTGTTTGCAAAATTTTATAACAAACTATGAAACATGATTTTTTTTCAAAATTTTCCATCTTTTTTTGTTTGTTTAGCAAAAAATAAAAATCCCAGCTGTGATTAAATACCACCAAAAGAAAGCTCTATTTGTGGGAAAAAAAATTATAAAAAGTTCATTTGGGTACAGTGTTGTATGACCGTGCAATTGTCATTTAAAGTACATCAGCGCTGAAAGCCGAAAATTGGTCTGGGCAGGAGGGGGGTTTAGGTGCCCAGTAAGCAAGTGGTTAGACTCTCCAGTATCTTCCAGACTATAGAAGTGAAACTAACAGGTCTATAGTTACTTGGTACAGACTTTGATCCCTTTTTAAATATAGGCACAACATTGGCCCTACGTCAATCCAGCGTTACTAATCCAGTCATTAACAAATTCCTAAAAATTAGAAACAATGGCTTTGAAATGACAGAGCTCAATTTCTTTTAGGATCTGTGGGTGTATGCCATCTTGCCCATGTGCTTTATTCACCTTTCTGGACCATATCAATTTTGTGCCATGGTAGATTATTTGGGGCTGTGTCAATACCATCCCCATTATGGACTTGAGCTTCCCCCTGCTCCTTTATATACACAGAGCTGAAGAAGTTATATAATACATTTTCATTTTTTGTTGTCCTCAGTCACCCACTCCAGATTATTTTGCAAAGGACCAACATGTTCAGACCTGACCTTTTATTTTAACTTAATATATTTGAAGAATTTTTGGGGGTTTGTCCTACTATCTTTTGCAATCTGTCAATCGTTTTAAATTTTTGCATCCTTCATTTCCTTTTTACATATTCTGTTATACTCTTCGTAACATTTAAACAATGATAATGTTCCTTCATTATTGTATTTTTTATAAGCCCTTTTCCTATTATTTATTATACCTCTTAAGTTTGGCCAAGAGCCATATAGGTTTTATTTTTAGCCTTTTAAACGTAATGCCCATGGTAATATATTTTGCAGTGTGTTCACATAGAGTCTGAATTCAAGAATTCACATTTCTGTTCTGTGTTCATTGATGCCAGTGCCAGGACATCCAGCGCCCAGGACAAACATGGCAAGCTGCACCACCCCCCTTTAGATAATGGTGTTATGTAATGTTTGGGACATGCACTGAAATAGTACTAACATATCATTCAACTTTTGGAAAGGAAATGAGGAACATTTCAGGGAGAAAGTGGCATGTGGCGCACATAGCGTGCTGCAGTGATAAGTGGGTGTGGTTAAATTATAATGGCCAGGAGGGGGCAAACTGGCATTCCCAGGGTGCCTCAACCGCTACACCCTTTAGCTTCAGAGGGAGTGCCTGGGATGTACACATGCTGCGGCCATGATGTTTTGCTTCACTGCTGCAGCATGAATGATACTCCTTGTTGAACTTGACCCATTGAAGTGAATGGTGCCCCCCAATTGTGTCCTGTAGGTTACAGCATGCTAATGCAGGGTTGAAGGGCTTAAAGCAGGCAATAAGGAGGTGATACTCCGGCTCCTTGCCACCTGTCAAATGCTATCTGAAGAGAAATCTGAATGCTGTTCACTTTTTTTAGAGATCAAAACACATGTGAACAAGCCCTTATTTATTTCTTAAAACAATGTTATACTTTTTATATAGTTTTTTAGAATTTAATATTTTTTGTGTACATTTTTAACTGCCCTGTTGGGGGCTTTGATGAAATATCAGGGTTCTAAACAGACCTCAGATGTTTCACTTTTGAGACACTATATGGTTTGGTGCATGTGAAAATGCACGTGTTAGCAGATGTGTGGGGGTGCCCCTTAACAAGTAATGGCACTGCCACATGTCTACTAATGGACAGGGTGTTTCTATGTGTGTGTGAGAAAAGCCACAATTTTGAGGCTGACATGGAAAGGTGTGAACCTAGCCCTATAGTGGGCTCATGCTGGTGTGCTGCAGTTTGGCCACAGTATTGCCGCGTACACACGGTTGGAATTTCCAACAACAAATGTTCGATGTGAGCTTGTCGTCGGAAAATCCAACCGCGTGTATGCTTCATCGGACATTTGCTGTCCGAATTTCCGACAACAAATGTTTGAGAGCTGGTTCTCAAATTCCGAGCGAAAGTACACAATTCCAACACAAAAAATTCCATGCATGCTCGGAAGCAAGCAGAAGAGTCACACTGGCTATTGAACTTCATTTTTCTCGGCTCGTTGTACGTCTTGTACGTCACCACGTTCTTGATGTTCTGAATTTCTAACAACATTTGTGTGACCGTGTCTATGCAAGACAAGTTTGAGCCAACATCCGTTGGAAAAAAAATCCACGGTTTTGTTTTCGGAATGTCCGATCGTCTGTAGACAGCAGAGGAGAGTTTGCAGCAGAAGAGTGTGTGCGGTTTACCTGGGTTTCAGGTGCACTCCCAATAATTCTATTATACAGTTAGTTTTCTGAAAATGCATCAAGGATGCAGCATGCGGGACTTTTGATGTGCTTTCATGTAAACACACTGTAATGGAATTCAATGGAATTCCATGGAAGTGCACCTAAAACCCAGGTAAACTGTACATACAATCACACTGTGGCCGAACCACAGCACAGGGTTATTAGGGATAAAAAAGAGTTAACCACTTAAGGGCCAAGCCTGTATCTGAGATTTGTTGTTTACAAGTTAAAAACTGTTTTTTGCTAGAAAATGACTTAGAACCCCCAAACATTATACTTTTTTTTCTAACACCCTAGAGAATAAAATGGCGGTTGTTGCAATACTTTCTGTCACACCGTATTTGTGCAGCAGTCTTACCAGCACACTTTTTTGCAAAAAAATACACTTTTTTGAATTAAAAAATAAGACAACAGTAACGTTAGCCCATTTTTTTTTTTTTTGTTAATAATTTCTTTATTATTGCATAAACATTTTATTGAGAAGATATAAACTTAGCATATACATCCATGGCTCAGCGAGCCTGTCTTATTAATACATATGCGATTACAGTACAATCAGAGAAAGGCACTCTGAACCCGAATTAAACAACTTTTGATTATGAGTAGAGGGTCAAAGGTGATTATGATGGCTAGTTGTATATATCTACAAAGGGAGGTTTAAGTGGGAAAAAGGGAGTTAAAGTAGAGCGAGAGGGGTACATGAGGAAAAGGCGGGAAAGGAAAGAGGGAAAGAAAAGAAAAACAGAAGATATATATATATATATATATATATATATATATACGCATATAGTAAATAGAAGGGGGAAGAGAATGGGGGGAGGGGAGAAAGAGAAGGGGGGGAGGGGGAAGGGGGAAGGTACTGAGGCAGAGAGCACGGGGTGGGGAATGCTGCTGAAGAGAGGGGGTGAAGTCTGCACCAGCTACCCTCTCCAGCTTCTAGTGTTCTAGTGTTCAGTACCCTACAGGTGAGCTTGAGTCTGAATTTGGCTTCAGGGGCAGGGGTGAAATCACCCCAGTTAGGAGTTAGTTTGAAGTGTTCCTAAGATCCCGATATGATTGGGTTCTTTTGAATGCTATCCATGCTTCCCAGATATCTGTGAATTTGGAGATATTATCCAGGGTGGTATAAATCAGCTCCTCCATCAAAGCAACATGATTTATTCTGATAAGCCATTCAGGGATAGAAGGTGGGGATGTGGACCGCCAGTGGATCGGTGTACACATCCTTGCAGCATTGATCATGTGCACGGCAACTGACTTGTAATATCGTTTTTTTAGGGAGTTTAATAAAATGTAAGAGATATTGCGCAAGGCAAAAGTTCAGTGGAAGCAGTGTCATTTGTTTGGTTAATTTGTGTACTTTGCTCCAGAATGGTTGGCGAATCGGGCAATCCCACCAAATATGGAGGAATGTGCCCGGCTCCGTACCACAGCGCCAGCAGCGATCAGAGACAGAGGGGGAGAACTTATGTATTAGGTCTGGCGTACTGTACCAGCAAGATTTCAGTTTATATCCATTTTCTTGAACAGAAACATTTAGGGATCCTTTATGGATGTATAGATGGATGCGATCCCAGTTCTCCCCATCTATCTCAGATCCCAGGGCAGATTCCCAGTATGCACATTCCGAGTGTAAGAGTGTGGACGATTCTTCGAATAACGACGGATAGAGCATGGAGATGACATGACTTTGGGGGGTCGAACGAGTGACTCCAAGGCTGTGGGGAGCTTTGTAAAGCCTTGCTTGTGGGACGGGTACTCTAGAAAATGTTCAGGCTGGATATAGGGCGAGAACGGGAATGTACCCGTGTTAGAGAGTTTAACAAGATCAGTTTGCTGTAGGAGGCGTCCTCTTTGGAAGAAATGTTTGGCTAACATTTCTGTGTGTGGCCACTCGGCTTTCAGGAAGGCTTCTAAAAGGCCTGGGGGAAAGTCAGGGTTACCTCTCACTGGAGTGATGGGGCAGAATTTAGCTGAGACTGCATGTATGTTACATGCCCTGTCAAATTCGTGTAGGGTAGCTCCTACTAGTGGATGGGTTGAAGCTTGTGGAGAAATGTTTCTTCTAGAGAGCCAGGGAGCATGACATAGATCTGAGTTTGTCATCAGATATTCTAAGGAGACCCAATCTTTACACCTACTGTGTAGTCTCCAGTCAATGATTCGTGCTAAATGGACCGCCGGGTAATAGCGTTGAAGGTCAGGGAGACCAATTCCTCCGCGCGCTTTGGGAAGTACCAATTTCACCCAGCTGATCCGTGAGGGTTTATTATCCCAAACGAAGGCTCTGCATATGGACTTATAAAGTCCAAAGAAGGAAGGTGGTAGGCGAATAGGTACTGTTTGCATTTTATATAGCAGCCGGGGCAGGATCCTATGGTCGGTCTATCCCATTTTTGGAGACCTTGGCGTATCTTATGTAGTTCTGTCTCAAAGTTTCTATTATAGAGCTCTGTTAAATCAGCAGGGAGTTGTATGCCCAGGTAGGTTATGGCTCCCGCTTTTCATTGAAAGGGGAAGTTGAGCTGACATTGTTTGGCCAGATCCGTGGGTAAGGATATATTTAACATAAATGATTTGGAGTAGTTTTTTAAGGTTGGATAGGTGTTTGAAGTGTTCCAGAGTGCGTAGGAGATTGGGTAAGGATGTTAGTGGCGAGGACAGAAAAAGTAGGACGTCGTCCGCAAAAGCTGCAATTTTAAATTCCGTTCCCGGATCTGTATACCTGTGATGTCTGGATTGGCTCAAATGCAGCGTAGTAGGGGCTATAGTGTGAGTATATAAAGCAAGGGGGAAAGGGGGTACCCCTGTCTGGTTCCACTATGAATGGAGAAGGCGTCCGACAAGTGGCCATTGACCCTAACTCGAGCCCTGGGGTTGGCATACCACGATTGGATGAAAGCTCTCATGTGGGGTCCAAGCCCCAAGCGGGGTCAAGACAGCGTCCATATAGTCCCAAGCCACTCTGTCGAACGCCTTCTCCGTTTCCATTGCCAGAAAGAAGCCCTCCCATTGCAAGGAGGTAAGCCAGGTATGTAGGTTCAGAGCCTTAATGGTATTGTCCCTGGCCTCTCTTCCAGGGACAAATCCGACCTGATCAAGACCCACCAAACTCGGTACGTAGAACAACAAGCGATTTGCCAAAATTTTGGCATAAAGCTTGATGTCCGTGTTCAGGAGGGATATTGGACGATAGCTAGCAACGTTGGTGGGGTCTTTCCCTTCTTTGGGGATTACAGAGATATAAGCTTCCAGGAGTCTGTCTGACCTGCTAAACATGGTGGGAGTGAATTAAATGCTTTGAGAAAGTGTGGCGCTAGAACGTCTAAGAAGGTCTTATAATAAAGGGCCGTGTAACCACCTGGGCCCGGACTTTTACACGGTTTTGTGGTTTTAAGTGCTTCTAGAAACTCCTCTAGTGTCAGGGGAGCCTCTAGAGCTTGTGATTTTTCTGTCGACATAGCAGAAGGACTATATTTACTCAGGAATTCTTTAATCAATTCCTGACAGTTCAATCGCGCACTATGATCCGTGGCTCCCGAACGCAAATTGTATAGGTTACTATAGAAGGAATAGAATTGGTGTGCAATATCCTAGTTTTTAGTATATGTCCTACCTGAGGAATCCACAATATGATGGATCGTGGAGGCTAATTTATGTTGTTGTGTGGCTCTAGCTAACAACCTACCTGGCTTGTTACTCTGCTCATAAAACAGTTTTTGAGTCAAGGTAATACGCCGGCGTGCCCTTTTAAAAAGTTCTTCTAGAAGAAGGGAGCATGTTTCCGTCAACTCCTGCGATGTTGCAAGTGCTAGCGTGCGTTTGTGCTGGGCCTCCAGAGTATGTATTTTATCTGATAGTGCTAATACAAGAGCCTGGTGTTCCCTCTTTCTCCGCGCTGAAGCAGAAAGGAATTGGCCCCTAATGACACATTTATGAGCTTCCCATTGCATTATGGGGGAAATGTCTGGCGTGTCATTGCGGAGAAAGAAGGCCCCCAGCTCCTGTCTAAGATTCACCAAGTCTCCAGGGTCCGCAAGAAGGGACGCAGCTAGTCTACAAATTTTGGTGGAGGTGACTACCTCAGGAAATCGTAAAGTAGTGGTGATAGAGTGATGATCAGATAATGTCATGCTCTCTATAGTGGCGCTATGAAGATATGATAAGTCTGCCTGTGTCACAAAGAGATAATCCAATCTTGAATACCTATTGTGTGGGGGGGGAATGTAGTCTCTGTCTCGGGGGTAGAGGGTTCGCCAGGTGTCATGTAATGTCAGGGATGCGAGTTGGAGCTTAATTTGGCGCAGAGCAGAATATGGAAGGGAGGAAGTGCCAGTAGAGGTATCTATTAGAGCATCCAGCGGTACGTTGAAGTTGCCTCCTAAGATTAGCAGGCCCGTGTGGAAAAGTGTGAGTTTTGCTACGACCTCCTTAACAAATGTGACTTGTCTGGAGTTGGGGCAGTAAATGTTGGCTAACGTCACCGATCTGTTTCTCCATTGACCCTTCAGGAAGATAAATCTGCCTTCCGGGTCTGTCATCTGGTCTCTAACTTATAGTTAGTAAGGTTGAATAAAGATACCAGTCCATCCAGTTCAACCTGAGTGAGTGTGGGTGTGTGTCTACAATTATCCCTATTTATTTAAGGTACCCATAAAGCGCTGTCAATTTACGCAGCACTCCACACACACACATTGCACACTCACATCTACCCTCAAGGAGCCCACAATCCAAGGTCCCCAACTCCCATTCATATACTAGGGCCAATTTTGGACAGAAGCCAATCGACCTACCAGCATGTCTTTGGAGTGTGGGAGGAAACAGGAGTACCCGGAGGAAACCCACGCAGGCCCAGGGAGAACATGCAAACTCCAGGAAGGTAGTGTCATGGTTGGGATACTTTTTACTGCTAGGTGATAGTGCTACCCACTACACCACTGTGCTGCCCAACTTCAAAGGGTAATGTTTTAGAGAGCAGAATGGAGACTCCCTTCATCTTAGAGTCAGGGCAGGTGGCATGGTAGGCAGTGGGATAGCGATCGTTATGGAATCGTGGCGTTTCCTTGGATTTAAAGTGTGTTTCTTGGATAAAAAGGATCTGAGCCCTAAGTCGGTATGCCTCCATCAGGACACTGCTGCATTTTTCCAGGATGTTTAATCCTCTAGCGTTAAGAGAATACATTTTAAGTGAGAGGGGAGCTGAGCATGTTGGATCGAGCGTCATGGTCTAATTGCGTGGCAGATATATTGGAGTGATCTTATCAGAGGATAACCAGGGTTACGTGGAGCTGGAGAGGGTAGTGCACGAGGTATGAGAGGGAGGGGGAAGAAGGGAGGAGAAGAGGACAAGTAAGAGAAAAAAAAAATTAAGGGGGGGGGAGGGAGAAAGGTGAGAAATAGGAAAAGGGGGGGAATAAGAGGATTACAACTTAACTTCCGGAGGTGGAAACAGGCCTGCTAGACCACCTATTTGGACAGGATATGGGGTGTAAATGTGAGAAAGGGAGGGTGAGCCGGATATGGTTCAAAGGGGAACCTGCCACTCTGAGTTGGGGTATGAGTCTAGTACCGGGTAGTGAGCCACATCGACAAACCAGGGATAACACATAATAAAATATCAACATGTAGAACAGGAACAGTCAACAAAAATAACAGTTATGCCCCGTACACACGATCTGACATTGATCGGACATTCCGACAACAAAATCCATGGATTTTTTCCAACGGATGTTGGTTTAAACTTGATTTGTGTACACATGGTCGCACAAAGTTATCGGAATTTCCGATGGCCAAGAATGCGGTGACGTACACCACGTACGACGAGACTAGAAAAGGCCAGTTCAGAACCAAGCGCTGCACCCTTTGGGCTCCTTTTGCTAATCTTGTGTTAGTAAAAGTTTGATGAGAGACGATTCGCACTTTTTCAGACTCATGGTTTTCAGATCATTTTCTGCTGTTCAGTTTGTGCTTGTGGGTTTGTATCTGCTCTTCAGTGCATGCAGTCAGTTCGTATTGTACTATTCAGTGCGATCTTGTCCGCTCATTACTGTTTTTCAGGTCGATCTTCACAGGCCTTGCTGTTCTTCAGTGCATTCTGTTACTTCGTTCTGAGCAGCCGACCGTTTTCTAGCCATGTTGCGTATACGTACTCCTTGTAGAGTTCGTGCTGTGCGGGGGCTTGGTGTTGGGGTCCTTACCTTGACACAAGTCCAGTCCATGAACAGGGTGGGGAGGAGTTCATGGACCAAGAATTGGTTGCTTCAGCGTGACCAGTTCTGTCATATGCCTTTGCTCCGTGAGATCCGTGAGAATAATCCTGATGATTTCAGGAACTTTCTCCGGATGACGGACCCCGTATTTCACCGTTTGTTGGCTTTGCTGACCCCCTATATCAGCAGGCAGGATACCTGCATGAGGCAAGCCATCACTCCGGAGCAGAGGCTCGTCACCACCCTGCGGTACTTGGCGAGGGGGAGAAGCCTGCAGGACTTGAAGTTCTCAACAGGCATCTCTCCCCAGGCTCTGGGGATCATTATCCCAGAGACCTGTTCTGCCATCATCCAGGTCCTGCAGAAGGAGTATATTAAGGTAAGATTTTTATCCTTTAACATCACATTTTATTGTATTTAATGTTTGATAATATATTGTATTTCTTTCCTCATTCCCAAATTACCATGATTGTAATATGCTGTGAATGTTCCCTTTGTCCTCATGCATGCTGGATTTTTATGTCATTATTTTTGTTGTCCTTCATACATATTTGCCTTCACTTACCTCCCCAGCATGGTCTCCTGGCCCTATATCCACTTCATGTAGTCACTTAACAATGTATTTTATCAGCTCCATAGTAGTGCTTTGCCCCAAACACCCCCTAAAATGTTTTTAAATTTGATTTGTGCTTTAAATTCAGGCAGAGTGCCAGAGGCTTTTTTGGGGGGGGGGGTCCCCAAATCATTTTTAACCCTCCCTCTCCCCAACTGCTAAGTCAGCTGATAACAATTCTCTATCTATCCTCAATCTTCTATCTGCTGACTTTGCCAAACCCATACACACTATAACCACCTCTTTTGTGGTCAGATTTATGGATGAATTCCCCAAAGCATGTAGTGCAAGGGCCTGCCTGAATACTTTCAAATGGTACTGTTTCAAGTTTCTGCATACTATTATTATCTTGATCGGTAATAGCAGAATGTCCAAATGTGCTCAAATGTGTACGTGTGTATTTATATCTTAGTATTATGACACTTCTTACCTGTTCAGTGGGCTGCCAATACTGTAACTAAGGAGGGGCTGTTCAAAGTAATACCCATTATTTAGGCATTCATCTCTCAATGAAGTGGAGAGGGTTACCTGTCCAAGAGTTCCCCCCCTATAATGTTAGAAATGGCCCATGAGAGGGAGGGGAGGGTGAATCTGATAGGTGTACCTTATACTTTGGTCTTTAAAAACTCCCTCAAATAAATGTTATCTTGATGTTGGCCAAGAAAAGAATGTTTGTGTCTAATCAGCTTTCCCTGTTTATGTGCAAAATGACTAAATTTTTTTTTTTGTTTGACTCCACAGTTTCCTTTCACGCGACAGGAATGGCAGACTGTGGCCTCCCACTTTGCCCAGCGGTGGGACTTTCCTAACTGAGAAGGGGCAATTGATGGGAAACACGTCCACATCGTCCCACCACCCAACTCAGGGTCGTACTATTATAATTATAAGGGGTTCAATAGTATTGTGATGTTGGCGGTGGTGTCGGATACTTATGAGTTCCTGTATGTGGATGTGGGGAAGAATGGCTGGATGTCCGATGGTGGAGTCATCACCCAGACGGTGTTCTACAGGCGTCTCCAGAATGGCAGCTTGGACTTGCCACCTCCAGAAGACAATGTGGAAGGACTCCCATTCGTATTCGTTGCGGATGAAGCGTTTGCCCTGGGGGACCATCTTATGCGGCCATTCCCGATGAGGACCCTCACCCCAGACCAGAGGGTTTTTAATTACGGGCTGGCCAGAGCCAGAAGAGTGGTGGAGAACACGTTTGGAATCATGGCCAGCCAGTTCCGCCTATTTCTTACACCCATACATATGGCAGAGTATAAACTGAATCATATAACCTGGGCGTGCTGTGTTCTACACAACTTTTTACGGCAACATTCTGCTAACTATGCTGTCTCAGTTGGGCCTGAGGCTGGAATTTAAAATGAAACAACCCTGACGGCGCTTGAAAGTGGCCATCCTGGCTTGCCCCCCCTGAGTGCCCGTGATGTTTGGCTAAGATACCTTGAATTCTTTGCAGGTAGGGGGGCTATCAATATGCCAGACAATGTCTGAAACCTTTTTCAAATAAAAAAACAAATAACTACTCAAATCTTTGGTGACATTTACTGCTTGTGTTTGTTTTAGCTGACCCTAACAGAAATGTGATGAGTCCTAAAAATAGCGTGATTGTGTAACCTTACAAAGCACTGTTGGGTGCTATTTACTAAAGGCAAAGACACTTTGCACTAAAAGTGCACTTGAAACTGCAATTGTAGTGCAAAGTGTCATTGCCCTTAGGAAATATTACCCATTGTCACAGAAAACACCAATTAGAGCACCACAAAAGTGTTGGAGCGTTGAAACAATAATCCACACATTCTTGATTAACAATCTTTTTAATACCAGCACAATCACATGTGCATTTAGAAAAGGTTTTTTATAACAAACCAACATGTTTGTTGTATAACAATTTTTGGGGTCACATTAGAAAAAGTAGAAATGTCCATTTAAGAAAAAACAAGCATGTTTAAAACCAACAAGAAAGACAGAAATCTTGAACTTACAAAGTTCACATTTGGTAGAACTTGAAGGCAATATCAGACAGTATTTTTTTTTTTAATTGGAAAACCAACTTTATTGAAAAAATATATGCTTGGTACATAAAATAACATAAGCCAACATGGCCAAATCAGTAATACATACATGAGCACATTAAGTCATCTACATGATATAGGATAACATATCCATCGGGGACATGAAGCCGGTACATAATAGAGAAGAAGGGGGAAAAAAAAGGGGGGGAAAGGAGAGAAGAAGATAAGAGATGAACATGACAACATTTCAAGTACATGTTTCACCATCCTTCAACCATCTGTTCCAGACCTACTCGTATTTAAGCGGGCATCCTCTATGTACATAAATCAGCTTCTTATATGGGAGAGTGTCATTGATTTCTTTTTTCCAACACTGGATTGTAGGGGGTAGGGCCTGCATCCAATTACGGGCAATCGCTTTTCTCGCCAAGAATAGCGTTTCATGTAAAAAGGTATGGAGGGGTTTCTCAGCATCTAAGTCAGGTAGCAGACCAAGTAGACACATCTTAGGATCTAGGGTAGCCGGGGAGCCCATTTGATCATGCAGGAAGCGTATTACTTGTATCCAATATGCTTGAATAGTTGGGCAGGACCATATAAGGTGATAGAAGGAGCCCGGGGTGTAATCGCATAGTCGGCATCCTGGATTATACATGGGTTTGAAACGCACTAACCTCTGAGTAGTCAGATATGTCCTATGTATAATATATAACTGTGTTAGGAGGTCCGACAGTTTAAGGGAAACTTTTTTCACATCTTCCAAAATCTCATCCCAATCCTCATCCTCAATCAGTCCAACGTCCGCCTCCCATCTAGTCTTAGCACTATAGGCCAAAGCTATGGAGTTGGGAAGGCGGATGGTGGAGTATAGAGTAGAGATTAGTTTGGCTGGCTCGGCACCTGTAATCGTGTCAACTATGGAGGGGACTATAAGGGATGGGGTAGAACCAGCAAACTGAGTTTGTATAGCATGGCGGAGTTGTAGGTGCCTGAAAAGGAGGTGATTGGGAAGTGAGAATTCATCTTTTAGTGTTTGGAATGTTTTAAGTCCCGTGGTGGTCATGATCTGGTGTATATACAAGATCCCACTGCGTATCCAAACTTCGGGGTCTGGGATAGACAACAGCTCAGGCAGGCGTGTGTTGAACCAAAGGGGGTGTGGGAATGAATCAGCGGAGTCCCTAGTTTTTGTAGTGCCAACCGCCACACCTTCCGATGATGTGTCAACATGCCTGTTTTGTATTGGGGGGTATGTCCTGTCGATGGGGCCCTTAGGACTGACTGAAGTGGGGTATTAGCAGGGTTATTAGGGTGTTCACAGATTAGTAGCTGGTATCTTGGTAGCTCGTTCTTGTCAAAATGATAGAAGTGGGATAATTGGGAGGCAAGATAATAGTCCTGAAAATCTGGAAGAGCAACTCCTCCCAATGTCACTGGGTTCTTAAGTATTTTCCAGGATAATTTATGTCTGCTGTGTCCCCATATAAACGAATTAAGAATAGATTCAATTGTCTTGAAAAATGTTTGTGGTATATACAGGGGAGCATGCCACACCAGATAGAATATTTTTGGGAGAAGTATCATTTTGACTAGACTGATGCGTCCCATGACACCCAGGGGTAGTCGAGCCCAATTTTGTGCCTTAGTCTTGATCAGAGTGTACAAGGGTTCAATATTCAGGAGTATGTAGTCTGTAAGCGATCTAGTAACTTGCACACCGAGATACTTGATTACAGAGACCCTGGGGAGTGTCAGAGGGGGGGATGTGAGTGCGGGGGGGGGAAATGGTCAATCGGAAGGATCTGGGATTTAGACCAATTTATGCTTAGGCCTGAGTGACTACCAATATGCTCTATGGAGTGGAGGGCTGCTACGAGGGAGGGACCCGAGTCGGCCAAGTAGAGGCATATCATCTGCATACATCCCAATCTTTTCTTCCAGATTCCCTATCCTGAGGCCTTGAATATTGGTGTCCGCACGAACCATAATGGCCAACGGCTCCACAGCCAATGCATACAGCATGGGGGAAAGGGGGCAGCCTTGGCGGATCCATCTCTCCAGCAGGAATTGATCGGAGAGCCAGCCATTTACAAACACCTTAGCCTTCGGGGATTGATACAGGAGCTGGACCCAACGGACAAAGTTGGGGCTAGACATGAGTATTTACAAACTGTGTTTGATATTGCTTTCAGATGGGGTGAAGTCACCCCAGGAAAAGCCAAATTTTGAAGATGCACACAAATTTACGAATGTCAACATGTGCTACCTGCCATCACGGGGGATCAAGGGACGTGTTTTGGGGGTGCAACCTCTTCCTCACAGCTACTTTATTATTGAGGAAGGCGTTGCACCCCCAAAACGCCTACATTGATCTCCCATGATGACAGATAGCACATGTTGACACACTGTGTGCATCTTCAAAATTTGACTTTTCTCAAAATTTCACAAAATGTCAATAATTTTTAGCAAACAAAAAACCAAAGGAATTTGGAGGGGTTTTAAACTCTCCCTAAAACATCAATGATGTTCTTCATTTTTTGTTGAACATCATTGATGTTTTTCTGGATGTTTTCCAAGTCCCTATTATACCCCATGATCTCCCCGATCAGGATCTGTGCACTTTTCGAGGTGAAAGGATCTGGATCCACAACATCACGATCACCTAAAAAGATAGAAACCAAAAAACACCATGTATTATAAATATGCCGGCATCCATCTCTTACCTGAGCCTGTGGTCGCAGACACTCACCTGTTGTGGTGCCAATTTCCACCATGTCTTCCTCCTCCTGCTCTGCTTGTCTTGGGTGGATTTCCCCTTCTTCCAGAGGTGGGGGGTCTCTTCGGATGAGGGGTGTCCTTCGAGTCTTTTCTCCCCTATGTTAAAAAAAATAGGTATACTTAGCACACACAGGTATTTGATGGCAGAACTATTAATATGAAACATTGCATGGAAGTGGGGTACAATTGTCTGTTTTGGCAGAGTTCCAAGATGTTGCATTTTTCTTGTCCTTTGTCAAGCTTCAATACTTTACCTGTTTTGTACAAGCTTCACAGATGGAGACACCCCTATAGTATACACTGGAGCACCTGTGTAGGCCCCCTAATAAAAAGGGTGTTCTTAGTGCTCCAGCGTCCAGATGTGTAAACAGCTGCTGAGTGTCCTCTCCTTACACAGAATCTAGTTTGGATTTCATCCTAGTAACAAACCCATCTACACAACCAAATTATTTTCAGACAAGTAGGCCCTAAAAAATGTTGGCAAATGCATATGGCCAAAACAATGGTGTTTTCTAAGCCGAAAGAAAAATGTTTGATACGAACGAATAATGTGCCCATGAACATGAAAGTTGACATTTTAAACTGGATAACAGTTAAGAAAAGCACATGGAGCAGCACGAACGTAATAAACATAAAAAGAATAGGAACACAGCACAACTACTTACTTTTTTGCAGCACTCTCCGGATCTTTCTGTACTGCTCGTGCTCTCTTAATTTGAGGTCCGACCACCGTTTCCTGAGCTGATCTTTCGATCGATGTACCCTGAAATTCCGCTGCAGACTTTTGACCACTTTCGCCATGATCTTGGCCTTTCGGACATTGGGGTTGGGGTAAGGTCCATACTTCCCGTCATAGTCAGCCTTCTTCAGGATGTCCACCATCTCCAACATCTCCCCAAAGGACATATTTGATGCCTTAAATCATCTCCTTCTGGATCGGGACGTTTCTGGTTTCGGGCTTTCCTCCTCCTCCTCCTCGTTGGTGTAATTATCTGACACCTGCTGTGTCTCCACCATGTGCTCTTACCCACTGCGACGAACGAGAAGGGGCAGGGAATAGAATAGAAATGCAAAATGATGCAGATGGAGGAGGGCCAACGACTCCTGTGTGGGTCCTTAATTTTGGAAGCTCTCAATAAGGGGTTGAGGGGCCAAATAACATGTGCTACCCACATTTGTGACCTCACACATAGTCCTCCTCCTCCTCCTCCTCCAGGTCCTACTCCTCCTCCTCCTCCTCCTCCAGGTCCTACTCCTCCTCCTGCCACATCTCCAACACCAGAGCCACAGCCGGGAAGGAAGCGTGGAAAGAAGACCAGAGAGTGATGGCCCTGGGCTCAGTCTGGTCTGGCAAAAATGAAGGCTCTTGTAGTACCACAGCCTGGGGACACAGATGTCATCTGCTGCTTTCATGATCTCTGGTACTTCTGGACCAGACTGCACTCCCTTAGATATGGACTCCTCAGGCCACCAATTTTGCAGGAAAAGAATTGATGTGTGCCCTGGGGGTCTAAGGCTTTGCCAATGTCTGCTGTTTCTCCAGCGTTGCCTCCCTCTTTGTTTGGTTCTGAGCCCTTAATAAAGGAATTTTTGTTTCAATTATACTCGCCTATGTGTGTTTTCCTTCAAAAAGGACAGTTTGTTTGTGAGGAGGCAGGTACATTTCAAAAATACAATGTGAAATTAACAAGGGACACCAACACCAAGCAACCTCCTTGAGATTAAATAATACAAGATATCAATGGTGTAGTGGTAACTTGACACACAAAACACACACAAAAATATTATGGCGTAAAACCCACAAAAAAAAAAATCAGCCTTGAAAAAAATACAAACCCCCCCAAAAAAAAAAATCAGCCTTGAAAAAAAACAAAACAAAAATAAAACAACAAAAAAAAAATTTGGTCAGATGTGACAAATCAAAATATATTGAGGGAATCACGATAAATAATAAAGAAAGAAGTTTGTGAGAAGTCTGTGTGAATATGAGCAGCAAAACTACTTCATTCTTCTCACATTATAAAGAAGAAGAGAGTGCGCTGTATTAAACAATTTAAAACATTGCAGCGTGACGAAAGTGCTGTATCCATTCCGAACACTAATTTTACCAGACCGAGCTGTTCCGTCTCGGAATTTCTTCTGAGCATGCGTGGGTCGGAATTGGCCATCAGATTTTGTTGTCGGAAAATTTTATAGCCTGCTCTCAAACTTTGTGTGTCGGAAAATCCGATGGAAAATGTCTGATGGAGCCCACACACAGTCGGAATTTCCGACAACACGCTCCGATTGCACATTTTCCATCGGAAAATCCGACCGTGTGTACGGGGCATTACAGTGCGAAGAGACCGAGAGATAATCTCTTTAATAAGTGAAAGGTTTGTTGTGAAGTGCCCACGTTTAGATCTAAGGGCTAAAGGGGCACTCAAAAAATCACAGAAACTAGATATTCGGGCTGCCTTAGGAGCAGTGTCCCGCTGGGGTGCCCCAAATGAGAGGAGTGTGGGATAAACCATGACCTCTATGCCCTTAGGTCAGGGTCAGAGCGGATGATCCTCTGGCTGCCCGAAGTTACTTTCACTCACTTACAACTTGCATGGTGGACGGTTTACCTAATAAGGCCCATCTTTGAGCTATAGGGGGCCAGGGAATGAGTCCACCCAACCAGGTAGTGTTGTGAGGACGTTGCAGTCTGGGACGCACGAGCCCATATGCGCACGGTGGGTCAACTGTCTTTCCCACAATCCCGCTCCTTGTAATCAAGGGTGGGTAGCTTAGGACTATAAATGGTCTTTATGTGGGGCTGTGACATCTCCCCCTGCAAAGCCCTGACAGACTGTCAGCCTGCACTGTGTACCTTTCCTTCCATCGATTGATTCCTGTAGCCCGCGATTTGTCACAGGCCACGGGAAGCAGCTAGTGGATGCAAACCCCATATGTAGGTAACCTTATCGCTTCGCTGTCAAACATATCAAAATACATGTTAAGTGATAGTGTTGTTAGAGGTTCAAGTGCTACAAATCATATCTAAATAATGGTGAGGCTTGGCTGTTAAACATAACCTCCATCACAAAAATGTTAGCCGACTTACAGGTGCAGACCTTAGATTGGGTGCAACTTGTAAAAGGATTACAGATAAACTTAAAAAACCTGAGTACGGACTTTGTGCTATATTTCTATCCATTAGACCAAGAAGATTTCTTATGTGGATGTTCAGATAGCAGTCCGGGCGAGCAAAGGAGGGAGAGCAAAAAAAAAAAAAAACAAAGCAAAAAAAACAAAAACGGGGCAAAAAACATGAGGGGGAGGGAGAAAAGCAGAACAGGTGAATTCCATTACAAAACCGCATAGTGTCAATGGCACCAGAGCCTCTCAAGGCTAAGACAGTATGTAAGGGTAATGAGAGGTAGGCATTATTGAAGGAGGTAGCCGCATGTCAGCTATGGGTCATGAGCGGTATTTCGGCATGTCACTCTTTGTGTAAAGCTTCAAAAGACAACTTGTAATGCTGTCCGTAGTATAATAGCATAGAGATTTAAGCATTCGCAGGAGTCTCAGTGAGGGGTAACGTATGGGAACCAGGTAGAACACAAACTGTAGGTAGCGGCGGACATGCCAACAAGAGGTGCGGGAGAGTTCAAATCGCGGGGCTACTCACAACGTCAGCCGGTGTGGGTTCAGTGCACCGTTTTCTGGGGGGCTGATGAGGGTGAGGATCTCGGTTCACGATCCGTAATGTCGTCTGCGTGTCTCCACGGTTAGTTGGAGGCAGATCTGCGGCGTCTCTGGCGAGAGCGTTGTGTCCCAGGGGTCACTCCTTGGTGTGTGGGGATCCAGGGTTCAGGTTGCATGAACGAACTGTACCATTCAGGGACGGCCACCACCGGGATATTCAGGATGTCACAGAATGCACGCAGATCCATTGGAGTGCGTAGGAGAGCTGTGCGGTTCCCCACTGTTGCTGCCAGGCAGAATGGGTATTTCCATCGATACATAATGTGTCTGTCATGCAAAACGTTGAGAAGGGGCGGAGCTCTCTTCTGTGTTGAAGTGGTATGGCCGACAAATCCTGGAAAATCTGTATGGTAGAGCCTTCATGCTACAGTTGCCTGTGGTTACGAGCTAGGCGTAATATGTACTCCTTTTGAGTGAAACTGACTAGGCAGCACACTATGTCCCTGGGGGGATCCCCGTCTCGGCCTCTGGGTCTAAGGGCCCTGTGGGATCTCTCCATTTCTATGGGGGCGTCTGGGGGTCTACCAAGGAGGGTGTTGCAGATCGCCCACACCGCTGATTGCAATTGGGGGGTATCTACAGTTTACGGTATTCCCCTTATATGGAGATTGCGGCTGCGCCCCTATTGTCAAGATCCTTCATATGACAGTGCATCTCAATGAGGTGCTGTGCATGCGTATCAGTGACTTGCTGTATCTGTTTTATGGCTGTGCCATGTGTCATGGCTGTTGATTCTACAGTCTCTAGGCGGCAGGCTACAGTTTTCAGGTCAGCTTTTAGATCTGATATGGCTGCGGTCAGGGTATTTTTAATATCAAGTGCCACTGACTGCAGGTCTGCCATGCTTAGGAATGGGGATGCCTGTGCAGCATACCTGGTATTGTTCAGATGCTCCCCGGGATCGAGTAGGCTGGGCTGGGTGTGCTGACTCACAGCCTCGTGGCAGAAAAGCTGTGTCGGAGCCTGTGAAGATGCCTGTGTGGAGGCCTAAGTGAGGGTCTGTGCGGCCGCATGCTGAGACCGGAATATCTCAGGAATAGTGCGGCTCAGCTGTGTGGCTTGATCTGCTTGGGAGCGGGCAGCGGGGCCGCTTCTCTCTGCCATCTCCTTGTCTGTGGAACAGTACTGTTCTGCTAATGAGGGCTGATGTGTTCTCCCTGGATGTCAGAGCACGGTCACGGTCTGGTGCCAGGCCACACCCCCCAGCCCATTTTTTTTATATTGTGAAAGATAATGTTACGCCGAGTAAATTGATACCTAACATGTCATGCTTCAAAATTGCGCCCACTCATGAAATGGCGACAAACTTTTACCCTTAAAAATCTCCATAGGCGACGTTTAAAACATTCTACAGGTTGCATGTTTTAAGTTACAAAGGAGGTCTAGGGCTAGAATTATTGCTCTCACTCTACCGATCACGGCGATACCTCACGTGTGTGGTTTGAACACCGTTTTCATATGCGGGTGCTACTCACGTATGCTTTTACTTCTGCTTTTACTTCTTTTTACTTCTACTTATTTTTTTTCTTATTTATTTTACCTTTTATTTTTTATTTTTACACTGTTCTTTTAAAAAAAATGGTATCACTTTTATTCCTATTACAAGGACAGTAAACATCCCTTGTAATAGAAAAAAAGTATTACAGGACCTCTTAAATATGAGATCTGGGGTCAAAAAGACCTCATATTTACACTAAAATGCAATAAAAATAAAAAAATGTTGTCATTTGAAAAAAAAAAAAAAGCCCTTTAAGAGCTATGGGCAGAAGTGACGTTTAGACGTCACTTCTGCCCTGCAATGGTATGGAGACGGGTGGGGGCCATCTTCGCCTCACTCGTCTCCATACCACACACAGATGATGACCCGATCGCTTCCGCCACTGATAAAAGTGATCTCGCAGTGAATTCGCTGCAGAGACCACTATTATCGGAAACCGGACCACCTGCTGAAGAAGAGGATACCAGGGTTATGGCAGCTAGCTGCTGCCATGACAAAGATATCCCTCTTCAAACAGCCGACGTATATTGGCTTGCGGTAGTCAGAAGTGGTTAATAGGTAAGGGGGTCTGGGTAGTAAGAATAAAAGTTAATGAAAAGCAGAGTGAAGGACTATAGAGAAAGTGCTAAGGCTGTATTTTAGGGACAGGACAGTTAGTAGAGGAATAAACTGGGATGGAAAGGGTGTCAGCCAAACGGCTGCATTGAATGTCCAGACCTGAGACCAGAGGTTAAAGGACATGTAGTGCAGATTTATGGACAGGACAGATGATAAAAGAAGGTGAGAGTTATTGTGAACAGGAGAACTGGTGCTGACTTACGATTGTGCAGGGAAGGTAAAGAGACTGTACAATGCTGGAAGTGAGATGAGCCGGACAAAGTGAAAGTGAATAACAAGGAAAACTGAAGTGACCTGGGAAGGAGAACAAGCAGAAACTGAAGCGACCTGGGAAGGAGAACAAGCAGACAGTGGGAGGGGAGTGCCACCTGTCCGAGATTCACCGGAAAGTCCGGGTTTTGAATCATGTGTCCGGGTTTCAGTTCCCCAGAAACCCGGACACATTTTTTCAGACATGAATGTAGTTCGAAACAGAGCCTGACAGGAGGGTGATGGGGAGCTTTGCACGCTGCATTACTATTCTCTTTGGAGCACCCAAAAGGTGTCCCAGGTCAGTTATCCTATAAAGCAGGGGTCTCCAAACTTTCTAAAAAAAAGGGCCAGTTTATTGTCCTTTATGGCAGGAGTGGACATTTTCCTGGCATCAGTGGGAGTAAACATCACCACAATTGGTATTAGTGGGAGGAATAGTGCCCCTTCATTGGCATCATTGGCAGGAATTGTATTGTGTTGGTGTCAGCGGGAGAAGTGGTGCCCCATTGTTGGTGTCAGTTGGCAGAATAGTGTCTCATATCAGTGGGAGGAATAGTGCTCTAAGGGCTGGATAAAGGCAAGAAAAGGGCCACATCTGGCCCCCGGGCTGCAGTTTGGAGACCACTGCTATAGAGTATATTAAAAAAAGAAGAACAAAAAATTGCTGTGCGCCACTAAAGTGTTCGGGTTTGATGTGAAGATAAAGTGGCAACCCTAACCACTATGGGTGAAGACTGGCCTTTGTGCAAGGATTGCTTTAGCCATCTCTGAAGTTACTGGGCTCTTATCATCATGTACTGGCATGCTCAACAGCTGTCGGGTATACTTGCTTGCCCAAAACTGTCATTGCCGTTGGTATGGGACATCGCCACTGTATATTCCTCACTGTCAATGGATGAGTATGTCCTTGTGATACTGGGTGAGTCTGATCTATCAACAGATACTAAGATTCAGGCTGCTCTGCCACTCTCAAATGCACTTGATTGCAGCGATAGAGCGTTCCTTCAATATCCACAAGATAGGAGCATGGTGCAACCTTTTGCAGACAAGTACAGTACCTATTCTCCAGTGGCCTGTTCGATCTCCAGGTAATAGTTTCATACAGATTAGTTCCCCAATATTCAATTCTGGCAAATCTCTGGCTGATGTGTCATATCGTGCCTTTAACACTTGTCTCTTAACCACTTCCCGACCGGCGCACGCCGATGTACGTCAGCAGAATGGCACGGCTGGGCAAATGGACTTACAGGTACTTCCATTTGAAATCCCCGCCGTGCCATTGCGTGCGCGCCGCTCCGTAAGTCGGGTCGCGGGTCCCGCGGACTCGATCGCCATGGGGAGAGGACGAACGGGGAGATGCTGATGTAAACAGCATCTCCCCGTTCTGCCTAGTGACAAGTGTCACTGATCACAGCTCCCTGTCATCGGGAGCAGTGATCAACGTAGTCACACACACAGCCTATCCCCCCTACAGTTAGAATCACTCCTCTAGGACATACTTAACCCCTCCCCGCCCCCTAGTGGTTAACCCCTTCACTGCCAGTGTCATTTACACAGTAATCAGTGCATTTTTAATCGCACTGATCGCTGTATAAATGAAAATGGTCCCAAAAATGTGTCAAAAATTTCCGACATGTCTGCCATAATGTCGCAGTCACAATAAAATCGCTGATCGCCGCCATTACTAGTAAAAAAAAAAATAATTAATAAAAATGCCATAAAACTATCCCCTATTTTTTAAATGCTACTTTTGCGCAAACCAATCAATAAACGCTTATTGCAATTTTTTTTACCAAAAATATGTAGAAGAATATGATCAGCCTAAACTGAGGAAAAAAAATGTTTTTTTATATATTTTGGGGGGATATTTATTATAACAAAATGTAAAAAATAATGCGTTTTTTTTCAAAATTGTCGCTCTTATTTTGTTTATAGCGCAAAAAATAAAAATCGCAGAGCTGATCAAATACCACCCAAAGAAAGCTCTATTTGTGGGAAAAAAAGGACGTCAATTTTGTTTGAGAGCTACGTTGCATGACCGCGCAATTGTCAGTTAAAGTGACGCAGTGCCGAATCGCAAAAAGTGCTGTGGTCAAGAAGGGGGTAAAATCTTCCGGAGCTGAAGCAGTTAATCATTAACTTTTCTGTAACACCTTGTATGACAGAGGGTTCAAGAAGCCTATTTGCTAATGGTAAGGAGTTCTTTAATCTCCTTGACATTAGTCTTTGTGCGGGACTACTATCCATGCCTTCAGTCAGAGTATTTCTCCAAAGTAAAATGGCCTTCCATGGGTCTTTACTTTGTGCTTTCTTGCATAAATTTTTAACAATCTTTACAGCTGATTTAGCTTTGCCATTAGCCTGTGGATGATGTGGTGAGGAAGTAACATGCTCAAACTCCCATTCAATGGCAAATTTTCTGAATTGTAGGCTTGCAAACTGAGGGCCATTGTCAGAGATTACTGTATCTGATTGGCCATGACGTGCAAACTGATCCTTACACCCTTTAATTGTAGCTTCAGTGGATAAGTCGGGAAGAAGGTCTATTTCCCAGAAGTCTAAAAAATGATTGACTAATAGCAGGTATTCCTTGCCTGCATAGTTGAATAAGGCCATACTGATAATCTGCCATGGACGTGTAGGTATCTCATGTGACATCATGGTTACTTTTTATTGTAAATGGACATATTCATAGCAGGTGGGACAATTACTGACAAAGTCTTTGATTTCACCATGCATGTTGGGCCAGTAAAGAGTATCACTAGTAGGAATGAGCTTGATGTTCGGGTCGAAGAGCCGAAGAGCGAACATTATGGGGTGTTTGCGGCAAATGTGAGTGCTGCGGAATGCCCCATAATGCATTGCGAGATCGCAGTGCATTGCTGTACGATGATTGGCCAAAGCATGCACCTGATCTGCATGCTTTGGCCAATACCAGCGCCCTCTGCTAAGAGAGCCATAATTGGCCAAAGGCAGGGTGCCTTTGGCCAATCATGGCTCAGGGGGACTAAGTCCACGCCCCACACTATATAAGGCTGCTTACACAGCGGCCCTGTGTAGTGTTGTTGGTGTGGACAGAGAGATAGCTCGAGTTAGATTAAGCAGGCAGGTTATTCAGTTAGTGGCAGTGTATTTGATATAGATTATATATATATATATATATATATATATATATATATATATATATATATATATATATATATATATATATATATATACACATATACACATACACACATACATACAGTATCTCACAAAAGTGAGTACACCTCTCACATTTTGTAAATATTTTATGATATAATTTTATGTGACAACACTGAAGAAATGACACTTTGCTACAATGTAAAGTAATGAGTGTACAGCTTGTATAACAGTGTAAATTTGCTGTCCCCTCAAAATAACTCACCACACAGCCATTAATGTATAAACCACTGGAAACAAAAGTGAGTACACCCCTAAGTGAAAATGTCCAAATTGGGCCCAAAGTGTCAATATTTTCTGTGGCCACCATTATTTTCCAGCACTGCCTTAACATTCTCGGGCATGGGGTTCACCAGAGCTTCACAGGTTGCCACTGGAGTCCTCTTCCACTCCTCCATGACGACATCACAGAGCTGGTGGATGTTAGAGGCCTTGCACTCCTCCACCTTCCATTTAACCACTTGCCGACTGCCTAACGCAGATACACTGCTGCAGAATGGCACGGGCAGGCAAAATCACGTATCTGGTACGTGATCTGCCTCCCGCGGGCGGGGGGCGCAGCGCGCCCCTCCCCGGTGCCCGAGGCGGTCGGCATCGTTAGGGGAGAGATCCGAGATGAGGGGGAGGCCACTCATTCGTGGCCACCCCCTCGTGATTGCTCCCAACGAATGACAATCTTCCTCTGTCTCTGTAATGTAGGCAGAGGAAGTGATGTCATCTCTCCTCGTGTCGGTCTTTTTTGTCCCGGTGCTGAGGAGAGAAGACATCCAAGTAAGTGCACCAACACTACACTTACAGTAGAACACTCTAGGCACACTTTTCACCCCCCATCGCCCCCCCCCCCCGATCACCCCCCTGTACCCCCTGTCACAGTGACACCAATAGCAATTTTTTTTTTTTACTGATTATTGCATTGGTGTCAGTTTGTGACAGTTATAAGTGGTAGGGCAGTTAGTGTTAGCCCCCTTTAGGTCTAGGATACCCCCCTAACCCCCCCTAATAAAGTTTTAACCCCTTGATTTCCCCCCGTCGCCAGTGTCACTAATTTTCATTTTTCTGATCGCTGTATTAGTGTCACAGGTGACGCTAGTTAGGGAGGTAAGTATTTAGGTTCGCCGTCAGCGTTTTATAGTGTCAGGGACCCCCATATACTACCTAATAAAGGTTTTAACCCCCTGATTGCCCCCTAGTTAACCCTTTCACCAGTGATCACCGTATAACTGTTACGGGTGACACTGGTTAGTTAGTTCCCTGATCGCCCGGCGGTGATACACCTCCCTTAGTGGTATAGTATCTGAACGGATCAATATCTGATCCGATCAGATTTATACTAGTGTCCCCAGCAGTTTAGGGTTCCCAAAAACGCAGTGTTAGCGGGATCAGCCCAGATACCTGCTAGCACCTGCGTTTTGCCCCTCGGCCCAGCCCTGCCCAGCCCACCCAAGTGCAGTATCGATCGATCACTGTTACTTACAAAACACTAAACACACATAACTGCAGCGTTTGCAGAGTCAGGCCTGATCCCTGCGATCGCTAACAGTTTTTTTGGTAGCGTTTTGATACAGTCGCTAACAGTCAGGAGCTTTTTTACCTGTGAGTCTCACTAGTGTACCACTAAATTTAGAGCCCAAAATGGCAAATCAAAGGTACACTAGTGAAGAGGCCTACACGCTTCTGAGCATGACAGATAGTGAAGAGGAAGTCACTCATCTGTCAGATTCAGTCTCAGAATACGATCCTGTAGGGGATGCAGGCTGGAGCAGAAATCTGATTGCGGGGAGGATGTTGACGTGATATGTCAGAGCGTGGGGAGGGCCTGTCAGTGTCGCTGGTGTGTGGGAGCTGAGGCGGGATGGTCGGACCGAGCGGCGTGAACTCAGAGCAGGGTGAGAGCCTGCAGAGGGAATGACAAAGGAAGCCCCGGGACAGACCTCCACACACTGCATCACTTCAGTACTACTGCAGCTGCCGGGAGAAGCTGGAGGCTAACGGTTCCTCCACGTGGGAAGCTCGTTCCTGTGTAGCTGGACGAATGTTACTCCCCCTGTGAGATTCCCCCCTCCCTGCAGCCCTTCTCACATTCCTACAAGCCATTTGGAGCTGACATTGGTATGAGAGAAGACAGGAGAAGAAAATAGGAAAGGAGGTGGAGCGTACAAGCAGCTTGTGATACCGGTGAACCAGGACGTCTCTGGCACGGTGCAATCAACAGCTGAGCACGATATCCTGCAGAAAACAAGTGTTTGTCTCAGGACATCTCTGGAGGAATGGAGATAAGATCATTCCAAGGTATGAAAATTAACCCTCTCTTACCTCAAAGAACAGCAGTACCATGCCTTTGAAAGTTATAAAGTATATCTAAAGCTACTTAAAGATACTACAAGAGACTGTTCTAAATAATTATCTCCACTGAGTGTATGGTACATTTTTATGGCACATTATAAATTCTCCTGTCTACCTCTCTGTCTGTGCTAAGCAATCTTAAAGAGATTGGGATGGACATTGGGTTGGAAAACTATTAAATACAATTAAATATAACACACGCTAGCATACTTCAACAGACCCCTGAAAAAGAATATACCATCACAACAGAGGTGTTCCCCCAGCTCTTAGGGGGTCTAGCGGGGCATTCTGCTACCCAAGCCCCTCTGGTTAAATACAAGCCGTAGCGCTGGGTAAATAAAGAGGAAGGGGAAAAGATAAAAGGAGGTAATATGAGAGGTCGATCACAAAAGCAGCTGAACCCAAAACCCCAAGAGAAAGCCTAAATTCCAGCACAATCCAGAAATATCTTAAAGACGTTAGTACAAAAAGTCCAGGATTGGATAAGAAACAAACAGGAACAAAAGAAAAAAAGAAAGAACTGGCGAAACAAAAGGGGGAACCGGGGGAGAATCCCAGGGAAGACTTGGAGCAGGCAAGAGTGCCTGATTGCAGCGAGATGGAAGAGCAGAGAAACAACGCGCTAATCCCAACCAAGTCAGAAATGCTAGAAATGTTTTCCAAGTTAGAAAACTCTATAAAGTCAGAGATATTGAGCATGCGGACTGACATGGGCCACCTGCTGCAAAGAGTAGAGGTGGCAGAGGAAGCATCAGGAAACCAGGCTAAAGAAATACTAGAATTAAAATCACAGATGAAGAAAATGCAGAGCGATTATCGCACCCTGTTATATAAAGTAGAAAATCAAAGTCGTCGCCAAAATTTGCGGATTAGATCTCTACCCGAACAACTGAATGAAGATCTGGTGATCAAAATGAAAAAAAATCTTTAAACCAATCCTGGGCAGACGGGAGGATGAGGCCCTAAAGATAGACAGGGTACATAGGATTAGAAAGCCCCCAAACCTGAGACAAGACGTACCCAGAGATGTAATCATTAAATTCCACTCATATGAAGATAAAGAAAAAATCTGGAGGGGACTTCGGGGAGCCCCCCCAGTTTGTTTTGAGAGTACGCAATTACAAATATTCTCGGATTTATCGGCAGGGACTCTGGCGTGGAAAAGACAGTTAAGACCGCTGCTTGATCAACTAAGAAAGTCCAACATAAAGTACAGTTGGGGATTTCCTTCATCCCTAGTAGTCCTGAAAGAAGGAAGATCGATTAGGCTGAGGTTCCTGGAAGACCTCCAGGACTTTTGTGAAAATTTGGGCATTCCCGTACCGGACATTCCCAGTTAAAGGATGTAAGGACTCTCATTTTCTAGACTCCAGAGTGGAGCTCGTTTTTGGACTGGGGAGTAAATTGGTATAGGGTTATCTCTTCCTCAAATTATAAATTATAATGAATATGATTTGGGATGGTGGGGGGGTGGGGGGGACTAATACAGGTAAAATGGGATGCTGGTGTGGGGGGTCACGGGGAAGGGCATTGTATGGTTCGGATCACCCGTCCCGGCCCCCAACCCCCACCCGCTTGTTGCGGGGGTGGGGGGGCACCGGTGGCCGCGGTTTAGAGTCACACCCTGGGTATGGAAGCATGTGGCACGGGATCAGTTGAGATCCAAGGCTACAGGCTTAGGGCCGGACCGAGGCTGGGGATGGAGGGAGGGGAGTTGGGGAGATTTAGGGAGGGAGGGTTTGGGGAGGGAGGGGGAGGGCGTTTTTTTATCCTGCTGGGATGTGAACAAATTCCCTTAGTAAGGTTGTTGATGTTAGGCAGACAAAACCCCTCGATAGATCAAAAAAAATGACAGAGTTAAACTTTTTATCATACAATGTGAAGGGCCTGAACTCTCCGGTTAAGAGACACAAAGTGTTAGAAGAGCTACATCATTACAGAGCAGATGTGGTATTCCTCCAGGAGACTCACCTTGCCCTGGATACAAGTATTAGGTTTTACTCTCCCACTTTTCCTGTCTGGTTTTATAGTGATTCTCCCATAAGGAGAGCTAAGGGGGTTGCAATTGGGTTTTCAAGGTCGGCTAATTTCACCCTGATTAATAGATTAACGAACCCCAAGGGTCGCTATCTGTTCTTGAAGGGTAAGTTGGGGGGAAAAATAATTACTCTCGCTAATGTTTATTGTCCGAACAAAAACCCGACCATATTCTTGAAGCAGGTGCTGGACAACTTGATGGAGTTTAAGACAGGGGAGGTAGTCCTGGCAGGAGATTAAAATTTTTGCCTTAATCCTGTTTTGGATAGTACGTCCCGGGCACAGGGGACAAGTAAGGTTCAACTAAAGAAGATTGGGCGTAAGCTGCATCAATGCCACATTATGGACGTGTGGAGAGTGCAGCATGCAAAAGTAAATGACTATACCTTCTTCTCCTCTGTGCACGGGATGTACTCAAGACTAGATTACATTATGACTGATCACAGTTTACTGGATTTGGTGGAGGAAACCAGAATAGAAATAACCACGCTATCGGACCATGCGCCGATCTCAATGAGGATTAGGTTACTGGGGTCCCAAAGACAACCATTCTCATGGAAACTAAACAAAAATTTACTAAAAGACGACAAAACGGCAGAAATAGTACAGACAGAGATCAATTTTTTTTTAAGGCTAATGAAATAGGAGAAATAGCTTCCTCTACACTTTGGGAGGCCTTCAAGGCATATATTAGGGGGATCCTTATATCTATTGGGGCAAAGGAAAAAAAAAGAGAGATTAAAAAAAAGGGGAAAACTTATAGAGGAAATACACTTACTGGAACAAGAACATAAAAAACATAAGGGACACCATCAGGAAAGCTTCCATAAGCTGACCATTAAAAGGGAGGAGTTAAGAGACAGTCTGGAACTGGATTCGAGGAGGGCCCTAAATAAAATAACAAGAGATAGATACTTTTGAGGAAATAAGTCAAGCAAGCACCTCGCAAGGTTATTAAAAAGGAAAAGAGACCCGAACTTTATTGAGAAAATCCAAAATAAAAAGGGTGCGGTAGTATCTACAACTAAAAGTATAGCAGAAGAGTTCAGGAAATACTATGAGGCACTCTACACTGTAGGACAAAAGGGACACCCAGAACAGATAGAGGATAGGAGGGTGGAAGAATTCCTGAACGAAGCAGGGGTGTCAGGGCTGTCAGAGGGAGACAGGACTGACATGGATAGACCCATAACTGAAGCAGAAGTCTACTCCGCATTAAAGGATTCCCCTGCGGGAAAGAGCCCAGGCCCAGACGGGTTTACTACTTTTTTTAAAAAAAATTATAAAAAAACCTTGGTGCCAAAGCTCTGCCATTACTGGAACAATCTGGGTACCAAATGCGTAATGGGAGAGGACTCCTTATCTGCAACTATTACCCTGATACTAAAAGAGGGAAAAAATAGTATGTTGTGCTTCAGCTATAGGCCTATTGCCCTCCTAAATGCGGATACCAAATTATATGCCAAGGTTATGGCGGTCAGGCTGAAGGATAAAATGACGACTCTGGTACATCCAGACCAAGTGGGTTTTTTTCCGGGAAGAGAGGGGAGGGACAATGGAGTGCGTTCATTGCTCCTTCTCGAGTCTACCAAGTCTGGTGGGTCCCCAGCTCTATTCCTGTCGATGGATGCCGAGAAAGCATTTACAGGGTAGACTGGGGACTCTTAAATTCAATAAAATACGTACATCAAGTAAGCATAAAAGCAAGCAATCAATCAAACAGGCAGGTAGTGAGAGTGTGTAAACTTCACCCAGAGATGTCAGCGCCGCTACACAGGAAATGATGAATACTTCCTGGAAGTATTCATCATTTCCTGTGTAGCGGCGCTGACATCTCCGGGTGAAGTTTACACACTCTCACTACCTGCCTGTTTGATTGGTTGCTGTTATGCTTACTTGATGTACGTATTTTATTGAAGGGGGGTTGCTGTCTTTTTGTGTGGAAGGGGTTTTAGTCAATAAACGGGATTACGCTATGTGCACTTTTCTCTCCGTTTTTTTATTTAATACGAGCCCTGAAAATCTGTGACCCTGATTGATGTGATGTTGACAACAAACTGCTGACAAAGAGTGATTATTCTGAATGCTTTATTGCTCCCCATTTCTGGTGAGTTTAACCCCCTAGGGGGAGAGTGTTTTGGCACCGGGTGGATTTCGTAGTGATCGGTGGAAGGTGCATGCAGAGGATTGTTTTCATGATCACCTGATTATTACTTCTTTGAACTACACCCTGAACTTTACATCACTACCCTATATAAGGGACTTTCTCCTAAGGGACTTTTCTGTTAGAGGATTTTCCTTTACATGTGTTGTTGGCCACATGTTGCAATTGCTCAACATTAGCGCTGTCTAGTGTGATGATGTAGTCCAATTTTGGATTATTTTATAACACAGTCTTTTCATTTATGTTATTCCCTTTACTGATTTCTTTTGTGCTTTGGACATCTTTTTTGCTATTTGGGTACAAGGATAAGCCATATAATAGCTACGGCATCATTATCTGTAATAGTAAATCTACAAGAATGGGTCCACCAGCATCCCATAAAAACAAAAAAACATATAGCACATGTGACAAGTAATGCTAATAAGCAAATAGTAAATGTTCTATTTTTCTTGTTCCTTGGAGAGTGAGGGGGGAAAAAGAATTTGACATGTTACTTCACCAGTCTTGGGAATAGGTGGGGGGCTAGAGTCTCTGGGGAAGTTGCTGTTGAAAAAGAGTTCCATTGATCCATTTGTGGCTGTGTGTCTTTTCCAGTGTTCAGGGTGCTTTCTTTAGCCTTGATGCATGGATCCATTGTGGGCTCTGGTCAGTCAGGACTGCTGTTCCGGAAACCTTCAAGACCTCAAAAGGTCCTTGGAAGATCAGAGTGTGTGTCTTCTTGCTGCTAGTTGCTTGACGAACACCCTGTCTCTGGGTAGAGAAGGATGTGTTGGTTCTGTGAAGAGGGAAGGAAAGTTGACAGCTACCTTGTCATAATTTTCTGTAAGGCTACTTACCAGGTTTTTCACGTACTCTTCCTGTAAAGAATATAGGTTAGGTTGCTCTCCTATTTCTGTCTATTTCCTCTGTGCTGGTTTTCCTATTAATATCTCATAAGGGCATAAGCCGTTTCTGGAATGGGGTGTGGTACAGATTTGGAAAAGTATTGCGGGAAGAAAAGCTAACCAGTTTCACAAAGTTCCTCCTGTCGCTTTCTTTAGTTTGTTTTTAATATTTCTGTTCATCCTTTCTACTACTCCTGCACTCTGGGGGTGATAAGGGATGTGTAGTTTCCATTGAATACCTAACAAATCAACCTATCAGCAAGTGCATTCCCTTTTGCTATTTCTGTTTTGTCATATGAGTGCCCGCGAACCTTAATGTGGCAAGGAAGAAGGAGCGCTTTCAATAAAGCGTCCACATGCTATATGTGTAAACATTCACATCCTGTCCTTCAAAGAGCTGACATGCTCTAGTAAGAGCAATTAGTTCTGCTTGTTGCCCTGAAGTTACTTGCAGTGGTTTACTTTCTAAGATAATGTCTTGGAGCATGACAACTGAGTAACCAGTCTTCTATGTGTAATCGTCAGGACGTGTACAGCTACCTTCTACAAACACATGTAGGTAATCAAGGTTTAAATCAGAATGTGTTGAAGTAGATTCTAAAAGCTGTTGATTACAGTCATGTTGAGGAATGGGATCAGTTTCTGAAAGATGCAAGAGAGAGTGTAGAAATCGGACTTGTGGTGTTGTCTCTGAGCATGATTTGATTTCAAGGTTCTGTGTGTTAAAGAGTATAACTTCATAGCCACTTGTACGTTGTGCTGTCATGTGCTGAGTACTCATGTTCTGCATAAGGTGAACTACCGAATGTGTTGTGTATAATGTTGTATGTCCTCCCAATGTGATTTTGGATGCCTCCTTTACAGCCATTGCACAAGCCGCGAGAGCTTGGAGACAAGAGGGCATCCCCTGAACCTGCACGGGTAATTTCTTTGACAGATATGCAACTGGTCTCAAAACCCCAACGCTGGACCTGAGACTACACAATATAAACAGAATGGTTTATTATGGTCAGGTAGACCCAATGCAGGTGCCCTTGAGAGGGGCGCAGTGAGGGTGGCAAATGCTTGTAGCATTTCCTCAGTCCAATTAATCATGTTTGGAGAGCCCAACAATGTAGCTGCTCTAAGGATGGAATCTCAGTGTGAGCAATCAGGTATCCATTGTCTGCAGTAGACAATCGAGCCAAGGAAGGAGAGAAGCGCGGTTTTCTCCTTCGGGGACTCAGGCATGTAAATGCTTTGACCTGAGCCGGTGACACCAAGCATTCCCCTTGTTTGATTATACACCTCAAGTTCTCAACCTGCAACCTGCACCACTGGATCTTTTTGCAAGGGGCCAAGTGACCTTCTGAGGCGAGGTGATGTAAAAGGTGCTCAGAATTGGACTCACAGCATCCCTGGCTCTCACTACACAGCAGTAGGTCATTTACATATTGGAGCAGTATGGAACCCTGAGGAGGTGTCCAGCCATCAAGGGATCATTTCAATACCATAGAGAAGGCTGCTGGGCTGTCAACAAATCCTTGTGGGAGCCGTGTCCAGGTCAATTGACCCGGTCCCCAAACAAAACCAAAGATCCTTTGTGAGTCCTCCCCAACCGGTACACACAAAAAAATGTGTTCCATGGACTAACTATTTCCTTTAGTATGCCTTCCTTTTTGTATTCTTCAATCAATGGTGAAATGCCCTGCCGTTTTTCTTCTGTAAGGGGATATTGTTTTTGGAAGTGTGGTATTGTGTTGGGTTTGAAAGTAGGAGAGTAAGGTGTACAATTAAGATGTCCTACAGAGGTTTTGTCCTTAGCCCAAATTGGATGATTTTCAATATTTTCAATACCTCCTCCCAATCTTCCACGGAACATGGTCCCGATGATCCCAAACCTGAAAGATGCAACTGATGTTTGCACATTTTCCCAAAAAGGATCGACACAATTTGCCCCACAAGTGCCTTTTACAAAATCATAGGGGGAAGGTTGGTCCCGCTCACCTTCGGGAACTTCCTTCCCTAACTTATTTTGCATACATATTTCACAATATCCTTAATGTCACAATGTACTAAAGACCTGGGACAGACCTGATATGAGTCTCCCCTTTTTAGTAATAATACTTATTACTCCTTTTATGCCCCGTACACACGGTCGGATTTTCCGATGGACAATGTCCGATCGGAGCGTGTTGTCGGAAATTCCGACCGTGTGTGGGCGCCATCGGACATTTTCCATCGGATTTTCCGACACACAAAGTTGGACAGCAGGAGATAAAATTTTCCGACAACAAAATCCGATCGCGTCAATTCCGACCGTGTGTGGCCTGTTCCGACGCACAAAGTGCCACGCATGCTCAAAAGAAATTCCAACACGGGACAGCTCGTTCTGGTAAACGTAGCGTTCGGAATGGATACAGCACTTTCGTCACACTGCAATGTTCAAAATGGTTTAATACAGCGCACTCTCTTCTTCTTTATAATGTGACAAGAATTAAGTAGTTTTGCTGCTCATATTCACACACACTTCTCACAAACTTATTTCGTTACTATTTATCGGGATTCCCTCAATATATTTTGATTTCTCACATCTGACAACATTTTTTGTTTTTTTTGGACTTTAATGTAGATTCTTTTTTTGTGTTTATCTTTTTTTTTTTTTTTTTGGTGATTTTGATTTGTATTCCCGAAAATGTTTGTGTGTGTTTTTGGTGACAAGTTCCCACAACACCATTGATATGTTGTTCTATTTAATCTGTAGGAGATTGTTTGGTGTTGTTGTCCCTTGTTAATTTCACATTGTACTTTAGAAATGTACCTGAATCGTCACCAACAAACTGTCCTTTTTGGATGAAAACACACACAGGAGAGTATAATTTACCCAAAAAAATTTTAGTAAGGGCTCACAACTAAACAAAGAGGGAGGCAACGCTGAAGAAACTGCAGAAGTGGGTGAAGCCTGGGACCCCCAGGGCAGACATCAATTATTTAAAAGCAAAATTGGTGGCCTGAGGAGTCCATATCATAAGGGAGGGCAGTCTGGTCCAGAAGTCCCAGAGATCCGGAAAGCAGCAGATGACATCTGTGTCCCCAGGCTGTGGTCATACGAGAGACTGCATCTTCTGTCAGACCAGACTGAACCCAGGGTCATCACTCTCAGGTCTTCCTTCCACGCTTCCTTACAGGCTTTGGCTGTGGTGGTGGAGTTGTGGCAGCAGGAGGAGGAGGAGGAGGAGGATCGTCCCTCTCAATGACATCTGTCTTGTGTGTCAGTTCCCCAGTCTCCCCCTTACGAAGGACTTTATAAATCAGGTCCTCAGAGATCTTGCGTTGACCCTCCTGCATGCCCTGCAATTTTGTGGCAGCCATGCAGGCAAAGGCCTCTTCAGGACTGGGGAAGGCTCTGAGGGATGCAGAAGCCTCCTGGATCAGCCTGTATGCTGAATCCTGCACGGGACTCGGAGTGGCCTTCCTGGCTCGTTTATATGGCAGGCGGAGGGGAGGGACCTGAGACTCAGTCAGGCTGCGACTTGTCCCAGGCTTCTCTTGGCTGCCACTTAGCCCCGCCTCCTCCTGGCTGCCACTAATCCCCGCCTCCTCCTGGCTGACACTAATAATCCCCGCCTCCTCCTGACTGCCACATTCCACAGCCTCCTCCTGGCTGAGGTCTTCCTGTGTATGAAAAAGGGACATAGTTTTAGTTTTTTATTGATCAATCACACACAATTTTCACCTCCTGACTGCTGCAAATTGAATGTTAACAAATATAACAGACTATCCTTCTGAGCCCAGCAGTTTTCATTCTTTTCCCAATTTTGGGTGCCCACTACTGTCTATTGATATGTAAAACACTTTCAATCAGCAATTAGTGATCAATAATAACATCTAGTAAACATAATTTCTTTATTGCCCAGAAATCTGTTGAAGAATGCTATACCTGACTCCAGCTGGGCTCCTCCACTTCTTCCTGGCTGGAAGGCCCAGGTTGGACATCGGAAGCCTCAGCTGGGGTGGAAGGAAGCGTGGAAGGAAGAGTAGAGAGGGATTCCCTGACTTCAGTGTGGTCTGACAGAAATCGCAGTCTCTCATAGTACCACAGCCTGGGGACATAAACGTCATCTGCTGCAGCTCCGGACCTCTGGGAATCTGTGACCTTCTTGCGCTCCCTAAGATAAGTGCTCCTCAGGCCACCAATTTTAGCTTTCAAATAAGGGATGGTTGCTGTGGGGACCACCGGCTTCACCAACTCCAGCAGTTTCTCCAGCGCTGCCTGCCTCTTCTGTTTGTGATTATAGTGGGGGTGTCTCACTTGCCACAGACAGGGCAGCTCCCTGTACTTGTCTATGAACAGGGGCAGGAAATTGTGGTTGTTGAACCCATCCATTTTCTCTGTAAGACACAACACAAGACAAAGCCTAATGTCAGGCCAAACTCCCCTAATCTTGTTACAATATAGGCTTCCATTTCGAAGCAGTATAGGCCCAAGTTTAGATCCTACCTTCGTTAGCACGATCGGCGTCTCCGATGCTCCTTCCTCCGCTCACAGATCGTACGTAAGACGCGCGCGTTACAATTTATACACACTGCGCATGCGTATAACTCCGCCCGCCCCTGACGTTCTTTCTAGTCTATTCCCCGCCCTTTTTCGTTCGGCGCAGTGGGGGAAGAGCACATGGCGGATAGACAGCAGGATCCACATCCCTTGATCCCCCCTGATGGCAGCTAGCACATGTTGACATTGGGAAATTTGTGTGCATCTTCCAAATTTGGCTTTTCCAGGGGTGATTTCCCCCCATCTGAACGCAATATCAAACACAGTTCCTAAATACTCATGTCTGATATTGCCTTCCAGTTCTACCAAATGTGAACTTTGTAAGATCAAGATTTGTGTCTTTCTTGTGGGTTTTACACAGGCCTGTTTTCTATAAAATGCACATTTTGATTTTGGATAATGACACCACAAAAATTGTTATACAACAAACATGTTGGTTTGTCAGAAAAACCTTGGGTAAATGCACATGTGATTGTGCAGGTATTAAAAAGATTGTTCATCAAGAATGTGTGGATTATTGTCTCACGCTACAACACTTTTGGGGTGATGTAATTGTTGTTTTATGAGAAAATGGGGGTTATTTCCTAAGGGGAAATCCACTTTGCACTACAAGTGCAGTTGCAAGTGCACTTGTAGTGAAAAGTGTCTTTGCATTTAGTAAATAACAGCCAACAGTGCTTTGTATAAGGTTACACAATCACGACATTTTCTGCACTCCACACATTTCTGTCAGGGTCAGCTCAAACAAACATAAGCAGTAAATGTCCACAAAGAAGAGCCTGGGGGGAGATGCCTGTCGAGAACTTGAGGTCCTGCAGGCTTCTCCCTGTGGCCAAATACCACAAAGTAGCGACCAACCTCTGCTCCGGAGTGATGGCTTGCCTCATGCAGGTATCCTGCCTGCTAATATAAGGGGTCAGCAAAGCCAACAAACGGTGAAACACGGGGTCCGTCATCCTGAGAAAGTTCCTGAAATCATCAGGATTATTCTCACGGATCTCACGGAGCAAAGGCATATGAGAGAACTGGTCACGATGGAGCAACCAATTCTTGGTCCATGAACTCCTCCCCACCCTGTTCATGGACTGGACTTGTGTCAAGGTCAGGACCCCAACACCAAGCCCCCGCACAGCACGAACTGTACGAGGAGTACGCATACGAAACATGGCTAGAAAACGGTCGGCTGCTCAGAACGAAGTAACAGAATGCACTGAAGAACAGCAAGGCCTGTGAAGAGCGACCTGAAAAACAGCAACGAGCAGGCAAGATCACACAGAAAACTCTGATACGAACTGACTGCACGCACTGAAGAGCAGATACAAACCCACAAGCACAAACTGAACAGCAGAAAACGATCTGAAAGCCACGAGTCTGAAAAAGCGCGAATCGTCTCTCACCAAACTTTTACTAACACGAGATTAGCAAAAGGAGCCCAAAGGGTGCCGCGCTTGGTTCTGAACCGGCCTTTTCTAGTCTCGTCGTACGTGGTGTACGTGACCGCGTGGTTGTCGATCGGAAATTCCGACAACTTTGTGCGACCGTGTGTAAGCAAAACAAGTTTGAGCCAACATCCGTCGGAAAAAATCCTAGGATTTTGTTGTCGGAATGTCCGAACAAAGTCCGACCGTGTGTACGGGGCATTACTGTTAAACCTTCTTCAGATACAGAATTATTATGTATATTGAATCTCAAAGTTTGAACCCTTGGGGTACCTTCTCTAAATAAAGGTCCCTTTCCCAGTTTAAGGTGGTAACCTCCCTGGACAGTAGCTACAAGATGTGTCCAGGGACCATTATAACAGAACAACAAACCAGTAATACACTCAAAACACCTTTGTGACATGTGTTTAACACACAACAACTCTAGAGCTCCATACACCCGTCCTGTATTTTAAGAAAGCATCAAATGCTCTCTATAATCCTATAAGTCCAGCCAGCCTAGCGGGACATCATTTAACTATTAATACTATGCAACTTCTTTATCCCAGGAGAGCCAACCTAGCAATCCTCAAAATTATAAAATTTAAAAAAAAAATAATAGGGGTCAATCATGCCAGGATAAGTGAAAAGACTTCGCAAAATGAGTTTACGAAGTTCCACTCACCTGTCAGTCGATTACCCTACTTCTGGTACCATCTGTAAGGTCGCTTCCTTTCATGATAATCTGGGTTGGACTTATGGGTGTATGGATAGTGTCACGGAACGTCCCACACTCCGCTTGAGTGCTTCCGTCATATACCACTTCCTCCCAGTCTGTATACAGATATCAGATATTCCAACCGCTCATAAGCACAAAACAAGACGAGACTTGCTTAGATGCTAACATGGACTAACTTTATTTAGAATCAAAATTACAACACTTTATATGCCGTTGGAACCTCCTCTAACAATACAACTGTAACCTAATTAACATGAGCTAGTTTACTAAATCATTTACCCAGGCTAGGTGACCATTTAATACACATTACCATAAACTTCAACACAGGGTTAATTAGAACAAACAACAATGTGTGGAATAGAAGCTGTGGTAAGCCAGACTGTTCATCTCCTAGCCAGTCCTGGTGGCTAATGTGATCAGCTCACTCAATTAACAGGTTGAGTTCAGAATCAATCAAACCAAGAATAGTCTCTACATACATCCTGGGAGATATTGTGGACAAATATTACTGTCCCATTTTAAGTAGTCCAAGATATATTTTCTCACTCACCCTGTGCCAGGATAGCACAGGGTGACGTAGACATAAGAGGTGTATGGGGAGCTGAAACTAGGGCATCCCCTACTTTCCAAGGGATCCTGAGTTCCACGGGCCCTCCCGTCACAGATAGAACTCTCTGATCGATCGAGTAATCAAGACTCCAAACACATAGGGATGGTGAATCAAGATTACAATGCTTTATTGGGTTCGCATATATCTTATACACTTACAGAGAGAGAAAAACCTCCCACTTGTTATCAGCCAATGAGATTGAAGCATAAACTTTATAAAAAAATAAGCATAAATGTCAAAAACTGCATATTCTGCCTCAAGACGTCTCTTAGGCTATGTTTAAATATACAGTAAATATATATGAAATTACGCATATTAGGCAATTTGCCAATGTTCCAGACACCCAATTTCTAACTTGTTATAACTTTGTTATTCATTGTCTAATATTAAGTGTCAGACTGACCACATGTACATCCTGTATGAGCACATAGCATCCTTGCATCAAACTTTTGCAGCCTACATTTCTAACTTTCTATTTATCAAAGCAAAATACATTTCTTCTTGTATAACATATTATAATGACTTAAAGCAGCACTCTAACTCCTTACAGAAATATGGGAAGCTACGGTGGCTTTTAACCACTTCCCGACTGGCGCATGCTGATGTACGTCGGCAGAATGGCACGGCTGGGCAAATGGGCGTACCTGTAAGTCTCATTTAAATTCCCTGCCGTGCCATTGCGTGCGCGAGCCGGCCGGGAGCTCTGTGAGTTGGGTCGCGGGTCCCACGAACTCGATCGCCGCAGGGATACCCGCAATCGCCTCACAGAGAGAACGAACGGGGAGATGCTGATGTAAACAAGCATCTCCCTGTTCTGCCTAGTGACAGTCTCACTGATCTCTGCTCCCTTTCATTGGAAGCAGAGATCAGTGACGTGACACAGCTAGCCCATCCCCCCTACAGTTAGAAATCACTCCCTAGTACTGACTTAACCCCTCCCCACCCCCTAGTGGTTAACCCCTTCACTACCAGTGTCATTTACACAGGAATCAGTGTATTTTTATAGCACTGATTGCTGTATAAATGACAATGGTCCCAAAAAATAGGATTTTTATAACATCTTACCTGTAAAATCCTTTTCTTTTGAGGTACATCACGGGACACAGAGCCTCAGTAATTACTGATGGGTTATAGGGTATCATTAGGTGATTGGACACTGGTCACACCCTATACAGGAAGTTCAACTCCCTATATAACCTCTCCCCTTCCTGGGGATACCTCAGTTTTGTAGCAAAGCAATACAAGTGTATTAGAAGAGGGGCGGGACCTCTGTGTCCCGTGATGTACCTCAAAAGAAAAGGATTTTACAGGTAAGCTGTTATAAAAATCCTATTTTCTTTCTCGTACATCACGGGACACAGAGCCTCAGTAATTACTGATGGGATGTCCCAGAGCAATGCTATTTGAGGGGAGGGGACAACACAAAGTAGGGTGTAATCAGACCTGAGGACCTCGTACCGCTGCCTGCAGCACACTACGCCCAAAGGCGATATCCTCATGCCTTCCCACATCCACCTGATAAAATCTGGAGAATGTATGGACTGAAGACCAGGTTGCGGCCTTGCAGATTTGAGTCATAGAGGCCCGGTGATGCATTGCCCAAAAAGCACTAATAGCCCTTGTGGAGTGTGCCTTGATTTGAAAAGGTGGAATTTTCTGTTTCAAACCGTAAGCTTAAATAATCATTTGTCGAATCCATCTTGAAATGGTAGACTTTGGCGCTGTCTGTCCTCTATTGGGACCTTCTGGCAGTACGAACAAAACATCCGATTTGCGAATTTGAGCAGTTGCTTCTAGATAGGCCTTGACTGCTCTTACTACATTCAAAAAATGCAGTGACCTTTCTTCAGGGATCTGGAAAAAAGGAACAATAAAAAAAAAAAAAAAAAAACAATATCTTGGTTTAGATGAAAATCTGAAACCACTTTCGGTAGAAAGTTAGGATGAGGGCGCAATACCACTCTATCCTTGTGTATGATTAAAAAAGGCTCTTTACAGAAAAGAGCTGCTAATTCTGATACTCTTCTAGTAGAAGAAATGGCTACCAGAAAAAAATTTACTTTCTTGTCAACAAGACCAAGGGAATTTGATGTATTGGTTCATAAGGCTGTTTCTGTAAAACTGACAGAACCAAATTCAAGTCCCAGGGGTTTAGGGGCGCCCTAACCGGAGGATTAAGACGCGTTACCCCCTGTATAAAGCTTCGGACTAAAGAATGCGAAGCAAGCGGCCGTTGAAATAATACTGACAAGGCCGAGACCTGGCCCTTGATGGTACTCAAGGCCAGCTTCATTTCTAATCCCATTTGTAGAAAGTCAAGAATTCTACTTATGACATATTTTCTGGAATGCCAAGCCCTGGATACACACCAGGAGATCTAAGCTTTCCAGACTCTTATGATAAATCATTCTGGAAGCTGGCTTTCTTGCATTGATTAAGGTACAAATCACAGGACCTAAAAGCCCACGACTCTTCAGAACGTGGGTTTCAATAGCCAGACCCTCAAATTTAGCATTTGTAAGGCAGGATGGAACACTGGACCTTGGGATAGCAGGTCTGGATGTGACGGTAGGGTCCATGGGGGACCTACTGCCATCTTACTATTTCTGCATACCAAGCTCTTCTGGCCATGCTGGGCCAGCAGAAGTACCGACTTCCTTTCCTGCCTGATTCTGCAAAGAAGTCGTGGCAGTAGCAGAATAGGAGGAAATGTATAAATCAGGGAGAATTGATGCCATGGAGTCACCAACGCATCTGTCCCGCATGCAAGAGCATCCCTTGTTCTTGACACAAAGCTATCAAACTTGTTGTTGAACCTGGATGCAAAGAGGTCTACATCCGGAACCCCCCCATCTTTGGCATATGATCAAGAAGACGTTGGGGTGAAGAGACCATTCCCCTGGGAATAACTACCGGCGACTCAAGTAGTCCGCCTGCCAGTTCTCTACTCCCGGAATGAAGATTGCCGATATGCACGGCACATGCTTCTGCCCAGATTAAGATCTGGTTTACTTCTTCTTGGGCTGCACGACTCCTGGTGCCTCCCTGGTGATTGATATAAGGCACTGCTGTGGCATTGTCAGACTGGATCCTGACAGGGCAACCCTGTAACCTGAGTGTCCAGGCCTTTAGGGCTAGATACGCCGCACGGATCTCTAGAATGTGTATGGGTAAGGTCCTCTCTGTCTTGGACCATCTCCCTTGGACAGTCGACTAATCCAGAACTGCTCCCCAACCTGAAAGACTGGTATTTGCTGTTACCACTGTCCAGGCAACTGGAAAAAAGGGTTTTCCCTTTTGCAGATTTTCGGGTATCAACCACCAACTGAGGCTCTGATGCACTGTAGGAGACAGACGCATCACGAAATCCAATGCCTGAACCTCCTTGTTCCAGGCAGACAGGATACTGTTTTGCAGCAGTCTCAAATGAAACTGAGCATAGGGAACTGCTTCGAACAAAGCCACCATCTTCCCCAGTAGCCTCATACAAAGGCGAATAGGAGGATCTTTCTTTGCCCTGACTACCTGAATCAGTTTTTTTATGGTACTGATCTTTGCCCTCTTCTGGGCTGTGTCTATGACCAAAATACTCTAGTCTTCTTACTGGTTTCAAAGAAGACTTTTCTGAGTTGAGGAGCCAACCTAGGTATTCCAGGTAGTTGACTGTGGTGTCCAAGCGGGCTACCGAGCGGTCTATGAAGAGCAGGTTGTCTAGGTATGCTATTACCATTATACCTTGGGCCCTTAATCTGGCCAGCGGAGGGGCCAAGATTTTTGTAAACACTCGAGTTGCAGTAGCTAGCCCGAAAGGCAGAGCTATAAACTGAAAGTGGCGTCTTTCTACTTTGAAACGCAGGTACTTTTGATGAGCAGGTAAAATAGGCACATGCAGGTATGCGTCCTTGATGTCTATTGATGCCAGAAATTCTCCTTCTTGTAGGATGGAGACTACCGATCGGATCGATTCCATGCAAAAGGATCGTATCTTTAGGAATCGGTTTAGATCCTTGAGATATAAAATGGGTCTGACATCCCCATTTGGTTTCGGAACCGTGAAAAGGTTTGAATAAAACCCCAATCCCTGCTCTTGCGTGGGAACAACCACGATAACTTTTTGCAACAATAGTCGCTCCAATGCTAGAAGAGAGACTTCTTTTTCTCTGGGTCTCTGGGAACATTTGATCTGAGGAAACGAGGAGAGGGGAATTCTCGAAACTCTAGTTTGTAACTTAGAGTTAATGTGGATATCACCCATCTGTCCTGGAAATCCTCCTACCAGAGCCTTGAGAAGTGTAGCAGTCTTCCCCCCACCCGAGCGAGCGGGGGCACTCCTTCCTAAAGAGGCTTTAGCATCTTGTCTAGTAGGCTTCCTCCCACAGGACTTCTTTTGTCCCTGGGTTGACTCTGAGATTTATTTCTTGAGCCTGACGGAGGAGGCTATCGCGACTGCCTGGAGGCTGATGCTCCTGGCACTGTAGACAGAGCCTGTTTAAAAGAGGGACGTATACCAAATCCTCTCTGAACAGCCTTGCACCATGAAGGGGAAACCCAGCCAGAAGATTCTTACATGGTGATTCGGCTGAAATTTTCAACCATAAGATTCTACGCATATGTACCAACCCAAGCTCAAGGCGAAAGGTTTGGATGATAGAATCTCTGATTGCGTCAACAGCAAATACAAAGCCGCTGGTAGGTTGGCAAACCCCCGGGCTTGCTGTTCAGGTAAAACTTTGAGGACCTGTTTAACATGGTCTCTCAAGTATTGACAGACTGATTGCTGCCACTGCAGGTTGAGCTATTAGGACCTTCTGCCACTGAACCTGCCAAGAAGAAAACACTTTTCAACAGGAATTCCAATTTCTTATCAGTTGGATCCCTAGGTATCTGAGCGTTGTCGACAAGACAAGCCATACTTATATATGGAGGAATGGCGGCATCAACTGCCGGTATACCCCCCATCTTAGTACATTTTTCCTCCATAGGATAAAGTGTTGCAAACTTTTTTAGGCAGAAAAAATGTTTATCTGGGTGATCCCACTCAGAATAAATAAGCTTTTTCAGTAACCATAAAACAGAAAAGCATGTGTAGTTTGAGGAGGCTTCAGTGAACCCAAACCAAAGGAGGGTTGTTTAACTGACTCAGATACGGGTAACCTGAATGTGGAGCGGACCAATCCAGCCAAAATTTGCACTAACACCTTCTCATCCTGAGAAGCTGAAGAGGGCCCTTCTCCACTTGATTCCTCAGAAGAGGAGTCATAAGTCTCATCCAGATCTTCTGAGAGGGATTCCTCTCCTTTTTCCCCAGCGTTCCTCTGCTTGAGGGTCCTGGGTAACAGAGGGAGACCTAGTGCGTTTTCTTTCACAGAGTGAAGATGCGATTAAGGCCACCAGTCTTTTCTCTAATCCATTAATGGTTGAGGAAAGAACCTCCTGTGTAATGTATACAGGGGCTGAAGTGCCAGAAGCACTGCAGCCCCTGACCCCGACGGCTCACCCTGGCCAGCTTCCCCTGGTCCTTCAGGGGGGAAGGTGCTGCAGAAGGGGGGTCCTCAGAGCCTGAGGGAGTCCCTTAGAGCCCCTATTGTTCGGGGTATATGTACCTCTTTTGCCCCTAGTGCAAAACACAAAAAGCAGAGGCACTACCAGAATGCACTGACTGCTGAGCAATGTAGTTCAGCAACTGCCGCTGCTACCAAGTCTCAGTTTGGTGCTCAAGTAAATGTTTGCCTGGGAATGCCTGTGTCTCCCACCTCACATGCGCCCGTCTGCTCTGTGTCCCTCCATAGGCCGTGTGCATCTGAAAAGAGTGCACCTTATAGCCTGTATGCAGCCTGCAATGTGAGCATTTCACCACGCCGACGTTGCGTTAACGCTCCACCCCCCCGCCACCCCTCCCGTACCCCCCTCGTCCTTTTTTTAAAAAAGACTGTTTCCCGTGTGAGCCGAAGCTCTAGATCCTCGGATAGCATGGAGGGGGGCCGGGGCAGAGGAGAGAGGAGGGCCGGTGGATGGGAAGCCGCTGTAATGGCATACTACCGCTTCCCTGTGCCTTTATCTAAGCCGTGGGGGGAGAATCCCTGTAGGAAAAAACCCCCTTCCCACATTCTACCTAGAGCATGGCTTGGAGGAGCATACAGCATGGACACCGAGACAAGACAGATCAAGCATGAAAAGGTATGTGCTCTTGGCAGCCCCCCGGTGGTGACTATAGACATAGCATACATTTACTTAAAGGAGAAACCTCATAAGAACTGGAAAAATTCTTAAGGAGTCTCCCTTTCTTATCCAGCTGAAGAGTTCTGTTGTAACAGACCCAATCTTCACCTCTCACAGTGGGCTCCGTTTAGAGAAAAAACCTTCAGAGGCTGGGGCCCCCTATGAATAGGAGGATCCACAGTTCTGGACCTGTAAAGCACCCTGCCAGGGATATGGCTGAAAAAAACAAATACTGGATCCCGGGGTCCAGCTCTCTAAAAAGAGAAGCGTTACAGGTAAAACCTAGTTTCTTCGGACACGAGGCCCGGGTACCATCCAATTTGGCCTGGAAAAGACACTTTGAATGGATCCGGCTGCATGGCTCAGCACAGCACATCTTATTCATGACCAACACCTAAGACACTGGCGAAAAAACTGAGGTATCCCCAGGAAGGGGAGGGGTTATATAGGAGGTTGAACTTCCTGTCTAGGGTGTGACCAGTGTCCAATCACCTAATGATACCCTATAACCCATCAGTAATTACTGAGGCTCTGTGTCCCGTGATGTACGAGAAAGAAATGTGTCAAAAATGTCCGATGTGTCCGCCATAATGTCGCAGTCACAATAAAAATCGCTGATGGCCGCCATTACTAGTAAAAAAAAAAATATTAACAAAAATGCCATAAAACTATCCCCTATTTTGTAAACGCTATAACTTTTGTGCAAACCAATCAATATTCGCTTATTGTGATTTTTTTTACCAAAAATATGTAGAAGAATACGTATCGGCCCAAACTGAGGAAAAAAAATGTTTTTTTAATTATTTTTTGGGGATATTTATTATAGCAAAAAGTAAAAAATAATGCGTTTTTTTCAAAATTGTCGCTATTTTTTGGTTTATAGCGCAAAAAATAAAATCCACAGAGGTGATCAAATACCACCAAAAGAAAGCTCTATTTGTGGGAAAAAAAGGACGTCAATTTTGTTTGGGAGCCACGTCGCACAACAGCGCAATTGTCAGTTAAAGCGACGCAGTGCCGAATCGCAAAAAGTGCTCTGGTCAGGAAGGGGGTAAATTCTTTCGGGGCTGATGCGGTTAAGCAACAATCTTTACCTACTTTCAGTAAATTAGAAACACTTGCTGAAGGCATGACACTCCCTGATATGCCATGGATGCCAACTATGGTGGTCCCTCTGGGGAGAGTAGTAAAATTAGTTCGGACACAAGTCTGATGAAAAGTTTAGGCTCGTCTTGCCTAATGACTTTAACCTCAACTTTCCTGACTTTCCCATCTTTGCTTGGAAACACTTGGGTTATAATACAGTTCAGAGTATACAGTGCAGTCAGTATAATATATATATATATATATATATATATATATATACACACTATACTGACTGCACTATATACTCTAAACTGTATTATATAATTATATATACTTCCCGCGAGCACACCATTTGTTTTTTTTGCTCTACGTCCAGCCTCTCCCTACGTATAAGCCTCCAAAATGGGCACTTTTGACTTTTCAAGTTTGGGTCCCATAGACTTTAATAGGGTTTGCAGTTTGGATCTGAACTTTTGTGATTTTCAAGAGTTCTGGCACAAACTGGGGAGGAGGGAGGGTGTTCGGCCCAACACTCATGCTCTTGAAACCAATCCCTGCCCAGTGTTTGTTCCACTTCTTTTAGTTGTTTTGCCCAGTCAGAGCCCAGTAGGACTACAGCTGTGTTTATTTGCAAGTCCAACTGCTGGCTGCCAATTGTACTTATATGGGACAACATGGAGCACTTAGGTGTCCATAGGACCCTGAAAGTTTGGTAATGTTGTTGGGAAATAACATCAGATACCAATAAGATGTTAATAGATAAGGAATGAGGGGCATGATAATAAAGGGCGGAGGATCCTGAGTAGATCTACACAAAGGCAGAAAGCAGCCTTTCCTGTTTTAAAGTAAAAGCAATATAGGTCACAGTACAATGCTTGTGCCACACCTAACATTCTCCTTGCTTTCTTGCATTGTGAGTTGCCTGAATGTCTTATGATAAATCAGTCTGAAAGGTAAGGCTAAAAGTTACTTTATATATTTGATAGACGTATTCATGAAAAGGGAACGTTTAAAGGTGGGATAAGAGTAAGGTATACGGTTTAGGACTGCTGATCTTCAATCTGTTTTCTTGCTTGTATAAAGTAGGTTTCCTGTCCTCTACGATGTCAGTGTCATCATAATATTTAATGCTTGGTAGTTTATGTGCTGAAAACATTTAAAAAGCCAAGTGTGTAGCCACAGATAAGAACAAAGTTGACTTCTCTCAGTCTTAAAGCCAGACTGAACTTTTTGTGTAAATCAGTACATTTGACATTGATCAAAACAAACCATGTGCAGTATCTCGCAGCCCCTTTTCCTTACAAAGCAGCCACAGCCTAAGTAAAAAAGTGTGTCCCCTGCGTGTGTCAGCAAAGGACCCTCCTACTCAATATGTAAGCAGTGGTTTTTCAACAGGGGTCTGACACTGCTCCTGCTGGATCACAGATAAAGTCCTAGAGCTTTGCTGATTGCAGAGCTATAGGTCTGACATGTCCACCATATCTAAGGGCTGGCGAGTCACATCATTTAACATTTTTAGTTTATGATTCAAATAGTTTGAACATTTTAAAGAGACAGTACACAATCCTTTTTTTTTTTTTTTTTTTTTTTTTTGTATTTTATTGTTTTGTTTTTTTTAAACATTTAACATATAACAATAAAGTAAGGAAAAATAACAAAGAAACAAAAAGCAGGAGGAAAAAATATTTATTTATTTTAATCACATCATACATGATTATGTTCATGCAGAAAACATACAAATGAATAAATCCACAAAATAAGTAGGAAATTTCAAATTGAAACATTTCTATGGTCTTTATAGAATGTTTTTCAGAAATGTTTTTGGTGCATTGTGCTGTTGTTTTAGGGATTTTACACTGTTATTAAAAAGGGTAAAAATAACAATGGTATCACTGTTTCTGTTTCAATTTCAGAAATGCTTAAGTTGCTAAAAAATGGGAAAGTGGTACATAATATGAGCTAGGGTAGCTGCACGCCCCGTTGCAAATACAAAAAATGGAAGAGATTTCCCTGTGGGGTTTTGAATTGCAGCAATGGAGTCATATGTTGGAAAAAATAATTTTATTACAACAATTAATAAAGTTACATTGGCATAACCATTGTTAAAAATATGTGCTCTGTAATGGAGGTTTGGCATACATTCAGAGGATACATAGAGAAAACTGCTGAACAGTGTACATTAAAACATTACATGATCTGACACAAAAACCATGCTGAGAGAGCCCCGATGCGTTTCCACCATATGTAGTATCGGTCTTGTTCAGGGGAAAAGCATTATAGATTTCTAAAATATATAGTGTATAAATAAGTAGATAATTAAACAAGTTATGTACAATAACACATACGTTTAAAATGGTATACATAAGTATATGATAGATAATTACCACTAACAGCAGTAGGACAGACCACTAGGACAGACCACTCATATGTATGCCTTAGAGTGTCATTTAAGGATCCAGACCACTTGGCAGGAGCCTGAGGTGAAATCCCCCATGCCAACAGTGGGGTGAATGCTCGCACCGCCAAGAAAGGCAACTACGAGAGGCCTCACTTGAGGGGAGAAGAAAGGGGTGTGGAAAGTAGGCAGGCCGGACACCGAACCCCAGAATAAGACTCCAAAATGCACTGTAGGGATTTAATAATACATGTAGTCACTTGGTTGTTCTATAAAGAAGAGTGTCATAACAGACACAGAGTGTGAAGTTCCCATACTCAAAAGGGTGTTGATGATATAGTGTGAATGAAAGATGCTTGTGAAACTTGTGTTAAAAACCACCAGATAGAATACAGTGGTTGGCTGGAAGCTGTGCAGGTTGAGGGGTGAAGAGGAAACAAGAAATAGTGTGGTAAAAGTGAAACCTAAGTGAAGTCCAGAATGGGTGTGAAACATTGGGGGGCATCATGGGAAAAGAGTGAACAATGGGCCAGAACAGTGAGTGTGCATGTTGGATAGGGATAGGTGAAAAGAAAACCACATAGAGTTCCAGGGTAAAAAGCAAAAAAAGGGAAAAAGGGGATAAACAAACTGCAAAACAAGTATGTGTGCAGATTCTAGCCATAGGCTAGTCCAGTGAAGGATATGAACAAAACAGTGCAGCATGAAAAAGGGACACACAAGGGAAAACAGGGAAGGGGAAAGGGGAAAGAAGAAAAAAAAGAAGAGAAAAGCAAAAGGGGTGAAAAGTGAAAAGGGCGGTGAAGGAAAAGAATAGACAAAAGAAAAGAAACAGAAGAAGAAGAAGAAGATAAAGGAAAACATATGAAGGGTGACAGGTGAAGGGTAAAGACATGTATAGGGAGGAGAATGGATGTGAAGCAAAGGGCAAGAAAAAAGGAGAAAAGACCAATGAGCAAGAATGTAATAAGGAAAGACTGGAAAGAATAAAACGTGGATGCGAAGTGCTAAACGACCGAATGTGAATACTAGTAAGAGTGAAACTGCTGTGCTGGGATGTGCATGTAGAGTGAAGATAGCCAGCAAGTACTAAACACTGTATACCTTGTTATAAAGGGGGCCAAGCTTCAATGGAGTCTGTATGGCGGTATACAGGATGAACCTGTAGACCCAATAATAAATCATTACACTAGAAGTAATATATTAGGCATAAAGGTCCAGCAAATACTAGTCAATACACAGCAAATTACTTACTGTTGCATCTGAACAAGATCTATCCAGTCTGATGCCTGTTCAATCTGGTGGTAATCAGAGACCTAGCTTAAACTAATGTGTCCTATTTAACTTAATGTCTTCTAATGAGGTGGGTAACCCGATTGGTCCAGTGTCCAGGTCAGCTCCCGCCCCCACCCTCACCCCATCCCGCAATACTCCGGCCAGGTGAGGAAGAATGCCACTCAATGGCGGAGTATTGTGTGATGGGGTGAGGGTGGGGGGCGGGGGCTGACCTGGACACTGGACCAATCAGGTTACACCCCTCATTAGAAGACATTAAATTAAATAGGACACATTAGTTTAAGCTAGGTCTCTGATTACCACCAGATTGAACAGGCATCAGACTGGATAGATCTTGTTCAGACGCAACATTAAGTAATTTGCTATTGACTAGTATTTGCTGGACCTTTATGCCTAATATATTACTTCTAGTCTAATGATTTATTATTGGGTCTACAGGTTCGTCCTGTATACCTCCATACAGATCACAAATTATAAGAGTGGCCATTGAAGTTTGGCCCCCTCTATAACAAGGTATACAGTGTTTAGTACTTGCTGGCTATCCTCACTCTTCATGCACATCCCAGCACAGCAGTTTCACTTTTACTAGTATTCACATTCAGTCGTTTAGCACTTCGCATCCACGTTTTATTCTTTCCAGTCTTTCCTTATTACATTCTTGCTCATTGGTCTTTTCTCCTTTTTTCTTGCCCTTTGCTTCACATCCATTCTCCCCCCTATACTTGTCTTTACCCTTCACCTGTCACCCTTCATATTTTTTCCTTTATCATCTTCTTCTTCTGTTTCTTTTCTTTTGTCTATTCTTTTCCTTCACCTCCTTTTTCATTTTTTCACTCCTTTTGCTTCTCTCTTCTTTTTTTTTTTCTTTGTTCCCCTTTCCCCTTCCCCTTTTTTCCCTTGTGTGTCCCTTTTCCATGCCGCACTGTTGTTTTGTTCATATCCTTCGCTGGACTAGCCTCTGTGTCTGTTATGACACCCTTCTTTATAGAACAACCAAAAAGTGACTACATGTATTATTAAATCCCTACAGTGCATTTTGGAGTCTTATTCTGGGGTCCGGTGTCTGGCCTGCCTCCTTTCCACACCCCTTTCTCCTCCCCTCTCCCGACATTTCCTCTTGGTTTCGGTGGCAAGTGTGGCCTTTTGTAGTTCCGTTGCTTGGGAGTGCGAGCTGTTACCCCACTGCTGCCATGGGGGATTTCACCTCAGGCTCCTGCCAAGCGGTCTGGAAATAGTTTTTGTCTCTTAATTTATTCTGAGCATGCATGGCACTTTGTGCGTCGGATTTGTGTACACGCAATCGGAATTTTAACGATCGGATTTTGTTGTCGGAAAATTTTATATCCTGCTCTCAAACTTTGTGTGTCAGAAATTCCAACGGAAAAAGTCCGATGGAGCCCACACACGATCGGAATTTCCAACAACACAATCCGATCGCACTTTTTCCATCGGAAAATCCGACCGTATGTACAGGGCTTATGGCATACATCTGAATGGTCTGTCCTAGTGGTCTGAGTGGTCTGTCAGTGGTAATAATCATATACTTATATATACCATTTTGAACTTATGTGTTATTGTACATACATTGTTTAATTATTTACTTATTTATACAATATATCTTTGAGAAATCTATAATGCTTTACCCCTGAAGAAGACCGATACTACATATGGTGGAAACGCATTGGGGTTCTCTCAGCATGGTTTTTGTGTCAGGTCATGCAATGTTTTAATGTACACTTTTCTCTATGTATCCTCTGAATGTATGCCAAACCTCCATTACAGAGCTCATATTTTTAACAATGGTTATGCCAATGTAACTTTATTAATTGTTGTAATAAAATTATTTTTTTTAATTATTAACATATGACTCAATTGCTGCAATTCAAAACCCCTGCATTTTATGTTTAAGTTGCTTTTTAGACTACACCTAAAACAAGTGAACATAATGTGATAAAAAATACCCCTAAAAGTATATGACATTTGTTTTCTTTGTCTTTTGGATTTTATTTTTAAATGTGTTGATGTTATTTGAGGTGTTTTACACAATAGGTAAAAATAAGCACGGATGTTTACACTTTTCACACTGACTGAAAAACCTCAAAGCCTATGTCGGCAACAGCATAGGGTTTTTCACACAACGCTAGCTCTAAAGACACCTGAAGTTGGTGCCCCTCCCCCAGCTTGACCCGCCCACCATGTTTCCTGGGCTCTGCTGTCTCAATTGCAGGTCAATGACTGCCATGGCAGGTGTCACCGGATAGAGGGGGGGGGACCAGCTAATGTGCGTTCACTGATCTCCTAACAAGCTTGTGTTCAACATTAAAGTCTTTTATTGATTATGTTCCATGCAACACGCCTATTCAGTTCAGTTGAGGATAGTGACTTCCATGATCATGTCACCTGCTTTGCAACTGTAAATACACATAATATCAGTTTAAATTAAATAGAAGTAATAGCTTAATGCAGTATTAAGCCAAAAATTGCAGCTTATCAATTCTTAGATGTGATGGCTTCATTCTTTTTTAGACTTTATTCTCTGCTATTTTCATCTGGTGATCAGGCCAGCAAGTCAAGTCCCTAAGGGTTAACAATATAAAAGGAGTGGTACACAACAGAGAGATGGTGTAGAAAATCAGTAGTAACATGTACAGTTTAGTACTAACATGTACAGTTTAATAAACCAAATGCCAATTTATTAAAAGACCATTATGCGATACTGTATTTGTCTGTGCAGAATGACCAGCAGTTGTCAAATTTAATGCAGCTCAGCGAGTTGATCGCTAACAGTCGCTCATAGGTATGGTTAAGTTGTACAGTACTGATAACCTCAGATATGTTTGCAGAATTCCACTTCTTAAGAATAGTATTACTTGCTGCTAGTAGTATAGGAGTTACTACTTGTCTCATGGGGGCTGGATATATGTCTATTCCTAGACTTAAAAGCTGTTGTTTTTCAACAGAAAAGCTCTCTTGCAATGAGAGGGCCTGGGACAAACCATTTAACATGGCTCCCAACTGTCCCTGATTTTGAGGGACTGTCCCTGATTTGGAACAAAGTCCCTCTGTCCCTCTTTTCTCATTTGTCCCTCATTTTGGTCTGATCTATATAGTTGTATATAAAAGACACTATTTATCTTTCAAAAATTATTTCCCAGTACTAAACCATTCATACAATTTCTAAATTGCTGCATTTGTAAATTTCAGAGGTCAGTATAAAATGATTGTAGTGGTAAAAAAAAGCATTTGTGGGTTTAACTAATCTTTTTTTGGTTTAATTGTTCTTTAAGAGGGTGTGGCAGGGTGTGTGTCTGATGCTACATACTTTTGCCAATAGGTGTCCCTCATTCCCATCCAGTGGCGGCTGGTAGTTTTTTTTTTGAGGGGGGGCGGCAAACAACCCCCCTGGGCCGCCAGTGGATCGGCACCAGCACAACTGCCCCTACCCCCCTGCAGCACGGCACTAACACTCCCAGCAAACCCTCCACCCGCTGTTTGCCAGTCAGTCCTTACCCTGGATGCGGGCAGTGAGAGCAGCGGTCGCATTATGTAATGCGGAGCTGATGCGGCCATCTTCCAGCGCGGTCTCCCCTGTCCTTAAAGCGGAATTCTGCTGAAAAAAAAAATACTGCAGCTGCTGACTTTTAATATTAGGACACTTACCTGTCCAGGGCGCCCGTGATGTCCTCACCTGAAGCCAATCTGTTCCTCGGCTCCCGGGTGCAGGCACTGGCTTCTTCAGTAAGGGAATCAGTAAGTGAAGTCTTGCGGCTTTGCAGCCTGGGTCCCTACTGCACCTGCGCGAGTGGCGCTGAGTGTCCTGACTGGTCCCTGCTGTCTTCTGGGACCTGTGTGTCTCCCAGAAGACAGCAGGGGGGGTGGAGGAGAGGCCGGACATGGCGTAGATGGCCGCGGATTCTGCGGCAATCTATCTCCGGAAGTGGAAGAAAGTACCTGTATTAGACAGGTATCTGCTCCCCCCTGAAAAATGCCAAATGTGACATCGGAGGGGGGGAGGAAACGGAAAAGCAGAAGTTCCATTTTTGGCTGGAACTCCGCTTTAAGCGTGGTGGGCTTGGGGAAAGCTGCTCCAATAGGATGACGTCATTTCACGTTTTGGGAAACGGGTTTCATACCCACTTCCTTATTGGCCGGGAGGCAACACACCTGGGTGGGATTGGAGCGCATTCTCTGCAATCCAAGCCCACCCTATTTTGAAGCCTATTAGAGCCTCTGCTTCAAAAGAAAAAAAACCTGGCTGCTGTAATTCATGCACCCGGTGCTCTGAAAGGGGCCGGACGCATGAATAGGGGGTGGCCGCGGCAGCTGTGGATAGATTCATGCTATGCATGAATCTATCTATTGCATATAGGGGTGTGTCGTGGAGGGGGGCGGAGCCCAGGCTCACCTAATGGACGGGCCGCCACTCTTCCCATCTCAAAAAGTTGGGAGGTATGCATTTACCACTGACCGGGGTGCTTACAATGATCAGCTTTTATTTATTTATGTAAAACCTTATCCCAATTGTTACGGTTTATAAAGCATTAGTTGGAATTTGGCTTCAATTTGTTATTGTATTTAAATCTGCTATCACATCTAACACTCCCTTCTGCCCATACTGACAATGGTGCTGTCCAAAGGTGCCCCCTGTGCTCTTTCATCCAGAGTGGACTCTAATACAGGCCAGATCACCAGGTGAAAACAGAGGAAAAAAAAATTAAAAAAAGAAAACTAATGCAGCCACCACATCTAATGATTGGTAAGCTGCAATATATACAATTTTTGGCTTCAATCACTAGTTACTAGGGATGAGCCGAACACCCCCCCGGTTCGGTTCGCACCAGAACCTGCGAACGGACCGAAAATTCGCACGAACGTTAGAACCCCATTGACGTCTATGGGACTCGAACGTTCAAAATCAAAAGTGCTCATTCTAAAGGCTAATTTGCATGGTATTGTCCTAAAACGGGTTTGGGGACCCGGGTCCTACCCCAGGGGACTTGTATCGATGCAAAAAAAACTTTTAAAAACGGCCGTTTTTTCGGGAGCAGTGATTTTAATGATGCTTAAAGTAAAAAAAAAAAGTGAAATATTCCTTTAAATATCGTACCTGGGGTGTGTCTATAGTATGCCTGTAAAGTGGCACGTGTTTCCCGTGTTTAGAACAGTCCCTGCACAAAATGTCATTTTTAAAGGAAAAAATCTCATTTAAAACTGCTTGCGGGTTTAATGTAATGTCGGGTCCTGGCAATATGGATAAAAATCAGTGAGACAAACGGCATGGGTACCCCCAGACCATTACCAGGCCCTTTGGGTCTTGTATGGATATTAAGGGGAACCCCGCACCCAAATTAAAATAAGGAAAGGTGTGGGGCCACCAGGCCCTATATACTCTGAACAGCAGTATACAGGCGGTGCAAACAAGACAGGGACTGTAGGTTTGTTGTTAATTAGAATCTGTTTGTAATTCTTAACGGGTACATTTTTAACGTGTTTAGCTCCAGCCAAAAAATCTTTTTTAGGCTTTTTGGAAAACATAGGGAAGGTTATCACCCCTGTGACATTTGTTTTGCTGTCTTTCCTCCTCTTCAGAAGATTTCACCTCACTTTTTGTCCCAATGACAAATGTTTTTTGAAAATTTGGGTTTTTTTGTGCAACAAGGATTGGAAAGCATCAGTGGAAAGGAGAAATGTTTTTCCCATATTAACTCTTACAGGAGAGAATTTCCCTTCCTAGGGGTAGATTTCATCTCACTTCCTGTTGTCTCCTTCCGTTTGCAAGTAGGAGTCGTTTGTAAGTTTGATGTTTGAAAGTAGGGGCCTGCCCTATATACTCAGCAGAAATTTGGGCCTTAGGTGTTGTTGTGGCCACGACACTGTAAGCCCTCACAGGGCCCTGCTGTGAAATATTAGATCAAGAATTGTAATTACATGCCCCTGTTGAACAAGGGCAGAAAAATTGGGCCTTTGATGGTGGTGGTGCCACAACACTGTAAGTCCTCACTCGCTCTTGGTGGGTGCAGAAATGGGCCCTGCTGTGAAATATTAGATCAAAAATTGTAATAACACGCCCCTGTTAAACAGGGGCTGAAAAATTGGGCCTTAGGCACTGGCGCTGGTGCCACAACACTGCAACCTCTCACAGATACTCTAGTTGTAACGCAGAAACAAGCCCTGCTGCAAAGTATTGCATCAAAAATTGTAATTACACGCCCCTGTTAAACAGGGGCTGAAAAATTGGGCCTTAGGCACTGGTGGTGGCGCCCAGAACCAAAAATGTTCTTACAAGCTATCAGCGTGATGATTGAGGAGGAAGAGGATAATTACTCAGGGATAGTCACTCAGCATCAGCATAAGCAGTCTTTGAAGGGATCTGAGATTTCAAAAAAAATTATTCGGTTACATCAGCATCAGGTGCTTGATAGCTGGTGGTGATCCAAGACTGATTCATTTTTATGAAGGTCAGTCAATCGACCGAGTCGGTGGACAGACGCACCCTGTGATCGGTTACAAAGCCTCCAGCAGCACTGAATGTGCGTTCCGAAAGAACGCTGAATGCAGGACAGGCCAGTAGCTCAATTGCATACTGTGCAAGCTCTGGCCAGTGATCCATCCTCAAGACCCAGTAACCCAGAGGATTTTCGGTGGGAAAGGTGTCCAAGTCAGATCTTGCCCCTAGTTATTCCTGCACCATGTAAAACAGACGCTGGCGATGGTTGCTGGAACCAATCATACCTTGGGGCTGCGGACCAAAAAATTGTCTGAACGCATCGGTCAGACGGCCACCTTCTCCACCGCTCCTTCCTGACTGACCGAAGCCTCAGCAACACGTTGTCCAGAAACAGGAGTTTGTAACCTCCCAGTCTCTGGGAACGCGTTGCACAGACCTTTCTGCAAGGCCTCCTGAAGATGTTTCATCCTCTTCTCCCTCTGTGATGGCAAGATAAGGTCTGCAACCTTACCCTTGTAACGTGGATCAAGGAGGGTTGCCAGCCAGTATTGGTCCTTCTCCTTGATACCACGAATACGAGGATCCTTACGCAGGCTTTGCAGGATCAGGGAGGCCATGCAGCGTAGGTTTGCTGAGGCATTCGGTCCGGAGTCCTCTGGGTCACTAAGGATGACATGGTCCGCAGCCACCTCCTCCCAGCCACGTACAAGTCCATGTGTTTCTTGGGACTGATCCCTTAAAGACTGCTGCTGATGCTGAGTGCCAGGCTCCACCTCCATACTGACACAATCCTCCTCCTCCTCCTCCTCCTCTTCCTGTGTGATCGGCGGGCACGCAGGAACACTGTCTGGATAAAAGGGGCCTTGAGAGCTAAGGAAGTCCTCCTCTTCCTGCCTCTGTTCTGCCTCAAGTGCCCTGTCCATTATTCCACGCAGCGTGTGCTCCAACAGGTGGACAAGGGGGACAGTGTCACTGATGCATGCATTGTCACTGCTCACCATCCTCGTGGCCTCCTCAAATGGTGACAGGACAGTGCATGCATCCCTGATCATGGCCCACTGGCGTGGGGAAAAAAAACAAGCTCCCCTGACCCTGTCCTGGTGCCATAGTCGCACAGGTACTCATTGATGGCCCTCTGCTGCGTGTGCAGCCACTGCAGCATGGCCAACGTTGAGTTCCACCTGGTGGGCATGTCACAGATTAGGCGGTTCTTGGGCAGGTTAAACTCCTTTTGGAGGTCCGTCAGCCTAACACTGGCATTATATGACCGGCGGAAATGCACACAGACTTTCCTGGCCTGCCTCAGGACATCCTGTAAGCCCGGGTACCTGCCCAAGAACCGCTGCACCACCAAGTTAAGGACGTGAGCCAAACAGGGCACATGGATCATTTGTCCCTGTCGGAGGGCAGAGAGGAGGTTGGTGCCATTGTCACAAACCACCATTCCTGCCTTAAGTTGGCGTGGCGTCAACCACCTCTGAACCTGCCCCTGCAGAGCTGACAGAACCTCTGCCCCAGTGTGGCTCCTGTCCCCCAAGCACACCAGCTCAAGCACCGCATGGCATCTTTTGGCCTGCATACTTGCGTAGCCCCTTGAACGGCTGCGGAGCACCGCTGGTTCCGAGGACAAAGCACAGGAAGAGGCCATGGAGGAAGAAGAAGAGGACGGGGTGGAGGAGAGAGGTGTGTCACAATCATTAGCATTTTGGAGGCGTGGTGGAGGAACAACCTCCAACACTACTGCATCTTGTCCTGCATCCTTCCCAGCTGCCAGCAGAGTCACCCAATGCGCCATGAAACTTAGGTAACGTCCCTGTCCATGGCTGCTGGACAATGAGTCAGCGGTAATATGCACCTTACCGCTGACCGCCCTGTCCAGCGAGGCATGGACATTGCCTTCCACATGCCGGTAGAGAGCCGGAATCGCCTTCCGTGAGAAAAAGTGGCGTTTGGGTACCTGCCACTGAGGAACCGCACATTCCACAAACTCACGGAAGGGGGCAGAGTCTACCAACTGAAAAGGCAGCAGTTGAAGTGCTAGCAATTTTGCCAAGCTAGCATTCAACCGCTGGGCATGTGGATGGCTGGGAGCAAACTTCTTTCGGCGATGCAGCAGCTGGGGCAGGGAAATTTGCCTGGTACAATCTGATGTCGGTGTACCAAAAGCAGATTGCCCACAAGTACTTGGCTGTGACACACCTAATTCTACACCTTCATTCCTCTCAGTGCAGGTCTCAGAGAGGACTGAAGGTATAGTGGGGTTGGAGATCTCAGCTGATGAGGAGCAAGGAGAGGTCCTCTTTGTTCTTTGGTGTGGGTCTTTTAGATACGCTTGCCAACGAACTGCATGGCAGGTCAACATATGTCTGGTCAAGCATGTGGTACCCAAGCGGGAGATGTTTTGGCCACGCGAGATACGCTTGAGACATATGTTGCAAATAGCAGCGGTGCAATCTGATGCATTCGTCTTAAAAAAGGCCCACACCAAAGAACTTTTTGAATAACGCGCAGAGACTGCAGCGCCCTGCACATGTGGAGCTTTGGGGTGTGATGCAGTCAAGGTGCTGCCCTTAGGCTGGCCCCTGGAGGGCATCCTGCCTCGTTGGTGATGTGCCACCTCCTCCTCCTCCTCTCTCCTATCAGGCACCCACGTTGAGTCAGTGACCTCATCATCCCCTCCCTCCTCATCACTGGAGCAAACCTGGCAGTATGCTTCAGCAGGGGGAGCATGACTGCCAGATTGCTGTCCTTCTTGGGCACCCCCTCTGTCCGTGCTCATGTTACTGCCTTCATCGAGCTCAGTATCATCATCAGAGCCTTCCAAACGCTGGGCATCCTCCTGGAGCATGTACCCAACACTGTGGTCAAACAGTTCCAGGGACTCTTCAGGAGGACATGGTGGGGCTAGGGAAGGAGTCACTGATGACATTGAACCAAGGGAAGAGGCCGCTGCTTTGCCAGACAAAGTACCCTGGGCATGGGTGAGAGAGGATGAGGAGGATGAGGACGGCTTGGTCATCCACTTGACCAAGTCTACCGCATGTTGCGGCTCAACATGGCCAGCTGCCGAAAAAAAGGCCAAGCTTGTCCCACGGCCACATGCTGATGAGGATGCACGGTTTCCATGACCAGCACTAGACACAGAGCCTGCTTGCCCTCTCTTATTGGCTTGTGACTGTCTGCCTCTCCTTCTTGGCCTTCCAGACATACTAATGGCCTGTAGCTGCACTAAGCTGGGATATATATATATATATATATATATATATATATATATATATATATATATATATATGTACTGATACTGCAGCTAGCAAAATCAACTGCCTGCCTGTAGTATGAGAACACCACCAACCTTCTACAGGTAGCTTTAGCTGAACACTGTGCAGAGCTCGCAAAAAAATAACTTGTAGCTTTTTTAGCTGCCTGCGGTAGTGATAGGATCAGGAAAACACCACCAATCTTCTACAGGTAGCTTTATCTGAACACTGTGCAGAGCTCGCAAAAAAATAACTTGTAGGTTTAGCTGGACACTATGAGGAGGACGCACCACACTAACTTGTAGTTTTAGCTGAACACTGTTAGCAGGACGCACCGCACTAACTTGTAGGTTTAGCTGAACACTGTGAGGTGGACGCACCACACTAACTTGTAGTTTTAGCTGAACACTGTGAGGTGGACGCACCACACTAACTTGTAGTTTTAGCTGAACACTGTGAGCAGGATGCACAGCACTAACTTGTAGTTTTAGCTGTACACTGTGAGCAGGATGCACCGCACTAACTTGTAGGTTTAGCTGAACACTGTGAGCAGGACGCACTGCACTAACTGTAAATAGTCTAGTTGCCTGACTGTGGTACTAATAGGATCAAAAGAACACCAGCAATTTTCTTCAGGTAGCTGTAAATACTGTAACAAGACAAGCCTGCCTGTCAGTAAGAAGATAACAGGAACGGATCTAGCTGAACACTGTGAACAGGACACACTGCACTAAGTTGTAGCTTTAGATGAACACTGTGCAGAGGTCTCACTACGCTAACTTGTAGGTTTAGCTGAACACTGTGAGGAGGACGCACAGCACTAACTTGTAGTTTTAGCTGAATACTGTGAGCAGGACGCACCGCACTAACTTCTAGGTTTAGCTGAACACTGTGAGGTGGACGTACCCCACTAACTTATAATTTTAGCTGAACACTGTAAGCAGGACGCACTGCACTAACTGTAAATAGTCTAGCTGCCTGACTGTGGTACTAATAGGATCAAAAGAACACCAGCAATTTTCTTCAGGTAGCTGTAAATACTGTAACAAGACAAGCCTGCCTGTCAGTAAGAAGATAACAGGAATGGATCTAGCTAAACTGAATACAGTGTATATATATATATATGCAACACCTGGGATGCATATATATACACAATACACTGTAAGTGCAGCTAACTGACTGACTGTTCTGCCTAATCTATCTAACTCAGATCAAATGACACTGTCTGTCTCTCTCTCTCTCTCTATGAACGCCGGAACACACACTACACAGGGCCGGCGTGCAGGCGGCCTTATATAGTGTGGGGCGTGTGCTAAATCCCCTGAGCTATAATTGGCCAAAGCCTCCTTGGCTTTGGCCAATTACGGCTCTCTGTTCAGACGGCGCTGTGATTGGCCAAGCATGCGGGTCATAGTGCATGCTTGGCCAATCATCAGCCAGCAATGCACTGCGATGCCGCAGTGAATTATGGGCCGTGACGCGCCACACGAATTTGGCGCGAACGGCCCATATCGTTCGCAATTCGGCGAACAGGCGAACAGACGATGTTCGAGTCGAACATGGGTTCGACTCGAACACAAAGCTCATCCCTACTAGTTACTAAGGAAATCGTCTTTTCCACACAATAAGGCGGTGACACCAGACATACATGTATGAGCCTGGCTGATTACAGCTACAGAAGCATGCGGGGAGTCATTTAAAATATAGGTGGCAACGTATTGCACAAGATTCCATCGTTCACACTGACACAAGCTTAGTGAGTACAGTATGGTGGGCAGCACAGTGGTTAAGTGGTTAGCACTTCTGTATAGAAGCACTGGAGTCATTGGTTCAAATCTCAACCATAGCATTACATGCCTGGAGTTTGTATGTTTTCCCTGTGGGGTTCCCCCGGGTACTCCGGATTCTTCCAAAGTCTAAAGACTTATAAAGACATGCTGGTAGGTTAATTGGCCCTATATGTGTATCTATGATTTTGCGTTAGGGACCTTAGATTGTAGGCTCCTTGAGGGCAGGGACAGATGTGAATGTACAATATTTGTGTAAAGTGCTGCGTAAATTGATGGCATTATATACAGTAAGTACCTGTAATATATATATATATATATATATATATATATATATATATATAGATTATAGTATGACATGGAATGAAGTAGTGAGACTGTTGGAGGAGGAAGGGAGATTTTGAGAGCTATTTATTTTGTGTTGTTAATGGTCAAGCTAAAGAGGAGGGCAAAATGCTGAAGGCTATCCATAAGATTGGATAATAAGGTAATGGGAATAGTAATGATAAGAAGAGCATCATCTACAAACAAACATATCTTGTGTGATGTACCTGCAAGGTCTAGGCCAGACATATTTACGTTACTACGTGTCAATGGTGAGATGGGCTCTGTTGTCAGAATAAAGAGGAGAGGGGATAGAGGGCAGCCTTGTCTAATACCTCAGAAGGCTAGAAAGGGAGCTGATTAAAACCCCAAATACTTGACAAGAGCAATAGGAGAAGTATATAAAGAAGATATACTTCTTGTTGATAAATCAATTATCAAATTTCCAAATTTGGTATAAATTAAGTAGGGCCATGGAAAGATATAAAAAATGTCTCTGATACTCATAAAGGATAGCATTGCAGATATTCCATGTTGGGTAGCCAGGTGAGTTAGCAGGGTAATCCTGCGGATGTTATCACTATGCTGGCAAGTAGGAATAAAACCCACCTGATCTTTCCCTATGCAGCTGCCTAGTATGAAGTTCACCTTGTGGAGAAAATCGTGACTGGCATTTCTGTGTCAACATTTATCAAGGATACAGTGTAGGCCTAAAATTGGATCAGTGTGAAGTGTCAGAATTGGGCTGAGATATCATACATAAAGATGCTATCAGGGGTTCTTGTATTAAGATTCCCTGCCCGTCAGATGCTATTAAAGGCCTTTACAAGCAAGGGGGTTAGAAGGTCTGGGAAATTCTTGTAATGTGAGGCTGTAAAGCTACCTGGCCCTGTTTTTTTATGTGGCTTTAGTGCTTATATGGCCATCAGTATTCCTAAGTTGGAAAGGTTTAAAAGAAGGATAAAGGTTTTGTAATCTAGTAGATAAATCCAAGTCATGTTTATTACTCTTCCAGCTGAATTTATGAGCTGTTCTGAGTAAATGTCTTTCTGCATGACCTGTTGGCAATAGACCAAAGTATAACTAAAGGCTATCTTTTTTCTTTAGTCTTGGATAGTGTGAAGAGGCAATAGAATGCTTGTCAGTTTTTTTTTTATTGCTGTCTGTGTCCCCCATAAACACCCCCCCCCCCCGTTAAGGAGAATCTCCCTCTCTATTTATTTATTATTATTGTTTTTATAATAATATTATATTATCTTAATAATAGCATGCAATGCCAAGCTCAGGTTTCCAAAGCGAGCAAAGTTCTTTCTTGTATAAAGAGAGGTATGGACTCCAGAGAGAGAGATAAAAGCGCCCCGCTAGTGGACGAAAAGTGCTGCTAAAACCAGCAGCGCTTTACCGCTAACGCGACTAGCGCTTTAGTGTGAAAGTGCCCTAAGTGAAAAAGGATATCCCCTCCTCCCCCCACACTGTGTGGATGAGCATTCACTTACCTGAAGTTGGGGCTGTATTATAAAATCACATTCCTTGCTGTTTATGCTAACATTTTTTGATAGGACTTCTGAGGTGCTACATAAATGTATTCCACATATATACTATATCTTATTAAAAAAGAATGATTTTATTAAGATATAGTGTGAATGTTGAATACATCTATGTAACAGAAGTCCCAGTAATTCATATCCTAATCAAGAAAGTTACTTTCCTTTCAGTAAATGGTCCCTGCAAGGTGCAGGACAGGGTTACAGCATAGCATTGTATAGAAGGAGAAGGTCAGGACTCACATGTGGAGAAGATGCAGGCTGCCATCTTCATTCGGCCCCAAGGAAGCTGTGCTGTGTATTTTGGCAGCAAGTAGTGCTGGGACTCCACTGTGATCATCTCTTCCTGCTCCGCCCACCTGCACTACAGCTGTGAAAGCCCCGACTTGTCAAGAGAATGAGAGACAGTCTTCCCTTTTCAAGCTTTTTGTGGCAACATGAAGAATTGGATGTGGTGGGCTCTGGTAACCCCTTACTGCTGTCAGTACTGCAGCCACCAGCTGTGTAGTAAGCAGTCAGGAATCCGATGCTGCCTCTAAAGTCCAGGCTACAGCATCTCAACTGAGAGCTGGCAGTGGAGTGATATGCAGCTGTCAGGGAAGCTGTATCTGGAACTATAGAGTCAGTATCGGAAAATTCGGCTGCCTGACTGCTTACTCCCAGGAAGGATATTGGCATCCAACTGAGAGATAGTCCCACTCCCAGCACTACAGGTTAGCAGGGGTGCCAAAATGGAGTTATCGCAAACACATTCTGACTAGGGATGAGCCGAACACCCCCCGGTTCGGTTCGCACCAGAACCCGCGAACGGACCGAAAATTTGCACGAACTTTAGAACCCCATTGAAGTCTATGGGACTCGAACGTTCAAAATCAAAAGTGCTTATTTTAAAGGCTAATTTGCATGGTATTGTCCTAAAAAGGTTTTGGGGAGAACACGTATCAATCCAAAAAAAAGTTTTAAAAACGGCCGTTTTTTCGGGAGCAGTGATTTTAATGATGCTTAAAGTGAAAAAAAAAAAGTGAAATATTCCTTTAAATATCGTACCTGGGGAGTGTCTATAGTATGCCTGTATAGTGGCATGTGTTTCCCGTGCTTGGAACAGTCCCTGCACAAAATGACATTTTTAAAGGAATAAAAGTCATTTAAAACTGCTTACATCTTTAATGTAATGTTCGGTCCCGGTAATATGGATGAAAATCAGTGAGACAAATGGCATGGGTACCCCCCCAGTCCATTACCAGGCCCTTTGGGTCTTGTATGGATATTAAGGGGAACCCCGCATCCAAATTTAAAAAAAGGAAAGGTGCCCCAGGCCCTCTGAACAGCAGTATACAGGCGGTGCTAACAAGACAGGGACTGTAGGTTTGTTGTTAAGTAGAATCTGTTTGTAATTTTGAACTGGTACATTTTTAAAGTGTAGCTCCAGCCAAAAAATCTATTTTTAAGCTTTTTGGAAAACATAGGGAAGGGTTATCACGCCTGTGACATTTGTTTTGCTGTCTGTGCACCTCTTCTGAAGATTTTACCTCACTTTCTGTCCCAATGACAAATGTTTTTTGAAAATTTGGGGTTTTTAGTGAAACAAGGATTGGTGATAAAGCATCAGTGGAAAGGAGACACGTTTTTCCCATATTAACTCTTACAGGAGATAATTTCCCTTCCTAGGGGTAGATTTCATCTCACTTCCTGTTGTCTCCTTCCGTTTGCAAGTAGGAGTTGTTTGTAAGTTGGATGTTTGAAAGTAGGGGCCTGCCCTATATACTCTGCAGAAATTGGGGCCTTAGGTGTTGGTATTGCCACAACACTGTAAGCCCTCACAGTTACTCTTGGTGGGCGCAGGAACGGGCTCTGCTGTGAAATATTAGATCAAGAACTGTAATTACATGCCCCTGTTGAACAGGGTCAGAAAAATTGGGCCTTTGGTGGTGCTGGTGCCACAACACTGCAAGTCCTCACAGTTACTCTTGGTGGGTGCAGAAACTGGCCCTGATGTGAAATATTAGATCAAGAATTGTAATTACATGCACCTGTTGAACAGGGGCATAAAAATTGGGCCTTTGGTGGTGGTGGTGTTTCCACAACACTGTAAGTCCTCACAGTTACTCTTGGTGGGAGCTGAAACAGGCCCTGCTGTGAAATATTAGATCAAGAATTGTAATTACATGCACCTGTTGAACAGGGGCATAAAAATTGGGCCTTTGGTGGTGGTGTTGCCACAACACTGTAAGTCCTCACAGTTACTCTTGGCGGGAGCTGGAACTGGCCCTGCTGTGAAATATTAGATCAAGAATTGTAATTACATGCCCGTTAAACAGGGGCTGAAAAATTGGGCCTTAGGCACTGGTGCTGGTGCCACAACCCTGCAAACCCTCACAAATACTCTAGTTGAGTGCATCAACGAATCCTCCTTGCAAAATATTGCATCAAAAATTGTAATTACAGTGCGCATAGTTTGAGTGTGTGACACCAAACAGCATTCGTGAGAGGGGGGAGGAGCTGCTGATTAAGATGGCCGCTCTGTAAAGATCGTGACCATGAGCTGGTCATGAACCTGAACCTGTCATGCCGCAGCTGAGCTGAGCGAGGAGTGAGGAGATTCTGAACAGCTGATTGTGAGGAGACTGAACCACACTCAATGTCAGGTACTCACCAAGGCCGAGTTGCTGGGAGAGGCTCCCCTTGCAGCTGGGCACACAATACCCTCTGGAAGTGGCACAGTGGGTATTGGGCACGAAGAAGCACGTTTCGCCAGCAGGTAGCGGAATAGCTGGGAGGTTCTTTAGGTAGACAAGAGATCCGTGCTGGGTGGCTGACACCTCACCGGAGCCGGCTGGACAGGAGTCTGGAGATGAAAACTGAAGCCAGATGCAGAGGGTCAAACACGAAGGCAAAAGTCCAGGAACAGGCCAGGGGTCAAACACAAGTGGTCAAGCAGGCAGAAGATCCAACACTAGGGTGAGGCAGAAGCAAAGTCCAAGAGCAGGCCGAGGGTCGAACACGGGTGGTCAGGCAGGTAGAGAAGTCCAGAAGGTAGCCAAGGGTCAAGCACGAGAGAGGTTCAAGCGAGGTCGAGGTCGATCCGGGTCACAACGGATAGGCACAGGCACACAGGTTCAGGAACAGGTTACAGGAGCTGAAAAGACAAACCAGCAACAAACACAGGACATAGCTGTCTTTATATAGGCCCGCCAGGGGAACGTCCCGTTGTGCGCGCACGTGTTCGTGCTGATGCGCTGCGTCGTGCACCCACGTGAGCCGATCCTTTCGGGACACGTGCTCGTACCCGCCGATTGTGTAACGGTACACGCTGATGTGCAACTCCACCACGCAGGCGCATGGGGAAGCACCGCTACTGACAGGCTCTGTTTCTGCCATTCCCCTGACACTCAACCTGCGTTATAGGATACATTGCCCAAACTACCTCCTAAACTTGGACTATATGCTTGTAGCCGTGGCTCTCAGTGGTGTGGCGAGGGCAAGGTAACAAGGTAGGAAGGTAGGAAGACCGGGAATCGATCATACCTGTGGGGTGCCGCAGACCAGAGCAGAGGACAAAGCCAGGAGTCAGGAGCGGGTCGGGGCGAGCGATTCGGCTTCGGCTTGGCAGCACACGCCGATAGCCGTGGCTGCGAGCCTGTGGATCCACCCTCTGGCGGGAGCTTCGAAAGCACGCGGCAGAGATCAGGAGTGGACAGAAAGATCCCGGAGAACCTTCAGTGGAGCCCAAGAAGTGAGAACGCTGAGGAGTATCAGCGGCTACATAAAAATTTACCCAGACCCAGAGAACAACAAGAGAGTTCCTCAGGAGGATACAGGGGAGCAGAGAACTAACCCCGAGGCTGATCAGAAACGAAACTGAAGGAAGAAAGGGAAAAAAAAACAAAAAAAAATCTCGGGAAACTCAAAAGTGGTGAGTTGGCATTCAAGAGGCAATGTTTGTTTTACAATAGAAGCTTAATCTAAATGCTATGCTAAATGGTAATGCTTGGCTCCATAGAGGATATTGGCTGACGAATGTTTAAAAAAAAAAAATCTCTGCTGCATACAATATATATGAGGACAATTGCTGAAAAGTGATTTAAATATAATAAAGTAAAATAGCAAATAGCAACAAGAGGAAGACAAGAGAAAGACATCTGAGACAAAGGGAAAAAAAAAAAAAGAGGGGTAAAGGCACATTATTAAGTAGAAAAAGTTTATATTGTGACTTTATATAGTGACTGAACTATTTAATAACAAAGGTCAGCAGGAAAGAACTCACTAGCTGAATATAGTAGCAGGATTCATCAGCATCAATATCAAAGATTTCAGCCTTCCTTGCTTCCATAGAGAGGTCATACAATAAATATATATTTCTACACATCTTTACACATCCTTACATTTTTGTGGATTTTAGGGTGCAGTCATGGCGCCCAAAAAGGGAAATAAAACACCACAACCTCAAAAAGATAAAAAGGACAAAACAGAAAAAAATAGCAAAAACGCTACAGGGGCTCAAGTAGTCCAAAACACAGATATCAAAGAATATCTACTACAACTACAATCCCCCCAAACATTACAGGCAATACAGTTATGGCAGGAATTGCTGAATATTGCGGAGTCATCTATAGCATCAAGATCATTGGGAGAAGAACAAATAAATCAACCTAGAAATATTTCACCAATGGACTTGTTGAGTTCGTCATTAGAACAGAAAGAAATAGATAAGGATGAATGGGACATGAGAAAATATATCCGCTCTCTTCCGACTAGGGCGGATATGGATCAATACGTACATAGACTGGAAAAATCATATAAAATGGAGATACAGGAACTCAAAATATCCACACAAAAAACACAGGAAAAAATGGATAAAGTAGATACAAGAGTGACAAATATGGAGCAAGAAATTATACAAGCAAGGGAGAAAATTCAGGAGCAAGATAAACAATTAAAGCAAGCTATAAATACTTTAGATGAACAAGAAAACAGAAATAGAAGAAATAATGTAAGAATTAGAGGATTAACAGAAAATGTGAACTCAAAAGATCTAGTCCAAAACCAAGATCCAGCTGATTTAATAATCGATTGAGCACATAGAACTGGGGGCCCAAGAAGATTAGAGCCTGGTAAACCAAGAGATGTTATCTGTAGGATGCACTATGCTCAAACAAAAGATAAAATCATGATAGCCGCAAGGCAAAATAAAAATATTCAATTTGAAGGGACACAATTAACATTTTTTCAGGACCTATCCAAATATACACTGGATAGAAGAAGAGCGTTAAAACCCCTTCTGGAGCAATTAACAAAGAGAAATGTTCAATATCAATGGAAATTTCCATTTCAGCTGCAAGTACAACATGAAGGTGCAATAATAACATACAGGGACTTGGAGGACCTACCGAAATTCCTGGAGGCGTTCGGCCTCCCGGAAATAAAACTACCAGATTGGCCCAGGACATATATAAAATCATTTAATAAGCCTTAGGGATTTATGGGGGGGGGGTGGGGGGTTAAGGGGGGGGGTTAGGAGCCTTTAGGGGTTTTGGAGTGATATACAACACGTGTACATTAGAATAACTGATTGATCACATAGGTCACAATATAGAGGCACTGATTAATAGCAACATATACATTATGAAGGGAAGAAGTATTTTTATATACAAGTATGCTGCACACCAGAGATCACATAACACTTTTGACACAATATTTGGGGAGGGGGGAGGGAAAGAGGGTGTTTATAATATTAGTTGTATACATTCACTTATTTATACGTTTTGCACAATCATAATTATTTATATATTTTGCACATAATCAACAACACTAATGAAGGCGTTTAGGCCTAGAATTTAATGGAAGGGAAATGGGAGTTTTTTTTTTTTTTTTTCTTCTTTGAAGGTATTTAAGGTAATGGAATATAGGGGTGGGAGATGGAATGCACTATAATTTAGGTGTTTTTTTTTTTTTTTGTTTGTTTTTTTTTCTCCCTGCACCCCCCCCCCCACTTGATCCCCTGACCCCGTATCTCCCCTTTTTTTAAAAGGGAATTATATGTTCACATATTTATGTTGATAGAAAACAACAAAGATAATAAAGGAAAATGGTAAACTGTTCAGGCTCCTTCAGAAAAGGAAAGGAGAAGGAAAAATAAAGAAAGGGAAATAGTAATAGCGGCATGTGGGTAAGGGACGAGCGGTAGATCTGAAGCGGCAGCCCCGATTTTCCCCCTCAGTAGGGACCTTACTTTAGTAAGATAGACTTTATATAAGTCAAATTAGGTTAGAGTGACTGGGAAGATTGAAGAAGTAATAACGTGTAACTGATTTGTGTGAAAAGAGTGTATTTTGGTAATTTTTTTTTTTTTTTTGATTTTTTTCTTTTAATGCAAGAAGCCTTAATTCTCCTTCTAAAAGAAACCAAATCTTGAACTCGTTTCATAAGCAAAAGATAGATATCATATTGTTTCAGAAAACGCATTTTCATTCAGATCACATTCCGAAAATTATTAGTAGAAATTATGTTACCTGGATCCATGACACATTTGTATATTCCAAATCAAAAGGAGTATCTATTGCGTTCCACAGAAATATACCCCAGCAAATATTGCAAAATTATAAGGGGGGAGATGGTAGATTCTTAGTTGTGAGGGTAATGATATATGGGAAAATCTTTACAATTATAAACCTCTACCTACCAAATTATGAGCAAATTAAGAGCGGGATGGAAGCTCTGTCAAACGCAATGGAGAAAGAGGAAGGAGTTATTATTATGGGGGGCGATTTCAATTTTATATTGGATACAAAAATGGATACTACTAGTAATCACATAGGTAGAAATAAAAGACAGTTAAGGGAATTTAAAAATCTATTGGGAAACTATCAGATGATAGATATTTGGAGGATTCAACATCAAACGGAAAAGAACTATACATACTATTCAAACATACATGACTCATATCATAGAATAGACTATTTTTTCATTAACTGTGCTGGTATAATGATGACCCCTTTAACAGATATAGGTGGATTTTTGTGGTCGGACTATGCCCCAATATATTTGGAACTTAAGATAACGGAACATAAAAAAAACTAGAGAGCCATGGAGGTTGAACGATAATTTAATTAAAGATAAAGAATGTGAGAAGGATATTCGAAAAGAAATTACAGAATTTTCGTTAACTCATGAAAAAGATGAAACCTCTAATCCAATACAGTGGGAAGCTTTAAAATGTGTATTACGGGGACTACTCATCAAGCACGGATCTAGACTTAAAAAAGAAAAAGAACAAAAGAAAGCTCAAATTATGATAGAAATTGAGAATTTGGAAAAAAAACATAAACAAAATCCTAGCTCGTTTGATAGGATTATTTTAAAAAATAAGCGAATGGAATTAAAAGGTGTGCTTGATGAGGAGTCTCTTCGATTAAGGGATAAAAACAAAACTCAATGGTACCAATATGGAAATAGAACTGGGAAAATGTTAGCTAAAACACTAAGGGATCAACAGCCCATGACATCCATAGTAAAAATCTTAAAAACAAATGGGGAAATTACTTACGATCCAATAGAAATAACCAAAACTTTTCATACATATTACTCGAATCTGTATAATATAAATAAACATCTTGGGAATAGAGAGAAAGAAAAAAAGGGGGAAGAGATTAGTAAATATATAAAGGAAACTGCTTTACCCGCATTCTCTAGGGAGGTAACTGAGGATCTGGAAAAAAAAAATTTAAACAGAGGAGATTCAACAGGCGATTTCAGAACTGGTCCTGGGGAAAAGCCCAGGTCCGGATGCGTATACCCCCAGATTCTATAAGACATTCCAGGATTTAATTATACCTATTCTTAAAAAAACATATAATTCCATATCTAGAAACCAAACATTTGCACCATATAGTACAGAAACTCATATAGTATTAATTCCTAAACCAGAGAAAGATCATACATTATGTAATAATTATCGCCCAATCTCCTTGACTAATATAGACATAAGACTATATTCAAAAATAATTTCTGGTGTGTATGCTGTGCTCCGTCCAGACATATCCCATCCATTGCCATCCCTGCCTTATTTCCCTTGGGAAAAAGCCCATCCATTGCTGGGAACGACCCCAACCCTCTCCGCTGCAGATCCGGCTGGTTCTTGCCTGAAATTCGGCACATCTGAGCCTCCTTAGGCCTCCGGCCTGCCCTGGACTTTCAGCTACCGCTGCCATATTGAGGCCTGCGGCCTGTCCGGAGCCTGGCGCTCGCCTACAGTGCGGACCGGGAGACGATCGGATCCTTCACCTGGGACTTCCCGACCGGGACATCCGAACCACCACCGAGAGGTGGCAGATGCCGGCAGCGTGAAGGAGAGCCGAGCGGGACCCTCTCTCCCCGTCCCGGATCCCCCCGCAGTCTGCCGCCACTCCTGGGCTTATCCACCGGCCATCCTGGACTCTGTGAGTACATGGGCTGTTGCCCGAGCCCTCTACCGCTGCTACTCTACAGTATCTGGCCCCAGAGTCCCCGTTTCTGAGGCCCTAGAGTCCTGGTCCGGGCCCGAGGGAGGACCCCCCCGGCCGGCCTCAGCCTCCAGGACAGACCGCGGCTTCGGCCTAGTCCTGGAAGTCGGCGGCCATCTTGGTACTCCAAGTACCCCCACAACCTATTCCCTGCAGATTAATCATCTATTGACTGCTTGTAGACACCATATCCTGCCTTACATCTGCAAATCTTACAGCTGTCATCTCAACACCCCCTGATCCTTAATGTGACCACCTCCAGACCGGCGTGCAGGGAAGCAGACATGTAAGAGGAGTCCTTTGATCCCCGTCTCTTTAAGAGATGCTCCTACAAAGCTAACAGTTCCCTATTAATCGCAGGAGCGATATCATAACAAGACATCAGACCTTTCCTAACACTGCATGGGGAAGATTGGTTTCTCAGAAGGCAATATACAGAGGTTTTATCCCGCCGCCAACGTCGCAGACCCCTAATACCATGGAGCACTTCTTATATAAACAGAGATCTCCGATCTCCAGTGAACAACCGAGATCCTCGGACACTGCTGACCCACATTCTCTGCCGGAAGGCATGACCCAAGATGATAACAGATCTCAATCCTCCCTACACTCTCTTCCACCCGATCACCCCGTGGATGTAGTGACAGTAGCTGTCCTAGACACAAAGTTGAACTCATTACTACACAAATTAACCCGCAGCATCGCTAAAGAAGTGAGCAAAATAGCACATGAGTTACGGGGTGAAATCGACCAACTAGGTGAACGCACCAACACATTGGAGAACAAATTTGATGAACTGACCCAATATGTACACGTTCTCGAAGAAGACAACTCCAACCTGAAACATACAGTCTCCCTACTTCAACTCCAACAGGAAGACCTGGAAAACCGTGAAAGACGCCAGAATCTGAGGATTAGGGGAATCCCTGAGACGTGAACGACAAGGAAATACGTCCCTACCTTTTAGGCCTATTCGTCACTTTAGCCCCACATATTCCGGACATAGACTGGCGTATGGATAGGGCGCATAGATCTCTGGCCCCAAAACCTCCTCTTACTGCCAACCCCAGAGATATCATTGTCCGCTTCCACTTCTACGAGAGCAAAGAAGCCCTCACACTTGCAACGCGTAATAAGTCACGTATTGACTATAAACAACACAAAATCCAAATATTCAACGATCTGTCTCCAATCACTTTGGCCAAAAGGCGCAGTTTCCGTCCTGTTACTACCCACCTACAAAACCATCAAGTTCCATTCCGCTGGGGATTCCCCTTCCGTCTAACCGTTTCAAAAGATGGTGTTCAACATTCCCTGAGAGATCTCTACGAAAGTGAAGCCTTTATCCGCAACCTAGGTCTTCCCCCACTGCCTGAGGAAGATTCTATACCCCAAGCTCTGAACCCCAAACCACTTACCACACCAGCCAAAATTTGGACCCCAGTTCAACGAAGATCCCAGAAGAACTTCTCTACCCCACAACGAGCCAATCGTCACAGATATCCAACCTGATGTGACTTATTTTTTTTTATTTTTTTTTTTCTCAATATTTTTGCCCTTTTTTCCATGGCCAGAAAATATTTACCATGGATACCCTAGTGACCTCACAGTGATCGGGTCACTTTGTTGAGAGGTCACACCTCTTATTGATGTCTCTGTTAGATGCCTTCTTGGGTTTTTTTTTTTCTCCCCCCTTTAACTTTTTTTTTTTTTTTTTTTTATATATACCTCTCTGTCATATACCAGCTTGTCTTAAGATTTATCTACATGTTCATAATAACATGCCAAACACCTTTGCTCCTCCTGTCTGTTTGTTCTTTTTTGGTTTTACAAAAACAGAGACGAGGATCTACCCATCTCCCCCCTCCTCTATTAATCCCTGCAGGCTAACATGCCCCCCCTCATGACCCAAGGCTTCTGCCTGGGCAGCCTGAAATTTTTTCTCAGGCTTTACAAAAATTATTTTTTCTTTTTTCTTTTTTCTTTTTTTAACATTTTTCATCTTCCTATGCAATTTAGTGCCTATTTTTTTTACCTCCTTTGGAGTTTTCATATGCAGGTCTTTTTTCTTTTTTTCTCTTTTTGACCTATATATGTTTTTTCAATGTTGTACTTACATTATTATAACAATTGTAAGAAATGTTTGTTTTCAAATGTTCCTTTTTAAGGATGCTCAGTTACATGCTCTCAGTCTTTATACTGCATTAGCACTTTTTTGTTTAACCAAATATGGCCCTCAAAATCTATTCTTGTAATGTTAAGGGACTAAATTCCATAGGCAAAAGGTGGCAGGCCTTAAAAGAATTTAAATCATCCAAATCAGAGGTGATTATGGTTCAGGAAACCCATTTTAAGCCCAGTGGCTCCTTTAAGTTTGCTTCTAGACACTTTCCCATAGCATATACTGCCTCTGACCCCTCTGGAAAAGCGGGAGTGGCAATTCTTATTAAACGCACAAGCCCAATAAAAATGCTTTCCTCCTACCTAGACCCTCACGGTAGGTTCATATTTCTGAAGTGTAGTCACTTTTCTACCTCTTTTTCCTTAATTAACATTTATGCACCAAATGTAGGACAGATCGGTTTCCTTGAAAAAGTTTGAGAAACTACAACCCTTCTCCCAGCCTTTCATGATCATGGGAGGCGACTTCAATGTGTGCATGTCCCCGACCAGGGACAGGAAAACTCTATTCCAAACCACCTCACAATCTTCCTCTAAGAAATTATCAACATCCTTTCGCAAACTAGTTAGATCCCATAATCTATTTGATTCTTGGAGGATAAAACACCCGACCCAAAAACACTACACTTTTTATTCTCATCCCCAGAAGTCTTATTCTAGACTAGATTACTTCCTTATTACAGGCCCTCTATTGCCCTATGTAGTATCTTCTGAAATAAATCCTATTACCTGGTCGGATCATGCACCTATTGAACTCGATGTATTATTGACAAAGTCTTTTACTAAAACCTGCCACTGGTGCCTCAACGAATCCCTGCTTAAAAACCCTTTATCTCAAACCCAACTACAGCAGAAACTAACTGAGTTTTTCCAGCTTAATGATGGCTCTGTCCCGGAGATTTCCACCCTGTGGGAGGCCCATAAAGCCTTTTTTAGAGGTGAATGCATAGCTATAGGCTCATGCCTAAAGAAAGATTCTGTACAACTTAAAAAGGATCTTATTACCCAACTACAAACAGCAGAAAGAATTCTGTTGGTCTCCCCCATGGTGGAAAAATTGAGAAATGTCATCTCAATCCGAGATCGGATTAAGTCTTTCGATATGAATCAAATTTCCAAATCCATGTTGTGGGCTAAGCAAAAATTTTACGACTATGCAAACAAACCACATAGGATGCTAGTGAACAAATTAAAACCTCGGCCCTTTCTATCTATACCCGATCACTTGATACAATCTGATGGCACCCCCACATACTGTCCGAAAACTATGTCAAAGGTCTTTGGTGATTTTTACAAACAGCTTTATAACTGTTTAGGTCCTGATTCACACCCTCAATTCTCGCAATCAGAGTTTGATAAATTTATAAATTCCCTCCCACTACCAAAGATCTCTGCTGACCATCTATCCTCTCTTAACGCTCCGATTACTGGAGAGGAAATAGGAGAGGTGATTAAAAATCTTCCAACCCACAAATCTCCGGGCCCTGACGGTCTCCCTTACATCTATTATAAAACCTTTACACATATTTTAACCCCCTATCTACAATCCCTATTTTCCTCCTTTTTTAAGGGATCCATCCCGCATTCACAATTCTTACATGCCAATATAACGGTAATCCCTAAGCCAGGTAAGGACCCTGCACTACCCGACAACTACCGCCCAATTGCTTTATTAAACTCAGACTACAAAATTTTCACTAAGATATTAGCCAATAGATTATCCCCACTATTAACGTTCCTGATCCACAGAGACCAAGTGGGATTTGTTCCCTCGATACATGCTGGAGATAATACAAGAAGAACCATAGATCTGATAGACCTAATAACTAGAACTAAACGCCCCACCATAGTCTTGAGCTTAGATGCTCAAAAAGCTTTCGATCGATTAAGTTGGCCCTTTATGTTCACAGTCTTAACCCGATTTGGATTCTCAGGCCCCTTTATACGAGCCCTACATACCCTATACTCCCTCCCTACGTCTCAAGTCCAGCTGTCCTCCTATATCTCGCAACGATTTACTCTCAGTAATGGTACGAGACAAGGATGCCCTTTGTCGCCCCTATTATTTATATTAAGCCTAGAACCTTTAGCAGCAGCTATCAGATCCCATCCTAATATCAGAGGAATCCCACTACGACATCAGGACTACAAACTCTCTCTTTTCGCAGATGACATTCTGCTAACCATCACACACCCCGAGATTTCATTACCCTTCTTACACGAAACCCTCTCCACATTTGGGTCCTTATCAGGATTTTGTATTAATCAGACTAAAACAGAAGCTCTCCCCATCAATATACCCTCAGATATACTCAGCTCCTTACAAAACAGGTTTAAATACAGATGGTGCCAGACTTCACTAAAATATTTAGGAATTCATCTTACCACTCTCTTTATCAAGCCAATTTCCCTGCTATGTTCGCAGAAATTGCTAAACTCCTACAACATTGGTCTTCCATCCCAATTTCCCTTCTTGGTAGGATTAACGTTCTCAAAATGTCGGTTTTGCCCAAATTACTGTACCTTTTTGAAACACTTCCGGTCCCGGTCCCGGTCCCTATGTCGCAGTTGAAAAATCTCCAGAGAAAGTGCCTTAACTTTGTTTGGAACAATGCATCCCATAGAATTGCTCAATCGGTAGTCCTTTCTCCTAGAGCTAGAGGTGGACTAGCTTCCCCCGACTTTATTAAATATTACTATGCCTCTCATCTTAGAGTATTGACAACATGGACCTCAAGGAAGGCTGCAAATAGATGGGCCGAAATTGAAATGGGGATTAATGCCCCTGTACATCCATGCTATCTATTATGGCCTTCCTCTCAGAAATTCATACCCCAACTACGGTCTCTGTGTCTCTCCCCGATGCTTTTTACGCTATCAATCTGGAAAAGGTGTAGAGACAAATTTCATCTCTCCTTACCTTGCTCCCCTCTCCAGAATTTCCTTTTTAACCCAGAAATTCCGGACGGATTATAGTACCTGCGAACAATTTCGTGGACACACGCGGGGATGTTTCAGCTGCGACATTTAGTTCACCCAGTAACACACAAACTTTTACCTTTCTCAGTCCTTAAAGAAAAACACGCCCTACCGAAATCTACAGAATACTTCTACCTACAAATTAAACATTTTTTCCAAACCTGCTTCCCCTCCTTATCCTTAGAAAATCCCACTGCTTTTGAATTATTATGTACAAATGGCCCTTACGAACCAAACCTAATCTCATCCATATATAAAATACTCCAGACAACACCCCCTTTAAATGACTCCATACATAGATACATGACAAAATGGTCCAAAATGCTAAACAGATCAATTTCATTACTAGATTGGGGTAAAATCTGGGAGTCGGCTTTTAAAGTTTCCAGATGCGTGGCACAAAAGGAGACCGCCATTAAGATAATATTTCTATGGTACAAAACTCCTGAGTTGCTACATGCCCAAAATGCGTCTCTTTCTGATTTGTGCTGGAGATGTGGACGGTCCGTAGGTACACACCTTCACATTTTCTGGGATTGTCATGTCTTAAGTACATATTGGACTGAGATACAAAATCTATTGCAATCACTTTTCGCCACATCTATTCCATTAAAACCCATACATTTCCTGTTAGGTCTACCCTTACCGGGTATCCCTAAACCACTACAGAGACTAGGGTCTTTTGTACTTTTGGCAGCAAAAAGAGCCATCCCTAGACTTTGGCTCTCTACCAACGCTCCCAATTTACACCACGTCCTTTCCATTGTTGCAGATATGCGTAAAATGGAACATTTAACAGCAAAAATTGAAGGTAAAATTCTGCAATTTGAAAAAATTTGGAAACCTTGGGATGATTCAAAATTTTGTTCTGTACCTTCCATTTCTGCTCCTTTTTGATTCCAACTTACATGTTCTCTTGAGCATCCTTGTGTTTTGAACATGTAATTGAGTTAGCAACATAGATACTGTATGGAATTATTTCTTTCTTAATATATGACCCAATTCGGGAAGAAGCTGACTTCTATCTATACAGATATCCTCACCATGTCTCTTTACAATGTATACAATTGTTTGCACTACTTTTATTTTGATTGTTTCTGTGTAAACTGTCATGACTTTTCCTTATTCCTTTTGTTATGCTGATTTATATTTGTTGAAAAACTTATTGAAAATAAAAAATTTATAAAAAAAAAAAAATAATTTCTAACAGAATAGCGCCGATATTACCTGAACATATAGATTTAGACCAGACGGGCTTTACTAAAGGTTGGGAGACTAGGGACAATGTTATAAAAACATGCACTTTGGTGGAATATGCGCAAAGAGCCGACATCCCGATGTGTATTTTGGCTATTGATGCTAAAAAAAGCATTCGATAGAGTGGGATGGCGGTTCTTAGAAGAAACATTAATTCAGATTGGAATGGGCCCTAGAATGATCGGCAGGATTGTCGCACTGTATTCTAACTCTAGAGCCAGGGTAAGAATGGGTGGGATAATGTCAGAATACATACAAATATCAAAAGGTACCCAGAAGGAATGCTCCCTCTCTCCTCTGTTATATATACTAATAATGGAACATTTTATTACGGCAATAAGAAAAAATAAAGATATTAAAGGGATAAAAGTTAAGGATAAAGAATATAAAATAGCCGTATATGTAGACGATCTGCTAATTTATATAACTAACCCTATTATCTGAATATAAAAATAAATGGTTACAATATCATCAATTAAGGATATTTATGGAAACAATAATACCCTTGATAAGCTTAAGAAAATATTAATGGAAGAGCAGGAACCGTCTAAAAAGCTTTCAAAAATGTACAATCTATTACTCCCTTCTGATCCTCTTAGAGAATTAACAGGAATGAGGAAGTGGGAGGAGGAAATAGGAAACTCCATACCAGACGAAAGAATACATAAAACATCTACAGCGATTAAATACCTAGAAAGAAATTATAAGATTGTAATGAGATGGTATTGGAATCCAGTGGCACTGAACGCAATTAACAAAAATAACACTGATAAATGTTGGAGGTGCAAGGCAGAAAGAGGTACTATGGACCACATATGGTATGGATGTCATGTGCTGAGGAGATTCTGGAATAAGATATATGAAATTCATCAAGTAGTATCGGGAGTAGAAGCGAACTCAAGTATTATTAGCTCATTATTCTCCTACACATCAGATTCGATAAAAACAATCAAAAAGGGAATTCTTCACCATATGATAACTGCAGCTAGAACATTAATAGCAGGTAGTTGGAAAAAAACAAACAGCCCAACAGTGACGGAATGGGCATGTGAAATGAACGAAATTCAATATATGGAAAAACAGATAAGAGAAGAAGGGTACACAAAAAATCAATTGCCAGTAATATGGCAAAAATGGGATGAAATTAATTGGGTCCTCAATAAAATTGAGAGAATACTTGTAAATAGAAGAATATGAGTAGGGGTGGGGCAGGGGGAAGGAGAGAGAAGGGTACCAAGCTATTTTTTTTTTTGGGTTATGTAAGGTGAATGAATGTAGAAGTAGTGGGAAAATGGGTAGGGCATGAATAATGAATATTAAGTTATAATAAGGTATAAGAATAAATGACATAGAGGGCTATTAATATGATCCTCTATTGTAACTAATATTAATGTATTAAGATAATATATAAGTTGAATGGATGTACATATGGTATTGTAAATTTTTTGATGTAAAAAGAGATTTGATACAAAAAAATTGTAATTACACGCCCCTGTTAAACAGGGGCTGAAAAATTGGGCCTTAGCCACTGGTGGCGGCGCCCAGAACCAAAAATATTCTTACAAGCTATCAGCATGATCATTGAGGAGGAAGAGGATAGTCATTTAGCATAACAGGATAGTCACTCAGCATCAGCATAGGCAATTTTGAAGGGATCTGACATTTCAGAAAAAAATATTCAGTTACATCAGCATCAGGTGCTTGGTAGCTGGTGGTGATCCAAGACTGATTCATTTTTATGAAGGTCAGTCGATTGACTGAGTCGGTGGACAGGCGCACCCTGTGATCGGTTACAAAACCTCCAGCAGCACTGAATGTGTGTTCCGAAAGAACGCTGAATGCAGGACAGGCCAGTAGATCAATTGCATACTGTGCAAGCTCTGGCCAGTGATCCATCCTCAAGACCCAGTACCCCATAGGATTTTCGGTGGGAAAGGTGTCCAAGTCAGATCTTGCCCCAGGTATTCCTACACCATGTAAAACAGACTCTGGCGATGGTTGCTGGAACCAATCATACTTTTGGGCTGTGGACTAAAAAATTGTCTGAATGCATTGGTCAGATGGCCACCTTCTCCACCGCTCCTTCTTTGACTGACCGACGCCTCAGCAACACGTTGTCCAGGAACAGGAGTTTGTAACCTCCCAGTCTCTGGGAACGCGTTGCACAGACCTTTCTGCAAGGCCTCCCGAAGATGTTTCATCCTCTGCTCTCTCTGGGACGGCAAGATAAGGTCCGCAACCTTATCCTTGTAATGTGGATCAAGGAGGGTTGCCAGACAGTACTGATCCCTCTCCTTGATACCACGAATACGAGGATCCTCCCACAGGCTTTGCAGAATCAGGGAAGCCATGCAGCGTAGGTTTGCTGAGGCAATCGGTCCGGAGTCCTCTGGGTCACTAAGGACGACATGATCCGCAGCCACCTCCTCCCAGCCAAGTACAAGTCCATGGGTTTCTTGGGAGTGTAAAAAAAAAAAAAAAAAAAAAAAAAACAAGCTCCCCTGACCCTGTCCTGGTGCCATAGTCGCACAGGTACTCATTGATGGCCCTCTGCTGCATGTGCAGCCGCTGCAGCATGGCCAACGTTGAGTTCCACCTGGTGGGCATGTCACAGATTAGGCGGTTCTTGGGCAGGTTAAATTCCTTTTGGAGGTCAGCCAGCCAAGCACTGGCATTATATGACCAGCGGAAATGCACACAGACTTTCCTGGCCCGCCTCAGGACATCCTGTAAGCCCGGGTACCTGCCCAAGAACCGCTGCACCACCAAGTTAAGGACGTGAGCCAAACAGGGCACATGGGTCATTTTTCCCTGTCGGAGGGCAGAGAGGAGGTTGGTGCCATTGTCGCAAACCACCATTCCTGCCTTAAGTTGGCGTGGTGTCAACCACCTCTGAACCTGCCCCTGCAGAGCTGACAGAACCTCTGCCCCAGTGTGGCTCCTGTCCCCCAGCTCAAGCACCGCATGGCATCTTTTGGCCTGCGTAGTTGCGTAGCCCCTTGAAAGCCTACAGAGCACCACTGGTTCCGAAGACAAAGCACAGGAAGAGGCCATGGAGGAAGAAGAAGAGGAGGGGGTGGAGGAGAGAGGTGTGTCAGAATCACCAGTAGTAGGATTTTGGAGGCGTGGTGGCGGAACAACCTCCAACATTACTGCACCTTGTCCTGCATCCTTCCCAGCTGCCAGCAGAGTCACCCAATGCGCGGTGAAACTTAGGTAACGTCCCTGTCCATGCCTGCTGGACCATGAGTCAGAGGTAATATGCACCTTACCGCTGACCGCCCTGTCCAGTGAGGCATGGACATTGCCTTCCACATGCCGGTAGAGAGCCGGAATCGCCTTCCGTGAGAAAAAGTGGCGTTTGGGTACCTGCCACTGAGGAACCGCACATTCCACAAACTCATGGAAGGGGGCAGAGTCTACCAACTGAAAAGGTAGCAGTTGAAGTGCTAGCAATTTTGCCAAGCTAGCATTCAACCGCTGGGCATGTGGATGGCTGGGAGCGAACTTCTTTCTGTGGTGCAGCAGCTGGGGCAGGGAAATTTGCCTGGTACAATCTGATGTCGGTGTACCGATAGCCGATTGCCCACAAGTACTTGGCTGTGACACACCTAATTCTACACCTTCATTCCTCTCAGTGCAGGTCTCAGAGAGGACTGAAGGTATAGTGGGGTTGGAGATCTCAGCTGATGAGGAGCAAGGAGAGGTCCTCTTTGTTCTTTGGTGTGGGTCTTTTAGGTACGCTTGCCAATGAACTGCATGGCAGGTCAACATATGTCTGGTCAAGCATGTGGTGCCCAAGCGGGAGATGTTTTGGCCACACGAGATACGCTTGAGACATATGTTGCAAATAGCAGCGGTGCGATCTGATGCACTCGTCTCAAAAAAGGCCCACACCAAAGAACTTTTGGAATAACGCGCAGAGACAGCAGCGCCCTGCACATGCGGAGCTTTGCGGTGTGATGCAGTCAGTGTGCTGCCCTTAAGCTGGCCCCTGGAGGGCATCCTGCCTCGTTGGTGATGTGCCTCCTCCTCCTCTCTCCTATCAGGCACCCACGTTGAGTCAGTGACCTCATCATCCCCTCCTTCCTCATCACTGGAGCAAACCTGGCAGTCTGCTGCAGCAGGGGCAACATAACTGCCAGACTGCTGTCCTTCTTGGGCACCCCCTCTGTCTGGGCTCACGTTACTGCCTTCCTCTAGCTGAATACCATCATCGGAGCCTTCAAAACGCTGGGCATCCTGCTGGACCATGTACCCAACTGTCAGAGAGTTCCCTTGGGCAGATACGCTGTTGGTGGGCATCGCGGCGCGTCGGCGCGCGTCGGCAGGCGCGCGCGCCCGGTGTTTGGCGCCAACCTGCCTATTTAGGCCATCTGCACAGGGGGCTCGGTGCTGTCCGATCTTCAGCTTCCTGTGTTCCTGCTTCCTGCTTCCTGTTTCCTGTTTCCTGTTTGGTTCCGATCTCCTGACCACCGGCCTGTCTCTGTTTCTCCTTGTTTGCTGCCTGCCACTGATCCCGGACCGTCCTGACTACGAATCTGCCTGCTCCTCTGTACTGCGTTGCCCGCCTGCTGCCGACCTCTGCCTGTGACCGACCAACCCGCTCCACTCCTGCTCTGCACCCACTGCCTGTGCTCCAGTTGACTGGTGATCTCCATAACCATCTTAACCGGGATCTTCCTGCAGCTACCCGCCAGGCTCTCATACCACTCTGTGCTCCCGTGCCTCCTGTCCATACTACCAGGGGCCGGTAACCAGATACGTAAGGGAGGCCTCCCCCTGCTACATCGGGCTCACCTGTCTGCTACGCACAAGTCTGACACCAACACTGTGGTCAAACAGTTCGGGGGACTCCTCAGGAGGACATGGTGGGGCTAGGGAAGGAGTGACTGATTCCATTGAGCCGAGAGAAGAGGCCGGGTTGGCAGCTGCTTTGCCAGACAAAGTACCCTGAGTATGGGTGAGAGAGAGTGAGGAGGATGAGGACAGCTTGGTCATCCACTCGACCAAGTCTTCCGCATGTTGCGGCTCAAATCGGCAAGCTGTCAAAAAAAAGTCCAAGCGTGTCCCACGGCCATGTGCTGATGAGGATGCACCATGTCCACGACCAGAACTGTTGCCTCTAGACACAGAGCCTGCTTGCCCTCTTTTATTGGCTTGTGACTGTCTGCCTCTCCTGGTTGGCCTTCCAGACATACTAATGGCCTGCAGTGAGATGTAGCTGCATTAAGCTGGGATATATATATATATATATATATATATATATATATATATATATATATATACTCTGATACTGCAGCTAGCAAAATCAACTGCCTGCCTGTAGTATTAGTATGAGAACACCACCAATCTTCTACAGGTAGCTTTAGCTGAGCACTGTGCAGAGGTCACACTACACTAACTTGTAGCTTTAGCTGAGCACTGTGCAGAGGTCGCACTACACTAACTTGTAGCTTTAACTGAGCACCGGGCAGAGGTCACACTACACTAACTTGTAGCTTTAGCTGAACACTGTGCAGAGGTCGCACTACACTAACTTGTAGCTTTAGCTGAACACTGTGCAGAGGTCAAACTACACTAACTTGTAGCTTTAGCTGAACACTGTGCAGAGATCGCACTACACTAACTTGTAGCTTTAGCGGAACACTGTGCAGAGGTTGCACTACACTAACTTGTAGCTTTAGCTGAACACTGTGCAGAGGTTGCACTACACTAACGAACCATGTTCCTTGGTGATGAGGCTCTATCGATGTACACGGACCACATTCTTGGGTGGTACCGGTACATCGATGATATATTCATCATCTGGGATGGACCAGCTGACCTACTCCAGCAATGCCTCTTGAGGATGAATCACAATGACTTTAACTTAAACTTCGCCATGTCTTTCGACACACAACATGTCACTTTCTTAGATGTAGATGCATACAGAGGAGAGGGGGGAGTGATTTTGAGCAGGCTATATAGGAAACCCACCGCAAGTAATGCCATCCTACACGCTACCAGCTTCCACCCTAAACCCTCTCATGGATTCTATCCCTTTCAGCCAGTATCTTAGAATAAGACAAAACTGTTCGGACGATAATATTTTAAAAATTGAAGCAAACAAATTACGTGAGCGACTGTTACAACGAGGCTACTCGCATGCGTCATTGAAACGATTGTTTAAAAAAGCCTCTTTAAGATCAAGGATGGAATTACTCTATTCAGAGAAATCCAAAAACCAAAACGATACCAATACCATCAGAATTATCACAAAATATAACAACCAGCAAAAACAAGTCAAAAACATCATAGAAAAATACTGGCACATGCTGCAAAGCGATCCAGCACTGGGACCATTTGTACCTCCCAAGCCCCGTTTCACTTTCAAATGAGCTACATCTCTAAGGGACAGAATCACCACTAGTGAATATAAAGGGGAATCAAACAAATCTCATTGCAAATATAGAGGCACTTTCAAATGTGGAGCATGCAACTATTGTCAATACATGCTCACACAGAAAAATCCTACCCTTCCCAACGGTCAAGTGTTTTAAACATTTTGCCAACTGTAGAACCCATGGGGTGATATATATGCTTCTATGTGAATGCACATGCTTCTATATTGGCAAAACAAAGGTGGAATTTTAGAGAAGAGCGTATAGGCACATAACATCTATGAAAACTTGCGACCCCGATCTCCCCCTTGGGAGACATACCACATTAGTACACAACGGAAAGTTCCCAAAAATAAGATTTCTCATTCTGGACCGCATCCCAGAGGGGGAGACTGGAACAAGAGCCTATTACAGATGCAATCAAGATGGATATATAGATTAAAGGCCACCCAACCTCCGGGCTAGAATGAAACAATATGGTTCAATCCATTTCTTGAGGGTTTTTCCTCAGGGGGTAGGGAACAATAATATTGAGATTCGTCTTCTCTCTTGCTTTGGTCTCCCCTCTAAACTCTGGGATTCGGATTCTGGCGGTCCAGTTATATCTATCCTTAGTTTCTGAGACTGGAACAAATAGGACAATAATGATTTTCTATTAATTATTACCATCCTAGTGTATTACCATACTAGCATTACACTATCCTATTACTGTACTTGTATATGGCATGATAAACAATGAATATGACATGCTATGTTTAATTTACGTATCTCTCAGATATGCATGTGGACATAGGAGCACAGATCACTATATATATACATTTATACATGGATGTGTTATCGCATTTATTGGTATTATAGAATATATAGCACTTGATATGTTATATAAGTGAAAGCTGCTTAAGTACCTTCATTATTTATTTTTATTTTTTGCGATATACCTATGCCATACTGATTAATTATATGATCTGGACACTCTCTGCCCATTTGCATTCCTTGATATCGAATTAGAAAATGTTGTTTAACACTATTTCTCAAAAAAAATTTCTGTTGATCCTGCCATTAACCTCCCCTTTCTGCCTATCTTATAATAATTAGTCCGAAGACCTGGACTCTCTGTCTATCTACATTCTTAATATGTATCCAATAAGAAAATGTTTTTTTTTTATTATTTTCCTATGCAAGAAATTCTGTTGATCCTGCCATTAACTTTGTCTTTTGATGTATATGATGATTTGGACCCCATACAACTTTTTTGATATGTTGAAGCATGTATTTTCTAAATATATAACAAATAGGAAAATGTTGTTTAACACTATTTCTCAAAAAATTTCTGTTGATCCTGCCATTAACCTTCCCTTCCTGCCTATCTTATAATAATTAGTCCAAAGACCTGGACTCTCTGTCTATCTACACTCTTGATATGTATCCAATAAGAATTTTTTTTTTACTATTTCCCTATGCAAGAAATTCCGTTGATCCTGCCATTAACTTTGTCTTTTGATGTATATGATGATTTGGACCCCATACAACTTTTTGATATGTTGAAGCATGTATTTTCTAAATATATAACAAAAGTCCCAACATTTAATTTATGACTGTGAGACCTTGCCTGTTACCAGTGTTCTCTTGCTCCCAGAATATCACACAAATCATTATTACACTTGTACTCTCATGCCTTAGTGGATGTTTTTATAACATCACACTATTACAATTACTTGGCGGTCGCCCGGCACAAAAAGCCGCCCAGGTTACAAAACCCGCGGCGGCGCTATGCGAGTATGCGAGGCTACAGTCTATATCTATCTTAGACTGGCCTCCATGTTGCGACTCTGGTGGACATGCGCAGTCCGCCAGGGAAGCTCTCTGTGTTGGTGGGTGGAGTGGGCGTGTTAACGTCCCGACGTATGGGCTCGCACATGCTCGCCACGGACGGGACGGCGATCACTCCTCCCAGAGGGCCATACATGGCTTGCACCTGCCTCCTCTCCCTCCTACTCAAATCAGCTGTTGTAATCAGATATCAACAGCTGATTGGAGGAAAGAGGCTTCTTAAACCAGCTGATTATCATGCCGGACATCCTCCACATGCAGCGGGATGTTACCGGCCTGAACAGCTACTTGATCCGATTCACTCTCATGTCATGTAAGTTAAACTACTTTTATTCACTAACTATGATACCAACCTAAGCTGGCAAACTTTACATCTATTTATTGTGGCTATAACTGGGACTTTTCTTGCTTGATTGAGCTCACACTAGACTGATAGTTATATGCTCTTAAACACCCTATGCATTACAATCAAGTCCTAACTAAAAAACTCATTAGTTTTATTTGTAGGCTCTACAGCCATAATAATTCCTGTATACTTCTTTATTCATGTAGCACTTGGATAAACTAATCTTGAATCTACATTTTTTTTTTACAAATTTTTTATTTATTTAGTCAAAGGGAAGGGTCCATGAACCCTTGGTACAGTACAGATATCTGTTCAACATAAACCGTACAATGAAGAATATAACATCATTAAACAAGAAATGATTAAGTGGTCTTGTACATACATTGTCTGGCTTAGAAAACCATGTAGTCCTCCCCTTTCATTTTATTTGGAAAATAAATCAAACCAGTCCCTGTGTAAAACACAGAGCAAGAACAGAAAGAACAGACGGGAAGGAAAATAGGAAGTTGGAATATAGAATTAAAGGAGAAGCAAGATAGGCTAGCAAGGAGGAGGGTGGGGGGGGAGGTAGGGGGGGTAGGGATGGAGGGTAATGTGACGTCACGAGTTTTTGTGTCTATGTTACGTAGAAAGGAATACGTAGATGACTTATGTAACCCCAGCAGGACGCTGTATTTGACATTGGGGGTCTATCTTCCAATTTGCTTAATCTTCCTCTGCATCTGGGGTCCCAAAGAGGTCTTTGCCTTCCTCCGAGTAGACAAACATGTTCCAAAGTGACCATGTTTTTGAGTATTTCTCCTGTTGGTTACGAGCTGACAGGATAAGATCTTCAAATTTATTGGTTTCCTGAACTTTTCTGAGCCACATTCTAATTGTCGGAGATTGTGAGGATTTCCACTTAAGCGGAATGCAGGCTTTGGCGGCATCAAGAAAATGGCGGATAATCGATTTTTTATAAGTTTTTGCCGAAACCTCTGACATATGAAGGAGGTAAAAGGCCGGGTCGTCTGGTAATTGCCGGTCTGTGAATTTCTGCATAATATTTTTGACTCCCAACCAGAATTGTTTTATATCGGGGCAGTCCCAAAACACATGGAGTAATGTACCTCGTTCCTCCTGGCATCTCCAGCATCTATCTGAGGACGTCGGGAATATTCTACTTAATTTCTCAGGTGTTCTGTACCACCTGGTCAGGATTTTGAAGTTTGTTTCTTGTGTTTTCGTACATATGGAAGATTTGTATGTAAATTGAATAATACGTTGCTTCTGTTGTGAGCTGAAGGTACAGTTTAAGTCTCTTTCCCAGTCCGCGATATGTTTTAGTGAATAGGTGTCTGGGGGAGTGATCAGAAGGTTGTACATGCACGACAGTGTGTGTGGTAAAGTCCCTTCTGTTGAACAGATTTCTTCCAATGTTGTGAGGGGTTGGTCAAAGCTTTGTGGTGGAGGGAGGGATCTGAAGAAGTGAGTAATCTGGAAGGCGTTTAAAAATTTTAATTGGAAAGTACCCGTGGGGTTCATGAGTTCTTGTAAGCTGGGCCATTTTTTTTGTTTTAGGAAGTGAGAAGCCTGGGTAAAGCCTGACGCCATTAATTGTTTAAATTGATCCTCCTGGAATCCCGGGGTAAAATCAGGGTTCCCCAAGATCGGGAAGAGTGGCGAGTTTGTGGATGAAATAGATCCCTTTTTTATCAGGAGGGCACATACTTTCATCGTGTGTCCAATAACAGGGTGGAATTTTATATCCTTAGGTAGTGTGTCGTAGCACCAAGGAGCTCTAGTCAGAGGAATAGAGCTCTGACTCTGCTCAATCTGAGTCCATAATTTGAGGGGACTGTGCCTGTTCCAGTCCACCAGTCTTCCAAGATGAACTGCTTGGTAGTACTTGCGAACATTCGGAACTGCTAGACCTCCATACTGCTTTGGCAACGAGAGTTGTGATCTCTTCAAGCGGGGGTGTTTGTGGGCCCAAATAAATTCAAAGAACAATTGTCGTATATGTCGGAAGAAGGTGGCTGGGATATGTATGGGAAGAGCCTGTATGAGATATGTGAATTTTGGCAGAATGCTCATTTTTAATATATTGCAGCGGCCGAACCAGGAATGTAAGCCCGACGATCATTTTTTTAAGAGAGCACGTACCCTAGAGAGAAGAGGTGGGAAGTTCAGGTTGAATATCTTTGATATGTGTGTTGGGATAGTAGTACCTAGATACGTCAGAGCCGTGTTGTTCCATTTCAGTTTAAAATTTGTCTGGACTTGTGTCTTGAGAGACTGTGAGAGGTTAGTACCCATCGCCTCTGATTTTTGAAAATTAATTTTGAGGTTGGAAAGGGTGCCATATATTTTGATTTCTCTAAGGAGGTTTGGGAGGGATATCACAGGGTTGGTAAGGGAGAATAACATGTCGTCTGCGTAGGCCGAAATTTTATGTTGAGAATTTCCAACTGATATACCACTAATGTCTGGGTTCCTGTGAACTGTACAAAGAAAGGGCTCCAGTGACAGGGCGAAAAGGAGGGGAGAGAGCGGACACCCCTGTCTTGTCCCATTTGATATGTGAAAAGGATCTGATAAGACACCATTCGCTCTGACCTGGGCTGTGGGTTTACAGTATATCGATGAGATCCGTTGAATCATTTGATCTCCAAATCCGACATACTGGAGTACTGCGAACATAAATTTCCAATTCACCCTGTCAAAGGCCTTCTCCGCGTCCGTGCCCAAAAATACACAAGGAATTTGGGATTTATTTATTATATGTAGTAAATTAAGCACTTTGGTGGTGTTATCCCTAGCCTCTCTACTGGGAACAAATCCCACTTGATCTAAGTGAATCAAGTGAGGTAAGTGTTGTTGAATTCTGTTTGCAAGGATTTTTGTGCATAATTTGAGATCTGAGTTGAGCAGTGATATCGGTCTATAGCTCCCGCAGGAGGAAGGGTCTTTCCCTTCCTTTGGAATTACTGCAATGTGGGCTTGCAATGACTCCACCGCAAACGGAGATGTGGGTCCTACCGTATTAAACAATTTCACCATGTATGGGCTCAGCGATGATATAAAGGTTTTATAGTACAGTATGGTCAGTCCATCTGGGCCCGGAGCTTTCCCTGGTTTGGATGAAGCTATTGCCCCTTGTATTTCTTCGCTTGTAATCGGGTCATCTAAGGCTTCCCTGGCAGATTCGGGCAATTTAGACATCTGAGAGTAAGGTCAGGTAGTCTTGTATGGCCTCTTGCTTTGGGGGGGCCCCAGGAATGTTGTAAAGAGTAGAGTAAAATTTTTGAAATTCACTAGCAATGTCATGAGGTTTAGAAATTTTAGTTCCTTGCGGAGAAGATATGTAGGGTATGTAAGTTGCCAGTCTTTGGTCTCTTAGGGATCGTGCTAGTAGTTTGACGCATTTGTTACCTGATTCGTATGACATTTTCCTACATATCTGAATCGATGCTTTGGCTTTAAATTGTAAAAGGTCGTTAATTTGCGATCTGCAGGTAAGTAATTCTGTTTCTATGGGCGGGGATGGGGGTTGTTTATGGGTTATTTCTAATCGTCGGAGGTCGTCTAGCAGTGAGTTAAGTTGTTGGGTCCGATGTTTTTTAATTCTTGAGCCGTGTTTAATGAGTATTCCCCTTATGACTGCTTTGTGAGCTTCCCACACAATGCCGGGGGTACAGTCTGCTGTTTCATTTGTTTGGAAGTAATATTGAAGCTCTCTGGTTATCTCTGCTATTACTTCGGTGTCATGTAAGAGGCTTTCGTTCAGCCTCCAATATTTTGTTTTTGAAGTAAGAGAATCAGTGAGAGCATAGGAGAGGGAGATTGGCGCGTGGTCCGACCACGTGATAGAACCTATTGTGGAGGTCCTGACAGAGTGAAGTTGTGAGTGTGGTATAAGGAAGTAGTCAATTCGGGAGTACACCTTGTGTGGGGTTGAGTAGAAGGTGTAATCTCTTTCTGTGGGGTGTAAAATACGCCAAACATCCACTAGTTGCGCTTTATGTAGGATCTGATCAATGCGTTTACGGGAGCCAGGAGGAACGGTTGAAAATTTCGAGGACGAGTCTTCCGTAGGGATCATGGGAATATTTAAATCACCTCCTAATATCATCTGGCCTTCAGAAAAGTTCAGCAATTTTTCGATAGTTTTCTCAAGAAAGGCATCTTGGTGGGAATTAGGAGCGTATAGGTTAGCCAGGGTCACCTTCACCTCCCCAATTTTGCCTTTTAAAAATAGGAAACGACCTGCTGGGTCTGCTATTGAATCTAGGCAGGTCCAAGGGACTCGGCTGGAGAATAAAATAGATACTCCTTTTGATTTGCTTTCCGGATTTGTAGCATGATAAGCTAATGGGAACGAGCGGTTCTTAAGTATCGGTAGCTTGTCTTCTCTAAAATGGGTTTCCTGTAGAAGGGCGATGTCTGCTTTATGTCGGTGTAAGTCATGTAGCAACATACGCCTCTTTTCTGGGATGTTTAGGCCTTTGGTGTTCAAAGATATCACATTAATTACCTCCATTGTGGTGGAGAGGGGGGGGGGAGGGGGGATAAGGGTGAAGGAGGGGGGTAGGTGGAAGTGAGGATTGAGTTTAGACGAGAGGATAGGTTAGTGGTTAAGATAGAGGAAGAGTAGAGAGAGGAGAAAGAGAAAACAGTAGTTAGAGCACCCTATGGAGGGTTTATACACTCCAAACTAATGAGGAGGCACTTTAAGTGCTGAGACGCTCCCCAGAACCAGTCTGGGTAACGAGCGAAAACCTAAGCGGGTTTGTGGAAAGGAGCAGCCAGTGAGGTGCTCACTGACCATCCCTCTCCGCCCCAAGTGTGAGGTGTTTGTGAGAGACTGATGTGGTGACGGCAAATAGTCTGCAACAGGCATGTAAAGAACTAACAGACATATAATAACAGAAAGCAATATAAAATAAAAAAAAAATACAACCTATTTAGTGTGATATGTGCCCCATGTGCTATAAAAATAAAATATATTGCTCCGACACAGCGTAAGTATGAAACCAAACAGATATAACATTCATACCATGAACTACCCCTTATCTCCCTGAATAGCATCTGTAGGCGTCAACTCTAAGCCTGTTCTCTGTTATTAATCATGAGGGGAAGGAAAGCAAGAACTCTAGCAAGGGGTGACTACCTAATCTGCCCTTTCTACATAAGTCTCTTGACCATGTACATTTTGCCCAGCTTACACGTCGGACCAGGAGGGTTTACCCTGTAAAATAAAGTGAATCAATTGCTGTAAGAGTAAAATAAAAAAAAAAAAAAAAAAAAAATTTTGAAAAAACGTCAGCTGACAGGCAGCCCTCTCTTTCGCTTCACCTACGGAACATCTCTAGTGTTCATCAGGGAAATTTTCTCAGATAATGTAGTAGTCTCTGGGAAGAGTGTCCAGCAACATAAGTGAGGTGCATACCGATCTGTATATGCAATGAGATAGAATAGTTAAGTCTTACCACAGGGACTTGAGTGTCAGAGATTTTCCCAGGAATGACCGTGTTGTTCCGTACTAGACCCCAGGCGGAGCAGCACCAGTGTTCTGCCATGTCAGCTTAGGTCGAGACTTCGTCATAACCAGCAAAACAGGGTTATCAGCAGTAGATCAATAAAAAAACGGTGAGCGGAGAGTTAAGGTCCCCGGCCGACGCTGTTTGTTCCTTCCTCTTTCCATGGAGGGGGGTAAAACATTTTAACAGTTGAGCAGTAGTCATACCTCCGGGAGTAGGGGTGAAAGAGCTTTAGCTGTGTACGGATGTCCTCTCCGGGCTACACTTTGTTAGAAAGATCATGACTCCCGAGATCCCTCAGCAGAGGGTGATCGATTTCTCCTCCTGGATCGCTGTCGGCGGGGGGGTTGGTTGGGAGGATGAGCGGAAGATCCTGACCGACCTGTGTTACGAGGAAGGATGATCAACCAGTTTGGAACCTGGATCGGTTCCACTCCCAGAAAATCAAAACAGGCTGGTAGATCTGCAGGAGAGCGCAAGGTAAAGGAGGTAGCAGATTTGCGGAATATAACCGCCAAGGGAAATCCCCAGCGGTATGTGCAGTTCTGTGTTCTGGCAAGGTCCAATATTGGTCTCAGCATGGCTCTTCTCTGCAACGTGGCTCTTGAGAGATCAGGTAGAATTTTAATAGCTGCGCCATCAAATGTTCCGTGTTCCCAGGCTTTCCGCAGTATAAGTTCCTTTTGATTGTAGTGATGTACTCTACAAAGTACATCTCTTGGTCTGTCTGGGTCTTGTGATTTAGGCCCTAGTGTTCTGTGCACTCTATCCAGCTCTAGGGAAGGTGGGGAGTCTCCCAGAACCTCCCGAAAGATGGCATTCACTGTCGCTGCCAGGTCTTCCGCTCCGGTAGCTTCTGGAAGGCCCCGCAGCCTGAGGTTGTTGCGTCGGCTGCGGTCCTCCAAATCTTCTAAGTGAAGCTGGAGGTCTATGGCCGTATTCGACTGGGAGACCTGTGAGCGTTCTAGGGTTTCAATCCGGTGTGTGAGGGATGTAATCGTAACTTCTCCCGAGTCCACGCGGTTCGTGAGAGCATGCAGGTCCTCTCTCAGTTCCTGGATGTCTCTGCTGTGTGCCTCTTCAATGCGGAGGATGAGGGCTTCTATGTCCGACTTGGTCGGGAGTGCCTGCAGGATCTCTCGGATGTCGTCTGGCATTCCACTCGGCTGGAGAGACATGCTGGCTATGTTTGCAGAGCAAGCTCTCTGTGTTTCTCGGGGACAGTCTGTGGAGGCGGATGAGGTGGAAGAGCACGGAGAGTCCGGTATGGTAATTCCAGGTGAACGAGGTGCACGTGGCGCGGCTAATATGGCACCTGGGGATACTCTCTGGGGTCCGCGGAAATATCTTTGAATTCCGTTTCGTGGTGTAGAGGAATAGTTGCCTCCTGCTGCCGATCTTGTTCGGTAATGTCTAGGGGTTATCATGCCTCTCTGTTGTTCAGATATTGCCGTCAGTTTAGCGGGCAGATCGGGGTGGCCAGGAGCTCTCTTCAAACGCGTCCTCACTCGGCCATTGCTAAGCCACGCCCCTGAATCTACATTTTTATAAATGAACAATCATTACCTTTTGGTTATGCAACCTCTACCCTAAATCTGCTAATTACATCTATATTTGGCTCTGTCTGGGACCTCTTGGTTGACTCCCAGTCAACTTGATAGATTAACCCCAAACAGGATTAATATATGATGACTACTATACTTTAGACCAAGCCTCACTATATATACTGTATATGTGACAGGTATGTCTCTGTCAAGCAAATCTAGTCCCATCTGGCCACCTAATATCACAGTATCTATATTATTTCTTTTTAAGCAACCCTTTAGAGTAAGGACACAATAATTTTAAAATAATACTTGCAATCTAAATAGACAACTAATTTAATACCCTATCTTATCTACTACCTCTCTAGCTATCAATAGATACACCTATGAACATCAACTTTTGAGCCACCTTCAGGTATGAACTTAATTTTGCAAACCAACTTCCTTACTATATTAAAATAGGACCTCCTTCTATATATTTATGTTATCACATTTCTTGCAGGATTTGCCTCTCGGCCTCAGTGGAGCCTCAAGCATTTAGTTTACGCCCATATTTCTTGGGCTTTTCTTTTCTTTTTGAAGAGAACAACATATATATATATATATATATATATATATATATATATATATATATATATATATATATATATATAATATATACTCTTTGGGAAGTAAAAAAACCTACTTCTACCTGTTTACATCATCTCCAACACATAGATGTTTGTTCATATTGGAATCAAGAGCATACTGGGCAGACAGACTTTGTCACTGTCGCTGCTTTTAATCGCAAATTTTATGGAATGTCAAATTAGCCAATACAGTGTTTAATGTAAGTGTAGCAGATATAAAAATTACATTATGAAATGCTTTATTGATGGATACTCAGATATTGATTATTATCTTTTCAATATACCTTCTTTAACACAGAACCATATAAAGCATACACTACCCCTGAGGAAGGAGTTTAATTGACTCCGAAACGCGTCGGTTGAAAAAGTACTGCTTCAAAACTCTGTATATACACGATTGTAATACTGATGGATTTACATTCCTAACAATAGATGTTACAGTTGTTGTCATATTTTATTATGTTAATTCAATAAATTATATTTGTACCAAGTATACCTCTTTTATGATTGCTACATGTGCCTGAAAAGTCCACTACTAAGGGACCCCTTTGCTGTTATGTATAAATAATTTTGGATGTGGCACAAATTCACAGTCAGATGCTGATCTACAATATACACTACACTAACGTGTAGCTTTAGCTGAACACTGTACAGAGGTTGCACTACACTAACTTGTAGCTTTAGCTGAATACTGTCCCGAGGTCGCACTACACTAACGTGTAAATAATGTAGCTGCCTGCAGTAGTGATAGGATCAGAAAAACACCACCAATCTTCTACAGGTAGCTTTAGCTGAACACTGTGCAGAGGTCGCACTACACTAACTTGTAGCTTTAGCTGAACACTGTGCAGAGGTCGCACTACACTAACTTGTAGCTTTAGCTGAACACTGTGCAGAGGTCGCACTACACTAACTTGTAGCTTTAGCTGAACACTGTGCAGAGGTCGCACTACACTAACTTGTAGCTTTAGCTGAACACTGTGCAGAGGTCGCACTACACTAACTTGTAGCTTTAGCTGAACACTGTGCAGAGGTCGTACTACACTAACTTGTAGCTTTAGCTGAACACTGTGCAGAGGTCGCACTACACTAACTTGTAGCTTTAGCTGAACACTGTGCTGAGGTAGCACTACACTAACATGTAAATAATGTAGCTGCCTGTGGTAGTGATGGGATCAGAAGAACACCACCAATCTTCTACAGGTAGCTTTAGCTGAACACTGTGCAGAGGTCGCACTACACTAACTTGTAGCTTTAGCTGAACACTGTGCAGAGGTCTCACTACACTAACTTGTAGCTTTAGCTGAACACTGTGCAGAGGTCGCACTACACTAACTTGTAGCTTTAGCTGAACACTGTGCACTGTAAATACTGTAGCTGCCTGACTTTGGTACTAATAGGATCAGAAGAACACCAGCAATTTTCTTCAGGTAGCTGTAAATACTGTAACAACACCTGCCTGCCTGTCAGTAGGAAGATAATAACAGGAACAGATCTAGCTAAACTGAATACAGTGTGTGTATATGTGTATGTGTGTGTGTGTGTGTGTGTGTGTGTGTGTGTGTGTGTGTGTGTGTGTGTGTATATATATATATATATATATATATATATATATATATATATATATATAATTTATTTACACACAACACCTGGGATGCATATATACACAATACACTGTAAGTGCAGCTAGCTGACTGACTGTCCTGCCTAATCTATCTAACTTAAATCAAATGACACTGTCTCTCTGTCTCTGTCTCTCAATGCCAGAACACACTACACAGGGCCAACGTGCAGGCGGCCTTATATAGTGTGGGGCGTGTACTAAACCCCCTGAGCCATAATTGGCCAAAGCCACCCTGGCTTTGGCCAATTACAGCTCTCTGTAGAGACGGCGCTGTGATTGGCCAAGCATGCGGGTCATAGTGCATGCTTGGCCAATCATGAGCCAACAATGCACTGCGATGCCGTAGTGAATTATGGGCGTCACTCAAATTTGGCGTGAACGGCCCATATTGTTCGCAATTCGGCGAACGACCGAACAGACGATGTTCGAGTCGAACATGGGTTCAACTCGAACACGAAGCTCTTCCCTAATTCTGACCCTGGGGGATGCCTGAGCATTAAGGTGTGCCTGGGCACACACGGCACACCCTGTGTGCACGCCTATGCTACATATGACACAAACTCAAAAACTGCTATCTGCTTTTCTTATGTGTCTTTAACAATGCTGGTATGTTATTTTTACTTAACCGTCTGTAGACCTGTCCACATTACAATGCTTTATTATCTCCCTTGTCTTACCCAAAATTATGGCCCGTTTAATTTCAGTGCCCTCTTGCTAGTCTGTTTCTGAAGTAAGAATTTTGCCCTGTTAACCAGCCAAGCTTTATTACCTCCTGAGTGATAATTGAAATCCACCCACACCCCACCTCTATCAGTATAAATATAAGCTTATTTTGAGGGAAGCGTTTGCAGGGGGCACACATTTGCAACTGGGGCTCTTTCTCAAAGTGGGCTATTTCTATAAGTGGGGGCACTTATGACTCTGCACTTCAGCAAATGCACAAAGCGAAGGGACACAAGAAAAAACTTTGAAAAACACCACACAGACATCAGGTGACCTTGTTTACCCCTTTAGCTCTTTCTCCTTGTAACATGCATTTTCTACCACTCCTTTTGCCAGCTCTGTCCTCTATCCTAAAACTATCTTTCCTTCACCCCTCTTCTCCCCCCCACAGCATATATATATATCACCCTCACTTCTGTCCTCTCCTTATTACTGCACCCACCAACTCCTGCTAATTCTAAATCCACACAGACTAAAAATCTCCAAGACCCTGGGGCATGTCCCTTCATATAAATCCCATTCCCATATTAACTTCCTCATCCCCCTGCTTCTCCTAACCTCTAGAGTTATATCCCCAAACCCTGGGCCTCCATCATTTAACTGTACCCCATGCACCCATCACCCTGCACCCTCTGGCAGCAGCCGCAATCAACACAATTTAGTTCCCATTTCTATTCTTCCCAAGACCAGACTCCCTTTGTCTTGTGCCCTATGGAACTCCCGCTCTGTCTGCAACAAACTCACCTCTCTCGATGACCTCTTTATCGCCAACTCATTTAACCTACTCGCCATTACCAAAACCTGGCTCCACGAATCCGACACTGTGTCTTCTGCTGCCCTGTCCTATGGTGGTCTTCTCTGGACTCACTCCCCTAGATCCAGTGGACGTAAGGGAGGAGGTGTCGGAATCCTTCTAGCCCTACATACCACCTTTCAGGTACTTCAGCCACCTCCCTCTCTGTCACTCTCCTCTTTTGAAGCACACTGCATTCGTCTTTTCACTCCAATTTCTCTAAGGATAGCCGTGATCTACAGGCCCCCTGGACCAGTATCAACCTTTCTTGATGACTTCTCTGCCTGGCTACCCTACTTTCTTTCCTCTGAAATCCCCAATCATTCTCGGGGACTTCAACATCCCTATTAATACTAACACTCCTGCCCCTTCCAAACTTCTTAGCCTAACCTCCTCCTTTGACCTAAAGCAGTGGACACATGCACCCACTCACTCCGAAGGCAATACCCTTGACCTCGTTTTCTCTCACCTTTGCACTCCATGCAACCTCTCTAGCTATCCATTCCCTCTCTCTGATCACCACGTTATTAGTTTCACTCTCTCCCTCCCCTCAACCTCCTCTCCCTCCAACTGCCTAAAAGTTACCCGCAGAAATCTATGTCATCTCAAACCTTCTCTTCTCTACTCTGCTATCGACAACCTCTACGACAAATTCTCACCCCTATCCTGCACCAACCTAGCCACTTCTGTCTACAACGCTTCACTTCTAGCCTCACTGGACTTACTGGTCCCCCTCACTACACACTGAATCAGGCCCTGACCTCTTCAACCTTGACAAACAGATGATACTAGAAGTCTGAAAAAATGTAGTTGTGCTCATGACCGCTTGTGGCGTAAGACTAATGCCGCGTACACATGACTGGACTTTCTGGCAGAAAATGTTCCGACTGAATCATTTCATCGGATATTCCGATCATGTGTGGGCTTCATCTGACTTTTTCTTTCGAAAATTCTGATGGAACTGGAAATAGAACATGTTTTAAATCCTTCTGACGGAATCAATTCGGGAAAACCGTTCGTCTGCATGCTATTCCAACGGACCAAAAATGACGCAAGGGCAGCTACTGGCTATTTAACTTCCTTTTTCTGGTCCCATTGTATGTGTTGTACGTCACCATGTTCTAAACGATTCGACTTTGGTGTGATCGTTGTAGTGATATAAAATGTGTATGTGTGGATAGTAGTATAGTGATATCGTGGGTATGATAATTAATTAGTAAGTACTCTTCCGCAGCAACCCAATTCTTCCAGAGAGATGCACTTTATTGACTTCCAACACAGAACAAAGTCCAAAGTCCACCGATGACAAAAAATCCGACAGAGTATATAATTCAGAGTCCCATTTCTTTCTAGGTTTGCGTTTTCATACACAGACGAGCCTAACTTAAAACTAAATGCCAGCTTGAATGTCCTCTATGAAATACTAGTCCACTAGGAGGGAGTTTCTGCTAGGTCAATCCAAAATACTCTTTGATCTTATTGTTACCCCCTCAAGTCTAATTACCATCAATAAATACTTCTTCTATGGTCCTTTAAACAATGTACCCTTTGAAATGTTCAATTAGGTTTCCAGACCATACCTCACCTCACACACCTAGGTAGACTTGCCTAATATCAACACATCAAAGAGTCTTCAGCTGTCCCCTTGATATGTTAAAATTCAGTTGACTTGGACAAATCAACCATTGTCAATTGAATTCTGGCCTGGTCAATATTGACTCTATGTGTACATACATATAATAATGTCCCACATAAATCGGTGAACATATTACAACATATACAACAATCGCGTGTACGCAAGTTCGTTTCAGCGGAACTCCGTCGAAACCGTCAGAGTTTATTCTGACGGAAAAAACAGTTGTGTGTACGCTGCATTAGTCTCAGAGATTTCAACCAATATAAATCTGCCCTCCAAAAATACAATTTCAGCCTCCTCTCTGCCAAGCAGAACAATTTTTATCACTCTCATTAGCAACTTATCACCCCGTCAACTCTTCTCTATCTTCAACTCTCTAATTCGTCCTCCACCCGCCAATTCACTCACTGCCCAGGAGATCACCAATCACTTCAAACAGAAGATTGATACAATTCGCGTGGAGATCTCTACTGTTCTGATACCCTCCACTCATTACACTTCATGCCCACAGGCACAATCATTACTTCCCTCTTTCAACCCCTCCACTATAGATGAGGTTGCTAAACTACTTGGTAATGTCCACCTTACCACCTGCCCTCTGGATCCTGTTCCCTCACAAATTCTACGTTCACCCTCTGGCTCTATGCTACACTTTCTAACCCACATCTTCAATTTCTCCCTCTCTTCTGGCATCTTCCCTCTTTCACTCTCTAAAACATGCACTTGTCAGACCCATACTTAAAAGCCCTCACTGGACCCATCCAATCTTAACTACGCCCCATCTCCTTTCTCCCCTTCTTATCCAAACTCCTCAAACGTCTGGTCTACAATTGACTGGGCATCCACCTCTCTGATAATAGCCTTCTTGATCCCCTTCAGTCTGGATTTCGTCCTCAACACTCCAGAGAAACTGCTCTCCTAAAACTAACAAACAATCTACTAACAGCCAAAACCAATCGACACTATTCTGTACTCCTACTCCTGAACCTCTCTGCTGCCTTTGATACGGTTGACCACCCCCTCCTCCTCAAAAAAACTCCATGCCTTTGGTCTCCATGACTGTACTCTTCGCTGGTTCTCTTCCTACTTATCCAACCGCACCTTTAGCGTTTCTTACAACTCTACTTCCTCCTCTCCTCTTCCTTTCTCTGTTGGGGTCCCCCAAGGTTTTGTTCTTGGACCTCTCCTATTTCCAATCTACACCTCCTCCCTGGGTCAACTGATAGCCTCCCGTGGCTTCCAATACCATCTCTATGCTGACGACACCCAAATCTTTTTCTCTACCCCTCAGCTCACTCCCTCTGTTTCCTCACGTATCACTAATTTACTATCAGATATATCGGCCTGGATGTCACACCACTTCCTCAAACTCAATCTATCCAAAACCGATCTTATAATTTTTCCTCCCCCATATGCCCCTTCCCCTGATCTCTCTGTCAAAATCAATGGCACAACTATAAGCCCATCCCCTCATGCCAAGGTTCTAAGTGTAGTCCTGGACTCTGAACTCTCCTTCAAGCAACACATCCAATCACTGTCCAAATCCTGCCGCCTCAACCTCCGCAAAATATGCCCCTTTCTAACCAATGACACAACAAAGCTCTTAATTCACTTGCTGGTCATCTCTCGCCTGGACTATTGCAACTCCCTTCTCATTGGCTTACCTCTACATAGTCTATCACCTCTTCAATCCATCATGAATGCTGCTGCCAGACTCATCCACCTTACCAATCGCATTGTGTCTGCCACTCCTCTCTGTCAATCCCTCCACTGGCTTCCCCTCGGCCAAATAATTCAACTCAAAATACTAACAACTATGTACAAAGCCATCCACAATTTCGCCTCCAGCTACATCACTAGCCTAGTCTCTAAATACCAACCTACTTGTTCTCTTCGTTCCTCTCAAGACCTCCTGCTCTCTAGATCCCTCATCACCTCCACCCATGCTCACCTCCAGGACTTTTCCAAAGCCTCTCCAATCCTATGGAATGCCCTACCCCAATCCGTCCGCTTATCACCTACTTTATTAGCTTTTAGACGATCCCTGAAAACCCTTCTCTTCAGAGAAGCCTACCCTACCCACACCTAACAACTGTATTTTCATTTTCTCTATCAGCTCATCCTCCACAGTTATTACCTTTTGTTTCCACTTGACCCTCCCTTCTAGATTGTAAGCTCTAACGAGCAGGGCCCTCTAATCCCTCCTGTATTGATTTGTATTGTAAGTGTACTGTTTCCCCTCATGTTGTAAAGCGCTGCACAAACTGTTGGCACTATATAAATCCTGTATAATAATATGATGTATAATCAGATAGTTGAGAATTTTAACAATAGTCAAGTAAACCAAGTAGTACATATATACGAACCAGCTCCGATTCAGGTTGAGACTGTTGAGGTATTCTTATTAGGAGTTTGTAGAGAAACCGGCCTCGCCACCAATGCACCCAGACACCCCTATCGGGAACAAACTGGGAATGGGTGGGGCTTTCACAACAGGACCTTTGCCTGCCATCTTTCCAGTTCTCCAGTTGGATTAAGTGAGTCTCTCAGTGTCAATTGTTTTGCAGGTATTTCGAATTCAGTATCAGGTATGTGTTCTCAGGGATACTTTCCTCGTCTAAGCGTGGGTTGGAGTTGTGTGTGTTCTGGTTAGTATAGTCCAAGAGTCCATCAAGGAACCTTAGTTTTTGTTATAGGGGAGGGAGGATAAGGGAAAAGTGGTGTACAGGGAGAAGGTGTAAGTGTGTGGGTAGGTGTTCGACGTAGATGTCTGAACCTGTGTGTTTGCCCCCAGGTCATGCTAAGTTGTTGTGGTTGATTGGTTGCGGAATTCTACGGATTCTGCAAAATGAATTCAGCAGGCCCATGTTTTGTAGAATTTCATCTGGGTTTCTCTCACCTGATGGCCTAGCTCTTCCATTTTGGCGATCCTTTCCACCCTTTGAAACCATTCTGATATGCTGGGGGCAGAGCTATCTTTCCAATGTACCGGGATACATAATTTGGCTGCACTGATGAGGTGTAGGTTGAGGGATCTTTTGTAGGCCGATTAAGGTAGTGATGCGGTGAAGTAGATATTGAGCTGAAGTCAAATGTGGGGTGTAGGTCGTTATATGGGAGATCAAGCGATGTACCTCTTTCCAGTAAGGTTGTATCTGTGGGCAATCCCACCATATGTGGAGTAGCGACCTGCGTGCTGAGTTGTATCTCCAGCAAAGTGGGGGGATACTGGGTTGGAATTTATGGATTCTATCTGGGGTCCTGTACCATCTGGAATATATTTTGAATCTGTTTTCCTGTGTGGAAACATTAGAGGACCCTTTGTGTATGTGGGTGAGTATTCTTTCCCAATCCTCCTTTGAGATATCCATGCAAGTTCCCTTTCCCATTTTTGGCTAATTGCGTTGTCTTTGGGGTTGATATTTGTGAATAATAGGGCATACATGTCTGATATTACGTGTCTTTGGGGTTCTGTTCTGGTGCATATTGCCTCAAAAGGGGTACGGTCTCTGTACCAGTTGGAGAGTGGTTTGGTACTGATCTGCAGAAAATTGCAGAAATTGTAGAAAATTGAAAAAAGGGATGTTCCGTTCAGGGTGTCGGGAAGAAAGGGTTTGAAAAGGAATAATCCTATTCATGTCAAAAGTTTTCTGCCCTAATGGAGTGGTCTGCGCGTGTGTCATTATTGTCAGTTGGGATGAGCCAAACACCCCCCGGTTCGGTTTGCACCAGAACCTGCGAACGGACCGAAAATTCGCACAAACATTAGAACCCCATTAATGTCTATGGGACTCGAACGTTCGAAATCAAAAGTGCTAATTTTAAAAGCTAATTTGCATGGCATTGTCCTAAAAGGGGTTTGGGGACCTGGGTCCTGCCCCCACGGGACATATATCAATGCAAAAAAAGTTTTAAAAACGTCCGTTTTTTTCTGGAGCAGTTATTTTAATGATGATTAAAGTAAAAAAAAAAAAAAGTGAAATATTCCTTTAAATATCATACCTGAGGGGGTGTCTATAGTATGCCTGTAAAGTGGCACGTGTTTCCCGTGCTTAGAACAGTCCCTGCACAAAATGACATTTTTAAAGGAATAAAAGTAATTTAAAACTGCTTGCGGCTTTAATGTCGTGTCCTGGCAATATGGATGAAAATTAGTGAGACAAACGGCATGGGTACACCCCAGTCCATTACCAGGCCCTTTGGGTCTTGTATGGATATTAAGGGGAACCCCGCACCCAAATTAAAAAAAGGAAAGGTGTGGGGCCACCAGGCCTTATATACTCTGAACAGCAGTATACAGGCGGTGCAAACAAGACAGGGACTGTAGGTTTGTTGTTAAGTAGAATCTGTTTGTAATTTGGAACTGGTACATTTTTAACGTGTTTAGCTCCAGCAAAAAAAAATCTATTTTAAGCTTTTTGGAAAACATAGGGAAGAGTTAACACCCCTGTGACATTTGTTTTGCTTTCTGTGCTCCTCTTCAGAAGATTTTACCTCACTTTTTGTCCCAATGACAAATGTTTTTTGAAAATTTGGGGTTTTTAGTGAAACAAGGATTGGTGATAAAGCATCAGTGGAAAGGAGAAAAGTTTTTCCCATATTAACTCTTACAGGAGAGAATTTCCCTTCTTAGGGGTAGATTTCATCTCACTTCCTGTCTCCTTCCATTTGCAACTAGGAGTCGTTTGTAAGTTGGATGTTTGAAAGTAGGTGCCTGCCCTATATACTCAGCAGAAATTTGGGCCTTAGGTGTTGGTGTTGCCACAACACTGTAAGCCCTCACAGGGCCCTGCTGTGAAATATTAGATCAAGAATTGTAATTACATGCCCCTGTTGAACAGGGGCAGAAAAAATGGGCCTTTGGTGGTGGTGGTGCTGGTGCCACAACACTGTAAGTCCTCACAGTTACTCTTGGTGGGCGCAGAAATGGGCCCTGCTGTGAAATATTAGATCAAGAATTCTAATTACATGTCCCTGTTGAACAGGGACTGAAAAATTGGGCCTTAGGCACTGGTGCTGGTGCCACAACACTGCAACCCCTCACAGTTACTCTAGTTGGAGCGCAGGAACTAGCCCTGCTGCAAAGAATTGCATCAAAAATTGTAATTACATGCCCCTGTTAAACAGTGGCTGAAAAATTGGGCCTTAGGCACTGGTGCTGGTGCCACAACCCTGCAACCCCTCACATATACTCTAGTTGGAGCGCAGGAACGAGCCCTGCTGCAAAGAGTTGCATCAAAAATTGTAATTACACGCCCCTGTTAAACAGGGGCTGAAAAATTGGGCCTTAGGCACTGGTGCCACAACACTGCAACCCCTCACAGATACTCTAGTTGGAACGCAGGAACTAGCCCTGCTGCTGGTGGCAGCGCCCAGAACCAAAAATGTTCTTAAAAGCTATCAGCATGATTATTGAGGAGGATGAGGATAATTACTCAGCATAACAGGATAGTCACTCAGCATCAGCATAGGCAGTCACACCTGGGAGGGAGGAGCCTGTTAATGGCGCCGAGTGAGGGAGCGCCGTAAGTTCCCAGGTCTCCAACCCTGTGAGTCCTCGCCGATGCCGATGCAATAGCTGCTGGTTTTCAGCCAGCCCAGCCATCCCTGCCTCCCAGCAGTTCGACATTGACCCCCCCCCGATGCTGGACTTACATGGGAGGTAAGGTAGGAGGCTCTCCTGTGGTGTCAGAGGTGAGAAGAGGAGTGGGTGACTGAAGCTGAGGCCAGGAGATTCAGTGGCGGATCCCGGCGGCAGCATGAGCGGCCGGTGCGGCTTCACCTTCCCCCACTCTCCTCCGGAGTTTGTCGGAAAGGACGCTGTGACTGCCTGCTCGGAGCCAGCTGGGAGGTGTAAGTGTAAGATGAGAGGTGGTGTGAGGGGGGTGAAAGTCAGACCGGAGCATCAAGAGCGCTGTGAGGTCCCCCTCTTCCTTTCCTCTCCTGCACCTGTCCCCTGGCTGCATCGCTGAGTGGGATGTCTCCGGCATAGAGTGTGATCTGTCCCAGGGTTTTAGCTGGGAGATCACTCAAGAACACAAGAGAAGAAAGAAAAAAGAAGAGAAAACTACGCTGGAAAAGGAGGAACAGGAGGACGATCCTAGCCCCCCTTCAAGATAAATGAACTACAGCATTTTATTTGATAAATGTTTGTTTTTTCTAGATGGATTTGTATGGGTCAATGTGAGAGTTAAATGTTGTGAAGGGGGACTCTGGTGTTCTCCCTTTATTGATTGCAGCCTTGGATGCTTATAAGTAAAACAGAAATGCATTACCATCCACCCCTAGATAAAGTAATAAGTAATAAGCTGTGAATAGCACTTGATTGTACATATATCAGCTAATAAGAAAAGAAATAGAGACACCACTGACTCTCGGTACCCGAACATTGTTTTGGATGTGATAAGTTTTAAGGATATGATTGCCAACAAAGATATGAATGAATAAACAACAGCTGCCACTTAAGTCAAGTACTGTATTGAAAGCTGGATAGAGACTTTTCTATATCCTACAATATTCTACAACAAAGCAATTAAAGGGGACTGTTTTGGGTAAAGAAACTGGTAGGGAAAATTGTCTGAAGCTTAAAACCCGGTTGGGTACTTTTCCTTTTTTTTTTTTTTTTTCCCCCCATTCTCATGAGGGGCAAAAGTGGTAGGGGTGGAGGGGTGGTGGCAAAATCCCCACACCCCAGTACAAGTCCCACTTCTGGCCCAATGCATAGATATGTAACCCAGGGGGGAGAAGAGGAGGAAGGGGCAGCTATGGCTGGGGAAAGGCAGCAAAATATTAAAGGAAGACTGGTGGAAACTAAGGAAAAAAAAGATAAAAAGAGTCAGATAAAAACAACCATGGACAACAGTATAACTCCAGATAACAGAACAGAGCAAGAAACTGAAGCTGACACCCTCCCCAGAACAACAGGCGATCAGAAAACGGTCCAATTACCAACAATGACAGACATGGAAAGGATGTTTGCAGCTCTGGAAAATTCATTAAAATCAGAAATGACAAAACTCCATAAAGATATGGGACACATGCTCGCTAGAGTTGAGGAAGTGGAAAAAAAAGCGGACACACATACAAGAAGAATAAAAGAGTTAAAAGGAGAAATTAAAAATTTAAAACAAGAACAACAGGAACAGGCGTGTACATTAGAGGATCAAGAAAATAAGGAGAGGAGGAAAAATCTAAGAATCCGCAGATTTCCAGAATTGCCTCAAACAGAAAATCTAATAGAAGTAATTGGCCAAGTTCTCAACCCAACAAGCACTAATGAAGCAATAAATGAATTAAAGATCAAAGGAGCTCACAGAACAAGAAGGCCACTGGATCTCCCGAATGAGACCTCGAGAGACATTGTAGTCCGTTTTCTGTAGCTTGGAAGGAAAGAATCAAGTATGGAAAAGATTAAAGGGGAAACCACCAATTCTAAACGAGGGAAAGGAAATTCAGATTTTTCAGGATCTATCCCAATATACTCTGAGAAGAAGGAGGACACTTAAACCGTTATTAAAAACATTGCAAGAAAATGGCCTTCAATATAACTGGGGCTTCCCAGCGTGCTTAATTGTTAAAAGAAATGGAAGAACTACAAAACTGAGATTCCCGGAAGAAATCCCAGACTTCTGTAAGACCTTGGACTAAGACTTGGTTGAAACAGCTAAAAAATTAGACAGGCAGACTGGGAATGAAGCACATTGGCAGAGGTAAAGGAAGAGGGGGTGAGGGGCTGGGGGGATTAGGTGGAAGGTTAAAACAAAAGAATAAAGGAAAGAGGCATGGGGGGGTGCAGGGAGGGGACCTGGAGGAAAGGGCACTCTTTACTGATACCATCCTAGCCAGTAGGGAGAGGGTAGTTTAAGGGGCCAAACAGATTTCCACCTCAGGTAAAGGAGTAGGGATAAAAAACCCTTAAAATCATATGGTACCTACTCATGACCTTGCGGCCAAACGAGCAAGGGTTCAGGGCCTTGGGGGGGTAGAGGGTGGGGAATGGGAGGGGTGGATGGGGAAAAGGAATTGGGAAACTGGATGGGAGGGAGGATAGGGGAGGGCTTAGGGTTTTGTCTCACCAAGAAAATTGTGTTGCCCGACTGACCGTTTGGACGGTGGGGCTTGCCTGGGTGTTGGCCCTTGGATGGGGGCCCGCCCCCCCGTGTCCCTTATTGGGGCATGGGGGGGCCCTCCTTTGGGGGGCAAGGCTGGTAACTAGAGCCGTAAATGGAAGAAATAAAGTAAAAATTCTGACATACAATGTCTGAGGGCTGAACTAACCCCAAAAAAGGCGTGTAATCCTGCGGGAATTGGAACGACTTAAGGCTGATATAATTTTCCTACAGGAGGCGCATATAACGCAGGACTCAAAAGTTAAAATATACTAAAAAAAAAATCCCAGTCTGGTACTATGGAGATTCACCAAGCAGAGGATCAAAAGGTGTCGCAATCTGGTTTGGAAAAAATAGAGGCTTTGTTATCGAAAAGATGAAAGCTGACCCAGAAGGACATTTTCTCTTCCTCACAGGGACAATACAGGACACAAAGTATACATTAGCAAATATTTACTGCCCCAATAAAAACCCTAAAAAAATGCTAGCAGAGAAACTGACAGATCTGTGTGAATTCAAACAGGGCAAATTAATAGTAGCAGGTGACTTTAATTTCATCATGGATCACAATCTAGACTCTACATCTACCGTACCAGATAGAGAAAGAAAACAACTAAGGAGAATTTAAAAAAAATTGCATGAATTTCAATTAGTGGATGTTTGGCGAATACAGCATCCAGGTATAAAATATTACACATATTTCTCAACAGTACACAAAATCCATACTAGATTGGACTACATTATGTTGGAACATAGACTACTGGAGGAAGTACTTGAGACAGAAATTGAAACATCCATATTCTCAGACCACTCCCCAGTTTCTATGCAGATAAACCTTCGGGGAGAGTCCTATGGGAAGAGGTACATGGCGAATTAATGAAGAATTACTGGAAGACAGAGATACCGTAAAAATTATAAAAGACGAGATTGAAAAATATTTTCAGGAAAATGACACCCCTGACCTGCCAAGAGCAACCCTTTGGGAGACACATAAATCTGTTATTAGGGGAAAATTAATATCTATAAGAACAAGAAAGAAGAAGGAAAAGGGAAGGAATATGCTGAAACTCCAAAACGAAATCTATAACCTGGAACAAAGACATAAAAAGGAAGTTAAAAAGGAAATATATCGGTCCCTGATCCTAAAAAGAGAACAACTAGAAGAACTGCTGGAAAAAGAAGACAGAAAGGAAATTAATAGGGTAGTAAGTGAGAGATTTAGGATGGGTAATAAAGCAGGAAAACATCTCGTGAACATCCTAAGAAAAAAAGAAGACCTTAAACTATATAGAGAAGATAAAAAATGAAAAGGGAGAAATAAAAAACAAAACTACGGATATAGCACAAGCTTTTGCACAATATTACAGCTCTTTGTACGTAATAAAAAAGCAAGAAACAAGCCAACAAGCAGAAAGAAAGAAAAAGATGATTCAAATCTATTTAGAAAAAGCTAACCTACCAAAAATTAAACCTGACCTTTTAACAGACCTAGAAAAAGAGATAACACAAGAAGAGATCAAGACGGCACTAAAGGAAACCTCTACTGGTAAAAGTCCCGGGCCAGACGGATTTACGATTAGATACTATAAAAAATGTCAAGATCAATTGATTCCAAAGTTGTGCGAATATCTAAACAAAATAGGAGAAGAGGAAGACATCAGAAAAGAGTCACTTATGGCACACATTACCATAATACCTAAAGAAGGAAAAGATAAAGTCAACTGCTCGAGCTATAGGCCAATCGCTTTATTGAATACGGATACAAAGCTCTATGCCAAAATATTAGCCACTAGAATAAAAAGTTTGATGCCACTCTGGATAAACCCGGACCAGACTGGGTTCTTTCCGGGTAGAGAAGGAAGGGATAACAGCATAAAAACAATCTTGATGCTGAGAAGAAAGAACATCAACATTTCCCCAGATCTACTCCTGTCAATCGATGCAGAAAAAGCATTTGACAGGGTAGACTGGGGATTTATGATGACTACGTTACAACAGCTTGGATTGGGGCCTAAAATTATGAAGTGGATAAACAATCTCTATAATAGGCCTACGGCAAAAGTAAGGGTAAATAGTAAGATGTCGCCAGAGTTTGAAATGTTCAACGGAATGCGGCAGTGATGTCCGCTCTCTCCTCTTCTATATGTATTGTCATTGGAGCCTTTCCTGGCAACCCTGCGAAACAACCCTGGGATAGAGGGGGCGAGAGTAGAGGAAAAAGAACATAAAATCGTGGCCTACGCCGACGATATCCTTGTGTATGTGACTAAGCCTAGAGAAACTCTGTTAAATATCCTGACGGAAGTGGATAAGTATGGTGAACTTTCAAATTTCAAAATAAACCCCATAAAGACAGAAATATTGAACCTCGGAGTAGGAAAATAAGATATCCTGGCCCTTCAAAAAGAATTCCCATTTACGTGGGTAAAAGGAGAGCTATCCTATCTTGGGATTAAATTAAAATCATCACTTGAGAAAATTTATCCTGCAAATTACATTCCATTATTAAACGAGATCAGGGCAGAAGTTAAGAAGATAAACATACAATCAATATCTTGGATTGGAAGAGTCAACACACTTAAAATGGTAATATTACCAAAAATATTGTACAAATTCCAAATGTTACCAATAGGGATCCCACAGACCTTCTTTAAAACTATACAAAAAATATTGACAAAATTTATCTGGCAAAATAAAAAACCAAGACTAAAATTTGCATTAATTTCCAGCACGGGGGTTTAGCAGCACCTGATATTTTTAGGTATTACAAAGCAGTAATCCTGGCACGTATGACTGAGTGGATGAAAGAAAACAAAGGAAAAAAATGGATAGAGATAGAAAACACTCTAAGCAAAACCACGCTTCACAAAAATATTTGGATTTCAAATAAATGTAGAACATTAGACTCTAACTCACATGATTTGACAAAAAATGTATTCAGAACTTGGGATGCACTATACCGGAAGCAAAAATGGGTACACAATTCACCATTAATTGCCCTTACGGGAACACATTTTTTTACACCGGGTGAGGATATATTCCGAAGACTTAGAATAGAGAATCCACAAATCAAAGATATCACTAGGAAAGGGAAGATGGAATCTGCACAAGAATTGGAGATTAAATCTGGTGGGAAATTGCGTGAATGGGAATGTTTTCAATTAAATCACTTAGTTACTACATCACCACATCCGTTTCGAGATGGAGAAGATTTAAACTGGTTGGAAAAGCTCTGTACGACACCAATGACATTGAAGGGAGGGATCTCAAAAGTTTACAAGTTCCTATCGGATCTTGAAGGTCAAAAAAGGCCTTCCTTCATAGAAAAGTGGGAAAAAGAATTAGAAACAAATTTGGAAGAGCAACAAATCGAGAAAATGATTACAGGAGAATACAATCAAGCATGGGATGTAAACACCATTGAGATGAACTATAAATTCCTGGTTAGGTGATATATGACCCCGGAGAGACTCCATAGAATTAACCAAGAAAAATCACCATTATGTTGGAGAAATTGTGGAAAAAAAGTCACGATGATACACATATGGTGGAATTGCCCGAAAATCAGCACATTCTGGCAGGAAGTAATTACATGTGTAAAGGAGATTACGGGAGAGAAGATAGAAAACAATAGACTGACTTGTCTGTTCCAAGACGCCAAACTTCCCAAAAAGCAATACATGAAAAAAGTAACATCAAAACTACTAAATGCTGCAAAGGGACTGATCCCAAAAAATTGGTTAAAGAGTGAAAGCCCAGATTTAAGAGAATGGTTCAATCAAGTGGAGCATTATCATAAAATGGAATTACTTTGTTGTAAAGATAAAGGGCAACTAGATAAATGTATCTCTGTCTGGAATGGGTGGGAAAGATATAAAACCTCGGACAGTTATTGGCAGAAGGTGTTGGAAGGTATAAGATCTTAAGGAGAAATAACATCTGGGAAAAGAAGGAAAAGTTTCAAAGGTGAGGCGGGGAGGGGTAGAAATTAGAGAGGGAAGGTCGTAGGGGAATGGCGTAGATTGGGAAAAATTTTTAAAGTCTTTTGTATAAATAAAAGAAAGGATTTTTTTGTTTTTGTGTTTTTTTCTCTTCCCTTTGTGTTTTTTTTCTTTTTTCCTAAGTATAATGCTACCACAATGAAGTGAACTCGAGAAGGGACAGGTTTTGAACGTAAAGTTGAAATAAGTCTCTCAAAGGTAAACACTGAAGTGGAAAAAAATAAATAAATATTAAAAATAAAAAAAAAATAAAAAAAGCAAAGGCAGTCTTTGAAGGGATCTGACATTTCCCAAAAAATTATTCGGTTACATCAGCATCAGGTGCTTGGTAGCTGGTGGTGATCCAAGACTGATTAATTTTTATGAAGGTCAATCGATCAACCGAGTCGGTGGACAGACGCACCTTGTGATCGGTTACAAAGCCTCCAGCAGCACTGAATGTGCGTTCCAAAAGAACGCTGGTTACAGGACAGGCCAGTAGCTCAATTGCATACTGTGCAAGCTCTGGCCAGTGATCCATCCTCAAGACCCAGTAACCCAGAGGATTTTCGGTGGGAAAGGTGTCCAAGTCAGATCTTGCCCCTAGGTATTCCTGCACCATGTAAAACAGATGCTGGCGATGGTTGCTGAAACCGATCATACCTTGGGGCTGCGGACTACAAAATTGTCTGAACGCATCGGTCAGACGGCCACCTTCTCCACCGCTCCTTCTTTGACTGACAGAAGCCTCAGCAACACGTTGTCCAGGAACAGGAGTTTGTAACCTCCCAGAGTCTGGGAACGCGTTGCACAGACCTTTCTTCGAGGCCTCCCGAAGATGTTTCATCCTCTGCTCCCTCTGCGATGGCAAGATAAGGTCCGCAACCTTACCCTTGTAACATGGATCAAGGAGGGTTGCCAGCCAGTATTGATCCCTCTCCTTGACACCACGAATACGAGGATCGTTCCGCAGGCTTTGCAGGATCAGGGAGGCCATGCAGCATAGGTTTGCTGAGGCATTCGGTCCGGAGTCCTCTGGGTCACTAAAGATGACATGATCCACAGCCACCTCCTCCCAGCCACGTACAAGTCCATGGGTTTCTTGGGACTGTAAATGATCCCTTAAAGACTGCTGCTGATGCTGAGTGCCAGGCTCCACCTCCATGCTGACACAATCCTCTTCCTCCTCCTCCTCGTCCTCTTCCTGTGTGATCAACGGGAACGCAGGAACACTGTCTGGAAAAAGGGGGCCTTGAGAGCTAAGGAAGTCCTCCTCTTCCTGCCTCTGTTCTGCCTCAAGTGGCCCGTCCATTATTCCACGCAGGTTGACAAGGGGGACAGTGTCACTGATGCATGCACTGTCACTGCTCACATCCTTGCGGCCTCCTCAAATGGTGCAGGACAGTGCATGCATCCCTGATCATGGCCCACTGGCGTGGGGAAAAAAAACAAGCTCTCCTGACCCTGTCCTGGTGCCATAGTCGCACAGGTACTCATTGATGGCCCTCTGCTGCGTGTGCAGCCGCTGCAGCATGGCCAACTTTGAGTTCCACCTGGTGGGCATGTCACAGATTAGGCGGTTCTCAGGCAGGTTAAATTCCTTTTGGAGGTCTGCCAGCCGAGCACTGGCATTATATGACCAGTGGAAATGCACACAGACCTTCCTGGCCTGCCTCAGGACATCCTGTAAGCCTGGGTACCTGCCCAAGAACTGCTGCACCATCAAGTTAAGAACATGAGCCAAACAGGGCACATGGGTCATTTGTTACTGTCGGAGGGCAGAGAGGAGGTTGGTGCCATTGTTGCAAACCACCATTCCTGCCTTAAGTTGGCATGGCGTCAACCACCTCTGAACCTGCCCCTGCAGAGCTGACAGAACCTCTGCCCCAGTGTGGCTCCTGTCCCCCAAGCACACCAGCTCAAGCACCGCATGGCATCTTTTAGCCTGCGTAGTTGCATAGCCCCTTGAATGCCTACGGAGCACCGCTGGTTCTGAGGACAAAGCACAGGAAGAGGCCATGAAGGAAGAAAAAGAGGAGGGGTGGAGGAGAGAGGCGTGTCAGAATCACCAGTAGCGGAGTAGAGAAGAAGAGAAGAGGGGACAAGACAGCGGCAGCAGACCGGGCCCCCGCTAGCAAAAGAGCTGGAAGAAGATAGTGGAGGGGCCCGGGAGAAGAGGCCGAACACCGGGAGAAGAGGCCGAACACTGGGAGAAGAAGCCAAACATCGGGAGGAGAGGTCGGAGGAAGATCCCCGAAGTCAGAAGAAGACCCCCGGAGCTGTCTAATAAATTACTTTTAAAACCTGTGTACTGTGTTTTTTTTATTGACACTTTTTTTCCTAGGTGAATGGGTAGGGGTACCATGTACCCCATACTCATTCACATAGGGTGGGGGGCCGGGATCTGGGGGCCCCCTTATTAAAGGGGGCTCCTGGATTCCGATAAGCCCCCCGCCCGCAGACCCCGACAACCAACGGCCAGGGTTGTCAGGAAGAGGCCCTTGTCCTCATCAACATGGGGACAAGGTGCTTTGGGGTGGGGGGGCTGCAGGGCACCCCCTCTCCCAAAGCACCGACCCCCCATGTTAAGGGCATGCGGCCTGGTATGGTTCAGGAGGGGGGTGCTTGCTCATCCCCACCCCCTTTCCTGACCGGCTGTGCTGCGTGCTCGGATAAGGGTCTGGTATGGATTTTGGGGGGACCCCGAGCTGATTTTTCGGCGTAGGGGCTTCCCCTTACAATCCATACCAGACCTATGGGCCTGGTATGCCCCTGGGGAGGGAAACCACGCCGGTTTTTTTATTTGAAATTTGGCGCGGCGTTCCCCCTTATGATTCATACCAGACAGCTGTCAGCACTGCCTGTCACTCATTGCGAAAGGAAAAAAAAGTTTTCCTTTCCCGATCAGTGAGCCATCTCGGCGCTGGCTCCCGTGACAGGGCTCGCAGATGTCAAATCTCTCCAATAAAAGCGGTGAGATTGACACAATATCGCGGTCACCTACAGTATGCACCTTACCGCTGACCGCCCTGTCCAGCGAGGCCAAGACATTGCCTTCAACATGCCGGTAGAGAGCCGGAATCGCCTTCCGTGAGAAAAAGTGGCGTTTGGGAACCTGCCACTGAGGAACCACACATTCCACAAACTCACGGAAGGGGGCAGAGTCTACCAACTGAAAAGGTAGCAGTTGAAATGCTAGCAATTTTGCCAAGCTAGCATTCAACCGCTGGGCATGTGGATGGCTGGGAGCGAACTTCATTCTGCGGTGCAGCAGCTGGAGCAGGGAAATTTGCCTGGTACAATCTGACGTTGGTGTACCGATAGCAGGTTGCCCGCAAGTACTTGGCTGTGACACACCTAATTCTACACCTTCATTACTCTCAGTGCAGGTCTCACAGAGGACTGAAGGTATAGTGGGGTTGGAGATCCCAGCTGATGAGGAGCAAGGAGAGGTCCTCTTTGTTCTTTGGTGTGGGTCTTTTAGGTACTCTTGCCAACGAACTGCATGGCAGGTCAACATATGTCTGGTCAAGCATGTGGCGCCCAAGCGGGAGATGTTTTGGCCACGCGAGATACGCTTGAGACATATGTTGCAAATAGCAGCGGTGCGATCTGATGCACTCGTCTCAAAAAAGGCCCACACCAAAGAACTTTTGGAATAACGCACAGAGACAGCAGCGCCCTGCACATGCGGAGCTCTGCGGTGTGATGCAGTCAGTGTGCTGCCCTTAGGCTGGCCCCTGGAGGGCATCCTGCTTTGTTGGTGATGTGCCTCCTCCTCCTCCTCCCTCCTATCAGGCACCCACGTTGAGTCAGTGACCTCATCATCCCCTCCCTCCTCATCACTGGAGCAAACCTGGCAGTATGCTGCAGCAGGGGGAACATGACTGCCATATTGCTGTCCTTCTTGGACACCCCCTCTGTCCCTGCTCACGTTACTGCCTTCATCTAGCTCAGTATCATCAGAGCCTTCAAAACACTGGGCATCCTCCTGGAGCATGTACCCAACACTGTGGTCAAACAGTTCGAGGGACTCCTCAGGAGGACATGGTGGGGCTAGGGAAGGAGTCACTGATGCCATTGAGCCAAGGGAAGAGGCCGCGTTGGCAGCTGCTTTGCCAGACAAAGTACCCTGAGCCTGGATGAGAGAGGGTGAGGAGGATGAGGATGGCTTGGTCATCCACTCGACCAAGTCTTCCGCATGTTGCGGCTCAACATGGCCTGCTGCTGAAAAAAAGGCCAAGCGCGTTCCATGGCCACATGCTGATGAGGATGCACCGTGTCCATGACCAGCACAGACAGACACAGAGCCTCTTTTATTGGCTGTCTGCCTCTTCTTGTTGGCCTTCCAGACATACTATTGGCCTTGAGTGAGCTGCACAAAACTGGGATATATATATATATATATATATATATATATATATATATATATACACAGTATATACTGCAGCTAGCAGAATCAACTGCCTGCCTGTAGTATTATTATTATTAGTATGATAACACCTGCACTTGTCTTTAGGTAGCTATACTGTAGGTGCAACTGTACACAGTACAGTAACTGGAAATACATCAAGAGCCTACACAAGCACCTGGCTGCAGGTAGCTTTGCTGTAGGTGAGACTGTGCAGAGTACACTGTACAGTAGCTGGAAATACTTCAATGAGCCTATACAAGCACCTGGCTGCAGGTTGCTATACTGTAGATGAGACTATGCAGGGTACACAGTACAGTAGCTGGAAATACTTCAATGAGCCTACACAAGCACCTGGCTGCAGGTTGCTATACTGTAGGTGAGACTGTGCAGGGTACACAGTACAGTAGCTGGAAATACTTCAATGAGCCTATACAAGCACCTGGTTGCAGGTTGCTATACTGTAGGTGAGACTGTGCAGGGTACGCAGTACAGTAGCTGGAAATACTTCAATGAGCCTACACAAGCACCTTGCTGCAGGTAGCTTTACTGTAGGTAAGCCTGTGCAGGGTACACAGTAGAGTAGCTGGAAATACTTCAATGAGCCTACACAAGCACCTGGCTGCAGGTAGCTATACTGTAGGCGAGACTGTGCAGGGTACACAGTACAGTAGCTGGAAATACTTCAATGAGCCTACACAAGCACCTGGCTGCAGGTAGCTATACTGTAGGTGAGACTGTGCAGGGTACATAGTACAGTAGCTGGAATTACTGTAAAAACACCTGCCTGCCTGTCAGTATATTAGGAAAAGAAGAACAGGATCTAGCTAAACTGAATACAGTGTGTGTATATATATATATATATTACACACAAACACACACAACACCTGGGATGCATAAATATACACAATACACTGTAACTGCAGCTAACTGACTCGACCTGCCTACTCTATCTAACTTAAATCAAATGACACTGTCTGTGTGTCTCTCTCTCTCTCTATCTCTCTATCTGAACGCCGGAACACACTACACAGGGCCGCCGTGCAGTGCCTTATATAGTGTGGGGCATGTACTAAACTCCCTGAGCCATAATTGGCCAAAGCCTCCTTGGCTTTGGCCAATTACGGCTCTCTGTTCAGACGGCGCTGTGATTGGCCAAGCATGCGGGTCATAGTGCATGCTTGCCCAATCATCAGCCAGCAATGCACTGCGATGCCGCAGTGAATTATGGGCTGTGACGCGCCAAATTTGAGCCCATAAATTTGAATGGCCCATATCGTTCGTAATTCAGTGAACAACCGAACACATGATGTTCAAGTCGAACACGAAGCTCATCCCTAATTGTCAGGTATCGTGATCCCTGGGGGGAAGTCTGGGTTTTGTTCGATTAGGATCAGGGGCCCTGGGGAAGATGCTGTTTGTCCTTTTACATACCGTCCGAAAAATCTGTAAGGTAGGGCCAATTAGAGGGTGGACAGGTGATCCATGGTAAGTGGTGGATTAGCAGATGGGGGAATGCTCCCTCAAGTCTGATCCAGTCTTTGGACTTAGCATGGAGGTGCCAGTCAACTATTCTAGCCAAGTGGCACGACCAGTAGTATTTAAGGCATTTTGATCGGTAGAGTCTGTACGAGATTCTAGGGAGGATATTCTTTTTCAGAATTGCTGCTCTCCCAAACCATGAAAAGGAACCCTTGTTCCATTTATGGAGATCTTGTTGTATGTTTTTGAGGATAGAGAGGAAATTCTTGGAGTAAAGGTCTGTTAGTTTAACTGGTAGTTGTATAAAGATAGGTGATGGCGTGTGCATCCCAGCTGGATGTAAAGTTGGCTTGGCAAAGTGTCACTGTGTTAGCGGGCGGAGGAACATTTAGAGCCCTGGATTTTGCGAAGTTTATTTGTAGGTTAAATAGTAATTTGAAGAGGGAAAAATCTTTTAGTAGGTTGGCAATTGTGGTCATGGGGTCTGTGAGGAATAGCAGGATGTCGTCTGCGTATGCTGCTAGCTTGTACTGCCTGTCTTTAATTTCTACCCATTTAATGTCTGGGTTAGCCCTGATTCTACATTGTATAGGTTCCAGGGTGAGCACAAATATGAGTGGGGATAAGGGGCATCCTTGGCGTGTTCCGTTCGACACAGAGAAGGCATCCGACAGGTGACCATTGCCTTTAATTCTCACTGTTGGGGACGAGTAAATTGCAAGAATGAAATAAAGTGTGCGGTCTCAAAACCCCAACATCTTTAAAGCCTCTGCCATGTAGTCCCGTGCCACTCTGTCGAATGCCTTCCCTGCATCGAGAGACAGAAAAAAGCCTGGTTTGGAGGAAGTAGATAACCAGTGATGTACGCTAATGGCCTTCAGGGTGTTGTCCCTTGCCTCCCTTCCTGGGATGAATCCTACCTGGTCCAGTGAGACCAACTTGGGGAGTAAAGGGAGTATGCGGTTGGTGAGTATTTTCGTGTAAAGTTTCACATTGACATTTAGGAGTGATATGGGCCTGTAGTTTGAAACCACGGAGGTTTCTTTTCCCAGTTTCGGTATTAAAGTAATGTGGCTTCAAGAAGATCTTTGCTAGTATGAAAAGGAGCGGGTATTGAGTTAAAAGTTTTCAGGAAGTGTGGGAGTACAGTGTCTGTGAATAATTTATAGTAGCTAACAGTCAAGCCATCGGGGCCGGGGCATTTGCCTGTCTTTAGTTGTTTCAAGGCTGCAATGGACTCATTCCATGCGATTGGTTTGTCTGTAGCCTCCGCGGTGGTAATGGGTTTTGGGCTATATTGCGAGAGGAAGTTGGTGATCATTTCTTTTCTGTCTGTGGTTGTCTCTGGTACATTTGGGGTCGGTAGGTTATAGACTTTGGTGTAAAATTGTTTGAACTGCTCAGCAATGCCCTCTGAGGTGGCAATTGTATTACCTGAGGGGTCTTCAATGGAATGGATTGTCGAAGTCGCCTTTTTAGATTGGAGGGCTCTAGCGAGCAGCTTCCCAATTTTATTGCCAAATTCATAAAACATTTGCCTTGTCAGTGCATAGTTGCGTCTGATCATTTTCCTCAATTCCTCAAGCAGGGCCTCCCTAGCCTGTAATAGCTCATTTAAAGTCTTTGTCGCCAATGATTGCTTGTTTTTTCTCGAGAGAATGAATGCATTCAGACAGCAATGGAGATAAGTTCACCCCTGATGACGCATTTGTGTGTCGCCCAGAGAGTCATTGGGTTTGTGTCGTCGGATTCATTCTCATAAAAATATTACAGTAAGCGTGAGTTTATGGCCTTCAAAGTTTCAGGGTCATTGAGGAGGGAGTTATCCAGTTGCCAAATCGTTGATCTCATGGGCATTGTCAGGAATGCTATAGTAATGGAGATGGGGTTATGATTCGAGAGGAGCATAGGGTCTATGGTCGCTGTTATAAGTGATGTTAGGTCTGTTTGGGTTATGAAGAAATAGTCAATCCGTGTTTATTTGTTGTGAGGTAGCGAAAAGAATGTGAAGTCCTTGGTGTTGGGATGTAGTGTGCGCCAGGTATCGTGCAGGGTCAGGTCGCTAAGCAGTGCTTTTATTGTTCGAAGGGCTCCGTCTTTCAAGGTATCTTGGATCTGTATAGGGCAGTTTTTGGAGATTGAAATGGAAACACCTTTGGATTTAGATTTGTCATTTGATGCATGATAGAGGTTACTGTGGAGTTTAGGGATGTTATTAGTTCTAAAATGCGTCTCTTGTAGAAACACCACATCTGCTTTGGATTATTGCAAGGTTAGAAGTAGCTGCAACCTTTTTTCAGGGGTATTTAGTCTGCGTATATTTAGAGAGTATAGCTTGACCTGGAGGCGGGGGGGTCAATTGGCACAGTTAGGTGGCATTGTTCAGAGGGAAGCGTTTGTACACAGGTGTGATGGGGGTCAATGAGTCTCAGGGATGGGAGGGGAGGAAGGTTGTGGCATGGGGATGGGGTAGAAGAGGGTCTCTCCTACTGTATACGATGAACCGAGGATAGGGGGGACCTGCCCGCCCTTCACAAAAGAGTGAGTTCGGTATGTACAGTGTATGTATAGGGAGCAAACTATGCCACTGTGTGGGGGTTGGAAAAGTCCTAGTGGGATAGATTAACTAGTAGGTCATGTCTACCCACCACTACAGGTTACAGCGGCATGTAAGTGGTGGTGCCTGGGAGGCGGGTTGTCATCTAAATGTTGGTTAAGCCTTTGTATGGTCAATGTAGGATCCAGGCCTATAGTAGCATGTAGAATTAACATTTCTTTAGGGTTATGCATAGGGGGTAAGTGAAATGGAGCAGCAGTGTTGCCAATCCTCAGCTTATGAACCCATTTTACTCTGTGGGGTTTATGCCGAAGGCATAGTCACTGTCAAAATCATGTTTTTTTTTGTGTTTTTTTTTTTAAATAACGGTTGTAACATCTTAAACATCTACTTGTATGCCTCTAAAACAAAGTCTTCCTATTTTCAAACAAAAATGTAAAAACATATTATAAAGCAAAAAGAAACAATCTTGCTCAATACCCATGGGTAGCTGGAGGGGGACGTTGCTGAAATAGGTGCACCCAAGCTATGTCTGCGAGTATTGAGTTATCTGTGGTAATGAGGACAATACTTTAGCTGAATGCAGGCATCATAAAGGTAATGCCGGGGGCGTGGCCTGCTATGGACCAGGATGGCTGCCTGAAGTCCGAGTTCCGCTCCACGGTCTGGATACCGGCAACCCTACGCTACTTTCCTCCCTGCTGCTTACACTGCCAAAGCAGGGGAGGACTGGGGAGACTCCAGGCCATGACGATGCGGCGATACAAGCTGCCGAATCCCCGCCATCTGACAGACTATTATCCGATGGCCGCCGCCATGCCGAGGTCCCAAGATGGCGCAGACGACAGTAACAGTGATCTCTCAAATAACAACTCAGAGTGCCTGCCTGCTGCTTCTTCAGCGCTCCCTGTTCAAGGAAATCCAGCCACAACTCCTAACAGGGACAGCATGGACACTCATCCCCCTCCAGAGGAATCCCCAGGAGAACTTCACCCTGACAGAGGTAAGAGGCTGGCTACCTCCCCTGCACACTCCCCAAACAAGGAGCCACATGCAAAGAAGCAGTTATGGTCCCATGTTGTTGCAGGGACACACGGATCCCAAAATGCTACCTCCCTGGCTGCTATCCCTGTCATGGACAATACTGTCTCTGAAGCAATGTTGAAATCTATGCTTCTTACTCTGCAGCAGGATTTGCATAGAGAGCTCCAGATGTCATTATCCCAGATGCATGACAAAATAGACTGCTTAGAGCGTATAGACGCTCTAGAAGAAAACCTGCAGGATTACTCTAAGACACACAACGAACTGTTAGATGCGCGTGAACATCACACGGAAGAAATCCACCGTATTAAAATTAAATTAGCGGATTTAGAAGACCGCTCTAGGCAAAACAATATCAAATTCAGAGGCATCCCTGAATCAGTCAAACCGAACGAAATAACACCTTACTTGCAACAACTTACCTCTGCTTTACTTCTGCGCCTAAACGCCCATGACACTCTAATTGACCGGGCCCACAGAGTTGCTAAACCGCCACACCTCTCAGATGACATCCCTAGAGATATTTTGGTGCGTATACATTTCTTCCATGTTAAGGAGCAAGTCCTCTCCGCCGCCAAATCCTTGAAACCCCTGCCGGCCCCTTACGCTAATATCAAGCTGTTCACTGACCTGTCCCTTGCCACAATGGAGATGCACAGAGCTTTTGCCCCTGTTACTTCCATTCTTCAACAGAAAAACATAGTGTACAAATTGGGCTTCCCTACGAAGCTGCTGGTTACTCACCAACAAAAAATCGTCCCTATTCTCTCTCCGAAAGATGGTTACAAGAAGCTCACCAACTGGGGTCTACTCCCCATCGCTCCCAGAGAAGCGGACCAACCTACTCCCTCCCACAAGCCATCTGATTCCAGGAATGCGGCGAATAAAACATCCAAAAAAACTTGACCTTGGTTTAAGCCCAGGTCCCCAGATCTACTCATATCCAGCCTGGGCGAAACACCTATCCCTTCTCCTCACCACTCCTCAGGTTTAAAGTTGTGCTAAGCACAGGTTTTATTTATTTATTTTTTTTATTTTTTTTTCTCTGATTTTTGATTACAGTATAGATTACCCAGCATCAGTTTTATTTCTTTCTTAGAACTTTAGTTTGTTTGTATTTTAGCAACTACCGTATTTATCGGCGTATAACACGCGCCGGCGTATAACACGCACCCCAAGTTTAGGAGAGAATTTTAAGGAAAAAAAATTTTTAGGAGGGAAGTTTAAGGAAAAAAAAAAATTTACATTAAAATGCCCATCAATGCAGCCTTATCTGTCCATCTGCAGCCTTTTCAGGGTCAGTGCAGCCTTGTCAGTGCAGCTTTGCCCCAGTGCAGCCTTGTCAGTGCAGCTTTGCCCCAGTGCAGCCTTGTCAGTGAAGCTTTGCCCCAGTGCAGCCTTGCCTCAGTGCAGCCTTGCCCCAGTGCAGCTTCGTTAGTGCAGGTCTGCCCCAGTCCAGCCATGTCAGTGCAGCTTTGTGCACTCGGTGTAGATTCAAAAAATGGCGCCGAGACTGCAGGGAGCCGAGATACACATACTCGAGTGTTCTCGGCTTTTTGCGGCGCCGCTGTCACGCCCAGTCCCGCCCCTGGACCTGTGTTATGTCCATCATAGGGCGGGACTGGGCGTGACTGTGAGCGGCACCGAAAAAAGCCGAGAACACTCGGGTATGTGTATCTCGGATCCGACAAGAGCCGAGATACACATGCCCGAGTGTTCTCGGCTTTTTTCGGCGCCGCTCACAGTCACGCCCAGTCCCGCCCTATGATGGACATAACACAGGTCCAGGGGCGGGACTGGGCATGACGGCGGCGCCGGAAAAAGCCGAGAACACTCGAGTATGTGTATCTCGGCTCCCTGCAGTCTCGGCGCCATTTTTGAATCTACACACGGCTGTGTATGTCGGCGGCGACCGCGGCAATTGCCGCGATCGCTCCGATGACACAGAAATCGGTGGGGATCGGCCTATAACACGCACCCACGATTTTCCCCTGATTTTCAGGGGAAAAAAGTGCGTGTTATAGGCCGATAAATACGGTAACTGTTTTTTGTCTTCTACCTGTAACATATACGGCATTTATTCAGCTGTCTGTGTATTTCGCAATTATCATTAATAGGTGAAGTCTCTCTCCCTCTGCCCAGGCCCTCATAATTGCCCTACTGTTATGACGCTCTTGATCACCTCCCTCAATGTTGAAGGCCTAAACTCGCCATTTAAAACGCAACCTTCTATGGAAGGAAGCATTACAACAACATGCAGACGTAATCTGTGCCCAGGAAACACATTTTACTAAACTTAAACAACCCCAATGTAATCACAAAAAATATCCCTACTGCTTCTTTGCAAATGCCCCAAAAAAAATGAGAGGGGTAAAGATTGCCATAAATGCGGCAGTAGATTTCCAATTACACCATTGTGAAAGTGACAAAGATGGCAGATTCTTAATCCTATCAGCCACGTTTGACAACCGTCCTCTCACTTTAGTCAACATTTATGCCCCCAATACAGCCCAAAAAAATTCTATGCCAATCTCTTTGCCAAACTAGCTCCTTATAGATCCTCACCCCTGATAATTTGTGGAGACTTTAATGAAGTAATTGACCCTACACTTGATACTTCCAGCGCTATCCACTATTCTTAAACGAGAGGATCTATATGATTCCTGGAGGTGCATGTACAATGAAGAGAGAGACTACACCTATTTTTTCCCCCCCGCACCAATCTTATTCTCGAATTGACCTATTCATAACAGATAAGCACCTCCTACAGTCTATCACTGCCTCCAACATAGAAACCATATCGTGGTCTGACCACGCTCCAGTCACGATCAAACTAGCATCCCCTTCCCAAACTAATAGACATACGGTTTGGAGATTGAACACCTCCCTCCTCAATAATCCCACCTTTGAGTCTCAGATACAGTCAGAGATTGATAGTTATTTCCAGCAAAATGTAAATTCTGTAACTGATCATGCTGTTGTTTGGAATGCTCATAAGGCTTGTCTATGAGGTCTTTTTATTAAACTTGGGGCCCAGGCTAAAAAACAAAACTCCTATATAACTGAGTCCCTCCTAAAACAAATTTGATCTCTTGAACTCACGAACAAGAGATCTCCCTCTAGCATTATCTCCTCAGAACTTAAAAATCTTAGATCCCAGCTTAGTGGTCACCTTCACAAAAATTTTGATTACTTTATCAAGAGACTACGATTACAGACCTACTCATCAGCCAACAAATCAGGGGCATTTATGGCCAAACAATTTAAAAAGCAACTTTCCAATAAAAAAATAGCATTTATCACTAGTTCCCAGGGCAAACGCTTGACTAATCCGCTAGATATTGCCAATGAATTTGGCAATTTTTACACAAAACTTTACAATCTTACGAAATCAGACCCCAAATTCGCACCTTCCCAAGCTGATATAGCAATATTTTTATCCTCTATCTCCCTCCCCTCGATTTTTCTGGAACAACTTGACTGCTTGGCAGCTTCTTTTTTTACAGACCGAAATTCAAAAAGTGATAAACAACTTACCACTACATAAAGCACCAGGACCTGATGGACTATCCAACGAGTATTATAAACGATTTGCCCAACCCTTGGTCCCCCATCTATGTGACATGTATAACCAATTTGCTACCACAGGCATAATCCCTAAGGAATCCCTTGATGCCTTAGTGGTTACCATTCCCAAACCGGGCAAACCTCCAGACAACCCAGCCAACTATAGGCCGATATCACTCCTTAACACAGACACTAAAATTTATGCCAAACTCCTTGCACAACGCCTCACTATCATCCCCCAAATTATCCACCCTGACCAAGTGGGATTTGTGCCCGGCAGACAGGCCTCAGATGGAACTAGACATTTTATTGACCTTATCCAATGAACGGAGCACACTCGAACGCCTTCTCTCTTCCTATCTTTGGATGCAGAGAAGATGTTCGATAGGGTATACTGGCTGTACATGGAAGCAGTGCTCCAAAAATTTGGACTGTGGGGCACCTTTCTCACTGCCATATTAGGCCTGTACACTCACCCATCTGCACGCATTTGGACGTCGGGTGTCATCTCAAACCCATTCCAAATTACTAATGGCACCAGACAAGGGTGCCCATTGTCCCCTCTAATATTTGCCATGATAATGAAGCCCTTAGCACAATTCATTAGATCCGACCCCTCGATCACGGGTATAAAAATTGGACAGGTCGATCATAAAATTGGCCTATACGTGGATGACGTGATTATTGCCCTAACCAATCCTCTTTTGTCTCTACCTGCAGTCCAACGAGTCCTAGACATGTTTAGCGCTGTATCTATGTACAAGCTGAATCACAGTAAATCTCTAATGCTTAACCTCGGCCTAGATCCTCAGACTTTAAAAACCATCACCTCTAGCTTCCCTTTTGCTTGGGCTCCCAATTCCTTTCTTCCATACTTGGGAATCCATCTAACATTCCCAAGCCGGATACTATTGAGAACCATCCTAGAAGACCTCGTGGACAGGCTCACATGGCTAGCAAAAGAACTAAGTAAGGTCCCAGCCTCCTGGGCTGGTAGGATAGCTCAGGCAAAAATGTATTTACTCCCCCATGTCCTATATCTTTTTTGTACAATACCCCTACCTCTAGTGCAAAATCAGATAAAAAAAATCCAGGGGATCATTAACGGTTTTATTTGGCAACAAAAACGACCTAGAATAAAAAAAGTCATACTTACAACCCCAGTTCAACATGGAGGCTTGGGTGCCCCGGACATCCAAGCATATCACCAAGCAACTATCTTGGACCAACTGAGAACCTGGTGGTCAGATAAACATCATACAACCTGGAAACAAATTGAAGCCACCTTACTACTCACGGACCCTAAACTCTTCCTAGCCGCATCGTGGCTTAACCCTCACCCCAAACGATACCCTCTTGATACCATCACGTCCTCCATAAGAGTCTGCACCTCAATACTGCAACTTACTGAAGGGTTGTCAATGGACACAGTGACAGAAATACCCACTGAGGCGCTACACCTTATCTCCCCAGACTTACCCCTCTCGGAATGGACAAAAGCCGGCATCAACATCCTAGGTATGCTTTTTTCACCATCAGGTTTGCATTCCTTTGAGCAACTAACACAGCAGTTTGGCTTAACCAAACACATGTTTTTTCTCTACTTGCGGATTAGATCTAGTCTATCAAAACTACGCTGGTCAACCTCGGACTGTGTTTCACTCCCTCTGCTCAAGTTCTACAACATGGTTACACCCAAAGCCAAGGGAATCTCTTTAGTGTATAAACTGCTCACCAAGCCAACTACTGACCGGCTGTCTTCCTCCTCACAGTATTGGTCCTCACTGTTGGACCATCCACCTACAGCTCTACAGTGGTGGAAAGCCCTCACATTGCCCCTACGTCTGTCTCACTGCATCAGCCACTGGGAATCACTACTGAAGCTTTTTCACAAATGGTATTTTAGCCCAGAAAGGCTAGTGAGGATATTCCCGAATACTTCCTCTAAATGCTGGAGAGGATGTGATAAAACTGGATCTCTTTCACACATATGGTGGGAGTGCCACTTCGTCAGAAATTTCTGGAGAAAGGTGCAAAATCCTATTGAGTCTTTGTGTGGTATATCCCAATCTATGTCCCCACTGGACCTACTCCAAGACTCTCGATCCCCACATGGCCTAACCATTTGCAAACGCTGGTCACACACATCCTCATTGCAGCAAGATTGACGATCGCAAAGAATTGGAAATCAACAAACCCCCTACACTGAAAGATGCCATCCAATTACTTAACCTACACTTCCAGATGGAGTTTTCCTTTGCCAAGGCCAATATGTCAACTAAGCTCTTTAATAGAACCTGGAAACCTTGGATCTCTGACTCTAGAAGTACACCATTGTCGTAGCTGTTCTACCTTTATCTGGGCTGGATCCCACACCAGCTTCCCTTTCCTTCTTCAGTCCTACGGACAACTTGTTATGAAAATCATTACAGTTCCCATTGTTTATGCCATTACTTTTATTGCACACAAGTGTTCACCCCACAGTACTCTAACTGACTGTTACATAGTTATTGTATGCTATCATAGGTATCTGTAATATAACCCGTTTACCTAACCCTAATCCTTTGATCTTGAGGTAGCTCAATAGAGGCTACATATATGTAAGCTTTTACCATCTTTGCCGTTTATATAAGCATAAAAACGCCAGGGTATGCCCAATTGGCGATGTTTCTGTACTCTTTTCGTACAATACAATAAAAGTCTTAAATTTATGTGGTGTAGCAGGTATTCGACTGGATGGTAGAGTGTACTATCAGTGATGAGGAGGGGACCCATTAAAGGTGTACTTCAATCCCACCTTTCCCGTGTGGGGTACATAACAGATACTATCTGCTGGTGAGCTCTATAGTGCACTTAGCACCCCAGAGTGGATCGAGTAGGACCTTTCATCTGACAATATTCCTGCTCCGGGTGCAATACTCTCCGACTGTTACCGCAAAGTAGGGTTGTTTCCATAGGATTACTTCATCAGTTTTCAGTGCTGTGAGTAGGGCAAATGCACTGTCTGAGTCTGGAGCGAGCCAAATCGAAAGCCCTTTGTGGAGGTATTTGCCACCATTCTGGGTAATCCTTCGTCTAAGTTCCATTATGTGCCCTTCGTTAAGCGGAGCACATCGTGCAAAGATGCCTGGGTGTGTGACTGTATGGTAGTCCTGGATGGTGTCTCCTACATGTGCTCCCATGAAGCAGGGGTGCCAGCGCACAGTGGAGATATTGGCAGGTTATTCTTATCGGTAGGTACAGTCTAAGTGCAGTCTAATGGGGGCATTTGAGTTGGTAATGAATGTCCCTCACCAAAAAAAATAAATAAACAAATGCAAGGTTGTGGGCAAGAATGGACGAACAAAACAGAAAAAAAAGAAACTTATCTGAACCAAACAGATCTTGCCACCGTTAACGTAGAGGGATGTCCATGGAGCATTCAGATGTCTCATCGGACCCTTGGTAGGCGTGGAGAGTCGGTCGGGCTTGAACCATTGTGGGGGCATCGGGTGGTAGTGTGGGATCTGTTCCCTGAAGGGGATCATTGTCTGCGGAACTGAGTTTCCTGTGTCTCCATGGGTTCTTCACGACGTGGTTCCCGTCTTGTCCAATATACAACAAGAGATGACTAGACTTAAGAAGTACTAGCTATTGTGGTCGAGACGCTTAGCAGCATATAAATTGTTGCTACTACCAAAAATACTCTATTATCTTAAAGCATTACCAAACTGATGCCTTCTGCCTTCTTCTCAGTAATGCAAAAACAAATATCAGACTTTGTTTGGGCTGGTGGTAAAGCAAGATGCAATCCCCAAACACTAATAAAACACAAGACGGCGGGCAGTATGGGGATTCCTATACTAAAAGGCTATTACATGGCAAGCATATTAGACCAGACCAAATATTGGTTCTCAGACCCAGATTCAAAACACTGGAGTCAGCTGAAGTTTGCCTGGCTACACCAAAAATCCCCTCAGTCTCTTCTCATAGCTACAAAAATCCTCCCTGTAAAGGAAACCACCACACATCCCACTATTCAAGCTTCACTGCAGGCCTGGGAATACTTGAAACTAAAAGGGTGTACCTCCCAACTGAACCTCGATGTTCCCATCCCCTTAGATTCTCTTCAGTGGGTAATCCCAGATCTTTCTGTGTCTAACTGGAAACACCACGGTATTTTACATTTAACAGATATATTTTCAGGAGGTAAACAAATGTCTTTTCCCAAGGTAATTGATAAAATATCACCTCCTGACATAATTATTTTTTTACTTATGCTCAAATCTCCTCACTTTGCCATCAATAACAAGTCCCTACTTTTAAAATGCTAAACAAGCTATGGAATTACTGGCACTACAAAGACGCCAAACAAAAAGGGATTAAAATATTCTATAACATACTCCAATCTAAAACCACCTTTTGTAAACCAAACCCTTTCCTTAAATGGGAAAAAGAATGAGGTAAGGCTTTCTTGGACCAGTAGTGGATAAATGCAATTATCAGTACTCGCAGTATTCCAACTACTGGAAACTAGCACAAAAGTTCCACTTAAGATGGCACTACACCCCATACATAGTCACAAAATTTGCCAAATCGAATACCAGCCTCTGTTGCAGAAACTGTGGACAGGTTGGAACTCTGTCCCACATGGTCTGGTCCTGCCTTCATATATGCAGCTTCTGGTACAAAATATTTAAGCTAATCTCCTCTATCATGGGCTTTTTAATTAAAGCAAATATTGAGCAAGCTATTCTCAGTATTAATATGTCACACTTCCCTATTTCCGTTCGACCTATAGCCATGCACATACCCAGTATCAGAAACATTATGAGACAGGTAAACACCATTGTGGAATACAAAACGATTTTAGCATATAGAGATGGAACAAATCGCTAAATACAATCAAAACTGGTCCTTATGGGTTTCAAAACATAGAACATGGACCGAAATTGTTACAATTCTTATAGACAATCTAAAGTAGTCGGTCTACAGATCTACATCAATAACAAATCAACATGCCTGTCTATGTTTTTGTTCAACTCTTCTAATGCCCCATACACACGGTCGGATTTTCCGATGGAAAATGTCCGATCGGAGCGTGTTGTCGGAAATTCCGACCGTGTGTGGGCTCCATCGGACATTTTCCATCGGTTTTTCCGACACACAAAGTTGGAGAGCAGGAGATAAAATTTTCCGACAACAAAATCCGTTGTCGGAAATTCCGATCGTGTGTACACAAATCCGACGGACAAAGTGCCACGCATGCTCAGAATAAATAAAGAGATGAAAGCTATTGGCCACTGCCCCGTTTATAGTCCCGACGTACGTGTTTTACGTCACCGTGTTCAGAACGATTGGATTTTCCGACAACTTTGTGTGACCGTGTGTATGCAAGACAAGTTTGAGCCAACATCCGTCGGAAAAAATCCTAGGATTTTGTTGTCGGAATGTCCAAACAAAGTCCGACAATGTGTACGCCCTATAATACTATGTTTTCACAAAAAGTTAACCATATAACAGTCTTGAGTACTTGTATCTGCATATTTGGCACACTTTCTTTACATTTGTATTTTGATGAAAACTTCATAAAAAATTATTTGAAAAAAAAAGATATCGGGGGAACTGGAGAAAGTTATATTTATTGATCAACATGTACAAATATATAAGGAAGGAGTCCATATAGTGAACTTGGTGTTGAGTTATTCACTTTAGGGTCATCACAGAGAACAAAAGGGCACTCTTTATGTCTAGAAGAAAAGAGATTTCATCTTCAAATATGGAAAGGCTTCTTCACAGTAAGAGCTGTGAAAATGTGGAATAGACTCTCTCTGGAGGTGGTTCTGGCCAGCTCAGCAGATTGCTTTAAAAAAGGCCTGGATTCTTTCCTAAATGTACATAATATAACTGGGTACTGATATTTATAGATAAAGTTGATCCAGGGAAAATCCGATGCCTCTCGGGGGATTAGGAAGGAGTTTTTTTCCTTACTGTAGCAAATTGGATCATGCTTTGCTGGGGTTTTTTCGTCTGCTTCTGGATCAACTGTGGGTGAAGAATTGTGTACATGGGATTGTATGATTTTTTTTTTTTTTAATCGGTTGAACTAGATGGATCTGTGTCTTTTTTTTCAACCAGACTCACTATATATGTACTATGTGTGTATTTATCATTATTATTGAAAGCGAAAAGAAAATCCAAAATTTTAGGTTGTTCCCAGGAGAGTAATAGAGGGAAAAACTTCCATGTTCCACACTAGTTCTGGTGATTTTGGGGATCCCAATTAAGGCTGCGATATTCCTGAATATAGAATTGAAAATGGAGGACAGAAGAAGTGGTCTGCTATTATGTAATCATTGTCCAAGTGTTTGCACTCTGCTTGAGAAATAAGGGCAGACAATTTTATGTACACTGCAGTATGATCAGACCAAAGGACTTGGCATATGTGGGATTGGGAAACTGTCATCAGTGACACGATTAAGACAAATATATGGTGTGTAGTCAAGTTTAGGGGATTTAACAATCTGTAAGTAAGATTTTAAATAAGAAAATTTCACATGCTCTAGATAGGTGTGAGTGTAATGGAGCACCCTCAGATTTGTCTCCGTGGGTGTAAAAGTAAGAATGGAGTCATCACACATGATAACCGTGCCTTTTTGTTGGGATGCAATAGTTTTCGGAGAGGAGTGAAGAATGGGACCTGGGCCTGGTTTAGAGCATAATAGGAAAAGACCTGTCAAAATCAGGTATTCACACAATTAATCTTTCATTTCTGAATGACAGATAAAATTAGCTGATCTTCTAAAGCCTCTCTTCATTTATGGGTGGTATTAGCCAAATAGATTTTAGGATATTGTTCACTAAATTGAGAATTGTTAAAAATTAGTCTCTTGAAGACATTTATTGATGGCATGAGTGGGGCAAAAATAACAGAATTACAGAGTTCCCTTATTAGGAGAAATAAGCCCTGCCCTGTATGCGATGCATACTAGCACATTATGCATGTTTTTTTTTTTTTGGGGGGGGGGGGTTCCCAGCGCTTTGCTATCGCTTTAACATTTAACATTTAAAACATCACACTTTAAAAGGCATACTACAGAGTACAGTCACTATAATGCTGCCATCACAAATAGGCCCCTATCCAATAACCATTAATAATGTACATACTACTTTGTTCTCATACTCTGCATGAGATATTACATTTCATATTCACATATGTGTTTGTTTGTTAACTAACTGGACTAAAGTCGGCCATAGACGGTTCAAATCTTGGCTGTTCAGCAGTGAGGGGCTGAGATTCAAACCATCTATGGGCAGGCTCATTGTACCTAATTCAATCCTGTGATCGACTTGGGTACAACCAGACTGACAGATTTTTGCATGCAATTATTGCCAGCAGCTGTAGATACTAGCAATAATCACTGTTCTCTGGCAGAGACGGCTCCCGCGTTCCCCCGCTGGGAGAACACAATAGCTCTGCAGAAGGGATTCCCCCATCAGCACTGTTGATGGGGGAATTGGGCAATTTTATTTCCTGCAACCTGTGGCTGCAGGAAAGAAAATCACATTGTCTATGGCCAGCCTAAGTGAGCCTTTTTAACTCTGCATTTTGGATGGACTCTGCTTGTGCTTTGGATGAACTCTGCTTGTGGAAATAATAAATTAGGTTACCTATGGCTGTTGGTATCTAAATTGTTCCTCATGTCTGTAAGATCAAATGCCATAGAAATATATTAACTAATATGCATTTACAGAAGGTTGAACTGTCATTTGTCTATTAAGTCTCTTTGTTAAGAACAAAACCATTTTGGTCAGGACTATATAATACTCAACATTGCGTACAGAGTGCAGGGGTCAGGAGAATCTGATAAAGAATTCAGAGTGCAGTGGTCATGAGTAGGAATCATAGGGTCCCTTACATTACTGGTCAGTGGAGGATCCTGTAAACCTGTGGTCTTGAGGGGAAACATGCCCTGGAGTTATTGGTTCATGGGAAAAGAAATGCCCTGCATCTTTCGTATACTTAAAAAATGCAAGTTGGGGGGAAATGCCCAGCACGAGTAGCTATCAGGAGGGAAAACATCTGGTGTTGGTGGCCAGTGCAATAAATTGCCTATTAAAGGGGAGCTCTGCACTAGAAACTCCTCTCTGAACTTATTTCTCCTTCGATTTTCCTTCATGTCTGCGCCGAACATTGCACTTGTGGATTTTGGTCAGAAGAACTACTGATTCTAGGCAAATTTCTAAACCTGCTCCCTAGAGACAGACTATATTAGCAGGGCAGATGGAAGTTTGTCTCAGATTTCTTCTTCTTTACCACAACACGTGTTGTTTAGCCCTTCTGTGTTTGTCGTGGTTTGACAACTACACAATGCTCAGCCATTAGGCTTGGGTTAAAAGGGAAAAAGAGGGGGCTAAGTTTCTATTGTGAAGGTGGCTCCTGGGCCTCTAAACACCTGCCAGGCTAAAGACTATTATCTAGGTTACTCTGTATAACAGAGGAAGAGAAGGTATTGTGCCAGTGGCATTGTCAAGAGTAAGGGGAGTAATGGGCATTCTTGATGGGTACCCTTTGGCATACCCTTCAACATTTTAAATAGAAGAATAACAGAAAAATTAAAATGTACAACCTAGCATAAACTGTGCAAGAGTCAGGAGTAGAACATACAATACAGCATATACAGTGCAGGGATTAGGAGTATAATATACAACATAACATATATGGTGCAGGTGTTAGGAGTATAACATACAACAAAGTGTATATGGTGCAGGGGTCAGGCATATATTGTACAACACAGCATAAGCAGTGCAGGGGTTAGGAGTATAACATGCAACATAGCAAAACTGTGTGGGATAAGGAGTATAACAAAGGGCATATAAAGCAGGGGTTAGGCATATTAATGTACAACATGGCATATACAGTGCAGAGGTCAGAAGCATAACATAAAACAATGTAAACAGTGCAGGGGTTAGGAATATAACATTACAACTGTAGCACAGTCCCCTTGAGGACTGCTTGGATTTACCTGCTCATCTGCATCACCATGGCCCTGTGAACCTTCCAACCCACCTGACACTCTGGGTTCAGACATCTTTCCACAAGAACCTTTAAATGGCACGACGTCACACAAGTCAATATGTTTATATTATCTCAGCTTTTACTGGAGTAAGGTAGTTAAACTCTAAAGGGGAACCCCTGGCTGGCCTATTCAACCTTTGAATCCTAATGAGAGATCAGACAGAATGACATACGCATGTCAGCCTTCTTCCTGTCACCGGCTCTTTCTTTTCCTTCCTCTTTTTAGCATTGCTCTGCCACCAGACCAGGACCTGGCTCTGCCAGCCAAGCACAGAGCAATGTGCTGAATTGAATAGAATACCTGGACTATAGGGAAGGACCAGAGTGAGAAGGTAGCTAATCAGCTGGACTGAGAAAGTAGGATATGCATATGAATGAGCCATGGAAACAATGTAATAATGTAGGGTTGCTGTGTAGAGGGGGTGACAAATGTATATCTTTACAGTGTCTCTTCTGTCATAAAAGAGCCTGCCTATCACCATAATATTATTAAAGCAAAAGTAAAGAATGTTCATATATTTGTCCTAATAATGGTGTTTCTATTTGTGCAGAGTGAAGGCTGTATTTCTGTTGTAATTTCATTCACAACAACTAACAACATGAAGAGGTCCCAGAAAATATTCAGCCACAAGAAAAGTTCTGACCACTGGGCAGGAGACACCACTGCTGGTAATCAAAGATCAATCACTGTTTATTCATTTATGTGATCATTTTAGACTAAATATCACTAATTATATAAAGTTATAATGAATTAACGAATGAATGAATGAACAGATGCATGAATGAACAAACTATAAAATATTGCTGGTTTGTCAAATTTGAAAGGAAAACTGAAAGCAGATGGGGACAGCAGGGGACTATGCATGTAAACAATTTTACTTGAATAAACCATATATTGTATTTACTACTGTTATGTTTACTGACAGAAACAGTACACACTTCATTTAAAGTCCCAGGGCGAATCTTTTGTTTTACTATATGTTATAGGGATGGAAGTGTGTTACTGGGGACACCAGACCTTTCTCTTTTTTCTTTAATTTTATTATCAAATACATCCAGTTATTCTAAAAGAAAAATTTGCGCTAGGTGTACAAATAATGTGAATGAAAATTATGAATACACAACCTGTGAGAAGGTGTCCTGCAGCTGAACACTATAACCCTGATAGGGGGCACCACTAAGTATATATGCAAAAGAGTGCAGCACTGGATATGAACAAACAAACAGTAGAAAAATAAATATTGAAAAAACTCTGTGCTAGATATAAACAAACACTAAAATTGTAAAATTAAAAAATTAAAAAACTGTGCACAATAATACACTAATAATGAATATTGTCCATGAATGTTCCCATATGATAATGACAAACTAAAGTGTGGAATAAAGTGCGTGGCTATCACCCCCGCAAACCTCTATCTCACTGAGATAAACCGTGCTTAATCTTCATATAGTGTCCATAAAAACATATGTGAGAATCCCTGTTGGGTAATTATATGACTTCCACCGCTGATAAAACCCGTCACCACAGAGAGATTTAAGGCTTACCAGACAGCCCTTAAAAAAAGGCATGAAATAACCTCCACTCTGGATGTTGTCCCTTTTGTGGATGGGTCTCGTCCGGAAGCATTGAATGGATATTTGTAAACTGTTATCAGTGGAGGGGATTCACTCTCAGCGATGATAGGTATCCAAAAAAAGGAAGAAATGCTCCAATAGTGTGAAAAAGTTTACCATTCCTTTATTAAAATTGCCATACAGGCATCCATATACACAAAATCCTTGCAAGGAGTATTGAAAACAGCTCCGATATAAAACGAAAGTTCGCGCATGCGCAGTCCGTGCGTGCGTGTCTACCCTACGGCCGTTTCGTCAGAAATGACATCATCAGGGGCACGCCTACACGTCCGCGCATGCACATTATGTACCCGAGTGGCGGAACGAAGGAGTTCAGCCATTGGTCACGTAATTACCGGAGCTAAAAAACAGCTGAAGCATCAACAAAGAGAATGTCAATTAAGGCTGGGTTCACACTGGTCCGACAAACGCTCCGACATTGGGAGCTCATGTCGCATGACGTGTGAAATTTAATGTTTCCCTATGGGAGCCGTCCTAACTGGTCCGACACAAGTCGTTCCGACTTTAGAAATGCTCCCTGTACTACTTTGGTCCGACTTTGATCCTACTTCAGCCTATTGACTATCATTGAAGTCGGATCAAAGTCGGATTGCCGTCTTGCATGATCCGACTTCGGCACGCGACTTGTGCTCAGATGTTCTTGAGGGGGAACTCCGCGCCAAATTTTAAATAAAAAACCGGCATGGGTACCCCCTCCAAGAGCATACCAGGCCCTTGGGTCTGGTATGGACCTTGAGGGGAACCCCCTACGCCGATAAAAACGGCGTGGGGGTCCCCCCCAATCCATACCAGACCCTTATCCGAGCACGCAGCCCGGCCGGACAGGAATGGGGGTGGGGACGAGCGAGCGCCCCCCCCCTCCTGAACCGTACCAGGCCGCATGCCCTCAACATGGGGGGTTGGTGCTTTGGGGGAGGGGGCGCGCTGCGGCCCCCCACCCCAAAGCACCTTGTCCCCATGTTGATGAGGACAAGGGCCCCTTCCCGACAACCCTGGCCGTTGGTTGTCGGGGTCTGCGGGCAGAGGGCTTATCGGAATCCAGGAGCCCCCTTTAATAAGGGGGCCCCCAGATCCCGGCCCCCCACCCTATGTGAATGAGTATGGGGTACATGGTACCCCTACCCATTCACCTAGGGAAGTGTCAATAAAAAAAAAACCACAGTACACAGGTTTCAAAATTAATTTATTGGGCAGCTCCGGTATCTTCTTCCGACTTCTCCCGGTGTTCCGCCTCTTCTCCCGGGCCCCGCCGCTATCTTCTTCCAGCTCTATTGCCAGCGAGGGGCCCGGTCTGCTGCCGCTGTCTTGTCGCCGCTGTCTCGCCGCTCCTTCTCTTCATCTCTTCTTCCGATGTTGACACGACGCTCTCTCCGGCTGGAATGCTCTCTGTGCGCTCTGCTCTGACTTATATAGGCGGTGACCCCGCCCCCTTATGCCGTCACAGTCTCTGGGCATGCTGGGACTGTGACGGCATAAGGGGGCGTGGTCATCGGGTGATGACCACGCCCCCTAAAACGTCACAGTCCCAGCATGCCCAGGGACTGTGACGGCATAAGGGGGCGGGGTCACCGCCTATATAAGTCAGAGCAGAGCGCACAGAGAGCATTCCAGCCGGGGAGAGCATCGTGTCAACATCGGAAGAAGAGATGAAGAGAAGGAGCGGCGAGACAGCGGCGACAAGACAGCGGCAGCAGACCGGGCCCCTCGCTGGCAATAGAGCTGGAAGAAGATAGCGGCGGGGCCCGGGAGAAGAGGCGGAACACCGGGAGAAGTCGGAAGAAGATACCGGAGCTGCCCAATAAATTAATTTTGAAACCTGTGTACTGTGGTTTTTTTTTTATTGACACTTCCCTAGGTGAATGGGTAGGGGTACCATGTACCCCATACTCATTCACATAGGGTGGGGGGCCGGGATCTGGGGGCCCCCTTATTAAAGGGGGCTCCTGGATTCCGATAAGCCCTCCGCCCGCAGACCCCGACAACCAACGGCCAGGGTTGTCGGGAAGAGGCCCTTGTCCTCATCAACATGGGGACAAGGTGCTTTGGGGTGGGGGGCCGCAGCGCGCCCCCTCCCCCAAAGCACCAACCCCCCATGTTGAGGGCATGCGGCCTGGTACGGTTCAGGAGGGGGGGGGCGCTCGCTCGTCCCCACCCCCATTCCTGTCCGGCCGGGCTGCGTGCTCAGATAAGGGTCTGGTATGGATTGGGGGGGACCCCCACGCCGTTTTTATCGGCGTAGGGGGTTCCCCTCAAGGTCCATACCAGACCCAAGGGCCTGGTATGCCCTTGGAGGGGGAACCCATGCCGGTTTTTTATTTAAAATTTGGCGCGGAGTTCCCTCTAAAGATTCATACCAAACACAGTGCCGGGCATTGGCGGGGATCCAAGTCGGATCCCCGTTCATTGAAAGTCGGACACATGCCGGCTTCATGTCGCAGGGCAAAGTCGGATCCAAAGTAGGACGGCTGTCGTGTCGCACCAGTGTGAACCCATCCTCATTCAGGTGCTGAATAACCTAGTTCGAACACATAGGACAGCATAAACCTTTCCTAGTGCCATCTTGTGGATGACTAGGATATTGCTTCAGGGATAAATTTATTTAATAATTTAAACCCAATAAAGTATATAAAAAATATATATAAAAATTGTACAAATGGCTGAAGGACGGTTCGCATTACCCTTCAAGGTAAAACCATTTATGATCCCACAATCCTCAAATTAGGGGGATTACTCCCCAAAAATCAAAAATTCAAGTAATATAACAAAGCTTAGAAACTTTAAATAGTGTATCAAACAGAATAGGTTGCTGAAAATCAGGATAATATGGCAAAATGAGATGGTTTACTTTTATAAAAATAGAGAATACTCTCCCTTAGAAAGTAAAGACATATTTTAATTAGAGGAGTTATTCCAAAGACTTTGTAATCTAAATGATATAGAAGCTGGGATAGTTCTCTCCTGAAAAAAACAACAAGATTGGGAAGTCACGATAGCCAAAAATGTGGAGGGGACACCAAAAAAGGAGATAAGGGGAGGGGGGGAGACAAAATCATCAGCTATTATTGATGAAACAATTGATGTCCCACTCCACATTGAAACCCATAGGCACATGACAACCCAATTTGTATATCCAGTTAGTCTCACTTCTAGATATGCTACGTTTACCATTACTACCTCGCCAGTGTGGTATATATTTTTCAAGGGCAAAAAACGTAGTGCCAGTGGGGTCCCTATTATGTTTAAGGTCATAATGTTTTGAAACATTATGTTTATCAAAACCCCTTCGGATATTGGCAACATGCTCCCCAAGCCTCATCTGTAACTTTCTAGTGGTGCGTCCCACATATTCCAACCCGCAAGGGCATCTTAAAAGATACGCTACACACTTTGTAGTACAGGTGATAAAAGATTTAATTGAATATGTGGTACCTGTTCCTGTTGATGTAAACTCAGTTAATCTTCTCCCCCTGAAAGCATTGATGCTACAGACTTGACACTTTTTACAGGGGTAAAAGCCTTTTAGATCTCCAAAGAAAGAAGGTCTTACTGGTGGGTCTGGAACATTAGGTGCTATGAAGTGCCTAAGATTTGAGGCACCCCTAAACAGCACACAAGGTTTATCTGCCAATAGCGGTTCCAAGATCCTGTCGTTCTTAATGACAGGCCAGTGTCTTTTAATTATACGTTTTATGGCCCAATGCTGGCTAGAGTAGGTGGTTAGAAAAGCTAACCCAAAATCCTCCCTTTTCTCTACTTGTGGTAGTTTGTCAACTAAGATAGTCTGACGATCTCTGTTTCCTACTTCTGCTATTAATGAATCAAGGGCCTGACCATCATAGCCCTTGTTTAGAAATCTGGATCTAAGAACCTGAGCTTCTTTTTTATAATCCTCCAGGTTAGAACAATTTCTCCTGAGCCGCAAAAATTGACCCTTTGGGACTGCTGACAGCCAGGAACGGTGGTGACACAAGTCGAGTGGAATATATCCGTTCCTGTCTGTCGTTTTGAAATATGTGGATGTAGTAATCCTCCCATTGTCTATAGTTATTTTTAAATCCAAAAAATGGATTTGGGTGGAATTGACCTCATGAGAGAGAACAATGCCTCTGTCATTATTGTTCAAAAAGGACAAAAAAGTTGTGACGGATTCAGTGTCCCCGTCCCATATGAAAAGGACATCGTCGATGAACCTTTTCTAAAAAATAAGTTCATCACGCCTATCATGTAATACCACATCCTCCTCCCACTTGGCCATGAATAAGTTGGCCATGCTGGGAGCAAATTTTGCTCCCATGGCTACTCCTTTCCTCTGCAGATAATGAGCTCCATTGTGCCAGAAGTAATTATGTTTCATCGCAAAATCCAGTAGCTCCACCACGAATTTCTTTTGCGTGATCGAGATACTGGAGTCACGATGAAGAAAGAATTGCACCGCTTCATGACCTAACTGGTGAGAGATGGCCGTATAGAGCGATGCTACATCCGCGGTTACCAGTAAATAAGTTGATTTCCACTCTATCTCCCCAAAGCAAGTTGATAAACATGCTTTGTGTCTTTTAAAAAGGAGGGGGTTCCCATCACCAGTGGTTGTAAGTACGTGTCAATGTACTTCCCAACTCTTGAAGTAACAGAGTCAATTCCACTGATGATGGGTCTCCCAGGGGGATTAGTCAAAGTTTTGTGTATCTTTGGTAGTATATACATAACTGGCATCCGTGGTGTCAAGGGTACCAAAAATTCTTTTTCCTTCCTATTCAGGATGCCCATATCGTAACCCTTCTGGACAAGTGTTTTTAAATTCTGTTTAAACCTAGATGTGGGATCTGCCGATAAGGGAGAGTATGTCTCAGAATCCGCGAGTATCCTTGACAACTCATTAGAGTAAGCCTCCTTGTCCAAAACGACAATGGCCCCTCCCTTGTCAGCGGGACGGACCACTATGTCTTTTCTATTACAGAGCGATTCCATTCCTACAGCAATATCCTGCCTAGATCGAATGGCTCTTGTGTTCAAGTTAGCCAGATCTTTAATAACCAAATCCCAGGAGATATTAACATTAGGGGCCAAGTTACCCGGGGGGTTGAAGAGCGAGGCGTTGGCCAAGTTGGAATGAACAATAGTAGAGGTTTCCCTCATTTCTTGTCTAGCTGGATTACTTATGATATACCTTTTAATGTTCAATTTCCGCGTATATTTGTGTATATCTATGAATGTTTGAAACTTATTAAGATTCCGTGTGGGGGCATATTTTAATCCCTTGCTCAAGGTCAGGAGTTCTTCCTTAGATAGTTCCTTATTACTAAGATTGATGATGCCACTAGTATCTAAGTTCGTCTTCTCTTTGGAGTGAAGTTTCCTCCCCCCTCTGCTCCCTCTCTTCCGTCCCCATTTCTTTTTTGGCCTCCCCTGTTGGCCCTCTGAAAATCCCGTTGATTTAGGGATGGGTGAGGCCCATTAAAACTTCCTCCTGCTCTTGAGTCAAAACCTCTATTATTGTTAGACAATGGAGTAAACCTATTCCTAGTGACCACACCATATTGATTCTGTGAATCATTATTTCTCCTCGAGTCATATGTCGTTGTCTGGTCAGAATAAGTGTGTTAGCCCTCCCAGTGTCTCCAGGGAGGTGGTGATTGGTGAGTGGGGCGAGGGAGAGAACCTCCGCCTCCACCTCTCACTCTAGAATGCCCCCGGCGCTGCTGCATACCCATTCTCCCCCTAGGGGGCTTGGGAGAAGCCTGATATGCACCAACCCCACCATTCACTATAGGAGCGGGAGGTGGATCTGCTGGAGTGACTGCTGATGGCGGTTCAGGGGGGGTTATAACCTGCCACCTAAAAACCACATTATCACTGTAGTCTTTTACATCCCTATTGCATTTCCTTTTTTTCTTTATTTTTTGTTCCAATTCCTCTTTAATCAAGATGCTTTTTAGAGCTTCTGATTTTTGTATATATTCTGACTCACCCTTAACGGGCATTAACTTACTTTTTTTTTTTTTAATCAGACAAGGTTTTATTAAATGATAATTGGTGCATACATAAAATGGTTACGTTAGTACGTTGTCATAGTAACAATATAACAATTGTCATAACCTGAATAAAGATGACATTAAGTACAAACATGTCTGGCGTGAAATATTGTTCAAGGTATACATATTTGGTTTGAATGGGTCATCCATCCATATTTATATCTATTAAATCACTCTGTAATCCTATGGTTACATTAGACACAGGTAGAAGATTCTTGAAGCCATCTGTCCCAGATCTTGTTGTATTTGGCAGGGCAACCTCTGTTAATATATATGCATTTCTTATATGGTAATGTATTGTTTATCTCCACCTTCCATTCCACTATTTTAGGAGGTTCCTGCCTCATCCATTTTCTAGCTATAGTCTTTCTTGCAGCAAAGAGTGTTTCGTGTAAAAAAATGTTGGTGTATTTGTCAATTGTGTCTGGAGCTATACCCAGGAGACACTGTTTAGGGTCTAAAGCTAGAGGCGAACCCATTATGTCATGTAAAAAAGCCACAATTTGTTCCCAGAAGCCTTTTATCTTAGGGCATGTCCATAATGGATGAAAGAAAGTGCCTGTTTCTTCTTTACACATCTGACATGTGATGGTTTGTGTGGACTTATATCTTGCCACTCTGAGGGGTGTTAGATATGTCCTGTGAAGAATATAGAGCTGTGTCAATCTATCTGAGAGTTTAGGAGACACAGTTTTGCAGGCCTCCAGTACCTCTCCCCACTCCTCGTCCTCCATCTGTCCCACCTCTCTCTCCCATCTTGGCTTGAGGTCATATGCTATTTTAGTAGCTACAGGGGTTAATAGTAAGTTATAGAATGCTGAAATCAATTTTTGAGAGTCTGTGCCCTTAATTATGGCTATAAGGACATTAGATGCAGGGCCTGGGCAGGGGCCGGGGAATTGTGATTGTAGCGCATGACGGATTTGTAAGAATCTGAAAAACATCTGGTCCTGGATTGTGAATTCTTCTTTGAGTAGGTCGAAGGTTTTTAGCTGTCCATCTTTTAATATGTGGTGTAGGTAAAATACTCCCTGTATGGACCATATGAATGTGTCATGTATTTTGGTAAACTCCTGAAGATTTCTATTATGCCACAGCGGCGTGTAGTCATTAAACTGTGGTATGTCGAGCCTAGAAACTGCTAAGTTCCATATTTTCCTATAGTGGTATAGCATGGTGTGCCTTCTTTTGCCTAGTTCTATCTCGCCCGAGTCCGCTGCTATTGCGTATATCGAGTCTTTGGTGTACTGCGCCCACTTCGGACATAGGAGCGTGAGAAATCTCTCCCTGTCAGTTTTGTCTAAATGAAAAAGCTGAGACAGCTGTGCAGCGATGTAGTATAGATTAAAATCGGGTAGAGCAGTGCCACCTAGATCAGTTGGATTTTTGAGAACTTGCCACGCCAATTTATGCCTGTTATTACCCCACACGAATGACTTTAGGAGAGACTCTAGAGATTTAAAGTGTTTCAAAGGTAAGTAAACGGGAGTGTGCCATAGGACATAAAGTATTTTGGGCAGTAGGATCATTTTGATTAAATTTATACGACCCCATACTCCTAGTGGTAATTTAGACCAGATCCGTATTTTATTTTTGACTACGGAAATGAGAGGATCTATATTTAGGGATATATAGTCTACAGGGGATCTGGTAATATGGATCCCTAGATATTTAATGACATCTACTCTCTGAAGTGGGAGCCTGGTTTGGGATTCTGGGGATGGGAAACTATCAATTGGTAGGATTTGGGATTTATCCCAGTTAATTTTCAGCCCTGAAAATATTCCAAATTGTTCTATCGTGTGGAGTGCATTGCACAATGATGGGCCCCAGTCTGCCAGGTATAACAGCGTGTCATCTGCATACATGCTAATTTTTTCTGTCAGAGAGCCCATTTTAAGTCCTCTGATCTCTGGATTTGCTCGGATGGACATCGCCAGGGGTTCCGCCGCCAGGGCATACAACAGTGGGGACAAGGGGCAGCCCTGTCTCGTGCCTCTACTGAGGTCAAATAGCTGAGACGACCATCCGTTGGCCACCACTCTGGCCCTAGGTGCCTGATATAATAATTGGACCCATTTAATAAACTTTGGGCCAAATCCATAGCCCTGAAAGCATCTCCAGAGATACCTCCACTCTACTGAGTCAAAGGCTTTTGCTGTGTCCAAGGTCACAACTACCCGCGAACCAACTTCCTCATGTATAGCCTGTAGGTTAATATATAGTTTCCGAAGGTTAAACGAAGTGTTGCGTCCAGGCATGAAACCAGCCTGATCAGCGTGTATTAATGTCAATATTACCTGATTGAGCCTGATAGATAGTACTTTGGCTAGTACTTTGATGTCGACCTGCAGGAGTGATATTGGACGATAAGATTCTGGGAGTCCCAGATCTTTGCCTGATTTAGGGATAAGGACTATTGTGGCCTCAGTCATAGAAGGGGGTAGAGTCCCGGTTTCAAAAAGATAGTTGTATAATTTTAATAGTTTAGGGGTCAGTATTTCACTAAATTGGGAATAAAACTCAATTGGGAGTCCATCTGAACCAGGAGATTTGGACCTGGCAAAGCTAGCTATAGCAGTTGATATTTCATCTATCGTGAGTGGTGCTTCTAGTAATTCTATCTGTTCTTTTGTTAGTTGTGGGAAAGTCACCTTTTCAAGGAGAAGAGACATGGATTGGGTCTCTACGGGGGCTGTCGTTGTATATAAGTCAGCAAAGAAATCCCTAAACATTGAGGTTACTGTAGGCGGGTCTGTGACTTTTTGTCCACCAGGACCATGTAATGTGATAACCACCGGGGGTCTATCCTCACCATGTACCAAGCATGCCAGCAACTTGCCTGCCCTCTCCCCATGTTCAAACAGTTTCTGTTTGGAAAAGAACATTTTTTGTCTAGTTTTCTGGTACTGTATCTGGTTAACCACTCTAGTTTGTAGTTTAAGCTGATCTGCATTTGCAGGTGTCGGGGTGTTGGCATACTCTCTTTCGGCAGAGGACAAGTCCTCCAGCGCCTTACCGAGGGCACCGGAGGAGTCCGTCTTAACTTTATTAATAGCAGTTATTAATGTATGCCTAGCAAATAACTTGAAGGAGTCCCATACTGCTGATGGTGATGCTGACTCGTCATTTTCCACAAAGTACCTTCTCCATTTATCCGTAATCTCATCATCTTCTGGTAGAAGAGATACGGGTTTAAACGCCATGTTCGTGGCGGTTTTGCCACTGGGATACTTAAGGAGATCCAATAAGGACTATGGTCTGAGAGTACTCTAGGGCAGAACATTACCTCCGTTAGCCTAGAAGTCAGCCTGCGGGAAATAAGTATAAAATCTATACGGGACATGGTGCCATGAGAGGACGAGAAGCATGAATATGACCTAGCCTGTGGGAACTTGTATCGCCATGTATCCATTAAATGGAAGGTAGAGACAAGTTTAAAGAATTTAGTTTCAGTGGGTGTATTTTGGGCTGTTGAAGTCGGTTGTAGCCTGTCTAGTGACGGATTTAAAGTGACATTAAAGTCTCCCATCCAGACCGCTGCTATATTTGGATAACGAGTCATAAATGATATACCCTCCTTGGCTATAGAAATATTAAATGGAGGTGATACATAGAAAGCCATTATAAGCAAAGGCTCTCCATATACTTTAGCGTGGATAAAGACATAGCGGCCCTGCGGGTCAGTGGTTAGTTCACACAACTCAAAATGTACCGATTTAGCTATTAATACAGAAACTCCCCTGGAGTGGGACGTATGGGTAGAATGATATGCCCACCCAACCCAAGGCCTACGAAGCGCCATCTGAACACTTCCCTCAATATGTGTTTCCACTAATGCAATAATATCGGCACGTTGTTTCTTCAGGAATGTGAAGACTGCCGCGCGCTTAAATTTATCGCGCAGGCCCCTCACATTCCATGTGAAAAACTTCAAAGATGTCATGGGCATAACTTAGTTAGTAATAAAGCATTTATATAAAGCGATTTGTTCTCTACATATAAAGCATACAAGTTTCCAACTTTCAGATATAGCTGCCCCGATAGCACAACACCCGACATGTATGTACATTTCCATAAATCTGGCACATGTAACGTTACCTGTTTTCTATAATAAGTATGCACACTAAGGTTTAACCGAACCATAAACATTTGAACTCCCCCCCCTCCCTGCCCTACACCGACCCAAACTTGTGCAGGCATGAACCCTTAACTGGTTGTAAGCTGGGAAAAATTTTAACTTCTTAATGATCAATGGAGTGTAGAACAATTGGTTGAGTCTCCGGACACTGAATGAAATCAGTGATATCAGCCATATCACGTGCAAAAAATACAGAATGGTCTTCTGATCTTCCCGTGTCCGTTCGACTGCAACCACTAAGTTTCGAACAAGGTTCCAAAGTTCATGGTATTGCTTCCCAGAACTGTGTGGGGTAAAGTCTCGCTGCACGATGCATGTTAACTGTAGGACTCTTTCCCCTCCGGAGCTCCGGGGTGTAATTTGACTCTTGTACTGTGAATAACCAGGATTTGTGCTTTGAACTTGCACTGGTTAGGGACAGTTCTCAGTCACAACTGGGACTTGGTCAATCAGCTTGTTGAGGATTAGCTCGTCGTTCCAACCAAGAAATCACCTCCTCTGGATCCTCAAAGAAAACTGCACGGCCCTCATGCTCCACCCTAAGACGGGCCGGGAAGAGCATGGAGTATTTATATTGCATATTCCGGAGCTTGCGTTTGGCTTCCGTAAAACTTTGACGACGACGTTGCACCTCTGCCGAGAAGTCCGGGAAAATGGCTACTTTAACGTTCCCAACTGGGATATTGCCTTTCTCCCTCGCCATTCTTAATGCAGTGTCCCGGTCCTTATAGTTAAGGAGTTTAGCTATAAACGTGCGAGGAGGAGCTCCCTGCGGGGGGGGTCTTGCTGGCATACGATGCGCCCGTTCTACCGCAAACATAGGAGAGAATGCCTCTCTCCCATAGGTAGTGATCAAGAGTTGTTCCAAAAATGTAGTAGTGTCCTTACCCTCAGATCCCTCCGGCAGGCCTATCAGGCGTATATTGCATCTTCTCAGCCTATTCTCCATATCGTCTTGCTTCATAAGGAGTTGTTGTATTTGCCTTTGTACACGGTCTGAGGATGTTTGTAGGGGTGGAATAGCATCCTCCACCTCGCTCAGTCTGGTCTCAGTCTCCTTCACTCTCTCCCTGAGCTTTTGGAAGTCCTGTCTGATAAGGGAAATATCCACCTTGACTTCTTCTATTTGTGCTGTGAGGGAGGTTCTACAAAAGTTAATTGCTTCAAGGAGTTTGTCGGCGTCGCCCGCAGTTCGTTCTCTCCCCCCAACTTTCTCAGTGGTTCCACCTTTCTCCATATCCTCCTTTTCTATTCGGCGGTACTGATCGAGTTTTGCTGCCGCTGCTTTTTGTGCTTTTGCTGGTGACATACTATGTAGGTCCTAGGGGACCCCCCAATAGTCTCCAAGCCTAAGTTAGCAAATGGACTAGCCTGCTGATTGGAGAGAGGTGTTGTCCAGAATTTTGTATACACCAAAATGCCCAGGGACAGAAGCTGCTTTTTCAGCGTAGGGATTTATAATGTCACCTCACCACCTGAGATGTTGTTTAGCTGAGGCTGTATCATATAGGGTACAAAAGTCCCAGGAGAGGTTATTTGGAGGAGGATAGCAGGGCCACAGGTCTTGTTCTAAGAACAGGCAGGAGTAGCTGGTGTGCCAAGATGGCCGCCGGTCCCCACATGCAGGGCTAGGCCGCAATTTAGGCCGAGTATGGGCGACGTTTTTCCCCGGGTCACTGCTAGCCACACAGACAATGTAAGGGGGGATTAAGGCAGTCCAGCTCCCTAGAGGAGTTGTTTAAGAGCAGGGTACCTGTGCCGCACGGTTCTCCCGAGGCAGAGCCAGAATGAAGGAGTACCAAGATGGCCGCGGCCTCCGGTTGTAGGCCGAAGCCGCGGTCTTGCCTAGTTCCGGCCGCCGTGTGAGCGATCGCCGCTCCGTTTGGGCCTTCGTGCGCCCGACCGCTCCAGAAATCAGCCCAGAGGTGTCCCAGGTGTCCCTGGGAGGTGGTCCAGCCAACAGGGCAGTACAAGCAGTCAGGATTAATAAATAAGAAGGAGTAATGGACGGAGCTCCTGGTACAAGCGTCCTACTCCATGCTGCGTCAGGCCACGCCCCCCCGCATTAACTTACTTTTGATGTTATTAATTTCTAAATCTAATGTGGTCAATTTAGGTTTCTTTTTTGCTATTAAAAATTGCAGGAAGTTTACTCCCGCTTCATTAAAATATTTAAACCATTCAGCTAACTCGCTGTCTTCCTTTTGGGGGTTGACATCCCATCGGAGGCTTCGGTGGACCATATTTAATCTAACATATTCTTCCAAATATGCTATGTCCCATCTAGTATGAACCTCTGCGATGGTCAAATTTTTTAATCTTAAAAAACAACCTCCTAAATCGTCCCTTGGATCATCATTACCATCGAAGACCCCTTCTGTGTTGGTAACAATCTGAGACCTGTAATCAAAAATATCCATTGCGGATGCACCAGCTGCAAATAATGCGTATCAAAAAACAAAAATTATTCTAAAAGAAAAATTTGCGCTAGGTGTACAAATAATGTGAATGAAAATTATGAATACACAACCTGTGAGAAGGTGTCCTGCAGCTGAACACTATAACCCTGATAGGGGGCACCACTAAGTATATATGCAAAAGAGTGCAGTGCTGGATATGAACAAACAAACACTAGAAAAATAAATATTGAAAAAACTCTGTGCTAGATATAAACAAACACTAAAACTGTAAAATTAAAAAATTAAAAAACTGTGCACAATAATACACTAATAATGAATATTGTCCATGAATGTTCCCATATGATAATGACAAACTAAAGTGTGGAATAAAGTGCGTGGCTATCACCCCCGCAAACCTCTATCTCACTGAGATAAACCATGCTTAATCTTCATGTAGTGTCCATAAAAACATATGTGAGAATCCCTGTTGGGTAATTATATGACTTCCACCGCTGATAAAACCCATCACCACAGAGAGATTTAAGGCTTACCAGACAGCCCTTAAAGAAAGGCATGAAATAACCTCCACTCTGGATGTTGTCCCTTTTGTGGATGGGTCTCGTCCGGAAGCGTTGAATGGATATTTGTAAACTGTCATCAGTGGAGGGGATTCACTCTCAGCGATAATAGGTATCCAAAAAAAGGAAGAGGTTCATACTAGATGGGACATAGCATATTTGGAAGAATATGTTAGATTAAATATGGTCCCCCGAAGCCTCCGATGGGATGTCAACCCCCAAAAGGAAGACAGAGAGTTAGCTGAATGGTTTAAATATTTTAATGAAGCGGGAGTAAACTTCCTGCAATTTTTAATAGCAAAAAAGAAACGTAAATTGACCACATTAGATTTAGAAATTAATAACATCAAAAGTAAGTTAATGCCCTTTAAGGGTGAGTCAGAGTATATACAAAAATCAGAAGCTCTAAAAAGCATCTTGATTAAAGAGGAATTGGAACAAAAAATAAAGAAAAAAAGGAAATACAATAGGGATGTAAAAGACTACAGTGATAATGTGGTTTTTAGGTGGCAGGTTATAACCCCCCCTGAACCGCCATCAGCAGATCCACCTCCCGCTCCTATAGTGAATGGTGGGGTTGGTGCATATCAGGCTTCTCCCAAGCCCCCTAGGGGGAGAATGGGTATGCAGCAGCGCCGGGGGCATTCTAGAGTGAGAGGTGGAGGTGGAGGCGGAGGTTCTCTCCCTCGCCCCACTCACCAATCACCACCTCCCTGGAGACACTGGGAGGGACAACACACTTATTCTGACCAGAAAACGACATATGACTCGAGGAGAAATAATGATTCACAGAATCAATAAGGTGTGGTCACTAGGAATAGGTTTACTCCATTGTCTAACAATAATAGAGGTTTTGACTCAAGAGCAGGAGGAAGTTTTAATGGGCCTCACCCATCCCTAAATCAACGGGATTTTCAGAGGGCCAACAGGGGAGGCCAAAAAAGAAATGGGGACGGAAGAGAGGGAGCAGAGGGGGGAGGAAACTTCACTCCAAAGAGAAGACGAACTTAGATACTAGTGGCATCATCAATCTTAGTAATAAGGAACTATCTAAGGAAGAACTCCTGACCTTGAGCAAGGGATTAAAATATGCCCCCACACGGAATCTTAATAAGTTTCAAACATTCACAGATATACACAAATATACGCGGAAATTGAACATTAAAAGGTATATCATGAGTAATCCAGCTAGACAAGAAATGAGGGAAACCTCTACTATTGTTCATTCCAACTTGGCCAACGCCTCGCTCTTCAACCCCCCGGGAAACTTGGCCCCTAATGTTAATATCTTCCGGGATTTGGTTATTAAAGATCTGGCTAACTTGAACACAAGAGCCATTCGATCTAGGCAGGATATTTCTGTGGGAATGGAATCGCTCTGTAATAGAAGAGACATAGTGGTCCGTCCCGCTGACAAGGGAGGGGCCATTGTCGTTTTGGACAAGGAGGCTTACTCTAATGAGTTGTCAAGGATACTCGCGGATTCTGAGACATACTCTCTCTTATCGGCAGATCCCACATCTAGGTTTAAACAGAATTTAAAAACACTTGTCCAGAAGGGTTACGATATGGGCATCCTGAATAGGAAGGAAAAAGAATTTTTGGTACCCTTGGCACCACGGATGCCAGTTATGTATATACTACCAAAGATACACAAAACTTTGACTAATCCCCCTGGGAGACCCATCATCAGTGGAATTGACTCTGTTACTTCAAGAGTTGGGAAGTACATTGACAAGTACTTACAACCACTGGTGATGGGAACCCCCTCCTTTTTAAAAGACACAAAGCATGTTATCAACTTGCTTGGGGAGATAGAGTGGAAATCAACTTATTTACTGGTAACAGCGGACGTAGCATCGCTCTATACGGCCATCTCTCACCAGTTAGGTCATGAAGCGGTGCAATTCTTTCTTCATCGTGACTCCAGTATCTCGATCACGCAAAAGAAATTTGTGGTGGAGCTACTGGATTTTGCGATGAAACATAATTACTTCTGGCACAATGGAGCTCATTATCTGCAGAGGAAAGGAGTAGCCATGGGAGCAAAATTTGCTCCCAGCATGGCCAACTTATTCATGGCCAAGTGGGAGGAGGATGTGGTACTACATGATAGGCGTGATGAACTTATTTTTTAGAAAAGGTTCATCGACGATGTCCTTTTCATATGGGACGGGGACACTGAATCCGTCACGACTTTTTTGTCCTTTTTGAACAATAATGACAGAGGCATTGTTCTCTCTCATGAGGTCAATTCCACCCAAATCCATTTTTTGGATTTAAAAATAATTATAGACAATGGGAGGATTACTACATCCACATATTTCAAAACGACAGACAGGAACGGATATATTCCACTCGACTCGTGTCACCACCGTTCCTGGCTGTCAGCAGTCCCAAAGGGTCAATTTTTGCGGCTCAGGAGAAATTGTTCTAACCTGGAGGATTATAAAAAAGAAGCTCAGGTTCTTAGATCCAGATTTCTAAACAAGGGCTATGATGGTCAGGCCCTTGATTCATTAATAGCAGAAGTAGGAAATAGAGATCATCAGACTCTCTTAGTTGACAAACTACCACAAGTAGAGAAAAGGGAGGATTTTGGGTTAGCTTTTCTAACCACCTACTCTAGCCAGCATTGGGCCATAAAACATATAATTAAAAGACACTGGCCTGTCATTAAGAATGACAGGATCTTGGGACCGCTATTGGCAGATAAACCTTGTGTGCTGTTTAGGGGTGCCTCAAATCTTAGGCACTTCATAGCACCTAATGTTCCAGACCCACCAGTAAGACCTTCTTTCTTTGGAGATCTAAAAGGCTTTTACCCCTGTAAAAAGTGTCAAGTCTGTAGCATCAAAGCTTTCAGGGGGAGAAGATTAACTGAGTTTACATCAACAGGAACAGGTACCACATATTCGATTAAATCTTTTATCACCTGTACTACAAAGTGCGTAGTGTATCTTTTAAGATGCCCTTGCGGGTTGGAATATGTGGGACGCACCACTAGAAAGTTACAGGTGGGGCTTGGGGAGCATGTTGCCAATATTCGAAGGGGTTTTGATAAACATAATGTTTCAAAACATTATGACCTTAAACATAATAGGGACCCCACTGGCACTATGTTTTTTGCCCTTGAAAAATATATACCACACTGGTGAGGTAGTAATGGTAAATGTAGCATATCTAGAAGTGAGACTAACTGGATATACAAATTGGGTTGTCATGTGCCTATGGGTTTGAATGTGGAGTGGGACATCAATTGTTTCATCAATAATAGCTGATGTTTTTTGGCTCCCCCCCTTATCTCCTTTTTTGGTGTCCCCTCCACATTCTTGACTATCGTGACTTCCCAATCTTGTTGTTTTTTTCAGGAGAGAACTATCCCAGCTTCTATATCATTTAGATTACAAAGTCTTTGGAATAACTCCTCTAAATAAAATATGTCTTTACTTTCTAAGGGCGAGTATTCTCTTTTTTTATAAAAGTAAACCATCCCATTTTGCCATATTATCCTGATTTTCAGCAACCTATTCTGTTTGATACACTATTTAAAGTTTCTAAGCTTTGTTATATTACTTGAATTTTTGATTTTTGGGGAGTAATCCCCCTAATTTGAGGATTGTGGGATCATAAATGGTTTTACCTTAAAGGGTGATGCGAACCGTCCTTCAGCCATTTGTACAATTTTTATATATATTTTTTATATACTTTATTGGGTTTAAAATATTAAATAAATTTATCCCTGAAGCAATATCCTAGTTATCCACAAGATGGCACTAGGAAAGGTTTATGCTGTCCTATGTGTTCGAACTAGGTTATTCAGCACCTGAATTAATTGACATTCTCTTTGTTGATGCTTCAGTTGTTTTTTAGCTCCAGTAATTACGTGACCAATGGCTGAACTCCTTCGTTCCGCCACTCGGGTACATAATGCGCATGCGCGGACGTGTAGGCGTGCCCCTGATGATGTCATTTCTGACGAAACGGCCGTAGGGTAGACACGCACGCACGGACTGCGCATGCGCGAACTTTCATTTTATATTGGAGCTGTTTTTAATGCTCCTTGCAAGGATTTTGTGTATATGGATGCCTGTATGGCAATTTTAATAAAGGAATGGTAAACTTTTTCACACTATTGGAGCATTTCTTCCTTTTTTTGGATACCTATCATCGCTGAGAGTGAATCCCCTCCACTGATGACAGTTTACAAATATCCATTCAACGCTTCCGGACGAGACCCATCCACAAAAGGGACAACATCCAGAGTGGAGGTTATTTCATGCCTTTCTTTAAGGGCTGTCTGGTAAGCCTTAAATCTCTCTGTGGTGACGGGTTTTATCAGCGGTGGAAGTCATATAATTACCCAACAGGGATTCTCACATATGTTTTTATGGACACTATATGAAGATCAAGCACGGTTTATCTCAGTGAGATAGAGGTTTGCGGGGGTGATAGCCACGCACTTTATTCCACACTTTAGTTTGTCAAATACATCCAGTAAATGTTTTTTTTTATATGAGATGAAAGTTTTATAGTAAATACCCTTGCTTGTATGAAAACAAATGTAATAAATATCAGGAGCTCCATCTCGATCCAGAGATGTGCATGAGAGCAGCGGCTGTCTCGGGTCTCTCTCTGTTCATTGACTCTAGGTGCGATTAAGGTCCGAGCCAAACATCCAACAATGAATTGCAAAAAAACACCATTGGCTAAAGTCTTGCACCTGCCCTCTGATCAGCCCACACAATATAAGGCTCGGTCTACATATATGCGAATTGGATGCGGATTTCGCCGCATCCAATTTGCATGACAGGCGAGTTTGACCAGCTCTAAATGGAGCTGGTTCACACAGGTCCCGGATGGCCGTGGTCCGGATTGCAGAAGGGTCCTGTGCGTCTTTGGGTCCTGTTCATGACTGTTGTATAACATATGTGATTATCACCAATTTCCTAACCCCAACCTCTTAACCTTATTATTTTAAATTGAGACCACACCAAGGTTGGAGTAACAAAAAAGAAAAGGCCGTAGCAGCCTACTTAATTAAACAAATATATATATAACATAAACATACAAAAAATATCTGTTATTCAACCCATCAATCTATATTGCACTGTGGTCCCTCAACAAGTGTATCAATAGGCCTCAAGCCAACAGGCTGGCTCAGAGATAACCACTGACTGCAGTGCCCCCATTAAACACTTCCCGGCTAACCTCCGTTAGCGGGAAATCACCATCAGGAACCATACCAACGATAGTTCTTGAACTCTTCCTTCTGACATATCTTCCTTCCCCTGCAAAGACCAAATGCCCACCACTGCCACGACATCCAACCCTCCACGAACCTGCCTTGAAAAAGAACAAGAAACAACCACCTACCAAATGTAAATTCAAACCCAACTAGGGAGGGTGGGAGGGAACTTTCCGCCATGCTGTGATGACTCGTCCAGACGGGGTGCACCAAAATTACCACTCCTTCTCCTGTTACCTTCCCACTGTTCCCATTGTCATGTCAGCCCGCCGCCTATGTATTTTATTTACTTTGCTCCGGGCTTTTCTTGACTGTTGTATAACAGATGTGATTATCACCAATTACCTAACACCAACCTCTTAACCTTACTCTTATAAATTGAGACCACACCAAGGTTGGAGTAACAAAAAAGGCCGTAGCTGTCAGAGAGGATCTCAGTACAGGATGGTTTCTGGGCACTCTGGAGTGCGCCACTTCGCATCGACCCGCGCTGGCGCGCTCCCGGGGGCGCCGTTGTGCGGGCGCACGCCTGGGCGCGTCGGCGCGCGCGTGCACGCAATGTTTGGCGCCAATCGCTCCATTTAGGGTGCTGGGATTCTGTGCTCGGTGCTGTCCGATCTTCAGCTTCCTGTTCCCGTACTTCCTGTTTGCCTGTGTGCTAGTCTGATCTCTCTGTGACCCAGCTTGTTTACTGGACTCTTCCCTGCTATCCGCCTGCATCTGACCCCGGCTTGCCTCCGACTTTGAACCTGCCTGACCCATTGTACCGTGCCGACCGCCTGCTGCCAAACCTGCCTGTGACCTGTACTTTGAATCTGTCTGCTCCTTTTGTACCGTGCTGACCGCCTGTTGCCAACCCTGCTAGTGACCGGATCTGCCTGCTCTGCTCCTGCTCTGCACCAGTTAGCTGATCTTCAGTCTACCAATTACCTTCTACCAGCCTGCATCAGGATCTTGGGCCTCATCCCTGCAAGTCACCCGCCAGGCTCTCATACCACTCTGTGCTCCCGTGCCTTCTGTTTGCTCTATCAGGGGCCGGGAACCAGAAACGTAAGGGAGGCCTTCCCCTGCTATATCGGGTTCATCAGTCAGGTACGTGCAAGTCTGACAGTAGCAGCCTACTTTATTAAACAAATATATATCTTCAAATTAACATAAACATACAAAAAACATCTGTTATTCAACCCATCAATCTATATTGCACTGCGGTCCCTCAACAAGTGTATCAATAGGCCTCAAGCCAACAGGCTGGCTCAGAGACAACCACTGATCGCAGTGCCCCCATTAACACTTCCCAGCTAACCTCCGTTAGCCAGAAACCACCATCAGGACCCATACCAACAATAGTTCCCAAACTCTTCCTTCTGACATATCTTCCTTGCCCTACAAAGACCAAACGCCCGCCACAGCACCCAAAGGTAACAACCTTACCCTTGGGTGCCCCTCCACACCCGAAGTGCTCTCTGAATACCATCCTGTAAGCCCAACGCTCACATATCAATTCCCACATCATTCAGATGCACCCCATCATTCCTCAGGTATCTCCAAGTCTCAAACTCCAATTCCAAGTGCCTAATAGCCAACCCTCCATTCCTCACCATGAACTTGCTCACCTCACTATTGATCTTCCTCTGGGCCCTGTTAACACCCTCCACCAACCTGGCCATCCTCCATGTTGTACGAGCCACCATGTCCGACCAAACAATGACCATCTCAGGAAAATCCGCCATTAACCACCACACATCGAATTTGATGTCTCGCATGATGTCCACCATGGATCTAACCCCCAAATCGTTGTCGCCTACGTGTGAAACTAAAATGCCAGGTGGCCTGTCCCTTTGCGCATTAACGATACACTTCCAAGACCAACCTACCCCACAACATCCCCGGGACCCCCAACCACTTGATCCCCGGGACCCCCAACCAACTGCCTGCCTTCATATCTAACATCTCCCCTCCGGGCCCCCCAGCACACATAGGAATGGCCCATTATCCAGACCAGTCCTGCCCCAGAACTTGCATTTAGAAGAGAACAAAAACAATACCATGACCACTAGTATTCTGCTCCACACCCGGGCAAACTGAAAATTCCTCCCCATCCTACCATTTTACAACCCTACCCCTAGGTGGGGCTGAACATATGTCTGGAACCTCTTCAATTCCCACCGCCCAATACGTTTCACTGCCTCTGCATCTATCCCATTTCTGGCCGCCTCTGTCGTGGCTCCTATCCAAAATGAATGAGATGAAAATTCCCTCTCATCCAAACCCAATGCCCATAGGCATTTTCTAAAGACTGCAACAAAATGGTATTGCGATAAAGGAGCTCCGTCTAAATGCACCAAAAAGGACCCTTTCACCGTCGGGCGGATATCTAGAAACCCCTTAACTGCCCCCACAGGACACAACGTCGAACCCGGCACTGGAAACACCTGTACTGACCTCCCTTTTCCCATTTGATCTGTCTTTGATCCACGTAAAAACGACAAACCTTCGTCTCCACATGTCACCTCCTGATTCCCAAGTCCCGCTTGCACTTTCTTTGACGGACTGACCAACTCTCCTATCCTAAACGCCCTAAAAAATGCCAGCAAAAATGCCGCCTTGAACAAGGTAACCTCGTATTCTGAGAAACAAACCCCCCCAAATGTGCTAAAATACCCAACATAATCTCAAAGGTTATTAGTCTCCTGGTATCCTTGCGGGCCACTGATCGCCAATAACCTTTTATTGCCTGCCGGACCCAGAAATCTTTGGTAAAGTCGGGTTGGCCTAATGTGAACAGAAATCCTAAACCAGCTAGCTTTTTATTCATAACAGACGCAGACACACCCTCTTCCATTATCCTTGCAATGTAATACAACACGAGCAGCAGCACCGCCTGTCCAGCCGCCTCTTCGCCCATCCCTTGAACGAACGCCAGTCACTCCTGTGACGAAAATGTAAGCGTAGGATAGTTTTGCCTTAACAAGATGTGGTGTGATCTGTAGAAGTAGTGTAATTGTAGATGTAGTTTAATTCTGGGTTATTAAAAATATAGTATTCAATGTCAGTCATGCACATATGTTCTTTCATTAGCATTTGACAGAGATAGTTTTTTTTGGATCGAAGTGACACCTAGATGCTAATAAAAGTTTCCATTAGAGTAAACAGATTGCCACCATCCTGAGGCTTCAAAGAAAACTGCTAGTCATTTTGGCTACATTGATCCACAGGAGGCATTCGCAAGGCTCCGGACAGTCTGTAAACTTTGATTAATACCAACAGATCTAAGGAACCTAGTTTATCTCTCATAAAAGCTAAAATATTAGCATCAGAGAGATGAAAATAATTCCTTTTGATCGTACACCTGATGGGTTACGTGTACATGTAACTCTGTATGTTTAGCGGGTGTGGAATCCTAGAGAACCACACAAAACCGTTATATGGCGCCTAATTGCAGCAGGCAGGCAGTGACTGGTACTGTTGCGATCGGCATGATGCGCTGGTATCCTAAATCCTATCCTTGACCCAGCAATCAGCGCCGCTCTGGGCCAATTCCGCTCTGGTAATTTCAGAACACAAAACCTTCTGTGGGCTGAGACAGGAACACCCCCCAGGGTTGATTGGCCAAGGGCTAAAGTCCAGCCCGCATCCATATTTCAATAAATTGGGTAGCCTGAGATATGGACATGGTTATTCCACAAAGCCAGTTCGAAACTGGGGAGTTCCCATATGTTCCAGTATGCTTCTACGAAAGGAAAGACTTCAGTAAAGTTTATTTCTGTTTTTATCCCATTTTATTTTCATAGCAAATTGCCAATTTGTGTGTCTTTCTGCATTTTTTGTATCTTTTTTGGCAAATCCTTTTTCTTTGTATATCTTATATGCACTGCCCACTTTCGGGATATTAAATGATAAAATTAATAAGTGACTTCTGTGTACTAAGCTAGGACTCATATCTCTGGAGAGGTTGGTGTATTTTAGTGCCTAAGTACTCGGTGTAAGTTACGTGCCAATCGGTATGCAGTTGCACTGTGTGTTGGCAGATTGCATGCAGATTGTAAGCTAACAGATCTGCCAGACGGAGATCTGTGTGTTTGGTGGCTCAGCAGACCAGTCTGCGGACAAACTGTTGGGTGGTGGCAGGCTATCGTTTATTGTGTGTCTGGTGTGTGGGTGTGGGGACAGTGGGAAGAGTAATTTAAAACCGGGGTTCAAGCTTGCAGGATAGCTGGAGGAACCCTAGAAGTGTGTGTGTAAGATTCGTATCTGCCTGTGTGTGGTCAGCTAGCTGGATTGGAGTGGAGTCTCCCTCTAGTGGTGGTCAAAGGTAGTGCAGGCTGTGAAAGTACCACAGCCAGTCTTACATGCTCAGTATAAGTTCCCCCCTATTCCCTTAGTTCCTCCTATACCCCGATCATGGAACACACGTCATGGTTAGCTAGTCGCCGTGGGCGTGTGCGTAATCGTGACAGATTGGCGGCAGCGAGCGGGATTTGCTTAGTACATTAGTACATGGTTTATTCATTTAACCTGTGTACTAAAGGTTGGAAGCTTGTTAGAAGCAATTGACCTACAGAAGCTCACTCAGTGCTTAATTTTTGTTTTGTAGAAGACATACTTGGCTATGTGGGGGAAGATGGTAGTTGCGCTGTGATGAAGGGGGGGAGCTACAAAGATGACTAAATTGGCAAAGTGAACTAAAAAAGCAGAAACGGGCCAATGCATGAATGGATCCTACATGCTAAAAGAACATGGTGGGGATGCAGTGCAGTGCAACTTAGCTAATCAGCATGACTATAATGTTGCGGGCAGACAAAACCTAATATATAAAGGTAATTGTGAAACAGTGACTGCTTGAATATAGCAAAGCAAAATTGCATATACTAACACAGATAGGATGAATAATGACACAATGCAAAAAAATATATATAATGCAAGAAAAATATATGTGGGCTAGTGCCCCATTAGCAAAAACGTGCCAAATCCTGGTGAACTACAAGTGACAAATCCCTAAGGGCAAACATGAATATTAGTTCTATCATCCAGTCCAAAAAACAAAAACTTGTGATGAGAAACACAAAACAATTCCAATCGTGAAGGGAAGGGGGATCTTCAGTGAGGACACCTCTGTGTTTGCAAGCCGCTTACCTTACAGCTGTAAGGTGTACAGCCTGTGTTGCAAATGACCCGCAGGTGTAGAGGGTTCCATGTATAAGGTAGTGACAATGATGAACATGCCATGCGAAATATAAAAAATAAAAAGTATACAGCATGTAAAATAACTCTGCGATGACTACAGTGGAGGGGGGGCAAGACACACACGGGGGGAGGTTGCAATCACTTTCATGAAGTGAGTGTGGGCATCAATTCACGAGCGCCGAGCTCATATGCCTCCAGGAGTATCACCAGTCTGGAATATGTCCTCGTGCCGGGAAACTGGAATATGTCCCCGTGCCTCTCTCCTCAGTGTTCGTCAGGTAGAGTAGTGAAGTAAAGTGTGAGGGGGAAAGAGACGCACATAGCGTGATCCCATATAAAAGGTATATTTATTTAATAAAACAAGTCCAATCAACTTACATTTAAAACAATGCTGCAGTGTGTAGTAACTACGAGCGCCGAGCTCGTCTCCTGTTGTACGGGAGGCCTTCCCCTCCCGTACAACAGACAAACAAGAGGAGACAGGCTCGGCGCTCGTAGTTTTACATGCTGTATACTTTTTATTTTTTATATTTCGCTTGGCATGTTCATCATTGTCACTACCTTATACACGGAACGTCTACACCTGCGGGTCATTTGCAAACACAGGCTGTACACCTTACAGCTTTAAGGTAAGTGGCTTGCAAACACGGAGGTGTCCTCGCTGAAGATCCCCCTTCCCTTCACGATTGGAATTGTTTTGTGTTTCTCATCACGAGTTTTTGTTTTTTGGACTGGATGATAGAACTAATATTCATGTTTGCCCTAGGGATTTGTCACTTGTAGTTCACCAGTATTTGGCACGTTTTTGCTAATGGGGCACTAGCCCACATATATTTTTCTTGCATTATATATATTTTTTTGCATTGTGTCATTATTCATCCTATCTGTGTTAGTATATGCAATTTTGCTTTGCTATATTCAAGCAGTCACTGTTTCACAATTACCTTTATATATTAGGTTTTGTCTGCCCGCAACATTATAGTCATGTTGATTAGCTATGTTGCACTGCACTGCATCCCCACCATGTTCTTTTAGCATGTAGGATCCATTCATGCATTGGCCCCTTTCTGCTTTTTTAGTTCACTTTGCTACTTTAGTCATCTTTGTAGCTCCCCCCCCCTTCATCACAGCGCAACTACCATCTTCCCCCACTTTTGTCTCATTTGTCCTGCCTTGGATCAGTACTTAGATGTTGCAGCAGTGTCTTTTTAGCGTAGCCCCCCCCCCCCCCCCCGACAGCGCAGGAGTTTCCACTTTCCAATACTTGGCTATTTGCTCCCCATCCCCTCTTGTTTTTCTTTTCTATCTTTTATTTGGGCAAAAAACTTGGAGATGGTAACCCGCGAGATGATATGCTGGTACAAGAGGCAATCCGAAGAGACCGCGATTGACCTCTGTGATCTAAGAGGCATCAGTACAGTTGGCAAGATGAGGACCCAGCTTTTATGTGCATTGATAGAGGATGACCGAGAACAGCTCGCCATGGTATCTAAACCCAGAGACTGGGGGGTGTGGCTTGGACTTCCATGTGAAAGGACGTGTCTCACAGAGGCTCCGACATCCTGAACACAAAGCATCCTGAAGTGAGCCCGATCCACCGCTACAATAGACCGGACACTCCGCTCCCGGCATGGGGCTACACCTACAGCGACTGCCGGCCGCTTTACATCCAAAACGGGGGTGTCTAGGAGGATTGAGGAGAGCCGTTCGGCCGGCCGGCCGACATGGCCAAGATGGCGGATCCCCGCTCCCACAGCGTGTAGAGAAGGAATCACATCTCTTGGCAGCTGCACACCTGGAAAGGTATGCCCATGACACTGACACACACAAAACTACACAGCCACATACCTCATATGCAAAGGCAGCAGCCAAAAGTGTCTCACAGCAAACAGGAAAGCATGGTACAGAGAAGATGGCCCCTGGAGCTGCAGATCACACAGTGAGGAATCCCCCATCCCCCCCTCCTTCCTCTGAAACAGCCAGAGCTCCAGACACTGAGCACTCTGAGCCTTCCCTGCATGATATACTGACTGCAGTTCACACGTATGGCTCCTCACTAACTGAACTCTCTATTGAAGTCAAAAGCATGAAAGAAGGCATATTACACATAAGACAGGACATGCAGAAAATAAGAGAGAGAGACACTGCTCTGGAGGGAAGAGTGAGCACACTGGAGGATGATATACCCCCTCTTGCTCAGGATATACATATAACTTCAGCTAAAGCCATTGAAACAGTGAATAGAGTTGAGGACATGGAGAACAGATTGAGGAGATCAAATATTCACATTGTCGGTATACCTGAAAAGTCTGAAGGAAAAAAACCCACTGATTTTATTGAAACCTGGCTAGCTGACATGTTTGGGAGAAACAATCTTACTCCATTCTTTTCTGTTGAGAGAGCCCATAGAGTGCCACTCCGTCCACCGCCACCAGGGGGCAATGACAGACCATTTTTGCTGAAGTTACTACATTACAAGGACAGGGATATTATCCTTCGTTTGGCCAGACAGAAACCCAATATGGAAATACAGGGTGCCAGAGTGTCCATATACCCAGATTTCTCAGCGGCTGTACAGAAACAAAGGGCAAAATACACTGAAGTTAAAAAGAGATTGTGTGCAATCTCGGTGGTATATTCTATGCTATACCCTGCCAAGTTGTGAGTGGTTGCTGAGGGCACGGTGCACTTTTTTGAAAATCCAATGATGGCTACCAACTGGCTTGACCGACACGAGAGACACTTACAGGCAGCCGCGCGTGGAAATGAACCAGGATAAGACAACGCATGAACCCCACACATTGATTCTTAATGCTCACCTTGGGGAAAAAATGGAGCCCGCAGAGAGTCACAACTGACCTTTTCTTTTTTCTTTTTTGATTTATCTTACCAGTGACCCCTATGGTTTACGACTTTGAGGGCACAAGGTTCCAGCCCTCGTTATTACCCCACCAAGAGCCCTGCGGGGCACCAATGGGAGGCTTTCCAATGGAAGTTACTTTGTTACAGTTTGTTTTTTTTTTTTTTCTGTTTTTAAGCCCTGGTTGAATGGGCGTTATATATCAGGGTTGCAAAGCAAATCCGCTTTGTCATTGGATGCAGACCTGCAGAGTGAAACACATAATACGAGTCACACAATACACTTTCTATACTTCAGAACTTATATTGCATTATCTGGGTCCACCTATCGCAGACCTCCAGTACGGGAGATTGGGTCACAACTAGAAATAAAACCAAATGACTAAGCGAACAGAATCAATTCTCTCATGGAATGTGAGAGGCTTACATGACCCTAAAAAGAGAACTGCCATTTTCACCTTTATCTCACACCGGAAGCCCACTGTATTATGTCTACAAGAGACGCATCTCACTAGGGACACCACCAACCTGTTACACCTCTCGAAGTATCCTATTCAATACCATTCTACACATACCCGGTATTCAAGGGGTGTGAGTATACTGTTTTCCAGGACTGTCTCTTTCACAAAAATTGATGCACAAATAGATGTAGAGGGCAGATTTATTTTTCTGATGGGAACTTGGGAATCACATACATGCATGATCATAAATGTATATGTACCTCCACCATTTAATTTAACAGTACTGCAATGTGTTTCCAGATTTCTAGCAAAATATCCTCAGGTACCGGTATATGTCATGGGGGATTTTAACAGTACACTGGACATGTCTCTAGATGTGCACAGGAAGTACTGTCCGCAGGGCCCCAGGGCATATACAGCTCTTGCCAAATTTTTAACGGAAATTGGGCTTTTTGATTTATGGCGATGTAAGTTTCCTTTTAAGGCACAATTTTCATGTCATTCACTAATGCATTCCACTTTATCGCATATTGACTTAGTGTTGGGTAATACATCAATGCACTGCTATGATCCAAAGGTCACCTATCTTGCCAGAGGTCTATCCGACCATTCCCCGGTACAGCTCAGTCTAAGCTTCCCCACTGTAAAATTATCAATACACTGGAAGATGAATCCTTTCTGGATCCCTCTGTTTAGAGACACTAAACATATGCAAACACAAATTCAGCATTTTTTACAGGACAATAAGCATTCTGCCCCACCGGGTATAGTTTGGGACACTTTGAAGGCTTTTATCAGAGGGATGTGTATCAAGGAAATAGCCACAATTAAAACAAATAGCAGACAAAGGGCAGCTGATGCCAGTATAGCGGTAGACAAAGCAGAGGAGGAATTCTTACAAGCGCCCACACCTGATAGTGAAAGAAAATGGAAAGAAGCACAAAAAATGTATCGCACTATACATACCCAACAAGCAGAAAACAAACGTTTTTTTTCCTCACAAACATACTTTGAAGAGGGAGAAAAAACAGGCCATATGTTATCGGTAATAGCCAAATCGCAACAACCATCACCAATTATTCACCGCTTGGCGGTGTCATCAACACAAGTAGCTATGGACACCCCTTCAATTATGCAGGGATTCTGTACATTTTTTCAGGATGTGTATTCCTCAAAGGTGAATTACTCCGAAGCCGACTCAACTGAGTTTTTAGATGGAATCTCACTTCCGACAATACAGGGGGCGTACAAAAAAATGCTAAATGCACCTATATCTCCAGAAGAATTGCAACATGCATTAGCAACATTCCCCAATTCTAAGGCCCCGGGAAATTATGGTCTCCCAATTGAGATGTATAAAAAGTTTGGTGGCATACTCCTACCAGAATTGCTCCACACAATTAAGGAAGCACATGCCACTGACTCCTTACCAGTCTCCATGTATGAGGCAGTGGTAGTGGTCCTGTTGAAACCTGGGAAGGATTCGATCCAACCTGAGTCATACAAGCCCATATCACTTTTAAATAATGATTTGAAATTGATCACTAAAGTCCTCGCTATGAGGTTGTCTAAGGTGGTGACAAAAATAGTGCACCCGCATCAATCGGGATTTATACCTAACAGATCCACAGCATACAATCTTCGCAGATTATATTTAAATATGCAAATTCCAATTGATAATACAGGTCAAAGAGCTATCCTTTCACTAGACGCCGCTAAGGCATTCGATAGCATAGCATGGAATTACCTTTGGAGGGTGCTAGAGAAATTCAATTTAGGGGAGACATTCATATCCTGGATTAAAATACTGTACAGGGCACCGAAAGCTTGTATTAGAATTAACACGCTATCTTCCTTCTTTGACCTACACAGGGGAACAAGACAGGGCTGCCCACTATCCCCGCTGCTCTTTGCTCTGGCCATAGAGCCTCTGGCTGCTGCTATCAGAGGGAACCCGGCTATCTGCGGTTTTAAAAGGGAAAATTTGGACGATAAAATAGCATTGTACGCTGACGATGCGCTCATCTTTTTGGGCGACACGTCTGCCTCCTTAACAAATCTTATGGAGTTAATCGGTAAATTTGGATCATATTCGGGGTTCAAGATAAACTGAGACAAATCCACACTGTTACTATTAGATCCCCTTGTATCGCCACTTCCTTCAGCAGCAGACCAGATAAAGGTGGTAGATACTTTCCGATACTTAGGCATAGTTATCCATCCCAATCTAGACCTATATGTTAAACTAAATATAAATCCCTTGTTTAAAAAATTCCAAGAAAAAGCAGCCAGTTGGATTAAACTTCCCCTTTTGGTAGTAGGCCGATGTAATTTGATAAAAATGGTCTGGGGTCCACAACTTTTGTATGCGCTCTACAACGCCCCTATCTGGATTCCTATACACGTTTTCAAAAAATTTAACACCATATTTCGCTCCTTGATCTGGAGGAAACAGGTGCCGCGTATTAAATTGGAAACATTACAGGAGGCAAAGGACTCGGGCGGGCTGGCAGTCCCAAACCCATACTATTATTTCATAGCGGCCCAATTACAACACCTAACGGGTTGGTCATCTGACCCTACGGCCAATATTATACGCACCGAACTATGGTGCTTATAGATAAGATATGGAATAAGGCCAAGCAACATTTGCACTATGAAGGGTATTCTAAAAAGGTCTTGTATATGGAACAATAGCAACTTTCCTGAACTGTGTAAATTAAAGGGCTTCTCTGCGTGGTCTAGGAGCGGGGTGGTGTATATTCGGCAGCTATACCAGGGCGGACTTTTACGGGACTTCCAATCCCTAAGGGAAGATTATGGCTTATCAAATGTTGTGTTTTTCCAATATTTACAACTTAGGCACACCATCTCAACACAAGCTACACTATCCAAATGGGAATTAACTAGACCCACGGTGCTCACACAACTAGTAACTTCAATGTCTAGGAAAGGACAGATATCATCCATATATGAATCCCTAATAGTGCAGGTATCCAAAACTATGTCATTAAAATGCAGGACAAGTTGGGGGGAAGATATAGGTCACATCACAGATGAGGAATGGTCTGCTATAATGGAGACTCTTTCCTCCTCCCAAAAACTTACACAATTATTTATTATACACCAAACCTACCGTACCCCATATAAATTACATAAATGACACAGAAGAGATTACCCCTTTTGCCCCCGTTGTAAGATAGATAACGGTACTCTTGTACACATGCTTTGGAAGTGCCCAAAATTGCAAAGGTACTGGTCTGAAATAATCAACTCTATAAATAAAATATGGAATCTTACATTTGTGGTTGACCCCAAGCTGTGTCTGTTGGGATGGTTGGATGAGGAACTATATACAACGCATACTTATATAGCCATTACCAGAATATTGTTTATTGCCAGAAAACTTATAGCTAAAAAATGGCTTTCAGTGTCACCGCCGACACATGCAGAATGGGTTAATACCATAAATGACACTCTACTGAGGAAAAAATTGACATACCAGCACAGAGGCAGCCCAGCAAAGTTTGAACGTATATGGGATCCATGGTTGGAGGTACCTGGTTTAGCTCCCTTCCAACTGGTCCAAAATAAAATACTTGGTGGCAGGACACAGACGCCTACTCCACTTATCTGAGAAAGGAGGCTGTCTGCGCTGGGTGGGTACAGAGTGATATGGTGACATAGAGACTCAAAATGTGGATTATTCTGATATAATATTTTAGATGAGAAGTTGTCTTACTCTGCAGTGACGAGTTATATGGTTTAATTATATATTAGTTAAAGAAAGAACACTGGAATCACCCCCCCCACTGTTTAGGGGGGAGGGGTACCTCTGCACCGACCGATTGTCCTTCAAGGGCCGGGAGCGGGGTAGAGGTACAAAGTACTAAAAGGACACACTTACTGAACGTAGAAATATGCAATATGGCAGAAATTGATATGGATATGTAAAGATTTGTTTTCATAAGCTGATTGTAAGTTCATATATACCATAATAATACAAGAGAAGCAAGTACATTTGGATAATGATATGTCCTTGGCAATGTAACTTGATGTATGTTTTTGTTTTTGTTTTAAGGAAGAGTTTTTTCTCTTCCTAAGTTTTATAAATAAAAAGAAAATCTCATTTAAAAAAAAAACCCAGAGACTGTGCCACTCCAGATGACTGTGCGAGACAGCATGACTCTCTTCTCAAACCCTCTCAGCAGAAGAAATCACTACAGCAGATGAAGCAAATAGAAAGAGATGACCACCAGAGTGAAATAAAGCACCATCAGAGGATGGAGCAAAGAGAGAGAGAGCACAAAATGAACAGTACCCAAATCCAGCATGGAAATGCAACCTCCATCTTCATCAAGAACTACAAGAGCCAGACCTACATCTGTGGAAACCTTGAAGTGTTTTGTCTGTAACCAAGGTGGACATTACTCAAGCCTTTGTCCAAAGAGGAGGAGGCCTAGCCCACCAGCAAGTGTGAAAAGTGCACCCCCTATTGTGTTGCTTGTTGGGGAAAATGTAGGAGACCGAGCGGATAACCTACAGCCAGTTACCGCAAGTAACAGCGTTACAGTCGGACTCCGAGGTGTGGGATCAAAGGATGTCCTAGCTCTTCCAGGATCGAGGAGCTGTGAGGATGTGATCCCAGGGGAAGCCGTGGTCATCACTGGGGGTGAAGGAGCCATCCCTGCCGTGCCTATGGCTTGTGTTTCGTTGAACCTGGACTCTGAAAGCCAAATGAAAGAAGTGGGCAGAGCAGATCCCACGTATGTAGGAGGCCATGCAGATAGCCTGCAGCTGGTTACCACAGGTAACAGTGTTACAGTTGGACTCCAAGCTATGAGATCAGAGGATGTCTTAGCTCTTCCAGGATTGAGGAGCTGTGAGGAAATGATCCCAGGGGAAGCCATGGTTGTCACAGGAGGTGGAGGAGCCATCCCTGCCGTGCCTATGGCTTGTGTTTCGTTGAACCAGGAATCTGAAAGCCAAGTGAAAGAAGTGGGAAGAGCAGATCCCACAAATGTAGGAGGCCGTGCAGATACCCTGCAGCTGGTTACCGCAGGTAATAATGTTTCAGTTGGACTCCGAGATACGGGATCCACGGATGTCCTAGCTCTTTCAGGATCGAGGTGCCATGAGGATGTGGTCCCAAAGAAAGCCACAGTTATCATAGGAGTTGGAGGAGTCATCCCTGTGTTATAAACAGCTTGTGTTGCTTTGCTCAGAGGATCAAAAAGCAAAGTGAAAGAAGTAGGCATAGCAGATGCCAGTAATGTACTATCGGGTACTGATTGGTGCAGTTGGTAGCTCGCTATGAGCCAAATTCAGCCCCCCTGGAACCTGCATCTCCACCTGAAGCCCCGGATTCACCTAAAGTACTGTTGGGTGACTCACTGCACATTGGGAACTCTGGGGAGGGTCAGGGGACTAGTGACAGTGTGCCAGGTCCAGGCCCTAACGGGTTTCTGGAACCAAGGCCCAGAGAGGAAACTAAAGTCAGAATGAACTCTGAAATTGATAATGTTTTGTGTGATGTAAAGAGTCATGATCTGTGCTGTGCAGACATTCCCTCTGCTGCAGTGGTGACTCCCGGGGCCCACCGGGCTGCCCCGAACTGGTCATTGCCCACTGCTACAGAGGGACTGTCTGTGAAAGGGCCCAATCCAACTGGGTCGGACCCTTGTGAACTTGGTCAAGCAGGCCTGAGGTCCCCTCACACTGTTGTCTCCCTGGTGTCTGTGGCAGATCACTCTGACTCCCCTGAGGCTGTTAAAATTGACATCAGCCTAGAGGAGCAGAGAGGTCTGGCTGATGGACTGCCAGTTGGGGATGGCGGGATGAGGGTGTACGGGGAACAGGACTGTGACTCTGTAACCACTTGTAAAGAAAAGGAATGTTTTGAAGTACCTACTGAAAAGGATAACTGTGTTTTAGTAGATCCTGGTAAGGACAAGCAAGGTGTGCTTGTAACCTTATGTGAGGCAAAGTCTTCTGTAGTCTGCTCCTCTGCCATCATAGCTACCAGTACTTCCATTGTGGATTCTGGGCTGTGCATCACAAAGGAAGGACCACAGGGTGAGGGGGCAAATCTGATCCAATCTGACTCTACTCCCTTGGCAGTTGCGGCTGACAGCACTGAGTTCTTAGGAGCTGATACATTTGTTGCCAGCCCAGAGGAACTCAGGTGTTGTGCCAACAGATGCTCTGCTGAGGACGGAGTAGGAGTATGTGATGTGGGTCAAAGGACAACCCACGGTGGAATTCAGTCTTCTGTGACCTTCTCCTCTGTCACCGCAGTGCGAGTACCGCCACTGCGGATTCATTGCTGTGTGTGATGGAGGGAATACTACAGGGTGACAGGGCAAATCTGGCCCTATTAGGGCCTACCACCTCAGCAGCTGCAGCTGACAACACTGAGTAATTTCTGGCTGATAAGTCTGATGATGGCCCAGAGGAACTGAGGTGTTGCTCTGGCAGGCCTTCGGCTGAGGATGGAGTAGGAGTATGTGATGTGGGTTAAAGGACAACCCCCGGTGGAATTCAGTCTTCTGTGACCTTCTCCTCTGTCACCACAGTTGTGAGTACCGCCACTGTGGATTCCTTGCTGTGTGTCACGGAGGGAATATTACAGGGTGACAGGGCAAATCTGGCCCCATCAGGGCCTACCACCTCAGCAGCTGCAGCTGACAACACAGAGTACTTTCTGGCTGACAAGTCTGATGTTGGCCCAGAGGAACTGAGGTGTTGCACTGGCAGGCCTTCTGCTGAGGAGGACAGAGTAGGAGAGCATGACACGGGTCAGAGGATGACCCCTGGTAGAATAAAGTCTTTTGTGGCTTTATCCTCTGTCCCCACAGCTATGAGTATCATGATTGAGGATTCCTTGCTGTGCATAACAGGGGAAGAACCACAGGATTATGACGGAAAACTGACCCCATCTGAATCTGCCCTCTCAGAGGCTGCAGCTAATGGCACTGTGTTCCTACAGGCTGATATGTTTGGTGTCAGCGTAGAGGAATTCAGGGGTTGTACTGGCAGGCCTTCTGTTGATGCAGAAAGAGAAAGTGTGGGAGACAGGCCAAAGGGTGGAGGCCCTGGTACCCAGGCCATGGAATCAGGCCCAGACCACCCAGGGACAGCCTTATGCCAGGCTCAAACATCTGGGTGTGGTAGCTAATAGCATACCACCAGATGGCCAGGGCCAATGGCTGAGAATGCTGACAACACACAATGACAAATTTGCCTGTACCCTTTCAGTAGGTAGTCAGTGACCAGTGGATGAAGTGGATCCACAGGGCAATCTGCTGGCCAATCCTGATCCAGACCTGTTAGGATCAGTCAGAGAGGGGTGCGGTCACCATCTCCTATCTGCAAAGGGACAGGCTGAAATGTCAGTGGTGCCAAGCTTCAGTTGGGGGAACCTTCACCCCCAACCTAGGGAATCTTCCATCCAGACGCGTTAGCTGACCCGTTTAGGCTCAGCTGTGCGTCATCTGGAAGGGGGAGATGTGACGAAAATGTAAGCGTAGGATAGTTTTGCCTTAACAAGATGTGGTGTGATCTGTAGAAGTAGTGTAGTTGTAGGTGTAGTTTAATTCTGGGTTATTAAAAATATAGTATTCAAAGTCAGTCATGCATATATGTTCTTTCATTAGCATTTGAAAAGGACAGAGATAGTTTTTTCTAGGATTGAAGTGACACCTAGATGCCAATAAAAGTTTCCATTAGAGTAAACAGATTGCCACCATCCTGAAAACTGCTAGTCATTTTGGCTACATTGATCCACAGGAGGCATTCGCAAGGCTCCGGACAGTCTGTAAACTTTGATTAATACCAACAGATCTAAGGAACCTAGTTTATCTCTCATAAAAGCTAAAATATTAGCGTCAGAGAGATGAAAATAATTCCTTTTGATCGTACTTATGATGGGTTACGTGTACATGTAACTCTGTATGTTTAGCAGGTGTGGAATCCTAGAGAACCACACAAAACCGTTATATGGCGCCTAACTGCAGCAGGCAGGCAGTGATTGGTACTGTTGCGATTGACATGATGCGCTGGTATCGGAAATCCTATCTACGACCCAGCAATCGGTGCCGTTCTGGGCCAATTCCACTCTGGTAAATTCAGAACACAAAACCTTCTGTGGACTGAGACAGGAACACCCCCAGGGTTGATTGGCCAAGGGCTAAAGTCCAGCCCGCATCTATATTTCAATAAATTGGGTAGCCTGAGATATGGACATGGTTCTTCCATGAAGCCAGTTCGAAACTGGGGAGTTCCCACATGTTCCAGTATGCTTCTACGAAAGGATAGACTTCGGTAAAGTTTATTTCTGTTTTTATCCCATTTTATTTTCATAGCAAATTGCCAATTTGTGTGTCTTTCTGCATTTTTTGTATCTTTTTTGGTAAATCCTTTTTCTTTGTACATCTTATATGCACTGCCCACTTTCGGGATATTAAATGATAAAATTAATAAGTGACTTCTGTGTACTAAGCTAGGACTCATATCTCTGGAGAGGTTGGTGTATTTTAGTGATCGGTCTAAGTTACGTGCCAATCAGTATGCAATTGCACTGTGTGTTGGCAGATTGCATGCAGATTGTAAGCTAACAGATCTGCCAGACGGAGATCTGTGTGTTTTGTGGCTCAGCAGACCAGTCTGCGGACAAACTGTTGAGTGGTGGCAGGCTATCGTTTATTGTGTGTCTGGTGTGTGGGTGTGGGGACAGTGGGAAGAGTGATTTAACACCAGGGTTCAAGCTTGCAGGATAGCTGGAGGTGTGTGCTAATTGCTAGACTGCTCCTCAGCCCTTAGAGTGCACCAGATTGTATGTAAGATTTGTATCTGCCTGTGTGTGGTCAGCTAGCTGGATTGGAGTAGAGTCTCCCTCTAGTGGTGGCCAAAGGTAGTGCAGGCTGTGAAAGTACCACAGCCAGTCTTACATGCTCAGTATAAGTTCCCCCTTATTCCATTAGTTCCTCCTATACCCCGGTCACAGAACACACGTTGCAGTTAGCTAGTCTCCGTGGGCGAATTCGTGACAACTCCCGCCATACTTTCGTGTATGCTGACCATGTAGCCTCACTTACCGACTTCTTGATCCATCCTGCGATGAGGCCAATGCTATCCCCCACAACCACTCGGGACAAAGGTACCCCCAGCTGCTCCACCTCCGGCACCAACTCTCCGAACCTGTCCCAATGGAAGCGAGAAGGCATCAGCTATAACATTTTCGACACCTGGGAGGTGTACTGTATGAATGAAAACATTCAGTTGCAAACAACTCAAAACCAAGTGTTGCAGCAACCTAATAACTGGTGGAGATGATGCCGTAATTCTATTGATCACCTGCACCATTTTCAGATTGTCCCAGTGGAAACGCACCTTCAGATCCCTGAACGATGCTCCCCACAATTCCACTGCCAGCACCACCGGAAACAGTTCCAGCAACACCAGATTCTTTGTAAATTACTGTCCCTGGAAGAATGCCTCAAAACCTGTGGATCCAGCCAGATCCGTAAAAAGTTTGAGGTCAAAATTGCTAACCGGTCCTGACATCCATATCGCCCGTCCGTTAAAGGACTCCAAGAAGGTATGCCATACCCTCAAGTCTTCCCTGTGTGTTTTTACCAAGCGCACAAAGTGTTTTGGGGACTTGATTCCGGTTGTACTTGCTGCAAGCCTGCAACTGAAAACCCGCCCCATTGGCAAAATGCGATACGCAAAATTCAGCTTACCCAGTAACGATTGCAGCACTCAAAGCCGAACTTTACGCAATCTAATCATACCTGCAATTTCCCTTTTTAGATCCGCTAACTTATCTTCTGGCAACCGGAATTCCATTGCATCCGAGTCAAGGACAATGCCCAAGAATGTGATGACCGTGCTGGGTCCCTCCGTCTTCTCGGGTGCCAATGGAATGCCAAACCTGTCTACTATGTGCTCCAACGTAGCCAGGAGCACCATGCAGATTCTAGAAGAAGCTGGTCCTATGCAAAGTAAATCGTCCAAGTAATGAATTATCGAATTCATGCCTGACACATCCCTTACCACCCATTCCACAAAAGAGCTGAATTGCTCAAACAGTGCACAGGATATGGAGCAACCCATCGGTAAGCATTGGTCAACATAAAATTGATCATTCCAATGACACCCCAGCAACCAGAAACTATCCGGGTGAACTGGAAGTAACCTAAAAGCTGATTCCACATCCGCCTTAGCCATCAACGCTCCTTTTCCATAACAACGCACCCACCCCACTGCAGCATCGAACGATGTATAAGACACCGAGCATGCTTCCTGATCTATTGCATCATTCACCTACTCTCCCTTTGGAAAGGACAGGTGGGGAATGAGCCTAAATTTGTTGGGTTCCTTCTTTGGCACTACCCCCAGCGGGGACACGACCAAATCGGCAAAAGGAGCCGATGGGAAAGGGCCCCCCATTCTCCCCAATGCAACCTCTTTTCTTAGTTTCTCAGAAACCACCTCTGGATGTTGCATGGCCGACCTCAAATTGGGAGACACTGGGGAATGACCTCTAGGGTACATGGGATCCTAAAATCTACTGTAAAACTTGAATCTAACAATTGAGCCACTTTTCTATCCGGATATCTATGGAGGAGTGGCCGCATCCTTTCCACCATCACTGGGGTCCTCCCTCTTGTGTCCAGCCTCCCTGGAGTGGCCTTTTCCTTGTTTGACACATCTGGACGCCGTATGAGACCCTCCACACCCTGAACACTCGTGCTTGTACCAGCACGTACCTCCGAACTTGCAGGTCCCTGTATTGTACTGCCAACAAACCCCTTTCTTGTTTCTGGCCGATTGTCTCTGGGCTGAAGGTCCACCAGCCCCCCCTGAAAAAACTGATTAGGTGCCCACGCAGTCGTCATCAGGCACATCCACAGGCTGATGCCCTTGTAGTCCCATCTCAACGCCGGCCGTACCGCTCTCCGTTGACAAAACTGCTCGTCATACCGCAGCCACGCCGTACCGCCATAAACTCTATATGCCTCCCCTATCGCATCCTGGTAACAGAAGAGCACTGAACAGTGTTCGGGGTTCTTTTCCCCAACTACACTTGCCATGATGGCAAACGCTTGCAGCCAGTTGGCAAATGACCTCTGGATCAACCTGTACCTCTTCTCTTCATCCTCCTTCTTTGAATCGTCCAGTTTCACCCTATCCAGGTTGAACTTTTCTAACAGCAGCAGTGAAAAAATCTGGACATACTCACCCTTCCACAGCTTTTCCTGTACCTTCGGCCCCTCATAATAGACCTCGCATTTTGCCACATCGGCTAGCCTGATGATGTCCTGCCTCCCCGCAGTCTCCCCTGCCACAGCCGCCTTGGCCATCCCCTGCAGAACACTACTCAACGTTGCCTCCACGGGGGGCAAAGTAACTGTGGTCTAAGCTGCCGGTGCAACTGCTCCCCCCTACCGCACTGGCTTCCCCGGCTCCCCCAGCTGGCGGGACCCATGCCGACGCCGGCCCAGAGGAAGCTCTTTCCGCATTTTCAAATTGCTGCACCAATTCCTTTATACCTGCTAAGAGACCCAATTAACCCTAGCCCCCCCGGCTGCCTCCGCAACCCCCGCAGTTATTTCTGTCCCACCGGACTGACCACTGGACCCTGCACTACCTGACACTCCCAAAAGAGGTATTTGTAAAAGTGACTTACCAGGCTGCACAGGCGTTGACCCATCAGCCGACCGTCCATTCTCCCCTGCCCTTGCCCTCCCGGAAAGGGGGGCTGCCTCCTCTTCCGACCCGGACAGTTCTCCTGGGGACATCAGACCCAGTCCTTCTTCTTCCTCGGACGAAAGCCCATCAGGCGTGACAGCCGTGGCTGCCACTGGAGCTGCTGACATCTGTCCCTGCCTCCGCGCAGCATACCCATTAGCACATTTTTGGACCAGTGTAAGGTACCTCAGTCCCGCTGGCCTCCGCTCTCCCGGGTGCCAATCCTGACCGTCCTCGATCGATCCTCCTCAGGTCCCCTGCCGAGGTATGGGAAGGCTTGGGGACCCATGTTGGTGCACTCCTCGCTGTATGTCCTGTATCCTGTGGCATCATCCTGGGGGTGGGGCCCGTGCTCTCACTGTCCCTGCGCCTCATATGCCGTGCTGTAGCCCTTAGGCCCTGCTGCTGTCTCTTCAGGGACCTCCTGGTCTGGATGTGCGTCCGAACCAGTTACCCCTGTCCCCTACCATCGCCTGTTTTGTCGTTGGACCCGTGGGGGGCCCTGTATTACTGTCGCCCGCCTGCTGCTGTGGCCCAGCATGGTGGTCCGTTGAGAACCACTCCGGTGGCCTGGACCTGCATGCCCGAGTACCTGCCAAGGGCTCCGGGTGTTGGAGCACAGTCCCCAAAGTGTTCTGCAGCCATGCCGAACCCTGCACCACCGCTTCCTCCCGGAGCTGGGCCAAGATTCTCTCTACCTCAGACATGTTGTTGCGCTCTCCAAACTTTCCCCCACACTGTGATGACTCATCTAGGCGGAGTCTCCCTTTTATCACCTCCTTAACCCCTCCCCTTGGCACCAAAATTACCACCCCTTCTCCTGTTACCTTCCCACTGTTCCCACTGTCATGTCAGCCTTCTGCCTATGTATTTTATTTACTTTGTTCTGGGCTTTTCTGGTGCAAATTCAGGAAAATATTCAGACCTTAATCACACCTGAACAGGACCCAAAGATGCACAGGACCCTTCTGCAATCTGGACCGTCCCATACCTGTGTGAACTGACTCCATTGAGAGCCAGTGACACTCGCCTGTCATGCGAATTGGATGCAGGGAAACCCACATCCAATTTGCATATTTGTGAACCCAGCCCCATTCACATTTGAGCATTTTGTAGCTTGAAGCCTGAAACTACAAAACGCTGGAGGGGAAAAAATCAATTATTCTCTATGGAGATGGTTGACATCTCCACTCTAAAATGCCTGAAGCTCAAACAAGTTCTGGAACTTTTTTTTAAACAGATTTGGGCGTTTTTCTGCTTTTTACATTGGTGATCTTTTGACCTGTACAAAATTGTGGCAAAAACGCATCAAAATCACAGCAAAACCGCAGCAAAAATCACAAATCAAAATCGCTGTAAAATCACACGACTTTCTGCATGAAAACGCTACACTCAGGTGTGAATGGGGCCTTATAGTGTGTGGGCTGATTAGAGGGCAGGTGCAAGACTTTGGCCAATGGTGTTTTTTTGCAATTCATTGTTGGCTATTTGGCTGGGCAATTCCTTCAGAACGTCCTAAAACTTTGAATAAATCTGAATCTCCAAGCAGCTTGAATTTGGTCCAAACCAGAGCAGTGTAATATTGTACACTTCAATACATTTTTATAACATGTCATCATTGTATGGCAGGAAGCAGAATCTTGAAGAATCTCAATGTGGGAACAAATTTAAAGACCAGCTGCAGCCAAATTTTTTTTTTTTTTTTTATGCTGGACTAAGTAGCAAAAGACCAGATCCTCTGGCAGGTGTTTATTCCTGTCTATATCTCCAATAGGAGATTTCCCATTACTTCCAGTCTCCGTAACCCCCAATCATCAGCGTAGGAAGTAAAAAAACGTGCCAAACAGACAGTCATAAAAACCTGACAGAGGGTTTAATTATTTTCAACATTGCAGTGCCTTGCAAAAGTATTCACTCCCTTAGCTTTTTACCTATTTTGTTACAATACAGCCTTTAATTCACTGTTTTTTTTAATCTGAATTATATGTGATGGATCAGAACACAATAGTCTAAGTTGGTGAAGTAAAATTAGAAAAATATATACATAAAACTATTTTTCAGAAATAAAAAACTGATAATTGGCATGTGCATATGTATTCACCCCCTTTGTTATGAAGCCCATAAAAAGCTCTGGTGCAACCAATTACCTTCAGAAGTCACGTAATTAGTGAAATGATGTCCACCTGTGTGCAATCTAAGTGTCACATGATCTGTCATTACATATAAACACACCTTTTTGAAGGCCCCAGAGGCAGCAACACCTAAGCAAGAGGCACCACTAACCAAACACTGCCATAAAGACCAAGGAACTCTCCAAACAAGTAAGAGACAATGTTGTTGAGAAGTACAAGTCAGGGTTAGGTTATAAAAAAATATCCAAATCTTTGATGATCCCTAGGAGCACCATCAAATCTATCATAACCAAATGGAAAGAACATGGCACAATAGTAAACCTGCCAAGAGACGGCCGCACACCAAAACTCACAGACCGGGCAAGGAGGGCATTAATCAGAGAGGCAGCACAGAGACATGAAGTAACCCTGGAGGAGCTACAGAGTTCCACATCTGAGACTGGAGTATCTGTACATAGGACGACAATAAGCCATATAGTCCATAGAGTTGGGCTTCATGGCAGATTTGCCAGAAGAAAGCCATTACTTTCAGCAAAAAAACAAAATGGCACGTTCTGAGTTTGCGAAAAATGCATGTGGGAGACTCCCAAATGTATGGAGGAAGGTGCTCTGGTCGGATGAGACTAAAATTGAACTTTTTGGCCATTAAAGAAAACGCTATGTCTGGCGCAAACCCAAACACATCACATCACCCCAAGAACACCATGTTACCTGGGGTTCCCCTCTAGACCCATACCAGACCCTTTTCAAGGATAAGATCTTGTATGACTCTGGAGCAACAACCCACATCTTTTTTTTTTTTTTTTACTCAGGGTCCTCCTTTAAATTCATATGTAGCAAGGTCCTAGGCCTCCTTCAGTCTAATGAGAACTTCCAGGGCTAAAGACAGCTGACATCCTTCTGTATATGGTGGGTTGTGAGGCATGGTGGATGCAAGGTAGTTAAAGTTATTGGGTGCCAGACACTTCAATGCAAAAGAGAGTTTATTTCTCTTAACAAACTTTTTGGGGGAGAGAGGGTTAGGGCCAGGACACCTTTAGGTAGTTGCAAGTTCAATTGGGAGACTCTGAGACTTCAACAGGAGGACAGCAATGCAGGGAAAGGCATTCAGCAAGATACCACATCTGCATGTGCAGGAGTGCTGTCTCTTATGGCAACAGTCTTTAACAGTTCCTAACACAAAGCATAACAGTGCTTTGACTACAATCACCTCTTGTAGTTCTTCAGCCCACTGAGCTCCCAGTCTCTCACTAGACTAGATGATTCACTGCCACTAAATCCCTCGAGTTCCTCAGATCTTCATGGTGGTATCTACCTCAAGCGTCACCCTCGCTTCTCTGCTGGGTCCCTAGCTTGGCACTCAAGATACCTCTCAAGCTTCACCCCATTGGCCTGCTCGGTCCCTGGCTTGACACACAAGGCTGCTCTGCAAGCGTCACCTCCGCTGGCTGGGTCCCTGGCTTGATACCCACTGAAGTTTCCCGATTTTTCACTGTCCCCGGTTGGTGAGAATGCGGCTCTGGTACTTGCTTTAGTTACTCACTGTGGTCCCTGGTAATAAGGTGGTTGGTCCCTTGGTGGCGACAGCTTCCCCTTCTAACTCCGGCCATGGTAGGTTCTCTGGCTGGCAGAACCGTCACTTCTGGTTGCACTGCAAGCCGCAGTCCTAACCCTGCTCTGCTCTCTTGCTTCTGGATAGGCCCTCAGACAACCTAGCAGCCAGATGTGCCTGGGATAGGCACAATCTCCGGCCTAGTGACCGGGCAATACAACACACGTCCACCCAGACAGTCGTCCAGGTGGCACAGAACACGGATCACCTGACTCCGCCCAAATATGTAAGCTCTCTTAGCAGGCCAAAGGATCCAAGAAAACCCCTGCCCATTGGCTGAGATACCACATATACCCATAATCTGACCTTGCATTGCTCTTCTCGTATCTAGTACCACCAGGTACCCAGCCACCTAGTGGTAGAAAAGTACAAAGCCAAACTTAGGGAGAAATCAATTGATCTCTAACAATTAACCAAGATGACTATTCCTGGGAGGTAATTTTGTAAGGAGCAACCCTGCCTAAACTCCAGGGTGCTACATCTCAGAGTTTGCAGAAAATAATTTTAAGCTCTTAAGCCTGAGAGCGAGTGTCCTGGCAAAAACTGTGATGGGTAGGGAAACAGGAAAGGGTTAACAATATATATATATATTATTTCTATATGAAAATAAACATTGATATCAAATATAACATATAAGAAAATACGGTGGATCACATATGACAAAAAGTATCAAAATAGTTATGTACAATTTTAAAGTCAAGCATAAGTGTAAGAGTCCAGGGCTTACTACGCATGCACCAATAGCGCATTGCTGCAAGAGGACATTCGTGCCAATTGAGCATGCGCCAAAGATGCCTCAGTGCACCAACCCGTACCTGCACAGAAGACATGATGGAAAAGGGCAGGAAAATGCCCAGGATGCACACAGGAAGTGACCTCAACCCAATGGAAAAAACGTGTGAAAATGCCCAGGAGACACACAGGAAGTGACCTCAACCTGATGGAAGAAGGCGGGAAAATGCCCAGTTGGCGCACAGGAAGTGACCTCAAACTTCCCTATATAAACCCAGCCCAGATTGCCAAATTGCTGGATTATCTTCAGTCCCCCTTGTTTCTGTGCTAGTGTGTGATCTTAACTTGTTGTGACCTGGAAACCTGTTTGACTACTCTTGATTGCTGCCTGCCATTCGACCATGGATTTGTATCTCGACCATTCTACTTTTTTGCCCCTTTTGTACTCAGCTGCCAGATTGGAACTGACCCTGGCTTGGATCTCCACCATTCTTCTGATTAACCCTTTTATACTTTGTTGCCAAATTGAACTTGACCTCAGCTCGGATCTCGGACTAAGGCTTGCACGGTACCACTCGGTGTGTGTGTGTGTGTGCGTGTATATGTATATATATATATATATATATATATATATATATATATATATATATATATTGTGTATGTGTATATGTATGTACAGGGATAATATGAACAATGGGTTCGTTTCTTCGGCAGGTTAGATCCCTGTCTCTCCTTAGCCAAGGAAGACGCACCGATACAGCAAAACCTTAAAGAGAAAATAAAAAAAATGCAAATGCATCCTATCCTATTGTAACAAGGTGTAGTATATACAGTATCTCACAAAACTGAGTACACCCCTCACATTTTTGTAAATATTTTATTATATCTTTTCCTATGACAACACTGAAGAAATTACACTAAGTTACAATGTAAAGTAGTGAGTGTACAGCTTGTATAACACTGTAAATTTGCTGTTGCCTCAAAATAACTCAACACACAGCCATTAATGTTTAAACCACTGGCAACAAAAGTAAGTACACCCCTATGTGAAAATGTCCAAATTGGGTAAAATATGTCAAATATTTTGTGTGGCCACCATTATTTTCCAGCATTGCCTTAACCCTCTTGGGCATGGAGTTCACCAGAGCTTCACAGGTTGCCACTGGAGTTTTCTTCCACTCCTCCATGACGACATCATGGAGCAGGTGGATGTTAGAGACCTTGCACTCCTCCAACTTCTGTTTGAGGATGCCCCACGGATGCTCAATAGGGTTTAGATCTGGAGACATGCTTGGCCAGTCCATCACCTTTACCCTCAGCTTCTTTAGCAAGGCAGTGGCCATCTTGGAGGTGTGTTTGGGCTTGTTATCATGTTGGAATACTGCCCTGCGGCCCAGTCTCCGAAGGGAGGGGATCAGGCTCTGCTTCAGTGTTTCACAGTACATGTTGGCATTCATGGATCCGTCAGTGAACTGTAGCTCCCCTGTGCCGGCAGCACTCATGCAGCCCCAGACCATGACACCATGCTTGACTGTAGGCAAGACACACTTGTCTTTGTACTCCTTACCTGGTTGCCTCCACACACGCTTGACACCATCTGAACCAAATAAGTTTGTCTTGGTCTCATCAGACCATAGGATATGGTTGCAGTAATCCATGTCCTTAGTCTGCTTGTCTTCAGCAAACTGTTTGCGGGCTTTCTTGTGCATCATCTTTAGAAGAGGCTTCCTTCTGGGATGACAGCCATGCAGGCCAATTTGATGCAGCATGTGGCGTATGGTCTAAGCACTGACACGCTGACCCCTCACCTCTTCAACCTCTGTGGCAATGCTAGCAGCATTCATAAGTCTATTTTCCAAACACAACCTCTGGATATGACGCTGAGCACATGCACTCAACCATGGCGAGGCCCGTTTTTTCATTTCAAGTGTGCCATGTTAAGTCTCAGGCCGGCCCCTGGCACCCTGTGTTTGGGCGAAATGGGTCATGTGCGGCAGGTGGGGCTGGCCTGTGCTCTATCGCGGTGGAGCTGGGCTGGCCTTCGCTGTGAGCTGTGGTCGCTGTCTCCTCCTCTTCCTCTCCTCCATCTCCTCTCTGGGTCACCAATCATGTCCCTGTCAGGGCAGGCAGTCTGGCAGTGTGACAGGCGGCAGCGCAGAAACAGAGCAGATGGAAAAAAAAAGGTAAGAGACTCACTTGTGAGTTTTGATGCTAGCCCAGGGGGGAGTATATATGGTCTGGGGAGAGGTCAGTGTAATGTATAGTGTTGTGGGTAGTGTATAGTGGGGTTCCTCCTCCCTTCTCCACACTCTGTTGCCAGAGCAGCGCCGTGGTGTGTGAAACTGTATGGAGAGAGAGAGGAGATGTTGGGGGTGGGTGGGACCCAGGGTGGGTGGAACCCAGCTATCCAACATCAGCCAATGTGGTGGGATCTGGGCAGGCCGCTATGTGTATGTGGCCCTGCCACTTTCTTAAACAGCCCAATCATTGGCTGGATAGCTGCTGGGTTCCGTCCACCCCGGGTCCCGCCCCCAGGTCCCACCCACCCCGGGTCCCGCCCCAACCTCCGACACCACACTGAATTTGTCAGCTCTTCTCTCTCTCTCTCCATACAGTTTCACACACCGCGTTGCTGCAGAGAGCATTCAGTTTCACATAGTTACACTATCGGTTGTGAAACCTGCCATTGCCATCCAGTGTCACCTGCCAGTGCCACCTGCCAATGCCAACCAGTGCCATCTGCCAGTGCCAACCAGTGCCACCTGCCAATGCCAACCTGTGCCACCTGCCAGTGCCAATTAGTGCCTTCTGCCAGTGCCACCTGCCAATCAGTGTCACCTGCCGGTGCTAACCAGTGCCACCTGTCAGTGCCATCTGCCAGTGCCAATCAGTGCCATGTGCCAGTGCCAACCAGTGCCACCTGCCAGTGCCAATTAGTGCCATCCAGTGCCACCTACCAGTACCACATGCCAGTGCCACCTGCCAGTGCCAACCAATGCCACCTGTCAGTGCTACCTGCCAGTGCCAATCAGTGCCATCTGCCAGTGCCATCCAGTGCCACCTGTCAGTGCCAATTAGTGCCACTTGCCAGTGCCAACCAGTGCCCCCTGCCAATTGGTGCCAACCTGTGCCACTTGCCAGTGTCACCTGTCAGTGCCACCTGCCAGTGCCAACCAGTGCCACCTGCCAATGCCAACCAGTGCCACCTCCCAGTGCCAATTAGTGCTATCTGCCAGTGCCATTTGCCAATCAGTGCCACCTGCCAGTGCCAACTAGTGCCATCCAGTGCCATCTGCCAGTGCCACCTGCCAGTGCCAATTAGTGCCACCTGCCAGTGCCAATTAGTGCCACCTGCCAGTGCCAACCAGTGCCCCCTGCCAATTAGTGCCAACCTGTGCCACTTGCCAGTGTCACCTGTCAGTGCCATCTGCCAGTGCCAACCAGTGCCATCTGCCAGTGCCAACCAGTGCCACCTGTCAGTGCCTGCCAGTGCCACCTGCAAAAAAAAAAACTGGCCTAAAATATCGGCCACAAAAATCGGCATCATTATTTATCGGCCATTGGCCACCCCGATTTCTAAATATTGACATCGGCATCGGCCAGGGAAAATCCCATATCAGTCAACCTCTAATAGTGTGTGTGTGTTTAGTGGGTAGTGTATTGTGTGTGTGTGTGTGTGTGTGTGTGTGTAGTCAGTGTATTGGTCTGTGGGTAGAGTATTGTGTAGCGTCAGTATGTAGTGTATTGGGTAGTGGTCTGTGGGTAGTGTATAGTGTATAGAGTATTGTGTAGTAGTATAGTGTATTGTGTAGTGGTCAGTGGATAGTGTAGCTTGTGTAGTAGTGTATTGTGCAGTGGTCAGTATAGGAATCAGGTAGGTTAGTGTGGTGTGGTGTGTAGTGTAGTGGTCAGTGTGTAATGTAGTGGTCAGTGTGGTGTGGTGTGTAGTGTAGTTTAGTGGTCAGTGTATAGTGTATTTTATAGTGTAGTGGTCAGTACAGGAATCAGGTAGGTCAGTGTGTAGTGTAGTGGTCGATGTAGGAATCAGGTAAGTTAGTGTAACGGTCAGTATAGGAATGAGATAGGTCAGTGTGGTGTGTAGTGGTCAGTGTATTGTAGTGGGTAGTGTAGTGTATTGTGTAGTAGTATAGTGTAGTGGTCAGTATAGGAATCAGGTAGGTTAGTGTGTAGTGGTTGGTGTAGTGGTCGATGTAGGAATCAGGTAGGTCAGTGTAGAGGTTAGTGTAGTTGTCAGTATAGGAATCAGTTAAATTAGTGGTCAGGTAGGTCAGTTTAGGAATCAGGTAGGTCAGTACTATTGTAGGAAGGGAAGAGACTCAGGGAGTGCGAAAAGTCCGGAGGTTAGGGGGTGCAAATTACTTGCCTTGCCCCGGGCACTGACAACCCACACTATGCCACTGGTTCAAATGTATGGTTTAGTCCATTATTCACATGAATGGTGGGAATTTACCTCTCTATTACGGCCTAGTCTAACTGACTATACACCTAGTGTCCATGAGGTGTCACAGTCCATCAATTTCACTCGGGGTGGACTATACTTCCCAGAAGTTTACCTTCTTCTTCAGGGACAACTCTGGGGACAAGGAGACACAGCTGCGTTTTAGGCAACAAGCACCCAGGCCTTAGTGCAAGGGACCGCACTTCAGGACATAGGTCCCCTTGCAAAGGTATCCTCAGTCTGTCCATATGACAGCCGAGGACATAGAAAATTCTCATTATCACTTGAAAAGCAACAACCTGCTGAAGATCATAGGTCGCTCTTCAGAGTTGATCACCCCAACAACTTCAACTTTTAGCCAACATGGCTCAGGTGTGCACTCCATGTATCTGCCAACAGCATTCATTCCAGCACAATCCGGGCAGTATAATTCTCTGGATTGTTCTCCACAATCAGCAACTTGAATGTGAGTGTGAAGTGGCTCTCAGCATAGCGCCCTTGACATCACACAACACATATTTGTAATCCAAGGTAATGGTGATAATATTTGATGATGTTTACCAGTAGTACCCGGGGTTGGGTAGAATTACGGACTCTCCCTTTGCATTCACCATGGTGACAAAGAGCTTGATGTCCTTTTTGTCTGGTCGGCGGATGACTACACCGTCTAGGTTAATCTTCCTGCCGTAACCCCAGGTGTTCAACTAGAGCTGCATGATTCTGGCCAAAATGAGAATCACAATTTTTTTTGCTTGGAAAAAAAAGATCACGATTCACTCACTATTCTCGTGACTTAAAATCTTTCACATTATACACAAAAAATTGGGCTGGTTAGTTTATTTTAGTTTTTTTTATTTCATTAAAGTAATTTTTTTCCAAAAAAATTGCATTTAAAAGACCGCTGCGCAAATACAGTGTGACATAAAATATTGCAACAACCACCATTTTATTCTCTAGTGTCTCTACTAAAAATATATATATAATGTTTGGGGGCTCTAAGTAATTTTCTAGCAAAAAAAATTTTTAACTTGAAACCAACAAATGTCAGAAAAAGGTTTAGTGTTTAAGTGGTTAAACTTTCCTCATTTACACACCTATTTACAGTCTATTCCATTGACAAATTGTTACAATGTTTATACTTAAAGTGGAGTTCCACCCAAAAATGGAACTTCCGCTTTTTGGAATCCCCCCCCCTCTGGTGTCACATTTGGCACCTTTCAGGGGGGAGGAGGGAGCAGATACCTGTCTAATACAGGTATTTGCTCCCACTTCCTGGCATAGATCACTGCGGGGATCGCGGTGACCTATGCCACTTCCGGCGCCTACTCTGTCCTCCCCCTCTGTCTTCTGGGGGACACACAGGTCCCAGAACACAGCAGGGACCAGTGAGGACGCGCAGAGCGACTCGCGCATATGCAGTAGGGAATCAGGAAGTAAAGCCGCATGGCTTCACTTCCTGATTTCCTTACCGAGGATGGCGGCGGCAGACATCACTCCCTAGACAGGTAAGTGTCCATATATTAAAAGTCAGCAGCTGCAGTATTTGTAGCTGCTGGCTTTTAATTTTTTTTTTTTCGGCGGACCTCCACTTTATGTTGCACTGCTAAAGAATGTTGTGATTCTTGACAGACTGCCCGTTTTTTTTCTTCCTTTCTTTTGATGGCTGTAGCTTCAGAAGTGCAGAGAGAATTCTTTGCATAGACAGAATCGTGAAACACTTTTGTCAAGATCGCAATGGGGAAAAAAACGCGATAACGATTCTTGACGATTAATCATGCAGTTCTATGTTCAACACTGATAGGTACTTTCCAGCCATCCTGGGTGACAACTTCAGGAAGTCTTTACTGTTAGGGATCTGGAGGAACCCACGCACAGCTTCATCAACCCATTGAATTTCCTTCTCCGAGATCTCCTCTTCCAGATGAGCGGGTATGTATGGGTATAAGTACCCGTATTCTTCTGCCACTCTCTTTATGATTATCCACTGTATCTTTGAGATCGAAGCACTCTTCAGCCGGGATGTAGTCGCGCTTGTCACACGCTTTAACTGGCACAATCATGGCATCTCTTTTAATGGCCACAGGCATCACCTCCCCCATGGGCACACCACTCTGTTCTCGCTGGTTTACCCAGCTCCAGTACTTTCCTCCCCAGGTGGCTTGGACATCCAGGCAAGCAGCTGAGCCTGACTGCAGCCTCGAGCAATCGATGCGCTGGGTCCCGGGGTAGTCACTGAGGCAAGGGTAGCAGTTTACTGCATGACTTTGGTGATGACAGGTGGGCTTTGGATATCACTCCCAGCCGGGATAGCGACGTTCCTGTCCTAATCCACTTGTAGAGTCTGCAGAGGTTGAGTTGGGGAGAGAACCTCAAACAAGTGCTCTCCACAGTGTCCACAGACGATTCAAGGCCTCAACTGCATGGCCATCCCAAAACATTTCCCATAGATCAGTTCCACTCCCAAAACCTCATGGCCTCCCCCTGTATACAGGGCAAGCTTACCCTTCGGTGTATACCGCACTCCGGTGTCAGTCAGGACAGGTTTTGCATCGCTCAGACTGAAACAAACACAATCAACCCACAATCGGACACACATGGCAACACTTCTTTATCCTCCTCTGCAGAGCGAGAACTCCTCCCCCTGCCAACGGATTGGTGCAAATGTTCTCTAGGATCTGTGTCGCCTGCCTTTTTCATGCTGCGGCACGCCAAAACTGTACTGGAGTCCAGTTTGAAGTCTTTATTAACCCTCACAGCGCTGGCGAGAAGTGTCAAAAGACCAGGCTGATCCTCTTCCATGAGCAATGAGACTTGTTGGTTCTTCCCCACATTGGCAGTACACATGACAACACAGTCTATTAGAAGTATAAATGTTACTTGCCCCCTTCCCATGGAGCCAGGCGAAATGAAGCTGAGGCCGGTTGCTAAGGGCGATTGCTGCAGATTGCTAGCCCCACATTGGGCGCCAAATGTAGCAAGGTCCCAGGCCTCCTTCAGGCTAATGAGAACTTCCAGGGCCAAAGACAGCCGACATCTTTCTGCATATGGTGGGTTATGAGGCATAGTGGGTGCAAGGTAGTTAAAGTTATTATGCACCAGACACTTCTTGAATGCAAAAGAGAGTTTATTTCTCTTAACAAACTTTGTGGGGAGAGAGGGTTAGGGCCAGGACACCCTTAGGTAGTTGCAAGTTCAATCGACAGACGCCGAGACTTCAACAGGAGGACAGCCATGCAGGGAAAGGTATCCAGCAAGATGCCACATCTGCATGTGCAGGAATGCTATCTCCTATGGCAACAGTCTTTAACAGTTCCTAACACAAAGCATAACAATTCTTTCACTTCCACTACAATCACCTCTTGTAGTTCTTCAGCCCACTGAGCTCCCAGTCTCTTACTAGACTAGATAATTCACTGCCACTGAATCTCTTGAGCTCCTCCAATCTTCATGGTTGTATCTTCCTCAAGCGTCACCCCCACCTCTCTGCTGGGTCCCTAGCTTGGCACTCAAGATACCTCTTAAGCTTCACCCCACTGGTCTGCTTGGTCCCTGGCTTGACACACAAGGCTGCTCTGCAAGTGTAAGAGAACTGCTCTGGTGCACACACGTGTGCATGCGCGCACTCACGGGCAACAGCGGTGTAAGAGAACTGCTCTGGCGCACACACGTGCGCATGCGTGCGTCCACGGGCAACAGCGGACTTCCAGCATGTGTGCAATGGACTGCGTGTACGCGCAGGAGTGCGCTCCTAACGCCAATTGGCACCTGATGGTCTATTTAAAGGGTGCTCTGACTCACAAACAGCGCTGACTGGTCTTCAGCTGTGTCCTGATCTTCTGATTCCTGTTGTACTCTGCCTGATACCTGTTGCTGAACCTGGTTTACCTTGACTCTGGACTCTGATACATTCCTGATTACCAGTTCCTGATCTCGGCTTCCATTTTGACCTTGCTTCTGCTCATGCCTTCGCACTTCGCTGCCCGCCTGTTACCGAACCCGGCTATCCTTGAGACCCTGCTCCTGCTCTTCGTCTGGCTCAAACATTGCCTGTTGTCCTGCCTGTGCCACCGAGCCTACTACTCCATCTGCAAGTTCTGCAAGCAACACTTACAGGCACTCGTGTTCCTCCTGGCCCTAGCCAACATCTGTTCCACCTTCAGTGGGGCTTGGGCTGGAGATACAAGGGAGGCCAACCTCGTCATATCAGACTCCTACCAGGTACGTGACAGTACCAGTCAGCCAGGGATGGAGTCTGAAAGGGAGGTCTCCCCACCAGAGGACATTTTCAAATCAGTTTCTGCACTAACATCTGTCGTGCAGAGTTTACAGAAGAATCTTAGTCGCATGTAGGAGCTACTTTCGGACAAGATGAATGTTGCTTCAGTCGGTACTTCTACTTCAGTTACAGATTCTTCTACTCAAACAAACAGAGTTTGGCTTGTTCCGCGAGGCTACTCCCCCTTCAGAACCTAGGGTGCCTATCCCCGAACGATTCTCTGGAGATCGTAAAATGTTTCGAACTTTCCGAAATTCCTGTGAACTTTATTTTTCTATGCTACCCCGAACCTTTGCATCGGAGGACATCAAAGTTGGATTTATCATCACAATATTATTGAACGAACCACTTGCCTGGGTGCATCATCTCCAGGAGCAACATGATCCTGTTCTGGCAGCCACTGAGTCGTTCTTTGCAGCCTTGGCTCAGCTATACACCGATCCCTTCTACCAACAGACTGAAGAATCCAGGCTTGGCAAGTTACAACAAGGCCCAAGGCCTGTTGAGGACTATATAACTGACTTTTGTGTTTGGAGCACTGACACTCAATGGAATAGTTCAGCACTTTGCCATCAGTTTTGTCTTGGTCTCTCTGACACCCTAAAAGATGAACTTGCCAGAGTGGGAGTGCCAACGTCACTGGAGGATCTGATCAGCCTAACCATTCAGATTGATCAGCGATTACGGGAGAGACAATCAGAAAAGCTTGAAGGAATCCTTTCTGTGGCTTCTAAATCTGACGTACCTGTCTCTTTATCTGCTACATTTCCCAGCAAGAAAGAACAGCATAAGGCTTACCACAGGAGCTTTCAGTGATCACCCCTTTCCCCAGCTGAGCGCCTCCGATGACAACATGCCAATCTTCGTCTTTACTGTGGGGAGGCTGGCCACTTTGTACGTACTTGCCCAGTAAAAACCAGCAGAGCTTGCTCCCATCAGTCTCATATGATGCACCTTACTGGAAAGGATCGATCACATGTCTCCCTCTCAATTACCCTCCAGTTTTCCAAAAGGTCAGTCTCCGTACCAGCTATCATAGACTCTGGGGCCTGTAACCAGGCAGCACATTTCCTTCCGCTAGACACCAGAAGCCCAAGAAGCCTTTGAACAATTAAAAGCTTTATTTACCTCAGCCCCCATCTTGAAGCATCCTGATCCATCCTTGGCCTATGTATTGGAGGTAGATGCTTCTGAAAATGCAGTCGGGGCTATATTGTCCCAACATCAGGGTCCTAAATCTTTACTCCATCCTGTAGCCTTCTTTTCCAAGAAGTTGAATCCTGAGAGGAATTATGATGTGAACGAGAGTTGCTGGCTATCAAAGCTGCGCTTGAAGAATGGCGTTATCTCTTGGAGGGAGCTTCTCACCCAATCCTCGTCTTCACGGATCACAAGAACTTAGAGTACTTGAGGACAGCCAGACGATTAAGACCCTGACAAGCCAGGTGGGCACTGTTCTTTTCTCGTTTTATGTTTCACATCACTTATCATCCTGGCTCAAAGAATGGCAAGCCGGATGCCGTGTCTCGCATGTTCAATGACCCTGTGAAATCCTTGGAATCTGATACCATTCTCCCGACCAAGAATTTTTTACTCCTTCAAGCAGGCCTGATGTCACAAATAAGAGCAGATGTGGCAAACCAACCACCTTCCCAGGCCTTGACTCTTCAATTAAGGAATGGCCTTTACTTTCATGAAGAGCAAATCTCTGTCCCTGAACAATTCAGAGTTGCCATTCTGAGACGCTTCCATGATCATCCCCTAGCCGGGCATTTTGGAATCTACAAAATTGCCAATTTGATCTCCCGTACCTTCTGGTGGCCAGATTTAATGCAGGACTGCAAGAAATATGTTAAATCTTGTATCACATGCCTTCAGAATAAAACAGACAGAACCAGAACTTGGGGACTCTTGGAGCCTCTCCCAGTACCTAAGAAACCATGGAGCATGATCTCCATGGATTTCATCATAGAGCTCACCCCATCTGAGGACTTCACTACCATTTTTGTTGTGGTAGATCGTCTGACCAAGATGGCTCATTTCGTACCCTTACAAGGAACTCCTTCCGCCACGGAGACTGCCTCAGCCTTCATCAAGGAAATTGTTACGTTACATGGCATTCCTGATAGCATTACCTCCGACCGAGGGGTACAATTCACCTCTAGATTTTGGAGGGCCTTATGTGAAGCACTAAAGATTGAACTCCGCCTCTCCTCAGCATACCATCCACAAACTAATGGACAGACTGAAAGAACCAACCAAACCCTTGAACAGTACTTCTGATGTTTTTCATCCTTTGCTCAGGATAATTGGTTATCTCTCCTCCCACTTGCAGAATTCTCATACAACATTTCCATCCACTCAGCAACCAAGCAATCACCCTTTTTTGCTAATTATGGGTATCACCCCTCTTTTTTGCCAGAATTATCTGTTGAATCTCCTGTACCTGCTGTACAAGACCGATTAGACTTCCTCAGTACTAATAATCAATTATTGCAGGATACAATCTCTAAGACCCAGGCAAGTGACAAAAAATTCTTCAACAGAAAAAGAGAGGCAATCTGAAACTGGAACCGGGGGACAAGGTCTGGCTGTCTACAGCAAATTTAAGATTAAACTGCCCTTCGAAGAAACGTGGTCCAAAATTTTTGGGCCCCTTTCCTGTTAAAAGGAAGATTAATGTGGCAGCATTTAAACTATTGTTACCCAAGAGTCTGAAGCTACATCCAGTATTCCATGTTTCTTTATTGAAACCAACGGTGCCAAATCCCTTTCCAGACCGTGTTTCTGAAATTCCTCCTCTGATTCCCATTGAATGTAATCAAGAATTCGAAGTGGAGGCCATGTTGGACTGTAGATATAGGAACAACCAAATACCGTTCCATGGAAGGGCTACGGCCCGGAGGAAAATTCTTGGGAACCAGCTTCAAATGTACATGCTCCAAGACTGGTGCAAGCCTTCTTTCAACGCCACCCAAAAATAGCCCTGAAGGGCATCCCGAGGCTGCCCACCGGGGGGGCAATGTAAGAGAACTGCTCTGGTGCACACACATGCATGCACTCACGGGCAACAGCGGTGTAAGAGAACTGCTCTGGTGCACACGTGCGCATGCGCACGCCCACGGGCAACAGCAGACTTCCAGGGAGCTGATGCGCATGCGTGTGCGCAACGGACTGCGTGCACGTGCAGGAGTGCGTTCCTAATGCCAATTGGCACCTAGCGGCCTATTTAAAGGGTGCTCTGACTCACAAACAGCACTAACTGGTCTTCAGCTGTGTCCTGATCTTCTGATTCCTGTTGTACTCTGCCTGATATCTGTTGCTGAACCCGGCTTACCTTGACTCTACCTCTGGACTCTGATACATTCCTGATCTCGGCTTCCATTTTGACCTTGCTTATGCTCATGCCTTTGTACTTCGCTGCCCGCCTGTTACCAAACCAGGCTATCCTTGAGACTCTGCTCCTGCTCTTCGTCTGGCTCAAAACACTGCCTGTTGTCCTGCCTGTGCCACTGAGCTTACTACTCCATCTGCAAGTTCTGCAAGCAACACTTACAGGCACTCGTGTTCCTCCTGGCCCTAGCCACCATCTGTTCCACCTTCAGTGGGGCTTGGGCTGGAGATACAAGGAAGGCCGATCTCGTCATATCAGACTCCTACCAGATACGTGACAGCAAGCGTCACCTCCCCTGGCTTGATACCCACTGAAGTTTCTCTGAAGAAATTCTTCACCGTTCCTGGTTGGTAAGAATGCTGCTCTGGGACTTGCTTCAGTTACTCACTGTGGTCCCTGGTAATAAAGTGGTTGGTCCATTAGTGGCGACAGCATCCCCTTCTAACTCTGACCATGACAGGTTCTCTGGCTGGCAGAACCGTCACTTCTAGTTGGACTGCAAGATGCAGTCCCAACCCTGCGCTGCTCTCTTGCTTCTGGATAGGCCCTCAGACAGCCTAGCAGCCAGATGTGCCTGGGATAGACCCAATCTCTGGCCTAGCAGCCCGGGCAGTACAACACATGTCCACCCAGACAGCCGTCCAGGGGGCACAGAACACAGATCACCTGACTCCACCCAAACATATAGGCTCTTTCAGCAGGCCAAAGGATCCAAGAAAATCCCTTCCCATTGGCTGAGATACCCCATAAACCCATAATCTGACCTTGCATTGCTCTTCTTGTATCTTGTACCACCAGGTACCTGGCCACCTAGTGGTAGAAGAGAAATGTGCAACAAGGCCTATCAATTGATCTCTAACAATTAGCCAAGATGACTATTCCTGGCAAGTAAATTTTTGAATTTGTCTTAATTTTGTAGTGACCAACTTCTGGCAATACTATTTTAGCTACAAAACGAGGGTGCGCATCCCATCGCACCAGCCAAAACTAAATGTTTGAGGGGCAACCCTGCCTAAACTCCAGGGTGCTACACATACTAGACCCTTTTCAAGGATAAGGATAAGAATCTGATCTGGATTTGGGGGATAAACTACTTTTTTTTATTTTTGACATGCCCCCCTTCCTAAAACATACTAGTGCATATACCTACTTGGGAAAAAATGCCTGGGGGGGCCAAATCATACTTTTACTCTTTACAAGAGTTGGACATGGATTTAAAGGGTGAATTCAGGCAAACACATGCATGCCCTCCAAAAAAGACCTATATCAGACTTTATGCAGGCATGCAGCCTGGCTAGCCAGGAAATGTAGAGGCAGTAAAAGTGTGGCTCCCTCCATTTGAACTATACTAGACCACAAGCCTTCAGCATTGGAAAGGTACCCATGTTGATAAGAATCAGAGCCTCATTGCCATACCCCTGGCCCAGTAGATGTGTGGGGCAGTTATCAGAATCTGGAAGTCTCTTTGAGAATAAGTGAACCACCAGGTATCCCCCTCTATGTGATTTAGCCAGGGGTATCCCTTACTGCTTACTCCATAATACACATCATTACTCACTCATTCAAAAAAGAAAATGTAATTAGGCTTATATGCAAGTAATTGGCCATAAAAGGGCTATGGGGGACCGGGTACTACCCTGGGGGACATGTATCAATGAAACATTTTTTTTTGCAAAGATTGTTTTTTTCTGGAGCAGTGATTTTAATGATGCTTAAAGTGCAAAAATAAACATGAAAAATTCATTTAAAGCAGAGTTCCACCCAAAAATGGAACTTCCCCTTATCTGGTCCCCCCCGGTGTCCCTTTTGTCACCTTTCTAATACAGGTATTTGCTCCCACTTCCGGCGATAAATCACCGCAGAATCCATGGCGATCTGCGCCATGTCCAACTCTTCCTCTGTCCCCCCCGCTGTCTTCTGGGAGACACACAGGTCTCAGAAGACAGCAGGGTCCAGTCAGGACACGCAGCGTGACTCGTGCACGCGCAGTAGGGAACCAGGCTGTGAAGCTGCAAGGCTTCACTTCCTGATTCCCACAACTAGAGGAGGACATATGTAAACGAGACCAAAGGAGCTTCACACCCCGAAAATGATTTATCTAAAGAAGATTTTTTGGTTCCCCAGTGGGGCTTTAAAACAGCAATGTACAACATTACAAAAATCTTGGATAATTAATATTGTAGAGACAGTTTATTGACAAAGTGTTCAATAAAATCATATGCTTAAATGCAGTATATACATATAAGGTCTGATCCAATGATAAGTTCATATTCCATAAAACAGTAAAAAATACATTAACACATCATTACATTACATGGTGTTGCATGATACAGAAGCCCCGACGCGTTTCGACCTAGATGCGGTCTCTTCAGGGAGCACATTTGAATCTATAAAATAGTACAAATATTCAGAGTTATAGAGATTTTTTTTTAAAAAAGTCACATTAACTAGATCATGATGGTGAGTTTTACCGTTAAGGATGAAATAAGTGTTTTGGGGGGCAGGAGGCGGAGCCTAGCGGAGCAGACATGCATTGTTAGAGCTCCACACCGCTGAGGAGAGAAGAGAAGGACAAAGCGGAGCCTGCAGGCTCAAAAGGTATCCATTTGAACCTTTTTGCCCCTGGGAACAAACTGTGAAAGTTTGGGCAGGAAATATGGTATTGGGAGGAAACCGTGGCAGAAATAAAAATCACCTCACAAAGAGCTCACAGGCACTCACTGCAGCTGAAGCAGCTCCACTCACCTCACAAGATACAGCATCAGGGCGCTCTCACAGACAGAAAATGTCACAGCAAGACTCTCCATTTGAGTCAGATACAGAACAAATCCTCTCACAAACTTCTCCACAAGCCTCCTCAGCATCCTCAGTAATATTATTACAATTTGAAAAGATGCTTCATAAGGCTTTAAAACAAACCTCAGACCAAATAACAAAAAGCCTAACCAAAGAAATAAGAGAGCTGGGAAACCGCACCGCAGCCCTAGAATTAAAAATGGATGAAATTGAAATTACAACCCAAGAAAATATAACAGAATTGGAACAATTAAAAAAAGAGAATTTAATACTTCAAACTAAGCTCGAAGATTACGAAAATAGAGCCAGACGTTCAAACTTGCGCATAAGGGGAATACCTGAAACTGTGACAGACCTGCAATCTACTATTACTGCTCTATTACAAGAACTAAAGCCAGATATCCCTATTGAACGTTTAGAACTGGACAGAGTACACAGAGCCCTCACAGCCAAAAAGAAAGATGGACCCCCACGTGATATAATCACAAAATTTCATTATTACAGAACGAAAGAACAAATACTAATTGCTGCAAGAGAAAAAAAGGAACTTAATTTTCAAGGACACAATTATCAAATTTTTGCTGACCTATCCCAACTTACTATTACTAAAAGACGATCCATGAAACCCCAACTAATGGAACTGCAACGCCACAACATTATGTATCAATGGGGCTTCCCCTTTTCAGTCAGATTTAACTACCAAGGTACAATTTACAGAAGCAGATCAGCAGATGAACTACAACAAACCCTTTTAAAATTAAATCTGACAGAACCCACAAGCAGCAACTCTCCCACACGCAGAAGAATGGCATCATCTTCACCTTCAGGCAGCACCCAGAAAATTTCAGAACAAAATGGGAATCATCATTCTCACAAAAGAGGCCGTTATGCCACATCATCCATGGACCAAGAAGATTCAATGGACTGACATCCTAATTCCTGATATCTCTTCATTTATTATACTAAGAGATGGTTCTCTATAAAAAAACCTATATTTATAACTGAATGTAACTGCATTCTGATAGTCACACACTGTGTGGGATCATGTTACATTCCAGTTATATTTCTTATTACTTCTGATTCATATAGCCTTAGAATATATAAGTGAAATAAGGAAATTCTTGTTCAGTTATATATTATCAGGTAATAACAGTAGATTTATTACTTTTTAGGACAAATATGTTCAATAATCCAGAAGTAATGGAAGCTTTTTCTATCTTTTCTTAAAACAAATATATTATCACCTAACTAGTTCCTAGAATTATTTTTTTGTTTATTCTAATCTGAAGCAATACAACAGTTGACAATGAGTTAACATATCTAAACAGTTGCATATGAATAAAATATGTAATTGTTTACTCTAAAAGGGTTAAAATCCCAAAATAATTCAAACTATCTTCATCAATACCAAAGTTATTAACAGTACCTTTCTAACTGAATTATTTAGCCTAGGGCAAGACTAACCATATACAACCACCCTGGAATAAATAATTTCAACAAAAACTATATTCTGCACTCCAATTAATGAAACATCATTTTGATGTCTTTTGACATAGCACTTCTCTCCTGTAAGCGGAAGATCCGTGTACCCCCATTAGCCCTCCTCATTCTCCCAACCATATTATGTGGGAGTGTGACAAAGGCACTTATTCCCCTGAGAGAGATATTTATTCTCTTTCACGGGTAAATTGTGATTACTTGCAAAAAATAATTTATACAATGTATCATCTAATCTCATATGTTTTTTGTTTACTCTTTACTCCAGAATTCACTGGTTTCTTTTCTATCTATTCATCTCTTCAGTCCACACAGGTTGATCTGCGCAGTCAGCTCCGCATAACAAAAAGTAAGTCAAAACTATTTGATCTATTGCCATGGCACCACTGAATATACTTTCCCTGAATGTTCAGGGAATAAATGTCCCTCAAAAAAGGACCAAAGCCTTCCGTACTTTCCATAACAAGAAGGCTCACATAGTATGCCTCCAAGAAACACACTTCACCAAAGATTCTACTCCAAAATATATTTCTCCTTTTTATCAACAAATTTACACGGCTTCTGCCTGTACCAAGCAAAGGGGAACTCTAATTGCATTTCACCGATCCACACCATTCACCTTATCATCAGAAATTAAAGACCCAGAAGGTAGATACCTGATACTCATGGGTTATATAATGGATACAGCAATCACAGTGATTTCCTACTATGCTCCTAACAAACAACCTACACCATTCCTCTCACATATGTTACAAGTGATTAATACACACAAAATAGGAACAGTGATAATGTGTGGGGATTCGAACCAGGTCCTCCTCCCATTTCTAGATAAATCACCTTTTACACCATCCAAAATAACCTCTAGATTACCTTTTTCTCAACTTCTTTCCAAATACAATCTGGTAGATTCGTGGAGAGAAAGTAACCCAATGAAAAAGAAATTCACTTATTTCTCGCACCCTCATCAAACCTTCACCAGAATAGATCATATTTTTCTAACAATAGGAATGATACCAGAAATTATTGCATCAGATATAATTCCGATTCCGTGGTCTGACCATAATGCAGTATACACTACTATAGCCTCAGCCATACCAAAAGCGCATGACTCAACGTGGTACTTACCGGACATAATGCTCAAACACCCACTACATCAGATGGCCATTGAACAAGCTTTAAAGGAATACATATCAATTAATAATACAACAGACATCTCCCCAATAACACTGTGGGAAGCTCATAAGCCTGTCTTGGGTGGTACAATACAAAGACAAATGGCACTATTTAAACGGGAACGCAAAAATCTAGCAAAAAAACTAGAACTCAATTTTAATGCAGCCTACATATCATTTCAAGATAATCCATCTCAGAGTACAAATTCTCATCTGGAAAAATCTAGATTGGAATACGATCTATTTCTCACTGAGTCAGTTGATAAATCCCTCAAACGCTCCAAACACAATTTCTACATGAATACAAACAAACCAGGTACATATTTGGCTCGGGCATTAAATTCAACTAACAAATCTTTCAAACCAATACGTTTGAAATTATCAAAAAATGTTTACACTTGTAATCCAGTTAAAATAGTCCATAAATTTCACTCACATCTCGCAACTTTATATAAGACAAACAATGAATTTAATCCTACAGAGGCTGAATCCTTCTTCTCAAAAATAACCTTACCTGAGTTATCTCAGAATCAAAAAAGCAGTTTGGATGAGCCTATAACTATAGATGAAGTTGCTAACGCCATAAAAGACCTAAAACTTAACAAAAGACCAGGCCCAGATGGCTACTCGGCTTTATACTATAAAACATTCTCAGAAATACTCTCTCCCATTCTCACTGAAACGTTTAACAAACTTCTAGATGGACATTCTTTTCGGCAAGAAACACTAATGGCAATTGTTTGTATGATCCCAAAACCCCTTTCTGATGATACTTCCTGTGTGAATTATCGGCCTATCTCTCTGTTAAACCTCGATATTAAATTATTAGCAAAAATAATAGCAAAACGCCTTAATAGCATTATAGGAAAATTAATACATAGAGATCAAGTAGGCTTCATGCCAAATAGACAGGCAGGCGATAATATACGCAGGGCAGTGTTATTGGCACATATTGCTAAAAAACGGAAAATCCCTTTATGTTTTCTATCTCTCGATATTAAGAGGGCATTTGACACAGTATCCTGGCAATATATGCAATATTCATTACAAAAATGGGGTTTTGGACCCCACTTTTTAACATGGATCAAAGCATTATATAATAAACCCAAAGCCTATATAAAATATGCTGGATACAAATCTGAAGCCTTTAATATCGAAAGAGGTACCCGACAGGGTTGCCCATTATCTCCCTTATTATTTGCCCTTATACTCGAACCCATGGCCCAATACATCAGAACAAACCAAACTATAACTGGCATTGAAGTAGGAGGTATTACACACAAATTATGTATATTTGCAGACAATATATTACTTTTTCTATCATCACCACAGGTCTCTGGTCCTAACCTAATACCAGCTCTTGATGGATTTGCAGCCCTATCCGGCCCTATGATTAATCCTAAGAAATGCCTAATGCTTAATATTTCACTCACAAACATGGAATTGATCCCGGCTAGGGCTGCACTCCCATTCACATGGGCAGAAAAATCAATCCCATATCTTGGAATTCATTTAACAGCATCTCATTCTGACTTATTCTCAACCAATTATCCTCCTGTATTAAGACAGATCACAAATCTAATAAAACAATGGTCGCAACTTCCTTTATCCTGGATAGGGAAGATTAATGCAATCAAAATGACTATTCTACCCAAATTGCTTTATCTATTCAGAGTCCTCCCTATTCCAATTCCTTCCTATTTTTTGAGAATAGTACAAAAAAGAGCAACTTCGTTTATATGGGGCTCTTCTAAACCACGTATACCTATACACACACTACATCTTCCCAAAAATAAAGGAGGCCTGGGATACCCAAATTTTACTAACTACTACAGAGCAGCACATTTGGCCAGTCTGTCCAAATACCATGCAAAACAGGAAATCCCATTATGGGTATTTATAGAGGCTTCAGAAAATGACCCTCTATTAATATCAAATTTATTATGGCTTGATCCTAAAGACCGCTTTAAAATTCATAATCCCATAACTAAACACTTCTTCTCTCTGGGATAAACTAAAAACCAAATATCAGTTACAATCTCCACACAATCCTCTCCTTTCTTTTATCAGAAATCCGGCCTTTTATCCGGCATGGATCTACCCAAATTCTTTTAAAGCTTGGACAACATCAGGCATTCAGACACTAAATGACTTCATAGCATCTAAATCATTCCTTTCATTCCCATCACTTAGAGAAAAATATGATCTACCAAACTCTGAGATATTTAGATATCTCCAAATCAAAAATTTCTATACACCATTCTACCACCTAAAGGGGGATACACCATTATCCCAATTATCCATTTTTGAATCAATCTGTACAAAAGATCCATTTGCTAAAGGTACAATTTCATCACTTTATAATCAATTATATGGAGTAGCAAATCTTAATAGACCCTCTTACGTTCAGAGGTGGGAGGAGGACCTGGGACGAACTTTAGAAGACACGGACTGGTCTAACATATGGCTCACATCTAAGTCATCTTCACCCAACATCTTAGCACTGGAGACAAATTATAAAGTCCTAACTCGCTGGTACCTTGTACCCGCTAGAGTGGCAAAATATTCACCTAATACCTCAGCTCTTTGTTTTCGAGGATGCCCAGAAATAGGCACATATTTACACATATGGTGGACGTGCCCAGTAATCCAAACCTTCTGGAAGGAAGTCTTCGTGATTGCTTCTAAAATATTTAAAAAAATAATACAACCAGATCCATATTTAACTTTACTTAATCTAAAACCGGAATGGTTAACACTCTCTCAATTCAAACTTATGATCCAACTAATAACGGCTGCAAAACAAACAGTGGCCAAGGCATGGAAATCTCCTACATTGGTACTAGCAGAAACAATTCACAGAATGAATAATACAATGTCCCATGCTAAGATGGTAGCCATCGATCAAAATCAAATTCCAAAATTTGAAAAACTTTGGCATCCTTGGATAAAACAACAGTTCCTGTCAAACTTCAATGACTCTGTCCTGTTGCCATGGTAACAGATTAAATGACTTACAGAGACACCCATTCTAAGGCTTCAAAGAGAACTAAAAAGAATAATAAACTGACGAGCGGGACAACCTTGTGGACCATACCTCTACCTTTCAACCCTTTTTCTTCTTTTTCTTTCCTTTTCTCCACCTTACGATTAAAGCTCATTATCAGAATTTATTTGACCTATATACACTCTACTTGTAAACAATATGTATAGTAGGTATAAATCATTTAAATACCTACAAAAGTAACTAAGGAAATGATATATATCTTTAATTTAGGTTTACGTAAACCCAATGTTTAATATTTGAAATTTCATTATATTTACCTATAGAAACCCTACTGTAAAACAATGAGCTTACTTTATAGATCCTTGTAAACTTACTTTATGTATCTTTATAACATTGTATACTTAATAAACTTCTTTCGACAAGGAAATAAGTGTTTTGAATTTTGAGATAGTAGGAGCCATTGAAGAGTCCGAATGGTGCGCAGGCCACCCCCACCTCCCCAGAAGGGGGGAGCCAGCCCCAAGGGGCTTACAAGGAGCCACACTTATACGCACCTCCCGGGGGGCGAAGGAGTGCACACCTGCAACAAACACCCATTGATAGCCATTAATAAAATAGTAAACTAGTATTTAAGTCATCATTATAAGTATTTCTAGTTATATATTGAGACTGGAAATGTATACGTATTTTAAGATATTAATTGCATCCCATGAAATATAAAAATAATATAAAAAACAAAAGCCAAAAATAAGTGAATGATCCAAATAAATGAGTGTTACTACCAAACACAATATGGTGCACAGAAAGTGCCCAGTGTATGTGTGAGAATGTGTACTGTGGATAAAATTATGAAATCACTGAGAAAGTGCATAATGTGATGAAAAACCTAGTGTAATCAACCAAATGTTGGCAAAACGTGAGACATCTAGGTCGAAACGCGTTAGGGCTTCTGTATCATACAACACCATGTAATGTAATGATGTGTTAATGTATTTTTTACCGTTTTATGGAATATGAACTTATCATTGGATCAGACCTTATATGTATATATTGCATTTAAGCATATGATTTTATTGAACACTTTGTCAATAAACTGTCTCTACAATATTAATTATCCAAGATGTTTGTAATGTTGTACATTGCTGTTTTAAAGCCCCACTGGGGAACCAAAAAATCTTCTTTAGACACTTCCTGATTCCCTTACTGAAGATGCCGACGCCTGCACCTGGGAGCCGAGGGACAGGTCGTGGGCGCCCTGGACAGGTAAGTGTCCTTATTTTAAGTCAGCAGCTGCAGTATTTGTAGCTGCTAACTTTTAATTTTTTTTTTGGAACTCCGCTTTAAATATAGTGCCTGGGGGGTCCCCTTAGTCTGCCTGTAAAGTGGCGCATCTGGAGCAAATACTGTATAGAACATTGACTCGTGGTTGCAATTGCCGACACCTGGCTATTTAAACAAAAAAAAGGCGTTGGGTCCTCCCCCCAGTCCATACCAGATACTTATCTGAGCATGCAACCTGGCAGGTCAGGAAAGGGGGGGTGAGCGAGCGACCCCCTCCTGAGCCATACCAGGCCACATGCCCTTAACATGGGGGGTGCTTTTGAGGCAGGGGGGCTGCAATGTGGGGGCAATCCTTATTAAAGGGGGCTTCTAGATTCTAGATTCCAATAAGCCCCTTGCCCTCAGACCTCCACAACCACATACCAGGGTTGTGGGGATGAGACCCTTGTCATGGGGACAAGGTGCTTTGGGGTGGGGGGGAGCCCCCCTGCTCCAAAGCACCCAACCCCATATGAATGGCATGTGGCCTGGTATGGTTCAGGAAGGGGGGGGGGGCTCGCTTGTCTCGCTTTAAATTTTGGTGGTGAGTTCCTCTTAAAATCCAGGCCTGAAAGGTTGGCCAGACCTGCTGAACACCCTGCAAATTTGGGTGTTCCCTGAATAGGGCGGACAGCCAATGTTCGGCCCTAACTCCTGCTCGGGTCAAACTGTTCACCCAACACTACACCCACACTGTTATAATGGGCTATATTTAAAAAAAAAGAGAAGTCCTTGTCACGGAACGTCCCACACTCTGCTTGAGTGCTTCTGTCATATACCACTTCCTCCCAGTCTGTATACAGATATCAGATATTCCAACCTCTCTGAGCACAAAACAAGGCGACACTTGCTTGTTGCTACCATGAACTGTTTTTATTTAGAATCAAAATTACAAGACTTTATATGCTGTTGGAACCTCCTGTAACAATACAACTGTAACCTAATTAACATGAGCTAATTAACTAATCCTTTATACAGCCTAGGTGATTGAGACATGACCTTTTGCCCAGACTGAGTTAATTATCACAGGACACCTTCTCACAATAGCAGCAGCTCCAATAGGAGTCGTCCCGTCTGCTACATTGTATAGAGGACAATGTGATCAGCTCATTCAATTAACATAACCACAGGTAGTTGGAGTGGATGACACCAGCATCTCCTCACAGGATGTGTCCCAACAGTATAATTCAGTCTTATCATTCTAATATGGCATATAAAGGGTTCCCAGAGTCTGTGTGTTTTGGGGGGACATGGAGCTGAATCCAAAGTAACACCAACCCCAGGGTCCCCAGGCATACAGCTCACAGAGAGCACCATTCCCCCAAATGCTAGGACCCATAATCAAAAGGCAACAGGCTTGCATTCAGTCCTCTCCAACAGCCTCTGTCCCAGATAGGTCTGTCACAGTCCTATAGTGTAAATCCATGGGCAATCACATCATCCAGTGATGTAAAATTATCATCAATCATGATAAACAGTACCCCACTGACCTGTCAGCAGGCAGAGAGGCAGGCTGATGATATTCCCAACTCAGCCATTCAGAGAAAGCTCTGTATTAATTCATAGAATACAAAGCTCCCTGTGAATGGCGGAGCAGGGCTCAGTCCAACTCTGCTTTGATCCGAGAGTGAGACAGGAGGTATGTAACTGAGACTACATACAGTTTATACAGCACACACAGTGGACTTATTTAGTAGTGAAGGTAATAGTTAGGACCATCTTGATTCAAACAAACTATTTAAACTTCACTAAAAGATGGAGATCAGCGTTAATGTTGCCCTTTAAGCATTATTGAAAGACCAGCTCCCTGCTGAACTGCATTTATTTTTTTTTTTGTAATGATACATACCTCCAGGGCTTTTTTTCAGGGGGAACTTGGTGGAACTTAGTTCCACCACCTCTGGCTCAGACCCTTTGGTGCCTGCTCACCACAATCACTTGTAAACACAGAAGTCTGGTTTCTGTGTTTATAAGTGACAGCTCTGCACTCTGTATGTAATGCAATCCTGATATTTAATGCCCCTCCTACTGTTTTCGTGAAATTTGACTGAACACACCCACTATTTGATGTGATTTGGAGGGTGTTTGTAGGGGAGGGGTGGGGCCGTGGTTAAGTTCCAGCACCTATTGTTTGAGAAAAAAAGCCCTGCATACCTCCCATGCCATTTCCTAGCTACCCATGCCATGTCCTAGCTACCCATGCCATTTCCTAGCTACCCAAAAGCTAGCAAATTGAAAGAGGCCAGAAAGGAAAAATAATTGGCTTCCATAGACTTAAATAAAGTTTGGGCATAGTGTTCACCACTAGTTTGCAACTCCTCCCATGAAACTGAGCCATGCTCATCACTAATTAATAATATTAATAAATAATAAGTTGGCTCTGGATTAGGTTAGAAAGGCAATTTTGCTAGTTGATTCACTTTTCATGTTGATTCATGTTGGCCTTTTATTTGCTCAAACTTTCAAGTCAAATGTGGCAAGAGGTTTTTTTTTTTTTTCTGAAAAGTTTTTATTGAGTATAGAAACAGTGTTTACAAAAATAGAACCGAGCACAATGAAATACATATGTGCGGACTCAGCCGCCATCAGATAAAAAAATGTTTTTGTACGTAAAAGCCATACAAGCTACATAAGGTATAATACGGAGTTAATGTTTAGTATTCCATCTTGTGCTAGCAAGCAGACATAGCATGTTAGGATATGGCTGTCATTGAACAACAAAAAAAAAAGCAACGTTAGGTTCTCGTGTTTTCGACTCTTAGGTTTGACGGTAGGTTTGATCCTAGTGGTATCGGAGTCAGAGATGAGAGTCTGAAGGAAAATGGATGGGGATATGTAGTCGGAGTAGGTGAGGGGGAAGTGGTGAACGGCATACCTTTTGTAAAGAGGGTCGTTCGGTGTTATATTGCGTTGTAGAGGGATGTGTGGTGCGTATCCGGAAAAGAGAGAGGAGGGATGAGGGAATGGGGAGTTGAGGGGAGGAGAGGGATATGAAACCTCTTTGGTCCTGCCAGAGCTAGTACGATCCTTTCAGATCATGTTCCTTTTGTATTCATCAGTGATGACGAAGTGTAACCAACACGACCATGTTTTGTTGAACTTGGCCGGTGTATCCTTTGCTTGATGTATTAGGTCTTCCATTGCCATCGTTTTTTGTATACGTTTAAACCAGTCTGCTGTGGATGGTGGGTCAGGGGAGCGCCATTTGAGTGGGACACACATTTTAGCCGCATTGACCATATGCATGGCTAGGGAGCGATAGTAGGCATGTATTGGGGTCGTAGAGTGATGGAGCAAGAATTTGGCCGGTGTGAAATCTAGTGAGTGGGTGGTTATTTGGGTGATAAGTCTATGAATTTCTTTCCAGAAGGGTTGGAGTTTGGGACAAGTCCACCAGATATGTAGGAGCGAGCCTGTCTCTTTTTTGCATCTCCAACATATCTGGGAGAGCGCAGGGTTGATTTAGTGTATTTTAAGGGGTGTTCTATACCATCAGGAGAGTATTTTAAAAGCGTTTTCCTGCACCGGCACGTTTACCGTTCCCTTATGGACGTGCTTGTATATGTTTTCCCACTCTAGGTCTGTGGAGAGTTCCTGTTCCCATTTTTGGTTGGCCCAGTGTAGTTTGGGCGTTTGGTCAGAGAATAGTAGGGTGTAGGTATAAGATATAAGGTGGCTTTGGGGTTCCTCACTTAAACATAAGGCTTTGAATGTGTGTGGTGCGTCTAGACCAATTAGGTCGGGGTTTAGGTTTGTGGAAGAAGTGTCATAATTGAACATATGTCCAGAAGGGGAAGGAATCTATCTTCATTTTAGAAGCCAGTTTCGATTGGGAGAGAAGGCGACCCTCTTCAAAGAAATGTTCTTCTCAGACATTTGGATGAGGCCAGTCATCTGCTATAAAGGAGGAATGTGTTCCAGGCATGAAGTCTGGGTTTAGTCTGAGTGGCGTCATTGGACCGTTAAGAGGAGAGATTTTGTGTTTGCTGCAGGTGTCTCGGAAGGAGATTAGTGTTGTGTTAATAAGTGGGTGAAGTTTACATTCAGGGGGAGTGTGGTGAGGGGCAACCCATGGGAGGTGAGCCAATGGAAGGGTCGACAAGGAATGTTCTAGCTGAACCCAGTCTTTATAGTTTGAGTGTATGTTCCAATCTATAATCCTAGCAAGGTGGCATGCTTGTTGGTATTTACGTATGTCAGGGAGGCCTATACCCCCTAGAGTTTGGGAGTGGTTAGTCTTATAAATCCTATTCTTGGACGTATTTTGCCCCAGACAAAGTCTTTGCAAGCTTTTCAATAGCTGGAGAAGAAGACAGGTGGGAGCTTAATTGGGATTGTTTGTAAAATGTATAGGATCCTGGGTAGGATATTCATTTTAATGATCGAGGCTCTGCCGAACCAGGAAAAAAGCCCAGAGGACCATTTCCTTAAATCTCCTATTATATTTTGTAGCATTGGAGCGTGATTCAGGGAGTATAGGTCAGGTAGGGAGGCTGGGAGTTGGATGCCCAGATAGGTAATTGCGTGGCTGTTCCATGTAAACAGGAAATTAGTTTGGCATTGTTTACAGGTTTCAGGGGGTAGTGTAATGTTCTGGGCCGTGGATTTAGAATAATTGATTTGAAGGTTAGTCAGGGTCTTGAAGGTGCTAAAATCTTTAAGTTGGTTTGGGATTGTCTTGAAAAGTTCCGTGAGAAAGAGGAGAATGTCGCCCACAAAGCCTGCCAGTTTCTAGGTGCAATGTTTAATGTCTAAGCCGTGGCAAGAGGTTTTAAAAGGTCTTAAAATGCCCTATTCTTAAAGCGGCATTGAGTTCATATTTGGAAAAAAGAAAACACTGACAGGCAGGGTTAGTACAATAGATGAGACCCTAGTGGTCTTGGTCTTTTCTGTCATTATTGCCTCCCCCTGCCTGTCAGCAGTAATGTAATTTGAGCTGTGCATGCTCAGACCACATTTACTGTACCTGCTCAGTGATGTGACTCCTGTGTACATGCGTGGAAGTGACATCATCGTGGCCGAAGGACCAAGGAAGACCAAGTGAAGATGGAATCACCGGGGACCAGTAGTAGTGGGGACAATGCAGCGCTGGAGGGTTCCATCTGACTGGTAAGTCTTTGATAGCATTCTAGTATGAGTTGTATAGTAGCACATTATGGTCTAAACCTGCAAGGAGATCATTTTTAATAATGTTTTGGTGGAGTTTAATGCCATTTCAATATCAGTTCATGAAATATACCCTTGAAGTATTAAATAAAGGGGGCTGTTCCAAAAGTGATGCAAAAGTGAGCCATTTTTATTAACTTACATACAGTAGTTCGTTCAAATTTTCATATGTTAGTAGAGTAACTCTTCCTCTATACAAAGGTACTATTCAACCTAGTCTCCATCTCAAGCGATGCATTTTGATTGCCATCATTAAACCCAACTCTTGAATCCTCAGCTGCTGAGGTACCCACTTTGCACACACTTTCTGATATCCTAAGTCTTACACCATTTTCTGTATGTCATTGCCACCACAGTCCAGTAGTGTAGCAAGTTCACATATTGTGACTTGTCGGCAGGTCTCCGCAAATCAATTTGTCCACTCTACAATTTGTGTCAGTGGCCACACTTGATGGTCTCTCACAGTATGGTTTGTCTTCAGTGCTGCTTTCCACATTGGTCACGTCAATGGTGTCATTCCGTGAACATTCTGTAGCCTTCTGTGAATGTCAGACAGCCTGCACCCCTTCTTTGTCAAGAACTCAATGATGGCACACTGCTTAAACTTGGAATCCATTATTTACCGGCAATGAAAAAGAAGAAGACTTACTATAGTGGATGGGTTACTTTACCAACATGTGAAATCAGATGTAAGTTCATACAAAAAGTCATGCCTACTTTTGTATTACTTTCAGTACAGCTCTTGTACAGTACATATACACATTTTAAAATATTTAAAACAATATATCAAAAAACCTACTTAAAATATATTGCATATATTGGAACAAACAGGAATATTTATAGGAGATCTAATAGATCATCGGGTCCTCCATTAAATTCTTAGACCTGTAATTGTATTTTCTGTGTGTTTCTCCAGAAAATATCAAGAGTGTTTTCTGTACTCTAATTCATCATTGAGGTTAAAAGTCTCCAATCACAGGCAAACGTCATCTTCAATAGTTCTCACTATTTATAAATAGTTAGTTTGGATCCACAAATATCTCCAGTCACAGGACAATTTAAGAAGAACCTCGGGCAATTTAGTTTTTTCCAATGCAGTGGGGCTGTGCCCGAACTGTATGGGTTAACTGCTCATTTTTGTCTAGGCGTGAGGAGAGCGGAGATATACTTGCCTAATCCACTGCTCCCCTGAGTGAAAGACCCGTCCCTGCCGCTCCTGCCCCTCTGCACACTAGCAGTCTTGTGCATGGACTGTTCCTGGCGTCATCACGCCATAGACCGGCTCTGGACATGAGGACAAGAACCGTCCATCGCTGGATGTGGGGGAGTACTGTTTTCCGGAGGATCGAAGGATTGGGTAAGTATAGCATTTCCTTACATCCTTTGTCAAAACAAGCAGTTAACCCATGCAGTGTGGGCACAGCCTCAATGCATGGGAAAATAAACATTTTGCCTGGAATTCTCCTCATGTAATGATTCTTATAGTGATTTTCACCTCCAATGTTCCTTATAGAATGTTTTTTAAGAAGGCCAGTAAATGTATTTGTTTTTTTTTCTAGAGGACCTCAGGAGGTTCCGTTGTCAGCTGTCTGCATATGATGACCCATCACTGAGGATGATATATGAGTATTACAAAGATGATCTGACCTACATTCTGGAGCACTTGAACCCCCGTGCCCTCATGGTAGAACTAAAAGCTCAAAACGTCTCAAATGCTGAAGTAAGAAAAAGATTTCTTTACTTATACATATTTTGCTGTATATAATTAAGGGAAACTCTGCATGAAACAAAAGAAGGGGGGAGAAGAGGTAACAAACCTCGGGACTTTTAAGGTGTTGGGTAAGGAGACTAAAAAGCTCACTTGTACAATATATAAAAAATACATTTTATTACAAAGATAAAAAACATGAGAACAATGTTTCATCCATATCAAAAATCAATTGTTCTATAAAAAGGCATAATTAACAGACACTACCACTCAACATGTTTTGCTCAGCAGAGCTTCCTCGGGAGATTCCAGTGTGGCGTTTTATATGCTATAGACCACAAAAAGACTGGAATGAATACTCATGTTGATTTTTGTTAATACAAAAACATGTTGATCAAAGAGATTGGCATATATTAGATATGCAGATATTGAAAAATAGTAAACTTAATGTCTTTATAGAGCATTAATCATGTTATAGATATAGGGGAGAGACATGGACCTTACCCGAGCTGCTCAAAGTCAATATATACGAGATGAGCTCAAAGAATAATATTCAGATTCAAAAGCTGTTGCTCCCAAGGCAAACCTGGAAAAGATGTATATTAATGAAGCACCATAGGGCAAAACTGCTGATTACCTAATCATTTAAAATAGATTAAATTATCTTTAATCATTCCAAGTTTATAGCTTACTAAATCAACTTCAATTGATTGCTGTTAAAACCATCCAGTGTGTATTTTATATATTCCCATTTGTTTTTTGTCCCGATCCTGATGTTTGTATGGACACCCCGGGCACTCATCGGTCAGCTTGCTAATCAATAATCCGACCAATTTCAGCCCTATGGGAGTGAGTCCCGGTATTGCCCATTTGACCTGAGCTTGTTTTGCTTTTACCAGCTATTTTTCCTCTGTATGATAGTTTTGGGTTTCGCAAAGGGATTTGCTATCACTCTTATCTTATTTACATTGGCTGTGTCCCATTCATTTCATCCATTATGGGCATTAGACTTTCAAAAATGGTGGCCGTGTCTGACGTGATCCACCGTCATAATATATGTGCCTTCCCAAGCTTTGGCGCATGCGCATCCCTACACTACGTCCGCGACCCAGCAGTGACATCAGACGCCGCCGAATCAGAAGGAGACTATGAATTGCGGCATCTCGTTGCTACAATCTGCCAGAGACATCTAGAGAGAAGGAGAGGGAACATCTCTCCCATCTCTGCCTTACTGCCTTGTCCTCCCTATGCTGGTAAGTCAATTTTTACTAACGTGGGTATTGGTCTTCCTGTTCACAATGACCAGATATTGCCTCCACTTTGAAACTGATGGGATCTCCCCTATGGTGCTTCATTAGTATAGCGCTGGGATTTTTGCCATCTAATGATAGGCAATATGTAATGCTATTAGATTAGTGGTTGGCTCCCTCTAGTGGTCAGCTCATCTCTGTGAAATAAGACTGTTGTTTCTCACATAAGGGCATGGGACAAAACATAAACAGGAAGTGGCTTCAAAGTTGATCTGCAAAAGACTTGTTTACCCACAGTGCCCCACTTACCTACCCACAGGGCCAAGTTACAGAATTGCCTGGTGGGTAGGGCTATATAAAGGACATGCTTGGCACGTGGCGCTCTCTCTTCTCCCTGGGACGTGAGACCTGCCTGCAGGAACCTGTGTGGGAGTGTTCAGAAGAGCGCGGCCTGCTTGGCGCGGAACGGAGTTGATGCCACTGGAGAGGTTTTGAAAACAGTGTGCTGGAGCCGCGTGTGATCGGGTCTGAGGTTCCAGGGAGCCTGAAGCAGCCTAATGACAGCCATTGTTCACCTGATGGAGTGGTGTGGTGTGCCGGAGCCCACCTGGAAGTGGGACTGAGATCACAGAAACGTAGCAGTACAGCTGTCCAGGCCTGGTGTGGTGAGAGGGCTGTTGCCCAAGATTTATATAAAGCACTTAACACGGTATAGACTAGTTGCTGAGACCTGCAGTTCTATGTAATGGTCTCATTTAAATAGACCGTGTTTAACCAGGCCTCAAAGCCTGTACTCCACTAGACATTGACTGATGGTCTGGTCGCATTTTCACAAGAAGAAGGTTACAAGTGTGTTACATAATTTACTGTTATCTACTACTTTATATTACTGCTCACTCACTGGAATACAAATACTGCAGTGTAATATGGCTAGCTGAAGAAAGAAGACAAGAGACTATACTATTCATTATAAGGTCTTCTAACTCTGTTACATACTCTAAGAACTGCATTGCACCACATGGGGAGCTTTTGGGCACCTATACTGTATTGTATTGTTTTTCCTAGCACTAGATAGTGTGCTGCAAGTCTGGTGTGTGTTTGCGTGGGTTGCACTGGAAGTGGGAAGGTGCCCAGTGTCAAGGTCTTACCATGCTGAGCATCAGTTCCACTTGGAGACGCGCCCGCATGCATCATTCAGGTGATAGTTATTTACATGCACCTAGTGTATTATTGTTCTGAATCTGTGCACCAGAATTGTTATTGTAATTACTGTCTTAGACCAGCCTTCAGTAAACTCAGTCTGGTTAAAGTATAATTGGCGTGAGGCTTTGGTTATTCTCATAGCAGGTGGAGCAACGGATACTCAGGTAACGATAGAGGTACAGTATATGTATATTGCTATTGTTGAGTTGTTCCTCGTTATTAGGTTTCACACCAACACTGTTACACAGCTGTGTCAAGTGGGTTGAGCCAGTTCATTGGGGGTGGAAAAGCAGAGTGCAGGCCCAATCAATTACCAGCAGCTCCTTAGGGGTAAGTGCTACATTAGTATACATCTTTTCCAGGTTTGCCTTGGGAGCAACAGCTTTTGAATCTGTCTATTATGCTTTGAGCTCATCTCATGGTATTTATACAGATTGCATTCCTGCTGGATATTCAACTCCGTTGGATTAGTATTTTTGCTGGACAACCACTTTGACCAGCAAGACTAACAAATTTTAAATTGATTCAACTTTTTTTAACCTACTAAGGTAAACCATTACCAATGATCTATCCCTTAATTGTTGCTAGATGGTCTCCGCATTATAATTTCACAAAGGGACACCATTATATATATCCCCCTTTTCCTGCTTTTTTTCAGGAAAATTGTTAGTTCTGTGTCCTTTTGCAAACAGTGATTGGGAATTTTACCAATGGGACGTCTTCTACACACATGGAACTTGTATTTCTCTATCTGAATTTCAAGCTATATATTGACTTTGAGCAGCTCCACGTAAGGTCCATGTCTCTCCCCGAATATCTATAACATGATTAATGCTCTATAAAGACATTAAGTTTACTATTTTTCAATATCTGCATATCTAATATATGCCAATCTCTTTGATCAACATGTTTTTATATTAACAAAAATCAACATGAGTATTCATTCCAGTCTTTTTGTTGTCTATAGCATATAAAACGCCACACTGGAATCTCCTGAGGAAGCTCTGCTGAGCGAAACATATTGAGCGGTAGTGTCTGTTAATTATGCCTTTGTATAGAACAATTGATTTTTTATATGGATGAAACATTGTTCTCAAGTTTTTTATCTTTGTAATAAAATGTATTTTTTATATATTGTACAAGTGAGCTTTTTAGTCTCCTTACCCAACACCATAAAAGTCCCGAGGTTTGTTACCTCTTCTCCCCCCTTCTTTTAAATTTCTAGTACATTGGGATATGGTGTCTGTCTTTTTTTATTTTTCTGTCTTATCTTGCAAAAATCTGCATGAAACAAGTTTCAGCTGACCCCCCTTTTTTTATTGAATTATTTTTCTTCTACTTTTTCAATTAAAGAGAAGTATGGGGTTAGTTTTTTTCTGCATTATATTTACCTAGGTGGGTACAGCCTTAGTCTGACACTGCATCTGTCCCCCCCCGCCTCTAAACACTAAGAACTGAGCGATCAAACCCCACTGAATGCTCGATTCTCAGAGCTCCCTGAGCAGAGAGCTGGTGACTGTAGGTCACCAGCTCTTCCCCCCTGGAGCTCCCCCACTGAAGTGGCAGGCTATGGAGGGGGCAGGAGAAGCCGGCTCAGGATTATTAAATACTTACCTTGGAATGAAGCTCCCGCAGTGATGCCCGGTCACCGCTGAGGGGGCTGACATGTTTCTCCGGCATTTCTTCCAGGTTCGCGAGCTCCGGCGCTGTGAGTGGCCGGAGCCACAATGACATCACTCCCATGCATGGGCGCAGGAGCCCTCCTTTCCAGCAAGGAGCTCTGAAGTTCACACATGATATGGAGATATGCATTGCTGCACTCTTTAGGAGATATTCATTTTGGTGATTTTTACCTACAGGCAAGCGGGTACTTTAATACAAGTTTTTCTTTTCTGACTGAAGGGTCCAGTGTAATCAGGAATGTTTATGACATTGTAGACAGAAAAATACATTTATAAATTAAATCATATACTACCGAAAAAGTAACAATAATAAAATATATTTTCCAGAATTACTTGTCAATGGAAAAAGATCATGCTGCTTTCTCCCAACAATTGTTACAAGATATTCAGGAACAGGGAAGAGAAGCTGTAAATGGCCTCTGGGAATGTCTCTATGCACTAAAGGAAGATCACCCCCTTCCTAATTTACTGGCAGTACTCGGAGAAATCTGTCAGACAGGTAACTTGTTGCTTCCCATCAAAACTTTGATAAAGTGTAGGCTGACACCAAATATTCCAAGAGTATTTTCTTTTTTTTTCTTTTTTCTTTTTTTTCTAGAAGGCAAAACGTTTATTGATGACTTGCACGAGAGTACAGTAAACAATGCTGTATTTATTGGTGTATAACACTCACTTTTTTACCATGAAAATCAGGTGCAAATAGTGTGTGCATGTTATACGCCAATACTTCAATTTTAGCTGCCTCGGAGGGGACAAGAAGGGGGGCCGGACGAGCGCTGTCAGATTACATACAGCGAGAATCTCCTGTTTACTTGGCAGCCTCTGTAATAGGAAGCCCTGTCTCCTGGGCCACCATTGGACCACTGTTCTGTCTATCATAGGAGATTCTCTTTGTATGTAATCTGTCGGCGCTCGTCCCGCCCCCTCCCTGTCCCCTCTAGGCTGCAGGTGGACGTCAGTCAGGCTGCACTGATGGCAATGGTGAGGCTGCTGCATTGAAGGCAATCGTGAGGCTGCATTGATGTGGACTGATGAGGCTGCAGATGGGCACTGACCCTTATTTTGCTCCAAAGTTCCTTATTAAAAATTTTTGTTTTTTTCCTGAAACTTCCCTCTTAAAATGAATGTGCGTGTTATACGCCTGTGCGTGTTATACGCCTGTGCGTGTTATACGCCGATAAATACGGTATATATGAATATATACAAATATTTTCTGGCGCTAAAGAGTGTTTCATGTAAGAAAGTAGTTAAATGTTTATCAGCATCTGAATTAGGGAACAATCCCATAAGCATTATTTAGAGTCAAGGGATACAGGAGACCCTATGAGGTCCTGCAGAAACAGCATTACCTGTGCCAAAAAATTGGTGAGTCGTGGACACTGCCAGATATATATGATATTGAGGACATTGGGGGTTGTGGTCAGGTCTGAAATCTGCTAAAGGGAAGAAATGGCACCAGGATGCAGCATGGGAAGAAGGCAAGCTAGAAGAGACAGTGTGATGCTGTGGGCATTGTTCTGCTGGGAAACCTTGGGTCCTTCCATTCATGTGGACGTAAGGAGGTTTAACTGTGGCCTTGGCCAGAGAAGAATAGATGATAGATATACCCCTCCTTTGATCCTTGATGTTGGAGCATCCTGTCTCATAAGCAGTCAGTGTAGGGGGATTAGGTTTATTATGCCATATGGATTGTAGAAAGTGTGAGATTTGGGCTAGTCTATACCTCTCTGAGTTTGGCATTTCTAAATTACTGACACAGTATCCAATGGAGAGAGAGACCCCATGGAATTAAGAAAGTGTCCTATCCTATAGAAGCCCTTGACGAGCCACCATTTGAAGGCTAGGATGCTTTGGCCTGGGGGAAAATCTGGGTTGTGGAATAGGTGAGCAAGCGGTCGGTAGGTAGAGGTCAATGCAGAATACTTCTGTAGCCTATTCTAGAGTGCCAGTGGAGATATATTTTTAATGTGTAGTAGTGGTGTATGTGAAAGGTCAGTTTCAGTTGTACGCTATTCATGCCCGTTATTATATTTCTTACAATAGGTGAGCGTCTAGTAAAGCAGATTCTGCTGGATAACTTTGGACACTCCCTGAATGCAGAGCTGACAGGTAAATAAAACATGTAGGATATCTGATGGAAAATACTGGCTTAGTGGTTAGCACTCCTGCCTTACAGCACTAGGTTCCTCACTTCAAACGCCAAGCAGGGCACAAAATGTATTCTGTTTGCATCTTTTTTTATTAAGTTTAAACAATTCTATTTTCATCTTGTGCTTGTGTGATCTTTTTTCCCACTCTCCAAAGACATGCTTTGAGGCTAATTGGGTCCCATCTAAATTAGCCCTAGGGCATTATCTGTGCCAATCACTTGCTCAGAATAGTAAGCACACTGTATTGAATGAAAGTCAATCATGACAGCTAAGACTATTGCTTATAAACAGTGATCATCACTGTTAAGAATAATTAAGAAATATTAGTGTAAAAAAAAAAAAAAAACCCTGATTACCCTTCTTTAAAGTAGTACAGTGGCACTATGGTGACACTGAACTACTCCGATGACAGGTTGTGAAAAAATAAATAAATAAATGGTGTTTTTAAAAATTGAATAAAAAATTATGTATTTATTTAGTTATTAACTTACATACTGTCACCAGTCAGTATCTGTGATCACGCACTGGTGACAGTGTGTAACCATTTTCTTAATTTCCCAAAAAGGTATGACAAAAAAAATTACAACTTCAAAAAACCCACCATGCCCCTTACTAAATACCTTGGACTACTTTCCAAAAATGGGTAATATGGGGAGGGGTGTATTTGTACTGTCCTGACATTTTAAGACCTCAAGAAATTATATGGCTGTCAGTACATTTTTTCATTTAATTTCCAAATACGTATAAATACCATAGATTGCAGACTCTATAACTTTCACACAGACTAAGTAATATACACTGATTTGTTTTTTGTTTTTTTACCAAAGAAATGTAGCCAACTACATTTTGGCCAAAATTTATGAAGAAAGATTATTTGTGTGCAAAGTTTTATGACAGAAACAAAGAAAAACATGATTTTTTTTCAAAAAAACCCAGTGGTGATTAAATATCCCCAAATGAAAAATACTATATATATATATATATATATATATATATATATATATATATATATATATATATATATATATATATATATATATAATGTGAAAAATACTATATAATATACAGTACATTTGCATACAGTGTTGAATGCCTGAGTAATTGCCAGTGAAAGTAGCGCAGCGCTGAATATTAGAAAATGCCCGGGTCATGAAGGGGAGGGGTTAAAAACCTCCGGTGGTCCAGTGGTTATATTTTGGATCCCAGATCCAAAATATATATTGTTGAGACCAAAGTGAAGTTACCACCTTCACTGCCTGTGCAACAAGATGGAAGACTCAGGCAGGTAAAAAGGTAGAAACCAAGGGACCTGTCATGGCCCATGCTATCACAAAGGATGTTGTTCACCCCTTGTTATGGCAATAAAGTTAATCCAAAAAAAAAAAAAAAATGTAAAACTTTTTTTTGTATAAAATAAATAACATCAATAAAAATAAAAAAAAATGAAGGCATCCCCACTACCCCGTATACGAACACATACATTACTTCTACATGCAGTGGCGGCTGGTGTTTTTTTTTTTTTTTTTTTGGGGGGGGGCAAACAATCCACCCACCCCCCAGTCACGGACAGCGGCCCCCAATCCCCCCATGGTCAGTCAGCCAGCTAGCCTGGTCAAGGGGGTCATGGGCGACAACCCCCTCCCCTGGTTGGTGAGTCAGTCGGGGCTCCGCACTTACCCCATCTTGCAGGCAGCGTGGCGGGTGGCTTCTCTCCGGGCTGCGTGCTGCTTGTTTGCTGCTCAGTTTCCCTGCGTACGTCTTCTTCCCTCTCCTCTGTGCGCTGTGCATCTCCTGCCAGCCAATCCGATCGAATCTCCTTTAGGCCAATTGGGTGATGGGTCTCATGACCCGCTTCTTAAATGGCCGGTAGGAGATTCAGTGTTACAGTAGCGAATATTCATTCGCTATCGTCACACAACTGGGTGGGCTCAGAGCGTAGTGCTCTGTGCCTCAAGACCCCCTTTTTTGAAGCCTATTAGAGTCTCTGACTTTAATCACGTGCTTCAAACCCCCCCATTGTAATCCTTGCATCCGGCGCCCCTGCATGTAGATCAGGGGCCGGATGCATGGATAGGAGGGGCGGCGCCTATGCGCCCCTAGTGGATGGGCCGTCACAGTCCACATGCATATGTAAATTGTGATCACACGACACATGTGAAGTATTGTCGTGAATGTCAGAGTGAGAGCAATAATTCTAGCACCAGACCTCCTCTGTAACCCTAAACTGGTAAACTGTAAAGGTGTTTAAAGCGTCGCCTTTGGAAAATCTTAAGCACCGTAGTTTGCCGCAATTCCACCGGCAGACACAATTTTAAAGCATGACATGTTAGGTATCTATATTTACTCAGCCTAACATCATCTTTCACATTATACAAAAACATTGGGCTAAAAATTGTGTTTTGTTTTTCTTAACTCATTAAAGTGTATTTTTTCCTTAAAAAATTGCATTTGAAGAACTGCTACGCAAATACCACGTGGCATAAAAATTGCAACACCCATCATTTTATTTTATAGGGCCTCTGCTAATATAAAAAGTAGATTTTTACAGGTAGGAGCAAAATGTCAGAATTGGCCTGGATACGCATCGGCTAATGAGACTAAAAACAAAGTATCAAACCAAGGCGCACTGCACAGACCGGACTTGTGGTACACAGAAACGTGTTGCCAGTCACTCTTCCCAATGTTTCATTGTCAGTCCTGTTTGCTAGGAGCTCCTGCGTCCAGCCTGTGTGCTGTGCAGCTCTCCCTGTAAATTCAGAGCGTAGTTAGGCTGTGTACTAGGAGTCTGGTCTTTGCAGTGCACCTTGGTTTGCGACAAGATGTTCCTGACATCCACATTGATTTATGAGTTTTTACTTTGTTTTTAGTCTTATTAAAGTATGCTTATACTGATGCTTCTTTGTGCCATGTTTTCTTCCTTTTTTGCCTGACTGAGTCTGCCTGGATCTTCCACACCCAGATAGTAAGCAATTGAGCTGCGCGATTGAAAATGACTTGCAAAGCTATTGCTAGACTTGCCAGGCTTCACAAGTTTATTGCACAATTGCAGCAAGTCCACATTGCATGACTCCAGATCAACTTTCTTTGCAAACATTCTACAAGTTTGCTGCAAGTTCTGGTTCAGTTATGTCGTGCAATAGTTATCCCACCACAGGGGTCTCTGTGACTTGCAGAGCTCTTGCTGTAGACTCGCCAAAGCAACTTTGCTCTTGCTAGAGACTTGCCATGCAAATTTGCTACAAATTGGGAAAAGTGTCAATTAGAACTTGTGCTTCAAGTGCTCTGCAAGTATACAACTTACCAATGAAAATGAGCAGCAAGTTAACAAGACAACAAATTTGTGGAAAGTTATACTTGCTATCTGGGACAGTTGCAAGAAGCTGCAAGAAACATTAGCCCCTAGAGCCCAAGACACCTTGAATTTGATTATACACATTTGTCTCAGAAACCAAGATAAGGTCTTACAATTTTGCAGATGCAGATCCTGGGTCTGTTATCTTGTTTGAATCAAACTCTTATGCCGCGTACACACGGCCGGTTTTCCCATTGGACTAAACTCTGACGGTCTATCCGACAGAGTTCCGATGGAATTCCGCTGAAACAGTCTTGCATGCACACGATCACTCCAAAGTCCGACCGTCCAGAACGAGGTGAGGTACAGCAGGTATGACGGGACTAGAAAAAGGAAGTTCAATAGCCAGTAGCCAATAGCTTCCCTCTCTTACTTGCTTCAGAGCATGCGTCGTTTTAGGTCCGTCGGAACAGCATACAGACGAGTGGTTTTTCCGATATTTCTATTTCTAGGTCCATCAGAATTTTTGAAAAAAAAGGTCCGATGAGGCATACAGACGAGCGCAATATACGATGAAACGACTCCGTCTGACTTTTTTTGTCGGAAATTCCGCTCGTGTGTACGCGGCATCAGAAACGTAGAAAAATGACGGCAGAAAAAGACCAGAGTCCATCGAGTCTTCCCTTTTTTAAATTTTTTTCCCAAGCATGTTTGAAGCCATTTACTGTTTACTGCCTCGCTACCTCTGCTGGAACTTTATTCCAAGCATCTACTACCTTTTCAGTAAAGTAGTGCTTTCTAAAATTAGTTTTGAACTTTCTTCCAGTTAGTTTGAGGTCATGTTCCCATGTTCTTGTTCTTCTTTAGTTTCATATTGAAAAAACTGCCCTTCTGAACCTTATTCATCCCCTTGATGTATTTAAAGGTTTCAGCCATGTCTCCCCTTCTTTCCTCCAGACTGTACATATTAAGTTCCTGAACTCACTCATGATATGTTTTATCCCCCAAACCTTTCACCATTTTTTTTCACCTCTTCCCCCTGATGTGCATGGGATCTAGTGTTGTATGATCCAGCATGGGTTCACACTGCTGGAGTGTGAGAAACTGCATGTAATTCACACAGGAATCGCAGAATATTCCTGTGCAAAATACATACAGTGTCTCTGGGGTGTGAATTGAGCCATGGATCTGTATTGCTGAAATCGCGTTGCATTGGCACCAAGCTGATGCAGGACCCTTTTTTGTCTGCACCAGAATCAGATCACATGGGTGTTTACACCCATGCGATCCGATTATGCAAATCGCACTGCGTTTTGCAAACCGATTGCGGGGTGTCGCATGGATGGGATGCGATTTAGATGTGGTGCCAAATCTGCAGCAAATTTACTGTGAATTTGCAACGTATCTAGTGTGAACCCAGGCTTAAAGTGGCTCAATAGGCTCAAGGTTTTTTACCTTCTATGCATGAAGGAAAAAAAAACCTGTGTGCAAAAGCCCCCTCAGCCCCCTAATACTTACCTGAGCCCCCTCTCCATTGGCTCCTGCTGCTGTCAATTACAGCCACTGAGCCAATCAGTGACACCAATACAGTGATCAGTGCTAAAAAAATATGCACTGTCACTGTACTAATGACACTGGCAGGGAAGGGGTTAACACCTGGGATGATCAAAGAGGTAAATGTGTTCCTAGGGACTGGGAGTGCTTTCTAACTGTGGGACGGGGGTGCTTTAACTGTTGGAAGACAGAGATCCATGCTCATGCTTAGCAGAAACACAGGATCTCTGTCTTCCCTACTAACAGAACGGCAATCTGCCTTGTTTACATAAGTAGATCACCGTTCTGTCTCTGTCAGGAATGATCGGCAAGTCCCAGTGGACATTGTGTCTGCCAGACTCGCTGATTGGCTCCCGCTGTGTCCAACCTGTACGTGATTCTGTGCAGAGGAGCTGCCGTCCCGCAGTAAATGTACGTGGCATGGTTGGCAAGAGGTTAATGCCAAAAATCACATTATGCTTTTGTTTTAACTTGCCTCATAAACCTATTTCCATTATGTTTACAGATATTCAAAAAAATCACAAACAACATCTGATGGAGAGGACTGAGATTCTTGTGGAGCATAGACCCCCAGGAACTACCTTGGAGCCACAAAGATTCCTCATCAATGAGCGTTATGTGAACCTGAATGTAGTCTTCACTGATCAATTCAAGCAGTGTCCCCAGAATGAGCTAATACAGGCTGGGGTAAAACATGAGGAATGCTCAGAAGAAACATAAACTAGACTGGAACACATATTCCTCAACAGGCTGTTCCGATGGAACCACCAGTCACAATGTGTACCACATGCAATAATGGTGATCGGAGTGCCAGGAATAGGGAAGACCACACTGATGCAGAAGTTTGTCTATGACTGGGTGACTGGAAAACACTACCAGAGATTTGCTTTTGTCTTCTTCTTCAGATTCAGGGACCTTAATAGACTGGGAGAGGTCAGCTTGGAAGAGATGATTCTTCAACAATATCCGCATCTAGAGAGTCAGATTGGAAATATTTTACAAGATCCAGAGATACTTTTGTTTATATTTGATGGCTTAGATGAAAGTATTCACCTAATGGATTTCAGATCAAGTAAACTGTCCAATCCAAAACAGAGAACACATTTTGGTGAGATTGTAGTCAGTTTGGTGAGGCAACGTCTACTTAAGGGTTGTTCTCTACTTATAACCAGCCGTCCAACCAGACTGGCATCAGTTGATACCAGTGTTTTCCAAAGAATAGCTGAGGTCATGGGACTTCTTCATGGAGACAGACTGATCTACTTTAAACATTTCTTTGGAAATGAGGAATTGGCAGAAAAGGCTTTTCATTATGTGCAGGAGAATGACACACTGTACACTTTCTGTTATATCCCATCATACTGCTGGATCATCTGTACAGTGTTATCAATGTGCTTCAGAGCCCAACCAACAATTACTGATCAGCTGATGACATCATTACCCAAAACAGTGACACAACTCTTTGTGACTTTTGTCTCCAATATTCTAGCCAATCACAACCAAAATAAAAATGATAGTGATGCTGCTCGGAAACTGTTGACATCTATTGGATGGATGGCAGAACATGGAGTCATGAATCACGTGATTGTGTTTGATGAACGTCATCTGGAGTCATTCAATGTGAGGAATGATAAACATCTATTCTCGTGTGTAATTATGGAATCTGGTCAGCCACCAGATGTGGATTATACCTTCTTACATCTCAATCTTCAGGAGTTTTTTGCTGCTTTAGTCCATTTTATTAACTATAATCCTGACAGATTACAGGAAACACTTGATAAGGCTGAATCTTACAATGATGGTCGTGCTGAAATATTTCTCCGTTTTCTATGTGGTCTCTCAGACTCTTCTACCAGATCCCTGTTAAAGTCTCATATGGGAGAATTGTCCACTCAGTCTGCCAAACATGTCATCACCTGGATTCAGAAGAAAATGAAAAAAACAAGATATGACAAGCTAAAAAGCAACAGAAAATGTCTTAACGTGTTCTATTATCTCAATGAGAGCAGGAATAAGGCTCTGGTGTCACAATATATTGGATCAAACATATTTGACTTTTCTGTTGTCCACCTCAGCCCCCTGGACTGCTCTGTGCTGACTTTTATCCTACAGTCCTGCAAAGAGACAGAAGAAGTAAATCTAAGTTCATGTAATATTCAGAGTGAAGGACTGAGGAAATTTATGCCAGCACTACACAGCATCAAGAGTTTGAGGTACATAATAAATATGGTTATTCAAATTGCTGTTTCATATGCTGATCTTGTCAGTAACACACTTTTTGTCCCAGGGTGGCCATGCTTACCCCTTTATTTTATCTTTGGAGGAATCCATGATGCCACCCAGACTGGACTTCAAACATACATACATCAGTCTTTCCCAAACTGTCATGCACAACCAGAATGGAAGTTTTTTGCCAACAGTGGCAGTGTGCAAATCCAAAGTCAGAGTAATAACAATTTTCGTTTTTCAGACCTCAAACTAGTCTGCCTTTGTTCATCTCTATTACACGGGGGTTACAGAATTAGCATAAAAATGAAATAGTAGTGGAGACACTATACCTTTTTTTATTATTATTATTGTAATTATTTTTTTAATAAGGAGAAGAGAAGAAAAATATATTTACATTATAGTAAAAAAAACCTTTCAGAAATTGGTCCCCCCACTCTCTCGTTTCTCACAGGAGATTTGGCATGAGTGTGTGTTTTTGGCCCCTGCTGCTGTCAATCAGTTCAGATCTTCAGATCAGATCAGTGAGGAGGGAGTGGGGAGGGGCAGGACCAAGTTGCACTGTATCTGTTTATAGACGCACACAGCCTAGCTCAAGATCAAGTTCGCATGAATGCCCCCATAGCAAGTGGTTTCCTAGAGGCACTGGCTGAAGAGGAGAAGCCTGGAGCAACAGCTGTTCATGAGGGGGTGAGTGGTGGAACAGGTGATCGTGAGGGGGTGCAGTGGTTGAATAGGTGTACAGGAGGGGGTGCAGAGGTGGAAAAGGAGGGGGTGCAGTGGTGGAACAGGAGGAGTGCAGTGGTGGAAAAGACGTGGGAGCAGTGATGGAACAACTTTTCAGGAAGGGGTGCAGTGGTGGAACAAGAGAAGTACAGAGCTGGAACAGGTGCTCATGAAGGGGTTGCAGCAGTTCAGCAGGCGTTCAGGAGGGGTGCAGTGGTGAAACAGGAGGGGGGTGCAGAAATGGAAAAGGAGGGGGTGCAGTAGTGGAAAAGGAGGGGGTGCAGTGGTGAAGCGGGTGCAGTGGTGGAACAAGAAAAGTACAGAGCTGGAACAGGTGCTCATGAAGGGGTGCAGTGGTTGAGCAGGTGTTCAGGAGGGGTGCAGTGGTAAAACATTAGGGGGTGCAGAAGTAGAAAGGAGGGGGTGCAGTGGTGAAATAGATGTGTGGTGGGGGTACAGCAATAAAACAGGTGTGTGATAGGAGTTCAGTGGTGGAACAGGTGTGCAGGGGATGGAACAGTGAAACAAAAGTGCATTGGGAGTACAGTGGTGGAAAAGGTGTGATGGGGTACAGTGGTGGAACGGGTGTGCGGTGGGAGTACAATGGTGGAAAAGTTGTGATGGGGGTACAGTGGTGGAACAGGTGTGCTGGAACTATGAAGGTGGAACAGGTGTGTGATGGGGGTACAGTGGTGGAAAAGATGTGTGACAGGGGTACAGTAAGGGAGCAGGTGTGCAGGGGGGTACAGTGGTGGAACAGGTGTGCGATGGGGGTACAGTAGTGGAACAGATGTATGATGGGGATACAGTGGTGGAACAAATGTGTGGTGGGAGTACTGTGGTGGAATGCAAATGTATGGGGGCTACAGTGGTGGCAGAGTTGTGCTGGGGTGCAGTGCTGGAAGGGAAGTTTTGGAGTTGGAGTGGTAGAATAGGGGGTTCGGGAAGTGCAGAGGTGAGCAGTGGTAGAAGAGGAGTGCAGATATGAGCCAAGGTCAGAGGGTGCAAAGGTGACACTCATCCAGCTTGGCAATTCTGAAGTATAATTTTGAAACATGGTTGCTGTGAGTAGAATCCTTACTTTTATCCTAGGCATTTTTCAATTGTCCACCTCCTTTTTGGAAAGTTACATTGAATATTCCCTGGATATATTTATACATGAATTGTGTTTTGTTCTCTTGTGAGTTTCTAGGAAAAAGTGAACAAATATTTTAAACTTGCAAAAATCTCAGAATGGGATTGTAGTGCACTTCAGTCCTCCTGCACAGTAAAATTAGTAATTTGGACATGTACTTCCTGTAGCAGCAAAGTCTATTACCACACCCATTGTAAATGAATGCCCCATATCGAATTAAAATACATTCTCAACCTACAGTGGCTTGGTAAATGCATGGCAAAAAAAATGGTGTTTCTGGAAAATTTTTTGAACCGTTCGCAACTATGCATTAGCATGGCTCCCAACTGTCCCTGATTTGGAGGGACTGTCCCTGATTTGGAGCAATGTCCTTCTCTCCCCCTTTCCACCTGATTTGTCCCTCATTTTGGTCTGATCTATATAGTTCTATATAAAATGCACTTTTTATCTTTCAAAAAGTGTTTCCCGGTGCTAAACCTTTCATCCAATTTCTGAATTGCTGCATTTGTACATTTTAAATGACAATATAAAGGAATAGTAGTGGTAAAAAAAAAAGTCCTTGTGGATTTAATTAACCCTTTTTTGGTTAATTCTCCTTTAAGGGGGTGTGGAAGGGGGCGTGTCCTATGCCTACATACATTTGTTAGTAGGTGTCCCTCATTCCCATCTCAAAATGTTGGGAGGCATGCATTAGGTTTTACATTGTCTCCCTGGGGAAAAGTGCTAGGTCTACCAGTCAATCACACTACCTATACTGACACCAGATGCATTGCATTCTAAAAACATGACAAGCAGCTAGCTACTGCTGATTTACATACAATGTATAAACCTCATCTGATTCTGTGTAAACAGTGGACACTGATGAAGCACAGATAAGGTAGCTGCTGTCTCCTGAGCAGTCACTGGCCCCTAGTTTCTCTGTAAACCAGACATGGCCATCAATCTCCTGTCAGGAGCACACATCACATAGCCTAGACAGGTAAATCTTCTTCATCTCTGGACTGCAGGTAACAGGTTAACCACTTGACCTTCAGAAGACTTACCCCCCCCTTCGTGACCAGGCCATTTTTGCATGGTCTTGCGACACTGTACCCAAATAAAATGTATGCCCTTCTTTCCCACAAATGGAGCTTTCTTTTGGTGGCATTTGATCACCTCGGCAGTTTTTATTTTTTGCGCAACAAACAAAAATAATATTCTTTACTTTCTGCTATAAAACATATCCGATAAAAAAAAATTAAAAAATCTAATTTGTTTATACATTTAGGCCAATATGTACTCTGCTACATATTTTTGGTAAAAAAATCCCAGTAAGCCTATATTGTTTGGTTTTCACAAAACTTATAGCATCTACAAACTATGGGATATTTTTATTTATTTATTTTTTATTTGATTTTTTTTTTTACTAGTAATTGCGGCGATCAGTGACTTATAGCAGCACTGCGATATTGTGGTTGACAAATCGGACACTAACTGGCACTTTTGACACTATTTGGGGACCAGTGACACTAGTACAGTGATCAGTGTTAAAAATATACACTGTCACTGTACTAATGACACTGGCAGGGAGGGGTTAAAATCCGGGGCGATCAAAGGGTTAACTGTGTGCCTAGACTGTGCTTTTTCATTGTGTGGGAGGTGCTTTGACTACGGGAAGACATTGATCCATGTTCCTGTTTTGCAGGAACAAAGCATCAATACCTTCCCTACTGACAGAATGGCAAACTGCCTTTTTTACATAGGCAGATTACCATTCTGCCTGTGTACCTTATAATCATCAGGTGCTGGTGGACATGTGATCACACGCATGCCCCAGACCCAGAAGTGTCAGATCATGTACGTGTTCTGACACAGAGTGGTGTACGGTGGGCAGTCCGCAAGTAGTTAACTTTTCAAGTCACTGCAGCAAAGAGCTGCATATAAGCCCACCCACATGGGACAGCCAATCTGAAGAGATCCACAGGCCTTTAAAGCCTCTGCAAATCAGAGGTGAGCAGTAATGTGGCAGGCTATGCTTTCCCTGTAGAGGGCGGGCTTGAGTCATGATGTCAGACTAGGAAGTTTTCAGTTCATGTGGAGGGGCCCGGGCTGTCATCTTCAAGTGAAGGACACTTCAACATGGGGACAAGGTGCTTTGGGGTGGGGGGGCGGAGGGCATGGCCGCTCGTCCCCCCCTCCTAACTTGCCAGGCTGCATGCTCAATAAGGGTCTGGTATGGATTTTATTTTAATTTTGGCGTGGGGTGCCTTGAGGGGATGGCACCCCACGTTGTTTTTTGTTTCATAATTTTTAATTGCCGGCATGTTGATTGCTGATGAGTCATCCGTTGTTAAGGACGTGGTGGCTGGCTTCCCTGCCCTCTCCTTAGCAACCAGCTATTGGGGGGGGAGACTGTTTCTGACAAATACCATGTGATACCGCCAGCAAAACCCTGGTGATATACTGGATATCACATATTTTTTACTCTCTGTTCTGATTGTGAATTGGAATTAAAGGTTACCACATTTTTTTGATGATATGCAGTAAACGTCAGTGAATTGACCCCAATACCTCCACCATAGCAAGTACTATGAAACTTACCTCTGTATAGTTTATCAGTATATTATTATAGGTTATTAGCCCAAGGTATATTCTTCACTAGACTGTTTCTAGTTAGTTATGACCAGACATTTACTACATGCATCCATTAGCAGTGTTTATGACAGTTCTGCTTTGTTTCTAGCTTGAGGCTATTTTCTGTCAATGGTGCCTTAATCTGGCCCGTGGCTTAATAAAGTTGTCACCTTCATTGTCAATGTGTCTAAAGTTCAGCTATGGGGGACATAAGATTTTTAAGCTAACAATTTTGTCACTGACTGCCTTGTGTCCCACACAATGTCCTCACTTTCTGAGCACAGTCCAGGGTTGTCAGACCTCATTATCATCACAGTAATAAAAACAGATCCCTTTTAACTAGGCAATCCCAGACAGTGGTCTAATAATTTGATCTAATAACACTCAGCCATTAAATAGTTGTTTCCCTGTTGTCTGGAAACTAGTAATAAAAAGAGATTATAAGAGGTCATACCCAGTGGAATCTCATTTTACTTCAATGAGCAGTCAGAGGCTTATATGCGTTTCCTGTCCCACCTGACATGACCATGAGATGTCAGGAGATCTCCCCATTAACTCACATTCACTAATCAGCATTACTTACTCTATTGCTGCACATCTTCTGTTTAGTGTCAAGAGATCTTCCCATTACTGCACATCCCCTATTCAATGTCAGTGGAATCTCAATACTACTGCACACCTGCCATTTGGCCATCTTCTATTAAGTGTTGTGGGAGCTCCCCATTATTACACATCTTCTATTCAGTGGTGGGGGATCTTCCTACTACTGCACACCTGCCATTCGGTGTTGGGGAAAGTCTCCACATTACTTCCTTTTGAGGACAGAGCTTTAATCAAGAGAGGTAAATAGCATACCAGACCAAATCATCCTGTACAAACACTAGCAAATGATTCTTACTTCACCTTGTCTACTCTTAGTAATAAAAAACAAATATAAGGAGATGATAGCACAATATAAACAATATCAGTGATATTCTGAGGTAATCATGTGGCGATATCTCCATCTCTACACATGTATGAATATTGGTGTGTCTACTGCATCATAGTTTTTTCTAGACATGTCCGGTTTGATTTGTTTCAAATTGAAATTTGGATGAAATTTTCGTTATTTGGAGATTTAGATGTATGCGAATTTCCGAATACCAATAGTAAACAAATCTGAAATGACAAAACAAAATTTTGTCCAAAATTCTAATCGAATTTGAATCAAATTAAAAAATGTATCTGAATTCAGATACAAATTTTAAATATAAACATATTGCTGACTATTGCTGATTTCCTTCAAATTTAAATTTTGAAAAGAATAAAACAGACTAGAATAGAAAATAATAGAATAGAATAGAAAATAAAAGAATAGAATAGATTTGAATAGAATAGAACAAATATAGCCATCCTCCAAAATTTGAATTTTGAAAAGAATAGACTAGAATAAAACAGAATAGAAAAGAATAGAGTAAAACAGAATGAAATAGAATAGAAAAGAATACATTAAAATAGAATAGAACATAAAATAATATAACAGAATAAAATAGAAAGACCACAACCGCCTTTTAATATTTGAATTTTGAATAAAATAGAACTAGCTATTCTTTACAATGAATTTGGATTGATTTAATATGTTCAAATTGAATACTTCAAATCCATTGTAATATTTTGAATCTAGTCAAAAACAAATAAACAAAACTAAACTAATTTTGTTACGAATGCAACAAAAGAAATTAGTAACTTAACAAATCGATCTGAAACAAAACAAATGTTTTTATTCTGCACGTCTAGTTTTTTCCTATAAAATTCTATTTACTGCAGTTTTACTGAGAAGCATGCTTCTTATATTTGTGGTCATTGGTTAAAAAGATAATTGGTGTTGATGGTTACTCAACTGAGAAGCAGAAATCACTGAATGTTCAAGGAACTCCTAGCAACCTCTGGAGCAAACTCTGCATTCCACGGTACTCTGGCTGAGAAACCCTGATGTGGAGAATAGTTTAATTCATTTCTGGGGGACAAATTAATTTTCTTTTGGTAACATTCTTCTCATTCTACAGTTTGTATAATAATCGCCTGACAGACAGTTCCTCCCCCCACCTGGCATCTGGAATAAGAAATAACCAGACACTGAGGAAACTAAACCTGTCTGATAACAATCTGGAGGGTCCTCATTTCTGTGATCTGATGGCAGCTCTGACAACAAGCCGGATAGAGGAATTACGGTGAGTATAACAGGACTGGCTGAGGCAAAAATATTCTGGGACAGTTTTACATCTAAACCACACCAATAATACATGTGTTAATGTAATCAAAATGCATAGTTAGACTCTATAAATAGTCAATCACTGACAGCTGTCAAATTATTGGATCTTATCACATTCTGTTATTAGCCCCCATCCGGGAGCGATACCATCACATTCCTCCAGCTCTGTGCCAGGAAGCCAAAGACTTGCTCCACAACATGGTGCAAAGAAGGGTGATTAGGGAGATAAAAATAAAATTAGGAGGAAGGCAGTGCTTCCCCTAGGAAAATGGGATTTTTTTATTAGAGACATCAGTATCTGTTGCCAAGGTAAACACGCAATCAATGAGATTTGTTTAAGAAAGTATTAAATTTATTATCACTTAATAGTATAAAAAAATTGCATAATCAACATTATACATAAACCATGGATGATACTGGATACAGGAAATAACAAGATGCTTGGATATGCAGAAGGGACGACATGTTTTGCAGTTTCCTGCTTCTTCAAAGGCACCGCATGCATCTAGAATTTCATCTGGATTACATAAAATACATCATTAGTAACTTCATTTAAGAGTCATAAATAATGATCATTTGGTTGCTTAAATGTGCGTGCTTACCCAATTTAAGACTGCAGATGCTTACAATCTTCTTGTTTATTTGTATTCACTACCAGAGATTTGGAGACCTCTATCTGTTTCTGGAACTAGTCCAATAATACTTTCTCTCATGGGTGATTAGGGAGAGTCATAGCCCTTGGGCTGCTCCCAAGTCCTGGTGCGAAAGAAGGATGGAAGTCTGCGATTCTGTGTGGATTACTACAATCTAAATGCAGACACTAATCCCTCTCCAGCAGGACTTCCATTCTCTGCTTGTACCATCTTGGATGCTATACCCTCCTCGATTAGGCAGAGAAGCTTGAGGACTCTAAATTAGGCCTCAACCATACTCTGGCCTACTCAGCACAAACCATTGCACACACTATCCTCAGGCAGAAGCGAGCTTTTCAAGCCACTCCCAAAGCATTTATAGCCACCACTAGCATGTACCGCTGGCCATGAACCTCCTATTGGTAGCCAGAAAGAACTTAAACTATTGCCCTGAATGCCAGTGACACCCAGTGGCCACAACAGGGAACTGCAGCAACCCTCAACCTAGGTGAGAAAACAAGTGATAAAACTACATATTGGCCTGAGCCGATTACTAGCCAGGAAAGCTAAATTTACGAAACGCCTCTGATGATAGTGTTGCTACAAACAAAAATGATTCTAATAAAGATAAAATAGTTCTATTGTATGAAGAGAATATTGACATTGATTTTTGGTGATAAAACTCCTTTTCTTCTAGTAACATTCTTCTCCTCTTCAACAGTTTGTATAATAATCACCTGACAGAGAGATCCTGTCCCCACCTGGCATCTGGAATAAGAAATAACCAGACACTGAGGATACTGGACCTGACTGATAACTATCTGGAGGGTCCTCATTTCTGTGATCTGATGACAGCACTGATAACAAGCCGGATAGAGGAATTACAGTAAGTATAACAGGACTGATTGAGACATTAAAATTCAGAGTCTATTTTACATCTAACAACAAGTAATATATAAATATGATAATGTAATCAAAATATATCTTTAGATGTAAATAGCCTATTCTGGACTGTTTACTAATTCTTGGATCTTATCACACATTGTTATTGGCCATGAAATAATCTGTATATAAATGTCCTCCTAGGTAGTGGCCAGTACTGGGTGAACATTTAAAACATTTAAACTTTGCAGTTGCAACACCTTGATCTACATGGGGGAGCCACAGACTGCTTTGGGCTAGAAGATTTTATCAGTATCCACTCTGATTGGACTTGGTTAACCCATTCACTTCCCCCCCGCCAGCACTATGGTGCAACAGTAAAAGGATGAAAATAAACCTGTGGCTGCTAAAGCTGCCATAAGTTTGCCTTCTTTTGAGCCTCAGCCATGTTTAGATACTGTATAAGTAAAATTAATATATATATACAACCTTGCCCCTTTTACATTTTGTGCAGGCGAGTAATTGATGGTTCCCAACCTCTGTGCTGCAACTTTGAAATCCCTCTCTTTTGACTCACATTGCTCACCTTCTACAGTAGCTCAGGACCACTAGGGACATTCAGAATGGAGAGCCAGTTGGGGGAGTTATTTTAGTTTAACTCTGGATTGATGGCCTGTAGCTGCCATCAATATTTGCATACAAATATTTGCATCTATTAACCTGGTTCAGACTCATCTTTTTTCATCTAACCTATTCGCAATGGCCTGTATGTTATCCTTGTCCCAGGCCAATCTCTGGATTACAGTCGTTGTACTGGAAATGCTTAAAATATCTAGAAATCTGAAATATACATACTTTTATATTTGCCATACAGAACTGACATTAAACCGTATATGGGGTGTCTCTATTCAGGATAAATTGTAGAAAATAACTTTGTGACAATTGTAGTAATATACTTTTATACAAAATGTTATACATAAAAAAAAATTAAATTTTCTTTTCCATTTCTTTGTTTATTAAAAATATATTCAGGACATTTTTAAAACCAAACTAAATAATGAACGTGGCCTGGTCACTAAAGTTTTGATTACCTCTAAGCATGACAGGATTAAAATTCAATAATTATTTTTTCTAGTACCGTTAAAACAGATTATGTGGTAACACATGAGAGGAATCTTGTCTTACAGTAATGTGACATCAGAGCCCCATTAGCACTTCATGTCACTTGAGATTATGCGCTTCCTTAATGCGGAGCAATGAGTAATAGGGCATGCTGAAGTTACGGTGGGGCTCGTGATTCCCAGGGGTTGGAGATTTAGGAGGAAGGCTTCAGTTTTGGGGTAAGTGGGAACATGCGTGAGATGATGCCCCAGTTATGCAGCTGCTTGATTCCATCTTTATGGGTCAAGATGGGGACCTGTTGGCTTTGGTATGTCACCAGCAGCTTAGTGGGGTATACCCATGTGTAGGTAATTTTATGCTCATTCAGCAGTGTGGTGTCTGGTGCAAAGGCCTTACGTGCCTGTGAGGTGGCTGCCGATATGTCATTGTACAACGATATCTTGGCGAAGGGCTCCGGGAGGGAGTGTTGGGACCTCGCTACTCTCATGATATTTTCTTTTCTCATGATGTGCAAAAAATGGACATGTGCTAGGTTATCTCTAGGGAGAGAGGCTGGCAGGTGCTATATGGCTTGTGGATTCTATGTGCAAGGTCAATGAGCATATCATTTGTTGTTAGAGATGGGTTCAGTTTGCGGAATAGCTGGTGTAAGTAAGATACAATTTCAGAGGAGGGGAGAGATTCAGGAACCCCCTGACTTTAATGTTATTCCTCCTTAGGCGGTTCTCCAAATCTGCAACTTTTAGGTGGAGCATATGTATGAATGCTGCTTGGTCGTCCTGTATGTCTACCATGGCGTTCTGGGCTTTAGTAGCATTACTGAGATGTTGTTCAATATGGTCAGTGTGCTCTTCCAAGCATGTAATTTTGTCATGTAAACGGTTAAGCATTAAGATCCCGCTGGAGATCAGCCTGAAGAGAAAACAACATGGCTTTGAGAGAGTGTTCTGAGGCCGGGTTATGAGTGGTAGGATATGCAACCAGGGTCTGTGTGGATGAAGAGCCTGTTGTGGGACTACAGGTCCCAGCTCCAGAGTGTCTTTTTACAGGTGGCTGTTTAGTAGGATATAGGTTTGGGGAGTCAGCGGTCTGCTTACCTCTCTTCTGGGGAAGAGGCCAACTCATTCAGAAGGTCTGCTGGCTCCTCCATATTGATGGAAGAGGCTTCAGCTAAGGCAGGCTGATCAGGCGGCTGTTCTGGGTCTCCTCGCTCCCGGTCGGAGTCATCTGGATGTACTTGCTGAGGGGGCCACATGTAGAAATCGAGTAGCCAGTGTGATCCCTTAGCCTGGGATCTCTTGCGGGACATAGTCCAGTGGGTGCCCTGGGTGTATCCCTCCATTCTGGAGGGCAATTGGTACTGCTGGAAGGGCTGGAGAAGCTGGACTGTAGTGTGGAGGAGCAGAGTTCATGATTCAAGTGGGCATCTTCTCCTGCGGCCAGGCCAAGCCCCCCAGCAAGTGTTTATGTGTACTGTATGTTGTGCTTTTACTAGGGAAATAAACGATTTTATTCCCTGCATTGGAGAGAAAGAAAATCTGTTACTTCCCTGCTGACAGGACAGGGCTGTGCCTTGTTTACATAGGCAGAGCCTGTCCTGTGTGTGTTCCAGATGATAAGTGGGTACTGGTGGTAATCTATTGGCTGGCACCCGCTGATCGACATTTGCTGTGTAAACATTCAAAAAAGACCCTGCATCTAGGTATGAAGCCTAGCTGGCAAGTAAGAGGCTGTCAAAGTCTGTTGGAGCAGAATATTTAAAATAAAATTCCGGCCTTTTCCAAGGCCAATTTGCAAGCTTTTGGAAAAAAGGGACATAGATAGTTGGGCACTGCCACAGGGAAATCTACCAATGCAAAAAAATTTTTAAAAATTCCATGAGGAACAGGTCTTAAAAAATCGAATCCCTTTTATTGCCACTGATGTAAAAACTACTTTGGAGTAGGGATGAGCCGAACACCCCCCTGTTCGGTTTGCACCAGAACATGCGAACAGGAAAAAAGTTTGTTCGAACACGTGAACACCGTTAAAGTCTATGGGACACGAACATGAATAATCAAAAGTGCTAATTTTAAAGGCTTATAGGCAAGTTATTGTCATAAAAAGTGTTTGGGGACCCGGGTCCTGCCCCAGGGGACATGGATCAATGCAAAAAAAAAAGTTTTAAAAACGGCCGTTTTTTCAGGAGCAGTGATTTTAATAATGCTTAAAGTCAAACAATAAAAGTGTAATATCCCTTTAAATTTCGTAGCTGGGGGGTGTCTATAGTATGCCTGTAAAGGGGTGCATGTTTCCCGTGTTTAGAACAGTCTGACAGCAAAATGACATTTCAAAGGAAAAAACCCATTTAAAACTTCTTGCGGCTATTGCATTGCCGACAATACACATAGAAGTTCATTGATAAAAACGGCGTGGGAATTCCCCACAGGGGAACCCCGAACCAAAATTTAAAAAAATGACGTGGGAGTCCCCCTAAATTCCATACTAGGCCCTTCAGGTCTGGTATGGATATTAAGGGGAACCCGGGCCAAAATTTTTAAAAAAATAGCGTGGGGTCCCCCCAAAAATCCATACCAGACCCTTATCTGAGCACGCAACCTGGCAGGCCGCAGGAAAAGAGGGGGGGACAAGAGTGAGGCCCCCCTCCTGAACCGTACCAGGCCACATGCCCTCAACATTGGGAGGGTGCTTTGGGGTAGCCCCCCAAAACACCTTGTCCCCATGTTGATGAGGACAAGGGCCTCATCCCCACAACCCTGGCTGGTGGTTGTGGGGGTCTGCGGGCGGGGGGCTTATCGGAATATGGAAGCCCCCTTTAACAAGGGGACCCCCAGATTAACGCCCCCCCATGTGAAATGGTAAGGGGGTACTTACCCCTACCATTTCACTAAAAAACTGTCAAAAATGTTAAAAATGACAAGAGACAGATTTTGACAATTCCTTTACTTAAATGCATCTTCTTTCTTCTATCTTCCTTCATCTTCTTCTTCTGGTTCTTCTGGCTCTTCTGGTTCTTCCTCGTCCAGCATCTCCTCCGCGGCGTCTTCTATCTTCTTCTCCTCAGGCCGCTCCGCACCCATGGCATGGGGGGAGGCTCCCACTCTTCTCTTCTTCTTTTCTTCTCTTCTTCTCTTCTTCATTTTCTTCTCCGGGCCGCTCCGCACCCATGCTGGCATGGAGGGAGGCTCCTGCTGTGTGACGGTGTCTCCTCGTCTGATGGTTCTTAAATAATGGGGGACAGGGCCACCCGGTGACCCCGCCCCCCTCTGACGCATGGTGACTTGACAGGACTTCCCTGTGACGTCACGGGGAATGCCACAGGGAAGTCCCGTCATGTCCTGTGCGTCAGAGGGGGGCGGGGTTACCGGGTGGCCCCGCCCCCCGTTATTTAAGAACCGTCAGACGAGGAGACGTCGTCACATAGCGGGAGCCTCCCTCCATGCCAGCATGGATGCGGAGCGGCCCGGAGAAGAAAATGAAGAAGAGAAGAAGAGAAGAAGGAAGAAGAGAAGAAGATAAAGAAGAAGATGAAGAGAAGAGCGGGAGCCTCCCCCCATGCCATGGGTGCGGAGCAGCCCAAGGAGAAGAAGATAGAAGACACCGTGGAGGAGATGCTGGATGAGAACGCCGGAGGAAGAACCAGAAGAACCAGAAGAAGATGAAGGAAGATAGAAGAAAGAAGAAGCATTTAAATAAAGGAATTGTCAAAAACTGTCTCTTGTCATTTTTAACATTTTTGACAGTTTTTTAGTGAAATGGTAGGGGTAAGTACCCCCTTACCATTTCACACGGGGGGGGCGGGATCTGGGGGTCCCCTTGTTAAAGGGGACTTCCAGATTCCGATAAGCCCCCCGCCCGCAGACCCCCACAACCACCGGCCAGGATTGTGGGGATGAGGCCCTTGTCCTCATCAACATGGGGCAAGGTGTTTTGGGGGGCCAATGTTGAGGGCATGTGGCCTGGTACGGTTCAGGAGGGGGGCCGCACTCTCGTCCCCCCCTCTTTTCCTGTGGCCTGCCAGGTTGAGTGCTCAGATAAGGGTCGGGATTTTTGGGGGGACCCCACGCCGTTTTTTTTTTGGCGCGGGGTTCCCCTAAAAATCCATACCAGACCTGAAGGGTCTGGTATGGAATTTAGGGGGAACCCCACGTCATTTTTTTTTTTTTATTTTGGCCGGGGTTCCTCTTAAAATCCATACCAGACCTGAAGGGCCTGGTATGGAATTTAGGGGGACTCCCACGTCATTTTTTTTTTACATTTTGGTTCGGGGTTCCCCTGTGGGGAATTCCCATGCCGTTTTTATCAATGAACTTCTATGTGTATTGTCGGCAATGCAATAGCCGCGAGTAGTTTTAAATGGGTTTTTTCCTTCGAAATGTAATTTTGCTCTCAGACTGTTCTAAACACGGGAAACATGCGCCCCTTTACAGGCATACTATAGACACCCCCAGCTACGAAATTTAAAGGGATATTACACTTTTATTGTTTGACTTTAAGCATTATTAAAATCACTGCTCCTGAAAAAACGGCCGTTTTTAAAACTTTTTTTTGCATTGATCCATGTCCCCTGGGGCAGGACCCGGGTCCCCAAACACTTTTTATGACAATAACTTGCATATAAGCCTTTAAAATTAGCACTTTTGATTTCTCCCATAGACTTTTAAAGGGTGTTCCGCGGCATTCGAATTTGCCGCAACCACCCCAAATTGTTGGCTGTTTGGCGAACTTGCGAACAGCCAATGTTCGAGTCGAACATGAGTTCGACTCGAACTCGAAGCTCATCCCTACTTTGGAGGGTTTTACACGCTGCAGCTGCTGGAAGTGTGTGTTAATCTGACAAGCCAACTGTTGTCTGTCAGATGGAAATGATCGGAGTCTGTGCCCCTCGTTGTGCCCCCGCCATGTTTCCCAGGCTCCATGCACCCATTTGTGAACCTGGGACCAGCAAGGCCGGTGCTGTTAGGTAGAGGGAAGGGAGATCTTTCAGACCCTTGATGTCTCATTAAAGAGAATCTGTCACTAAAAAAATCCATGAGGGACTTTTGTCTCCTATGCGATGAAAAAAAGTTTATTAAAGAAAAATGTAAGAAGTGTAAAAAGTAAGTTACACCCAAACACTTAACCCCCCCAAACATTTTTTTGAGCCCCCGCACCCCCACTTACACAAATGCAAACACATTGATTGTGCTATACATGTTACATATTGATACACACACTGAGAGAGATCAATAATTCTAGGCCCATTATTAATGGTTAACTCTAAAATGATGACCTGTAGGGCTTTTAACCATTTGACCACTGGACACTTAAACCCCCTTAATAACCAGACCAATTTTCAGCTTTTGGTGCTCTCACAATTTGAATGACAATTACTCAGTCATGCAACACTGTATCTATATGAAATTTTTGTCCTTTTTTTCACACAAATAGAGCTTTCTTTTGGTGGTATTTAATCACTGCTGGGTTCTTTATTTTTTGCGCTATAAAAGAAAAAAGACCAAAAAATTTGTAAAAAAATGCATTTTTCTTAATTTCTGTTATAAAATTTTGCAAATTAGTAATTTTTCTTCATATATTTTGGCCAAAATTTATACCGCTACATATCTTTGGTAAAAATAACCCAAATCGGTGGATATTATTTGGTCTTTGTGAAAGTTAGAGAGTCCAAGAGCTATGGTGCCAATATCTGAAAATTGATCACACCTGAAGTACTGACGGCCTATCTAATTTCTTGAGACCCTAACATGCCAGAAAAGTACAAATACCCCCCAAATGACCCCTTTTTGGAAAGAAGACATTCCAAGGCATTTAGAAAGATGCATGGTGAGTTTTTTGAAGTTGTCATTTTTTCCCACAATTCTTGGCAAAATCAAGGTTTTTTTTACTTTTTTTTTTCACAAAATTGTCATTAGCAGGTTATTTCTCACACACCGCATATGCATACCACAAATTACACCCCAAAACACATTCTGCTATTACTCCCGAGTATGGCGATACCACATGTGTGAGACTTTTACACAGCGTGGCCACCTACAGAGGCCCAACATGCAGGGGAGCACCCAAGCCAATTTTGACATTTCTCTCCTACATGTAAAAATCATCATTTATTAGCTAGAAAATTACATAGAACCCCAAAATATTATATATTTTTTTTAGCAAAGACCCTAGAGAATACAATGGTGGTCATTGCAACTTTTTATCTCGCATGGTATTTGCGCAGCAATTTTTTGAACTTTTTTTTGGAAAAAAAAAACAGTTTTGTGCTTTAAAAAAACCAAAACAGTAAAGTTAGCCCAATGTTTTTGCATAATGTGAAAGATGAAGTTACGCCGAGTAAATAGATACCCAACATGTCACCTTACAAAATTGCACGCGCTTGTGGAATGGCACCCAACTTCGCTACTCAAAAATCCCCATGGGCGACGCTTTAAAATTTTTTACTGGTTACATGTTTTGAGTTACAGAGAAGGTCTAGGGCCAAAATTATTGCTCTCGCTCTACCGATTGCAGAAATACCTCACATGTGTGGTTTGAACACCGTTTTCATATGTGGGCGGGACTTACATATGCGTTTGCTTCTGCATGTGAGCACACAGGGACAGGGGCAATTTAATTTTTTTTTTTTATTGTTCATTTTACTTTATTTTAGTTTGACTCTTTTTTCCAAAAAAATATTTTTTTGACCACTTTTATTCCTATTACAAGGAATGTAAACATCCCTTGTAATAGGAATATGGCATGACAGGTCCTCTTTACAGTGAGATATGGAGTCAATAAGACCCCACATTTCACCTCTAGGCTGGGAAGCCTGAAATAAAAAAAAAAGATCCTGGCTTTGATCAGAGCTGTGAGTCGGTAGAAGCACCTGAGGGCGGCGGGAGGGGGGGACGCCCCCTCTCGCCTCCCGTAAGAACGATCAAGCAGTGGAACAGCCGCTATGATCATTCTTATGGTGTAGGGAATTGCCGGCTAAAAAAGTTGATATCTGAATGATGCCTGTAGCTGCACCCATCATTCAGATATCCCCGCACAAAGTCAAGGACGTCGTATGACAACCGGCAGGCGGGAAGTGGTTAAAACGCATTTTTTTTTAACACAAAGTTGTCCATTTATACAATATTTATAACACATAGCATGTACATACCAAAAATGACACCCCAAAATAGATTCTCCTACTCCTCCTGAGTATGGCGATACCACATGTGTGAGACTTCCACAGCCTGGCCACATACAGAGGCTGAGTACAGCCAAGTATGGCTGGGTATGGCAGAGTATGGCCGAGCATGGCAGGGTATGGCTGAGTATCACCGAGTATTGCAGAGTATGGCTGGGTATTGCAGAGTATGGCAGGGTATTGCAGAGTATGGTGGGGTATTGCAGAGTATGGCTAAGCATGACTGGGTATGGCTGAGTATGGCAGGGTATCGCCGAGTATGACTGGGTATGGCTGAGTATGGCAGGGTATTGCAGGGTATCACCGAGTATTGCAGAGTATTGCGGGGTATGGCTCAGTATTGCGGAGTATGGCAGAGTATTGCGGGGTGTTGCAGAGTATTGCACAGTATTGTGGGGTATTGCACAGTGTTGTGGGGTATTGCAGAGTATTGCACAGTATTGTGGGGCATTGCAGAGTATTGTGGGGCATTGCAGAGTATTGTGGGGGTATTGCAGAGTATTGCACAGTGTTGTGGGGCATTGCAGAGTATTGCACAGTATTCTGGGGCATTGCAGAGTAGTGCAGGGCATTGCAGGGCATTAGGGATGGCTGAGCATGGATGGATGGATGGCTGGATGTCATTGAGCAGCGCTGTGGGCACTACAGATCCATCCCACAGCACTGCTGCCATCCATCCCCCTCTCCGCTCACAGTGTACCGATCGGTACAGAGAGGGGAGGAGAGGAACCGGTGTCATGAGATGACGCCGGTTTGTTTACATGTGATCGCTCCGTCATTTGACAGAGCGATCACATGGTAAACGGCCACGATCAGCGGCCATTTACCGGGATCCATGATGCGCCGGTCCAGAGGACACGGATGTGTTCGGGTGCGCGCCCCAGGGGGCGCGCGAGAGGGGAATTCTGGGAGGACGTCATAGTACGCCCTCCCAGAGTTAAGCAACTGCCCTGCGGCCGTCATTCGGCTATGGGCCGGTTGTTAAGTGGTTAAGGCATCGCCTGTAAAATATAGGGTACTGAAGTTTGTTGCCATTTCACAGGCGCATGCAATTTTAAGGCTTATCATGTTGGGTATCTATTTATTAGGCACAACCTCATCTTTTATATGTTACCAAAAATTGGGCACTTTATTGCGTTTGTGTGCCCCAAGATTAACTTTAGTGTATTCTTTACTGAAATTGTGCATTTCTTAAACCACTGTACTAATATTGTGTAACAGGATGTTTGCTTTCATAAAATATATAATGTTTGGGGGTTTAATGTAATCTTTAGGCCTAAATTTTTTTTTCGGGATGTGTGCAAAAAACACACAAAAATAGATCTGTCAGCAAAAGGGTTAAAGGGCAACAAAAAAGTACACATTTTTTTTATAAAACAATCTTGGGGGATGTCTTAAATCTGCAGGTGAAGTGGCACAACTATAGCATGAACTTCCACAAAATGTCACCAATGGATAGGGATCATTGACTCTCTGTGCAGCCTACCAATGCAGGCTTTAGCTGACCTAGTACAGGGAAGCACACAAGGTGAGGATCAGGGAAAACAAAGAATGTTAAACACACAGGTATGGCAGGAGTCTCGTACAGCGCTGGGATTACAGACAGGCAGGAGTATTAGTTAGAGACACTTGCAGCAGGAGTGATGGCGTCACAGAAATATAGTAGTACAGGGTATCTTATAGCAGTAGGATGCTGTGCTTAGAGGAACATAGGGGTAATGGTATGTGTGAGTAACACCAAGGTACCTAGGGGTGCCAGAGAATGCAGGTATACAGGATGCAGTTGGGGTGCATGAGGCATCTAGGACAGGTAGCGTACTCATTAAAATACTTATGGAAAGAACCCAGAATGCGCACACATACAGCAAAAATAAGGGCCATTGAAAGGGCCAAGATGCAGTGTCTAAAACACTGCCTTGTCTTTTCCAGAGCTCCTGACAGTGGAGATTGGTTGCCCTGCAGATAATTACCAGATTGCAGCCGTCTAAATCTCCCACATGCAGGCAGCTACTGGGAACTTAGGGCTGATAAGAAGGGAAGAGTCCCTTGAAGTGCTGAGATGCTGGAATCATGGGTCAAACTAGAAGGACTGCAAGGAATCACACAGGGGACATCTGAAATCTGGTAACCCCCAGATCTGCCTCCCCCCACAAGAATGAGTATGGGTAGTGATACATCCACTAAATGAATGACTTCTGGCAGCATCAGACAAAGGTTAAGGCAGGTGGGCAAACTGAACAAATCTGGCCATTTAGTTCTCTTGTTTGGTGAACTGAACAGCTTTGGGTCAAGCATAAGTTCAGCTAGAGCCCAAGTTCAGCTCTAATGGTCAGCTTGTTTGCCTGTTCACCCAACAGTGAATAGGCTGTATTCAACCTGGACAGACAACCCAAAACGTACCCCTACTAATAACAAATTGATTCTGATCTCACATGATCTGCTGATACGATTCTTTTACACAAGATTATAACACAATATGATGAGTTATGTCAGTGTATTCTGTGATAATCCTGTTTATGGAGACATCACTATGTAGCACCTCTCTGACACCCCAACAGCAGGATAGCACCTCCAGAGGCAGCAGGCTAGCATTTCACCCCCCGGGCTCAGTCCATGACTAAAATAGGGGGACCAAGAAAGCATATTAAGCACCAGTCACTGTTTTTATTAATATTATTATTATTATACAGGATCTATATAGCGCCAACAGTTTACACAGTGCTTTACAATGTAGAGGGGGCACAGTACAAGCATGCACCAGTGACCTAAACCACCTACTGGGTTAGCTGAAGAAAATATAAAAAAGATTTATAAATTTGTTTTGTATTTGAAATTTCAAACTATGACATGATACCAGTGAAAAATCACAGGCCAACTTAAGCTTAGGGAATAGCCAAGCGATACAATCAGTCTGAACTAACTATAGCCCAACCAAAAATGAAATGGCCATAGTAGCCTCTGTTTAGGACAAGGGGGCTACAAACATCTCTACACAAGGATGATACTATGGGCATGTGTCTACTGCATTAGAACATTTCTTATAAAATTATATTTACTGGAGTTTTATAAAGTGATCGCACATAATGTATTCCAATAAAGAAAAAATACCTAAATTCATGCATGGAATAGTTACATCCCCTGGGTAGGAGCTTCATTCTTTTCTGGTAACATTCTTCTCTTCTTCTACAGTTTGGATAATAATCACCTGACAGACAGTTCCTGCCCCGACCTGGCATCTGGAATAAGTAATAACCAGACACTGAGGACACTGGACCTGTCTGGGAACAATCTGGAGGGTCCTTATTTCATTGATCTAATGGCAGCGCTGACAACAAGCCAGATAGAAAAGTTACTGTGAGTATAACAGGGATGACTGAGACAATATTCTGATACAAATTTACATTCAAACTACCTAAATCAAATACCTATATTAATTCAAAAGCATGTGGTACCAGTAAATCCATAAGATAATAGAGGGAGAAAGTTTTGCTCCCTCTCTCCTAACCACTCTTTCTTGTTATGCCTAAATCAATTAATATCAAAATTATATTTGATCTCCCTATCACTAATCCCAGACTGTTGTCTAATTCTTGGATCATATCACACTCTGTCATTAGCCATGAAAAAAGTTTTCTTATAACCTTTTTAAAATTGGATTTTACATTTAGTCTAGTAACTAATAAAATTATGACATTTTAGGTAGCCATACACTGGGGATTCTGATGCAATCAAAACATATGAGCTTCTTGCCACTTGACATGACCACCACTATTAAGTGTTACAGATCTCTTCATTACTGCACTTATGCTATGCAGTGTTTGGTAGATCTCCCCATCGCTACTCATTCACTATTCAGCATTGGGATCTCCCTAGAACTTCCTAAGAACACAGAGCTCAGTAGAGGTAAAGACAATTTCAGATAAAAACATCCAGAGAAATGAATTTTCTTCTGATAACATTCTTTTTTTTCTTCTACAGTTTGTCTGACAATCAACTGACAGACAGTTCCTGCCCCCACCTGGCATCTGGAATAAGAAATAACCAGACACTGAGGACACTGAACTTGTCATATAACAATCTGGAGGGTCCTCATTTCAGGGATCTGATGGCAGCTCTGACAACAAGCCGGATAGAGGAATTACAGTGAGTATAACAGGACTGACTGAGACAATAATATTTTGGCACAACTTTATATGTAAACTACATAAATAATATATAAATGTGATAATGTAATCAAAATGTGTCGTCCGATCTCATACACCCAGATGGCCAAAAACATGCCCAGCATTGAATTATAGGCAAATTCCCACAAGTGGGGATTTAGGGCTATATAAATATTAAGGCCAGTGCAAGAATGTTTGCCTACTTAGGCAAAAGTTCATTTGGTGTCCCCCCTACAACTGTCCTCCTGCCACCACCCCTCCCCTCCACAATGCAAACCCCCACCCAGGGGTCAGCATGATGGATGATGGATTTACATCAAGGGACACTATTTTTTATTTTTTTAATAAAGGATTTGTCAAAAACAGTCTCTTGTGTTTATTACTTTTTGACACTTTTTTTGGTGAATGGGTAGGAGTATTATGTACCCAATACTCATTCACTTGGGGGGGCGGGATCTGGTGCTTCCAGATTCTGATAAGCCCCCACCTACAAACCCCCACAACCACCGGCCACGGTTGTGGGGATGAGGCCCTTGTCCCCATCAACAGAGCCCCCCAACACCCCAGAGCACCTACCCCCCAAAGGAGGGCATGTGGCCTGGTATGGTTCAGGAGGAGGGGCGCTTGCTCATCCCCCCTTTTCTGACCTACCAGGCTGCATGCCCGGATAAGGGTCTGGTATGGATTTTGGGGGGACCCTATGCCGTTTAAAAAAAAATGGCGATCAATCAAAACATTGATTGATCACAGGAAAGATTTTTTTAGCCCCATCCCTTAGTTATTTAAGAACTGTCAGATGGCAGGAGCCAAGCTTTTTTTTCTTTTTTTGGGTTTGACGGTGGAGATGGACGGCATGATTGACAGTGGATCTACACTGGGGGACTTTTTTTTGTTTTCTGTTTTTTTTTAATAAAGAAATTGTCAAAAACTGTCTCTGTGTTTTTATTTATTTTTGACACTTTTTTGGTGAATGGGTAGGGGTACTATGTACATTCCGATAAGCTCCCCACCTGCAGACCCCCACAACCAACGGCCAGGGTTGCGAAGAAAAGGCCCTTATCTCCATCAACATGGGGACAAGGTACTTTGGGGTGAGGGGGCCCCCCTGGCCCAAAGTACCTCCCAATATTGAGGGAATGTGGCCTGGTATTGTTTAGGTGCCCCCTTTTCCTGGCCTGTGGGGCTGCATGCTTGGATAAGGGTCTGGTATGGATTTTTCAAATTTTGGCACCAATTTTTATTCTTATTGGGTTCATTGAAGTCTATTACACGCAAAATGCATTTTCCTGTGGAAAAAAGTCCCTAACCCTTTTAAAAAACGCAGCGGTTGTTGACGTGAACATGTCCCATAGGAAACCATGTTAAATGGACTGTAATGCATTTCTGCAATCCGCAAAATGTACTTAAAAACGCATAGGTGTGACCCTAGACTTAAGGTCTATTAGAGTTCTGATGTCATCTCAAGTGGAAGCTTAATGAGTGCAGACTGTGCTCAGACCTGAGTGATTCTGGGCATGCAACCCAGGGGAGACCAGCAAATGGATGTTCACTCATTGCCTTGTATTTACCAACTTACCCTTCAAGGGGTGATGTGTTTTGCTGCAGGATGACTCCAAGGTAGGCAATCTCAGAAACAAGGACAATCAGAAGGTAAATGCAGGTAGTGGACAAGTGTGGTCAGATCCAAAGCCAAGGTTAATAAATGGAGAGACAGGAACTATGGAACACCAGAACTCAGGGACACTGAGTGACACTGGGATCACAAGTGACACAGAAACACGGGGTTACTGGAGGAGTTCACAGGGTGACAGAGTCTGTGGAGAAACAGGAGTGCAGAGGTTGAGGCACAGAGTTATAGGAAACAGTGGAGGCACAGGATTCACTGGAGACACAGGTCACAGATCATGGTAACTCCATAAAACTTGTACTAGGAACATGCAGGAGCAAGAACATGGAATACGAAGGAACTGGGGCCTGTGGCTGGGAATAAACCATAAAGCTAGCTATACTGTATTAATCAGTAGGTGAGATGATCAATTACAGAATAGGAACAGACATCATTTTTGTAAAACTACAGGCAGATCAAATTTGCATGTTTGTCAATTTTTAGGTAACAGATCTACAGTGAGCTTCCTGTCATTTTTACATGCCCATCATCATCATTCATTGTTGGGGGATCTCCCCGTTACTTCCTATGAGAACAGAACAGTTTTTTCCAGAAATTGAAAAAATATTTTAAAAAATGCTGGGTCAGTAAACAGACGCTAAATGAATTTGTGACAGCAAGTCTTAATATATTGTCATAGACTATGATTGGTAATGATAAAGGCATAAAAATGGATTAACAATAGTAGTAGTGCAATTCAGCATACGTTATGATCAGTAGTCAGCAGTAGGAATAGAAACAAGATGTACCTATGCTCAGATCCCAATAGCTTGTACATGCATATAATCTACCAGGTGCTAAGGGGTGTGGCCACATGTTAACACTAAAAATACTGATGGAATAGTAGAACATAGTAGAAAATAATAAAGTGCTGAGTATATTGCACATGACTTAAATTCTTCAGGCTTTACTCACTCCAGAACTTTTTTGCAACATCTAAAAGACACCCATACTTATTAGATCGATCTTATCTTTCTTGGCCAATAATACATTTTGGCTCAGATCCTTTTGAGGTCTTGTTGGCCCTAGCCTGACGCTCCTTGTTGCCTTGCAGACTGTACCTGGTGCCTTTCACTTTTATCCCAGTTTTGGGTGTTCAGTGAGGTGAAAGCATATCTCTTGTCCTTTTTTGTTTTTATGATCCGTGGTTTGAATACTTGGAGGCAGTCTACCTATGTGGCCTGAAATATCTTCATATGTATCTTATGAGCATCCCTGAAGAAGACTGTAAACCTATACTTTTGAAGCACGTTGGATGTCTCATCTTGTGAATGTTGATTGTTTAAAGGTTTTTGCATAGGCTGCCTATACATACATATGTACAAACTACCTTTTTTAAATGTATTTTTATTGATATATAATAAAATTTGTATTTTTTTTACTTCTGTTTTTGGAGTTTCCTTTGTCTGAAGTGCTCATAATAGTCCCTAAACCGTTGGAGGGTATCTCTATCTTAGTAGAAAATAGTAGGAATAGGAGAACACTATGCACCAGGATAAGCATAAACAGTAGAAAGATCATCATGAGCGTAGCGATGGACAGTAACTCTCAGGGAAATGGCTGAAGGACTGGCAATTCCGCCCAAGACAATCATGGCCTCCATGGTGCACATTGTGACTAATGTGGGTGGTACTTCCTCATTGTAACCTGAACTGATCACATGACTTACTTCCTGGTCTATTTAAGCCTGCTGCTGGAGCTGCTCATTGTTGGATAATCTTCAGCTTCTCCTTGATCCTGCGTTCCTTTGTATCCTGATTGAACTTCTGTTATTGACCCTGCTTGTTCTGACCTGTGATCCTGATCTCCTGATTTACCCTTGGCTTGTACTTCTGACTTCTCTTTGGCTTGCTCCACCGTGTCTGACCTTGGCTTGGCTTATCGTCACTGCTACAGATCCATCTTCCTGTGTGTGACCCTGGCTATCCAATCTCATCATCTAAACTGATCTCATCTTGTATGACCCCCAGCCTGACTCTCTTTTCTGTCACCGGTTGCTACTCCGTCAAGCTTACCTGGTACTCCGCAAGCGTACCAGCTTTCAGTTCATCCAGCCTGTTCCTGCTACATCACGGTGACCAGCTCATCTCCTCTCAGTACCTGGCTAGGGATGAGCTTCGAGTTCGAGTCGAACTCATGTTCGACTCGAACATTGGCTGTTCGCAAGTTCACCGAACAGCGAACAATTTGGGGTGTTCGCGGCAAATTCGAATGCCGCGGAACACCCTTTAAAAGTCTATGGGAGAAATCAAAAGTGCTAATTTTAAAGGCTAATATGCAAGTTATTGTCATAAAAAGTGTTTGGGGACCTGGGTCCTGCCCCAGGGGACATGGATCAATGCAAAAAAAAGTTTTAAAAACGGCCGTTTTTTCAGGAGCAGTGATTTTAATAATGCTTAAAGTCAATCAATAAAAGTGTAATATCCCTTTAAATTTCGTACCTGGGGGGTGTCTATAGTGTGCCTGTAAAGGGGCGCATGTTTCCTGTGTTTAGAACAGTCTGACAGCAAAATGACATTTTGAAGGAAAAAACTCATTTAAAACTACCCGCGGCTATTGCATTGCCGACAATACACATAGAAGTTCATTGATAAAAACGGCATGGGAATTCCCCAAAGGGGAACCCCGAACCAAAATTAAAAAAAAAAAATGACGTGGGGGTCCCCCTAAATTCCATACCAGGCCCTTCAGGTCTGGTATGGATATTAAGGGGAACCCCGGCCAAAATTTAAAAAAAAAAATGACGTGGGGTTCCCCCTAAATTCCATACCAGACCCTTCAGGTCTGGTATGGATTTTAAGGGGAACCCCGCGCCAAAAAAAAAAAAAAAAAACGGCGTGGGGTCCCCCCAAAAATCCATACCAGACCCTTATCCGAGCACGCAACCTGGCAGGCCGCAGGAAAAGAGGGGGGGACGAGAGTGCGGCCCCCCCTCCCTCCTGAACCGTACCAGGCCACATGCCCTCAACATTGGGAGGGTGCTTTGGGGTAGCCCCCCAAAACACCTTGTCCCCATGTTGATGAGGACAAGGGCCTCATCCCCACAACCCTGGCCGGTGGTTGTGGGGGTCTGCGGGCGGGGGGCTTATCGGAATCTGGAAGCCCCCTTTAACAAGGTGACCCCCAGATCCCGGCCCCCCCCCTGTGTGAAATGGTAAGGGGGTACATAAGTACCCCTACCATTTCACGAAAAAAGTGTCAAAAATGTTAAAAATGACAAGAGACAGTTTTTGACAATTCCTTTATTTAAATGCTTCTTCTATCGTCCTTCATCTTCTGGTTCTTCTGGCTCTTCTGGTTCTTCTGGTTCTTCCTCCGGCGTTCTCGTCCAGCATCTCCTCCGCGGCGTCTTCTGTCTTCTTCTCCTCGGGCCGCTCCGCACCCATGGCATGGGGGGGAGGCTCCCGCTCTTCTCTTCTTCTCTTCTTCTCTTCTTCTCTTCTTCTCTTCTTCTCCGGGCCGCTCCGCAATCCATGCTGGCATGGAGGGAGGCTCCCGCTGTGTGACGGCGCTCCTCGTCTGACAGTTCTTAAATAACGGGGGGGCGGGGCCACCCGGTGACCCCGCCCCCCTCTGACGCACGGTGACTTGACGGGACTTCCCTGTGACGTCACGGGGAATGCCACAGGGAAGTCCCGTCAAGTCACCGTGCGTCAGAGGGGGGCGGGGTCACCGGGTGGCCCCGCCCCCCCCTTATTTAAGAACTGTCAGACGAGGAGCGCCGTCACACAGCGGGAGCCTCCCTCCATGCCAGCATGGATTGCGGAGCGGCCCGGAGAAGAAGAGAAGAAGAGAAGAAGAGAAGAAGAGAAGAAGAGAAGAAGAGAAGAGCGGGAGCCTCCCCCCCATGCCATGGGTGCGGAGCGGCCCGAGGAGAAGAAGACAGAAGACACCGCGGAGGAGATGCTGGACGAGAACGCCGGAGGAAGAACCAGAAGAACCAGAAGAGCCAGAAGAACCAGAAGATGAAGGACGATAGAAGAAAGAAGAAGCATTTAAATAAAGGAATTGTCAAAAACTGTCTCTTGTCATTTTTAACATTTTTGACACTTTTTTCGTGAAATGGTAGGGGTACTTATGTACCCCCTTACCATTTCACACAGGGGGGGGCCGGGATCTGGGGGTCACCTTGTTAAAGGGGGCTTCCAGATTCCGATAAGCCCCCCACCCGCAGACCCCCACAACCACCGGCCAGGGTTGTGGGGATGAGGCCCTTGTCCTCATCAACATGAGGACAAGGTGTTTTGGGGGGCTACCCCAAAGCACCCTCCCAATGTTGAGGGCATGTGGCCTGGTACGGTTCAGGAGGGAGGGGGGGCCGCACTCTCGTCCCCCCCTCTTTTCCTGCGGCCTGCCAGGTTGCGTGCTTGGATAAGGGTCTGGTATGGATTTTTGGGGGGACCCCACGCCGTTTTTTTTTTTTTTTTTTGGCGCGGGGTTCCCCTTAAAATCCATACCAGACCTGAAGGGTCTGGTATGGAATTTAGGGGGAACCCCACGTCATTTTTTTTTTTTAATTTTGGCCGGGGTTCCCCTTAATATCCATACCAGACCTGAAGGGCCTGGTATGGAATTTAGGAGGACTCCCACGTCATTTTTTTTTTTTTTATTTTGGTTCGGGTTTCCCCTTTGGGGAATTCCCATGCCGTTTTTATCAATGAACTTCTATGTGTATTGTCGGCAATAGCCGCGGGTAGTTTTAAATGAGTTTTTTCCTTCAAAATGTCATTTTGCTGTCAGACTGTTCTAAACACAGGAAACATGCGCCCCTTTACAGGCATACTATAGACACCCCCCAGGTACGAAATTTAAAGGGATATTACACTTTTATTGTTTGACTTTAAGCATTTTTAAAATCACTGCTCCTGAAAAAACGGCCGTTTTTAAAACTTTTTTTTGCATTGATCCATGTCCCCTGGGGCAGGACCCAGGTCCCCAAACACTTTTTATGACAATAACTTGCATATAAGCCTTTAAAATGAGCACTTTTGATTTTTCATGTTCGTGTCCCATAGACTTTAACGGTGTTCGCATGTTCGAACGAACTTTTTTCCTGTTCGCATGTTCTGGTGCGAACCGAACAGGGGGGTGTTCGGCTCATCCCTATACCTGGCAAACCATGCTTCTCTGGGCACTGCTCTCCCTGTACCATTTTCAGGGAAGCACTGCACTTAGCCGCAAGGGGAGCCCTCTCAGCATCTTGGCCTCACACCTGGTACATGACAGCATAATCCAGCATTTCAGCATCTGGTGAATGACATATTTTGGGAGTTCCTGGATCATTTTGTCATTGTCTACCTTGACATTCTCATTTTTTCAGCTACCCTAGAGCTTCATAGGTCACATGTGAAAAAAGGGTTGTCAACTTTAAGGAAACATGGTCTAAATGTAAATGCCGAAAAGTGTGACTTTGAAAAGATGTTAATTCAGTTCTTGGGACTTATCATTTCTACAGAGAGTCGCCATGGATCCACAAAAAGTCAAGGCTATTCTGGAATGGCCCGCTCCTGTAGATAAAAAGGGGTTACAAAGGTTTGTTGGATTCGCAAACTTCTACAGAAGATTCATAAAGAACTTTTCTGCCATCATATCACCAGTCACCCAAGTCACCCGCCAGCATACCCAATTTCAGTGGTCGTCTGAAGCCCAAGTAGCCTTTGACAAACTAAAATCCCTGTTTACTTCTGCTCCAGTTCTCCAGCACCCTGATCCTGCTTAACCTATGTTTTGGAGGTTGACACTTCAGAAGTAGCCACAGAGGCAGTCCTGTCACAACATCAGGGTTCTAAAGCATTACTCCACCCTGTTGCCTTTTCTTCACGCAAAATGAGTCAGCCGGAAAGGAACTATGATGTTGGGGACCGAGAACTCCTGGCTATAAAGACAGCCCTAGAGGAGTGGAGGTATCTCTTGGAAGGAGCCGCACACCCTATTATGATTTTCACTGACCATAAAAATCTGGAATATCTTTGAACAGCCAAACTTCTAAGACCACGACAGGCTCGTTGGGCATTGTTTTTCTCCAGATTTAATTTAAACATTACCTATCGACCAGGGTCAAAGAACGGAAAAGCTGATGCTCTATCATGGATGTTTCCTGACACCCCAGAGGTAACAATAACTGACACAATTCTGTTAAGCCAGAACTTCTTGTTACTTCAACATGATTTAAGAGCATCAATTGAACAAGCCTCCGTCCAATGCACAAAATCAGAGGCTTCCTCTCTAAGAAGTCAAGAAGGGTTTTTGTGGCATCAGGATAGGATCTTTGTCCCTCAACATACCAGGTTATAGGTTTTGAAGACCCTCCACGATCACCAACTTGCTGGGCATTTCAGGGTTCAAAAGACAAGAGAACTCATTCAGTGGTCCTTTTGGTGGCCCACCTGGAAATTGGATTGCAGGAGGTATTTGAAGTCCTGTGCCATCTGTCAGCTCAACAAGGGGTCCAACACCAAGGCTTGGGATTTATTGAGGCCATAACCAGTCCCAGAGCAGCCATAGAAGAAAATTTAAATGGACTTTATAGTGGATTTACCCCCATCAGAAGGGTACACAACTATTAATGTAGTAGTGGATCGCCTGTCTAAAATGGCTCACAACCAGCCTATGATAGGCACACCTTCAGCTATGGATACAGTACATATCTTCATTAGAGAGGTACTCAGACTATACGGCCTTCCTGATAGCATTGTTTTGGATAGAGGGGTCCAGTTTACCTCAAGATTTTGGAGAAGTCTTTGCAGAAGTTTGGCAATAGATGTTTGCTTGTCCTCCACCTATCATCCACAAAGTAATGGGCAAACCGAGAGAACCAACCAAACTCTAGAACAGTATCTAAGGTGCTTTTCTTCTTTTTCCCAAGATGATTGGCTTTCCTTACTTACATGTGCTGAATTTGCGTACAATAACTCAGCCTCAGTACCAGCAGTTCAAGATCACATAACATTTATCCAGACTAATTACCAGACCCTCTGAGAAACTATGCAGAAAGCTCAAGAGGACTTCAAGAGACAATCTGATAGAAGGAGAAGAAGCAGTCCTAGCTTCCAGGTCGGAGACAAGGTATGGCTCTCTTCTGTTAACCTCAAATTGTCTTGTCCTTCCAGGAAATTTGTGGGGCTATTTGAGGTCAAGAGGAAGTTAATCCTGTGGCATTTGAACTGGCACTGCCAACATCATATCATATTCATCCTGTGTTTCATGTCTCACTGCTTAAACCATTCCCGCCATGTCCTTTTCTTGGGAGAGATAAAGTGCCACCTCCTCCAGTCTCTGTGGATGATGAACCAGAATTTGAGGTAGAAGCTATCCTGGACTGTCGGAAAAGAGGTAGGCAAAACCAATTTCTTATTAAATAGAAAGGGTATTCAGCAGAGGAGAACTCTTGGGAACCAACGGGTAACATACATGCCTCTAGACTACTACAGGAGACCCGGGATAGACATTCTGAAAAGTGGTCTCATTTAGGCATCCGGAGGCTGCCCCTTTGGGGGGAGCACTGTCAGGGAAATGGCCGAAGAAGGACTGGCAATTCCACCCAAGACAATTATGGCTGCCATGGTGCACAGTGTGACTAATGTGGGCGGTACTTCCCCATTGTAACCTGAACAGATCACATGACTTACTTCCTGGTCTATTTAAGCCTGCTGCTGGAGCTCACGGTGACCAGCTCATCTCATCTCAGTACCTGGCAAACCGCGCTTCTCTGGGCATTTCTCTCCCTGTACCACTTTCAGGGAAGCGCTGCACTTAGCTGCAAGGGGAGCCCTCTCAGCATCTCGGCCTCACACCTGGTACGTGACAGTAACATAGTAGAATTACATACATTCATCAGACTATAATGCCAAAGTGCATTAATGGTGACTCTGCTAGGGCTAGGCTAACTGGGTGGAGGTCCCTCTTAAAAGAATAAAAGATAGGAGCTATTAGAACAGATTTGCAGGGGGGCAGAGATGTGAGCACATAGGCTGATGTGCTCACATGGACTTCCGTGCTACCAACTCTGCATTCATGAGTCCCATTCTATTGTTGATTTTCCAGACTTCCAATTTCCACGATCCTTAGCGTTATACATAGAAGTCCATAAGGTTTCCTGGCTATAGCTCTCTCCCTGCTAACTAGAGGGGATAGTGCAACACAACATCCGCATAGCAGTTTACAGTGAAATTAAAATTGACTGTAAAGAGGACAGTGTATACTTCTCCATGTTTCTGTAGTCCAGTACCTGGCTACATAGTAACCTAGTTTGTCTTCTTGAAAAAAAAGACACAAGTCCATCTAGTTAAACCAATAAAAACTATATTTATAGCATTTTTCATAAAAAAATATATATATACTGCAGTTTTATAAAGTGATCTAACATACAAGATTCCAATAAAGAGAAATGAGTTCTGTTCATGCAGATAACAGTTACATTCATTCCTGGGGGAGAAATTAATTTTCTTCTGGCAACATTCTTCTCTTCTACAGTTTGTATAATAATCTCCTGACAGACAGTTCCTGCCCTCATCTGGCATCTGGAGTAAATAATAACCAGACATTGAGGACACTGGGCCTGTCAAATAACAATCTGGAGGGTCCTCATTTCAGTTATCTGATGGCAGCTCTGACAACTAGCCGGATAGAGGAATTACTGTGAGTATAAAGGGGCTGAATGAGACAATAATATTCTGGGACACTGTATTAGACATGTGCACACTGAAATATTTTGTTTCAGAATTTTGTTTTCGTTCTAAAAAAAATGTATTTAGTTATTCCTTATTTAGCTACTCCTGAAATTCGTTTTTATTCATTTTGTTTCGTTAAAAAATGCATTCGTCCGAAAATCCGAAATAATTAAAGTTGAATCTGTCATTGAAGGGTCATGGTGTCTGTCGAATGTTCTAAAAAGATTCGAAGAAGCAGCTAAACTGTACGACGCCGCAATTGTACATTTACGGTCGAATGTTCCGCCTACAAGCTATAGTAGAATTCTAATGTTGTATGACAGTAGTAATAATTATATTTAATAATTATATTTATTAATTATTATTACTAGTCAACCAACATTAGAATTCTTCTATAGCCTATGGCTGGAGCATTTGACCATAAATGTACGCTCACGGCGACTACTTCGTCGAATCTTCATGTTGAATCTTTTCTCTCTATGTCGAATAATCTTGGACTAATAGAGTTAGGTTAGGCACATTCAACCTTTTTTGCTATTGTCTCTATAATGTCGAATCTTTTATCTCTATGTCAAATCTTTTCTCTCTATGTAGAATAATCTTGGACTAATAGAGCTAAGGTTAGGCACATTCGACCACAGGTTCGATGGACACAGATCACTATTGTCAGTGTCATGTCGAATCTCCTATCTATATCGAACTGTTGTCGCAATGAAAACGAAAATAAAGCATTTGTTTATGTTGGATCTTTCGGTTTTCGGATTCTGCACGTTTATTATCGTTTGTTAAAACAATAACGAAAATACACGAAATTTGCACGAAAATGCGTTTGAACGAAAAATCGAATGCACATGTCTAATCTGTATTAGATATCTTTTGACTCCATAAATAGCCAACCCTAGACTAATGTTTTATCTTGGATCTTATCAAACTCTGTTATCAGAAATGAAATAATATTTTCCAAAAATGTTGGTAAATTCTGATATTCCATTTAGTTTGATAACCAATAAAAATAAATGAGATTTTAGGTTGTCATACATGGGGGAATAGGATATTATGACAATTAGCAATCAAATCATCCTGTCATGTGATATGACCATCTTCATCATTCATTGTTGAGGATCTCCCCAGTGTTGGAATTTATTTTTAGCCAAGATAAACTGAATTTTTAAAAATCCCAATATAGTGTATGGAGATATCATCTCTACACATGTATGGTAATATTGGTCTGTCTAAATGATAACATTTTTCTTATAACATTTTTATTTATTGGAGTTTTATAAAGGTATATTACCTCCTATGAGAATACTATGAAAGGAAAAAAGATAGTGTATCAGTAGGAGGGTTGCATTTCAGATTATAAACAAAGCGGCAGAGGGCCTTCTAACTTTTTTGGGCCTCATCATACATGGTACACCAAAGCTCATGTATCTAAAACTGACTATTATACAGTATATCACAAACAATTTCTGCCACTAATCATATACATTACCAGCTCTGTTCTATATTTGTGAAGTGTTATATTTCTAGCTGTGGTCAGCTGCTTCTCACTTTGCTGGTTACTCCTGGAGTCTCTGCTCCTCATGTCTGCGATGGAAAGAAGGGAGGAATAGTGGAAGCTGAAAGAGCTCAGAGGAGGAAAATTTGGGGTCTGATGTATAACTTCCATTGTAATCAACATTTTACATTTCAGTGAAAAACTCTTCCCCTCACTGGTGTTGTCTTGTAAACATGATAAATCCTGATTTGTTATGGGCTTTTCCATATTCCTCCAATCTGTGACTTCAGATAACTAATAGTTGCTGCCTGTTGTGCTGGTTTTTGGGTTATACACATCTTGGCTGCTGTAAAACAGGCTCAGATAATGCCTTGCTGTTCAGATAGTGATAGCTTTTGTACATGTAGTGGCTGCTCTGCATCCTCATTACATTGCCAGGCTGGCCGAGACTTTCACTGAAGAGACACAGCCTGTCAGCTCTGTAGGAGTGGTTTACCCCCTCCCTTTGTTCCCCTTCTCACTGTGAGATGAGTCATAGACATGTGATCAGGCTGCAGCGACAAGGAACTCTGGCAGATGAAGTTCTCAGCACAGGCTGCTGGATTTAAATTGACCCACAGAGAACTACACATCCCAAGAAGCACTGCTGCATGGGAGAATTTTTAGCCCAGAGGCTTTTTGGGAGGAAATCAGAGCTACCATGAGGGAGAAAAGAGTCTAGACATGGGGATAGAGGGCTGCAGACTTAGATCTGGCAGATCGCGCCTGCCACAGCCAAGAAGTCAGCTGCAGGCATCCAGAGCTAAAGGAGGATCTCGAGTGCATCCCCAGGCATCCCGATCAGCCTGCAATGTTTCTGTGAGGAGGTGTCTATTGGGCACTCGTATGGACTGGCACCACAGTATTTTCTCCCTGGGCCTCTGGACATAGGAGTCATGAGAGGGCTCCCGCCCAATCTTCCCTAAGCCAGAATTTTCTTTGTTGCTCTGCATCTCTGTTACACCCTACCTGGCAGTGAAAATCAGTATCCACTACCCTATAGGATTACAATATTGGTTTTGACATAGAAATTTGGCTGCACACAGAGCACACAGCTAAATCTCCTCTTTCTAATCATAATAACAATTTCATCTAATGATATAAATGCATCTCACCTTTTGATCGTATGCCATCCTCTGGTGTAGCCCATCCTCTGGTGGGTGCCTCATTCTCACAAACAGACAGACCACAACCTTACGTTTCCAGTTCCAACATCACACTGCCTGCTCAGCCGTGTGCTGACTCTTTATTAGCATAACAGGAAGTCCCAAAACTCGAGGGTTTGGCTTCCAACAGCCAAACACCTCTTACAAAGCTTGTGACCTCACAGGATATGACCTCACAGGATGTGAATGACCATATAAGGATTTAACAACAGAACACTAAATAACCACCAATTACTACAGGACATGATATAATATACAATAACTAAATATGATGGCTACAGTTCCTCATGGATGAGAGATGCTGCAGGTGTACGTCATGGCACCCCAAACATGTTGATCAGGCATATATTTGGGTGACAAGAGGAAACAACCGATAATGTCTTTGCAGAGCAAGCACACCCCCACCAGATGATCATTCTGTGCATTGCACAGGGGCCCTTCGCTGGCAGACATGTCCTCTCTCTGCAAACACCTCTCTCCAAACACAAGGAAGTTTTCCACTACCTAACAGGTCTCAACCAGCATCAGTCTGCCCCAGTCAGCTCTTTAGAGCGGGCTGCAAGAGAACAGACACTGGGAGACTCTTATGCCCCGTACACACGGTCGGACATTGATCGGACATTCCGACAACAAAATCCTAGGATTTTTTCCGACGGATGTTGGCTCAAACTTGTCTTGCATACACACGGTCACACAAAGTTGTCGGAAAATCCGATCGTTCTGAACGCGGTGGCGTAAAACACGTATGTTGGGACTCTAAACGGGTCAGTAGCCAATAGCTTTCATCTCTTTATTTATTTTGAGCATGCGTGGCACACGATCGGAAATTCCGACAGCGGATTTTGTTGTCGGAAAATTTTATAGCCTGCTCTCAAACTTTGTGTGTCGGAAAATCCGATGGAAAATGTGTGATGGAGCCTACACACGGTCAGAATTTCCGACAACAAGGTCCTATCACACATTTTCCATTAGAAAATCCGAACGTGTGTACGGGGCATTATGACAATACATTAATATAAAATTTTCCACAACAGTCCCTCCTCTTGTCATATGATCCCATGTGTCCCTCGATGAATCTACAACCGGTTATCGGCAGCCCTATAAATGTGTTGTCAGACAAACTACAAAGCACCATGAAATCCTCCACTATTCAAAACAATATTATGGCTTCTATCTGTACCTAGATATTACAACAATAACGTGGATGCCTCCTGTTTGCTCTCTACCAAAAATTGTATTACAGTATAAATCTTAATTTAATTTAAAAATAAAAATGATTTCATCCTTCCAAACACAAGTCAAAAGATCCCAAGCCCCTCCCACCAACTTCCTGTTGCACACCTGAGTAGGAAAAGGGAGGGGGACGGGAAGCCTTGAATAGCTTCATATTTTGTCTATCAAGACATTAGAAAAATCTATGGCTAACATCAACAAATAAAAACTTTTGTCCCATCTGGGTTGGGTGGAATAAGCCTCCATATTGCAAATGGGAGGGAATCCCCTTTAAATCACATATCCCCTGGGAAGTCAAACCACAAGTTTTGAGACCGAAATACCACACAACAGTGTAACAAAAGCCAAGAACTGAAACTCCTGCAAAAAGACGGCTGAAGGAGTTCAACCAAAGTCTTTTCCCTTCCACTGCAGCCACAAACAAAATGGCGCCATTAACACATGAAATTTAGTTTTTGATCCCACCAAAATCGAGATTTCTTCACTAGAAACATAAACTTCTTTAAAACAATTGGAATTAAAATTAAAACACTTTCAAACACCAGTATTTTCCCACTGTCCTTCCAAACACAAATCTCATTTGCTTGTGTGATACTCCAAGCTCCCCCCCACCAACTTCCTGTTGATACATAAAATGCTGCATGCCCAGCTCTAAAACCCCTCAAACTGGTTTATTTACATATCAATGTACAGGAAAAGGGAGGGGATGGATACTGCAGGCTAGGAAACTTTAGCTAAAGCGATACAAGCCTCAAAACAATAAATTGCCCTCTGAGAATCTCCCAAACATTAAAAAAAATTAAATAACACACACCACTGTGTACAAAAACTCAGTTAAAGCTAGTCTTGTTATCCATTGAAATTCAGTGCAAAGTAGAGATTTCACTCAAAACCAATATTCAGTGCAGAAAACGCAATGGTTTCCTTGAAAAGTATGTAAACAGTACAAAAATAGAATTCACAAAATGGTGCCTAGAAGCCAGATTGTAGCTTAAAGCACGTGGCTTTGCACACACAAAGGAATACACAATGGAGCAGCTTCCCCTATAGGAAGCCCCAGAGGTCTTCAAAATGGCCTCCGATGCACATGGTGACCACAACAAAAGCCAGACCCCAACAAAATGGCGCATTTTCCCGCCAAAACTAAAAATTTATCCCCACAAAATTACACATTTGAGATACTAAATGAACACTTAGACAAACATTTAAAAGTGTTAAAGTTACGAAAAATCACAACTTAGAAACACATAGTAGATGAAATCTGGACCACAGTAAGATGGCTGATGACAAAAAGGCCACATTAAAAAACACAAGCACACGGCTGCCACATACCCTCTCCTCAAACTCAGTTCACATCAGCTTTCACAGGAACAAGACATTGAGAGATACAAACAGTGATGCCTTCATGTTCTTTTCATAACCATCAAAGTCCACTAACCATCTGTGTCTTGAGTCAATCAAACACTCTACAAGACTCATGCAATCTACTTGTCCCATACATAAGTAATAATTACAATTCATCCATTTCTCACATGCATTACAAACTTGTTACACAGCATCAGTCACACCCACATTGCAGGCTGCAAATAATCATACATTTCTATTTCTCATAAACTTATTACACAACATACAGTTACTTACACATACACACAGTCTCCTTACACAAAGATTCGAGATACAAATCACACACACACACACAGGCACACACCAGACATACGATCAAACTTCCAGCATTATTTCAAAAGACGAAAAATTTGTTCTTTTCGCGAAGCAGAACCTCCCCAGCACATCTTAATGATCCGATTCTGAAGGAGGTTCTGTTCACTCCTATGTTCTGGCTCGCCAAGCTGACATAGAAATTTGGCTGCACACAGAACACACAGCTAAATCTCCTGTTTCTAATCATAATAACAATTTCGTCTAATGATATAAATGCGTCTCACCTTTTGATCGTATGCCATCCTCTGGTGTAGCCCATCCTCTGGTGTGTGCCCCATTCTCACAAACAGACAGACCACAACCTTACGTTTCCAGTTCCAACATCACACTGCCTGCTCAGCCATGTGCTGACTCTTTATTAGGGATGAGCTTCGAGTTCGAGTCGAACTCATGTTCGACTCGAACATTGGCTGTTCGCAAGTTCGCCGAACAGCGAACAATTTGGGGTGTTCGCGGCAAATTCGAATGCCGCGGAACACCCTTTAAAAGTCTATGGGAGAAATCAAAAGTGCTAATTTTAAAGGCTAATATGCAAGTTATTGTCATAAAAAGTGTTTGGGGACCTGGGTCCTGCCCCAGGGGACATGGATCAATGCAAAAAAAAGTTTTAAAAACGGCCGTTTTTTCAGGAGCAGTGATTTTAATAATGCTTAAAGTCAAACAATAAAAGTGTAATATCCCTTTAAATTTCGTACCTGGGGGGTGTCTATAGTATGCCTGTAAAGGGGCGCATGTTTCCTGTGTTTAGAACAGTCTGACAGCAAAATGACATTTTGAAGGAAAAAACTCATTTAAAACTACCCGCGGCTATTGCATTGCCGACAATACACATAGAAGTTCATTGATAAAAACGGCATGGGAATTCCCCACAGGGGAACCCCGAACCAAAATTAAAAAAAAAAAATGACGTGGGAGTCCCCCTAAATTCCATACCAGGCCCTTCAGGTCTGGTATGGATATTAAGGGGAACCCTGGCCAAAATTTAAAAAAAAAAATGACGTGGGGTTCCCCCTAAATTCCATACCAGACCCTTCAGGTCTGGTATGGATTTTAAGGGGAACCCCGCGCCAAAAAAAAAAAAAAAAACGGCGTGGGGTCCCCCCAAAAATCCATACCAGACCCTTATCCGAGCACGCAACCTGGCAGGCCGCAGGAAAAGAGGGGGGGACGAGAGTGCGGCCCCCCCCTCCTGAACCGTACCAGGCCACATGCCCTCAACATTGGGAGGGTGCTTTGGGGTAGCCCCCCAAAACACCTTGTCCCCATGTTGATGAGGACAAGGGCCTCATCCCCACAACCCTGGCCGGTGGTTGTGGGGGTCTGCGGGCGGGGGGCTTATCGGAATCTGGAAGCCCCCTTTAACAAGGGGACCCCCAGATCCCGGCCCCCCCCCTGTGTGAAATGGTAAGGGGGTTCTTACCCCTACCATTTCACTAAAAAACTGTCAAAAATGTTAAAAATGACAAGAGACAGTTTTTGACAATTCCTTTATTTAAATACTTCTTCTTTCTTCTATCTTCCTTCATCTTCTGGTTCTTCTGGTTCTTCTGGCTCTTCTGGTTCTTCCTCCGGCGTTCTCGTCCAGCATCTCCTCCGCGGCGTCTTCTATCTTCTTCTCCTCGGGCCGCTCCGCACCCATGGCATGGGGGGAGGCTCCCGCTCTTCTCTTCTTCTTCATCTTCTTCTCTTCTTCTCTTCTTCATTTTCTTCTCCGGGCCGCTCCTCACACATGCTAGCATGGCGGGAGGCTCCCGCTGTGTGACGGTGCTCCTCGTCTGACAGTTCTTAAATAACGGGGGGCGGGGCCATCCGGTGACCCCGCCCCCCTCTGACGCACGGTGACTTGACGGGACTTCCCTGTGACGTCACGGGGAATGCCACAGGGAAGTCCCGTCATGTCCCGTGCGTCAGAGGGGGGCGGGGTCACCGGGTGGCCCCGCCCCCCATTATTTAAGAACTGTCAGACGAGGAGCGCCGTCACACAGCGGGAGCCTCCCTTCATGCCAGCATGGATGCGGAGCGGCCCGGAGAAGAAAATGAAAAAGAGAAGAAGAGAAGAAGAGAAGAAGATGAAGAAGAAGAGAAGAGCGGGAGCCTCCCCCCATGCCATGGGTGCGGAGCGGCCCGAGGAGAAGAAGATAGAAGACGCAGCGGAGGAGATGCTGGACGAGAACGCCGGAGGAAGAACCAGAAGAGCCAGAAGAACCAGAAGAACCAGAAGATGAAGGAAGATAGAAGAAAGAAGAAGTATTTAAATAAAGGAATTGTCAAAAACTGTCTCTTGTCATTTTTAACATTTTTGACAGTTTTTTAGTGAAATGGTAGGGTACCCCCTTACCATTTCACACAGGGGGGGGCCGGGATCTGGGGGTCCCCTTGTTAAAGGGGGCTTCCAGATTCTGATAAGCCCCCCGCCCGCAGACCCCCACAACCACCGGCCAGGGTTGTGGGGATGAGGCCCTTGTCCTCATCAACATGGGGACAAGGTGTTTTGGGGGGCTACCCCAAAGCACCCTCCCAATGTTGAGGGCATGTGGCCTGGTACGGTTCAGGAGGGGGGGGCCGCACTCTCGTCCCCCCTCTTTTCCTGCGGCCTGCCAGGTTGCGTGCTCGGATAAGGGTCTGGTATGGATTTTTGGGGGGACCCCACGCCGTTTTTTTTTTTTTTTGGCGCGGGGTTCCCCTTAAAATCCATACCAGACCTGAAGGGTCTGGTATGGAATTTAGGGGGAACCCCACGTCATTTTTTTTTTTAAATTTTGGCCGGGGTTCCCCTTAATATCCATACCAGACCTGAAGGGCCTGGTATGGAATTTAGGGGGACTCCCACGTCATTTTTTTTTTTTAATTTTGGTTGGGGTTCCCCTTTGGGGAATTCCCATGCCGTTTTTATCAATGAACTTCTATGTGTATTGTCGGCAATGCAATAGCCGCGGGTAGTTTTAAATGAGTTTTTTCCTTCAAAATGTCATTTTGCTGTCAGACTGTTCTAAACACAGGAAACATGCGCCCCTTTACAGGCATACTATAGACACCCCCCAGGTATGAAATTTAAAGGGATATTACACTTTTATTGTTTGACTTTAAGCATTATTAAAATCACTGCTCCTGAAAAAACGGCCGTTTTTAAAACTTTTTTTTGCATTGATCCATGTCCCCTGGGGCAGGACCCAGGTCCCCAAACACTTTTTATGACAATAACTTGCATATTAGCCTTTAAAATTAGCACTTTTGATTATTCATGTTCGTGTCCCATAGACTTTAACGGTGTTCGCGTGTTCGAACGAACTTTTTTCCTGTTTGCATGTTCTGGTGCGAACCGAACAGGGGGGTGTTCGGCTCATCCCTACTCTTTATTAGCATAACAGGAAGTCCCAAAACTCGAGGGTTCGACTTCCAACAGCCAAACACCTCTTACAAAGCTTGTGACCTCACAGGATATGACCTCACAGGATGTAAATGACCATATAAGGATTTAACAACAGAACACAAAACAACCACCAATTACTACAGGACATGATAAAATATACAATAACTAAATACGATGGCTACAGTTCCTCATGGATGGGAGGTGCTGCAGGTGTACGTCATGACACCCCAAACATGTTGATCAGGCATATATCGGGGTGACAAGAGGAAACAACCGATAATGTCTTTGCAGAGCAAGCACACCCCCACCAGATGATCGTTCTGTGCATTGCACTGGGGCCCTTCACTGGCAGACATGTCCTCTCTCCGCAAACACCTCTCTCCAAACACAAGGAAGTTTTCCACTACCTAACAGGTCTCAACCAGTGTCAGTCTGCCCCAGTCAGCTCTTTAGAGCGGGCTACAAGAGAACAGACACTGGGAGACTCTTATGACAATACATTAATATAAAATTTTCCACAATAGTTTCATGCCAAGCCTTTCTGGATGTACTGTGTTCACCTCATTACAGGAGATCAATAAGTGCACCACCTTAAAATCTTAAGGGCCCCCTCCGTGTTCAGGACATTAGTCACTTACAAGTGGATACACAGTGGAGGTTAATTCAGTGCACTTGGTCAGGTATTGTGGTTAAGCAGGCCTGTATGGACTGTTGTGCTGGGGTGAAGAAGGGAGAGGACTGACAGACAAAAATAAGGTCATTCTTCTACCCTCCTCTTGCCTGGACTCATATAGCCCAATTAATTTGGGGTTGACAAATACTCTATTAAAATTAACATTGCATTTTCTTGACTTGTTATTCTCATATATTTACCTCTGCTCTTGGGGCCATTTCACCTAAAGGAGCCCCCTGAAAGCAGATAGACTTGATCTTCATTTTTTTTGTAACTTTTGCCCTTTGTTATACTTCACTGTACTTTCTTACTGCCTTATATTACTGTGACTGCTTGTTCCATTCTCATTTAACCTGTTGTCGACCTGCCGCTGTCGTTATACGGCGGCAGGTTGGCACGGTTGCGCAAATCACCATAGGTGTACTGACCAATGCCCCGGGCAGGCCCATAGTGTCTGCCATTAAGGGTCCACTGGAAAAACTGGGGAAATACATGGATGCCTTCATAAAGGAATGTGTTTGTGATTTACTTCCTATGTCCAGGATACCAGAGATGTCCTGTGCAGATTGGAGGACATAACTTTTCCACATGGAGCAATGCTCGTGGGAATTAACGTGGAATCACTATTCACGTCAATTCCTCATGAATAGGGACTTAAAGGTGTACAATATTTTCTGTAAAAGAAATTTCCACTTTTGGGTGCACAAAATGAGTTCATAATGGAAATGTTGGAATTCATGTTAGAGCATAACTGCTTTCAGTTCCTGGGATTGACATACCAGCAACTCAGCGGGACTTCTATGGGAGCCCCATGGGCACCCTCCTATGCCTGCCTACATTTGGGCCTTTGGGAGGAGGAGGTGGTCTATCGGTCATCTCTGTACCTCAGCCACAGTCATCCATGGCTGAGGTACATTGACAAGGTGCTCATGATCTGGGGGGGCACTGAATTACAGCTATCGGAGTTCATTGATGAACTCAACTGCAACAGGAGGAATCTAAGATTTACCTATTCATGTCACCGTGAAACCTTACCTTTTTTAGATCTCAACATAGGGGTACAGGATGACTGTATTTTTACCAATAAATTTTTCATAAAAAGACTGCGGCCAATGCTCTTTTGGACGCCTCCAGTCATCATCCCCATTCCCTGATACAGGGAATACCTGTGGGGCAGTTTCTACGGATCAAAAGAAACTGCTCACAAGAAATTGACTTTTCTACTGAGGCCATAGAGATGTACAGTAGGTTCAAGGAAAGGAGATACTCACATAAAAGTATCAGGAGAGCCAAAAAGAGAGCAAGATAAACTTATAGATGGGAACTCCTCATCACTACTAAACGCAGTCAACAGGATACTCCCCAGCAAGCCCCAATTAGAATCATCACTAAGTTTGGGTCACAATGGGATCAGGTTAAGGGTATTCTCAACCATCATTGGCACATACTCTCCAAGTCGCCGATTTTGGGTGAAGTCATAGGAGAAAGACCATTATTAACAGCACGCAGATCACTCAATTTAGGAGATAACCTCACACACTCTGAATATCAGAGATCACACAATAAGAACTGGCTGACTGACCTTCCAGCATTAAAAGGCATGTACCCATGTGGGAGATGCACAATGTGCAATTACATGGACAAAACGGATGTGTTCACGAGTTCTGACGGTCAAAAAAGTTTTGAAATTCTGAATTTTATCAACTGCTCAACTACATGAGTCATCTATATACTAATTTGCCCATGCGGTAAAATGTATGTAGGTAAAACAAAGAGACAGCTGAAAATAAGGATTAGTGAGCACATCCAAGGCATCAATAAAAAAAGACGATGAGCTCCCGCTGGCGCTACACTTCTTAAACTTTCATGGAGGTGACCCAAATGGACTTCGGGCCAGGGGCATATATAGACTCAAAATGGAAAAGAAAAAACTGCGCTAGAAGTCTAAGCGTAAAGCTGCAGCTATAAGTGAACTACACATATAAAGCAAAATAAACAAAAAAGCCGCGCTTAAAAATGATAATGATGATGATCAATCAAATATTAGTGAAAAAAATATATTGGTGAAAAAAATAGTCCTTGTGATAAATGTCCAACACCAAAATTTTAATTGAATGGTGAAAAAATGATTGTTGTTAATGATCAACAGCTAATGTTCAGGTATCACACTTCCTGTAAGATGGGGTTGCAGGGATCCATGGGACCATCCAAAACTCGTGTTCCTCTACTGCCACTTCCAACAATGTCTTCTCTCTACTTCCTCCAAACTGTTGGCAGTACGAAGTGGCGGTTTGCAGCACTTCGGTTTTTCCTTTCATTTTGTTGACCAAATTTATGCTCCAATCTATATTGTATCTGGTAAGCGGCCTCAGATCTGCACCTTGGTATTCCTTCACTTCTTTTGCTAAATTAGTTATATGCTCCATTTTCAAATAAATCTGGTAAGCGGCCTCAGATCCCTTCCTTTTCATCTATCATCTGGTGTTTTATCACATGCTTTTTTGGTGTTATTTCTGGTAAGCGGCTTTTTTGGATGTTTTTTTGCACTAGCCCTTTACACACGAAGTTTTTTATATTTGATGTCACTCACCTCATTGTCCTTTTTTGGGCTCATGGCACCAAATATTGTATGAATTTCATGATATATCACTGGTGGAGTGTCATTTTGTTTCTATTTTTACAAAATATCTATCCATGTCAGTATTACGCTATGTTATTTAAAACTTTTTCTGGGTTCAACCTTCGTGGATCCGATCTGGTCTGTGAGTGATTTCTGTCCAGGACGTATCCGGAAAGTTTCCCCAAAGGCCCAGGCTGGGTTTATAGCCACCTGTCTTATTTGGCTTGCTATCTGGTAAGCATTCCATCTTACAGGAAGTGTGATACCTGAACATTAGCTGTTGATCATTAACAACAATCATTTTTTCACCATATATAGACTCAACCTGCCCCAACGGAGAGGTGACTTTGATAGAATCCTTTTCCAAAAAGGAAAAAATTTGGAATTTTAATTTGAGAACTTTACAGCCTTAGGGATTGAACACTGAATGCAATTTAGCTGTCTTCCTTGAATCTTGATACATCAAAACATCATGACAAGAATGTTGCATTTTTATATTTAATTTTCTTTTCTCTATGGAGGCCCCCAATACTATTGGTAATCTCTCAAAGCACCCATATAAATAACTGTGCAGGTTGGATCTGGGCAGAAACTTTCCCCTTATGCTTTCACCATCTTTGTATTATATCAGGAATATCTTTTATCCATATTTCTCCTCTATTATGGTTCCCTGGCCTGTCTGATTGAGTTAAACCCCTCTCATTGAGGTTAATGGAGGGGAGTTTTTATTCTTTTCTATCTAACCTCACGGGCTACACTGAACCTATGGGTAATGAGTGTGTCTGGGCTCATATAGATGCAATTATGTCCATGTATATCTATTGATGTTTATATGTTTGTTCTATGACAATTAGACAACCTGGGGCATATAGCCCTACTATGTCTACGTCCTATACAAATATTATGATTTATTTCTTCTCACCACTAAGAAATAAGGCCAATATGAATCTGTCTGTATGTATATATGAACATTGCACTCAGAGAAAAGGGTTTCTCCAAGCTGGTGTGTGCTCTGGTTTGTCAGAAGGGAGTGGGCGTGTGTTTAGTGATGATTGGATATGCTAATTGGCCTAATTGATCTTGTAATTTAAGCAAACTCTTTTCCATGCCCATACATGCTCTGAAGAAACTCGAATCTCGAGTAAAATGCGTCAGTAAGACCACCACATCACATCTTGCCTAATGATGACACAGCTTCCCTACCATGAACTTTCCTCTCGGTGACACTCTCGGATGTTTAACGGGATGCGGTAGATGAAAGCAAAGGAAGTGATTCCCTGACCTGAGCGGTGCTTGCTGAGTGAGATGCTGGACACCAGTGATACTCATAGACCGGGTGTTCACACGCTCCATCCCTACTTCCACAACGTGGATCTAACTACCTCCAGTTCAGTTTATTGGTTTGGAATCCAGAGAGCGGTGAGCAAGACAAATGTTATTTGATTCCCGGCTGAGTTATTCACCCCTATTGTCCATCACCTTCCTTTCATCTGTGCCGTTTTGAGGATGGAAGGTGTTATATGGATACCGCATCTATTGTCTGAACTGCGATCTATACACTGGCTGTCCACCTGACTCATTACCAATCTTTTACCGCATTATTGTGAAATTCTGTCTCTACCTTCCCCACTTGCAATCTCTATCACCAGGACTGTGAAGTGCTCGCAATATGGGACTCCCCAGTTGATTGAAGTCAGCTCCTGAGATAGTTTACAAGCTAATCACTTTGTTCCTTCTTCTGATCATAGCTGCAGTTGATTTTACCATACCAGTGGACTGTTCATACTGAGTTACCTGGCGATTAGCCAATTCAGCATGGCTACAAGATAATCCCGCTTAGGTGTATAATCCAGCTAGTTCTTAACATATTATTACAGACAGTGTGAGTTGAATTGTTTGTGGTAGCTACCTGCGTCATGACAACGTTGTCAATTTTTAACTCTTCATTGTGGTGGAGGATACAATTTATGTTTTATGTGTTTTTTTTATCTCTAAAATAAAGTTCATTATTTTTGATATATACCTTTTGTTCCTCAGTGAAGAATATATCTCTGGACGTTGTTCTTTTTGTTTATACGTCGTAAGTGTACGTCGGCCGCTTTAAGAGCTGTGGGAGGCGCGTGCAAAGCTTCAATGCGACGCCAGAGGCAATGCATGTGGCTGGCAACCACGATGTCCGCCACCCCTGATCGCTCCACAGAGAGCCAGAATGGGGATCTGTCAATGTAAACAGACAGATCCTCGTTCTGACAGGGGAGGAGAGAGAGATCTGCTGTTCATAGTGATCAGGAAGAGAGATCTCTCTCCTCCTCCAGTCAGTCCCATCCCCTCACAGAAAAAAAAACCTCCCAGGGAACACATTTAACTCCTTGACTGCCCCCTAGTGTTAACCCCTTCGCTGCCAATGACACTTACACAGTAATCAGTGCATTTTTATAGCCGTATAAATGTCACTGGTCCCAAAAAAGTGTCAAAAGTGTCCGATCTGTCCGCCCCAATGTTGCAGTCCTGCTAAAAATCACTGATCACTGCCATCACTGATAAAAAAAAATTATAATAAAAATGCCATAAATATATCCTCTATTTTGTAGACGCTATAACTTCTGCGTAAACCAATCAATATATGCTTATTTTTTTTTTTTTTTTTTTTTAAATTGACGGTCTTTTTTTGTTTATAGCGCAAAAAATAAAAACCTCAGAGGTGATCAAATACCACCAAAAGAAAGCTCTATTTGTGGGAAAAAAAACATCAATTTTGTTTGGGTACACTGTCGCATGGCCGCGCAAATGTCAGTTAAAGCGAAGCAGTGTCGTTTCACAAAAAATGGCCTGGTCATTGAGGGGGAAAATCTTCCGGGGCTGAAGTGGTTAAGCAAGCTCACAGTAAAAGTCACTTTCTGATTTCATCATAAACTGTGTCCTTTACTGTGGAATTTAAACTACACTACTGCCAGGTGTGCCAGTGAGGTTGAGTCTGTTCTTGGGGTAGAAGAAGCAGTGAAGGGAACGAACAATATTCAAGCATCTCCTGCAGGGGTAGCGCTACATACATGATCTGCCCTCTGTTGTTTTCTGTTTTCATTATTCATATTCTGCCTCATTCATTAGAACTGCTCTTTTCAAACTGCCACCAATTTGAGTCAATTCTGCCCTGGAGAATGACAGTTGGAAAAGTGAAATCTGAATGTGACTGGTGGCTGTGGGACAACACAGAACAGTTCTTACAGGACAAATGGCCAATGAGGAGGAATATTCCCTGTTTTATATGTTTTAAACTTTCCATCGGCCTCCATAGTGCAGGGCCAGCTCTCAGTTATGAAAGTCCTATACAAAGGTGAAAGGTTGGTGTAATAGATGTCCTGAAGGATGTTGGGAAATAATGTGAGAGTTCTACTGAGATGACTGTTCATATCTTCTCTTCTAGGATCAAAGGCAACCCCATGTCAGATGATAGAAGAAGAGAACTAAAACAGCTAGAAGCTCTCCTTTCAGGACTGAGGGTTATCCATTAATAGATAATAACCCCTGAGGAAGAGGAACTGCTTCAGCTGTGAGTGGACTATGTTCTAAATGATGAGAAGAATGAGATTTAGATATGAGCAAGCATGACCCAATTAGAGAATGAATCATTATGAACTAATGGACCCATGCAATTCATAAATCCTGAAGCTCTGCATTAAAAACAAAGTATTCCAATGTGTATAGTGCATGCTGGCGAAAAAAGAGAACCCGGCACTAGTGCTGTACCTTTTGCTTCTGCAGACTTAAAGGATCATAAAGGATAATCTGTACAAAGAAGGAGGTGGTGGAGTCCTTATTCAGTCCTTGGAGAACCAGACTCACACTCACCATCTGCTGGTCAGATGGGATAAATGAGAAATATTTATATGAAATATATTCTTGACTAAAAGTAAACTTTTTTGTGATTATTATATTTTTCTAACTGAATCTAATAATAAAAAAAAAATATTGCAAATCCACTGTGCATCTTTTTATTTGTTCTCCTTCAAAACAATTCAAGGAGTTTTGGTTTAAAATAATAACATAAAAAAGCTCACACAAACACAAAGAGAACATATGAATTAAATTCATAGTTACATAGTTGGTATGTGTGGGTGTGTGTGCTTATGTCAAAAATCATATCCCATATACCTCTATATTGTGCTCGCTAAGATGCCCATCTAAATGTTTTTTGAAAACTATCAATACTTCCGGCTCACACCCCCGATTGTGGAAGTGAGTTCCACATCCTTACTGTCCTGACAGTGAAAAACCCCCCACAGTTTAAGGTTAAACCGCTTTTCCTCCAATTTCATTGAAGGGCTCCATGTCTTCTTACACTCCATGAGACTGAATACCGTATTTATCGGCGTATAACACGCACTTTTTTCCCCTTAAAATAAGGGGAAAATCGTGGGTGCGTGTTATACGCCGATCCCCGCTATTTTGTGATCTGTCAGAGCGATCGCCGCGATCGCCGCCGACATTCACATAGCTTGTATTTTTAAACATGGCGCCGCGGAGTTTGGAGGGACTCGGGGGCGCTCGTTCAGCTGAACGAGCGCCGCCGAGGACACAGTGACTGGGCGGAGCCGAGATACACATAGCCGAGGGTTCTCGGCTTTTCTCGGCGCCGTTCACAGTCACGCCCAGTCCCGCCATTGGACCTCTGTTATGTCCATCATAGGGACTGGGCGTGACTGTGAACGGCGCCGAGAATAGCCGAGAACCCTCGGATATGTGTATCTCGGCTCCGCCCAGTCACTGTGTCCTCGGCGGCGCTCGTTCAGCTGAACGAGCGCCCCCGAGTCCCTCCGAACTCCGCGGCGCCATGTTTAAAAATACAAACTAAACGTTTGTATGTCGGCAGCGACAAGGCTGCACGGACCACTGGGGACAAGGCTGCACGGACCACTGGGGACAAGGCTTGCACTGGGGCAAAGCTGAACTGGGGCAAAGCTGCACTGGGGACAAGGCTGCACTGGGGCAAAGCTGCACTGGGGACAAGGCTGCACTGGGGCAAAGCTGCACTGGGGACAAGGCTGCACTGGGGCAAAGCTGCACTGGGGACAAGGCTGCACTGGGGCAAAGCTGCACTGACAAGGCTGCACTGGACACTGGGGAAAGGCTGCAGATGAACACTGATGAGGCTGCATTGATGGGCATTTAAATGTAAGTTTTTTTTCCTTAAACTTCCCTCCTAAAAGTTTTTTTCCTTAAAATTCCCTCCTAAACTTGGGGTGCGTGTTATACGCCGGCGCGTGTTATACGCCGATAAATACGGTAGTTTATTCCCTATGCTAGAATCACCATTCATGTATTTGTGTATCACTATCATATCTCCTCTCAAATGTCTCTTCTCCAGAGAGAATAGGTTTAATGTTCATAGTAATTCTCATAACTGAGTTCCTCCATTTCCCTTATTACATTTGTTGTACTTCTCTGGACTCTCTGCAACTCCAGCACATCCTTTCTGAGAACTGGTGACCAGAACTGGACACATACTTCAGATTTGGCTGAACCAGAGTTTTATAAAGTGGCAAGATTATAGTTTTATCTCTTGAGGAAATAGCCTTTTTTATTCATGCTAGTATTCTGCTAGCTTTGCTTGCTATTGCATGCCGTTGCTGAGTCTGTCATCTACTAGGATCCCCAGATCTTTTTCCATCCTGCATTCCCCCAAAGTTTCTCCTCCTAGCGAGTAACTTGCATTCCTATTTATAGCCCCCAAGTGTACTACTTTACATTTTTCAACATCAAACCTCATTTGCCATGTAGTTGCCCACCCCTTTATTTTATTGAGGTGTTCTTGTCCTGCTGCATAATTATTGACTTGTTTAGTTTTGTATCATCAGCTAACACTGAGATTGAGCTATTTATCCCATCCTCTATAACATTTATGAATAAATTATACAGAATTGGTCCCAGGACATATAATTGCCTGGCGGGAATTGAAACCACAACCCTGCACTACAAGGGAGGAAGGCTTACTATGTGATCACATAATCCTTTCTATAGGTAGAGAAATGGGATTTTTTTCTCTTGTCTATCAGATGCGATTACCCTCTATAAAAGGTGATCTTGTGGGAGATCATGAACTCTGTATGGCAGATTCAAGGAAAACTTACAAAGCACAGTGTGAGGTTTCTGATGGGTAAATGTCAGGATTTAGCTCTAAGCAATAGATTTACATTTCCTGTTTGCTAGATTATTGTGCTGTTTCCAGCCAATATCTCACTCTTGACAAACATTATTACCAGATACCAGTGCCACAGGTGGGTGAGCTTAAAATCTTTTGGACTGCTGCTGCTCTAATTATTGATGGTGTCAATAAACAAGATAAATGATAGGTAGAGTAGTGCAGGTCCTCACACCAAATTCTATACACAATACTGGTAATATATATACTTGCATCAGTTGTATATAATCCCAAATGTGCAAATATGCAAAAAAGTGTAAACATACAAAAGTGCATACAAATTGTGTGCAAAATATGCAAATAAAGTACAATTATACAATTGTGCGTACAATCATAAGCAAAAAATATCTCAAGTGCTTATAAAATAATCCATGGACTTCATACCCCCCAAAAAATGTGTGTGTGTGTGTGTGTGTATAGTGTGTGTACTCTTTTCAATTCTAACTTTACTATACAGTGTGACTCTTCTCCACAAAGTGTCCCTGATGAAGGGATGTCTCGTCAAGTCCCAAAACGTGTAGGGCCGTGCTGAAGTTCCTCTAAAGTATCACTGCCTTGTCATACCGTTGTTTTTAATGGTTCTATATTTTGTATAATTCTTTTTTCTATATGATTTGATGTGTTTGTATGTGTCAGTTTGTATCAATAAATTGCCTTTTTTTAACATATCGGTGTTGCAGTTAAAGTCCCATTTCCTTTGGGGGTACCTTTATTTTTTCCTCTTGGGGATGTTGGCAACATTTATGGTCTAGTTTGATGGTCCTCCTTTTTTATACTACAAAACCAAGGACTGGTCAGACTATGGACACAGTAAGGCTCGGTAGAGCAGAAGTTTATTTTTGTTTGATCGATGGCAAGATGCTCTTTTTCTTCTGTTTGGGAATATCTTGTGGTTTAAACATGATGTTTTCCTTAAGAAACTGTGAGTTTGTCCCTAAATTGAGTCTGATCCCCTAAATTGATGTCCCTAAATTGAGGGGGACCATTCAAAGGTATCAATTCCTTCATCTTCCAGGAACAGGCTGCATACTCTCGCCACATGAGGCCAGGCATTGTCGTGCACCAGGAGGAATCCAGCACCCACTGCACCAGCATAGAGTCTAACAATGTGTCCAAGGATTTCATCCCGATACCTAATGGCAGTCAGGGTGCCATTGTCTAGCCTGTAGAGGTCTGTGTGTCCCTCAATGGACATGCCTCCCCACCACCAAACCAATCATGCTAAACAATGTTACAAGCAGCATAATGTTCTCCATGACTTCTCCAGACCATTTCATGTCTGTCACATGTGCTCAGGGTGAACCTGCTCTAATCTGTGAAAAGCACAGGGCGCCAGTGGTGGACATGCCAATTTTGGTGTTCAATGGCAAATGCCAATCAAGCTCCATGGTGCCAAGCAGTGAGCACAGAGCCCATTAGAGGATGTGGGGCCCTCAGGCCACCCTCATGAAGTCTGTTTCTGATTGTTTGGTCAGGGACATTCACACCAGTTGCCTGCTGGAGGTCATTTTTTATGCTCTGGTAGTGCTCATCTTGTTCCTCCTTGCACAAAGGAGCTGATACCAGTCCTGCTGATGGTTAAGGACCTTCTATGGCCATGTCCAGCTCTCATAGAGCAACTGCCTGTCTCCTGGAATCTCCTCCATGCTCTTGAGACTCTGCTGGGAGACACAGCAAACCTTCTGGCAATGACACATTTTGATGTGCCATCCTGGAGGAGTTGGACTGCCTCTGCAACCTCTATAGGGTCCAGGTATTGCCTCATGCTACCAGTAGTGACACTGACCCTATCCAAATGCAAAACTAGTGAAAAACAGTCAGAAAAGATTTATAGGGAAAAAAATGTCATTGGTCTTCACCTGTAAAACCATTTCTGTTTTGGAGATCATCTCATTGTTGTCCATCTAGTGCATCTGTTGGTAATTTCATTAACATCAAAGCAGCTGAAACTGATTAACAACCCCGTCTGCTACTTAACTGACCACATTAATATCCCAGGAGTTTAATTGACTTGATGCTATACTCTGATAAAAAAAGTTCCTTTAATTGTTTTGAGAAGTGTGTATATATACAGTATCTCAAAAAAGTGAGTATACCCCTCACATTTTTGTAAATATTATATTATATATTTTCATGTGATAACACGGAAGAAATGACACTTTGCTACAATCTAAAGTAGTGAGTGTACAGCTTGTTAATGCCGCATACACACAACCGGTTTTCCCGTCGGACTAAAATCGGCTTACCCAACGGATTTCCGACGGAATTTCGCTGAAACAGTCTTGTGTACACACGATCACACCAAAGTCCAACCGTCCAGAACGCAGTGATGTACAGCACGTACAACGGGACTAAAAAAAGGATGTTTAAAAGCCAGTAGCCAATAGCTCCCGTCTCTTCAGAGCATGTGTCGTTTTAGGTCCGTCGGAACAGCATACAGACGGATACAGACGAGCGCTTTTCCTAATAGGAATAGTTTCCGGTGGAGTTCAGGCGGAAAGATTTAGAACATGTTCTATTTCTAGGTCCATCAGAATTTTTTAAAAAAAGGTCCGGTGAGGCCCACACACGAGCGGATTATACGATGACATGCCTCCGTCTGACTTTTTCTGCCATAAATACTACTATACTGCCCTGCAGCCCAGTCTCCGAAAGGGAGGGGATCATGCTCTACTTCAGTATGTCACAGTACATGTTGGCATTCATGGTTCCCTCAATAAACTGTAGCTCCCCAGTGCCAGCGGCACTAAGGGACCCCTAAAACCATGACACTCCCACCATCATGCTTGACTGTAGACAAGACACATTTGTCTTTGTACTCCTCACCTGGTTGCCGCCACACACGTTTGACACCATCTGAACCAAATAAGTTTATCTTGGTCTCATCAGACCACAGGACATGGTTCCAGTAATCCATGTCCTTAGTCTGCTTGTCTTCAGCAAACTGTTTGCGGGCTTTCTTGTGCATCATCTTTTGAAGATTTTGGTCAGCCATGCAGACCAATTTGATGCAGTGAGCAGCATATGGTCTGAGCACTGACAGGCTGACCCCCCACCCCTCCAACCTCTGCAACAATGCTGGCAGCACTCATACGTCTATTTCCCAAAGACAACCTCTGGATATGGCTCTGAGCACGTGCACTCAGCTTCTTTGGCTGACCATGGCGAGGCCTGTTCTGAGTGGGACCTGTCCTGTTAAACCACTGTATGGTCTTGGCCACCGTGCTGCAGCACTGTTTAAGGGTCTTGGCAATCTTCTTATAGCCTAGGCCATCTTTATGTAGAGCAACAATTCTTTTTTTCAAATCCTCACAGAGTTCTATGCCATGAGGTGCCATGTTGAACTTCCAGTGACCAGTATGAGAGAGTGAGAGGGATAACACCAAATTTAACACACCTGCTCCCCATTTACACCTGAGACCTTGTAACACTAATGAGTCACATGACACTGGGGAGGGAAAATGGCTTATTGGGCCCAATTTGGACTTTTTTTACTTTGGGATGTACTCACTTTTGTTGCCAGCAGTTTAGACATTAATGGCTGTGTGTTGAGTTATTTTGAGGGGACAGTAAATGTACTGTTATACAAGCTGGACACTCGCTACTTTACATTGTAGCAAAGTGTAATTTCTTTAGCGTTGTCACATGAAAAGATATGATAAAATATTTATGAACATGTGAGGGGTGCACTCACTTTTGTGAGATACTGTATATATACAGTATGTCAATGCAGATTATTTTTATGAACAATTTGAATAATTTACACACAGCATGTAATTTTTAATGTAACAACTTGACCCTGTTATTTTTTCAATTTTTAATTTTCTTAAACAAGAAAAAAACTTGGAACATTTTTTTTTTAATCATTTATGTTAGCAATACATCAATTTCATAATTTTTTTTGTTTTTGTTTTTTTAGTTTTATGTTTTTTTGTCCCAGAGGTAGTGAAAATCTCTGGCCAGTACTTTTCTTTCTGAAGCCTTACTGGATTGGAAAACAGAAAGATGAAAAGAAAAAAAAAGTTGACCTGTGTTTTAATGCATTTTATGCATTACAATACTAAATGCAACAAGCACCAAAACACAAAAGTGTGAATGGATTCCCCCCCACCAAAAAAAATGCCTGATAAATTGATAGGTTTGCACTTAGGAGCAAATCGTGAAGTAAAATGCAATGAATTATCTAACTAGAGCAAAGAAAATGTGATTGTTTGTGGGTACAGATTGCGGTACTTGCCATGGAGTGGATTTTACAGCTTCATTACCTCTGGTCTTGGAGACACAATATAAAAATAAAAGATTAATAATGGAATTTCTTCTCCAAGATTGAACTAAGTTTACATCAAAACAAGAAGTCTGAGATTAATACAATTAATGAGAAAATCAATCTGTAGATATGGACACCTGGTCACACCTGGAACATCTCTAGAGGTTTTACATTATATCTATTGTTTTCCCAAAAGATATACATGTTAGTATATATATTTGTTCATAAGGGAGCATGAAAGCTATTCAAATCTTTTAAACTGGAAAGGAGAAGATCATTATGCAGAACTAAATAATTCATAACAATAATTATATTATTACACAGAAGACAATCAATGTAAAGATCAATTATAAAACAATTCACAATTTTATCATTGTATGAAATTGCCACCAATTTAAGTTTTCATGTAAATCATTACACGTCATGCTTGTCAAAGGTGGGTAAATATCTCCTACAGTTTTATACTAATTTTTGGATTATTCAATTTACAAAATTACATTTAGTAGGCAAGGATTTGCTGCCATTATAAGTGTGGTATTAAAGTAGTCATCCAAATGATGTGTGAATACATACCAAACTATGCTTTTTAGCTGGCAGAGCTCAATATACATAACATACAAATTTGATTACCGGGTTTACTGAATTGTTACATTCTATTACTTATAAGTGTATGTGAAATTTACCACAAATATGTGTTCATATTTTTGCCATAGACTTTTGTTCCTTCTAAACTAAGCAGTTCGAAAAAGAAAAATGTAATGCTTTCATCCATCAAGCTGTACATCCAGGTGCTCTTACCTAATCAGCTGAGCCTTTTTTTCTAGACAGCAGAGCTTATTATTTATCAAAAAAATGCTATAGCTTAATAATTTGGCATGTTTTTATAATATTTTATCTGTATAATGATCTATTTATGTATAGGTTCTAAGTGCAGTACTCATACTAATTAGCTTCAAAAATCCACTTAATTTCCATAGATCTTATGATGTAACCCTTTCTGCTTCAAACCAAACCTTAGTGTACTGCTGTTCCATTTCATTTATTATTTGGTTCGCACCAGAACCTGTGAACGGACTGAAAATTTGCGCAAACTTTAGAACCCCATTGAAGTCTATGGGACTCGAACGGTCGAAATCAAAAGTGCTAAATTTAAAGGCTAATTTGCATGGTATTGTCCTAAAAATGGTTTGGGGACCTGGGTCCTGCCGACAGGGGACATTTATCAATGTAAAAAAAGTTTTAAAAACGGATGTTTTTTCAGGAACAGTGATTTTAATGATGCTTAAAATGATAAAAAAAGTGAAATATTCCTTTAAATATCATACCTGAGGGGTGTCTATAGTATGCCTGTAAAGTGGCACGTGTTTCCCGTGCTTAGAACAGTCTCTGCACGAAATTACATTTTTAAAGGAATAAAAGTCATTTAAAACTGTTTGTGGCTTTAATGTAATGTCGGGTCCTGGCAATCTGGATGAAAATCAGTGAGACAAATGGCATGGGTACCCCCCACCCCCCAGTCCATTACCAGGCCCTTTGGGTCTTGTATGGATATTAAGGGGAACCCCGCACCCAAATTAAAAAAGGAAAGGCGTGGGGGCCCCAGGCCCTATATACTCTGAACAGCAGCATACAGGCGGTGCAAACAAGACAGGGACTGTAGGTTTGTTGTTAAGTAGAATCTGTTTGTAATTTTGAACTGGTACATTTTTAAAGTGTAGCTCCAGCCAAAAAAATCTATTTTTAAGCTTTTGGAAAACATAGGAAAGGGCTATCACCCCTGTGACATTTGTTTTGCTTTCTGTGCACCTCTTCAGAAGATTTCACCTCACTTTCTGTCCCAATGACAAATGTTTTTTGACAATTTGGGGTTTTTAGTGAAACAAGGATTGGGGATAAAGCATCAGTGGAGAGGAGACACGTTTTTCCCATATTAACTCTTACAGGAGAAAATTTCCTTTCCTGGGGTAGATTTCATCTCACTTCCTGTTGTTTCCTTCCGTTTGCAAGTAGGAGTCTTTTGTAAGTTGGATGTTTGAAAGTAGGGGCCTGCCCTATATACTCTGCAGAAATTGCGGCCTTAGGTGTTGGTGTTGTCACAACACTGTAAGCCCTCACAGTTACTCTTGGTGGGTGCAGGAACAGGCTCTGCTGTGAAATATTAGATCAAGAATTGTAATTACATGCCTCTGTTTAACAGGGTCAGAAAAATTGGGCCTTTGGTGGTGGTGGTGCTGGTGCCACAACACTGTAAGTTCTCACAGTTACTCTTGGTGGGTGCAGAAACGGCCCTTCTGTGAAATATTAGATCAAGAATTGTAATTACATGCACCTGTTGAACAGGGGCAGAAAAATTGGGCCTTTGGTGGTGGTGGTGGTGGTGGTGCCACAACACTGAAAGTCCTCACAGTTACTCTTGGTGGGCGCAGAAACGGGCCCTGCTGTGAAATATTAGGTCAAGAATTGTAATTACATGTCCCTGTTGAACAGGGGCAGAAAAATTGGGCCTTAGGCACTGGTGCCACAACACTGCAACCCTTCACAGATACTCTAGTTGGAGCGCAGGAATGAGCCCTCCTGCAAAATATTGCATCAAAAATTGTAATTACACTCCCCTGTTAAACAGGGGCTGAAAAATTGGGCCTTAGGCACTGGTGCCACAACACTGCAACCCCTCACAGAAACTCTAGTTGGAGCGCAGGAATGAGCCCTGCTGCAAAGTATTGCATCAAAAATTGTAATTACACTCCCCTGTTAAACAGGGACTGAAAAATTGGGCCTTAGGCACTGGTGGCGGCGCCCAGAACCAAAATATTCTTACAAGCTATCAGCATGATCATTGAGGAGGAAGAGGATAGTCACTCAGCATAACAGGATAGTCACTGTCACGGAACGTCCCACACTCCGCTTGAGTGCTTCTGTCATATACCACTTCCTCCCAGTCTGTATACAGATATCAGATATTCCAACCTCTCTGAGCAGAAGACAAGGGGACACTTACTTCACTGCTAACATGGACTGTTTATTATGAATCAAAGTTACAAGACTTTATATGCCGTTGGAACCTCCTCTAACAATACAACTGTAACTTAATTAACATGAGCTAATTATCTAATCCTTTATACAGCCTAGGTGACTGAGACAAGACCTTTCACCCAGACTTGTGGTCACCGAGCTTCACACAGTTAATTAACACAAACAACAATGGGTGAAAAGACTCTTAGAGCCACACTAGACTTATTTACAATAAACCCATTATAGCAGAATTGATGACATTAGCATTTAACAGTACGAGTCCCAACGGTATAAATCAGTCACCATTCTAATATGGCATATAAAGGGTTCCCAGAGTCTGTGTGTTTTTGGGGGGACATGGAGCTGAATCCAAAGTAACACCAACCCCAGGGTCCCCAGGCATACAGCTCATAGAGAGCACCATTCCCCCAAATGCTAGGGCCCATAATCAAAAGGCAACAGGCCCGCACCCAGTCCTCTCCAACAGCCTCTGTCCCGGCCAGGTCCGTCACATTTCTCCCCTTTCGGCAGGAGACTAACACAGGAGGAGACCCCAGACGGGTTGACTCCGAAGTTAGTCCATAGTTCCAGTCCTCTACTGCCTGTACCCACACAGTACCCCAAACAAATTATTCCAAACAGAGTATTACTCACCCAGCCATCCTCTGCCTCTCTCAGAGAACATATCCCCCACTGGGGAGAGGCCCGGACTGGCCCTTCTCCCTGGAATCCTTTCTGCCGCTGGAGAGAAGACAGGGGGACTGGGCTCACTCCATCCTGCTGTTGGGGATCTGGGCCGACTGTCCAGCATCCCTTGGGTATACAGGTGGGGACTGAAGCCCCATCAACCGACCCCAGATCAAGCTGCAGTTGTGAGGTGATGACTGCATTCTCTCCTTGGATCCTGATCTGCAGCTCACGATAGACTGCCACCTCCTCACCTTGGGCCTCCACAATTGCTGCAGGTGTGGGGCAGAGGTCTTGGACCCTCTGTCCAGTTGCCAGCACTTCTGCTGGGGATTTGCTAGGTGGTTCCTCCTCTACAGAAACGTCTATCAAATCCTCAGTCTCTAGAATTGCTAAAAGTGTGGGACAAAGGTCTTGGACCCTCTGTTCAGTTACCAGATCTTCAGCTGGAGAAGTTTGTTGTAACTCCATAGATGCTGCTGGCAGAAAATCACATGTCCCTGTCAGTGTTGTGGGAGAAAGGCTGACTACCTCTTCTCTCAAGAAGGCCGAAGCCACTGTTGGTGCTGGGCAGAGCACAGTGAACTTTGGCCCTGATAGCAGCTCTTCTGCTGGAGGCTCATCAGGTTGTTCTTCCTCAGCAGAGAAGTCTATCAAATCCCATGTCTCTGCAACTGATGTCTGGGGATAGAGGTTCACCATCTCCTGTCTGTGGAACTCAGAAGATGCCATCAGTGCTGAGCAGAGTGCAATGAAGTTTGGCCCTAATCCCAACTCTTCTGCTGGGGGCTCACCCGATGGTTCTTCCTCAGCAGAAAAGTCTATCAAATCCCCTGTCTCTGCAACTGGTGTCTGGGGATGGAGGTTCACCATCTCCTGTTCATGGAATCCAGAAGATGCTATCAGTGCTGGGCAGAGGTTAGCAGAGCTCTGCCCTGTTGTCAGCACTTCAGGTTTGGGAATGGCAATCTCCAGATTTTCCACTGCAGATTCTCTGGCATGCTGCTGGACAGGCACATTCCTCCATCCAAGATCATCCCATGCAGAAACAGGATCATAAAGGTCAGTCAGCACTTGCTGCATCCGCCATAAGACCTCCACCTCCATAGCTGCGGGGGCAGGTTGGCAAAGCACACTATTACTCTGCCACATTGCCGACTCTTCAGCTAGGATTTCAGAGTTGTCAGCTGGTATTTCCTGATAGTCCCAGGCAAAGGGAGCCCAGCCCTGGCACTGAGCAATGTCTAGCAGCCGTCTGTAGGCGATCTCTAGCTCCCATTCCTGAACGGCCAGAAACTCCAAATCTTCCTGTGCCCAGTGCACTTCCGAAATGTTCAGTAGCCCTTCTCTGAAATCCATGATTTCGTCCACTCGCCACTCCAAATCACTCCCAAAGTTAGAGTCCCCTGTCAGCTTCACATACAACAGTCCCAAGCCGCCGTAGCTTAAGCCTTCCGTTGGGCTGTCATCCGCTATCCAGGCACATGCTTGGGATACATGCCACTGGAGGGCTCTGTAGCTCTCATCCAGCTTTATCTCTGCCCAGACGAGCCTGCTTAATTCAGCTGTCTGCTTCTTGTGTGGTTTTTCTCCCAAAAACCGCACCCGCAGTCCATACTGCGACCAGTACCTTTCCTCGATGGAGGGGAGAACTTTTCCCTGGTGTCGCTGCTCACGGGCTAGAGCTTCCTTCCAGAGTTTGCAGCGAATAGAATCACACCATCCCAGCAGGACCTGCTCTGACACTGGTTCTCTGTGCTGTATCTGCATCTCTCGCAACCTCCTTCTGAATTCCTCATCCATGGCGGCTGGTATCTGTACCTCTCCTCTCCTGCTATCTGGACCTTGGATCCAGATGGAAGTTTGGATGTCCCAGACTGCAGGAAGCTTTCCCGCTGCTTGCCACCAATGTCACGGAACGTCCCACACTCCGCTTGAGTGCTTCCGTCATATACCACTTCCTCCCAGTCTGTATACAGATATCAGATATTCCAACCTCTCTGAGCAGAAGACAAGGCGACACTTACTTCACTGCTAACATGGACTGTTTATTATGAATCAAAGTTACAAGACTTTATATGCCGTTGGAACCTCCTCTAACAATACAACTGTAACTTAATTAACATGAGCTAATTATCTAATCCTTTATACAGCCTAGGTGACTGAGACATGACCTTTCGCCCAGACTTGTGGTCACCGAGCTTCACACAGTTAATTAACACAAACAACAATGGGTGAAAAGACTCTTAGAGCCACACTAGACTTATTTACAATAAACCCATTATAGCAGAATTGATGACATTAGCATTTAACAGTACGAGTCCCAACGGTATAAATCAGTCACCATTCTAATATGGCATATAAAGGGTTCCCAGAGTCTGTGTGTTTTTGGGGGGACATGGAGCTGAATCCAAAGTAACACCAACCCCAGGGTCCCCAGGCATACAGCTCATAGAGAGCACCATTCCCCCAAATGCTAGGGCCCATAATCAAAAGGCAACAGGCCCGCACCCAGTCCTCTCCAACAGCCTCTGTCCCGGCCAGGTCCGTCACAGTCACTCAGCATCAGCATAGGCAGTCTTGAAGGGATCTGACATTTAAAAAAAAATATTTGTTTACATCAGCATCAGGTGAAGAAAAGCAGATGTGGCTAGGTGGTTATGTTAGATACAGCACCTCATCCCAAAATAATAATAACTAATGAATAAAAGGACAGGGGATTATAACGGTGCTAGGAAAGAGGGATGAGACGATGAGATAAAGATATAAAATTACAAATATTTTATTAACAATAATAACTACATAAAAAGAGCAATAGAGTAGTTAGCAACCAAAAAACATATATGTTGCGTGTGACCCAGAAGTAGTAGGGTGGGCCAGGTGGAGACGGCCTTCAACACAAGGGCTCGGTTTCCTACATGTTTCGCCAAGGCATTGGCTTCCCCAGGGAACAGGAGCTCTATTGGATATATAAAGATCTATACATTGGGATACAGAAAACATCATGTAAACAAGCAGAAATACTAACCAATAACTTGTTGTAAACATTACTGGGTTTTGGAATATTGTGGCTGGACAATCTCACACAGGGAGGTAACCCTAAAGTGGCCCCTGGATCCCAGACATACCTGAGCAACAGACACCCAGGGGAGGCGCCGCAAGGAACCCCCGGATGGGGGAAGGGCAGGCTGCACCGTATTTAGTGCTTGCAGGGGGCACACAGAAAACCTGGCAATTAAATATATTGGGAATTAACAAATGGTAATATGAATATTAGATGTGTATTAAACATTTAATTTGAAGGACAAAGAAAGTGATGCATTATACATCAATAGTATAGGGCAAAAAGGCCTCTAGAGAACTCACACTTTTAATTAAAAGCAAGTTGATTGATAGGAGGGGAAACGCCTGTAGATGAATTCAAGGACAAACAAGAGCTTTTGGTACAAATATTTAGGTGGTGACCTATATAGGGAAACATGAACGAATTAGCGTTATAGGTGTATTTGGCAATCGTTGTTGTATGGAAATAGAAAAAATGGCAAAAGGTAGCTTACCACATAAGCTATGTTACAGAACATGTGACAGGCATCAAACACTAGTGTTCACGTAATTTTCATAGGAATAAAAGATTGAAAAATGGCAAGAGATTGATGAGTCCTGAAAAAGGATGAGGAGAAGGAACTGAATTAGGAGTGAAGAGACAATGAATTAAGGGATAGGAGATGATGTATAGCAAAACACAGCTTACCTAGTAAGCTATTGCAGAACTTGTAATTGTTCAGGAATTAGTGTTCACAGCGCTGCCAGAAAAAGCAGTCATAAATTGAGCAATGGCAGAAAGTTGGTAAGTCCTAGGGAGAGTGAATGGAAGCTGAATTAGATATAAAGAGATAGTTTATGGGAAGGGCAAAGAGGGTCACCATCCGTGATTACCTGGCTAGTTTGTGCAGAGCAGAGACAGGCGTGTTCCTCATCCAGCATGGTATCCTGGGACTGGCCAGCTACTTATGTACCCCCCACACCTGACCAAACAATGATCAGGTGTGCGGATGCTGAAGAAAGGCGTCCGCGCGTGCGCACTGGACGGCATCCCGGAGCCTACAAGCTCCGGCATGCATCGCGCGCGCATGCTCAGACGCTACGGTCCCCGTGGCCAATGGGAAGGTAGAAGCGCCGGAGTGGGAGGTCCCAAGGCGCCGCTAACCCCCATCCGCCGGTGGAATGCAGGGAGCCGAGCAGTGTGAGCGATGCACGGACACCTAGGGGCAGACAGGAATAGTACTGCCCTGGGCGTCCGTATAAGCACCAACAGCACTAACTCTGTCCATCCCAGCAGGAGGCCAAGGCAACGCCCCCCACGGGATGAATGAAGAACAGGCACTGAAAAACGATCCAGGGGGGGAAACCCCCCAATAGTGAGGTAAAACGCGGGCGGGAGCGGAGGGTAAGGGGACGGAGGGAACATCCCTGCGCCTCACCCCGCAGTGCCAGCCACAATAACCATATAAGACATAGAGAACCACAGGGTCCTGGTAACAAAAAAAAAAATTTTTTGAAATGAATACAAATACAAAAATTATTTAATAACTAGTGTGGATATAGAATATATCTCAAGACAAGGAGTGACAATATAGGAAAAAGTCAATGAAACAATATCATAAAAAACATATGCGAAGGTAACTATTGACATGAGCACATTACAAAAATCGCTGTAAATGCTGTAGTTATGTGTCCAGAACAGTACAAGGGGAATCCAGCAAAGTACCATGGCAATGAGATCAAAGAGAAGGAAACCGAAGGAAGAGAAACAGACAGTGGGGGACGAAAGAGAAGGAAAGAAGAGAGAAGGAGGAAATAGTAAAAAGAATACTATACATGGTGTGAATGGAAAAGGGGACATATAACACTCAGATCCGTAGAGTATTGTGATAAATAGAATGAGAAAGATTAACAGGTATCCTGACTCACAAAAAGGGTTTAAAACTTATGTGTTCATTTAGCCCGGGGAATTTTGTGGCTCGTAAAGTGTGGATCCATTTGGTTTCCAATTGTAGTAGTCTGTTGTCAATGCTTCCGCCTCTAGCATGTAAAGGAACATGCTCGAGTGCGGAGAATTGGATGACATGCGGGTCAAAGTTGTTATGGGCGGCAATGTGCCGATTAATGGCTGTAGTGGTGGTGTTTTTATATAGTGGTTTGATGTGGTCTCGAATACGGACCTGGAAGGGACGCTTGGTTTTTCCAATGTAGTACGAGCCACATTGGCATTGAGCCAAGTATACGACTCCCACGGTGATGCAGGTGACTCGATGTTTAATAGTGTGAGTACGTCCATTAGGCAGAATGACTTCACTGAAATTGGTTACAAAGGGACACACATCACAATTGCCACACTGGTATGTGCCAACACCAGTGGGCGCATATGGGGTGTTGATTGAATGATGACTTTTAATTAGTCGGTCTCGAAGTGAGGGGGATCGACGGTATGTGATATCAGGGTGGGTTTTAACATATTTTGAAATTGTGGGGTCTGCCGTTAATAGAGGCCAAAATTGGTTTAGAATTTGTTTAATTTGGGTATGCTGTTTTGAGTATTGGGTAATGAGTCGTACAGGTTGTCCAATATCTGGGGATTTGTCAGAGAAAACAAGGTCCTTTCTATTAAGCTTTTTTGCCTTATTAAAGGCTTTTTTCAAAAGAGAGTGGCTATAACCTCTGTCCAGGAGTCTACTACAGAGCTCCTGTGCTGCCTGGAAAAATTCCTCCTCGAGAGTACAGTTTCTTTTGAGTCTGAGATATTGACTGAACGGGATGCTTCTGAGAAGGGGCTTGGGGTGAGCACTACTGGCGTGCAAAATCGTATTGCCCGATGAGGGTTTACGATATAAGACAGTGTGGATCTGACCATCGGAATGCAGACTAATCTGGAGATCCAGGAAATGGATCTGCGACTGGCTGCATTCCATGGTGAATTTGAGATTAAACGCATTCCGGGTTAAATGCTCAACAAAGAGCATTAGTTCATCCTTAGTACCTGACCAAAACAATAGTATATCATCTATATACCTGTACCAAGATCTGACCTTGGACAGAAGGGGAATGGAATGGACCATGCTGAACAATTCTCTCTCCCACCCCCCCAGGTACAGATTGGCGTAGGCTGGGGCACATTTAGTCCCCATAGCTACGCCCTGTACCTGGAGGTAGTGGGAGGAGCCAAACATGAAATAGTTGCGTGCCAGTATAAATCTGAGTAATTCTAGAACAAAGTCTCCGTAAGAGTCATATTTGGGGCCTCTCTCTCGAAGTAGTTTTTCAATGACCAAAGTGCCTCTCTTGTGTGGAATGATGTTATATAGACTTTCAACGTCTAGGGCTACTAGCCAGGTGTTTTTTGGTAGGGATTTGCCGTCTAATATGCGGAGAAGATGAATGGTGTCTTTTATGTAGGAGGGCAGAGAGGTAACATGGGGCGCCAAATATTTATCGACTAATGCACTTGCGTGTTCAGTGAGACATTGCCGTCCAGAAACAATAGGGCGGCCTGGTGGATGGGCTAGAGCCTTATGAAGTTTGGGTAGGGAATAAAAAGTGGGAGTTTTGGGTTCTCTGACATTGAGAAAATTCCATGTGTTAGAGTCAATGGTGCCCTTTTGATATGCTGAAAAAATCAGCTGGTTGTATTCGAGGATATAGTGATTGATGAGTGATTTAGATATAGGTCTGTACCAGTCACGGTTGTTTAAGATATTGAGACACATTTGTTCATAAAAGGGCACATCCATCACTACCACGTTGCCACCCTTGTCGGCTGGCTTGATGACTAGTTCTGGATGGTTTTGAAGAGATTTTATTGCTCTAGTCAGGGCAGGGGATAGGTTGGAAGGAGAGGAAGGAGTGAGGTTGAACCCTTCGATAGCTGTAGTAAGCACAAAAGCACAAATATTGGAGTTTGTGGACAAATTAGGAAAGTTGCGGGATTTAGGTTTGAAAGAAGTAGGGGGGGGGAAGAGACACCAAGGGTGGCGAAACCCGAATGAGAGGGGTCCGAGAAGTGGTCACTGTCAGTGTCACCCTCCTCCCATGGTGACATAAGCTCCTCAAGGGCTTGTAGTTCGGCCAAGGTAGGAACCTCTTGAGAGGAAATAGTTGGTCCGGTCTGGACTCGGATCTGATCAGTACTTAGTGGGATGGATGATAAGTTGATTACACCAGGGGTGTATGGTCTTCGTGGGTTGCAAGTGTTTGTGTTGGTGGGTTGGGGGTTGGACTCTGAAGAGGGTCCTGGCCCTGTACTAAAAAAATGGGTGCAATTTTTGGGTCTACAGGTGGTGCATTGACTGGGAACATAGAAGTAATTGTAGGTTCACTTACCCTCCTGGTAGCCATGCGTATTTGAGAGTGAGAAAGTGCCGTTCTCTAGAGGCCTTTTTGCCCTATACTATTGATGTATAATGCATCACTTTCTTTGTCCTTCAAATTAAATGTTTAATACACATCTAATATTCATATTACCATTTGTTAATTCCCAATATATTTAATTGCCAGGTTTTCTGTGTGGCCCCTGCAAGCATTAAATACGGTGCAGCCTGCCCTTCCCCCATCCGGGGGTTCCTTGCCGTGCCTCCCCTGGGTGTCTGTTGCTCAGGTATGTCTGGGATCCAGGGGCCACTTTAGGGTTACCTCCCTGTGTGAGATTGTCCAGCCACAATATTCCAAAACCCAGTAATGTTTACAAGTTATTGGTTAGTATTTCTGCTTGTTTACATGATGTTTTCTGTATCCCAATGTATAGATCTTTATATATCCAATAGAGCTCTTGTTCCCTGAGGAAGCCAATGCCTTGGCGAAACATGTAGGAAACCGAGCCCTTGTGTTGAAGGCCGTCTCCACCTGGCCCACCCTACTACTTCTGGGTCACACGCAACATATATGTTTTTTGGTTGCTAACTACTCTATTGCTCTTTTTATGCACTTATTATTGTTAATAAAATATTTGTAATTTTATATCTTTATCTCATCGTCTCATCCCTCTTTCCTAGCACCGTTATAATCCCCTGTCCTTTTATTCATTAGTTATCAGCATCAGGTGTTTGGTAGCTGGTGGTGATCCAAGACTGATTCATTTATATGAAAATCAGTCGATCGATCGAGTCGGTGGACAGGCGCACCCTGTGATCGGTTAGAAAGTCTCCAGCAGCACTGAATGTGAGTTCCGAAAGAACGCTGGATGCAGGACAGGCCAGTAGCTCAATTGCATACTGTGCAAGCTCTCAGTGATCCATCCTCAAGACCCAGTAACCCAGAGGATTTTTGGTAAGGAAAGGTGTCCAAGTCGGATCTTGCCCCTAGGTATTCCTGCACCATGTCAAACAGACACTGGCGATGGTTGCTGGAACCGATCATACCTTGGGGCTGCGGACTAAAAAATTGTCTGAACGCATCGGTCAGACGGCCACCTTCTCCACCGCTCCTTCTTTGACTGACCGAAGCCTCAGCAACACGTTGTCCAGGAACAGGAGTTTGTAACCTCCCAGTCTCTGGGAATGTGTTGCACAGACCTTTCTGCAACGCCTCCCAAAGATGTTTCATCCTCTGCTCCCTCCCACGAATACGAGGATCCTTCCGCAGGCTTTGCAGGATCAGGGAGGCCATGCAGCTTAGGTTTGCTGAGGCATTCGGTCTGCAGTCCTCTGGGTCACTAAGAATGACACGATCTGCAGCCACCTCCTCCCAGCCATGTACAAGTCCATGGGTTTTTTGGGACTGTAAATAATCCCTTAAAGACTGCTGCTGATGCTGAGTGCCAGGCTCCACCACTGTCTAGATAAAGGGGGCCTTGAGAGCTAAGGAAGTCCTCCTCTTCCTGCCTCTGTTCTGCCTCAAGTGCCCTGTCAATTATTCCACACAGCGTTTGCTCCAACAGATGGACACAGGGGACAGTGTCACTGATGCATGCACTGTCACTGTTCACCATCCACGTGGCCTCCTCAAATGGTGACAGGACAGTGCATGCATCCCTGATCATGGCCCACTTGCGTGGGGAAAAAAAAACAAGCTCCCCTGACCCTGTCCTGGTGCCATAGTCTCACAGGTACTCATTGATGGCCCTCTGCTGTGCAGCCGCTGCAGCATGGCCAACGTTGAGTTCCACCTGGTGGGCATGTCACAGATTAGGCGGTTCTTGGGCAGGTTAAATTCCTTTTGTAGGTCAGCCAGCCGAGCACTGCCATTATATGACCGGCGGAAATGCACACAGACTTTCCTGGCTTTCCTCAGGACATCCTGTAAGCTCGGGTACCTGCCCAAGAAATGCTGCACCACCAAGTTAAGGATGTGAGCCAAACAGGGCACATGGGTCAGTTGTCCCTGTCGGAGGGCAGAGAGGAGGTTGGTGCATCAACCACCTCTGAACCTGCCCCTGCAGAGCTGACAGAATCTCTGCCCCAGTGTGGCTCCTGTCCCCCAAGCATACCAGCTCAAGCACCGCATGGCATCTTTTTGCCTGCGTGCTTGCGTAGCCCCTTGAACGCCTACGGAGCACCGCTGGTTCCGAAGACAAATCAGCACAGGAAGAGGCCATGGAGGAAGAAGAAGAGGAGGGGGTGGAGGAGAGAGGTGTGGCAGAATCACCACTAGTAGTATTTTGGAGGCGTGGTGGCGGAACAACCTCCAACACTACTGCACCCTGTCCTGCATCCTTCCCAGCTGCCAGAAGAGTCACCCAGTGCGCGGTGAAAGATAGGTAATGTCTCTGTCCATGCCTGCTGGACCATGCGTCAGCGGTAATATGCACCTTACCGCTGATCGCCCTGTCCAGCGAGGCCAAGACATTGCCTTCCACATGCTGGTAGAGAGCCAGAATCGCCTTCTGTGAGAAAAAGTGGCGTTTGGGAACCTGCCACTGAGGAACCACACATTCCACAAACACATGGAAGGGGGCAGAGTCTACCAACTGAAAAGGCAGCAGTTGAAGTGCTAGCAATTTAGCCAAGCTAGCATTCAACCGCTGGACATGTGGGTGGCTGGGAGCGAACTTCTTTCGGTGGTGCAGCAGCTGGTGCAGGGAAATTTGCCTGGTACAATCTGATGTTGGTGTACCGATAGCAGATTGCCCGCAAGTACTTGGGTGTGACACACCTAATTCTACACCTTTTTTCCTCTCAGTGCAGGTCTCAGAGAGGACTGAAGGTATAGTGGGGTTGGAGATCCCAGCTGATGTGGAGCAAGGAGAGGTCCTCTTTGTTCTTTGGTGTGGGTCTTTTAGGTACGCTTGCCAACGAACTGCATGGCAGGTCAACATATGTCTGGTCAAGCATGTGGTGCCCAAGCGGGAGATGTTTTGGCCATGCGAGATACGCTTGAGACATATGTTGCAAATAGCAGCAGTGGGATCTGATGCACTCGTCTCAAAAAAGGCCCACACCAAAGAACTTTTGGAATAACGTGCAGAGACAGCAGCGCCTTGCACATGCGGAGCACTGCGGTGTGATGCAATCGGTGTGCTGCCCTTAAGCTGGCCCCTGGAGGGCATCCTACCTCGTTGGTGATGTGCCTCCTCCTCTCTCCTATCAGGCACCCACGTGGAGTCAGTAACCTCATTATCCCCTCCCTCCTCATCACTGGAGCAAAGCTGGCAGTATGCTGCAGCTGGGGGGAACATGACTGCCAGATTGCTGTCCTTCTTGGGCACCCCCTCTCTCTGGGCTCACGTTACTGCCTTCCTCTAGCTGGGTACCATCATCGGCACCTTCAAAACGCTGGGCATCCTCCTGGAGCATGTACCCAACACTGTGGTCAAACAGTTCGGGGAACTCCTCAGGAGGACATGGTGGAGCTAGGGAAGGAGTGACTGATGCCATTGAGCCAAGGGAAGAGGACGCATTGGCAGATGCTTTGCCAGACAAAGTACCCTGAGCCTTGGTGAGAGAGGATGAGGAGGATGAGGACGGCAAGGACAGGTTGGTCATTCACTCTACCAAGTGTTCCGCATGTTGCGGCTCAACACGGCCAGCTGCCGAAAAAAAGGACAAGCGTGTCCCAGGGCCACGTGCTGATGAGGATGCATCATCTCCACGACTAGCACTGTTGCCTCTAGACACAGAGCCTGCTTGCCCTCTTTTATTGGCTTGTGACTGTCTGCCTCTCCTTGTACATACTAATAGCCTGCAGTGAGATGTAGCTGCACAAAGCTGGGATATATATATATATATATATATATATATATATATATATATATATATATATATTGATACTGCAGCTAGCAGAATCAACTGCCTGCCTGTAGTATTATTCGTATGAGAACACCAGCAATTGTCTTCAGGCAGCTTTAGGTGCACACTGTGCAGAAGACGCAGTACACTAACTGTAAATACTGTAGCTGCCTGCCTGTGGTATTAATAGGAGCAGAACAACAGCAATTGTCTTCAGGTAGCTTTAGGTGCACACTGTGCAGAGGATGCAGTACATTAACTGTAAATTCTGTAGCTGCCTGCCTGTGGTATTAATAGGATCAGAAGAACACCACCAATTTTATTCAGGTAGCTTTAGGTGCACACTGTACAGAGGACACAGTGCACTAACTGTAAATACTGTAGCTGCCTGCCTGTGGTATTATTAGGATCACAAGAACATCACCAATTTAATTCAGGTAGCTTTAGGTGCACACTGTGCAGAGGACACAGTACACTAACTGTAAATACTGTAGCTGCTTGCCTGTGGTATTAATATAGGATCAGAAGAACACCACCAATTTTATTCAGGTAGCTTTAGGTGCACACTGTGCAGAGGACACAGTACACTAACTGTAAATACTGTAGCTGCCTGCCTGTGGTATTAATATAGGATCAGAAGAACACCACCAATTTAATTCAGGTAGCTTTAGGTGCACACTGTTCAGAGGACACAGTACACTAACTGTAAATACTGTAGCTGCCTGCCTGTGATATTAATAGTAGCAAAACAACAGCAATTGTCTCCAGGTAGCTTTAGGTGCACACTGTGCAGAGGATGCAGTACATTAACTGTAAATTCTGTAGCTGCCTGCCTGCGGTATTAATAGTATCAGAAGAACACCACTAATTTTCTTCAGGTAGCTTTAGGTGCACACTGTGCAGAGGACGCACTACACTAATTTGTAAATACTGCAGCTGCCTGCGATACTGTACTAATAGGATCAGAAGAACACCACCAATTTTCTTCAGGTAGCTTTAGGTGCACACTGTGCAGAGGACGCACTACTCTAACTTGTAAATACTGCCGCTGCCTGCGATACTAATAGGATCAGAAGAACACCACCAATTTTCTTCAGGTAGCTTTAGGTGCACACTGTGCAGAGGCTGCACTACACTAACTTGTAAATACTGCAGCTGCCTGCGGTACTGTACTAATAGGATCAGAAGAACACCACCAATTTTCTTCAGGTAGCTTTAGGTGCACACTGTGCAGAGGACGCACTACACTAACTTGTAAATACTACAGCTGCCTCCGGTACTAATAGGTTAAGAAGAAAAACACCAATTTTCTTCAGGTAGCTTTAGGTGCACACTGTACAGAGGACGCACTACACTAATTTGTAAATACTGCAGCTGCCTGCGGTACTGTACTAATAGGATCAGAAGAACACCACTAATTTTCTTCAGGTAGCTTTAGGTGCACACTGTGCAGAGGGCGCACTACACTAACTTGTAAATACTACAGCTGTCTGTGATACTAATAGGATCAGAACACCACCAATTTTTTTCAGGTAGCTTTAGGTGCACACTGTGCAGAGGACGCACTACACTAACTTGTAAATACTGCAGCTGCCTGCAGTACTGTACTAATAGGATCAGAAGAACACCACTAATTTTCTTCAGGTAGCTTTAGGTGCACAATGTGCAGAGGATGCACTACACTAACTTGTAAATACTACAGCTGTCTGCGATACTAATAGGATCAGAAGAACACCACCAATTTTCCTCAGGTAGTTTTAGGTGTACCTGAGGATGCATATATATACACAATACAACACAATACAACACCTAGGATGCATATATATACACAATACACTGTAAATGCAGCTAACTGACTCGCCTGCCTCCTCTATCTAATTTAAATCAAATGACACTGTCTCTCTGTCTGTCTATCTCTCTCTCTCAACGCCAGAACACACTACACAGGGCCACTGTGCAGACCAGTTTCTGTGTATGAAAAAAGACCATACCCTTGCTGCTACTCCAAAACAGTGACAGTGACCACAAAGCCTCCCCCCTGCACACCAAAACTCACCAGACAATCTTACCCAAATGATGAGTGAGCCTAATAGCACACAATCATACTGCAGGACCTGCCGTTTCATTTATCCCTTGCCATTGAACAAAATACAAAGCAGAGAGAATTGTGAAGAAATTCTCTACTCGTCAGAGGTTGCATTTGTTGACCTCATTCTCAGAATTTCAAAAGAAATGGGATTAAATGCCAAAAACTATTCTTCCATAAGTTATACAAGAGTTAAAAATAGTTTATTAAACAGTTCCCGACTGGCTCACATAGATATACTGCTGCAGAATGGCTTTCCTGGGCGAAACCCCGTATGGGTATGGCTTTCCTTTAAAAAGACGCCAGAGGGCGCGCACGCGCGCCCACTACACGTGGCTGGCGAGCGCGATTGCGTGCATGAAGAATTTTTTTTTAATTTGTGGGATATTTATTATAGCAAAAAGTAAAAAATATTGTTTTTTTTTTCAAAATTGTCAATCTTTTTTTGTTTATAGCGCACAAAATTAAACCCGCTTGGGTGATCAAATACCACCAAAAAAAACTCAATTTGTGGGAAAAAAAGGATGCAAATTTGGGTACAGTATTGCATGACCACACAATTGTCAGTTAAAGCGACACAGTGCCAAATTGTAAAAAGTGCTCCGGTCGGGAAGGGGGTAAAATCTTTGGGGCTGAAGTGGTTAAACTATAAATCCTTCTACAAACCAGCATATGTAAAAACAATAAGAAACATCCACAGCACAAATTATACAAATACATTCTCTAATTATTGTACATGTGTCTTCATGTAATGATGAACAAGCAGTCACTTTAGCATGTTTTGCAAATAGTTTCATCAGAAGCTTAAACTACTACTTCCTGATGAAGCTTTTTGCAAAACACATTGAAGACTTGAGTTTCCACACGGCCATTTTCCTCATGGCTCACTCTCCATGGTCTCTTTCCTCAGAAGTCAATCAGTTTTTGCCTTCCTTTAGCACAATGCTTTTGATAAATTCTGCTCCCCAATGCCTACTGGTTGTAAGTCCACTTTTCTCACTTCACTTTCTCTCAGTGCACGTGAAACAGCTTACACCTTGGCTCTCCTTTAGAATTTAAAACTTACTTTTTCTTTTTCATACATATTGAGACACAGAGTTAGACTAATATTCATTATCTACTGGTTTAAACGCCATCTCTAGGTGAATGGACACTAGTAGATAAAGTCTTAGACAGGAAGTGATCCCCTATATAATCCCTCCCATACAGGAAGTACATCAGTTTTTTACCAGTGTCTGCAAGATGGATGGGCGTGTTTGTTTGAGCTCTCTGAGCTCCAGGTCTCTAGTCCCACCAACGGTTCTTAAATGACTCAAGGGTTTGACCGATCTGATCCGTTTGACACAGGCTCTCTATGCTTAGATAAATAGTACCCGAGCCTTGCAAAGAAGACTCAAGATCCTGCAAGGTTTTGCCTGTAATGCGACCTCTGGGTGCTGGACCCTGAGAAGTGGAATCCTGGACACCACAGTGCTAAGGCATTCCTGCAGGGTGCTGTAAAGGTCCAAGGGAGTGGACCCTAAACATGAAAAGGGTATCCAGTCCTTGAAGGTCCTCAAGTGACAGGAACCCGCCATGATGGGTGAAGATTGGGCCATAGGCGTTGTGTAGCACATGGAGCCACGCAATCTGAGTGCACAAACATTTGCACCATATGTGTCAGGGCTGGGCTCAGCCCTTCCTTCTCTGAGCTGGCCGCTCAGCTGTCGGCTAATTGCCAGCTTCCATCTCTCTCCCCAGTTACCCAGCTGTTGTTGATTCTGCTCATCAGTCCTGCCTACTTAAAGCTGTCCAGCTCACTTGATCTCTGCCTTCACCTTTGTCAACATCACAGAGACTTTCTCCTGTTGAAGACTTGCTCAGCTGACGTTCCTACTGGCTCCTGATCCTGCTTACTGTACTACTACATTTATCTCTGGCTCTCTGATATTTTGCTTGGCTGACTACGGATCTGGTTACTCTGTCTTGTTTTGACTACGCTTACTCTGTTTACCTTATTATTATTAATATTATTAAACAAGTGTGATTTAACTTTATACTTCTGTCTCGGTCTGATTCATGGTTCCTGATTGTAGACAAAGGCCATGAATTCAGAAGATACAGTCAATCCAGTTGTTGGTAATATTTTTTCCAGATTGGATGAGCAGGATCACCGCATGGATCAGTTTGCCATAGTGTTACAAATGCTCCTGAGTTGCATGGCTCACCTGGAAACTCCCACTGTGGCTGCTCCGGTACAACCTGAGTTGCAGGCCGTCCCTGCTGCTGCACCAGTCCTTGTGCAGGCACCCGCCTTGAGTATTTCCACTATAAGAGGTATGTCCGGTTCTGCTCCACATCCCCAGCGATTTGGGGGCGATCCAGTTCAATGCAGAGGGTTTCTCAACCAGGTTCAGATATACTTCGAGATGCTGCCCCAGGCGTTTCCCATGGACAGAAGCAAAGTAGGTTTCATGATATCTTTGCTTTCTGAGAGAGCCTTGGCCTGGGCAAACTCTCTATGGAAGACGCAAAAACCTGTTGTCTTGAGTTACCCTGAGTTTGTGGCCCCCTTTAAAAGGGTATTTTATGTTCCTGCATGCGCCGCTTCTGCTGTCAAGTGCCTCATGTCCATCAAACAGAGTACGAGAACTGTTGCCGACTATGCCATTGAATTCCATACTCTGGCAGCAGAGGTTGTTTGGAACAATGAGGCCCTCATGGCTGCTTTTTCTCATGGTCTCTCGAATTCCATCAAGGATGAGATAGCAGCCCGAGATATACCCACTGAGCTGGAGAAGTTAATCACGTTTGCCATCCTCATTGACTCCAGACTCAGAGAAAGACTCTCTTTTGAGGAGCGCTCATGGAATCCTCCTGTATGTTTGCCTCCGAGCTTTGCAGTCCCACCTGTGCCTCCTTCACCTCCCATGCCTCCTGGTACCGAGTCAGTCAGCGAAGATGAACCCATGCACTTGGGCTTCACGTGTCTCTCTGCAGATGAGAGAGCCTTTACGAGGAGGGAGAGACTGTGCCTTTATTGTGCCCAGGCAGGTCACTTTTGAAGTCTTGTCCTACCTGTCCAGGGAACGACCGAACCTTGAGGTCCTGTCATGGACAGACCTTAAGTGGCTTTGTTTTGTCCCTAGTTATACAGCCCCTGGTTTCGGTCACCCTTTCTTGAGCTGAGTCATCCATCGAGATACAGGCTCTAATCAACTCTGGGGCTGCAGGCCTGTTCATTGATGCTGCCTTTGTATCGCAGCACTCGATTCTGCTGCAGCTGTGTGACACTCCACTTGCCATTGAGGCTCTTGACGGGAGACCTCTACAGCCTGTCCATGTGACTCATGAGACAGTTCCATTGTCCATGGCCATAGGGGCTCTTCACCATAAGATAATCCAATTCCAAGTTATTTCCTCACCTAGGTTTCCACTGGTTATTGGTTATGCTTGGTTACAGAGGCACAACCCCTCTTTTGATTGGCTCCATGCTGAGGTTCTCTCCTGGTCACCACAATGGAGTGAGACATGCTTCCAGAAGGTAGCCAAGGTCCTGAGCACCTCTTCGCTCTCCTCCCTGCCGGAGGAGTACCGCAATTTTAGCGATGTCTTTGACAAAGGTCAAGCTGGTAGTTTGCCTCCACACCGGCCTTATGATTGCACAATTGACCTTCAACCTGGTGCCATACCCCAACGTGGCCGCGTTTACCCTTTGTAGGTCTTGAAGGATAAGGCCATGGAGGAGTATGTTGCAGACACACTTTCTCAAGGTTTCATCCGCAAATCCTCGTCTCCTGCTGGTGCCGGTTTCTTCTTTGTGAAGAAGAAGAGCGGTGAACTGAGACCTTGTATTGATTATAGGGGTCTCAATTATTTCACAATTAAGAATGCCTACCCAATTTCTTTGATTACAGAGTTATTTGACCGCCTCAAGGGAGCAACGGTTTTCACGAAGCTTGATTTGAGATGGGCATACAATCTCGTGCAGATTAAGGAGGGCGACGAGTGAAAAACTGCATTTAATACCTGAACAGGCCATTATGAGTACCTCGTAATGCCTTTTGGCCTTTGTAACGCCCCGGCAGTTTTCCAGGAATTTATTAACGATGTCCTCCGAGATTTGTTGCAGTTATGTGTGGTGGTTTATCTCGATGATATCCTCATATTTTCCAAGTCCCTGGAGAGCCACCACACAGATATCTGTCATGTGCTTCAGAAACTAAGGGAAAACAATCTCTATTGTAAACTGGAGAAGTGAGAGTTCCATTATAAACAGGTTAAATTCCTGGGTTATGTCATTTCCACTGCTGTTTTTTTCGATGGACCCAGAGAAACTTTCGGCAGTCCTACAGTGGCCCTGACCCATGGGTTTACGTCCTCTACAGCGTTTCCTGGGCTTTGCCAACTATTATTGGAAGTTTATTCATAACTTTTCATCTCTGGTCAAGCCCCTGACTGATATGACCAGAAAGGACGATAACCAACAGAGTTGGTTGCCGGAGTCCATTAAGGCCTTTGAGAGTCTAAAGGCTGCCTTTGTTTCTGCTCCGGTGTTGGCACATCCTGATCCTACGTTGCCTTTTATCCTAGAAGTTGATGCTTCTGAGAATGGACTTGGTGCCCTTCTGTCTCAACGTCCTAACTCTGAGAGCGCTACTTTTCCAAGAAATTGTCACGTGCAGAATGCAATTACGAGATTGGTGACAGAGAGCTGTTGGCGATCATTTAAGCCCTGAAAGAATGAAGACATCTCCTTGAAGGTACCACTGTACCGGTTCTCATTCTTACTGAACATAAGAATCTCACATTCTTGTCTGAGGCTAAGCGCCTCTCTCCCAGAAGGGCATGATGGGCTTTTTTCTTGTCGAGTTTTAATTACATTGAGGGTTATTTACGAAAGGCAAATCCACTTTGCACTGCAAGTGCACTTGAAAGTGCACTGAAAATGCACTTGGAAGTGAAGTCGCACTAAATCTAAGGGGTAGATCCGACATGAGTGGAAGCTCTGCTGATTTTATCATCCAATCATGTGCAAGCTAAAATGTTTTTTTATATTCCTTGCATGTCCCCTTCGGATCTACAGCGACTTTACTTCCAAGTGTGCTTTCAGTGCACTTGCAGTGTAAAGTGGATTTTCCTTTAGTAAATAACCCCATTGTCTCATTCTTACCTGGTACTAAGAATGTAATGGCTGACGCCTTGTTACGGCAATTTTCCTCTATTTCCAAGTTGGAGTCAGTTCCGGTTCCTGTGATTCCTCCTGATCGTATTCTGGCTACGGTTCGCACCAGTCTTACTTCTCCTTTGGCCGACAAAATTCTTGCTGCTCAAGTCCATGCTCCTCCTGAGAAACCTTGTGACCGCTGCTTTGTCCCAGAGAGTCTCCGTACTGCCGTGTTCCAGACTTACCATTCTCCCAAGGCAGCTGGCCAACCTGGGAAGAACCAACTCGTTTGGGCCATTTCCCAACAATTCTGGTGGCCTAGTCTATGGGCTGATGTAACTGACTTTGTAGCTGCCTGTTCCGTGTGTGCTCACAGTAAGACTCCACGACACCTTCCAGTGGGCCTCCTACAACCCATACCCAATGGAGAGAGGCCCTGGACCCACCTGCCTATGGATTTCATTGTGGAGTTACCCAACTCCCAAGACAACACTGTTATCCTTATGGTGGTTGACCAGTTATGAAAGATGTGTCATTGTATTCCACTTAAGAAATTGCCCACTTCTAAGGAACTGGCTTCCATTTTTGCTCAGGAGATCTTTCGCTTACATGGGCTACCCAAGGTGATTGTCTCACACAGGGGTAGTCAGTTTACCTTCCTGATCTGGCGAGCCTTTTGTGCACAGTTGGGAATTCAGCTTGCTTTCTCCTCTGCGTAACACACGCAGTCTAATGGGGCTGCAGAACGAGCCAATCAGTCCTTGGAGCAATTCCTTCATTGCTATATTTCTGACCATCATAACAACTGGTCAGACCTATTACTGTGGGCAGAGTTTGCTCACAACAGTGCCTTGAATTCTGCTTCCCGATTGTCCCTGTTTATGACGAATTATGGTTTCCAACCTTCCATGTTGCCTGACTTGTTTGTTCCACAGAGTATTCCTGCATTAGAGAAGCATCTCAGTGGTCTTTGTTTCACTTGGGCACAAGTTCAGGAGGCTTTGCAACATGCTAACAACAGGTACAGACTCCATGCTGACCGCAGACGCCTGCCTGCGCCTTCCTACCAGGTTGGAGACAGTCTGGCTGTCGTCTCGCAACCTCCAACTTCGTGTTCCTTCTTTAAAGTTTGCACCTTGGTTTATTGGGCCTTTCTGTATCCTTCGCAGGATTAACCCAGTGGCTTACACCTTGGACCTTCCTCCTAGTATGCGCATCTCAAATGTGTTTCATGTCTCCTTATTGAAACCTTTGGTCTGCAACCACTTTACCACCTTGGTGCCACGTCCTCACCTTATACAGGTTAAGAACCATGAGGAGTATGAAGTAGAATCCATTGTTGACTCCCATAGGTTCCATGGGTGCATACAGTACCTGGTGCATTGGAAGGGGTACGGTCCGGGGGAACGCTCTTGGGTCTCATCCTCGGACATACATGCCCCTGTCCCTCTCCGTGATTTCCATAGACATTTTCCCCTCAAGCCCGGTGGTCCTCTGTGGGGGAGGGGTCATTGAGGAGAGGATCTTGTCAGGGCTGGGCTCAGCCCTTCCTTCTCTGAGCTGGCTGCTCAGCTGTCAGCTAATTGCTAGCTCCCATCTCTCTCCACAGTTACCCAGCTGTTGTTGATTCTGCTCGTCAGTCCTGCCTACTTAAAGCCGTCCAGCTCACTTGATCTCTGCCTTCACCTTTGTCAACATCACAGAGACTTTCTCCTGCGTTCCTGTTGAAGACTTGCTCAGCTGACGTTCCTTCTGGCTCCTGATCCTGCTTGCTGTACTACTATGTTTATCACTGGCTCTCTGACATTTTACTTGGCTGACTGGTTACTGAACTCTGTCTTGTTTTGACTACGCTTACTCTGTTTACCTTATTATTATTAATATTATTAAACAAGTGTGATTTAACTATACTTCTGTCTTGGTCTGATTCATAGTTCCTGATAATATGCGAATCCAGCTGCGCCCATTTGCTAGGACTGCGCACATGTGTGCTCACGCCTGCTCAGAACGTCCCGGCGCACCGCCAACCTATTTAAGCTGTGTATGCCAAGCATGCGGTGCTTCCAGAAGGCAGCTGTGGGATACAGAGCAGGCTCTGAACCAGGCATTCGCAGCAGTTCATTTCTCCTTACCCAGGTCACGTGAGTCACCAGTTGTTGCTAGGCAGGCTAAGGTGCTTAGCAGGATTGTTGCATAGGGGCTTGGTGAGGCCTATTAAAGGGTCTCCCATCTGGACCGTGTTAAATCTACACCCAGGTACTCCCTTTTTGTGGCTTGTAAATGTCTTCAAAAAAGAGGAGCGGGACTAACACTACAGGAAAGTAGGAAGTATGTCATCAGTAGCTGCTGATGAACCTAGTCATATCCCTAGTTTTGTATCCCCTGAAAGACCAGAGGCTTCTGGGCAATCTGAGCTGCTGAGCCTATCTGGTATTGTGCCTACAGTCTATGCTGCTGCTTCACCCTTTATCACCAAGGATGAACTGTACTCTACCCTAGTCGGGTAAGAACACAGGATTGCTGGCATGCTTGCCTCCATCCCACAGGGTGGCAAGAAGTGTGACAGTTCCCCTTCCCCTGAGTGGGCAGGCCAGTCTCAGATTGGTTGTTGCCAACCAAACCTGGTCCCCTGGTTGCAGAATGAGTTCCCCTCTCCTCTTCGTATTGAAAGCTCTTTTATTATCCTGTTGAGCCTTGGCTACAGTCTCTTTAAACAGCTTGTTGTTGCGATTAAAGAAGTCCACAGTGCTTTGGACAGCCAGTACTGAAGACTCAGGGACAAGGTCTGGCAAAAAGGTGGGATGGAAGCCATAATTTGAAAAGAAAGGAGATTGCTTGGTAGCTGCATGGCAGGAGTTGTTATACACAAACTCAGCTAAGGGTAAGAGTGATACCCAGTCATCCTGCGCAAACGAGGTGAAACAATGGATGTACTGTTCCAAAGTCTGATTGGTTCGTTCGGTCTGACCGTTAGATTGTAGATGATATGCGCATGACATGGAAAGTTTAATTCTTAAGGCTTCACACAGTGCCCTCCAAAACCTTGAAGTAAATTGGACTCCTCGGTCAGAGACTATGTCGATGGGTACTCCATGGAGTCTAACGATTTCCTTAATAAACACTCGAGCAGTCTCAGCAGCAGAGGGTGTACCCTTCAAAGGTAAGAAATTAGCCATTTTAGTCAGCCAGACCACTATGACGAAGATGGCTGTACAGTTTTCAGAGGGTGGTAGTTCAACTATAAAATCCATGGAGATCATGGTCCACGGCCTGTCGGGCACAGGTAAGGGTCTGAGCAAACCCCACGCCTTGTTTCGGGTGCTCTTACTCCGGATGCAGGTAATGCAGGTGTCTATGTATTCCTTGCAGTCCTTTTCCAAATTAGGCCACCAAAATGTGCGTTGCATTAAGTCTATCGTTTTGTGAATGCCGAAGTGACCCGCTAGGGGGTGATCATGGCAGAATCCTAGAACTGATAACCGGACTGCTTTTGGGACGAAGACTTGGTTCCCTCTCCAAAGAAGTCAGGGGGAACTGCGGATGCCTGCTTCAGCTGTGACATGAGATCAGACTGCAGTAACAGAAAATTTCCTGCTGGTAGGACGGTGTCAGGTACCGGTAAGACTTTTGGATCCTCGAACATACATGACAGCGCATCAGGCTAGACGTTTTTTGATCCGGGTCTATAGGTGATGTGGAACAACAACCTCGAAAAGTGCCCATCGGGCCTGGCGAGGTTTTAGTCTTCTGGCAGTCCTTAAATATCGAGGTTCTTGTGGTCTGTATAAATCAATATTGGGTGAGTGGCCCCTTCTAACAAATACTCTTCCAGGGTGGCCTTTATGGCAAGAAGCTCCCGATCTCCAACGTTGTAATTTCTCTCCGCTGGAGCAAGTTTTCTCGAGAAGAAAGCTACCGGATGGACTAAATCCTTGGGACCTCGGCGCTGGGACAGAACTCCCCCAACTGCACTTTCAGAAGCGTCTACCTCCAGGATGTAAGGTAGTGCCGGATCTGGGTGACTTAGTACAGGAGCAGTTGTAAACAGTCCTTTAAGAGTTTCAAAGGCAGCCTGGGCTTCAGGAGACCAGCAGAAATGAGCACCTTGTTTGGTGAATTGGGTAATTGGTGAGATGATAGCTGAAAAGTTCTTGATAAATCTGCGGTAAAAATTAGCAAACCCAATGAACCGCTGGATCCCCTTCTTATCAGTGGACGCAGGCAAGGTCAGGATTGCAGACACTTTTTTAGTGTCCATTTCAATCCCTCCAGTAGAAATGATCAAGCCCAAGAACTGAATACTCTGCCGCTCAAACTCTCATTTCTCGGGTTTGGCATAGAGTCTATGTAAGCAGAGACGGCAGAGAACATTCTTGACATGCCCCCGATGGTCAGCAAAGGAAGTAGAGAACACAAGAATGTCATCTAAGTAAACAATAACGAAAATGTCCAGATAGTCTTTGAAAACGTCATTGATAAAGTGTTGGAAGGTAGCCGGGGCATTACACAAGCCGAAAGGCATGACGAGATACTCGTAGTGGCCAAAACGGGTACGGAAGGCGGTTTTCCACTCGTCCCCCTGTCGTATGCGGATGAGGTTGTGAGCTCCCCTCAGTAAAAATAGTAGCAGAACGAAGTCATTGAAAAAGCTCAGGAACCAAGGGAAGAGGGTAACAGTTCTTCACCGCAATCTTGTTCAAATCCCGGTAATCTGTACATGGCCGTAGTGAATGGTCCTTCTTCTCCACAAAGAATATTCCCACCCCGGCAGGTGAGGTAGAAGGGCGAATGAAACCTTTCTGGAGGTTTTCATCAATATATTCCTTTAGAGCTGCTAATTCTTTCTCAGACAGTGGGAAGATCCGACCAAACGGAATAACAGCCCCAGAAAGGAGTTCAATGGGGCAATCGTAGGCCCTGTGTGGAGGTAAGGTGTCTGCTCCCCATTTGCTGAATACATCAAGGAACTCATGATAGGCCCCAGGCACCTTTTGGCAGAGCTCAGCATCAATGTCCATACACAACAGAGTGGTGGGTGCAACAGTGGGATTGGACAGACAGTGCTTCTGGCAGTAAGATGATTGGTACTTGATACTGCCTGATTTCCAATCAACCAGCGGGTTATGGTCCTGTAGCCATGGTAGACCCAAAATGACAGGGTACAGAGGTGAAGAGATAGCATCTAGATGCAAAAGTTCTTTATGACCGGTAGAGGTCGTAGTTAACAGTGGAGGGGTTTCCTGGGTCACCAGTCCGGACCTTATACGAGAGCCATCAGCCATAAATACGGTAATTCCCTGCTTGGATTGAAGAGGAATAGCTTGTTGGGCAGCAAATGCCAGGTCAATGAAGCAACTGCACGCCCCAGAGTCCACAATTGCGGTAGCTAACACGCTTCTCCCTGGGAGCTGAAAGGTAACAGGAAGTGCCAATTGAGCAGAGGTTGCTGGCGGGACTGCCTGACTTGCTGGAGAAACAGAGGGGAATCCACGTCCCTTAGCAGGACAAGTCTGTACATAGTGACCCGCCCAACCGCAGTAGAGGCAGAAGTTGCCTTGAAGACGTCGTGTCCGTTCTCCATGGGACAGCGACGGGCGAATCAGGCCTAATCGTGTGGGTGTTACAGTCTCTAGTGCAGGAGAGGCCAACAGATGTCGGCCGAACAGGAACTGGAAACTTAGGCGTCATCCATACAGGTTGGGAAGGAACTGCTGACTTCTCCCGCCTGTGCTCTCGCAGACGACGGTCGACCTGAATTGATAATGTAATTAAGTTCTCCAGGGAACTTGGAGCACCCACACGAGCTAACTCGTCTTTTAAGTCTTCCGATAACCCCTGGCGAAACTGATGTCGCAGGGCTGCGTTATTCCAGCCGGTATCTGCACTCCAGCGCCTGAAGTCCAATTATATAGTCCTCGACCTCTCTGCGGCCTTGTTGAAGCGCATGGAGAGAGGACTCGGCAGTAGTGGTTAATAGAGGGTCCTCGTATAACTTGGACATTGCCTGGAAGAAAGAGGACATAGTATTTAATTGTATGTCCTTCTTTTCCAACAGGAAAAGGTTTGGGGCTCACCTTGAAGTAGGGATATAATGAACCCCACCTTTGTAGTCTCTGCAGAAAAAGTCAGTGGCTGGAGTGAAAAATAGAGCTGACAGGCATTGCGGAATGCTCTGAACTTAGTCTGGTCTCCAGAAAATCTGTCAGGAATAGGTACTCATGGTTCTGGGGATGTCATCATTGCAGCAGGAATGGCCGAAGAGAGCTGGTCTTGCACATGCTCCACAAGACGCACGTATTTCTCCTGCAGGGACTTGACCGCTTGAGTAAGGCCTATGAGACATTGGCAGACTTCATGTAGGGGAGAGGTTCCTCCTGCAGGCTCAGTCATGTCTGCTTGGTACTGTCATGTACCTGGTGGCGAGCCTGACGTGTAGAGGAAGGCCTCCCGTACAACTCAAGGGCCACTGGTAGTGGAACAGCTGGCGCTGGAGCACGGTGGAGTAAGAGTGCCTATGAAAGTCCCGAAGTCTGTGCAGGAAGTTGCCGGAAAACACACAGGTGGATGGCTGGACTTGACTGGAAGCAGACAGGAGCTTAGCTGGATCACCGGCAGGTCTCAACAGCAGAGAGACAGATCAGATGACGCAGCTGGCAGGAACGTAATCAGGTCACAGGCAGATTTGGCAATGACTAGGCAGATCAGGTACAACAGCAGGCAGGAGAGAAGTCAGGTCACAGGCACGCGAACACGCAATCACGTTCTCGCATGCGCATTTACTGATGCGGCCATGGTTGTTCTGCGAATCCCTTGCTGTTGCCTGTGCACAGGAGTGCACCTGCCAGCATCAGCTGTATTCTGCGGACGACTTCCCTGACAACTGGAGTCATTATTAAAGGCTTCCTTTTCTTTGGCCAGTTTAGCTATTCAGCCAGCTGTTGCAGCCATTGGTAACTGCCAGTCCATAAAGGATCAGGTCAGACAACCTGACAGGCCTAACCAGGAGGATGATCTTGCTGAAAATAAGACAGATATTCATTGAGCGCTGTGTTTTTCTGTTGATGCCTTAAAGGATTCAATTCAGCAGGTTTCTCATTTGGCTCTCTTGTCTACATATGCGCAGACTTTTGTGGCTTAAGAACTGGTCAGCCGAGCTTCCTTGTAAGAAGTTATTAGCAGTTTTCCTCTTTCATGGGGAACGTTTGGTGATGATTTGGACAAATATATCCAAAAGATTTCCGGAGGGAAGAGTCCTCTACTTCCAGTGAAGAGAAGCACCAGGCGTCCCCCGTTTAAAACCTCAGGGACTACATCCCCAGGTGCACCAAGGCCGTTCCACCGCCAACAGGGCACTAGAGCCAGGGGCAAGCCGCAAGGCCAGGGCCAGAAAAAGCCCTGGTTTCAAAGCTCTTCTAAACCTGGCACCAAGCCCTCCTTTTGAGGGGACGCCCCCACTCTATCGGGTGGGGGGAAGGCTGCTGCACTTCGCGGACATTTGGAGAACAGTGGTTCAGGACAAGTGGGTCACCTCAACTATATCCCCTGGGTACAAACTGGAGTCACGAGGTGTTCCCCCTCAGAAGTTTCTAAGATCCAGCGTCCCCTCGGATCCTGCAAAAAGAAACTTACTGTTTCAGGCACTACATCATTATGTGCATCAAGGAGTGATTGTACAGGTTCCTGTACCTGAAAGAGGCACAGGGTTTTTGTTCGAACTTGTTTATGGTTCAAAAACCAAACTAGGACACAAGGCCCATTTTGGATCTAAGATCCCTGAACCAGTATCTACTAATCCAGTCCTTTCAGATGGAGTCTGTCCGCTCAGCTGTAGCCTTGCTCCAGATGGGAGATGTAATTTTCAGTTTGTGGTTCTACCCTTTGGGCTTGCCACAGCTCCCCGGGTGTTCACAAAGGTCCTAGCACCAGTAATGGGTCTTTTAAGGGCCCAAGGGATCTTGGTGCACAGGTATCTGGACGACCTCTTTCTCAGAGATCACTCACTACAGGCTCTAGAACAGAGCATAACCTGCACAGTGCGGTATTTGGAAAGCTTAGGCTGGGTCATAAATACTGAAAAGTCAGCTTTGAGACCAGCTGAAAGTCTGAAGTATTTTGGTCTGATCCTAGATACGGTCCAAGCAAGGGTGTTTTTGCCACCTATAAGGATCTGTGCCCTGAAGGATCAGGTGCGTCAGATAAGGGGCACTAGACAACCCTCCATTCGGCTCTGTATGAGTCTTCTAGGAAGGATGGTGTCCTCCTTTGAGGCAGTGCTCTATGCCCAGTTTCATTGCAGGCCTATACAATAAGATATCTTTTTGGCTTGGAACAGGAGAGGACAAGTCCTGGGTTATCCAATGTTTTTATCTCCTCAGGCACGCTTAAGCCTAAACTGGTGGTTGCAGGATCAGAACCTGCGAAAAAGGAAGATGCTTCCTCCCGGTACCTTGGAGAGTACTGACCACAGATGCCAGGTTCTCAGGCTGGGGAGTGACCTTAGAGAGGCTCACAGCTCAGGGTAAATGGTCAAGGACAGAACAGATCCTGCCCATCAATGTCCTGGAGTTACTGCCGTACGTCCGGCCCTACGGTCCTGGACGGTGGAGCTTCAGGACTGCCCTATCAGGGTTCAGTCCGAAAATGCCACTGCAGTGGCCTATGAGTGCCAGGAGTCATTCAGCTTTGAAGCAGGTGAACCACATATTAGCCTGGGCTGAGGGACATGTGCTGATTCTATCGGCAGTCAATATCCCGGAAGTTGAGAACTGGAAGGCAGATTATCTCAGCCGCCAGCAGATCTGCCTGGGGGAATGGTCCCTACACCCAGGGGTGTTCCAGGAAATTTGCCACCGTTGGGGATGGCCAGCGGTCAACCTATTGGCATCCAGGTTCAACAACAGGCTACAGCAGTTTGTGTCCCAAAAAAGGATCCTCTGGCAACGGGAGCAGATGCTCTGGTAGTTCCATGGAGCCAATACTCCCTGATTTATGCTTTCCCCCCAATCCCTCTCCTTCCACATTTGTTGCGCAGGATTTGGAGAGAGGGGGTTCTAGTCATTCTGGTGGCACCAGCCTGGCCCTGGTTCCCGGGCATGGATGCTTCTATGCCGCCCCGATATACTGTCTCAAGGTCCTATATTCCACCCCAATTTACAGTCTCTAGATTTGATGGCATGGCTATTGAAGCCAGGCTGTTGAGGGACTGTGGCATCTCGGGACCAGTGGTGTCTACCCTAGTGAATGCTAGAAAAGCTGTCGCTAGGAAGATCTATCATAAGGTCTGGAAGACTTATATTGCTTGGTGTGAAGCCAGAAAATGGCATCCTCGGAAATATGTGATTGGGAGAATTCTCTCTTTTCTATAGTCAGCTGTGGAAATCAGATTGAGTACAATCAGAGGTCAGATTTTGACCCTGTCAGTATTCTTCCAAAGACTTTTAGCCTCCCATTCGCTGGTCTGAACCTTTATGCACGGGGCAACTCGTTTGTTTCCCCCAGTAGGTCACCTATGTGTCCTTGGAACTTGAACTTGGTGCTGTCTGTGTTACAGAAACAACCATTTGAGCCTATCAAGGAAATTCAAGCTAGCCTTCCTGATGTCCATCACCTCGGCTAGAAGGATGTCGGAGTTGGTGGCCTTTCGTGCAGGGAACCACCCTTGATCCTTCACCATGACAGGGTCGTGTTACGACCTGTTCCATCTTTTTTGCCAAACGTGGTGTCAGCCTTTCATTTAAATCAGGACATTATTTTTTTTTTCTCTGAGCCTCGTTTGGCAGAAGAGAGACAACTGCATTCCTTGGACGTTGTCTGGGAAGTCAAGGTTTATTTGTCTAGATCTGTGGAGATCCAAGGATCAGACTCCTTTTTTGTTTTACAAAAGGACCCAAGAAGGGGCAGGCAATTTCCATTGCCAATTGGGTCCATCAATTGGTTATTCAGGCCTATGGTCTGCAACGAAAAGTTCCTCCCTTTAGGGTGAGAGCTCATTCTACCAGGGGTGTAGGAACCTCCTGGGTTTTTCCCCATCAGGTATCTGTGGCTCCAATTTGTAAGGCTGCTACCTGGTCTTCAGTGCATCAGTTCACAAAATGTTATCAAGTGGATGTTCGACCAGCCGAGGATTCAGCTTTTGGCCGCAGTGTACTGTGGGCTGCCATATAAGGTCTGATGGCTATTGTTTGGCAGGGTGTCTCCCTCCCCTCAAGCCTATTTCTCTGGGACATCCAAGTAGGTAATGAATATTAACCTAACTCTGTGTCCCATGATGTATGAAAAAGAAAATAGGATTTTTTCACCGTACTTACCTGTAAAATCCTTTTCTTTGAGTACATCATGGGACACAGAGATCCCTCCCCTCTTTTTTGAGGATTCAGTGCTGGCTACAAAACTGATGTACTTCCTGTATGGAAGGGGTTATATAGGGGATCACTTCCTGTCTAAGACTTTGTCTACCAGTGTCCATTCACCTAGAGATGGCGTATAACCCAGTTGGTAATGAATATAAGCCTAACTTTGTGTCCCATGATGTATTCAAAGAAAATGATTTTACAGGTAAGTATGACAAAAAATCCTATTTTTTCATCAGGGGAGTGCAGCTTACTCCATCGGCTGTTTATGTGGTCATATTCTTTTAGTTCACAGGGGGTATCAGTTCCCTAAAAAGGATGGGGAATGCTCTACCCTAACGCATACTCCTAGGTTCTTCCCAAGCCTTCATGACCTAATTTTGTTATTTGGGAATAGGCCTTGTCATAGAGAAAAAGTAACTAAGTCCTCCCCAACATTCTCTGGCACTCATATTTGAAACCCTTGCATATGTTTGCAAACAGCAAACTCCTACTTTGACAGGATACATACAATATCCTACATGTAGCAGTGTCCACCAGAAGAATATGATGGAAACCTTTTGTGGCCCATCATCGACCACTGCAGAGACACTGGAGGTGATCCAATAAAGCATTTCATGAAAGTTGTTCAACTGTTTCGTTGCTATTGCTGACATGTTCAAATTCAGGTAGTTCATACATTTGACACTTTTAAATTTTGGCGCTTTTGCTGCATCATTCATTAAGAAATACCATCATATCAGTGATAAGAAAAGTGGAGGTAAACAAGATCTCTTCCATGTGCAGGTGTATTCACAGATGAAAAATATCACCAAATGCCCCTGAAGTGGCATTTTTTTAATTTTTATTTTTTTTGCATCCATGTGCATGAGGTCTAAATTATAATCATATTCCCTGTAATTCATAATGAGTTTCATAGACACTCATTAACCTCCCTGGCGGTATGATTATTTCAGATTTTTGCGCCTCAAAGTGGTACAATTCTTTTGCATAGAAATTTGGCGTTTTATATTGTAGGCCTGTAATTCCTAGTAATAACACACTTAAATCTGTCCAAACAAGAGTCTAGTAGACATCCCGGGTATGATAAAGTTTGAAACACAATATCATAAATTATAATATCATAAATAACTATAAATAACAACAAATAATATAATAATAAAAATTATTCAATAATGTAATCAAATCAAAAACACTGAAATTTGCTCAGTTGCAGAATTGTCGCTGTCGTTACTTTCAGTGTTTGATGACGAATTTCCCCACAAATCACTATGGCTCAATTGTGCAAGTGATTCTAATTTATTATCGCTGTTTTCTAGCTGGTCTAAAAACAATTTTGATGTAAAGGGATGCTTTTGGTTGCTATGGACAATCTCCAGTTTCCAGGCAGAAAGAACAGTATTTATAATATAAAACTGCATGCAGGGCACTAGAAAAACCACTAGGGACAAAAGGGATGTGAAATAATTTCATACAATAATGTGATCTGTAAGATTACAGTGTACTGTATGTATAGTGTGTGTTTCACTTTTTGAATTTGGTGCCGTGCTCCGTCCCTGTGCATCGCAACGCTCGCAGGGAACGGAGCTCGTCCCTGTGATGAAGTGAGCGGAGACACAGCCGCCACACAGCGGGAGGACATCACAGGATCCTGGGGACTAGTTAAGTAAGCTGTACCTGGATCCTGCGATGCGATCCCGAGTGTGGCTCCGGGTTACTGCTTTTGGTACTGAAAATCCACCCCAAGCCACACTAGGGAATATCGTCAGGGAGGTTAAAAATCTGTCTCCTGTCCATGCAACAAATGGCACAACTTGTGACAGATTAATATAACTCTTGGTAAGGTGTACAGTATATGAAAGAGCGTGTTTAAGACAAATCACTTACACACGGGTCACAATTTACTCCAAAATGGAAGAGGTCTTATTCACCTCCACTTTTCTTATCACTGATATGGTGGTATTTTTTAATGGTTTGTTGCAGCCATAGCAGCAGAATGTTAAAGTGTCATACATAGGAACTTCCTGAATTTGTTGTTTGTGTCAGAAATAGCATCAAAAAATGTCATGACTTTGGAGCTGGGCTTTATATTATAGCCAAGAAACAAGAAAAGTTTCAGAAATGTGTTACTGAATTGCTTCCATTGTTTTTAGTATAGTTTTTAGTACAACAATGTAAGATATGTTACTGAAATACATTTTGTTTTATAATGTAATATTTTGTCTAACAATACTTTATCAAGCCACATATAGTATTTAGACTAACATTAAATAGAAGGCATAGTTTATGTTGAATTTGTTTTTCCTATTGAGCTTGTAAACTTATTAGTAGCATATAACAGTCTATGATCAATATGCAGTTATTTTAACCAACACAAGACCGGACACTTTGACCCTTTACTAGTCCAGGCCATTTTTCAGCTTTCAGCGCTATCACACTTTGGATGACAAATGCTCAGTCATGCAGTACTGTACCCAAATGAAGTTTTTTTTATCACTTTTTGAGACAGATAGAGCTTTCTTTTGGTGGTATTTAAACACCACTGGGTTTTTTTGCTATATAAATGAAACAATATTGAAAACATTAAAAAAAAAATTTTCGTAACTTCTGTTATAAAATTTTGCAAATAAATAATTTTGGCAAAAACAGAGTAACAGAGATTACAAACTATGGTTGCTTGAGGCCATAAAATGCCAGGACATTACAAATACCCCCAAATGACCACTTTTTGGAAAGTATAGGCAGTCCAAGATATTAAATAAGTATGATGAGTTTTTTAAAGTTGTAATTTTTTTTCACAATTTTTTTTGGAAAATTAAGAAATTAAATATTTTTTTTTAATAAAGTTTTAATTTTAACCAGCTATTTCTCACACACAGCATAGGCATGCTTACAATTTCTGATATGCCTCCCCAGTATAGGGGTACCATGGGGTTGATTTACCAAAGGCAAATATACTATGCACTGCAAGTGCACTTGCTCCAGAGCTTAGTAAATGAGGTAAAACTTCAAGTTGCAAAGAATATTCCATCACATGCAAGGAAAATAAAAAAACAGCATTTTTGTTTGGATGATAGAAACAGCAGAGCTTCCCCTCATTTCAGAGCTTCTCCCTAGATCTAGAGCAAATGCACTTAAAGGGCAATTGTAGCCCACTTCAAAGTGCACTTGCAGTGCACAATATTTTTGCCTTTAGTAAATCAACCTCCCTATGTGTGAGACTTTTTCACAGCCTAGCCATGCAAAGGGGCCCAAAATCGAAAGAGAACCTTCAGGCATTCCAGTGTCCCATAATTTACACCTAAATTACTCATATAATTTCCTGACTACCTATTACAATTTTGGACAGTAGAAACACCCATAAAATGACCGTACTTTGGAAAGCTAACACTCAAATTTATTTTTTTTCTGAAAAGCATAGTGAGGCTTTTGAAAATGTAATTTTTTTCTTTTTTTTTTCATTTATTTATCACAAGTTTTTGAAAAATGCAGAAAATAAAATGAAAATGCATTTTTTTATCAACATTGTCAATTAATACAATGTTTCTACCACACAGCATACTGGTATGCTTACAATTAAATTCCTAAACACATTTTGCTACTCCTCCTGAGTATGGGGATACCACATGTGTGAGACTTTTTCACATCCTAGCCACATAGAGAGGCCCAAAATCCAAGGAGCATCTTTAGGCTATCTAGGGGCATAAATTACACATCTAATAATGATCAGGGATACTGTAACTGGTGTGGCAGTGAGCAGAGACAATATGACTGGTGCGGCAGTGATTACGGACACTGGGACTAGTGCAGTGGTGATTAGGGACACTGTAACTGGTCTAGTGATGATCAGGGACACTGTAACTGGTGTGGTGGTGATCCAGGACACTGTAACTGGTGTGACAGTGATTAGGGACCATATGACTGGTTTGGCAGTGAACAGGGACACTGTAACTGGTGTGGCAGTGATCATGGGCACTAGGATTAGTGTGACAGTGATCAGGGACACTGTAACTAGCATGGCGTGGTTAGGGACAATATGACTGGTGTGGCAGTGATTAGGTGCGAAAACACAAAAAAAAACACGCAAAAAAGTTGATGAAGATCAAATCATGAAGTGAAATAAATACAAGTTAAACACTGCAGCAGCTGTCACAAAGGCACTGAAACCTTGAGGTGTAGATGGATAAATATAAACAGCGCTTGCAGACTATGACTATAAGTGCAAGTGGATGACCATAATAAACATTACACAAGAATATATTGTATAAAGTGCTAAGTGCTCCAAAAAGTGCATAAGTGCTCCAATAATATTGCTGTTGCTCCACAAATATTGATGGTGTCGTGTGCCACACTCCCCTCTTGTGACCCCACTCACCAAATGGCATGGACCCACAGATTTGCTGTCTGGGGTCAAAAGTACTGTGATCAATAGGATCGAGTATAAGACAAATGGGTTTCTCAGGAGCCTCTCACATGACTGGTGTGGCTGTAATTAGGAACAATATGACTCATGTGGCTTATTACAGTGGTGATCACTGCCATAAGCAATCTGTAAATCTGTTCAAACGTTTCATTCATGAAACCTTGTTTACTACTGTGATTGGTCACAGCTATCACATAATATAGGGTTGCTGTGGTTTGACTTGGTACCAATATGATTGTTGTGACCAACCACAGAGATCAATCATATCAGTAAAGAAGGCTGTCATTGTTTACTACTAACTGTGATTACTAAGATTGGTCATAGCGATCACATGGTACTAGGGCCACTCACAGTGACCCAGTACAGTGATCAGTGATCATTGTAATGTTGCACCTACTGATGGTCCTTGACTAAGATGCCACCTTTCCTTTGGCATTTCTAACATTGACTGCTGTGCTTGCCCCTCTGGGGAGTTCTTGGTGGTGAGAACCTCTCCCCCTGTTTGGGAGTAATTGTTTGATGGCTAAGAGCCTGACTCCAACTGTGTATCACTTGAAGTCCTCCTGAACAAGAGGGTTACTTCATAAAGTGCATAGAGGCACTTAAAGGAGAAGTACAGCCAAAGCTCATTTGGCTGTACATCTACTGTGGATCACTTGAGTTCAGTTCATTTTCTGCAGACAGTGGGCTGAAGTCCGCTGTCTGCTGATGTCACAGAGCCGGTCCAGGCTCGGGAAGGATCAGGACCATATGGTTGGGATCCACCCAGATCCCTGGATCAGCATCCGGCTCAGCCTCACAGCGACCCACTGAGAGCCTGAGATGGCTGTTCCCACCCCCTCCACAGCCCAGCGCTCCACTGAGAGTGGGGGAGCAGAGCAGAGAGCTGGTGACTCATAGTCTATAACACTGACCCTTCTGCTCATTTGATGATACAGAGTAGGTCAGACGTTTTACAGATTTAAAATATTTTTCAATAAAGTAGCAGCTTCTCTATATTTAATAATGCACAGTACAAAAAAAAGTGCAAAACTCCTGTTAATAAGGTAAGATAATCTGTTAAAAAAAATGCAATATTGTGATAATGTCTGATGTGTAAATTCTTGAATAAAGCTCTCTCCCTCCTTATTTCTGTGTTTGCAGTACATGTGATCACACTATAAACAAGACTTTAACTATAGTTAAATTAAATTCCCCATATCACATATGTACAGTGCCTTGAAAAAGTCTTCATACCTCTTGAAATTTTCCACATTTTGTCATGTCAAACCAAAAATGTAAATGTATTTTATTGGGATTTTATTTTATGTGATAGATCAACACAACGTGGCACATAATGGTGAAGTGGAAGGAAAATGATAAATGGTTTTCAAAATGTTTTAAAAATAAATATCTGAAAAGTGTGGCATGCATTCGTATTCAGCCCCCTTCACTCTGATACCCCTAACTAAAATCTAAGGGAACCAATTGCCTTCAGAAGTCACCTAATTAGTAAATAGAGTGCACCTGTGTGTAATTTAATCTCAGTATAAATACAGCTGTTCTGTGAAGCCCTCAGAGGTTTGTTAGAAAACCTTAGTGAACAAACAGCATCATGAAGGCCAAGACAGGTCAGGTGTAAAGTTGTGGAGAAGTTTAAAGCAGGATTAGGGTATAAAAAATATCCCAAGCTTTGAACGTGTCACAGAGCACTGTTCAATCAACCTTACCAAACTGGAAAGAGTATGACACAACTGAAAACCTACCAAGACATGGCCGTCCACCTAAACTGACAGGCCAGGCAAAGAGAGCATTAATCAGAGAAGCAGCCTAGAGGCCCATGGTAACTCTGGAGAAGCTACAGAGATTTACAGCTCAGATGGGAGAATCTGTCCACAGGACAACTATTAGTCATGCACTCCACAAATCTGGCCTTTATGGAAGAGTGGCAAGACGAAAGCCATTGTTGAAAGAAAGCCATAAGAAGTACCGTTTTCAGGTTTCGAGAAGCCATGTGGGGGACACAGCAAACATGTGGAAGAAGGTGCTCTGGTCAGATGAGACCAAAATGTTACTTTTTGGCCTAAAAGCCAAACGCTATTTGCGGCGGAAAACTAACACTGCACATCACCCATGTTGTGGGGATGCTTTTCTTCAACAGGGGCAGGGAAGCTGGTCAGAGTTGATGGAAAGATGGATGGAGCCAAATACAGGGCAATCTAAGAAGAAAACCTGTTAGAGTCTGCAAACGACTTGAGACTGGGGCAGAGGTTCACCTTCCAGCAGGACAATGACCCTAAACATACAGCCAGAGCTACAATGGAAAGGTTTAGAGAAAAGCATATTCATGTGTTTGAATGGCCCAGTCAAAGTCCAGACCTAAGTCCAATTGAGAATCTGTGGCAAGACTTGAAAATTGCTGTTCACAGACATTCTCCATCCAATCTGACAGAGCTTGGGCTATTTTGCTAAGAGGAATGGGCAAAAATGTCACTCTCTAGAGATGTGCAAAGCTGGTAGAGACATCCCCAAAAAGACTTGCAGCTGTAATTGCAGCAAAAGGTGGTTCTACAAAGTATTGACTCAGGGGGGCTTAATACAAATGCACTCCACACTTTTCACATGTTTATTTGTAAAAAAATACCTTCACCTTCACCCCACTAGGATGAATAACTATAACTCACCAGAACCATATGACCCCTAAATATAAGTAGGTCAATGAGTGCTTTTTCTGTGTGTACAGCTTTTTTTCTCGAAATGAATCACTTGCTTCCTCAGGATGGACTGGCATAAAACTGCCTTAACTGGGGTTCTCCTCCATCAAGTTCTACTCTCCCCTCCACCAGGTTAATATAAAATTCTAGCACTTAGGCCCTTTTAGACGGGCCTAAACAGAATCCACTTGCTCAGTTCCGATGATCCCTGCTGAGCATGTGGATGACAGGTTTGTCTCCGCTCACTGTGCAGAATGGGGACGGACACAATACCGCTCTCCTTTATGGGGAAATCGGGTGAAAACGGACCGCCAGTCAATTTTCATCAGATCAGTTTTGATCTCTCCCAGAACTCTCCCCTTTGGAGCGGCGGATATCAGCGGACACATGTCTGCTGACATCTGCCACTATCCAATTTTATGTGATAATGCAAAAACGAATACCAAATGAGTGCAGCGCTAAGTGAACATTAATAGATGATAAATGTACTATGTGACCCTCCTATTGTGGATGGTCAGTAGTGTACAGTGCTCAATCCAATCTCTTGATCCTCAATAAAGTAAAGGTGCTCAAAAACTTCACATGAATTCCCAATCATAAACAGCAAATAAATAATTAAAGTGTTATAAATATAAGTAATCAATGCAATGATGAAACAATGTTCTTACAAACAGTAAATAACGAATAGTCCAATCTATAGTCCGTCCGTCCATATGCCTGGTTTATAGTATCAGATAGGGATACCAGTAGCTGGGGTGGGTTTTTTGTTTTGTTTTGATGTAAGTTTAGTTGTGATTTCTGAGAGCAGGTGTTTTTCATTGTAGTCTTTTACAGATCTCATCAGTCACTTATCCTCTCTTACTTGGCACTAGAAGTGATTGTTAGGACACTTGTGTTGAGGGTGGTCATACTTACTCATACATACAAGTATAGAACACTGGAGATCAAGCTCAGGAAGTGCATTTGTACTAAGGGAAAAGGGCATTCTAAGGCATTTCTAAATGAAAACCATTTTTCAGGACTAAAATGAGGAAACACATTTTGAGGCTTCAACTGGGCCTTAAGCAATAATAAACCCAAATGCAAACATTTATGATATTGCAGTTTACCAATATTTAGATGTGATGGTTGTACTGTTTTCCTATTTTATGCTTTATTTTTTCTATTTCTATCTAGTGATTCAGCCAGCTTTTAGAAGCTCAAGCCCTCCAGCAGAATCTATCAGTTTATATACATGATACAATCCATTTACCACTGACAGGGGTGATTAAAATGATCAGCTTTTATTTATTCCTTTAAAAATGTTATCCCAAAAGGAAAAAAAACTACTGCAACTGATTTATAAAGTGCTGAAGTTTGTTTTTAATTTGAATTGTTTTTCATTTGATGGTGCCTGCACAGTTGCGGGGTCAATGCCAGGTGCATGAAATCAATGATCTTTTTAGCTGTCCACAGTTGCATTTTGACCGTCACTGTAAGCGCTCATTTACACTTGCTTTGGCTTCAACACACTTTAAAGCGGCTGCTGCATCAACATGCTTTTATGATGTGTTTTTGATGCTTCAGTGGTGCTTCGATAAAGCTTTGGTGGTTCTTTCGATGAAGCTTTGGTGATGCTTCAGTGAAGCGTTAGGGATTCTTTTGTGATGCTCTTTTGGAGCTTTGTTGAAGCTTGACAGATGCCCATGTGTGTGTTGATATCTCATACCTGCAATTAATACAAATCAAAGTGAAGCTAAGCCTCTCAAAAGCCACAGGTGCTTCAACCGAAAGCTGAAGCAAGGCAAACGCAAGGTGTAAACAGGACTGTAACCTAACCATTTTATTTAGTGACAGGGGCTTTGACTGGCATTCAGAGAGCTTTAACAAAGCATATCCGAAGTCTTGTTTTGAAGCAAGTGTAAACTAGCCCTAAGGATTGCACTCCTCCAATTTTTCTCACTGACCCCCTATGAATTGGTTTAAGCAAGAGCTCCCTGAGACATGAAAATCATAAAACGATACCAGTGTCCTGATTGATGCCATACCCCATACCAATGTTCTGATTACCGCCGTATCTCATACCAGCATCCTGATTGCTGCCATACACCATACCAACATCCTAATAACTGACATATGCCATACCAGCATACTGATCACCGCCATATCAGGGTCCTGATCAGTGCTATAACTCATACCAGTGTGCTGATCACCACCATATCCCATACCAGTGTCCTGATCGCAGCCATACCCCATACCAGCGTCCTGATTACCACCATACCTCATACCAGCGTCCTGATCACCTCCATACACCATGCCAGCATCTGATCACCACCATACGCCATACCAGCATCCTAATCACCACCTCCATACCTCATACCAGCATCCTGATCACCGCCATAAACCATACCAGTGCCCAGATCAGTGGCATACCTCATACAAGCATCCTAATCACCGCCATATACCATACCACATTGTGATCACCACCATATGACATACTAGTGTCCTGATCACCGCCATACCCGATACCAGAGCCCTGATCACTGCCATACCTCATACCAGCGTCCTGATCACCGCCATACACCATACCACATTGTGATCACCACCATACTCCATGCCAGTGTCCTGATTACCACCATACCTCATACTAGCATCCTGATCACTGCTATACCAGCATCCTAATCACCACTATACTCCATATCTGCATCCTGATCATCGCCATACCCCATACCAGCGTCTTGATCACAGCTATATCCCATACCAACCACCTAATTACCGCCATACCCCATACCAATATCCTGATCACTGCTGCTCAGCACACCAGTGTCTTGATCACCATCATATGCCATACCAGCATCCTGATCACTGCCATACCTCATACTGGCGTCCTGATCACTGCCATATGCCATACTAGCATCCTGATCACTGTCATACCTCATACTAGCGTCCTGATCACCGCCATACACCATACCATCATCCTGATCACTGCCATGCACCATGCCAGCATCCTGATCACTGCTGCTCAGCACACCAGTGTCCTGATTACCGCTATATGCCATATCAGCATCCTAATCACCACCATTCCCCATACAAATGTCCTAATCCCAGCCATACCAGTGTCCTGATCACTGCTATCCCAACGTCCTGATCACAGCCATATGCCATTACCACAGTCAGCAGAGCCAGAGCCAGTGTCCCCAACTGTTTCCACTGGCCTAGTGCTCCAGGGCCTCCAAAATGTTATATGTAGTCAGGTAATAAAAAAAAAGTAAAAAAAATCGCAATAAGCGTATATTGATTGGTTTGCACAAAAGTTATAGCCTCTACAAAATAGGGGTTATATTTATGGCTTTTTTAAATTTTTTACTAGTAATGGCGGCGATCTGCGATTTTTAGTGGGACTGCGACATTGCGGTGGACACTTTTGACACTTTTTTGGGACCATCATTGACATTTATACAGTGATCGGTGCTATAAAAATGCACCGATTACTGTGTTAACGTCACTGGTAGGGAAGGGGTTAACACTAGGGGGCGATCAAGGGGTTAAATGTGTTCCCTCATGAGTGTATCTAACTGTGGGGGAATGAGACTGACTAGAGGAGGAGAAAAATCGCTGTTCCTGATTAGTAGGAACAGCAGACCTGTCTCTCCCCCCTTCAGAACAGGGATTTGTGTGTTTACATACACACATCCCCATTCTGGTTCTCGTGCCCGCGATTGCGGGTGGCCCGCGGACATCATGGCCACCGGGCACGCGCATCGGGTCCCCTGCTGTGAACAAGCTGACCTGGTGCTGTATAATGACGGCGGATGGTTGACAAGTGGTTAAAGAACTCATCATTTCTCTTGTTAAATACATTGGTCTGTCTACTTTTTAAAAAGTGGTCATATGAGGGGTACTTGTACTGTCCTGGCATTTAGGGCCTCAAGAAATGAGACAGGCCGTCAGTACTGGACTGATCAATTTTCAAATCTATATACCATAGTTTGTAGACTCTATAACTTTCACACAGACTAAATAATAAAAAATATACACTAATTTGGCTTATTTTTACCAAAGAAATGTACCAGAATACATTTTGGCCTAAATTTATGAAGAAAGGTTATTTATTTGCAAAACTTTATAACAGAAACTAAGAAAAACTTGCTTTTTTTCAAAATCTTCATCTACATAGCAAAATAAAATAAAAAAAACTGGGGAGATTAAATACCACCAAAAGAAAGTTCCCTCTGTCTCAAAAAATGATAAAAAATTAATTTGGGTACAGTGTTGCATGACTGAATCAAAGTGTGACAGTGCTGAAAGCTCAAAATTGGCTGGGACTGGAAGTGTGAAAGTGTATGGACTTGAGATGGTTAAAGGGTTCCTCTGGGGTAAAAGGGTTGACAATGGCTGACTTAGGATCTTTCAGCTTTTGATTTTAACTTTGCTATAGTCTGCATCACTATTGTTATTGATATATGGCGATAAGGTGACTACGCTGCACCATTTGCCACCACCAAAAACTATTTCTGTTTCAATAAGTTTTTTTTTTCAATGGTTTATGAACACACTTGACAACTGACACAATTTTAATCAAAGCGGGTTATGGCACTTTACAATTATGATCTGTAAATAGGTACATCATGTCTGTGGACTGTATAGTTCGATAGTTACACTATATGGTCAAAAGGGACTGATCAAGGATAATGATAATGTTCAATCCAAGTGTTCCAAACCCTCTCAAATGTTCTCATTTGTCATTAAGGAATATAGACATCTTTTGATTCAAGAGGTACCATGCCATTTCTTTTTTTTTACAAAACAATTACTTTTATTGATTTGATTTTTTACTTTAATTATGTATTTAAAAATAAATGTACTCAAAACTATTTTAATATTATTTTTAAATTATTTCTTCTTAGGAGAAATAAGGCTGTTAAAGGAATTAAGACTCTTAAAAGTAAAATTTTCACATAAATACAATGCACAACCAGAGTATCCATGAGTTTATCATAGTGGGGTTCACCAATATAGCCCACCACCAACATCTATTTTTCACCCTGTTGCTTTTACTCTATTTCATCGTCGCTGCTGGTACTATTATTGCACTGTTTGTAATTCTTTTTGACTCTCGTCTTCATGTCCCTATGTATTTTTTTATCTTTGCTTTATGCCTCTCTGAGATAGGTATTGTTACAACTGTCTATCCAACACTGTTTACTCTAATTTTAAATGGAAGAACGCATATTTCATTTAACTACTGTCTTGTGCAAATGTATTTTTTCCACTCACTTATAATAACTGAGAATTTTCTCCTGAATGTAATTGCTTACGATCGTTATATAGCAATTTGTAAGGCCTTACAATATCATGCTATAATGACAATAAAGTCAAGTAAGTTATTTATAGCAATAAGTTGGATTCTTGGTTTTATTACACCGCTACCCTTTCTTATTTTAGTTAATCAGTTACCTTTTTGCGGGCCAAATGAAATTCAGCATTTGTTTTGTGACTCTTGTCCACTTTTGAACCTAGCCTGTGCTAACACTGATCTTACTATTATCTTGGAGTTCGCTATGAGTTCCTTTACAATTATATTGACCTCATTTTCTATTACCATTACATACGCTAATATTATGGCTGCAATATTCAAGATGAAGACGTCAGAGGAACGAAAAAAGGCCTTCTCCACTTGTGCATCCCACTTTCTTATAGCTTTTGTTTTTTATGGAAGTGTTGCCGTCATGTATATAAGTCTTGAAACCCACTACTCACCGGAGTATGACTTAGCCACAGCAATTCATCATTCTATCTTGACCCCACTTTTAAGCACGCTTGTCTACAGTTTTCGTAACAAACTCATTACAAATTTTCTAAAGAGATTTTTTCAGCAAAAAGGAGTATTTGCTGGAAATATACTTGTTTCATTTGTGCCTGAACAAAAGGCAAGCCACAGATCTTAACAGAAACAAAAAAAATGCATTTCGGTTTCTCTTGGACATCAATGAAATGTAGCAATTACTTCTCCTACTGCACTTTCCTAAGTGAGTAATTGCCAGAAAAGAGGACAGTGAGCTTGAGCCCCCCCCCCCCCTAAATAATAGCAGGGCATATGCCTTCAACACTGGGAGGATACCTTGCACATGGGAAGAAAAAGGAAAATTATAAAAAAAAAGAACACAGACACTGTAAAAAAAATCCTTTATTAAAAATAAATAAAACAAAACATTGTCCTTTTATGTAAATCCAATGTCAATAATGTTGTTAGCAACTGTATACTGAACAGCAATTCTGATAAAGCCACAATGACCACTCCCCCTCACCCCACCAACAAGCACACACACCTTATTAAAGTTACAGAGCGTCACATTATACAGTAATGTTATCCACCTTTGATAAATTTACAGTGAGTTAAGAAAGTTTATAGAAGACCATGCACTTATATTTACAGGCAGTCATTTTAAAGTGGGTGTAAACCCCCTTGGTTGATTTTGACCTATAGGTAAGCCTATAATAAGGCTTACCTATAGGTACAGTAAATATCTCCTAAATATGCGTAGTTTAGCAGATAATTACTTGTGAAGCTGTCAGTGACGTCACGGCACTGTCCCTTTCTGCGCCACTCCTTCAGAGCCCTGTGCCGTGAACAGCGGCTTTTGTGCACATGTGAATGACGTAATCACAGCTCATCCAATCAAAGGACCGGAGCTCGCCAACCTGGAAGGAAGACCGGGTAAAGATGGAAGCCCTGCCAATGTGCTGCTGGATGGTTTCATTTTAAGGTAAGTTTCAAATAATGTGCTAGTATGTGATGCATACTAGCATATTATAACCTTGCCTTGCAGGAAGTTTTTTTTTCTAAATTTACTACCACTTTAATGATAATGGTAACTGATTTAGAGAGAATGCATGGTGCACAATGCACTCTCTGTTAGTGGAGAAGGAATAGAGAAGAGAGAAGGGGAGAAAGAAGGGAGGAAAGAGCAGATGACAGTGAGAGATCAGCAGGAGGGAACCACATGATGACTAGAGAAAAGAGGACTGGGGTGAGGGGAGGGAGGAGCTGCCCCCCTTTCCTGGCCAGCCAGGCTACATGTCTGGATAAGAATCTGGCATGAATTTTGGGGGGCCATGCTTTAAAAATCTATACAAAATTTGTATCTATGGATTACAGATTTAGAGGGAGTCTCATATACCCACATACACATTTTTTGTAAACAATTTTATACTGTCCTTTTAAGGAAAAATGTGATGTGGGCTCCTCCTAAAAATCCATATCAGACCCTTATGTGAGTTAGGGCCCATTCACACAGCCTTTTCCATTAGGTCCACCTGTCAGTTTTTCAGGTGGACCTGATCAGACCTTCCAGTCTCCCCTATGGAGCGGTGGATGTCAGCGTTGACATGTTCGCTGACACTCACTGCTATCAGATCCAAGCCTGTCTGCCAAATCCAGATGGATGGAAACCCTATTTTTCATCCGTCTGGTGGATTGGATTGGATGGGATTGGATGGGAGTGGATGAAAACAGACAAGCGGTCTGTTTTCATCTGGTCTCCCCATAGAGGAGAGCGGGACTCTGACAGGTCCGTCTCAGCACATTGAGCGGAGACGGACCTATCATTCGCCTGCTCAGCGGGGTCAGCGGATCAATACCTGCCGAGCAAGCAGATTTTGGCAAACAGATCTGCCCAGTGTGAAAGGGCCCTCAGTGTTTTTTTTCTAAATGTCACTTTTTCAGGAGTACGTAATACAGATGTGCAGTCTCATGTGCAGTTTGTAGACATCCCTTCAGCTTGTTATTTAACCACTTCAATACAGGGCACTTTCAACCCCTTCCTGCTCAGGCCAATTTTCAGCATTCAGCGCTGTTGCACTTTGAATGAAAATTGCATGGTCATGCAAAGCTACACCCCTTTGACATTTTAATCATTTTTTTTCATACAAATAGAAATTTATTTTGGTGGTATTTAATCACCACTAGATTTTTTTATTTTTTGATAACTAAACTTAAAAAGGTCAAAAATTTTGAAAAAAATAATTTTTCTTTGTTTTATTTTATTACATTTTGCAAACAAATAATCTTTCTATATGAATTTGGGCCAGACTGTATTCTGCTACATTTCTTTGGTAAAAATAACCCAAATCAGTGTTTATTATTTAGTCCACAAACTATAGTATATACTGTTTATATCTGCAAATCAATCCTGATTAGGGATGAGCTTCGTGTTCGAGTCGAACCCATGTTCGACTCGAACATCGGCTGTTCGATCGTTCGTCGAATTGCGAACGATATGGGCCGTTCGCGCCAAATTCGTGTGGCGCGTCATGGCCCATAATTCACTGCGGCTTCGCAGTGCATTGCTGGCTGATGATTGGCCAAGCATGCACTATGACCCGCATGCTTGGCCAATCACAGCGCTGCCTGAACAGAGAGCCGTAATTGGCCAAAGCCAAGGAGGCTTTGGCCAATTATGGCTCAGGGGATTTAATACACGCCCCACACTATATAAGGCCGCCTACACGGCGGCCCTGTGTAGTGTGTGTTCCGGCGTTCATTGAGAGAGAGAGAGAGACAGACAGTGACATTTGATTTGAGTTAGATAGATTAGGCAGAACAGTCAGTCAGTTAGCTGCACTTACAGTGTATTGTGTATATATATGCATCCCAGGTGTTGCATATATATATATATATATATATATATATATATATATATACACTGTATTCAGTTTAGCTAGATCCGTTCTTGTTATCTTCCTACTGACAGGCAGGCTTGTCTTGTTACAGTATTTACAGCTACCTGAAGAAAATTACTGGTGTTTCTTTGATCCTATTAGTACCACAGTCAGGCAGCTAGACTATTTACAGTTAGTGCAGTGCGTCCTACTCACAGTGTTCAGCTAAACCTACAAGTTAGTGGGGTGCGTCCTGCTCACAGTGTTCAGCTAAACCTACAAGTTAGTGTGGTGCGTCCTGCTCACAGTGTTCAGCTAGATCCGTTCCTGTTATCTTCCTACTGACAGGCAGGCTTGTCTTGTTACAGTATATACAGCTACCTGAAGAAATTACTGGTGTTCTTTTGATCCTATTAGTACCACAGTCAGGCAGCTAGACTATTTACAGTTAGTGCAGTGCGTCCTGCTCACAGTGTTCAGCTAAACCTACAAAAGTTAGTGGGGTGCGTCCTGCTCAGTGTTCAGCTAAACCTTCAAGTTAGTGCGGTGCGTCCTGCTCACAGTGTTCAGCTAGATCCGTTCCTGTTATCTTCTTACTGACAGGCAGGCTTGTCTTGTTACAGTATATACAGCTACCTGAAGAAAATTACTGGTGTTCTTTTGATCCTATTAGTACCACAGTCAGGCAGCTAGACTATTTACAGTTAGTGCAGTGCGTCCTGCTCACAGTGTTCAGCTAAACCTACAAAAGTTAGTGGGGTGCATCCTCCTCAGTGTTCAGCTAAACCTTCAAGTTAGTGCGGTGCGTCCTGCTCACAGTGTTCAGCTAAACCTACAGGTTAGTGTGGTGCATCCACCTCACAGTGTTCAGCTAGATCTGTTCCTGTTATCTTCTTACTGACAGGCAGGCTTGTCTTGTTACAGTATATACAGCTACCTGAAGACAATTACTGGTGTTCTTTTGATCCTATTAGTACCACAGTCAGGCAGATAGACTATTTACAGTTAGTGCAGTGCATCCTGCTCACAGTGTTCAGCTAAACCTACAAGTTAGTGTGGTGCGTCCACCTCACATTGTTCAGCTAGATCCGTTCCTGTTATCTTCTTACTGACAGGCAGGCTTGTCTTGTTACAGTATATACAGCTACCTGAAGAAAATTACTGGTGTTCTTTTGATCCTATTAGTACCACAGTCAGGCAGCTAGACTATTTACAGTTAGTGCAGTGCGTCCTGCTCACAGTGTTCAGCTAAACCTACAAGTTATTGGGGTGCGTCCTGCTCACAGTGTTCAGCTAAACCTACAAGTTAGTGTGGTGCGTCCACCTCACAGTGTTCAGCTAAACCTACATGTTAGTGGGGTGCATCCTGCTCACAGTGTTCAGCTAAACCTACAAGTTAGTGGGGTGCGTCCACCTCACAGTGTTCAGCTAAAGTGACCTGTAGAAGGTTGGTGGTGTTCTCATACTACAGGCAGGCAGTTGATTTTGCTAGCTGCAGTATCAGTACATATATATATATATATATATATATATATATATATATATACATATCCCAGCTTAGTGCAGCTACAGGCCATTAGTATGTCTGGAAGGCCAAGAAGGAGAGGCAGACAGTCACAAGCCAATAAGAGAGGGCAAGCAGGCTCTGTGTCTAGTGCTGGTCATGGAGACGGTGCATCCTCATCAGTATGTGGCCGTGGGACACGCTTGGGCTTTTTTTCGGCAGCTGGCCGTGTTGAGCCACAACATGCGGAAGACTTGGTCGAGTGGATGACCAAGCCGTCCTCATCCTCCTCATCCTCTCTCACCCATGCCCAGGGTACTTTGTCTGGCAAAGCAGCGGCCTCTTCCCTCGGCTCAATGTCATCAGTGACTCCTTCCCTAGCCCCACCATGTCCTCCTGAGGAATCCCTCGAACTGTTTGACCACAGTGTTGGGCACATGCTCCAGGAGGATGCCCAGCGTTTGGAAGGCTCTGATGATGATACTGAGCTCGATGAAGGCAGTAACATGAGCGCAGACAGAGGGGGTGCCAAAGAAGGACAGCAATCTGGCAGTCATGCTCCCCCTGCTGCAGCATACTGCCAGGTTTGCTCCAGTGATGAGGAGGGAGGGGATGATGAGGTCACTGACTCAACGTGGGTGCCTGATAGGAGAGAGGAGGAGGAGGCGGCACATCACCAACGAGGCAGGATGCCCTCCAGGGGCCAGCCTAAGGGCAACACATTGACTGCATCACACCCCAAAGCTCCACATGTGCAGGGCACTGCAGTCTCTGCGCGTTATTCAAAAAGTTCTTTGGTGTGGGCCTTTTTTGAGACGAGTGCATCAGATCGCACCGCTGCTATTTGCAACATATGTCTCAAGCGTATCTCGCGTGGCCAAAACATCTCCCGCTTGGGTACCACATGCTTGACCAGACATATGTTGACCTGCCATGCAGTTCGTTGGCAAGCGTATCTAAAAGACCCACACCAAAGAACAAAGAGGACCTCTCCTTGCTCCTCATCAGCTGAGATCTCCAACCCCACTATACCTTCAGTCCTCTCTGAGACCTGCACTGAGAGGAATGAAGGTGTAGAATTAGGTGTGTCACAGCCAAGTACTTGTGGGCAATCTGCTTTTGGTACACCGACGTCAGATTGTACCAGGCAAATTTCCCTGCCCCAGCTGCTGCACCGCCGAAAGAAATTTGCTCCCAGCCATCCACATGCGCAGCGGTTGAATGCTAGCTTGGCAAAATTGCTAGCACTTCAACTGCTGCCTTTTCAGCTGGTAGACTCTGCTCCCTTCCGTGAGTTTGTGGAATGTGCGGTTCCTCAGTGGCAGGTACCTAAACGCCATTTTTTCTCACGGAAGGCGATTCCGGCTCTCTACCGGCATGTGGAAGGCAATGTCCATGCCTCGCTGGACAGGGCGGTCAGCGGTAAGGTGCATATTACCGCTGACTCATGGTCCAGCAGGCATGGACAGGGATGTTACTTAAGTTTCATGGCGCATTGGGTGACTCTGCTGGCAGCTGGGAAGGATGCAGGACAAGGTGCAGTAGTGTTGGAGGTTGTTCCGCCACCACGCCTCCAAAATGCTAATGATTGTGACACACCTCTCTCCTCCACCCCCTCCTCTTCTTCTTCCTCCATGGCCTCTTCCTGTGCTTTGTCCTCGGAACCAGCGGTGCTCTGTAGCCATTCAAGGGGCTACGCAAGTACGCAGGCCAAAAGATGCCATGCGGTGCTTGAGCTGGTGTGCTTGGGGGACAGGAGCCACACTGGGGCAGAGGTTCTGTCAGCTCTGCAGGGGCAGGTTCAGAGGTGGTTGACACCACGCCAACTTAAGGCAGGAATGGTGGTTTGCGACAATGGCACCAACCTCCTCTCTGCCCTCTGACAGGAACAAATGACCCATGTTCCCTGTTTGGCTCACGTCCTTAACTTGGTGGTGCAGCGGTTCTTGGGCAGGTACCCGGGCTTACAGGATGTACTGAGGCAGGCCAGGAAAGTCTGTGTGCATTTCCGCCGGTCATATAATGCCAGTGCTCGGCTGACGGACCTCCAAAAGGAGTTTAACCTGCCCAAGAACCGCCTAATCTGTGACATGCCCACCAGGTGAAACTCAACGTTGGCCATGCTGCAGCGGCTGCACATGCAGCAGAGGGCCATCAATGAGTACCTGTGCGACTATGGAACCAGGACAGGGTCAGGGGAGCTTGGTTTATTTTCCCCATGCCAGTGGGCCATGATCAGGGATGCATGCACTGTCCTGTCACCATTTGAGGAGGCCACGAGGATGGTGAGCAGTGACAGTGCATGCATCAGTGACACTGTCCCCCTTGTCCACCTGTTGGAGCACACGCTGCGTGGAATAATGGACAGGGCACTTGAGGCAGAACAGAGGCAGGAAGAGGAGGACTTCCTTAGCTCTCAAGGCCCCCTTTATCCAGACAGTGTTTCTGCATGCCCGCCGATCACACAGGAAGAGGACGAGGAGGAGGAGGAGGAGGAGGAAGATTGTGTCAGTATGGAGGTGGAGCCTGGCACTCAGCATCAGCAGCAGTCTTTAAGGGATCAGTCCCAAGAAACACATGGACTTGTACGTGGCTGGGAGGAGGTGGCTGCGGACCATGTCATCCTTAGTGACCCAGAGGACTCCGGACCGAATGCCTCAGCAAACCTACGCTGCATGGCCTCACTGATCCTGCAAAGCCTGCGTAAGGATCCTCGTATTCGTGGTATCAAGGAGAAGGACCAATACTGGCTGGCAACCCTCCTTGATCCACGTTACAAGGGTAAGGTTGCGGACCTTATCTTGCCATCGCAGAGGGAGCAGAGGATGAAACATCTTCGGGAGGCCTTGCAGAAAGGTCTGTGCAACGCGTTCCCAGAGACTGGGAGGTTACAAACTCCTGTTTCTGGACAACGTGTTGCTGAGGCTTCGGTCAGTCAAAGAAGGAGCGGTGGAGAAGGTGGCCGTCTGACCGATGCGTTCAGACAATTTTTTGGTCCGCAGCCCCAAGGTATGATCGGTTCCAGCAACCATCGCCAGCGTCTGTTTTACATGGTGCAGGAATACCTAGGGGCAAGATCTGACTTGGACACCTTTCCCACCGAAAATCCTCTGGGTTACTGGGTCTTGAGGATGGATCACTGGCCAGAGCTTGCACAGTATGCAATTGAGCTACTGGCCTGTCCTGCATCCAGCGTTCTTTCGGAACGCACATTCAGTGCTGCTGGAGGCTTTGTAACCGATCACAGGGTGCCTCTGTCCACCGACTCGGTCGATCGACTGACCTTCATAAAAATGAATCAGTCTTGGATCACCACCAGCTACCAAGCACCTGATGCTGATGTAACCGAATAATTTTTTTTTAAATCTCAGATCCCTTCAAAGACTGCCTATGCTGATGCTGAGTGACTATCCCTGAGTAATTATCCTCTTCCTCCTCAATCATCACGCTGATAGCTTGAAAGAACATTTTTGGTTCTGGGCGCCACCACCAATGCCTAAGGCCCAATTTTTCAGTCCCTGTTTAACAGGGGCGTGTGATTACAATTTTTGATGCAATACTTTGCAGCAGGGCTCGTTCCTGCGTTCCAACTAGAGTGTCTGTGAGGGGTTGCAGTGTTGTGGCACCAGAACACGGTGCCTAAGGCCCAATTTTTCTGCCCCTGTTTAACAGGGGCGTGTAATTACAATTTTTGATGCAATACTTTGCAGCAGGGCTCGTTCCTGCGTTCCAACTAGAGTGTCTGTGAGGGGTTGCAGTGTTGTAGCACCAGTGCCTAAGGCCCAATTTTTCTGCCCCTGTTTAACAGGGGTGTGTAATTACAATTTTTGATGCAATACTTTGCAGCAGGGCTCGTTCCTGCGTTCCAACTAGAGTGTCTGTGAGGGGTTGCAGTGTTGTGGCACCAGCACCACCACCACCACCACCAAAGGCCCAATTTTTCTGCCCCTGTTCAACAGGGGCATGTAATTACAATTCTTGATCTAATATTTCACAGCAGGGCCCATTTCTGCAACCACCAAGAGCGAGTGAGGACTTACAGTGTTGTGGCACCAGCACCACCACCACCACCACCAAAGGCCCAGTTTTTCTGCCCCTGTTCAACAGGGGCATGTAATTACAATTCTTGATCTAATATTTCACAGCAGGGCCCTGTGAGGGCTTACGTTGTTGTGGCCACAACAACACCTAAGGCCCAAATTTATGCTGAGTATATAGGGCAGGCCCCTACTTTCAAACATCTAACTTACAAACGACTCCTACTTGCAAACGGAAGGAGACAACAGGAAGTGAGATGAAATCTACCCCTAGGAAGGGAAATTCTCTCCTGTAAGTGTTAATATGGGAAAAACATTTCTCCTTTCCACTGATGCTTTCCAATCCTTGTTCCACAAAAAAACCCAAATTTTCAAAAAACATTTGTCATTGGGACAAAAAGTGAGGTGAAATCTTCTAAAGAGGAGGAAAGACAGCAAAACAAATGTCACAGGGGTGATAACCCTTCCCTATGTTTTCCAAAAAGCTTAAAAAAGATTTTTTGGCTGGAGCTAAACACGTTAAAAATGTATCCGTTCAAAATGACAAACAGATTCTACTTAACAACAAACCTACAGTCCCTGTCTTGTTTGCACCGCCTGTATACTGCTGTTCAGAGTATATAGAGCCTTGTGGCCCCACACCTTTCCTTATTTTAATTTGGGTGCGGGGTTCCCCTTAATATCCATACAAGACCCAAAGGGCCTGGTAATGGACTGGGGGGTACCCATGTCGTTTGTCTCACTGATTTTCATCCATATTGCCAGGACCCGACATTACATTAAACCCGCAAGCAGTTTTAAATGAGATTTTTTCCTTTAAAAATGACATTTGGTGCAGGGACTGTTCTAAACACGGGAAACACGCGCCACTTTACAGGCATACTATAGACACCCCCCCAGGTACGATATTTAAAGGAATATTTAACTTTTTTTTTTTTTTACTTTAACCATCATTAAAATCACTGCTCCCGAAAAAACGGCCGTTTTTAAAAGTTTTTTTTGCATTGATACATGTCCCCTGGGGTAGGACCCGGGTCCCCAAATTGTCCTTTTTAGGACAATACCATGCAAATTAGCCTTTAAAATGAGCACTTTTGATTTCGAACGTTCGAGTCCCATAGACGTCAATGGGGTTCTAACGTTCGTGCGAATTTTCGGTCCGTTCGCAGGTTCTGGTGCGAACCGAACCGGGGGGTGTTCGGCTCATCCCTAATCCTGATGACTGACAGCTCATCTCATTTCTTGAGGCCCGAAAATGCCAGGACAGTACAAATATCCCACAAATGGACAGTCCAAGGTATTTAGTATGAGCCATTTCAAGCTTTTTGAAGTTGTAATTTTTTTGTCACAAATTTTTGGAAGATTAAAAAATGTTTTTGTTTTTTTTACATACTGTCACCAGTGCAATGCAGCATCATCATATAACTGGTGTGTCAGTGATCAGGGACACTGATTGGTGACAGACAATAATAATACTTTTTTTTTCCAATTTTTTTTTTTTTTATTTTTTATTTTTAATTACATTCTTTTTCTGATACAATTTTTAACACACTGTGAGAAGCCATACCATGGTAACACTGTACTACTCTGGGGAAGTGATTGGGATTTCTTTTTGTTTTTACACATTATGATGGCTTATACCAGCAACCATTTTTAATGAATTAAATTGATTCATTCAGTGTTTGCTATTGTGATTATCTGTGATTGGCCACAGCTGTTCACATGGTGCAGATGGGCTATGGTTGGTCCTGTCTGTACCATGTGATCACTGTGACTAGTCACAGCTAGCAACACAAATGTACACAATGAATGGCATGAAAAAAGCCATCAATTGTATACAATTGTCATGTGATCTGCTGTGGTTAGTCACAGCGATCACATGGTACCAGCAGTGGGCAGGAACATTGATCAGTCATCGGACACAGCCAGGGACGAATCGTGCCAAAACGATGGACATTCTACCCAGCCATCATATTACAATAGGCTGGGCAAGAAGTGGTTAAAGGAATTGTGTATTTTACATTTTTACCTTTAAGCTGTATTAAAAGTCTTGTTCCCAACTAGGTGTTATTTATTTTTTATTTTATTTTTATTTTTTGCATTGGTACATGTCACCAATTGTTTTGCTCAGCTACCTATTCCCTTTTTTAAACAAAAGCTTTAGAGTTTAGAGCAGATTTTCTACTGGTTTACATTGTTAGTGTTACATATTTAAATGGATTGGAAAAAAGACACAAGTCCCTCTAGTTCAAACAATAGAAAAATAAATACATTTATAGAAAACCTCAGTGTTCAGAACTTTATTCCCACAGTTGATCCAGAGAAATGAAAAAATGAAAAACTATAAAATATGGTCCAATTTGCTCCAGCGGTAAAAAAAAAAAAAACTTTCCTGATCTCCTGAAGACAATGGGATATTCCATGGATCAACAATCCCCAATGTTGTTACCTATACATGTTAGCAACTAGTTATATTGTGTGTATATTTTAAAACAATCTTCTGAGCTGGCCAGAACTAATGCCTGGGGGAGTCTCTTACTGTGAAGAAACCAAACAGTCCATTATAGCACAAAAGGTAATTATGTGATTCCTAAATACACAATGGGGGTTATTTATGAAAGGCAAATCAACTTTGCACTACAAGTGCAAACTACAAGTGCAAAGTGCACTTGAAATTTCACTGAAAGTGCACTTGGAATTTCACTGAAAGTGCACTTGGAAGTGCAGTCGCTGTAAATCTGAGGGGTAGATCTGAAATGAGGTGAAGCTCTGCTGATTTTATTATTCAATCATGTGCAAGCTGAAATGCTGTTTTTTAATTTTCCTTGCATGTCCCCCTTGGATCTACAGCGACTGCACTTCCAAGTCCCCTTTTAGTGCAATTTCAAGTGCACTTTGCACTTGTAGTTTGCACTTGTAGTGCAAAGTGGATTTGCCTTTAGTAAATAACCCACAATGTCCCAGCTGAACAAATCATCAAATCCACATCAATTATAGCAGGGCTTAAAAAAGCTGGCTTCCTCTCAAGCATAAGCCTGCTAGTGCACGGGCCCCATAGATTTACTCCCGAAATGGGGACAGGCTCTATTTACCATCCCAGATTACCAACTGTTTTAGGGAATGTTATCATTCTCTTTATAATTTACGGGAAGGGGAAACAGGAGGCAAAAAAGCATCAGGGAGGAAAAGATGTCTGCGTATTTGGATGAGCCACAGTATCCCAGTATAATGCCTCAGACGGCCCTGAATTTAAACGTGACATTACTCCCGAGGAGGTTCTTTGAACTGTTAAAGACATGACTTCTGGAAAAAGTCCAGGCCCTGATGGACTTACTAGCTCTTATTTCCTAAAATATGCAGATCTGTTGCAACCCACACTGACGACCTACCTCAACTCACTGACCAAGACTGGCCGTATTCCACCCGACGTACTCCGGGCACACATAACAGTTCTCCCAAAAGAAGGTAGGGACCCAGCATTTTGCCAGAGCTGCCATCCTATCTCCCTGTTAAACTTAGATATAAAGATACTTGCAAAAATCTTAGCAAATCGTCTAAAGGAGTTTATCGGGGAAATAGTATATGAAGACCAAGTGAGGTTTGTTCTGGGGAGGGAAGACAGAGACAACTCCCAGAGGGCAATTAGGCTGATTCATTGGGGCATGTTCCATAAGCTTCCATGCCTTGTCCTCTCTCCCGAAGTTGAAAAAACCTTTGACAGGATAGATTGCCTATTTAAATCACTTGGATTGGATTGAGGCACTTTATACTAACCCCACAGCCCAAATAGAGGTAAACCAGGTTCTTTCATCTCCCTTCAGTTTAGCTAATGGGACCAGGCAGAGGTGACCATTATCCCCTTTACTTTTCATCCTAGTAATGGAAGTTATTTTGCATAAGGTTAGGCTGAATTCCAACATCTCAGGGGTCACTGTAAGCTCCATGGAGCACAAACTTGCTGCATTTGCCGATGATGTCCTTTTTTTCATTGGTGACCTTCAGGAGGCACTCCCAAATTTATTAGGTGAGCTGGAGCAGTTAAAAAGCCTTGTCCAACTTTAAAACGGAGCTCCACCCAAAAGGGGAAGCTCTGCTTGTTCACCTCTCCCCCCCTTCACTGCCACATTTGGTTCTTTTTGGGGGAGAGAGAGGAGCAGGTACCACTTCCTGGTAAGATCGTTGCACGGCGATCTACGACATGTGCACCCCTCCTCCTACCCTCTGCTGCCTTTTGAGACTTACATGTGTCCCAGAAGACGGCATGGCCATTCAGAAAGCGCAGCACGACTCGGGCATGTGAATTAGGAAACCAGCAATGAAGCCTGAAGGCTTCACTGCCAGTTTCCCTTATTTGCAATGCCGATGCCTGCACCCAAAGCAGATGGATGAATCTGCTTGGGGTTCCGACATCATGAGATTCCTGGACAGGTAAGTGTTCTTATATTTAAAGTCAGTAGCTAGAGTATTTGTAGCTGTTGACTTTTAATTTTTTTGTTTATCAGACAGAGCTTTGCTTTATTGTGTTACTAAACCCATAACAGTAAAATCAATCTGTATATGCAGTAAAGCATGCATAATACTTGCTGTGGAACCTAAGGGATTAATCCTCTGCATTGTGTAAAAAGGCTGTTTGATACCATCTTCTCTGATACTCCCCTTCTTCCACTATCCCCAATTCATCTCCTGATAGTACAGAGCCTTGGGGGCACTCTGCACATGCTCCGTTTGGTGTGTATTGCTAGAGAGTTTTTCTTTTTTTTCTTGGGAGGGTGAATGTGATCAGCAAAGGGCAAATCATCACTGTCCAGACAGAGTGTCAGGGGTCCTGCAGCATCATAAGACAGTCGGAGTAGAATGTAAACTCCTCCTACAAGCTTTAATCAGACACTGATAGAAATCATAAGACTGCTCTAGCTGCTGATGAGAAAAGGTATTTAACAGTTTATACTTTATCACCTTAGATTGACGCTGTTGCAGCGGTCCACATACACAGATGTAACCGGCGACATGTCTCCCAGAGTTATTTCTGTGTTTGCGATGATGACATTGGCGCAAGCCTATATGGTGAATATCTCCAAGTGCAAGTTTAGGAGATATTCACGGTACCTAAAGGTAAGCCTTATTTGAGGCCTACCTGTAGGTAAAAGTGATAGTACAGAGATTACAATCACTTTAATTAGTACCATTAAAGTCCACAAAATAACCTCACAACATACACCTTCTACAATGTCTTTTTAGATGTAGGTACTAGTGACAAATCTTTTGCACATGATCATTTTCCATAGGTTGTTTGATGATGATGTGAAATTATTTGAATATGCCTATGGTATCTCTTCTTGATTTGTAATGTACTGTAAATATACTGTTGAATAGGGTGCTTGTGTATCTGAGTGTGCGCCCACTATCATTTTGTCATGTATGCCTATTTCTTTCCACTTTCCTGTTCTTGATGGATCTTGAAATTAAAAATAAAGGATTTTGGCTTCAAGCTGACTCTGTACAGCTCCTCAGAAGATAGAAGGAATATCTGTAGTAACATAAAAGAACACCAGGGCATAACTGCAGTATAATATAACCTTTATTGGCAAAAAGACAAAAAACACTTGCATGTAGTAGAAATGCAAAGCACTTGTTAGGTAGTCCGAAGCTGCCATCTAATGCTGATCCTAAAGGGTGCAGTACAGTCCACTTCAGGGAGTGGATGCATCCACCAGAGATACTGTATAAAGAACCTAGAGAGCCTGTCTGACAGCGTGGCATCAGACCCTGTGAAGTCAGAGGATGGTGGGCATGAAGGGGGTGTGGCTACATGCATGTTTAAAGGTGGTAATGCCTCTTTCTCAAGCCTGCCCACCTTGGAGACACTGTGCTATTTGTACTCTCCTAAAGCACGATGGGGATAATACATATGGATCAACAGGAAGCAGCAGTACCAAAACCTGACAAAACATTAAAAAAGGACTTGAAACTTAATGGATATAAAAAAAACAAAAAGAGTACATACATGTAATATAGAATAGATAACAGGAAAATGTAAACTATTAGCTGGAACATGTGCTAACATTAAGGCTGGGTTCACACTAGCTGAGGCTGCAGCTCACAGCAGGGGTTCGGTGCATCCTTATACACCATTTCAGGTGCGAATCAGGTCTGAATTTGAACCTGAAACTGAGCCAAAGGTGCAAAGGACCCTTTTCCAATGCGCTCCGCGGCCACCCCAGAGCTTTAATGAGAGCCAATCACAGTCTCCTGTCATGCTAATTGGATGCATCCAATTTGCATCAGTGTGAACCCAGCCTAAGAACCCTTTTGTACCAACATAATGACAGCTGTATTGGTGATTGATAACATGATTAATGACTATCCAAGTATACAATGCAATAAAAATGTTACAAAATGCAATAAGAATTATTATCATTTGACAAGGAATGTATTAAGACATTATAAAAAGATATTAAATATAAATAAAAATACGCGGTGTGACCCTCCAGGCATATATGTGTGTATGAACATGAAAACTAAAAAATATGCAATATTAAAAAATGCTTTCGGAAAAGAACTCCTGTACATAAACACACCTAGATATGCATGAAAAATAAGGAAATGAGCATTAAAAATGAAAATGCACAAAAGAGCTAGTTGCAATTATTATGGAAAACAGATTACTGTATATACTCGAGTATAAGCCGACCCGAATATAAGCTGTGGCACCTAATTTTACCACAAAAAACTGGGAAAACTTATTGACTCGAGTATAAGCCTAGGGTGAGAAATGCGCAGCTACTGTAAGTGAAAAAGGGGGTCAACAATGCCCATTTGCAGCCTCACTGTGCCCATTTTCAGCCATAGGTCCCCCAAACTTCAAACTTGGTAGTTAAGGGTTCTTAGATGCCCCCTAGCTGCAGCCAAAATTTGGGGTCTCTGGACCCAAAGGGTCCCGAAATGACATTGCTGCAGATGGACACATTTGACCGACTTTGGGGCCCCATATCTCGAGGCCACTTGGTGCTAAGAACCCCACATTTGGTGTGCAAATACAGTGGAACTAGCACTACAACATATTCAAAGCTGGGGTTCCTAACACCATGTGGCCCCGAGATACGGGGTTAAAAATTTGGTTCGGAAAATGTCAAGCACTTTTCTGCAGCAGAGAATGACATTTTCCGAACTGACTTTGGGGCCCCATATCTCTTCCTGTTTACATCGTGATCAGCCATGATTGGACACGGCTGATCACATGGTAAAGAGTCTCCATCAGAGACTCTTTACCTAGATCAGAGTTGCGGTGTGTCAGACTGACACACCGCAACAACGATTGCCGCAATACGTGCCCCGGGGGTGCACAGTGGCTTGATATCCTGCTGGACGTCATAGGATGCCTGGTCAGGATATTGAAACTACTTTGCTGACGTCATATTGCTATATGGCGGGTGGCAAGTGGTTAACCAGATTCACCTGGATTAGTAAATAAAGTTGGAAACGCGGATCCAAAATTGCTTAACTTTTGGGCATGTCCACCATGTGTGGAGCACTGTGCCTTCTGCACCGTATCCCTGAAAACATAAGGGAGAAGTCTCCAGGACGCACGCAGCCACCCTCACCGGAACCATGTACCATCTCAGGAAAACATTGCAGTCTGCTTCAATCAATGTATTAATGTATGATTTTAACCAAATCATCAACTTCTAGGGTTTCCTCTATGTCTTTTTCTCATTTATGCATATAAAACAGTTTCTCCGATGTAGAGGTCAGAATAGTTACATAGTTAGTAAGGTTGAATAAAGACACCAGTCCAACCTGAGTGAGTGTGGGTGCGTGTCTACAATCATCCCTATTTTTATTTAAGGTACCCATATAGCACTGCCAATTCACACAGCACTCTGCACATACATCGTACACCCACATTGGTCCCTACCCTCAAGGAGCCCACAATCCATGGTCCCCAACTCACATTCATATACTAGGGCCAATTTTGAACAGAAGCCAATTAACCTACCAGCATGTCTTTGGCGTGTGGGAGGAAACCAGAGTACCCGGAGGAAACCCACGCAGACACAGGGAGAACATGCAAACTCCAGGCAGGTAGTGTCGTGGTTGGGATTTGAACCAGCGATCTGCTAGGCGAGAGTGCTAACCACTACACCACTGTGCTGCCCCAAATGTAATATGCGCTGCCCCAAAGAATATTGTAGATTTTTGAGATGTGACCAGTTTGCTTATCGAAAGATCTACATAAATATTCAATTGAGGTTGAAGTTGTTAGATCATTTGTACACTGTAAAGTTGTCAAAAAATGTACTGAGAGTAGTAATACATTTCCAGGTTAGGAAGTTGATATTTTTCTTGTAGAATTTTTTCGATAAGATACCCTCATGATTACACATATCAGCAATACGTATCAAGACTTTGTCCACCACTTGGGGCAAACACTTGGGGATTGAGACCCGGAATGAAAGCAGGGTTGCCGGCCAAGGGAGCTTGATTGGATTTAAATCCATGCGGTTTCATCAATCTATTCCAGACACTCAAAGAAAAGCTTAGTGTAGGGCACATTATAGTTGGTCTATCTTTGTTCCGCAGCCACATTATTTAACTTCTGGAAAGGTTAGAATCGTGCTACTCAAAAAATTCTGACCAAAAATCAAAACAATATCATGGATAAGCAAATATTGTGGAAAATCGTGTGTATAGCGTGAAAATAAATATGCATGTGATAAAGGTCAATAGAAATTTACAATATTAAAATGTATCTAGTGAACAAACAACTCAATCAATAAAAACCAAAATAAATTAGTCCATAGGTGTTCAATTGATATAATTTAATATTATTGATGTTCACCTTTCTATGTCCATGAATGTATAGTAGTGATAAGTTGGTTAAACCTAAGAATCTGGTGAAAAAAATTAAAAATCACCAGTGCATTGTGAAATAAAAGTCCATGAATTGTGAACAAGCCATCCTCGAGCACTGTGAGTAAAGAGCTGTGTTGAATCCACCATCAGTCAACAGAAATAAACTCTTACCAGATTTCCATGATCCCCCATAACAGAGGATCAAGGAATGCATGCAAGGAATCGCAGCTTAGCTTCAAGGAACAGCAGGCACAGTCACGGGTACTAGGCAGCCTCTTCACGGCCAATCAGATCATCCCATGGATACCGTGGTACATAAAGGATATAAAACACCCCATAGTGTAAAACCCAGTAAATATTTATTGTTTTAAAAAAAGTAGTACACTTACAATGTTGCAGTCTAAAAAAGCCTGAAGTCTGATGTGCGGGCCGGAACACAAACAGACAACCCGTCCTTCTGGGTAAGTGAATGAAGCACAAGGGGACGTCAGTGCGTTGACTCCGCCCTATGCGTTTCGCAATAACTTACGTCGTCCAGGGGCACGGGCGGCGTGCTGTGTCACCTCTATTTATACAAAAAATAGCGTACCAAGCCTCGTTCTGAGCCACCACACATCCATGCACATGCGCGGTAGCATGACTTATTGTCCATCATACTAATCAATATGTGAACACCAGAGATGGCTCCAGCTCGAAACCTGATCGTTTAAAACCTGGTCCACAACCAAAGCCACATAACTCAGATATTAGACGATCTAATTTACAAACATACTATAAAAATAGGTATGGAACAATGTCATATTAACCACACACACACACCGGAAAGTCATCCAATGTGTGTGAAGGGGACAGGCTCAACATTACGGTCAAGCGACACCCAGTGGACTGTTAGAAAATTGTCCAACCCTCACAAAAAGGACCACAACAACACGGTCACTAAAGAGTATTAGGTTAGTTGATAAAAATAAATTTAGTTCATAAGAGGATATTCAATTAAAATAACAGCAAGTTGGACACCTGGTTTCATCTGCTATGGGTGACACGTCTGATGTGTAGGGGCTCAGAACGAAGGTCTCTGGTGAAGTTTACAAAATATAAAAATAGATATAAAAATATATAAAAAAACTTATACAACTTATATGGCAAACAGTGCATGCAGATTATAAAACTAATGACCAGGAGTATCCGCCTATAGCAAAAAAGAGGTCAGTCATGACCATAGTTAAATACAAGACTAAAATAAAAAATGAAAAATGAATAAAAACAATTTTTTGACAAGATGATATGGAAATCGCAGCTAAACCAAAAATGTGAATAACGATACAAATGCAAATCAATAGTTATTGATAAATGCATTAACATCAGTATCCACATTTAAGCCAAAAGGTACATACGTTTTAAGACGATAAATCCAAGACATTTCTTGTTTAGAGATCTCCCTAACCAATGAACTACCCCTCCAATGGGGTTTATATATGTCTATCCCCATAAAAAGTGTGTTGGAGGGGTCCCTGTGTTGCACCTCACCATAATGTCTGGAGACCGAATGGTTCTTAAAGCCCCTTCTGATGTTGCTAATGTGTTCATTTAGTCTGACCTGGAGGGCCCTTTTGGTCCTCCCCACATATTGCAACCCACAGGGGCATTGGATAAGGTAGACTATGCCCTCGGATGAACAAGTGATGAAAGGTTCTACCTCAAAGGCCCTAGAGGTGCTGGTGGATATAAACTTGCAGGTCTTTCTCTCCTTACAACCGTTAAGGGAGCGAACTTGGCATCTCTTGCATCAATAAAAACCCGTAAGGTTTTGGAAGAAACATATATTTACTCCTGGAGGGTCCTGAACACTGGGATAAATTCTATTCCCCAGTGAGGATACCCCCTTAAATACTATCTGTGGTTTATCTGGTAGTATGTTCCTTGGAACTTGGTCATTGCATAATAAGTGCCAGTGTTTCTGGATTAATTTCTTGATGCTGATGTTGTACCGAAAACGTGATGATAAACGGCAGGGAAATTTTATCATCCTTCACCTGGTGTGGTTTATCTACCAAAAGTGATGATCTGTCCATATCCCTCATGTCTTCACAGTTTGAGACAATACTTGGGAAATATTAACCCTTCTCTATAAATCTGGTGGAAAGAACAGCTGCCTGGTCATCAAAAGTCTCTTTTTACAATTGCACCTCAAATGCATAAACTGGCCTTGAGGGACCTGCTTAACTGTGATGGTGAGGTCCAAACAATTCATTTCTCCAAACTCGCTTCAAAGTTAAATTTAATGCCACTATTGTTATCATTGAGGAATGCCATGAAGTCCAGCAACTTCAACTCCCTACCATCCCATAGGAGGACATCATAAATGTATCTAGCCCATAAGACCACCTCTGGTCTATTTTGGGTATCGATGACATCCTCCTCCCACTTGACCATGAATAGGTTGGCCAAACTAGGGGCATATTTAGCCCCCATAGCCACATCTCTATCCTGGCGATAGAACTGCTGGTCAAACAAAAAATAATTATGGGTAGCAGCATAATTTAGCAACTCCATAATAACATTTTAAAAGATTTAAAAGAATAGTGAGTTTTGACTGTTGTGTCACCAATAGGGATGAGCCGAACACCCCCCGGTTCGGTTCGCACCAGAACCTGCGAACGGACCGAAAATTCGCACGAACGTTAGAACCCCATTGACATCTATGGGACTCGAACGTTCGAAATCAAAAGTGCTCATTTTAAAGGCTAATTTGCATGGTATTGTCCTAAAAAGGATTTGGGGACCCGGGTCCTACCCCAGGGGACATGTATCAATGCAAAAAAACTTTTAAAAACGGCCGTTTTTTCGGGAGCAGTGATTTTAATGATGGTTAAAGTAAAAAAAAAAAAAGTTAAATATTCCTTTAAATATCGTACCTGGGGGGTGTCTATAGTATGCCTGTAAAGTGGCGCGTGTTTCCCGTGTTTAGAACAGTCCCTGCACCAAATGTCATTTTTAAAGGAAAAAATCTCATTTAAAACTGCTTGCGGGTTTAATGTAATGTCGGGTCCTGGCAATATGGATGAAAATCAGTGAGACAAACGGCATGGGTACCCCCCAGTCCATTACCAGGCCCTTTGGGTCTTGTATGGATATTAAGGGGAACCCCGCACCCAAATTAAAATAAGGAAAGGTGTGGGGCCACAAGGCTCTATATACTCTGAACAGCAGTATACAGGCGGTGCAAACAAGACAGGGACTGTAGGTTTGTTGTTAAGTAGAATCTGTTTGTCATTTTGAACGGGTACATTTTTAACGTGTTTAGCTCCAGCCAAAAAATCTTTTTTAAGCTTTTTGGAAAACATAGGGAAGGGTTATCACCCCTGTGACATTTGTTTTGCTGTCTTTCCTCCTCTTTAGAAGATTTCACCTCACTTTTTGTCCCAATGACAAATGTTTTTTAAAAATTTGGGTTTTTTTGTGGAACAAGGATTGGAAAGCATCAGTGGAAAGGAGAAATGTTTTTCCCATATTAATACTTACAGGAGAGAATTTCCCTTCCAAGGGGTAGATTTCATCTCACTTCCTGTTGTCTCCTTCCGTTTGCAAGTAGGAGTCGTTTGTAAGTTAGATGTTTGAAAGTAGGGGCCTGCCCTATATACTCAGCATGTTGAACAGGGGCAAAAAAACTGGGCCTTTGGTGGTGGTGGTGCTGGTGCCACAACACTGTAAGTCCTCACTCGCTCTTGGTGGGTGCAGAAATGGGCCCTGCTGTGAAATATTAGATCAAGAATTGTAATTACATGCCCCTGTTAAACAGGGGCAGAAAAATTGGGCCTTTGGTGGTGGTGCTGGTGCCACAACACTGCAACCCCTCACAGACACTCTAGTTGGAACGCAGGAACGAGCCCTGCTGCAAAGTATTGCATCAAAAATTGTAATTACACACCCCTGTTAAACAGGGGCAGAAAAATTGGGCCTTAGGCACTGGTGCTGGTGCTACAACACTGCAACCCCTCACAGACACTCTAGTTGGAACGCAGGAACGAGCCCTGCTGCAAAGTATTGCATCAAAAATTGTAATCACACGCCCCTGTTAAACAGGGGCTGAAAAATTGGGCCTTAGGCATTGGTGGTGGTGCCCAGAACCAAAAATGTTCTTTCAAGCTATCAGCGTGATGATTGAGGAGGAAGAGGATAATTACTCAGGGATAGTCACTCAGCATCAGCATAGGCAGTCTTTGAAGGGATCTGAGATTTTAAAAAAAATTATTCGGTTACATCAGCATCAGGTGCTTGGTAGCTGGTGGTGATCCAAGACTGATTCATTTTTATGAAGGTCAGTCGATCGACCGAGTCAGTGGACAGACGCACCCTGTGATCGGTTACAAAGCCTCCAGCAGCACTGAATGTGCGTTCCGAAAGAACGCTGGATGCAGGACAGGCCAGTAGCTCAATTGCATATTGCGCAAGCTCTGGCCAGTGATCCATCCTCAAGACCCAGTAACCCAGAGGATTTTCGGTGGGAAAGGTGTCCAAGTCTGATCTTGCCCCTAGGTATTCCTGCACCATGTAAAACAGACGCTGGCGATGGTTGCTGGAACCGATCATACCTTGGGGCTGCGGACCAAAAAATTGTCTGAACGCATCGGTCAGACGGCCACCTTCTCCACCGCTCCTTCTTTGACTGACCGAAGCCTCAGCAACACGTTGTCCAGAAACAGGAGTTTGTAACCTCCCAGTCTCTGGGAACGCGTTGCACAGACCTTTCTGCAAGGCCTCCCGAAGATGTTTCATCCTCTGCTCCCTCTGCGATGGCAAGATAAGGTCTCCAACCTTACCCTTGTAACGTGGATCAAGGAGGGTTGCCAGCCAGTATTGGTCCTTCTCCTTGATACCACGAATATGAGGATCCTTACGCAGACTTTGCAGGATCAGGGAGGCCATGCAGCGTAGGTTTGCTGAGGCATTCGGTCCGGAGTCCTCTGGGTCACTAAGGACGACATGGTCTGCAGTCACCTCCTCCCAGCCACGTACAAGTCCATGTGTTTCTTGGGACTGATCCCTTAAAGACTGCTGCTGATGCTGAGTGCCAGGCTCCACCTCCATACTGACACAATCTTCCTCCTCCTCCTCCTCCTCCTCATCCTCTTCCTGTGTGATCGGCGGGCATGCAGAAACACTGTCTGGATAAAGGGGGCCTTGAGAGCTAAGGAAGTCCTCCTCTTCCTGCCTCTGTTCTGCCTCAAGTGCCCTGTCCATTATTCCACGCAGCGTGTGCTCCAACAGGTGGACAAGGGGGACAGTGTCACTGATGCATGCACTGTCACTGCTCACCATCCTCGTGGCCTCCTCAAATGGTGACAGGACAGTGCATGCATCCCTGATCATGGCCCACTGGCGTGGGGAAAAAAAAACAAGCTCCCCTGACCCTGTCCTGGTGCCATAGTCGCACAGGTACTCATTGATGGCCCTCTGCTGCATGTGCAGCCGCTGCAGCATGGCCAACGTTGAGTTCCACCTGGTGGGCATGTCACAGATTAGGCGGTTCTTGGGCAGGTTAAACTCCTTTTGGAGGTCCGTCAGCCGAGCACTGGCATTATATGACCGGCGGAAATGCACACAGACTTTCCTGGCCTGCCTCAGGACATCCTGTAAGCCCGGTTAACCTGCCCAAGAACCGCTGCACCACCAAGTTAAGGACGTGAGCCAAACAGGGCACATGGGTCATTTGTCCCTGTCGGAGGGCAAAGAGGAGGTTGGTGCCATTGTAGCAAACCACCATTCCTGCCTTAAGTTGGCGTGGCGTCAACCACCTCTGAACCTGCCCCTGCAGAGCTGACAGAACCTCTGCCCCAGTGTGGCTCCTGTCCCCCAAGCACACCAGCTCAAGCACCGCATGGCATCTTTTGGCCTGCGTACTTGCGTAGCCCCTTGAATGGCTACAGAGCACCGCTGGTTCCAAAGACAAAGCACAGGAAGAGGCCATGGAGGAAGAAGAAGAGGAGGGGGTGGAGGAGAGAGGTGTGTCACAATCATTAGCATTTTGGAGGCGTGGTGGCGGAACAACCTCCAACACTACTGCACCTTGTCCTGCATCCTTCCCAGCTGCCAGCAGAGTCACCCAATGCGCCGTGAAACTTAAGTAACGTCCCTGTCCATGCCTGCTGGACCATGAGTCAGCGGTAATATGCACCTTACCGCTGACCGCCCTGTCCAGCGAGGCATGGACATTGCCTTCCACATGCCGGTAGAGAGCCGGAATCGCCTTCCGTGAGAAAAAATGGTGTTTAGGTACCTGCCACTGAGGAACCGCACATTCCACAAACTCACGGAAGGGGGCAGAGTCTACCAACTGAAAAGGCAGCAGTTGAAGTGCTAGCAATTTTGCCAAGCTAGCATTCAACCGCTGCGCATGTGGATGGCTGGGAGCAAACTTCTTTCGGCGGTGCAGCAGCTGGGGCAGGGAAATTTGCCTGGTACAATCTGACGTCGGTGTACCAAAAGCAGATTGCCCACAAGTACTTGGCTGTGACACACCTAATTCTACACCTTCATTCCTCTCAGTGCAGGTCTCAGAGAGGACTGAAGGTATAGTGGGGTTGGAGATCTCAGCTGATGAGGAGCAAGGAGAGGTCCTCTTTGTTCTTTGGTGTGGGTCTTTTAGATACGCTTGCCAATGAACTGCATGGCAGGTCAACATATGTCTGGTCAAGCATGTGGTACCCAAGCGGGAGATGTTTTGGCCACGCGAGATACGCTTGAGACATATGTTGCAAATAGCAGCGGTGCGATCTGATGCACTCGTCTCAAAAAAGGCCCACACCAAAGAACTTTTTGAATAACGCGCAGAGACTGCAGCGCCCTGCACATGTGGAGCTTTGGGGTGTGATGCAGTCAATGTGCTGCCCTTAGGCTGGCCCCTGGAGGGCATCCTGCCTCGTTGGTGATGTGCCGCCTCCTCCTCCTCCTCCTCTCTCCTATCAGGCACCCACGTTGAGTCAGTGACCTCATCATCCCCTCCCTCCTCATCACTGGAGCAAACCTGGCAGTATGCTGCAGCAGGGGGAGCATGACTGCCAGATTGCTGTCCTTTTTTGGCACCCCCTCTGTCTGCGCTCATGTTACTGCCTTCATCGAGCTCAGTATCATCATCAGAGCCTTCCAAACGCTGGGCATCCTCCTGGAGCATGTGCCCAACACTGTGGTCAAACAGTTCGAGGGACTCCTCAGGAGGACATGGTGGGGCTAGGGAAGGAGTCACTGATGACATTGAGCCGAGGGAAGAGGCCCCTGCTTTGCCAGACAAAGTACCCTGGGCATGGGTGAGAGAGGATGAGGAGGATGAGGACGGCTTGGTCATCCACTCGACCAAGTCTTCCGCATGTTGTGGCTCAACACGGCCAGCTGCCGAAAAAAAGCCCAAGCGTGTCCCACGGCCACATGCTGATGAGGATGCACCATCTCCATGACCAGCACTAGACACAGAGCCTGCTTGCCCTCTCTTATTGGCTTGTGACTGTCTGCCTCTCCTTCTTGGCCTTCCAGACATACTAATGGCCTGTAGCTGCACTAAGCTGGGATATGTATATATATATATATATATGTACTGATACTGCAGCTAGCAAAATCAACTGCCTGCCTGTAGTATGAGAACACCACCAACCTTCTACAGGTAGCTTTAGCTGAACACTGTGAGGTGGACGCACCCCACTAACTTGAAGGTTTAGCTGAACACTGTGAGGTGGACGCACCACACTAACTTGTAGGTTTAGCTGAACACTGTGAGCAGGACGCACCCCAATAACTTGTAGGTTTAGCTGAACACTGTGAGCAGGACGCACTGCACTAACTGTAAATAGTCTAGCTGCCTGACTGTGGTACTAATAGGATAAAAAGAACACCAGTAATTTTCTTCAGGTAGCTGTATATACTGTAACAAGACAAGCCTGCCTGTCAGTAAGAAGATAACAGGAACGGATCTAGCTGAACACTGTGAGCAGGACGCACCACACTAACTTGTAGGTTTAGCTGAACACTGTGAGCAGGACGCACTGCACTAACTGTAAATAGTCTATCTGCCTGACTGTGGTACTAATAGGATCAAAAGAACACCAGTAATTTTCTTCAGGTAGCTGTATATACTGTAACAAGACAAGCCTGCCTGTCAGTAAGAAGATAACAGGAACGGATCTAGCTGAACACTGTGAGGTGGATGCACCACACTAACTTGTAGGTTTAGCTGAACACTGTGAGCAGGACGCACCCCACTAACTTGTAGGTTTAGCTGAACACTGTGAGCAGGATGCACTGCACTAACTGTAAATAGTCTAGCTGCCTGACTGTGATACTAATAGGATCAAAAGAACACCAGTAATTTTCTTCAGGTAGCTGTATATACTGTAACAAGACAAGCCTGCCTGTCAGAAAAAGATAACAGGAACGGATCTAGCTGAACACTGTGAGCAGGACGCACTGCACTAACTTGTAGGTTTAGCTGAACACTGTGAGGTGGACGCACCGCACTAACTTGTAGGTTTAGCTGAACACTGTGAGCAGGACGCACCCCACTAACTTGTAGGTTTAGCTGAACACTGTGAGCAGGACGCACCGCACTAACTTGAAGGTTTAGCTGAACACTGAGCAGGATGCACCCCACTAACTTTTGTAGGTTTAGCTGAACACTCTGAGCAGGACGCACTGCACTAACTGTAAATAGTCTAGCTGCCTGACTGTGGTACTAATAGGATCAAAAGAACACCAGTAATTTTCTTCAGGTAGCTGTATATATATACTGTAACAAGACAAGCCTGCCTGTCAGTGAGAAGATAACAGGAACGGATCTAGCTGAACACTGTGAGGTGGACGCACCACACTAACTTGTAGGTTTATCTGAACACTGTGAGCAGGACGCACTGCACTAACTGTAAATAGTCTATCTGCCTGACTGTGGTACTAATAGGATCAAAAGAACACCAGTAATTTTCTTCAGGTAGCTGTATATACTGTAACAAGACAAGCCTGCCTGTCAGTAAGAAGATAACAGGAACGGATCTAGCTGAACACTGTGAGGTGGATGCACCACACTAACTTGTAGGTTTAGCTGAACACTGTGAGCAGGACGCACCGCACTAACTTGAAGGTTTAGCTGAACACTGAGCAGGATGCACCCCACTAACTTTTGTAGGTTTAGCTGAACACTGTGAGCAGGACGCACTGCACTAACTGTAAATAGTCTAGCTGCCTGACTGTGGTACTAATAGGATCAAAAGAACACCAGTAATTTTCTTCAGGTAGCTGTATATACTGTAACAAGACAAGCCTGCCTGTCAGTAAGAAGATAACAGGAACGGATCTAGCTGAACACTGTGAGCAGGACGCACTGCACTAACTTGTAGGTTTAGCTGAACACTGTGAGGTGGACGCACCGCACTAACTTGTAGGTTTAGCTGAACACTGTGAGCAGGACGCACCCCACTAACTTGTAGGTTTAGCTGAACACTGTGAGCAGGACGCACCGCACTAACTTGAAGGTTTAGCTGAACACTGAGCAGGATGCACCCCACTAACTTTTGTAGGTTTAGCTAAACACTGTGAGCAGGACGCACTGCACTAACTGTAAATAGTCTAGCTGCCTGACTGTGGTACTAATAGGATCAAAAGAACACCAGTAATTTTCTTCAGGTAGCTGTATATACTGTAACAAGACAAGCCTGCCTGTCAGTAAGAAGATAACAGGAACAGATCTAGCTGAACACTGTGAGCAGGACGCACCGCACTAACTTGAAGGTTTAGCTGAACACTGAGCAGGACGCACCCCACTAACTTTTGTAGGTTTAGCTGAACACTGTGAGCAGGACGCACTGCACTAACTGTAAATAGTCTAGCTGCCTGACTGTGGTACTAATAGGATCAAAAGAACACCAGTAATTTCTTCAGGTAGCTCTATATACTGTAACAAGACAAGCCTGCCTGTCAGTAGGAAGATAACAGGAACGGATCTAGCTGAACACTGTGAGCAGGACGCACCACACTAACTTGTAGGTTTAGCTGAACACTGTGAGCAGGACGCACCCCACTAACTTGTAGGTTTAGCTGAACACTGTGAGCAGAACGCACTGCACTAACTGTAAATAGTCTAGCTGCCTGACTGTGGTACTAATAGGATCAAAAGAACACCAGTAATTTTCTTCAGGTAGCTGTATATACTGTAACAAGACAAGCCTGCCTGTCAGTAAGAAGATAACAGGAACGGATCTAGCTGAACACTGTGAGCAGGACGCACTGCACTAACTGTAAATAGTCTAGCTGCCTGACTGTGGTACTAATAGGATCAAAGGAACACCAGTAATTTTCTTCAGGTAGCTGTAAATACTGTAACAAGACAAGCCTGCCTGTCAGTAGGAAGATAACAAGAACGGATCTAGCTAAACTGAATACAGTGTATATATATATATGCAAAACCTGGGATGCATATATATATATATATACACAATACACTGTAAGTGCAGCTAACTGACTGACTGTTCTGCCTAATCTATCTAGCTCAAATCAAATGTCACTGTCTGTCTCTCTCTCTCTCTCAATGAACGCCGGAACACACACTACACAGGGCCGCCGTGCAGGCGGCCTTATATAGTGTGGGGCGTGTACTAAATCCCCTGAGCCATAATTGGCCAAAGCCTCCTTGGCTTTGGCCAATTACGGCTCTCTGTTCAGGCGGCGCTGTGATTGGCCAAGCATGCGGGTCCATCATCAGCCAGCAATGCACTGCGATGCCGCAGTGAATTATGGGCCGTGACGCGCCACACGAATTTGGCGTGAACGGCCCATATCGTTCGCAATTCGACGAACGATCGAACAGCCAATGTTCGAGTCGAACATGAGTTCGACTCGAACACGAAGCTCATCCCTAGTCACCAACTTCCTCCACCTTGTGAGACCACCATCAATATTCAAGCTATGCTCTTAGCAGAGAAACTGGTCGGGCTAGAGCGTAATTTCCTGTCATCGCATCTGGAGGGTACACGTTTGGAAATCATTGTTTTCCAGCATTTGCTGCTGTTTTTTACTTATTCTCATGTAAGTGCATTACCTACATTAAATCCTGTTGGAAAAAGGTTTTAGACTATTTGGCGTTTATCTCTTATTTGGGTTACACGATCAGATATCTCTTCCGTTGGCTATCTGGAGCTTTTGCCAAGTGGTTCTCTCAACAGATTTGGAGTATCCCAGATACACAAGCCTATGTTGACCTCCTGTAAAAGGCAGTCAACACTCTGTGGTAAGAGCATATCTTGAATATTGGTGGTGGTCTCACAAGGTGGAGGAAGGTGACACAACAGTCAACACTCACTATTCATGTCACATTTGTGACTCTTTGGACTCATTTGATGTTATATATTCATTTATATATTTAGCACAACATATTTATTTTATTCATTCTATATGATGATAATATCTCCCTTGAATGTTGCAGCTGCAGTTTGTTATTTATCGCAAGCACAGTTTATTTTTTGTTTTACATTACTGTCACCCCCTATTATTACATGGCCTACCACATGGGACATCAACACCGTGAGCATGGTCTAGAAAAACTTTACTTGGTCCATATTCAGAGCATAATAAGAAATTAAGATGATGGATTGTTCATTGATTTTCCCTGCCACCATGATATAGCTCCCTTCTTTATCTTTGATTACCTCATTAGGAGTGAATTGGACATTTATAGCTATGTAAATCGCAATGCCACCCTTCTTTCCAGGGCCATTAGACAGGAAAAAAGTTGGGTATCTGGTTTAAGTATTTGGGAGCTGAGGTACAGGAGAAGTGCGTTTCTTAAAGAAGCAATATGTCTATACCAAGTTTGTTAAGTTGGGGAATTAAGACTCTTTACATTGTGAGTCAATATTTGAAATTTGGTGGAATGGGTACTCAACATAAAGGTTCGGTAGACTGTACCCACTTGTTGATGATTTCTATCGTCCCATTCAGGAGCCTGTAGCCCAGTCTGGAAGCCTTAGTTGTTGGAAGAAAGGGTGCACTTGAGTAAAGGAGCAGTAGAAAAAATAGAAAAAGAGAAGAAGTAGTATTGGGATGCCATGCACTAAACAACCTTGCACTGGCAAACCAAAAACAATTAGTCTGCAAAGTAGCAGGTACAATGTGCACCTCCGGGAAATCAAAGTGGCATGCATTTCTGCCCCGGTCCCTTTCCTTTCAAATGATAGATAGGGAATTGGGGGACATGGTAGAACCGATTAAACTATTAACATTTCTTAATATGCATGGGGAACAACTGAGATTAACTATGCAGGTGTGGCCTACATCTAAAAAACAATGCAGTCCTATATAACAGAACAGTCCCCCCGCTATAAAAAAACAAGACTGAGGTGACTGCACAGTGAGAGAGTACAACTGGAAACTCAGGGGAGATAAAGGCAATTGGGTAGGTCCCGGACAACTTTAAGGGGGTCTTCTACTGATGTTTGAAGAGTCCATCCGATAGCTGGCTAATCTCCGACTCAGGGTGTGGCTAAAAAGAGGGTTTCTTGGCTGAAGATCGTCCTTGCTGTGACCACAAAGGTGAAACTGGTCAGGCTTGCTGGATCTTGGAGGACAGTGGGCCTCTGGAGATCAATCCCAGGAACATCTATTTCACTTTGAAAAGTAGTAAAGAAGCACTACTTGCCCTTATATGTAAATGACAAGCGAAAGTGAAACAAGTGATATTTGATTTGGTCTTTAGTCAGGTGGGCCAGTAATGGTTTCAGTGCCTGTCTTTTCTAGATGGTCAGTTGAGAAATGTCTGCAAATATTTGAATGGTGTGGCCCAAGAGGGTGATGTCATTCTTGGTACAGGCTGCAGACATTTTTTTCTTTGACGCTGTAGAAAAGTGGGTTAACTATGACATTTCTAGGTAAGCCATCAGGTCTAGGGGCTGTAAGGGCATGATGCACCCTATCTAAATCAAGATGATGTGGAGAAATATCTGGAATCAGGTCCTGCATTAGAATATGTACTGTGTCTTCCAGATCAGTGACCGTATCTAGTAAACCACAAATTCTGAAGTTATATAGTTTGGACCGATTTTCCAGATCTTAGCATTCACCTGATCCAGTTGTTCTTGCAGTGAGGAAATCATGGTGGAGTTCTGATTAACTCCTTTTACAGTGCCATCTATCTTAGCCTCAATGATGTCTAGCCATTTACCAATGCAGTGGAAATCATTCTTCATCCCTGCCGTTATTGATGTGCATGCTTTGGACAACTCCTGCTGAAGTAGGGCAGAGAAGCGGGCCAGCAAAACAGCATCCCCAGAATATGGAGGGGGCTGTTTATGGATGGAACTTTTTTTACTCCAAGCTAACTTTGCTAGCTAGGCCATATTCCTGTCCCTGGATGAGGCAGTAGAGTAAGCATATTCCAGTCCCTCTCCTTGGTAAGCTGAGTAAGGCAAAAACTGTGGCAGCTCACCCCTCTAAGGTTTCTCTTGCAATTTTGAGGAGAAGGGATCCGGAGCCTGGCTGGTCTGTGAAGCTGGTTTTGTATGTAGTGAGGCGGCTGCTGAGTGAGGCGAAGCTGACTGCCATTGTGGCTGGGATGCACGTGTGTCTTCTCTCTGGCCTGGCACCAATTTGAGTCAAGGGGTCTGAGAGGCTGCCGGAGGTGCTCAGACCGGGATGAGTAGGTGTGCTGGAAGGGCTTTGTTTTAGCAGAGCCCACTGTCCTCCGCTGCATGGCTCTGTCCACAAGCTGTGGGAGATGTTCCTGGTGCCCCAAATTGCTTATTGTAGTGAAGAAAGTCCGGCAGTGAGCGGAGTCCAGTCAGATCATGTCTGCTCCTGTAGCCACGCGCATACGCACTTTGTTCAGTTATTTTAACAAAACTAATAAGAGGGCTGTAGGATCTCATTTATGAGAAATGTTTACAAACATTAAAATTATTTTAACAATTCATAAAAAAAAAGTTAGCACGCAAAAGTATATATGTGGGCAAATTGAAAACAATTATTTTTAAACCAAGTGAAAAAAACATTATAGAGAAATAAGTCACTCTAAGAGGAAAAAAAAACCTTCCACAAAAGTGAAAAACCATGTGAAAATGATATACATAAAGTTCATATATGTGATAAGTTCATACAGAATAAAAGTTCTGTTTAGGAAAAAATCCTGCAGTTTGGTAACAAATCTTCAAAAATAGCTTCTTTGCCAGCAAAGTGAAAAAGCCTCCACCACACAAACATGCTCTAGTTAATAGATGCACCTTACCAGAATGTTTGACCACCTACAACGGACGTCCAGACGAGCTTTGTGTATACTCCAAATGGCAGGGAATCATCAAAACTCCAGACAACAGCTCTCCATATAATCACTCAAATGGAATCCATCCAGGTCAAGAAAAAAGCAAAAAGCTCTCATGGTGTAGTACTTAGTTAAATAAATATAATTTAAAGATTAAAAGCTTACTCACAAGGCCAATTTAACAAACTAGCGGTGTATGGTATCAAAACACAAACATCTTGATTTCTTCCTCCTGTTGCGCATCTAACTCTTGGGTCCCGGCTGGCGTGATCGTGTCACTCTCGTTGGCCCAACCCGATGCATTTCGTCACCACGGACATCATCAGGGGCATGACCATGAGGAGGCATCATACCGAAAGACCTTTTATAATGGCCAGGACATAAAGCGGACTAAGTGCGCATGCTCACAATTAAGTAAAACATAAATGTCTGCACCAGCTGCCTTCACAGCAATATTAGACGGGGCCATCAACACATCATCTTGTGTAGAAATTGTAGAATGCACAAAGAAAACAATAATTACATCACATAGATACAAATTGGGACCCGCAACAAGAGAAAGTATTACAATAAAGTACATTACAGATATCACAAATAGAAAACTGATGACCAAATAAAAAAATGAAAATAAAAACAAAAAGTAAAAATAAAAATAAAAAATACAAATAAAATAAAAATAAAATAAGAGTAAAAAAAAAAAAATTAAATGAAAAATAGGGGTTGTGGCTTGACCTCGTGGAAGATGGCTGCCTAACTCAAGAGCTCCCGCTGACAGGAATTTTAAGCTGACTATACCGGAGGTTATTTGGACACCGACACACCCGAAAAATATGGGAACTTCTTCCAGAAGCTCTTCAACATCAGGGTCCCGTTCGCCACGAGATTTAATGGGAAGACAAGGTCAGAATATACCGGAGATGTTCCGGACCCAGGCAGGCAATATGGCACCTGCTCCCTCCTCACAAGGCCCTCACCGACCCCATCCCACTAAACGAAACATCCAGTACAGAAATTATCCTCACACCGCACCAACGACCCAGCCTAAGTGACCTCCGCTCAGTGGCGGCCGATACCAAAGACACATTGATGGCGGCCATTACAGATCTGAGGATTGATATCCAAGCGCCAAAAGGGAGAGTTCAGGTGGTGGAAAAAAGAGCATCCCAACATTCAGCAGCCTTACGCAAAAAACCATTTGATCTTGGACACACACTCTAGGCAACTCCGTGAAGTAAACCGCCATTTAGAAGACCTGGACAATCGTGGCAGATGCCACAATTTGCATCTGACAGGCCTGCCTGAGACCATTGAACCAGAACACCTACAGGCTGAAGTAAATGGCATCTTTAATGCTCTCCTGGAAAGACCTAGAGATGTCCCGCTCGTCATGGAATGGATTCATCAAGACCGAAAGGAAAAGCTGATGACCCACACAGAGATGTAATCTGCTGCATAGCAGATTACCATCTGAAAGAAGAGATTCTGAGGAGAGCACGAATCACTGCACTAGTCCGCCATAATGGCATGGAGATCCGTCTCTTCCAGGATCTCTTGAGTAGGGATGAGCTTCGTGTTCGAGTCGAACCCATGTTCGACTCGAACAACGGCTGTTCGATCGTTCGTCGAATTGCGAACGATATGGGCCGTTCGCGCCAAATTCGTGTGGCGCGTCACGGCCCATAATTCACTGCGGCATCGCAGTGCATTGCTGGCTGATGATTGGCCAAGCATGCACTATGACCCGCGTGCTTGGCCAATCACAGCGCCGCCTGAACAGAGAGCCGTAATTGGCCAAAGCCAAGGAGGCTTTGGCCAATTATGGTTTAGGGGATTTAGTACACGCCCCACACTATATAAGGCCGCCTGCACGGCGGCCCTGTGTAGTGTGTGTTCCGGCGTTCATTGAGAGAGAGAGAGACAGACAGTGACATTTGATTTGAGTTGGATAGATTAGGCAGAACAGTCAGTCAGTTAGCTGCACTTACAGTGTATTGTATATATATATGCATCCCAGGTGTTGCATATATATATATATACACTGTATTCAGTTTAGCTAGATCCGTTCTTGTTATCTTCCTACTGACAGGCAGGCTTGTCTTGTTACAGTATATACAGCTACCTGAAGAAAATTACTGGTGTTCTTTTGATCCTATTAGTACCACAGTCAGGCAGCTAGACTATTTACAGTCAGTGCAGTGCGTCCTGCTCACAGTGTTCAGCTAAACCTACAAGTTAGTGGGGTGCGTCCTGCTCACAGTGTTCAGCTAGATCCGTTCCTGTTATCTTCTTACTGACAGGCAGGCTTGTCTTGTTACAGTATATACAGCTACCTGAAGAAAATTACTGGTGTTCTTTTGATCCTATTAGTACCACAGTCAGGCAGCTAGACTATTTACAGTTAGTGCAGTGCGTCCTGCTCACAGTGTTCAGCTAAACCTACAAGTTAGTGGGGTGCGTCCTGCTCACAGTGTTCAGCTAAACCTACAAGTTAGTGTGGTGCGTCCTGCTCACAGTGTTCAGCTAGATCCGTTCCTGTTATCTTCCTACTGACAGGCAGGCTTGTCTTGTTACAGTATATACAGCTACCTGAAGAAATTACTGGTGTTCTTTTGATCCTATTAGTACCACAGTCAGGCAGCTAGACTATTTACAGTTAGTGCAGTGTGTCCTGCTCACAGTGTTCAGCTAAACCTACAAAAGTTAGTGGGGTGCGTCCTGCTCAGTGTTCAGCTAAACCTTCAAGTTAGTGCGGTGCGTCCTGCTCACAGTGTTCAGCTAGATCCGTTCCTGTTATCTTCTTACTGACAGGCAGGCTTGTCTTGTTACAGTATATACAGCTACCTGAAGAAAATTACTGGTGTTCTTTTGATCCTATTAGTACCACAGTCAGGCAGCTAGACTATTTACAGTTAGTGCAGTGCGTCCTGCTCACAGTGTTCAGCTAAACCTACAAAAGTTAGTGGGGTGCATCCTGCTCAGTGTTCAACTAAACCTTCAAGTTAGTGCAGTGCGTCCTGCTCACAGTGTTCAGCTAAACCTACAAGTTAGTGGGGTGCGTCCTGCTCACAGTGTTCAGCTAAACCTACAAGTTAGTGCAGTGCGTCCTGCTCACAGTGTTCAGCTAGATCCGTTCCTGTTATCTTCTTACTGACAGGCAGGCTTGTCTTGTTACAGTATATACAGCTACCTGAAGAAAATTACTGGTGTTCTTTTGATCCTATTAGTACCACAGTCAGGCAGCTAGACTATTTACAGTTAGTGCAGTGCGTCCTGCTCACAGTGTTCAGCTAAACCTACAAAAGTTAGTGGGGTGCATCCTGCTCAGTGTTCAGCTAAACCTTCAAGTTAGTGCGGTGCGTCCTGCTCACAGTGTTCAGCTAAACCTACAAGTTAGTGGGGTGCGTCCTGCTCACAGTGTTCAGCTAAACCTACAAGTTAGTGCGGTGCGTCCACCTCACAGTGTTCAGCTAAACCTACAAGTTAGTGCAGTGCGTCCTGCTCACAGTGTTCAGCTAGATCCGTTCCTGTTATCTTCTTACTGACAGGCAGGCTTGTCTTGTTACAGTATATACAGCTACCTGAAGAAAATTACTGGTGTTCTTTTGATCCTATTAGTACCACAGTCAGGCAGCTAGACTATTTACAGTTAGTGCAGTGCATCCTGCTCACAGTGTTCAGCTAAACCTACAAGTTAGTGGGGTGCGTCCTGCTCACAGTGTTCAGCTAAACCTACAAGTTAGTGTGGTGCATCCACCTCACAGTGTTCAGCTAGATCCGTTCCTGTTATCTTCTTACTGACAGGCAGGCTTGTCTTGTTACAGTATATACAGCTACCTGAAGAAAATTACTGGTGTTCTTTTGATCCTATTAGTACCACAGTCAGGCAGATAGACTATTTACAGTTAGTGCAGTGCGTCCTGCTCACAGTGTTCAGCTAAACCTACAAGTTAGTGTGGTGCGTCCACCTCACAGTGTTCAGCTAGATCCGTTCCTGTTATCTTCTTACTGACAGGCAGGCTTGTCTTGTTACAGTATATACAGCTACCTGAAGAAAATTACTGGTGTTCTTTTGATCCTATTAGTACCACAGTCAGGCAGCTAGACTATTTACAGTTAGTGCAGTGCGTCCTGCTCACAGTGTTCAGCTAAACCTACAAAAGTTAGTGGGGTGCATCCTGCTCAGTGTTCAACTAAACCTTCAAGTTAGTGCAGTGCGTCCTGCTCACAGTGTTCAGCTAAACTTACAAGTTAGTGGGGTGCGTCCTGCTCACAGTGTTCAGCTAAACCTACAAGTTAGTGCGGTGCGTCCACCTCACAGTGTTCAGCTAAACCTACAAGTTAGTGCAGTGCGTCCTGCTCACAGTGTTCAGCTAGATCCGTTCCTGTTATCTTCTTACTGACAGGCAGGCTTGTCTTGTTACAGTATATACAGCTACCTGAAGAAAATTACTGGTGTTCTTTTGATCCTATTAGTACCACAGTCAGGCAGCTAGACTATTTACAGTTAGTGCAGTGCGTCCTGCTCACAGTGTTCAGCTAAACCTACAAAAGTTAATGGGGTGCATCCTGCTCAGTGTTCAGCTAAACCTTCAAGTTAGTGCGGTGCGTCCTGCTCACAGTGTTCAGCTAAACCTACAAGTTAGTGGGGTGCGTCCTGCTCACAGTGTTCAGCTAAACCTACAAGTTAGTGCGGTGCATCCACCTCACAGTGTTCAGCTAAACCTACAAGTTAGTGCAGTGCGTCCTGCTCACAGTGTTCAGCTAGATCCGTTCCTGTTATCTTCTTACTGACAGGCAGGCTTGTCTTGTTACAGTATATACAGCTACCTGAAGAAAATTACTGGTGTTCTTTTGATCCTATTAGTACCACAGTCAGGCAGCTAGACTATTTACAGTTAGTGCAGTGCATCCTGCTCACAGTGTTCAGCTAAACCTACAAGTTAGTGGGGTGCGTCCTGCTCACAGTGTTCAGCTAAACCTACAAGTTAGTGTGGTGCATCCACCTCACAGTGTTCAGCTAGATCCGTTCCTGTTATCTTCTTACTGACAGGCAGGCTTGTCTTGTTACAGTATATACAGCTACCTGAAGAAAATTACTGGTGTTCTTTTGATCCTATTAGTACCACAGTCAGGCAGCTAGACTATTTACAGTTAGTGCAGTGCGTCCTGCTCACAGTGTTCAGCTAAACCTACAAGTTATTGGGGTGCATCCTGCTCACAGTGTTCAGCTAAACCTACAAGTTAGTGTGGTGCGTCCACCTCACAGTGTTCAGCTAAACCTACAAGTTAGTGGGGTGCGCCCTGCTCACAGTGTTCAGCTAAACCTACAAGTTAGTGGGGTGCGTCCACCTCACAGTGTTCAGCTAAAGCTACCTGTAGAAGGTTGGTGGTGTTCTCATACTACAGGCAGGCAGTTGATTTTGCTAGCTGCAGTATCAGTACATATAGATATATATATATATATATATATATATATATATATATATACATATCCCAGCTTAGTGCAGCTACAGGCCATCAGTATGTCTGGAAGGCCAAGAAGGAGAGGCAGACAGTCACAAGCCAATAAGAGAGGGCAAGCAGGCTCTGTGTCTAGTGCTGGTCATGGAGACGATGCATCCTCATCAGCATGTGGCCGTGGGACACGCTTGGGCTTTTTTTCGGCAGCTGGCCGTGTTGAGCCACAACATGCGGAAGACTTGGTCGAGTGGATGACCAAGCCGTCCTCATCCTCCTCATCCTCTCTCACCCATGCCCAGGGTACTTTGTCTGGCAAAGCAGCGGCCTCTTTCCTCGGCTCAATGTCATCAGTGACTCCTTCCCTAGCCCCACCATGTCCTCCTGAGTAGTCCCTCGAACTGTTTGACCACAGTGTTGGGCACATGCTCCAGGAGGATGCCCAGCGTTTGGAAGGCTCTGATGATGATACTGAGCTCGATGAAGGCAGTAACATGAGCGCAGACAGAGGGGGTGCCAAAAAAGGACAGCAATCTGGCAGTCATGCTCCCCCTGCTGCAGCATACTGCCAGGTTTGCTCCAGTGATGAGGAGGGAGGGGATGATGAGGTCACTGACTCAACATGGGTGCCTGATAGGAGAGAGGAGGAGGAGGAGGCGGCACATCACCAACGAGGCAGGATGCCCTCCAGGGGCCAGCCTAAGGGCAGCACATTGACTGCATCACACCCCAAAGCTCCACATGTGCAGGGCGCTGCAGTCTCTGCGCGTTATTCAAAAAGTTCTTTGGTGTGGGCCTTTTTTGAGACGAGTGCATCAGATCGCACCGCTGCTATTTGCAACATATGTCTCAAGCGTATCTCACGTGGCCAAAACATCTCCCGCTTGGGTACCACATGCTTGACCAGACATATGTTGACCTGCCATGCAGTTCGTTGGCAAGCGTATCTAAAAGACCCACACCAAAGAACAAAGAGGACCTCTCCTTGCTCCTCATCAGCTGAGATCTCCAACCCCACTATACCTTCAGTCCTCTGTGAGACCTGCACTGAGAGGAATGAAGGTGTAGAATTAGGTGTGTCACAGCCAAGTACTTGTGGGCAATCTGCTTTTGGTACACCGACGTCAGATTGTACCAGGCAAATTTCCCTGCCCCAGCTGCTGCACCGCCGAAAGAAGTTTGCTCCCAGCCATCCACATGCGCAGCGGTTGAATGCTAGCTTGGAAAAATTGCTAGCACTTCAACTGCTGCCTTTTCAGTTGGTAGACTCTGCCCCCTTCCGTGAGTTTGTGGAATGTGCGGTTCCTCAGTGGCAGGTACCTAAACACCATTTTTTCTCACGGAAGGCGATTCCGGCTCTCTACCGGCATGTGGAAGGCAATGTCCATGCCTCGCTGGACAGGGTGGTCAGCGGTAAGATGCATATTACCGCTGACTCATGGTCCAGCAGGCATGGACAGGGACGTTACTTAAGTTTCACGGCGCATTGGGTGACTCTGCTGGCAGCTGGGAAGGATGCAGGACAAGGTGCAGTAGTGTTGGAGGTTGTTCCGCCACCACGCCTCCAAAATGCTAATGATTGTGACACACCTCTCTCCTCCACCCCCTCCTCTTCTTCTTCCTCCATGGCCTCTTCCTGTGCTTTGTCTTCGGAACCAGCGGTGCTCTGTAGCCATTCAAGGGGCTACGCAAGTACGCAGGCCAAAAGATGCCATGCGGTGCTTGAGCTGGTGTGCTTGGGGGACAGGAGCCACACTGGGGCAGAGGTTCTGTCAGCTCTGCAGGGGCAGGTTCAGAGGTGGTTGACGCCACGCCAACTTAAGGCAGGAATGGTGGTTTGCGACAATGGCACCAATCTCCTCTCTGCCCTCCGACAGGGACAAATGACCCATGTGCCCTGTTTGGCTCACGTCCTTAACTTGGTGGTGCAGCGGTTCTTGGGCAGGTACCCGGGCTTACAGGATGTCCTGAGGCAGGCCAGGAAAGTCTGTGTGCATTTCCGCCGGTCATATAATGCCAGTGCTCGGCTGACGGACCTCCAAAAGGAGTTTAACCTGCCCAAGAACCGCCTAATCTGTGACATGCCCACCAGGTGAAATTCAACGTTGGCCATGCTGCAGCGGCTGCACATGCAGCAGAGGGCCATCAATGAGTACCTGTGCGACTATGGCACCAGGACAGGGTCAGGGGAGCTTGTTTTTTTTTCCCCACGCCAGTGGGCCATGATCAGGGATGCATGCACTGTCCTGTCACCATTTGAGGAGGCCACGAGGATGGTGAGCAGTGACAGTGCATGCATCAGTGACACTGTCCCCCTTGTCCACCTGTTGGAGCACACGCTGCATGGAATAATGGACAGGGCACTTGAGGCAGAACAGAGGCAGGAAGAGGAGGACTTCCTTAGCTCTCAAGGCCCCCTTTATCCAGACAGTGTTTCTGCATGCCCGCCGATCACACAGGAAGAGGATGAGGAGGAGGAGGAGGAGGAGGAGGAAGATTGTGTCAGTATGGAGGTGGAGCCTGGCACTCAGCATCAGCAGCAGTCTTTAAGGGATCAGTCCCAAGAAACACATGGACTTGTACGTGGCTGGGAGGAGGTGGCTGCGGACCATGTCGTCCTTCGTGACCCAGAGGACTCCGGACCGAATGCCTCAGCAAACCTACGCTGCATGGCCTCCTTGATCCTGCAAAGCCTGCGTAAGGATCCTCGTATTTGTGGTATCAAGGAGAAGGACCAATACTGGCTGGCAACCCTCCTTGATCCACGTTACAAGGGTAAGGTTGCGGACCTTATCTTGCCATCGCAGAGGGAGCAGAGGATGAAACATCTTCGGGAGGCCTTGCAGAAAGGTCTGTGCAACGCGTTCCCAGAGACTGGGAGGTTACAAACTCCTGTTTCTGGACAACGTGTTGCTGAGGCTTCGGTCAGTCAAAGAAGGAGCGGTGGAGAAGGTGGCCGTCTGACCGATGCGTTCAGACAATTTTTTGGTCCGCAGCCCCAAGGTATGATCGGTTCCAGCAACCATCGCCAGCGTCTGTTTTACATGGTGCAGGAATACCTAGGGGCAAGATCAGACTTGGACACCTTTCCCACCAAAAATCCTCTGGGGGCGTGTGATTACAATTTTTGATGCAATACTTTGCAGCAGGGCTCGTTCCTGCGTTCCAACTAGAGTGTCTGTGAGGGGTTGCAGTGTTGTGGCACCAGCATCAGTGCCTAAGGCCCAATTTTTCTGCCCCTGTTTAACAGGGGCGTGTAATTACAATTTTTGATGCAATACTTTGCAGCAGGGCTCGTTCCTGCGTTCCAACTAGAGTGTCTGTGAGGGATTGTAGTGTTGTAGCACCAGTGCCTAAGGCCCAATTTTTCTGCCCCTGTTTAACAGGGGCGTGTAATTACAATTTTTGATGCAATACTTTGCAGCAGGGCTCGTTCCTGCGTTCCAACTAGAGTGTCTGTGAGGGGTTGCAGTGTTGTGGCACCAGCACCACCACCACCACCACCACCAAAGGCCCAATTTTTCTTCCCCTGTTCAACAGGGGCATGTAATTACAATTCTTGATCTAATATTTCACAGCAGGGCCCATTTCTGCAACCACCAAGAGCGAGTGAGGACTTACAGTGTTGTGGCACCAGCACCACCACCACCAAAGGCCCAGTTTTTCTGCCCCTGTTTAACAGGGGCATGTAATTACAATTCTTGATCTAATATTTCACAGCAGGGCCCTGTGAGGGCTTACGTTGTTGTGGCCACAACAACACCTAAGGCCCAAATTTATGCTGAGTATATAGGGCAGGCCCCTACTTTCAAACATCTAACTTACAAACGACTCCTACTTGCAAACGGAAGGAGACAACAGGAAGTGAGATGAAATCTACCCCTAGGAAGGGAAATTCTCTCCTGTAAGTGTTAATATGGGAAAAACATTTCTCCTTTCCACTGATGCTTTCCAATCCTTGTTCCACAAAAAAAAAACTAATTTTCAAAAAACATTTGTCATTGGGACAAAAAGTGAGGTGAAATCTTCTAAAGAGGAGGAAAGACAGCAAAACAAATGTCACAGGGGTGATAACCCTTCCCTATGTTTTCCAAAAAGCTTAAAAAAGATTTTTTGGCTGGAGCTAAACATGTTAAAAATGTACCCGTTCAAAATGACAAACAGATTCTACTTAACAACAAACCTACAGTCCCTGTCTTGTTTGCACCACCTGTATACTGCTGTTCAGAGTATATAGAGCCTTGTGGCCCCACACCTTTCCTTATTTTAATTTGGGTGCGGGGTTCCCCTTAATATCCATACAAGACCCAAAGGGCCTGGTAATGGACTGGGGGGTACCCATGCCGTTTGTCTCACTGATTTTCATCCATATTGCCAGGACCCGACATTACATTAAACCTGCAAGCAGTTTTAAATGAGATTTTTTCCTTTAAAAATGACATTTGGTGCAGGGACTGTTCTAAACAAGGGAAACACGCGCCACTTTACAGGCATACTATAGACACCCCCCAGGTACGATATTTAAAGGAATATTTAACTTTTTTTTTTTTTACTTTAACCATCATTAAAATCACTGCTCCCAAAAAAACGGCCGTTTTTAAAAGTTTTTTTTGCATTGATACATGTCCCCTGGGGTAGGACCCGGGTCCCCAAATCCTTTTTAGGACAATACCATGCAAATTAGCCTTTAAAATGAGCACTTTTGATTTCGAACGTTCGAGTCCTATAGACGTCAATGGGGTTCTAACGTTCGTGCAAATTTTCGGTCCGTTTGCAGGTTCTGGGGTGTTCGGCTCATCCCTACTCTTGAGTATCACATTGCAGCGCAGGGAACTTTTACCTCTTTTAACGGTACTCCTCACCAAGGGCATCACCTACCGATGGAAGTTCCCCTTCGGCCTCTCCACAACCACACAAGGCAGCACAGCACTCCGCAGAGTACCGGAAGACCTCCAGCATTTTTGCGACACTTTGGGGATACCGATCACGGAGGTGCCTGAGTGGTATGCGGAGTTCTGCATACCATCTGCTCACTCAACATCTGTCAGACCTGAACTGATGGAGACACAAGACGTCGGCTACCACAGACATCGATCACCCTCAGAAGCCAGGATACAGCATCCAGGATCACATTCACTCCCTGCCGATAGCCCACCGAAACCACCACACACCCGCAGAGCCAGGCGGGATCGTTAAGGATCGTACTTTTCAAGAATACAACAAGAAGCATTCACTTCCAAGTTAAATTGAACTTTTACCCCCTCTTTAACTTTGCTCCCCTAGGCACAGACTGTTCAGACTCCTCTGTTTTACTCTCTTATGAGAGGACTATGCTCTTTGATGGATGCCTCTAACTATACATTCTTCTTAAGAATCTGATTGCCCTCACAACTAACCAAGTATTGCTTCAGGAGTTTACCCGTTCGGGATCTGGTAAGCACTATGACATGCATTTTGGCAATGACTGCAGGTCAATGGCCGTACTTTGATCCTATCCCCCTCACAAGACAACCGTTTCCCCCCTGGACTGGGATTTATCCATGTTCATGTCACCATTATTTTTACTATAGACAATTGGCATAGACATCACCAAATAGCCTTCTAGCATGATCTGGTCATTTGCTCATATTAGTACAGGACTTATCTATAATAGGCTAATTCTATAGAGAATTGTCCCAGAGGCATGGGCTCGGATGACATGTTGCAGGTCCCCTGAATATAGCACGCAGCACACTCCACTCCATTTTTTCTAACCCCTTCTCTCCTCTTCTCAACCAATGACTTAAAAAGCAGAGAAGGTTAGACCAGCATGATCCAGACAGGTGACTCAATCCCACAGCAGGTGCACCTAATAATTTGGGCAGTTTTAACCATCAAAGTTACCCCTGTACAGAGGATGGGTTACCCTGCTGAACACAACAACAACCATGGAATACTGGGTGGCTATCACAAATGGATCCCCGGGTGGGGTGAGCGGGAGACAATCCAAGCCCATCTCTCTGTACTTTACAAATAATGTGTTGTAACTTATCAGTACAGGATTCCTAGTAATAACCTTTGACCTAGAGCACCCACACTGAAATCAGGAGGAATACTGTCAGGCCTCAACAGTAATGACTCCAGGCATTTTAATCTAAAGGACTAGACGAACAGGCCACGTGACATAGCTTACTTAGATTTTGTATGCAGGCGACCTCCACCCCGCCCCAAAGAGCTCATCCTAAGACTACCCAGTAGTTCAGTACTGATGACTGCTACCGCCCATGCTGTCTATAGCAACCGCTGTTGACACCAATCAACACTACGTCAAATTACAACTGATGACATCAGAGATTTATTTCACTAGACCGAACACATAAGTATACGATGATATCACACGTGACCAGTAGCCTCACGCTAGATGCATGACCACTCCCATATCTAAACAGGGCATGACAAACGGAAACTCCAGACTTTAACCGTCTAAAATTATCTGGGAATAAGTGAAACGTGAATCTTTTAGGAAACCTTGATAAGACAACCGGTACCGCTACCAACTATTTGTGGCCCTGGTAACACCACCTTTAGACTCCACTTTTTAGAAAACATTTAGACATTCTAATACACACACACACCCAAAGACATAGCTAGGGCACCTGCCTAATGACAAGAGGCATGATACGTGAAACAAACAGGCCACTAGAAGACAATGGACATTAGTAGAAGTATTATCTGTTATATTGTCTGTTATATAGTGAATGCCTTTTCTAACTACTCAATTACAATCCTGTAATGTTTTAAGGTTTATAGGTTACAGAGTTATTTATTTTAGATGCTACCTTTCAAGGTTCTGTTTCAAGTAATAGGATCCTCACTTACATGATGATAAGGATCCATACCTTACAGAAACCGCCTCGAGGTGTGGTAAGTATGATTGATGCCACTTAAGATGGGACTATGAACATGTCACATTTATAAACACGACCCAGGGTTATGAGACTGTGTTCTGGATCCCACCACCCTGACGCATCAATTCACAACCTGGCAGTTGTTGCCATCTTAAGCAGAAGAAACAGACAGCGCAAAACCTAATTGATATGAACTCAGCAGCTGAACACTGTAGGCTAATATACAAAACCTAAAAGAAAGTTCACAAAATATAGCAGTGCAACGCTCAATACAAGTCAAACGTATACACATAAAATGTACATATATAAAACGTATGAGGCAAAGTCCCAAAAAATATATATCTTGATCCGAGGAGATGAATAACTGCCCACTTGTAGAAGGGGGAATCCCTCAGTTAGCAAGAAAGGGTGCAGTAATAGGATAAAAGTGTATTTGTGTATCACCACCACTGTGAACCTCCACCAGGGGTCTAGGCTGCTCACCTTATTGAGTAGACCTGCGCTAACAGCAAGGTCACTCATGCATTCCCTTCCGCAGGGTAAATTATGAAGACGGAGGTCCACTTGCAGTATCCCAAAATCAGTCTCATCGGTAGATATATGTCATGTTAAAGCAAAAATAACAGGACATAGTGCTCTCCATACGAAAATATAACATTTATTGTATAAAACAAAATGTTACTCACAAGGACAGCACTGATTCCCAGTGCAGGAGTATACAGCATAAAAATGAACCAGGCTGTACTGACATCACGAAGCCCCTCGCACGCGTATAGTCCGTATGGACTTCCTCAGCGAACCTGATTAGAGGCCCGAGTGCCAGCTCTTATATATAATACTGGTTCAACATACAATTCACCAAGATACTAAAACCCCGCCCACTCTCCAATTGAAACACAGATGGGTGGGCGTACCTAATTAATGGTAGAGGCTCAGGAATAAACGATACCTACAAATCTAATAGGGCACAAGTAAGCTAAATCCACTGATAACTTACTGATTGGTAGTCGCCATTCCTCCCATAATACAAACTAAAACATTTCCGGGTCGGGTCCGTACCCTCCAATGGCAGCTAGAGCTGCTGCGTCCTGAAAGAGAGCCCGCCCTCTAATAGTTCGTTCACATGGCGACAGGGACGGGGGGGCGAGAGCGTAATAAAAGATCCGCCCCTTCCATCCACGTCACTCGCAAGCCAGGGAGACAGGGACGAGGGGCAGGAACGTAATGAGCAATCGGCCCCTATCGTCCGTGTCACTCCCGAGCCAAGTCAGAGTGTAAACACTCCGGTCTCCTCGGCAACAACATATACTCACTCCCAAGAGCGCCTCCATCGTTCCCCTGACCTGTCAGCGTGAATGTTGAAAACAATCACCAAAATGACAGGCGGGCTAAAACGGACTTGGCCACTAGCCAGAGATATGAGGAGCACAGCGAGGCTGCAGTAAATGTACAGTAAAAGTATGTAAAGCTAAGGGGAGGGGAAGGCTGTTCCAAAATAACTATAGGGATACTCCAAAGAAGCTATAATTGAAGCATATGGGAGAAAATGTTAATAAGGTCAACCCCCTCCCGTCCAGCAAAATCCATCCTAAGGTGACCTGCACACACTTCTCGGTAGAGAGTGTGCACCTGAAACATATATCGTTCCCTCCCGGTTATCAAAGGGGAAAAAAAACAAAAAAAACAAAGAGTGAAATGGAAAAAAAAAAAAAAAAAAATCGACCAATAAAACCAAGCACAATAAAATGTGTCACCAACCCGTGTAATTTCACGGTAAAATACTGTGTTAATCCTACAGAGGTTTAAACTATGAATATTAATTTGGAAGAAAAATGAAAAAATGATGATAAAAATGAAAATAAAAAAAAAGGGACATCAGTATAACCACCTCATCTGTATACAAATGAAATTGAGATATAAAATGGAATGTATACATAAAAATAATGAACTAATATACTAAACAATAGAGGGCTGGTACCAACATGAAACTAACGGTTTGAAATGAAGCAACTGAGGTCGAACTCAAAGTTCAACCCCAAAGGGACCCCAACCTTTGTCTCAAATACCCAGAATGATTCTCGTCGACTAAGCTGCCGTATGAAAATTCCCACCTCTCCAGTGCCTAGTTACCTTCTCTATTCCCCAGAACTTCAGCCCTGCAGGGCTGCGATTATGGAAAAGTCGGAAGTGCTTGGAAACATTATGTGTGCGGAGTCCTCGTTTAATGTTGTTAACATGTTCTCCGACTCTTACATGGAGGGGCCTAGAGGTCCTCCCCACATATTGGAAGCCACACTCACATTGCAACATATACACCACCCCGGCGGTGTTGCACGTAATCAAATCCTTGATTTTGTAGTTCTTACCCGTGGCAAAAGCCACAAATTACTTCCTCTTCTTTACATTGTTTTTAGCCTGTTTACATGCCGGACAGTGTCCACAAGCGTAAAAACCATTAAAGGAAGCCAAGCATCCCATTTGTAGGGTAAACCGGGGGGGTCAATTACCCCTGGCGCCAGCCTATCTCTGAGAGAAGGATCTCTTTTATAAATAAACAATGGGCGGTCTGGAAGGGCCGGACCCGAAGTCCTATCGAGTTTTAAAATGGGCCAATGTTTCTGTACGATCTTTTCAAATTGCTTGTGTTGAATATTGAAGTCCAGGATCATCCTAATCTGTTTAGGCTCTCCCTGGGCTGCCTTAGGGGCATTAGACACCATTTCCTTCCTGTCTAGAGTCCCAACATTATCCATTTCTTGGACAAGCTTGCTTTTGTCATAACCCTTTTCGGTAAACCTAGAGACCAGGGTCTGTGATTGTAATAGAAAATCACCCACATCTGTGCAATTCCGCCTAAGGCGGATAAACTGCCCTCTCGGGATATTGCACAGCCATTTGTTGTGGTGGCAACTTTCAACAGGGATAAATGCGTTTCGATCGGTAGCCTTGAAATGGGTGATCATATTAATAAGATCACCCTTTTTTGACAGTTCTAGATAAAAAAAAACTGCCTTCTCTGTACTGATGTTCCAAGAGAGGACAATATTTGTTATTATTGTTAATTTTGGATGCGTTTGTATCCAGGCTTATCTCTTTCTTCTTCCCAGACCACGATGAGGTCATCAATGTACCTATGGTAGCAGATTAGTTCCGGGGGTTTGGTCTTATAAACTGCCTTCTTCTCCCAGTGAGCCATAAATAAATTGGCAACACTGGGAGCGAAGCGTGCCCCCATAGCTACCCCTCTGGTTTGGAGAAAGAACTGCTTGTCATACCAGAAATAGTTCTTTGACAGGCAGAAAGTCAAACTGTCAATCAAAAAATTCTGATGCCTCCTCGACAGGTCCGAGGACCCCAGGGCCCACTGTACTGAGGTTAACGCATCCTCGTGGCTAATAAAAAGAGCCCACATCTGCCGTGATGAGGAAACAGGAAGATGTAATGGTCAGAGATTCTAAAATCTGTATGATGTGTTTTGTGTCTTTTAGGAATGCATTCGTTTTCATAACTAGCGGTTGGAGAAAGGTGTCAATGTATTGACCCAGTCTAGAGGAGACTGAGTCGATCCCATTGACTATGGGTCTACCCGGTGGATTAACGCTGTTCTTATGAATCTTGGGGAGAAAATAAATAATTGGTGTACGACAGAACAGGGGATCCAAATACTGGGCCTCCTTAGCACTAAGTACTCCTATGTGCTTCCCTCTCTCAACAAGAAAGTGAAGTTCGCCCTTAAATTCCAACATCAGGTCCTTAGTCAGGATACTATAGGTGTTACTGTCACTTAACAAGTTATTCATTTCATTCCTATAGTAGGTTTTACTCAACAGAACCAACCCCCCTCCCTTGTCAGCGGGACGGATGACCAAATCGTTCCTATCTGACAATGCCTTAATACCTCTACTGATGTAAAGAGGTTCATTAGCTTTCCTAACTTTTAATGCATCCAAATCCTTCACCACCATATTCCTAAACACTTTCAAGTGCTCAGCATCTGTGGCTGGAGGATTGAACACTGACTTATTCCGCAAATTGGAATGATGGCCCCCCTGGAAACTGGTATTGGTAGTTCTCACTGACGGGGTGTTTAGAAAATATTTTTTAATGTTCAATGTACGTATGAACTTTTGCAAGTTAACATATGTTTGAAACGTGTTTAGGTTGCGTGTGGGAGCGAATTTTAAACCCTTATCGAGTACTTTAACTTCCTCTTCACTTAAGGGTATTCCGCTCAGGTTGTATATCCTGCATATATATATATATATATATATATATATATATATATTTTGGGACTTTGCCTCATACATTTTATGTGTATAAGTTTGACTTGTATTGAGCGCTGCACTGCTATGATTTGTGAGTTGTTGCCATCTCACAGGAATACTCTCAGGGATGAGCTTTCAGGTTTCTGAGAGAGATTTCATACAACACACAGACTCCCTGATCTTAAATGGCGCAATACAATTGCATTATTGTCTCGGACCACACTCAAAATTTATTTTTGAATACAATTACTTCACATTAACAATTACTTCAGTGACCCACTCCGGATTCACCTGTATACAGGTGTAAAACCACTTCGGATAAGCTAGCAGGACTCGCGAATCCCCGGATACAGTACTGGTCTCCCCAGTATAGATCTCTCAATTATTTGCGGCTTCGCTTTAAGAGTCTCCAGTCCCCTGTCCCTGATAGGGCTCACCATTTTGATACACTCTTTCCCTCCCTGCATCCCCTTCCCTAACCCACTCCATACACAAAGCGTCCAAACTCGGAGATATTACCCCTAGGTGGGACTCAACTTTCAAGACTCCTGCCCCCCACACTGTAGTGTGTCCGGGTAGATATCAAAGTGCTATCAAAACAGTGTAAACCCCATCACAACATGACCACCCACAAAACAATGAATCCAAAGGCCATGCACAGCTACAGTAGTGCTAAACTTGTCTCCCTAAATGTACGAGGTCTCAACACCCCCGAAAAATGCTCACAAATCCTACTTTCCATGCGCAAACTTAGGGCAGATATACACACTTTAAAGCGGACTCCGTCCCCAAACTGTCAAATTCCTATTACCCTTCAGCGACACACGAAACATCTAGAGGGACCAAAACCAAAGGGGTATCCATCCTTATTGCAAAACACTGTCCCTTTCAGATCTCGGACTCACTCTCAGATGTAGACGGCAGATTTCTGTTCATCAAGGGCTCACTGCATGGCAAACGTATTACTCTAGCCAACATTTACACCCCCAACGTCAAACAAGTTCCCTTCTTCAGAAATACTGTACAAAAACTCGCAGACTTTCAGGAAGGAGCCCTGCTATTGGGTGGAGATTTTAATGTCCCATTTAATCCTCTAATGGACACATCCTCTGGCACCTCTAAATTACCTTCCAAAGCACTTTGTGCGATTAAAAAACTTCTCCAAGAATTGTCACTACACAACTCCTGATGCACCCTAAATCCCAATGTTAAGCACTACACGTACTATTCAGCACTAGGGATGAGCCGAACACCCCCCTGTTCGGTTCGCACCAGAACATGCGAACAGAAAAAAAGTTTGTTCGAACACGCAAACACCGTTAAAGTCTATGGGACACAAACATGAATAATCAAAAGTGCTAATTTTAAAGGCTTATATGCAAGTTATTGTCATAAAAAGAGCGCCCCCCCTCCTGAACCGTACCAGGCCACATGCCCTCAACATTGGGAGGGTGCTTTGGGGTAGCCCCCCAAAACACCTTGTCCCCATGTTGATGAGGACAAGGGCCCCATCCCCACAACCCTGGCCGGTGGTTGCAGGGGTCTGCAGGTGGGGGGCTTATTGTAATCTGGAAGCCCCCTTTAACAAGGGGAGCCCCAGATCCCAGCCCCCCGTGTGAAATGGTAAGGGGGTACAAAAGTACCTCTACCATTTCACTAAAAAACTGTCAAAAATGTTAAAAATGACAAGAGACAGTTTTTGACAATTCCTTTATTTAAATGCTTCTTCTATCTTCTTTCATCCTCTTCTTCTTCTGGCTCTTCTGGTTTTTCCTCCGGCATTCTCGTCCAGTATCTCCTCCGCGGCGTCTTCTATCTTCTTCTCCTCGGGCCGCTCCACACCCATGGCATCTTCTTCTCTTCTTCATCTTCTTCTCCGGACTGCTCCGCACCCATGCTGGCATGGTGGGAGGCTCCCGCTGTGTGACGCGTCTCCTCTTCTGACGGTTCTTAAATAATGGGGGGTGGGGCCACCCGGTGACCCCGCCCCCCTCTGACATGACACGGGACATGACGGGACTTCCCTGTGGCATTGCCCGTGATGTCACAGGGAAGTCCCGTCAAGTCACCGTGCATCAGAGGGGGCGTGGTCACCAGTTGGCCCTGCCCCGTTATTTAATAACCGTCAGAAGAGGAGACGATTCACACAGCGGGAGCCTCCCTCCATGCCAGCTTGGGTGTGGAGCGGCCCGGAGAAGAAAATGAAGAAGAGAAGAAGGATGATGAAGAAGAAGATGAAGAAGAGAAAAAGATGAAGAGAAGAGTGGGAGCCTCCCTCCATTCCATGGGTGCGGAGCGGCCCGAGGAGAAGAAGATGGAAGATGCCGCGGAGGAGATACTGGCCGAGAATGCTGGAGGAAGAACCAGAAGAGCCAGAAGAACCAGAAGAAGAAGATGAAGGAAGATAGAAAAAAGAAGAAAGAAGAAGCATTTAAATAAAGGAATTGTCAAAAACTGTCTCTTGTCATTTTTAACATTTTTGTCAGTTTTTTAGTGAAATGATTTCACACGGGGGGGCCGGGATCTGGGGGTCCCCTTGTTAAAGGGGGCTTCCAGATTACGATAAGCCCCCCACCTGCAGACCCCCACAACCACCGGCCAGGGTTGTGGGGATGGGGCCCTTGTCCTCATCAACATGGGGACAAGGTGTTTTAGGGGGCCAATGTTGAGGGCATGTGGCCTGGTACGGTTCAGGAGGGGGGGCGCACTCTCGTCCCCCCCTCTTTTCCTGTGACCTGCCAGGTTGCGTGCTCGGATAAGGGTCTGGTATGGATTTTTGGGGGGACCCCACGCCATTTTTCTTTTTTAATTTTGGCGTGGGGTTCCCCTTAAAATCGGGTCTGGTATGGAATTTAGGGGGACCCCCACGTCGTTTTTTTTTTAATTTTGGCTGGGGTTCCCCTTAATATCCATACCAGACCTGAAGGGCCTGGTATGGAATTTAGGGGGACCCCCACGTCATTTTTTTTTTTTTAATTTTGGTTTGGGGTTCCCCTGTGGGGAATTCCCATGCCATTTTTATCAGTGAACTTTTATGTGTATTGTTGGACCGACAATGCAATAGCCGCGAATAGTTTTAAATGACTTTTTTCCTTTGAAATGTCATTTTGCTATCAGACTGTTCTAAACATGGGAAACATGCGCCCCTTTACAGGCATACTATAGACACCCCCCAGCTACGAAATTTAAAGGAATATTACACTTTTATTGTTTGACTTTAAGCATTATTAAATTTACTGCTCCTGAAAAAACGGCCGTTTTTGAAACTTTTTTTGCATTGATCCATGTCCCCTGGGGCAGGACCCAGGTCCCCAAACACTTTGACAATAACTTGCATATAAGCCTTTAAAATTAGCACTTTTGATTATTCATGTTCATGTCCCATAGACTTTAACGGTGTTTGAACAAACTTTTTTCCTGTTCACATGTTCTGGTGCGAACCGAACAGGGGGGTGTTCGGCTCATCCCTACTTCATTGCATTAGCTGTCACTACCCAAGGTAGATCCAAAATATACCAAAGAGTCAGTTCTGCAGACCTCACCATAACTGTACATGTAAGGGTACTATGCACAGCAACATTTTATTAAAAAATACATTTTCTAACATGGGTTATCCTGAAGTGCTAGTAGAAGGTTCATACTCTCATTAATGATGAAGCCTAAGGAAAGGGTGGCAGAGGAATGGATCAGGATGTGAGATTTGTCACCCATTTCCATGCATAATTTTGTATGCAAAGGGTGATCTCTTGACACTGGTCCATCCTTATGCAAGACCCCCACCTTAAATCTACTATTCCCAAAAGACCTACATTTTCATACAGAAAGGGTAGAAATTTATCAACAAAAAGGGTAAAATTTCCCCTAGCAGGGTCCCCTCTAGTTTCAGACATGACATGCGTCCTGGAAAGTGGTTTGGCAACCTAACTGATATGCATCAATGTAGAAAGCGTCTCACATGTAAACATCTGTCACATGGTCAAAAAACCCTTCTCTAATACATCATTTCAAAACTGGTCCTCCCAATGCGTTGTTTACTGCCTGTCGTGTTCATCACAAGCTGACTTTCAGCTTTCAAATGAAGGTGAACTCATGACTTTAGAGCTGCCCGATTGCTTTCTGCTGTGACCAGGGTGGGGCATGGATGAGTGGGCAAGCTGGAAGGCAAGTGACCCCCTTCATGGCCAGGCCATTTTTTGCTATTTAGCACTGCTCTATTTAACTGGTGATCACTTGGGGTTCCCCTTAAAATTTGATCTAGAAGCTTATCCAGGCATGTAGTCTGAATGGTAAGGAAAGGGAAGGTAGAAAGTGTGAAACTCCCCCCTTATGTGCCAGACCAGGCCACATGCCTTTCAACAAAGCTTCTCCCCCTGTCAAGGCACCTTGTCCTGGGTCTCTCTCCCACATGCAATGCCCAAAGAAAAATATGGGTGTAATATGGGAATGACTTATAGTACAATCTGAAAGCCTCCCTTACCTTTCAGGGCCCTCCAGATATCTACCCTCTTTCAGCAAAACTACAAATGGATACATGAGTCATTCTTACCAAACCCCACAATGAAATAAACACAGAGACTCCTTGAAAAAAGTCATTTATTTAAACAACACCCAAAAAAATATTTTTGTATTAATGATTTAATTCTACATCAGTCATTTTACCCACTGTTATAATCAACATCATTCGTGATGTCCAGTGATGTAAACCTTGTCAGCCTCAATGACCTGTCAGCTGACAATATTTATCCTCCATAATCCCATCACCAAATGACAAATCACTGGCACTGCAGTAATCTAAACACAGTGAGAGTGCAACAGGTAAACAATGCTGGATGGTAGGTCATCCTGATTGATGGAAATTGCTGGACATTGGTAGAAATCATGATTGGTACTGGATTACATTAGGGGATTAAAAATATTTTAATTGTATTTTTGTTGTAATATATTTAAAGGACTCTTTCTAAGACGTGTGTGAATATTTCCATTTGCATGCTAAAAGTTGCCCCCTATTGTATAAATTAGCGCTAATGCAATAGATACTTGCTACAAGTTTAAACAACTAGAACATGTGTTATTTACACGTATTTGTTTACAGTCCTTTACATATTAGCATCTGTTTCCAAATAATGAATTACAATAATTAGGATATGAAAGCATTGACCACCTGATACCACCTCAAGAGAGATGTTTTTTCCTGCACTTTCTTTCCCAAAAGGGACGATGGATCTATTAAAAAGCTTGTTAGAATGGTAGCAATAATAGAATGGCAAGATGATATGTGTGCGCCAGGCTGCAGCGTAGGAATAGTACATTCAGGTAATTGCTTTAAAAATTATCCGCCCCTCAATTGGGTAAAATGTGATTCAACATACTATTCATATTGGAATGTAATGTGTTCTGGTTTAATTTTTTAAAAGTTACTTTGAAAATTCTTTAATAAAAGTACTTACAGAACAAGGGTCCTCAATCTTCCTTTCATGGGTGAACTGGTAGTGAACTGGTAATATGCAGTATCAACAGACAATAATACATTTATTTTTGTTATTAGTTTATTTAATTTTGAAGAATACTAGTCTAAAATAAATTTTGAATTTGGATTTTGTGGCCAAAATAAGTTTACAATATTTTAAAAGGCCATATATTTCTGTAATAAGTTATTAGCAGCCAATAGGCACAGAAGGGTCAATGACAATGAATGCAACCTACTTTAGGCCCCAATCACATCTGATCATTTTTTAGCTTGAAGCTCCAAAGCACTCAACATTCAAAATCCTATAGTTTTCAGTTGTGCCTGTTCATACCTGAGTGTAGTACAGCTTCAAGCTCGAAAAATACAAGAGATTCTTTTGAGCTACAAAAATTTTTACCCCAATAGACTTCAATGGGAGTAATTGAAAAATGCATATAAAACTTGTATTATATTTTTTTCTCCAAAGTAACTCGTTTTCCATTGGCTAAAAATAATAATAATAATAATAAAACACTCAAGTCTCAGATGCCTGCAAAAATACTCAGTACTGCCTGTGAAATGCTAAAAAAAAAGCAGTGAAATGACCAAAGATGCTTAGCTCAAGTGTGCATACAGCCTAGAGCCAGGTTCACACCTGTGCATTTTTATGTGTGTTTTGCAGTGCCTAAAAACATGCGTCATGAAAATACACTGATTTCAATGAGGCTGTTCACTTCTCCATGCTGTGTTGTAAAAAAATTCAGGTTTTTTTTGTGCATTGTCATGCATTATGTTTCCCAATAGAATAATGCTGGTCATACATTATACAATTTCTTGTACAATTTTCCTTTAGATTTACCAAAAAATCAAACAATATGAGGTTGAACCTAAACACCACTTTTAATTTGTAGGCCCTTGCACTACATAGTTGAAGGTAAATCTAAAGGACATTGTACAGAAGATGCACAAGAACATTGTATCATTTATGGCCAGAAACATGCATGAAAACACAAGTATAAAGCATGCTAATATATGAAAAAATGGACAAATGTGGACATGAACAGATGTGAGCCCAGTCTAAGCCTTAATGGAGGCAACAGACAGTGGCAGGGTATATGCTTCACAGTACATTATTGTTGTTAAACATACTGTGCACCTTGTTTTAGGATATTTATTATCAAAGAGACTGAATTAAAAATTGCAAAGCAACTAATCAAGTAAAAAGGTAGAAAGAACTCTCAGGGACTCCCAACTCCCAGCACTTGAGCATTCCCCCTAGAAATGAGTAAGGCTTAATTTTCCTGATATGATATGACTTCTTTAGGAAATTGTGGATAAACAGCACATAACTCTTTGGAAAGCTGAGTGTTCAGCTGTTAACAATGCTAGAGTTGTTTCAATAAACTGCATTAACAAATAATAAAGTACGGGGTCATGGGCCATAAACTATGCTATCCCTACAATAACCATCCTACTTTCAGCAACGATTTATTTCTGTGTTTTGAAACAAGGCATTTGTCAATGAAAAGGTATCATACATGTAAAAATATCTGAGTAGAAAATGCCAAAATCAGAAGCCATACAATTTTAGATAATGTGAACTCTATTAGCTCAATTCTGCTCTGGAGTCTTCCTACTGTGAGCCCCTTTACTGTCTAATTTCTGATACAACTAGGCAACTAGTTGTATCAGACGAGTAGCACGAGTTTTACTAAGTATTCCTTACTTAGTTTGTTAGTTAGTTCTTAGTTGTCTATTTTTCTCAGTTAGAGTTTTGGGCATCGGTTTTGATGTATATGCAATAAATTGTTTCAAATCCAAAGCCAGCAGCACGGTGCCCAGCACATCCAGAAAATAACAAAAAAAACAAAAAAACACAAATTTTTTTTAATGGTGACATTAAAAACACAAAAGGAGGATTTACTAAAATTAGTGTACATAGTATATGGTGCAGCTGTGCATAGTAACCATTCAGCTTCTAAATTCAGCTTGTTCAATTAAACTTTGACAAAAAAATCTGGAAGCTGATTTACGGTTATTATACACAGTTGCACCAGATTCTGTGTGCACCAGTTTTAGTAAATCTCCCCCATAGCAGCAAATGCTGTTTGACATGGCCTGGGTCTTATTCACAACTAACAGCAACTTAGGAACAAATACCGTAAACATTTTTTTACATCTGCGCTCAAGTCATATGAACCAACATGCAGCCAGAAGATTAAGGACTTGATGGCCAGAGTAGGGGTTGGACCGGGCTTCAATGTGAGCAGATGTAAGCTGACTTTGCTCCTGATTCTGCTGATTACTAGCTTGATATCAGCTGTGGACAGGCATACCTGAGATGAGATTGTTAGTTGCGGTGTAGGAGCGAGCTTATCGCAGGAGAGAGGAGACAGAATGGTGTGTTCCAGCGTGTTTCAACTTGTGTTTCCGTGCTCGCTGTACCGGACTGGACAGATACACGTTGTCATGAACCTTGGAATACTGAAGTATTTCTCTTTTGATTCTATTACACAGTGGGAGGTCGTCTGCCCTGTCTTAAGGCTAACCCCCTCCAGACGGCTCCATGGTCTGGAAGGAAGGCATTGTTCCGTGTTTAACCATTTGTTTATGTACTTTAATTACCCCTTGGGGCTTCTCTGTGTCATTACACATATCAGTCCACCTATTCAAGCTATCGGACCACTCTCTGCTGACCTTGTTTCAAGTCCTCATTTGCATGTACAAGAGGACCTGAGTGAAGACTAACGTGTACTTTATAATTGACCAATAGGAAAGTGGTTGTTGGGGGCGGGGTTTTCAAACTGCTGTGTATAAAAGTGTGTTGTGTGCATCAATAAAAGCGAGATTCCTGTTTGAACTTACATACAGACTGCCTGGTGTTTGTTCTGAGCTATCACAACTGGAATAGAATGACACATAGCTGTAGTTCGAATCCCGGAGCATCGGATGACTGAACCATCAGACGTTGCTACCTGCAATCTGATTCTATAGCCACAGAGGAGTGTCGGGAGAGTGGAACCGAGCGAGCAGGGGCTCGTTACACGTACACTGGTGTGGCCAGAGCTGATTGTGCTGTCTTGTGCTGTCTCCCGACTGCTGTGCTCCGTGACTTTGCATTGCCTCTCCAGAGTGTTCTGGGATTGGTTGGCTTGGCTGGCTGAGATACCGAGGTGGACACGTCGGCTTCAAACACTAGATCGTGGAGCGTGCCGACAACTAATCAAAACAGGAGTACAGTGGATTGATCCATTACTCGTTCCAGACCAGTCCAGGAGGGATTAGAGTGCTGAAAAGTGTGGAGAGTGTACTGGTCTCCTGTCTGTGAGGCTCAAGGTATTGCTGTGGATTTATACTGAATTCTTTGTAGTTACGGCACACGGGCATCCCTGGAGCCTGAAATACCTGAGCTGTAAGATTTGGTGTGAATAAAACTGAAGCTCAAGGTAACCACGAGAGCTATGCAGAGAAGGAATAGAGGGGAAGGAACAACGTCAGCCCAGGGCACCCCTGATAGTAATGATTCATCCTCACAACGGATACAGATAAAAGACAAAGGTTTGGGGAAGAAATCGCAGAGCTCTGTAGGAAACATGACCGTGGAACCTTTGGTAATACAGCACATACAGCATATTCCTGCGATATTGGAGAAGCAAGATTTTCAGGAGTTGATCCCAGAGCCTACACACACACACAAAGGTAAAGAAGATTGATGTTTTTACAGAGGGGGAGTGAGGAGGAGGTGAAGAAGAAAGGAAATAAAACTGTCAATAAAGAGACTATACAAAATGTACAGGGGGAGATTCAACTCTAAAAGATGTATTCCAAGCAATACAGATATGTAACACTACAATAAGTGTGTTATCAAATCAGTTTCAGTATTTACGTGAAGTTATTATACATCATGATTAGGGATGATCTTCGTGTTCGAGTCGAACCCATGTTCGACTCGAACATTGTCTGTTCGCCCGTTCGCCGAATTGGGAACGATATGGGCCATTCGCGCCAAATTCGTGTGGCGCGTCACGGCCCATAATTCACTGTGGCATCGCAGTGCATTGCTGGCTGATGATTGGCCAAGCATGCACTATGACCCGCATGCTTGGCCAATCACAGCGCCGTCTGAACAGAGAGCCGTAATTGGCCAAAGCCAAGGAGGCTTTGGCCAATTATGGCTCAGGGGATTTAGCACACGCCCCACGCTATATAAGGCCGCCTGCACGGCGGCCCTGTGTAGTGTGTGTTCCAGCGTTCATAGATAGAGAGAGAGACAGACAGTGTCATTTGATTTGAGTTAGATAGATTAGGCAGAACAGTCAGTCAGTTAGCTGCACTTACAGTGTATTGTGTATATATATGCATCCCAGGTGTTGCGCATATATATATATATATATATATATATATATATATATATATATATATATATATATACACACACACACACACACATACACACACACACACACACACACGCATATATATATATATATATATATATATATATATATATATATACACACACTGTATTCAGTTTAGCTAGATCCATTCCTGTTATCTTCTTACTGACAGCCTTGTCTTGTTACAGTATTTACAGCTACCTGAAGAAAATTGCTGGTGTTCTTTTGATCCTATTAGTACCACAGTCAGGCAGCTAGACTATTTACAGTTAGTGCAGTGCGTCCTGCTCACAGTGTTCAGCTAAACCTACAAGTTAGTGTGGTGTGTCCACCTCACAGTGTTCAGCTAAACCTACAAGTTAGTGCGGTGCGTCCTGCTCACAGTGTTCAGCTAGATCCGTTCCTGTTATCTTCTTACTGACAGGCAGGCTTGTCTTGTTACAGTATTTACAGCTACCTGAAGAAAATTGCTGGTGTTCTTTTGATCCTATTAGTACCACAGTCAGGCAGCTAGACTATTTACAGTTAGTGCAGTGCGTCCTGCTCACAGTGTTCAGCTAAAACTACAAGTTAGTGTGGTGCGTCCTCCTCACAGTGTCTAGCTAAACCTACAAGTTATATATTTGCGAGCTCTGCACAGTGTTCAGCTAAAGCTACCTGTAGAAGGTTGGTGGTGTTTTTCTGATCCTATCACTACCGCAGGCAGCTAAAAAAGCTACAAGTTAGTTTTTTGCGAGCTCTGCACAGTGTTCAGCTAAAGCTACCTGTAGAAGGTTGGTGGTGTTCTCATAGTACAGGCAGGCAGTTGATTTTGCTAGCTGCAGTATCAATATATATATATATCCCAGCTTAGTGCAGCTACAGGCCATTAGTATGTCTGGAAGGCCAAGAAGGAGAGGCAGACAGTCACAAGCCAATAAGAGAGGGCAAGCAGGCTCTGTGTCTAGTGCTGGTCGTGGAGACGGTGCATCCTCATCAGCACGTGGCCATGGGACACGCTTGGCCTTTTTTTCGGCAGCTGGCCGTGTTGAGCCACAACATGCGGAAGACTTGGTCGAGTGGATGACCAAGCCGCCCTCATCCTCCTCATCCTCTCTCACCCATGCCCAGGGTACTTTGTCTGGCAAAGCAGCGGCCTCTTCCCTCGGCTCAATGTCATCAGTGACTCCTTCCCTAGCCCCAACATGTCCTCCTGAGGAGTCCCTCAAACTGTTTGACCACAGTGTTGGGTACATGCTCCAGGAGGATGCCCAGCATTTGGAAGGCTCTGATGATGATACTGAGCTTGATGAAGGCAGTAATGTGAGCACGGACAGAGGGGGTGCCCAAGAAGGACAGCAATCTGGCAGTCATGCTCCCCCTGCTGCAGCATACTGCCAGGTTTGCTCCAGTGATGAGGACGGAGGGGATGATGAGGTCACTGACTCAACGTGGGTGCCTAATAGGAGAGAGGAGGAGGAGGAGGCGGCACATCACCAACGAGGCAGGATGCCCTCCAGGGGCCAGCCTAAGGGAAGCACCTTGACTGCATCACACCCCAAAACTCCACATGTGCAGGGCGCTGCAGTCTCTGCGCATTATTCAAAAAGTTCTTTGGTGTGGGCCTTTTTTGAGACGAGTGCATCAGATCGCACCGCTGCTATTTGCAACATATGTCTCAAGCGTATCTCACGTGGCCAAAACATCTTCCGCTTGGGTACCACATGCTTGACCAGACATATGTTGACCTGCCATGCAGTTCATGGCAAGCGTATCTAAAAGACCCACACCAAAGAACAAAGAGGACCTCACCTTGCTCCTCATCAGCTGAGATCTCCAACCCCACTATACCTTCAGTCCTCTCTGAGACCTGCACTGAGAGGAATGAAGGTGTAGAATTAGGTGTGTCACAGCCAAGTACTTGTGGGCAATCTGCTTTTGGTACACCGACGTCAGATTGTACCAGGCAAATTTCCCTGCCCCAGCTGCTGCACCACCGAAAGAAGTTTGCTCCCAGCCATCCACATGCCCAGCGGTTGAATGCTAGCTTGGCAAAATTGCTAGCACTTCAACTACTGCCTTTTCAGTTGGTAGACTCTGCTCCCTTCCGTGAGTTTGTGGAATGTGCGGTTCCTCAGTGGCAGGTACCCAAACGCCACTTTTTCTCACGGAAGGCGATTCTGGCTCTCTACCGGCATGTGGAAGGCAATGTCCATGCCTCGCTGGACAGGGTGGTCAGCGGTAAGGGGCATATTACCACTGACTCATGGTCCAGCAGGCATGGACAGGGACATTACCTAAGTTTCACGGCGCATTGGGTGACTCTGCTGGCAGCTGGGAAGGATGCAGGACAAGGTGCAGTAGTGTTGGAGGTTGTTCCACCACCACGCCTCCAAAATGCTAATGATTGTGACACACCTCTCTCCTTCACCCCCTCCACTTCTTCTTCCTCCATGGCCTCTTCCTGTGCTTTGTCCTCGGAACCAGCGGTGCTCTGTAGCCGTTCAAGGGGCTACGCAAGTACGCAGGCCAAAAGATGCCATGCGGTGCTTGAGCTGGTGTGCTTGGGGGACAGGAGCCACACTGGGGCAGAGGTTCTGTCAGCTCTGCAGGGGCAGGTTCAGAGGTGGTTGACGCCATGCCAACTTAAGGCAGGAATGGTGGTTTCTGACAATGGCACCAACCTCCTCTCTGCCCTCCGACAGGGACAAATGACCCATGTGCCCTTTTTGGCTCACATCCTTAACTTGGTGGTGCAGCGGTCCTTGGGCAGGTACCCGAGCTTACAGAATGTCCTGAGGCAGGCCAGGAAAGTCTGTGTGTATTTCCGACAGTCATATAATGCCAGTGCTCGGCTGACGGACCTCCAAAAGGAGTTTAACCTGCCCAAGAACCGCCTAATCTGTGACATGCCTACCAGGTGGAACTCAACGTTGGCCATGCTGCAGCGGCTGCACACGCAGCAGAGGGCCATCAATGAGTACCTGTGCGACTATGGCACCAGGACAGGGTCAGGGGAGCTTGTTTTTTTTCCCCACACCAGTGGGCCATGATCAGGGATGCATGCACTGTCCTGTCACCATTTGAGGAAGCCACGAGGATGGTGAGCAGTGACAGTGCATGCATCAGTGACACTGTCCCCCTTGTCCACCTGTTGGAGCACACGCTGCGTGGAATAATGGACAGGGCACTTGAGGCAGAACAGAGGCAGGAAGAGGAGGACTTCCTTAGCTCTCAAGGCCCCCTTTATCCAGACAGTGTTCCTGCGTGCCCGCCGATCACTCAGGAGGAGGAGGAGGAAGATTGTGTCAGTATGGAGGTGGAGCCTGGCACTCAGCATCAGCAGCAGTCTTTAAGGGATCAGTCCCAAGAAACACATGGACTTGTACGTGGCTGGGAGGAGGTGGCTGCGGACCATGTCGTCCTTAGTGACCCAGAGGACTCCGGACCGAATGCCTCAGCAAACCTACGCTGCATGGCCTCCCTGATCCTGCAAAGCCTGCGTAAGGATCCTCGTATTTGTGGTATCAAGGAGAAGGACCAATACTGGCTGGCAACCTTCCTTGATCCACGTTACAAGGGTAAGGTTGCGGACCTTATCTTGCCATCGCAGAGGGAGCAGAGGATGAAACATCTTCGGGAGGCCTTGCAGAAAGGTCTGTGCAATGCGTTCCCAGAGACTGGGAGGTTACAAACTCCTGTTTCTGGACAACGTATTGCAGAGGCTTCGGTCAGTCAAAGAAGGAGCGATGGAGAAGGTGGCCGTCTGACCGATGCGTTCAGACAATTTTTTGGTCCGCAGCCCCAAGGTATGATCGGTTCCAGCAACCATCGCCAGCGTCTGTTTTACATGGGGCAGGAATACCTAGGGGCAAGATCTGACTTGGACACCTTTCCCACCGAAAATCCTCTGGGTTACTGGGTCTTGAGGATGGATCACTGGCCAGAGCTTGCACAGTATGCAATTGAGCTACTGGCCTGTCCTGCATCCAGCGTTCTTTCGGAACGCACATTCAGTGCTGCTGGAGGCTTTGTAACCGATCACAGGGTGCGTCTGTCCACCGACTCGGTTGATTGACTGACCTTCATAAAAATGAATCAGTCTTGGATCACCACCAGCTACCAAGCACCTGATGCTGATGTAACCGAATAATTTTTTTTTAAATCTCAGATCCCTTCAAAGACTGCCTATGCTGATGCTGAGTGTCTATCCCTGAGTAATTATCCTCTTCCTCCTCAATCATCATGCTGATAGCTTGTAAGAACATTTTTGGTTCTGGGCGCCACCACCAGTGCCTAAGGCCCAATTTTTCAGCCCCTGTTTAACAGGGGCGTGTAATTACAATTTTTGATGCAATACTTTGCAGCAGGGCTCGTTTCTGCGTTACAACTAGAGTATCTGTGAGGGGTTGCAGTGTTGTGGCACCAGCACCAGTGCCTAAGGCCCAATTTTTCAGCCCCTGTTTAACAGGGGCATGTAATTACAATTTTTGATCTAATATTTCACAGCAGGGCCCATTTCTGCAACCACCAAGAGCGAGTGAGGACTTACAGTGTTGTGGCACCACCACCACCAAAGGCCCAATTTTTCTGCCCTTGTTCAACAGGGGCATGTAAATACAATTCTTGATCTAATATTTCACAGCAGGGCCCTGTGAGGGCTTACAGTGTTGTGGCCACAACAACACCTAAGGCCCAAATTTCTGCTGAGTATATAGGGCAGGCCCCTACTTTCAAACATCTAACTTACAAATGACTCCTACTTGCAAACGGAAGGAGACAATAGGAAGTGAGATGAAATCTACCCCTAGGAAGGGAAATTCTCTCCTGTAAGAGTTAATATGGGAAAAACATTTCTCCTTTCCACTGATGCTTTCCAATCCTTGTTCCACAAAAAAACCCAAGTTTTCAAAAAACATTTGTCATTGGGACAAAAAGTGTGGTGAAATCTTCTGAAGAGGAGGAAAGACAGCAAAGCAAATGTCACAGGGGTGATAACCCTTCCCTATGTTTTCCAAAAAGCTTAAAAAAGATTTTTTGTCTGGAGCTAAACATGTTAAAAATGTACCCGTTAAAAATTACAAACAGATTCCACTTAACAACAAACCTAAAGTCCCTGTCTTGTTTGCACCGCCTGTATACTGCTGTTCAGAGTATATAGGGTCTGGTGGCCCCACACCTTTCCTTATTTTAATTTGGGTGCGGGGTTCCCCTTAATATCCATACAAGACCCAAAGGGCCTGGTAATGGTCTGGGGGGTACCCATGCCGTTTGTCTCACTGATTTTCATCCATATTGCCAGGACCCGACATTACATTAAACCCGCAAGCAGTTTTAAATGAGATTTTTTCCTTTAAAAATGACATTTTGGGCAGGGACTGTTCTAAACACAGGAAACACGCGCCACTTTACAGGAATACTATAGACACACCCCAGGTATGATATTTAAAAGGAATATTTCACTTTTTTTTTTTACTTTAAGCATCATTAAAATCACTGCTCCCGAAAAAAACGGACGTTTTTCAAAGTTTTTTTTGCATCGATACAAGTCCCCTGGGGTAGGACCCGGGTCCCCAAACCCTTTTTAGGACAATACCATGCAAATTGGCCTTTAAAATGAGCACTTTTGATTTAGAACGTTCGAGTCCCATAGACGTCAATGGGGTTCTAACGTTCATGCAAATTTTCGGTCCGTTCGCAGGTTCTGGTGTGAACCAAACCGGGGGGTGTTCAGCTCATCCCTAATCATGATATGGAAAAAGTGCGAGAGTGCACAATGGCTGTGGAGGATAGAGTCAGTAATGTCAAAGATTACTTGGCTTTTATGCAGCGTGCTTACAGTCTATATGCAAATGTGATTGAATTAATTAAATATACATAAATCTAAGTACGATGGATTGAATATCCTGAAAATGAGTGCAAACTAATGTGCAAAAAGAAAAAACCCTTATTAAAATTTAAATGCATCAAGTACTAAATTTGTGATCACATCGATATATCACCTAACAAAGCAAAAATAGTCAACAGTGAAAACATATAAAAATAATGAGTGAAGTCCATATGATAAACGGCAGAGAAAAATTCCATGAGCGTATTTCAAATCCATGAAAATAGGAGAACAAGTCCACAGTCCATCAAACTGTAACCCATATAGGTGAAGGAAGAGGAGCAGAATATATAAATGTGACTCCTAAATTTAGTGAATCCAAGAAGTATTGAAGGTGGACCCTTACCCGAAATGGTGGACCTCCCTATTGGCAAGGTCTTGTAAGCAAGCAGATTTAGCCCTCTGCAGGGACTGTGAGGTGGTAGCGTCCAACACAGCCAATGGGTCGATCTTCTCCAACCTGGCGTGGTCCAAATCGTCTGCCTGAATGGGGGGGGACACCCACTTAACCCAAAGGTGGTGGGTGGAAAAAAAACAGAAGAGGGCGCCAATGGTGTAGTAAATACTGGTATGTTTATTATTAAAAACAAACAGAGCCAGAGGAAACGCACTCTGTTAAGTAATGTTAAAACTGGTTAAAAAAGCCGTCATAAAAGAAACGAACACCCGTGCATATCATGGGGCGAACTGTGTGATGGCGTACAATGCTTAGCCACGCCCTACATGTTTCGTCATGAGTGACATCTTCAAAGGGGCACGGGCGACGCATTGAGCCATCACCTTTGTAGTACTGAGCGAAAACCAGCCCTCGTTTTTGACTTGGCATCGAGCAGCACTTAACAGCATTAGACAGTAACAAGGAGAGACCAAGCCTCTATCTGGTGCTCTCCACGGAATGAGTGCTACCATGGTAACAACCCTATAAGCGGAAATAACGAAAGGAGATTAACCCTATACAACAATAACCGTAAGTCTGCTCTGTCATACAAATCTAGAAAAAAAATTTTACATATCTAAATACACCCGTCAAGCAAGCAACACTAATGGTTACCCAAAACGGCCATAGATTGTGATTGTTAATAACCTAGTTTGGAACAATCTGTGAGTAAAGGGGATATCAATAAAAATATTCAACTCATTAAAAAATATAAATAAAAATAAAATTATATGGATGAATTGCCAATTATTCCCCCATATGTGTAATTCTGAAAGTTATAATAGAAGGCGCATTCATTTGCATGAAAAGCACCAGGTATCACAAAGTTCAACAATCAAATTAATAATTAGGGGAAAGGCACCACTGTAATGAATGTGTAGTTGATGGCTTATAGCCTTTGAATAATCCGAATCCACATAAATACATCTAAAAGGTCACAATGTAAAAAATTGACATTGAAAATATTGTGAATACATAGTTGAAATCATATACAAATGTACAGTAATATTAACCAAATAACACTCTTTGTACATTATATCGCACAAAAATCATATTTTAGAAATAGTCAATAAATGCGTTTAGCTCGATATCCACATTTAATCCTAGAGGCCTAAGAGAGCGGATTTTATAAATCCACTCCATTTCAAGCTTAGAAATAGCACGCTTCTTGGAACCTCCCCTCCATGGGAGTTTGAGTCTATCAATCCCCACAAACGAGGTACCCCTAGGGTCTTGTTTATGTACTTCCAGGAAATGTTTGGAAACAGCGTGGCCTATAAATCCCCTCTTTGTATTGCCGATATGTTCATTGAGTCTCACCTTCAATGAACGTACAGTGCGGCCCACATAATGGAGCCCGCACGGACAGGTGAGAAGATACACGACATGAGTTGTAGAGCAAGTGATAAACGATTTGATGGAAAAATCACAGGGTGCACTGTTAGAGCGGAACTGACAGACCTTCCTTTCAGTAATAGCATTAATGGAACAAACTGTGCAATTCCTACAATTATAATATCCTACTAGATGTTGAAAGAACATTGGTTTATTAATGGGAGGGTCACATACAGTGAACACCACACGTGATTTAATTGAAGGGGCACCTCTAAAGACCATCTGAGGCCTTTATATAAAAGAACAACTATGGAAAAAGCTGAAAAGGATCAATTCCATGTGAGGAGTAAGTATTTTGAGGAGGGAGAAAGAAATGAGAAAATGTTAGCAGTAGTTGTTAAATCATAGGTTAAGTCTAATTTTATTTCCCGTATATGTACACCAACTGGGAATATTTCACATATTCAAGAGGATATATTGTCCTCTTTTACTGCTTTTATAAGGATTCATACCAGAGTAAGGCTATTTATCACATGAAGAAACTCCTGAATCCCCTGACAATGCCATCTATTTCCATAGAGGAAAGAGAATACTTTTATGCACCTCTAAAATTAGAAGAATTAAATATGGCAGTTTTGGATTCCCCTAATGGGAAAGCTCCTGGTTTAGATTGTTTACCATAAGAAATGTATAAAAATTATGGAGATATTTTGTTGACAGAACTGTTGAAAATGTTGACTCATGCACATGCATCATTTAAGCTTCCAAAATCTATGAATGATGCCTGTATTATAGTACTACCCAAGCCAGATAAGGATCATCTATTGCCCAATCTCATTGTTAAATTCTGATGCTAAGATTCTGGCAAGGGTCTTGTCATCTAGAATAAATAAAGTCATACACAAACTGATACATTTGGATCAATCAGGCTTCATACCAGGAAGATCCACAACAACAAATTTGAGAATATTATTTCTCATCTTACAGATACCATCAGACAATGTGGGGAAAATATCTATTCTCTCCCTAGACGCAGCCAAAGCATTCAACTGCATTGAGTGGACATATTTATGGGAGGTTTTAGAGAAGTTTGGGTTTCGTAAAGTGTATTTGATTAATGTATTCAGCTCCACAAGCATGTATACAGATAAATGGCTCATTATCAGAATATTTCTCTGTGTTCAGAGGTAGTAGGCAAGGGTGCCCACTATCACTGATGCTATTCGCATTGGCTATAGAACCACTGGCAATAGCAATTAGACAAACAACCACTGTCAGGGGATTTGAGAGAGGAGGAAGAGAATGCTTTACTATTCTTGGGAAATACAGATCAATCCCTGACATATGCGATAAAACTGATTAAGACCTTTGGCAGTTTCTCGGGGTTTGTTATCAATTGGGAAAAATCTGTGCAATTGCCAGTTGATGATTTAATACCAGCTTTAGCCCAGACAGATCATAAAATACAGGTTGTTACATCCTTTAACCACTTGACCACTGGGCACTTAAACCCCCTTCCTTACCAGACCAATTATCAGCTTTCGGTGCTCTCACATTTTAAATGACAATTACACAGTCATGCAACACTGTACCCATTTGAAATGTTTGTCCTTTTTTTCACTCAAATAGAGCTTTCTTTTGGTGGTATTTAATCACCGCTGGGTTTTTAATTTTTTGTGCTATAAATCAAAAAAGACTGAAAATTCGGTATAAAAAAAAAAATTCTTCGTTTCTGTTAAAATTTATTGCAGAGTATTGGCGAGTATTGGCAGATTATTGCATAGTATTGTGAAACTAAAAGTGTGACGCTAAAAATAAAGAGATGAGGCTACCTGAAACAAATAGTTTCTCTCAAAAGCATACATGTGTGAATATTATATAAACACTGTGAGACAAAGTAAGGGAAGTAATATCCTGCAACAGTGAGTCACTCACTATAGACTATTATCAGGCATTACATGTGTTATAAATAAATATTATATGTTATAGATAGGTGCAAATATATATATATATATATATATATATATATATATATAGTTCAATGCAATGAAGTGTACACCAAAAAAAAGTTAGGTGACTAAAAAAACAAGCAAAAGCATAAATAGAACAATGTGTAAATAGGTGGTGAATGGCAATATATAAGTCCCAAAAGGTGGTAATAATTGGGAGGAAGGACTGAAGAGATATCTTCAACTAAAATCAACGGTCTCCAAAGTAGATAAATTCATGGTGGGTATACATCCAGGAGTGCTAACACCATTGAGAGGACAAAGAGAGAATAAGGTACCCTTACTAGGAGTGGTGGACCCAGCTCACCATACGGCGGTGGGTCAGTGAGGTGTAGTATCGGAGACTTGAAGAGGAACATATGAATATGAAATGAAACATTTCACGACCTGCACCACCAGATACATTGGCTACCTCATCACCTGCCCTTGTGGGAAACAATACGTGGCATGCACTATACGTGCTTTCTCCACAAGGGTAGGTGAACATATTACTAGCATTAAAAAGGGACAGACTAACCATAGTGTCCCGAGACACTATTTAGAGTTCCATAATCAAAACCCTGCAGGTACCAGCTTTCAAGTGATCGACAAATTCGTCCCACATTGGAGGGGTGAACCTAATCTCAGAGGTGTTTCCAAACTCGAGACCTTCTGGATATACCAGTTAAAAAGCTATAAACCGTTTGGATTAAACGTCGATTGGGATCTCAATGCCTTCATCAATAAGGCCTGATCTCTCCATCTACACTTATACATAGATGTCCACATTCACCCCTTCCGATACTTATATATGCCCCTATACTAGTGCCCTCAAGGAATACAAACTAGGTATTCAAGATGTTTTCAGTACCTTCCAGCTGTATTCCTTTCTACTACAGATGTGCTTTGTATTTTTTTATACATCTCAGTGGATGCAATTATATTATATTTAATTTTAATATCATTGTTTATGTCTTGCCCCCCTCTACCCCAACCCATTTTAAAACAACCTTTTTACCTTATTTTTACACATTGCCATATACTGCATTTGTATCTCACCATATATGCATGAGATACTATGCTCCACTTACATTGGGCATGTCTCTACGGTTTCTTGATAACTTGCTCCATATACATATGTAACTCAGACATTGGAAGACCTATACACCAAATCTACCCACATGCAGGACCATCTTTTCCCTATATAAGATGCACTCCGGTTGTTAGATATATATGTTGTAGCTTTCCACGATATTATAATCTCCTTTTGGAATTATGTACATTGTACGTAAGTTTGTGTGGCTCATATGCCCCAATTTTTTCCGGCCTAGAATACTTTGAATATTTATTTATTTATTATTCAGTGCCGGATTATTGGCTACTATTTAGATCCCTATTCAATGTCTTCCATATAGCTAATATTCTTTTAACATGCGGTATATAGGTAATATGTTTTATTTACTAGTAACATTTGCTCGCTTCCCTGTGATGAGCGCCGTTCATTGTCTCACATACACTCCTTTGATCAGCACCGTCAGGGATTTTATAGCTTTGTGCATATCTCTGTCATTTGCTGCTAAGTTGTGTGTGGGAGTTGACATGGCGATCACGTGACCTGAGACACGGATATTATTGGCTGCTCGGATGGAGGCTTGGTTACTGTTACCTCACCAGCCGCACTTCCCTATTTTCCTTATTTGTATGGAGCGCCGTGATGTCTGACGTCACGACGTTCAGGGCGCCCGAGACGGAAGCGTCCCACCATTTCACGTTACGACCATTGGAACGCAAATGAGACACCGGAACAGGGAAGTAGCCACACAGGCTTGTAATTACGATAATTCTCATACACACACATATATATATATATATATATATATATATATATATATATATATATATATATATAGCACAGTAAGTGAACGGCTGACATATACCCCAGTTGAAGTCTCTTAAGACAAAACGCGTAGGGTTAATACGCCAGCCTTGGGCACTTTTACTGCGCTTTGTCTACTTTTGCTGTTTTATTTTTACTTTTTAATTTCATATTTTTGGATATCCGTTTTACCTGATATGAATAAATCCCAATATACGGATTTACACTATGTGGAGACTCCTTTTTTCCCCCACAAACCTTCCAACGTCCCTTTGAGCTGGAGGAAAGGTCCCAGGAAGCTGATAGCGGTTTTGCGTATGTTGCCATCTCCCATGTTTGGCACCTGTGAGATCCAGCCGGAAAGATTACTGTGCAGTCCAGTCCGTGAGTTCCTCTTCTAGTCTCTTATACTACGCCTCACTGACCCACCGCCGTATGGTGAGCCGGGTCCACCACTCCTGGTAAGGGTACCTTATTCTCCCTTTGTCCTCTCGATGGTGTCAGCACTCCTGGGTGTATATCCACCACTGAATTTATCTACTTTGGAGAGCGTTGATTTTAGTTGAAGATATCTCTTCAGTCCTTCCTCCCAATTATTACCACCTTTTGGGACTTATATATTGCCATTCACCACCTATTTACACATTGTTCTATTTATGCTTTTGCTTGTTTTTTTAGTCACCTAACTTTTTTTGGTGTGCACTTCATTGAAATATAATATATATATATATATATATATAATTGTTTGCACCTATCTATAACATATAATATTTATTTATAACACATGTAATACCTGATAATAGTCTATAGTGAGTGACTCACTGTTGCAGGATATCACTTCCCTTACTTTGTCTCACGGTGTTTATATAATATTCACACATGTATGCTTTTGAGAGAAACTACTTGTTTCAGGTAGCCTCATCTCTTTATTTTTAGCGCCACACTTTTAGTTTCACATTCCCATTACAATTAGTCAGATTGTTGTGTTGGCTGCTTTTGTACCACAGGTTGGCGCAGTATTTTATATATCTCTATTGCATAGTATTACAGAGTATTGCAGAGTATTGCATATTATGGCAGAGTACTGGCAGAGTATGGGCACTGAGCAGTGCTGTGGGCTGGATCTGTAGTGCCCACAGCGCTGCCAACGATCTCTCCCTCTCTCCTCTCACACTGTACCAATCGGTACAGAGAGGGGATGGAGGAACCGGCGGCATCATTTGACGGAGCGATCACGTGGTAAACGGCTGCTATCAGCGGCCATTTACCGTGGTCTGTGAGGCGCCGGGTCCCCTGGACCCGGCAGTCACAGATGTTCCCGGGTGCACGCTGTAGCTGTCTTTCGGCTATGGACCGGTCAGCATGTGGTTAAATACCTGGGAATACAGGTTTCCTGTAACATAAAGGAATATATAAACTATAACTTGGCCCCTATATTGGATACATTTAAGGTGAAGAGTAGAGTATGAACTAAATTAACCTAATTGGTGGTGAATCGTGGAAATTTCATTAAAATGTTTTGGGCCCCACAGTTACTTTATGTTCTACATAACTCACTGGTCTGGATACCACTAAAATGGTTTAAAAAAAAAATAGATTCCCTGTTTCAAACCTTGCTATGGAAAGGGCAAATTGCTATAATTAAGCTAACTAAACTACAACTCCCTAAAGATAGAGGGGGTTTAGCCGTTCCAAATGCTAAAATGAACATTTTAGCAGCACAACTCCAACAGGTTGCAGGATAGGGAGTGATCAACTGGACAGATCCTATCCAATCAATACTTCTGAGTAGATCTTCACAAATTTATTTGATAGCTCAATTAGAATCAGGTAATTTTTCTTATGTGTCACAGGGTTCTACCCTGGGACTATACATAAAGTATAGTAGGAAATGAGACGTATTATGGAATATAGTTTCAGTCTATTCTCCGCTATGGGGAAATAAAAACTATGAGTAAGTGGGCAGACTAAAAGGGTTTGGAGTATGGAGAGACAAGGGGATAAAATATATTGCACAGCTTTATACAGATAATATATTAAAAACATTTCAAGATTTGCAGAAAAAATACTTAATGCCCTTCCACACCTTTTATCAATATCTACAACTGCGCCATGCACTACAAAGTCAGTTTAAAGATAACAAAGTTAAGATACAAAATATGCCACTTATTGATTTTCTTGTAAAGATACAGGTTAAGAGGGGTCCTATTTGCACTCTCTATGGCCGTTTGACTGAACAATTACAGAAGGTAAACAGCTGTTTAGCCAGAAGGGGATGGGAAAAAGACCTTAGAAAAATGTCAGATGAAACATGGCAGTGTATACTGGAACATGTACAGTCCATATCCTTCTCTCCACAGCAATGCTTAACCCAGTTATATATAAAATATAGAGCTTATAGGACACCAGCTAAATTATACCAAATGGGGGAGGTGGGATACGTCAGAATGCCCGAGATGTTCAAGAGCATCTACTGATCTAATGCATATGCTTTGGAAATGCCCTAAACTGTTCAGGTATTGGCAAAGTGTAGTAGGGACTATTAATCAGGCATATCAAACACAGGTACAGGTAGATCCATGAATATGCTTATTGGGCCAATTAGATAAAGAATTATACACTACAGTAATTAGGATACCCATTAATAGGATGCATATATACATACACACACACACACACACACATTATATATATATTACACATACACACACATACCACGAAAACTGATAGCAATAATTTTCCTAATTACCGTAATTTTCCTTTCTTGGATCCTCCCCATATCAGCCTACTATGGGTCAGCTCCGCCCCCTCTGACCCCTCCAGGACCACCTCTTTTCTAGCCCATAAAGGGCAGCTGGCTGCCCACACCAGTGTTCAAAAAAACCCTGCCTCGTGACAGATAAACTGGGTGGGAATCCTCCGGCTGACATGGGGAGGATCCAGGAAAGAAAAATTATGGTAAGTATGGACAACAATTTTCCTTATTCCTGGACCTCCTCATGTCAGCCTACTATGGGATGTACCAAGCAATACTAAGAAGGGAGGGAAGACAAAAAAATAAAAAAATAAGCCAAACCCTCAATGCCATGTTACTCAAAAAATTTTAATGGGCAACAGCCGCCCTAATACTGTAGAGCCAAATGTTTCCTCAGGCATTACACGCTTAATATGGCTTGTCCACCTAAAAAAGGTGTTGGGCACGCTCCAGCTTGCTGCTCTGCAAACTACCTCAGGGGCGATCTTCGCGTATGCCCAGGATGCTGCCATACCCCTCATCGAATGTGCTTTAATCTCTGAAGGAGGACGAAGACCCAGCGTTTTGTATGCAATATGCATGGTCTTCACAAACCAGGAAGACCCAACTCTGGATGTTGCTGGCATACCCTTTAGGCCCCATTGAAAAAACCTACAGCTGATCTTGTTTGCCAAAGCTTTTAGTCCATTTCAGGTAGGTTGAAACCACAGAGACCAGGTCTAACCTACTCCACTCATCAGCTGTATCTGCCGGAAAGACTGGGAGAATGACCTCCCAGTCCATACAAAATTATGTGGCCACCTTAGGTAGAAAGCTTGGTATCAGTGCTAAGGACTATCTTGTCTGGGAGCACCAAACAATATGGTTCTTTAGATGAGAAGGCGCACAACTTGGAGTCTCTTCTGGCCGAGGCCACGGCTAGTAAAAAACAAAAAACTGTTAAAAGAAATAACGAACAAGAGAAAGCTTGATCAAACGAAGGAACCAGCAATGTTCCCAAGACTAGTGTTAAGTCCTCTTTTGGAAAAAAACTATTTCAATGGAGGACTGATTTCTATGGCTGCCCCTAAAAATCAGAGCACCAACGGATGTAGAGCATATCTTGTACACGACATAGCCGACAAGGCAGGGATTTGACCCTTCAGGGAATTATAAGCTAACCCTTGGAGACTACTCTGCAGAAACTCCAAAATGTTAGATACTGAAGGAGATCCAAGGTCTCAACCCCTTTCCGCAGTATTCCAGATCCGGTGATCGGTTACATTCGTTCTGACGATCCTGTAATAATGTCATCAACTGTATCCTCCTGCGGTTCGGGTGTCAGACCCCACTCTGCAGAAGGAGACTGACAAGGAGGCAGAGGGATTGGTGAGCCCAACTTTATCCTCCAAGCCAGAGGGAACCACAGCTCCCTGAGCCAGTAAGTTAGGACTACTATTGCTGTGACCCTTTCTTGCTGAATCTTCAGCAGGATTTTGAGAGCCAATGGAAGCGGCGGGAACACATACACCAAGGGGAAGTTTCAAGACCTGGACAGAGCCCCTGACACAATGCCTGTGGATGCTAGGTCCGGGTGAAGAAGCAAGGAAGTTGACAATTCTCCAATGCCATAAGATCTATCGAAGGCATCCCCCAGATCCTGCATAGGTACTTGGGGTTGAGGCCCCATTTGTTGTGATCCTCAAAGCCTTGACTCAAGCGATCTGCTAAAACATTGCCAGGCCCTGGGAGTTAAGATGCTATAAGAGAGCTGAGATTCTTCCCTGTGCAGAGGAAGATTGGCATGCCACCTGAAGGAGAGGGTGACTTCTTGTGCCCCCTTGATGAGACACATAAGCCACCGTAGTTTTGTTGTCCAAAAGAATCTTGACAGCTCAACCTCGTAACATAGGTTAGAACAGTAAGAGCACGTCTGACAGCATCCAATCCCAGGAAATTTGAACTCTTCGCCCCACAAAGGTACCATTGGCCTTGAACCTGCTGTCCCAGGCAGTGTGCCCTGCAGCCTGCCAGACTGACATTGGTCGACACTACTATTGGTTCTGAGGCCTTCAATGGAACTCTGCTGGAAAGATTGCAAGCTACTGACCACCAACCAGGGACCAGTTTATCGGAATTGGCAGATGATCCCACTGAAGAAGAAAGTTGCATTGAAACCTCCTTCTGCGCCACCTGACCCACGGGACTACTGGACCTGTGGCTGATAAAACCCCCAGCATTATAGAAGGCCTGGCCATCACTGCTTTGTCTGAGACTGGATCCCCTGGACCTTCCACTGAGGAAGAGAAACACAACCCCGATCCGTGTTGAATTCTACTCCTAAACACTCCAACATTTGGGTCAGATGCATCTGGCTCTTCCGAAAGTTGATCAACTAACCAAAACGAGTTAGTGTTTTGCAGGTGATTTCACATGAACTAGAAGGAGCTCATTTGACGGACCCAGAAGTAGCATGTCATCTAGATAATGAAATATTTGCACTCCCTGACCCCAACAACAGCAGACAGAAGCCTTAAAAAACGTTCTCGGAGTCGTGCAGAGACCAAATGGGAAAGATTAAAAATGAAAATGAAAGCCTTCCACGGAAGGCCTGAGAAAGCGATGGTGAGATGCGTCTATAGAGACATGAAGATATGCATCCATCAGATCGATGGAAACCATCCAGTCTCCTGACTCCACAATTAAAACAATCGTTTCCAATGACTCCAATTTGAATGGTGGAACCTTCATGTAAGAATTCAGGACTTTGTGGTCAAAAACTGGTCCAAGACCTCCTGAAGCCTCTGGGACCAAAAACAGAGGGGGAACATACTCTTTGACCCAATTCGTGCCTTGGAACCGGAAGGATGGCCCTTGCTGCCAACAGCTCCCCTATATATCCTTGCAAACATTGCCTCCTTTCCAAAACCGTAGGAAGTCCAGTTTCTATGAACAAGGTCTGAGGGGGCCTTGTTCTGAACTTGAGACGATAACGTGATCGAATGACGGCTACAATCCAGGCATCATGTCATTTGTCCTCCCAAACCCCCCCTGAATTGGGCTAGTCTTGCTCCTACTTGAGAGGGTTAAGCGGAGACAGCTTCAGAAGGACTTATTTGAAGCCTTAGGCTCTGTCCTACTGCAAGTTGTTGTGCGACCTGACACATGGGAAGTCACATGACAAGTCAAAACCCATGTATTTCAATGGTCCCCGTTCTAATTGGTGTGACTTAAGTCGCAGCGACTCCAAAAAAGGTTTTTGCACTACTTTGTTCTGACATCTGTGCGATTTGTTCTCACATGGTTTTCACAAGTCGAATGACATTGCATCACAAATTGCACAGCAAAGTCACAGTGTAAATAGCTTTGTTGGCCCTGGGATTGGAAGGTTTCTGGAAGGTTGAACCAGCAACTCTCCACTGTCTGAAAAACTGTCTGTAAGCCCTGGCCTCTCTGAATCCTCTTTTGGATCTCTTGTTAAACCGAAAGGGCTACTGTGTCTTAAAGAGCCATTATGTTTGCTGTCATCTTGACCTGGTCGACAGCCACTTCAGCCACAACTCTACAGCTGTCTGCAAAGGAGAAGAACTGCCATTTCCCAGACTTTCATCCAAAACATCCATCCACCAGCTCCGCTACCCACACTCTAAGGCTGGATTCACACCCACCCACTCCCAGCACATTCCGCAGAACCGCACCACAGAACGTGTTCCATAGGAGACCATGATAAACGGACGGTAGTGCAAATCCGAAAAACGCAAAGAGCACCAAAAAATGCACAGATGCGAACCCAGCCCAAGTGCTGCTGCCACAGGAGTGAGTGCTACCGCCGGTATGCAGGCTGCTGTCCAAACTATATAACCTTTTTAGGTCTGCTGATCCATAGGATTCCTAAAAGAGACCGAATACTCCTGCGGAAGCATAATGTTGCAGGCGAATATACGTAATGAAGCATCTACATTAGGCGTAGTGTCCCAAGGGGTACAGCTTCGATACTCCATTATGCACATTGAGCTTCTTCTCAGGCCCCCCCACTCATCGTCAATTACTTTTTTAATTTCAGGAATGAAATGGGAAGGAGAGTAACGATTTCTTTAAATATGGGTAGTATCTTTGCTGTTTATTTGGAGGCGAAGATTCTTTCCTTAACAGCCTCCACCAAGGGAACCAGTGCAAAAATCAAACGTATGCGATTCTAAGACCATCTCAGCCCCAGATGGATCTGAATCGCTATCGACTTCAGAGTTAAAATGCTTTGAAAACACATGATCTGAATCTGCAGATGGTGAAGATACAGCAGGGTGAGCAGGATTCCTTTAACCCTTTCTTGACTGCGTGCTTAATGTAGGATTTAACCTGGCGTGCTTTTGTAGCATTGTCCTGAGCCGTCTGATGTCTTGACCGCTCTTGGCTTGGGTGCAAGCGACTAAAGCGAGGTAAGAGCAAGGGAGATCTGGAATGCTGTGACAACAGGCATCTATCCAGCTGCATGCGACTCTGCGATTTGTCATGTCTAGTCCCTTCTTTACTCTTTTGAGGCTGGAATGCTGATTTGGAACCTCTTTTCGGGAGTTTATCTCACAGTGGGCCCTTCTCTCTGTAAAACACAGAGGATGTGCTCTCTTTTAAAATAAATAAATAAATAAATAACTACAATTAAAATAAACTTCTCCATCCAAATCTTCGGTGCTTAAGGCAGCTAGGCAGGCATAATTCCTCAGTCCTAGAAGGTACAGGATAATAAAAAAAGCTGACAGACAAGTAGCACAGCAGAAAGTACCTGGAAGGAGGCTTATCAGAGCAGAGCAGAGAAGCAGATTGACCAGCTGGAGATTGAGATCAGCCTAGAGGACAGAGGCTGCTGCAATCAACAGTGAGCATTCTGATGTTGCTAGACAACCCAAAGAGGAAGCTACCTCTGACCTCACCTGCGCAACTCTGAGCTTCCTGAAAGGATACATGTGGAGGAGGTGAACTACAAGACCCAGCGAGCCAAACCACTGCCTGAACACACAAAAACATGGAAGGAGAGAGTGCCAGCACCTGCCTAATGAAGGTATTTACAGTCATTTATACTGCCAGTGACCTTTGCCAGTAATACACAGTCATTTATACTGTACCATACAATCCCAGCACCACGGGAACCCACCTCCTCAGGAGATTTACAGCCTATATGGGGGGGTCTTTTGAATCGGGAGAGGCTGAACCCAACAGGATAGATGGATGGAGAAGAGGAAAAAAATAAATAAATTAAAAAATAAATAGATAAAAATAAGCTTTAAAAGGCGTCCGGAGTGAGGACAAAAAAAGAACACTGGTGTGGGCAGCCAGCCGCCCTTTATGGGCTAGAAAAGAGGTGGTCCTGGAGGGGTCAGAGGGGGCAGAGCTGACCCATAGTAGGCTGACATGGGGAGGTCCAGGAAAATGGATATCCTCCACAACTCTGACATATGAGGAATGGCGGATACAGGTAAATGATGCATTGTTAAAAGAATGACAGGTGTAATGAAACAGGGGTTTAGCAAATAAATTTATTGAAATGTGGGAACCATGTCTGATGCTACCAGGGCTGACACCATTTATTTTGGGATCAGATGGAAATGTAAAGGTCAATAGACAATTCACTAGCTATAGATTAGTTGAGGGATGATAGCTAAAATAGGAAGAATTGGTATGGAGGATTCATGAAGGTGAGGCGTATGCTAGTAACTGATTTAGTTTGGCCCAAGGGAGGGAGAAGGGGAAAAGGAAAGGAAAAGGAAGTTTTGGCTGCTCAATGACCAGGCCATTTTTTGCGATACAGCACTGCGTCGCTTTACCTGACAATTGCGCAGTCGTTTACCCAAACAAAATTGACGTCCTTTTTTTCCCACAAATAGAGATTTCTTTTGGTGGTATTTGATCACCTCTGCGGTTTTTATTTTTTGCACTATAAACAAAAGAAGAGCGACCATTCTGAAAAAAACACAATATCTTTTACTGTTTGCTATAATTAATATCCCAAATTTAAAAAAACGAAAACAAAAAAAAACACATTTTTTCCTCAGTTTAGGCCGATATGTATTCTTCTACATATTTTTGGTAAAAAAATTTGCAATAAGCGTATATTGATTGGGTGGCACAAAATTACCGTCTACAAAATAGGGGCTAGATTTATGGAATTTTTATTATTTATTTTTTTTTACTAGTAATCACCATCCACAGGGGATGAATGTGGAGTGGGACATCAACTCTTTTATAAATAGAGCCTAATAGCCACGATACTTGCAACGATTTTTGTCTTTTTATGTTTATTTTTAATGTCTATCTGTAAACTGTATAATAGTATTATTTTTTATTATATTTGATTTAGATTGGGGACAGTATTCAACACTGTCTACACTTATAGGATTGCTCACAACGAATGTACACCCCGGACCTTGCTGTAGCTGTGTTTATATAGTGGATTGCACCCTTTCTACTAACATGGGTTCTTGTATTACACATTTAGTTTTTCCACCATCTCCACTATGTGAGGCGGGCTGATTTTTTCTGGTTTCCTTTTCTTTCTCTTTTTTACATGTATTTATTTGTAGACAGGCATGGGACATGTGTTCACTATGTGACAAGCCTGTTATGTTTACATTATGATTACTATACCGGGCTTCGCCTCCAGAGCGAGGCTTGGTTGATATGCAGGGCGGAGGTTACCAATCCATGCCTCGGTCTCACAGCGAGGCTTGGTTTGGATAAGTAGCCATATAGCCACGCCTCGACTTCACAGCTAGGTTTGGTTACATAGTTACATAGTTACAAAGTAGGTGAGGTTGAAAAAAGACGCAAGTCCATCAAGTCCAACCTATGTGTGTGATTATGTGTCATTATTACATTACATATCCCTGTATGTTGCGGTCATTCAGGTGATTATCTAGTAGTTTCTTGAAGCTATCAATGCTCCCCGCTGAGACCACCGCCTGTGGAAGGGAATTCCACATCCTTGCCGCTCTTACAGTAAAGAACCCTCTACGTAGTTTAAGGTTAAACCTCTTTTCTTCTAATTGTAATGAGTGGCCACGAGTCTTATTAAACTCTCTTCTGCGAAAAAGTTTTATCCCTATTGTGGGGTCACCAGTACAGTATTTGTAAATTGAAATCATATCCCCTCTCAAGCGTCTCTTCTCCAGAGAGAATAAGTTTAGTGCTCGCAACCTTTCCTCATAACTAAGATCCTCCAGACCCTTTATTAGCTTTGTTGCCCTTCTTTGTACTCGCTCCATTTCCAGTACATCCCTCCTGAGGACTGGTGCCCAGAACTGGACAGCATACTCCAGGTGTGGCCGGGCCAGAGTCTTGTAGAGCGGGAGAATTATCGTTTTATCTCTGGAGTTGATCCCCCTTTTAATGCATGCCAATATTCTGTTTGCTTTATTAGCAGCAGCTTGGCATTGCATGCCATTGCTGAGCCTATCATCTACTAGGACCCCCAGGTCCTTTTCCATCCTAGATTCCCCCAGAGGTTCTTCCCCCAGTGTATAGATTGCATTCATATTTTTGCCACCCAAATGCATTTTTCTACATTGAACCTCATTTGCCATGTAGTCGCCCACCCCATTAATTTGTTCAGGTCTTTTTGCAAGATTTCCACATCCTGCGGAGAAGTTATTTCCCTGCTTAGCTTAGTATCGTCTGCAAATACAGAGATTGAACTGTTTATCCCATCCTCCAGGTCGTTTATGAACAAATTAAATAGGATTGCTCCCAGCACAGAACCCTGGGGAACCCCACTACCCACCCCTGACCATTCTGAGTACTCCCCATTTATCACCACCCTCTGAACACGCCCTTGTAGCCAGTTTTCAATCCATGTGCTCACCCTATGGTCCATGCCAACGCACCTTATTTTGTACAGTAAACGTTTATGGGGAACTGTGTCAAATGCTTTTGCAAAATCCAGATACACCACGTCTACGGGCCTTCCTTTATCTAGATGGCAACTCACCTCCTCATAGAAGGTTAATAGATTGGTTTGGCAAGAACGATTCTTCATGAATCCATGCTGATTACTGCTAATGATATCATTCTTATTACTAAAATCTTGTATATAGTCCCTTATCATCCCCTCCAAGAGTTTACATACTATTGATGTTAGGCTAACTGGTCTGTAATTCCCAGGGATGTTTTTTGGGCCCTTTTTAAATATTGGTGCTGCATTGGCTTTTCTCCAATCAGCTGGTACCATTCCAGTCAATAGACTGTCTGTAAAAATTAGGAACAACGGTCTGGCAATCACCTGACTGAGTTCCCTAAGTACCCTCGGATGCAAGCAATCTGGTCCCGGTGATTTATTAATGTTAAGTTTCTCAAGTCTAATTTTAATTCCGTCCTCTGTTAACCATGTAGGTGCTTCCTGTGTTGTGTCATGAGGATAAACACTGCAGTTTTGGTTACTGAAGCCCCCCGATTCACTCTTGAAGACTGAGGAGAAGAATAAATTCAATATCTTTGCCATCTCCCCATCCTTTGTAACCAGATGTCCTTCCTCATTCTTTATGGGGCCAATATGGTCTGTCCTCCCTTTTTTACTGTTTACATACTTAAAGAATTTCTTAGGATTGTTTTTGCTCTCCTCTGCTATGTGTCTTTCATGTTCTAGCTTAGCCGTCCTAATTGCACCCTTACATTTCTTATTGCATTCTTTATAAAGTCTGAATGCTGAGGATGATCCCTCAACCTTGTATTTTTTGAAGGCCTTCTCCTTTGCTTTTATATGCATTTTTACATTGGAGTTAAGCCATCCAGGATTTTTGTTTGCTCTTTTAAATTTATTACCCAATGGGATACATTGGCTAATGCCCTTATTTAATATGCTCTTAAAGCAAACCCATCTCTCCTCCATATTCCTTGTTCCTAATATTTTATCCCAATTTATGCCTTTTAGCAAGGTTTGTAGTTTAGGGAAGTTGGCTCTTTTGAAATTCAGTGTCTTTGTGTTCCCTTCATGTTTCCTATTTGTGTGATTTATACTGAAACTAATTGACCTGTGATCTCTGTTACCTAAATTGCCCCGTATTTCCACATCTGTGATCAGGTCTGTATTGTTGGTAATCAGTAGATCCAGTAATGTTTTATTTCTAGTTGGTGCGTCTACCATTTGACCCATAAAATTGTCCTGCAAGACATTAAGGAACTGGCGAGCCTTAAATGAATGCGCGGTTCCCTACGCCCAGTCTATGTCTGGATAATTAAAATCCCCCATTATGATAACACTTCCCATCCTTGCTGCTAATCCAATTTGTGATAGGAGATCCGTCTCCACTTCCTCCCTCAGGTTAGGGGGCCTATAGCATACTCCCAGTATTATTTTCCCCTTAGCTTTATCCCTTTGGAGCTCTACCCATAAAGATTCCACCTCCTCCCTAGCTCCCTCAGTGATGTCATCTCTCACATTCACTTGTACATTATTCTTGATATATAGGCATACCCCTCCCCCTTTTTTACCCTCTCTATCCTTGCGGTATAGGGTATACCCTTGAATGTTTGCCAGCCAATCATGAGAGCTGTTGAACCAGGTCTCTGAAATTCCCACAAAATCCAAATCCTCCTTGTACAACAGTATCTCTAGTTCACCCATCTTGTCCGCCATGCTCCTGGCATTAGTGAACATGCCACATAGTTTAGACCGGTCGCATATTGTCCTCGTATTGGGTGTTTCAAGATTGAAAGCCCTAACACTACAACACACCAAGTAATGATACACATAAAAGAAGTGACTCACCCAAGCCTTAGTTTCACAACGAGACTTGCTGAGTCTGAGACAGCAGCCAGGAAACCATGCCTCGTTTTCATAACGAGGCTTGGCTAACGGACCAAGCACTTGTATGACGCATCCAAAATACAGTCCGTTATGCCATTCGGAAACACTGGCTATTGCCAGTATTATACTCATACAATCCATTTATGTGTTCAAACTGCTTTTTTATGTTTGTTTTGGACCTGAACACGGAGACAGGAAGTGATGTCTTTTGAGATCACTTCCGGTGTCAAGCAAACTCTGGGGTCATTATCTTTATTTAAGCAATGTTTTCCGGGGGGGTCCACACCCCAGATGATGACTGATCAGTCGAAACGCATTGGGTGGACCTTCCATCAACATCGCCTTCATGCTTTTATATGCTTTATACATTTCTATCAAATGTGAGTGTTGAATTCGTATTTTTAATAAATCACAACTTTTTAAATGGTATCACTCTATATCAGCTCCCTTTCTCTATTACCTTTCCTGTGACAATAAGTCTCCACGCTTCTTGAAACTCCTGAAGCTTTCAGTTAACAACTAATGACCGCTCAAGCTTGACTGATTGACGGAGTTCCAGGACCTGCTGTCCCCTATTGGGTGGTTTGAACCCAACAAGCCTTGTTGACTTGGGTGGTATACGCCTCCTCCCTCTTTCATGGTGGTGGTGTTTGCTTCCATTTCCTCACTTCAAGGTTCCCAGTAATGTCAGGAATTCTTCACATGTGCATTGGATCACAAACCTAATTGGACTGTATTTCATCATTCTGCTCAATGTGGACTTTTGGGTGTAGTGCAGTCACTACAGTAACACACTACATAATTCATTCACATTTTTTGAGTTTGCATTATTATGTCACTTCCATGTTTGTATCACAATTAACTTCTTGCCACTATGTCACTTATATGTGTATATTACATATAACTTTTTCCTTTTTTTTGCAACCTTAGCGCTGCACTTATTATACTTTACCTACTTAGCTTTTTTGTCTGCAGCCGTGCTGGGTTGCGGAGTCACAGCGAAATATATATTTTTAATATTCACAGTTTATTGATGTCACACTGAAGAATTGTCATTATTTTTATGTTTAATCACATTATTTATGATATTTTCATGCACTTTAGCGCCACATATTTTTTATAATCATAATGCACATGACTGTTGTGCCTTTCTTGCTCCTTTTGTTGTGCACAGCAACTTAAATACAAGCTGAAAAAATATACAGTATGTAATACTACTAGTTATTAAAAATACTTATGGAAAGCTATTGTAATTTTTGCAATTTGTTTCTAAATACCTTGGCACCAAAATACATACAGAGTGCCTACACAATGGTGTTTATGCAAGCTGCTCTGGGTTTTCTAAATAGAAAGCTCAGCATGGCAACAGTACTGGAAGGCTTGCTTACATGGGAGCATACGCATAGCTTTGCATGAACTACTGGGGGAAAGAATTAGTGTTCTGATCAACCGCCATAACTCATCAAGGCACAGAATCCGCTAGACTTCTGAAGGTACGCTGGGGTATCTGGTACCAAACCATAAGTAACAGATTCTTTTAGTCCTGTAAGTTGTGAAGTGAGGCCTCCATGGACTGGACTTGTTTTTCCATGACATCCCACAAATGCTTGATTGGATCAAGATCCAGAGAATTTGGAGGCCAGGTCAACAACTGAAACTCGATGTTGTGTTCCTCAAACCATTCTTGAATTCATCAGATCAGGCCACCTTCTTCCATTGCTCTGCGGTCCAGTTCTGATGCTCACATGCCCATTGTAGGTGCCTTTGGCTGTGGACACTGTTCCCTATGGGAACAACGACTGGTCTGATGCTACACAGCCCCATAAGCAACAAACTGCAATGTTCAGTGTGCTCCACCACCTTTTTATCCAAACCAGCATTAAAGTTGTTCTAAACACAGAAGGTTTTTTTACCTTATTGCATTCAATGTATTCAGATAAAACAACCTTCTGTGTGCAGCAGCCCCCCTCAGACCCCTAATACTTACCTGACCCAACATCTTGATCCAGGGATATTGCACGAGAGCCTCGGCTGTCCAAGACTCTCCCTACTCATTGGCTGAGACAGCAGCGGGTGCCATTGGCTCCCACTGCTGTCAATCAAAGTCAGTGAGCCCATGAGGAGAGAGGGGGGACAGACCTTTGCTCCCCTCCTGCATCAATGAGCCTTGGCTGCCCATGACCCTGTTGCCAGTTGGCCGGTTTTTCTTACTTGGGCCACTTTTGGTAGGTCTTGATCACTTAATCAAATAAGCACAATCAGCTGTACTAGGTAAATATACATACATTTCAATGAAAATTAGTTAAGTAATAGCTGCTAGCAAAATATTGCTGGAACAATAAAAATGTACAAATACATTATAAGTGCAGTGCTAAAAACATATCAGATTGTTGCATCTAATTTTGAAACAATAAAAAGATCCTTAATAAAATAAAAGTCCTTTCCAGGGAAAATTCAAAATTGCTTGGTAGGAACAGTTTTAAAGAGACAAAGCTGGGTGCTCCAAAGGAAAGGAAAGACCACCACTGTCACCGAATCACACTGCCTTTTACCAACAAAGAAAGGTCGAATATGCAGTATCATAACACTCCTGGAAAGATCTCCAGTGGAAAAATCACCACTCTTCACTTAAGCACACTTTCTGATGGATTGTGTGTGATGTTTCCAGCATTGTTTTTGTTCAGGTCCTGACCACTGCAGACTGAGAACATCCCACAACAGCTGTCATTTTGGAGTTGCTCTGACCCAATGGTCTAGCCATTACATTTTGGCTTATGTCAAAATGCTTTTAAGGTACCATTGTAATTAGATAATTGTTGTTATTCACTTTACCTGTCAGTGGTCATAATGTTATTGCTGAGATATATATATATATCTATTTGTTGTAATGTGGGGGAGAACCGCACCCAGTTTTAAAGTTAGTGCCAGCAAACAGGTCTTCCCGCCGACCTAATATATATGAATAAAGTACAAAGGTTGCTGCACTTAAAAATGGTTCATTTATTTTTAAAATTCTTCAGGAAAGGTTACATAGCAAAAAATCATTCCAGGCAAAAACAAAAGAGTCGTTCAGACAGAGATTTACGTTTCGGCTTGCTTGTTCACGCCCTTCTTCAGATCAGTCAGAACACATCTAGCAGTTTCATCACAATCATGTGTTTTATAATTGCTTACAAATGCCATCACATGTGGAATCAATTACATGGTTTAATTACTCTCTGATTCAATTAAATCCTTACTTCAAATAATAATTTTACACCATAGAGACAAAAATGATTAACTAAACAGCTCACAATCTCATTGTTCCCTTATTGATCATCCCAATGTCAATCTGAAAAACATATATACACATGAAAATGTAAATGAATAAATAATAAATAATAAAATTTATAAGAAAACAAAATTTGTGTTAATATTTACAATAATATATATAATTTTGAATCTAATATATATAAGAAAATATAAAGAATTATGTTTTTTTTTAATTATATATATATATGTAAATGATAAATACTGAAATTTATAAGAAAAACATTTTTTTTTAATATTTACAAATAATATATATCATTTTGAATCTAATATATGGTACTAGAAGGCATTGAGAGAAAGGAGAGGAGAGAAGAGGGGGGGATCGCGAACTTGCCCTTAGAAGAAGAGAGGTACATTGGATCAATTTTGTCAATACTATTTCTCCAAATGGTTTAAATGTAGATCTGGAACTTTATTTATTTATATTCAATTTTTTTCTCTGTATATAATATATATATATATATATATATATATATATATATATATATATATATATATATATATTATATACAGAGAAAAAAAATTGAATATAAATAAATAAAGTTCCAGATCTACATTTAAACCATTTGGAGAAATAGTATTGACAAAATTGATCCAATGTACCTCTCTTCTTCTAAGGGCAAGTTCGCGATCCCCCCCTCTTCTCTCCTCTCCTTTCTCTCAATGCCTTCTAGTACCATATATTAGATTCAAAATGATATATATTATTTGTAAATATTAAAAAAAAAATGTTTTTCTTATAAATTTCAGTATTTATCATTTACATTTTTCATATGTATATATGTTTTTCAGATTGACATTGGGATGATCAGTAAGGGAACAATGAGATTGTGAGCTGTTTAATTAATAACTTTTGTATCTATGGTGTGAAATTTATTTGAAGTAAGGATTTAATTCAAGCTTTTTTATTTGTAAAATGGTTTAATTATATGTATAATTAAACACTTATATGTATAAGTGTCTAATAGTAAGCTAATAGTAAGTTAGCCACATTTAACTAGTCTTGCTCTGTAATTTATCGAATCCACTTCTTCAGTTCTAATGAGTGTTAGGAAAATACCACAGTCTTTATATCCACACAGGTAGCATTGGCACATTGATCCAATCAACAACAAAAGGCAGGTGTTATTGTCCAAGCACAGGATGAGAGGTATAAAGTTGGGCAATCACCCTGTTTTAGTTGCATACAGAAATCCCATCCATGGTGTCAAGAAGACTTTATAGATTAATAGTTAATCTTGGATTCACATGGATGAAGGTGTGAATTGTTGGTAGAAATGTGAAAATGGCATTATATTTGGAAGGATGATGGTGTTGAAGGTGCCAGCTCCTACTGAGTAATGATTGTTTCATTTTGACGTAGATGGTTTCGCTCACGCCTCTTGTGAACCAGCTGTCCTGTCTGTCAAAAATGTGCCTCACTGTCCTTAAAAAAAATATCTTTTCCTAAGATGTATAAAAAATGTCTTGACCTGTAGATTTTAAGCTCCTATGCTAGGCCATCCATTTGTTAATATGTTGCTTCACCTCTCCAGTGAACAGGTGTTTGGTTCACTCCACTGACTGCATAGACCAATTTGCTTCAGTTCTTTTTGAGTGTTGGGTCTTGCGCATGTACAAGCTTCTGTCATGGTGTATTGCTGGGCTTGAAAGACATTGGGATGTGATTTTTGTTAAAGATCCTTCTGAGTTTTTTCAACACTCCAGTTACATATGGGATGACTGCATTTGGTCTCCGTGACTGTACACTTCGCTGGTTCTCTTCCTACTTATCCAACCTCACCTTTAGCGTTTCTTATAACTCTACTCCTCCTCTCCTCTTCCTTTCTCTGTTGGGATCACTCAGGGTTCTGTTCTTGGACCTCTACTATTTTCAATCTACACCGCCTCCCTGGGTCAACTGATGCCTCTCATGGCTTCCAATACCACCTCTATGCTGACGACACCCCAATCTATTTCTCTACCCCTCAGCTCACTCCCTCTGTCTCCTCACGTATCACTAATTTACTCTCAGATATATCAGTCTGGATGTCACACCACTTCCTCAAACTCAATCTAGCCAAAACCGAACTTATCATTTTTCCTCCCCCATATGCCTCTTCCCCTGATCTCTCTGTCAAAATCGATGGCACAACAATAAGCCCATCCCCACATGCCAAGGTTCTAGGTGTAGTCCTAGACTCTGAACTCTCCTTCAAGCAACACATCCAATCACTGTCCAAATCCTGCCGCCTCAACCTCTGCAACATCTCCAAAATACGCCCCTTTCTAACCAATGACACAACAAAGCTCTTAATTCACTCGCTGGTCATCTCTCGCCTCGACTACTGCAACTCCCTTCTCATTGGCTTACCTCTACATAGTCTATCACCTCTTTAATCCATTATGAATGCCGCTGCCAGACTCATCCACCTTACCAATCGCTCTGTGTCTGCCACTCCTCTCTGTCAATCCCTCCACTGGCTTCCGCTCGGCCAAAGAATTAAATTCAAAATTCTAACAACTACGTACAAAGCCATCAACAATTTTGCCCCCAGCTACATCACTAGCTTACTCTCTAAATACCAACCTACTCGCTCTCTTTGTTCCTCTCAAGACCTCCTGCTCTCTAGCTCCCTTGTCACCTCCTCCCATGCTCGCCTCCAGGCCTTTTCCAAAGCCTCTCCAATCCTATGGAATGCCCTACCCCAATCTGTCCGCTTATCTCCTACTTTATTAGCTTTCAGACGATCCCTGAAAACCCTTCTCTTCAGAGAAGCCTATCCTATCCACACCTAACAACTGTATTTTCATTTTTTCCATCAGCTCATCCCCCACAGTTATTACCTTTTGTTTCCACTTGACCCTCCCTTCTAGATTGTAAGCTCTAACGAGCAGGGCCCTCTGATCCCTCCTGTATTGATTTGTATTGTAAGTGTACTGTCTGCCCCATGTTGTAAAGCGCTGCGCAAACTGTTGGCGCTATATATATCCTGTATAATAATAATAATAATACTCTGTGTTCTTCTCCCCACTCTTCAGTAGCCCTGTGTTTTTGCTTTGGTTTTGTGGATGTTTTACCCAAAGCCCAGTTCGAGTAATCACACTTTTTTAAAGCATTCCTGTGATGTTTGTGTTTTTTGTTTATAACTGTGTTTGTTGTTACAATCCCAGTCTGATGTTGCAAAGTTCTAAAAATTTACAGTTTGTGTTTCAATGGATGGTAGGAGTCAAAAAGCAGATAATGCTCTCAGTGGATGGATGGGTTTCCTGTAGACTTTTGCATTTTCATAGGACAAAGAACTTATTCCCAGGGCCAGCAATCTTTTCTAATGATAACCAGCTTTTGTACCCCTGAGCCAAAACAGTTTTCCGTCCGTATGGACTTCCTCAGCGAATCCCTTTCACTGAGGAAGTCCATACAGACGATATGCGTGCGAGGGGCTCCATGACGTCAGTACAGCCACCCATCTGGTTCTATTTTTATATGTTTTATGCTCCTGCACTAGGAATCAGTGCTATCCTTGTGAGTAATTTTCTTTTATTCAATAAATTTTATGTTTATCTTATGGAGAGCACTATGTCCTGTTATTTTGTTTTAACATGATATTTACCTGCTGATGAGATTGACTCTTGGAGACTTCAAGTGGACCTTCATCTTTATAATAACCCTGTGGAAGGGAATACACGAGTGACCTCTCTGTTAGCGCAGAAGGTCCACTCGATAAGGTGAGCGGCCTAGATTCCTGGTTGTGGAACACAGTGGTGTTGATACACGAATGCTAAGTCTATCCTATCACTGCACCCTTTTTACCATCTGATGAATTTATTTTCTGCAAGTGGGCAGTCTTCCATCTCCTTGGATAAAGACATAATTTGGGACTTTGCCTCATGTGTTTATACTTTATGTGTTTATGGTCTACATGTTTTAGTAAGCACTGCACTGCTATATTTTGTGGGTGTCTATAGTATGCCTGTAAAGGGGTGCATGTTTCCCGTGTTTAGAACAGTCTGACAGCAAAATGACATTTCAAAGGAAAAAAAGTCATTTAAAAGTACTCGCGGCTATTAATGAATTGCCGGTCCGACAATACACATAAAAGTTCATTGATAAAAATGGCATGGGAATTCCCCACAGGGGAATCCCGAACCAAAATTAAAAATAAAATGATGTGGGGGTCCCCCTAAATTCCATACCAGGCCCTTCAGGTCTGGTATGGATATTAAGGGGAACCCCGGCCAAAATTTTTAAAAAAATGGCGTGGAGTCTCCCCAAAAATCCGTACCAGACCCTTATCCGAGCACGCAACCTGGCAGGCCGCAGAAAAAGAGGGGGGACGAAGAAAACCCCCCCCACTCCTGAACCGTACCAGGCGTTATGCTCTCAACATTGGGAGGGTGCTTTAGGGTAGCCCCCCAAAACACCTTGTCCCCATGTTGATGGGGACAAGAGCCTCATCCCCACAACTCTTGCCCGGTGGTTGTGGGGGTCTGCGGGCAGGGGGCTTATCGGAATCTGGAAGCCCCCTTTAACAAGGGGACTCCCAGATCCCGGCCCTCCCCCCCGTGTGAAATGGTAAGGAGGTACTCCTACTATTTCACAAAAAAGTGTCAAAAATGTTAAAAATGACAAGAGACGGTTTTTGACAATTCCTTTATTTAAATGCTTCTTTCTTCTATCTTCTTTCTTCTATCTTCTATCTTCCTTCGGTTTCTTCCTCCATCTTCTTCTGGTTCTTCCTCCGGTGTTCTCATCCGGCATCTTCCTTCGCTGTGCCGGCGTCTTCTTCCCTTCATCTTCTGGGCCGCTCCGCATCCAGCATGATGGGATGGGATGGCTCCCGCTGTGTGACGCTTCTCCTCTTCTGACGGTTCTTATATAATGGAGGGCGGGGCCACATGGTGACCCCGCCCCCTCTAATGCACGGTGACTTCCCTGTCCGCCCCCCTCTGATGTCACGGAGAATGCCATAGGGAAGTCCCCTGCATCAGAGGGGGGCGGGGTCACCGGGTGGCCCCGCCCTCCATTATATGAGAACCATCAGAAGAGGAGAGGCGCCACACAGCGGGAGCCTCCTATCCCATCATGCTGGATGCGGAGCGGGCCAGAAGACGAAGGGAAGAAGACCCCGGCGCCATGGAGGAAGATGCCGGACGAGAACACCCGAGGAAGAACCAGAAGAAGAAGAAGATGGAGGAAGAAACTGAAGGAAGATAGAAGATAGAACCCCACGCCATTTTTTTTTTAAATTTTGGCCGGGGTTCCCCTTAATATCCATACCAGACCTGAAGGGCCTGGTATGAAATTTAGGGGGACCCCCCACGTCATTTTTTTAAATTTTGGTTCGAGGTTCCCCTGTGGGGAATTCCCATGCTGTTTTTATCAATGAACTTCTATGTGTATTGTCGGACGGCAATTCATTAATAGCCACGAGTAGTTTTAAATGACTTTTTTTCCTTTGAAATGTCATTTTGCTGTCAGACTGTTCTAAACACGGGAAACATGCGCCCCTTTACAGGCATAATATAGACACCCCCCCAGGTACGAAATTTAAAGGGATATTACACTTTTATTGTTTCACTTTAAGCATTATTAAAATCACTGCTCCCGAAAAAACGGACGTTTTTAAAACTTTTTTTGCATTGATCCATGTCCCCTGGGGCAGGACCCAGGTCCCCAAACGCTTTTTATGACAATAACTTGCATATAAGCCTTTAAAATTAGCACTTTTGCTTTCTCACATAGACTTTTGTTCTGCGGCTTTCGAATTTGCCGCGAACACCCCAAATTGTCGCTTTTCAGTGAACTGGTGAACAGCCGATGTTTGAGCCGAACTTGAAGCCCATCCCTAACCCTCACTCTGAAGCCATGCTTGGATTTCAAAAAACGCATGATGAACTCAGCATAGCATTCAGCATAGCATACAATGACCTCCACAGAGAGCATGAGAGCCTTTCTGCAGGTTTAAACACAGGTGTCACGTACCGTGGTTGGAGACCGAGTTGACAAAAAAAGCTTCCCTTGCAAATCTGGTCCGAGCACCCCAAACTTGTAGGCACAAGGCTCAAATAGAACAGGTGCCAGTAACTTGGTAGCAGGTCATGGTCAGGATCAGAGATGTAGTCAAGGTGAGCCAGGGTCATACACAGTAAGGCAGAAAAAAGTGTGGTCAGGTAACAGGCTAGGGTCAGTACCAGGGAAACAGGCAGAGCGTAGTCCAGGAGCAGGCTGAGGTCAGTACCAGGGAAGCAGGCATAGTGTAGTCAGAGGCAAGCTGAGGTCAATATCCAGAAATTCACAGAGCAAGGTCAGTAGCAAGCCTGGTCAGCAATAATAGATCAGTCAGCAAGAGCAAAGGAACAAAGGTCACAGGGAAGCTGAAGAGCATCCAGCGATCAGTAGACATCAATACCTCCTTTAAATAGACAGCTTGGCACCATTTCTGGGATTGGGCATTCATGGGCATGCGCTGATGCGCGCACAAGGACGTGCTTGTTATGTCAGTGCATGCTGGTTACTGGCCTGGACTTGTCTGTGTGCTGGTACGTGTGCACAAGCATTAGCTGCACAAGAATGAGCATGAACACAATTAGCTGTATTTGTTTCCTGACAGCAGGATGGAAATTTGGATAACCCCAATAAATGAAATAGCATGACGATAAGAGACACACCTGAGTCTGTGACAGACCTCTCAAAAGTCACAACTGAATCCATCCCTGCTCCTGGCAACTGCCTTCAACTGTGATAGGATAAATTAAACTTTGCACCCTAAACCTCCTATAGACAATGGAGCCCTAACCATAGGCGTGCGCAGCCTATTGGATTAGGGTGTGCACCCCAAAACTTGAACACACACTTGTGTGGGTATATATATATATATATACACTTTTAAATAAATGTACACAAACATTTTGTAATGTGTTAAAACAATTTTGAATATTTCAATATATTTTACATCTTATGGCAGAGCTGGTCAGAGGGAAAAAGTGGGGGTGAGAGAGACGGGGATGGGATCAGTTGGCAGTGGTTGTGGGGGGAGGGGAATGGGATCAGTGACAGTGCTGAGGGATGGAATGAGTGGAAGTGCTGGAAGGCATGGGATCAGTGGCAGTGCTGGAGAGGGGGGGTGATCAGTGACAGTGCTAGGGGGTTGATGGGATCAGTGGCAGTTGTGGTGGGGGGTAATGGGATCAGTGGCAGTACTAGGGTGGGATAAGTGGCAGTGGTGGGGGGGTGGGGATCAGTGGCAGTGCTAGGGGATTGATGGAATCAGTGGCAGTGCTGGGGGGATGGAATGAGTGGAAGTGTGTGAAAGTTGATGTTGATGGTGGTTGTGGTGGCGGGGGGGGGTAATGGGATCGGTGACAGTCCTGGGTGTATGGGATGAGTGGCAAGGTTGAGGGGGATCAATGACAGTTCTGGGGGTTGATGGGATTAGTGGCGGTGGTGGGGGTTATGGTGGGGGAGATTTGAGCAGTACTGGGGGGTATGAGATGAGTGACAGTGGAAGGGGGGATCAGTAGCAATGCTGGGGGGAGATAAGATGAGTGGCAGTGTTGAGGGGCATGAGATCAGTGGTAGCAGTGTGGTGGGGGATGGGATTAGTGGCAGTGCTGGGTGGGGGGATGGATGGGATCGGTGGCAGTGCTGGGTGGGGGGATGGATGGGATCAGTGGCAGTGCTGGGTGGGGGGGTGGATGGGATCGGTGGCAGTGCTGGGTGGGGGGATAGATGAGATCAGTGGCAGTGCTGGGTGGGGGGGTGGATGGGATTGGTGGCACTCACTTGCTCTCAGTGTGGGCTCCATGCTTACTGTGTCTCTGGCTCCCTCCAGGCTGGCTTCATGTGTCTCCTCACACAGTGGAAACCTCCTCTGTTCTCCCTACTCAATCAGCTGGCTCTTCCAGTCCACCGGGCGCCATGCCCCCATCTGCCTGCTGCTGTAAATTCAATGGGCAGAGTTGCAGAGAAGCTGGGTGGGTGGTCCTGCAGCATCGGTTGTTCTATATGCCACCTGCTGCCCCTCATCCAGGTGTAGACAAGTATGTTAGGGGATTAGGGTGTGCTCAGGCACACCCGGCACCCCCCCTGTGCATGCCTATGGCCCTAACATCCATTGACATGCGAAAAGCAAGAAAGAAAAGCATGGGATACCTCCAAGATCCATATCATACCGTTATCAGAGCATGCAGTCCCTGGCAATCATACCAGGTACAAAGTCCTTTATTAAAATGATGAACATGCTGACTCCAACCATGACCAGCCAAAAAATCAGATCTTAATATTTGGTATACAGTACATGTAATGGGAAGGCACTCCTGTTCTACCTGACTAAAGTGGATATAACTCCACACCTTACTTTCTCCCTGTGACAGACCTAGCCAGAACAGAGGCTGTTGGAGAGGACTGTATGCAAGCCTGTTGCCTTTTGATTATGGGCCCTGGATTTTCAATGGAACAATACTCTTTGTGAGGTGAATGAGAAATCCAGGCTGAACTGTACTAATCGGACTCAGTCGTGTATATATGTATATATTGTATGGGGACTCCTTACTGTAGATTTGTGTCCCTGAAGAGGGAGGGGGGATTCCTCCAGCAGCCCCCTGCTGATAAGACTGATTCATTCTGTTGGGACACATCCTGTGAGGAGATGCTGGTGTCATCAATTCCAACTACCTGTGTTTATGTTAATTGAATGAGCTGATGACATTGTCCTCTATACAATGTAGGAGACGGGATGACTCCTATTGGAGCTGCTATTGTGAGAAATGTCCTGTGATAATTAACTCAGTCTGGGCAATAGGTCATGTCTCAGTCACCTAGGCTGTATAAAGGATTAGTTCATTAGCTCATGTCAATTATGTTAATTAGGTTACAGTTCTATTGTTAGAGGAGGTTCCAACGGCATATAAAGTCTTGTAATTTTGAGTCTAAATAAACAGTTCTTGGTAGCAACAAGCAAGTGTCGCCTTGTTTTGTGCTCAGAGAGGTTGGGATATCTGTATACAGACTGGGAGGAAGTGGTATATGACGGAAGCACTCAAGCGGAGTGTGGGACGTTCCGTGACACTCCCTAAAAACAAAATTGTTGCCATCTTTATCCACAGTACATTGCCTTTTGAACTGCAACATATCTATAAAGATCCTGAAAGTAGGCTTCTCATTATCAAGGGCTCTGTGGCAGTCTTTTTTGCAATTTTTTTTCACAATTGCAGCCTCACTGTGCCCATTGCAGCCTCACTGTGCCCATTGCAGCCTCACTGTGCCCCCATTGCAGGCTCACTGTGCCCATTGCAGCCTCACTGTGCCCCATTGCAGCCTCACTGTGCCCAACATTGCAGCCTCACCGTGCCCAAAATTGCAGCCTCACAATGCCCAACATTGCAGCCTCACCATACCCCCATTGCAGCCTCACCGTGCCCAACATTGCAGCCTCACTGTGCCCATTGCAGCCTCACTGTGCCCCCATTGCAGACTCACTGTGCCCAACATTGCAGCCTCACTGTGCCCCCATTGCAGCCTCACTGTGCCCTCATTGCAGCCTCGCCAGGGCATAGAAAGAGAGAGGGCAGCCAGATCATGACTGGAGGAAGAGGAGAGCCACAGGATCACAGAGCATGGATAGCCCACTGTAACAGCTTACAATACAATTTTCTCCGCTCTGCTCGCCGTCACACACAGCCCGCCTCCTCCTGACCCTGCACCTGTGATAGACAGAACATATCCCAGCATTGGACCCACATTATGTCTATCACAGGGGCAGTGTTAGGAGGAGGCAGGGCTGTGTGTGACGGCGAGCAGAGTGGAGGAAATTTCAATGTAGGCTGTTCCGGCATGATATACCGCTCGGTGACCCCGCGGCTCTCCTCTTCCTCAATGCTCTCTTCCACCAGGGCGATCGCTGGTAGAACGGCTCCTGATCTATCCCACCTGCCAGCGGTGCTCACCCCCCCCCACTCCCAGGCAGCCCAACTCCTCGCCAGTCCTCATTTTCCACTTGCAAAATGCGAGTGGAAAATTTGAGGGCTGTATTATACTTTATATTCCGTCCTGTAAGCCATGTTGTTTTTACCCTTTTTCTGTACAAATAGATTGTTGTGTATTAGTTTAGGCCTCCTTACTATTTACCAATACATTTTTTTTTATTGTGTTAAAGCTTTCACTCATGGTCAAAGAACTCTCATTAACCCAAATCATATCTGAGAGATATTAAATCTCAAATTATAACTTTCGGGTAACAATTACAACTCAGCTAGGCCTCTCTGAAACTGATCCAATCACAGTTAAACAACTATCTCACACCCTAGAAGATTATTTCTTAACAGTATCAATGAATCCCCTTTACCCAATGTCTGGAAGGTACTTCCAGCAATCAATACTCTTTGTAAAAAAACAAAAACAAGATTGTTAGTCCACAATATAAATCAGTCCCATGTCTGTAAACTTATAAATATAAGGGTCTGACAATTACCCACCATAAAGACATTCTATTTATTTTTGAAACCTTCTACAGCAAACTATTTTTCCATCAGATCATTGGTCCCTCCCACCCTTCTTACCCTTTCAGTACAACAACTAGAACGTCTAAAAAAAAAACCTCTTCAGACAAGGATACTTTAAAGCAGTATTAAACCCAAAAGCAACATTTTATTATATTGCAGCTTACCAATTCTTAGATGTGATGTTTTTTTTTGTTTCTTTCTTATGCCGCGTACACACGACTGTTTTTTCCATCGGAATAAACTCTGAAGGTTCCGACGGAGTTCAGATGGAGTTCTGCTGAAACTGCCTTGCCTACACACGATCTGTTAGGTACCTGGTAGTAGAGCCTGACTTGTAGGAGAAGGCCTCTCATACAGCGCTGGTTCGGGAGTCACTGGAATGGGAACAGTGGTCTCCTAAGCGCAGAGGGGTAGGAGTGCCTGTGGAGTGGAGTCTCTGATGCTGAAGAAGGGTAGAGATCCCTCATGGCTGGACTGCAGATCAGATGGAGACTGGAAGCAGCAGGCTGGAACACTGAGATGCAGAGATCACTGGAGCTGAAGCTGATGGTGCAACAGCAAGACAACAGCAGGCACAAGCAAGGTCAGACAGTCCAGGTCAGCAGGTAGGTGAGGCAGGCAATAACGGCAGGCAGAGGCAGAGTCAGTAGGCAAGCAGCAGTCAGCAACAGTATCAGGCTGGAGCAGTAGAATAGTCAGGCAGGCCGGGTCAGGTTGGAGCAGGACGGATGGTCAGACAAGCCGGGTCAAATCAGGAACAAACAATCAGGTGCAGGTTGCAGGAATCACAGAGCTGAGATGAAGCAGCAATGTGCCAGTGGCACAAGGGAACCTTTAAGCGCTCTTTGGTGCCAAAACGGTGCTAACGCGAACGTGCGCGCATACAAGCGCGGCGCACCCGCGCGTGCCGAGCGCCGCGCTGACGCCTGGAGACAGCAGGACTTTGCCGTAATGCTCGTACAGGGGCACGCCGGCGCATGCAAACGCCCAGGTCTGGCGCCGGCGGTTCCCTGACATTGCCCCCCCCAAAGGGGCAGCCTCCAGATGCCCACAAGCTTTTTCTTCTCAGGATGGGTAGAAAAATAGGCACGAACTAAACGCCTAGCATGCACATTACTATCTGGTTCCCAAGAGTTGCTTTCTGGGCCGTAGCCTTTCCACTTAATTAGGAACTGGGTTTGCCCCGTCTTCTTCTGCAATCGAGGATAGCCTCAACCTCAAATTCCTCATTACCATCAATCAAAACAGGTTCAGGAGGTCTAGTTCGTCTACTAGGGAAGGGATCGGGTACAGCAGGTTTAAGTAAGGACACATGGAACACCGGATGAATTCTGAGAGAGTCAGGTAAGGTCAATTCATAAGAAACTTCATTGATTTTTCTCTTAACCAGAAAGGGTACCATAAACCTAGGTGCCAACTTCTTAGAAGGACATGCTAATTTGATATTATTTGTAGAAAGCCATACCTGGTCACCAAGTTGTAGCTTCAACTCCCCTCTTCTTTTTCGGTCGAAGATTCTCTTGCCGTCTGCCTGAGCCTTGGACACCACCTCCTGTAACATCTGGTTGTTTTGACTGAGGAAATCCACTGTGCTCTGTACTGCCAGAACTGCAGACTCTGGAAGGAAATCGGGTAAAAAGGTTAGATGGAAGCCATAATTGGCGAAAAAGGGGGATTGACTGGTGGCAGAATGTTTAGCATTGTTGTAGGCAAATTCTGCCAAAGGCAGCAGGAATACCCAATCATCCTGTGAGAAGGATGTAAAGCATCTGATGTACTGCTCAAGGGTCTGATTGGTCCTCTCCGTCTGTCCATTAGTCTGGGGGTGATAAGCCGAGGACAAGGCCAGTTCGATTTCTTAAAGCCTCACACAGGGCTCTCCAAAAGCGTGAGGTGAATTGAACCCCTCTATCAGAGATTATGTTCACAGGGATTCCATGAAGTCTAATGATTTCCTTGATGAATATATGAGCCGTTTCAATAGCTGATGGAGTTCCTTTTAACGGAAGAAAATGAGCCATCTTGGTTAAACGGTCCACTACCACCATGGCAGAACACCCCTCAGAACAAGGAAGCTCTACAATAAAGTCCATAGAAATCATCTTCCAGGGTCTATCGGGTACAGGTAAAGGTTTTAGCAAGCCCCAAGCTTGATTCCTGGATGTCTTATTCTGGTTGCAGATAGGGCAGGAACTGACATATTTTTTGCAAAAGTCGTTCAGATTGGGCCACCAGAATGTACGCTGCACCAATTCCAGGGTTTTGCGAACCCCAAAGTGACCTGCCAATGGGTGATCGTGAAGAAGTGTCAAGACCTTAACCCGAACTTCCTCAGGGACAAAAATTTGGCTTCCTTTCTAGAACAAACCATCTCTGTTAGTCAAGGTAATTCCTGTAGGCCTGGCTGATTCAGAGGATGCTTCCTTAATCTGAGAGAGAAGGTCTGTTTGTAGGAGCAGGAAATTGTTTGCAGGTAAGATGGTGTCACGAGTGGATAAGTCCTTTGGGTTGTCATGCATTCATGACAACGCATCTGGCTTAATATTTCTTGAGCCTGGCCGATAAGTAATGTGGAAGGAAAACCGTGAGAAAAACAGAGCCCAGCGGGCTTGTCGAGGCTTAAGTCGTTTAGCAGACCGCAGGTACTCCAGATTTTTATGGTCCGTGTAGATTAATACTGGATGCATAGCCCCCTCCAGCAGGTACCTCCACTCCTCTAGTGCTGTCTTAATAGCGAGAAGCTCCCGATCACCAACATCATAGTTCTTCTCCGCAGGAGAAAGTTTTCGGGAGAAGAACCCTACAGGATGCATTACGTCTTTACTGCCTCTGCGTTGTGACAGTATTGCACCAACCGCAATCTCAGAAGCGTCTACTTCTAGAATGAATGGTAAAGATGGTTCAGGATGGCTGAGGATAGGTGCAGAGGTGAATAGGCTCTTGAGTTTCTCGAAGGCATCTTGGGCTAATTGATTCCAGGAAAAACGGGTATTCTGTTTGGTCAGCTGCGTGATGGGTGCAATTATGGCTGAGAACCCCTTGATAAACTTCCTGTAAAAGTTTGCGAACCCAATAAACCATTGAACCCCCTTCTTATCCAGGGGTACCGTCCAGTCCAGAACAGTGGAAACCTTCTGTGTGTCCATTTTGATGCCCGTTGAAGAGATTATCAACCCCAGGAATTGAATGCTCTGTTGTTCAAACTTGCATTTCTCTGCTTTTGCATAGTCTGTGTAAGCGGAGACGACCCAGCACCCGGCGAACATGTTCTCGATGTAGGTCCAGAGATTCTGAAAAGATCAAGATATCGTCCAGATAGGCGATCACGAATACATCTAGGAAGTCTCTGAGGACATCATTAATCAGGTGTTGGAAGGTCGCAGGGGCGTTGCAGAGACCGAAGGGCATAACAAGATATTCATAATGCCCAAATCGGGTCCGGAAAGCTGTTTTCCATTCGTCCCTGGCCCGGATGCGGATCAGATTATAGGCCCCTCTTAGATCAAGTTTTGTAAAAATAACGGCAGTCCTTAATTTCTGAAATAGCTCAGGTATCAAAGGTAGGGGATACCGATTCTTGACCGTGATCTTGTTCAGTTCTCGATAGTCTATGCAAGGCCGGAGGGACTTGTCCTTCTTAGCGACAAAGAATATTGAGGCTCCAGCTGGGGAGGTGGAGTGGCGAATGAATCCCTTGGCCAGGTTTTCATCTATATATGTCTTGAGTGCTTCTTGTTCCTTTTCAGATAAGGGAAAAATGCATCCGAAAGGAATTTCGGATCCTGGTAGCAGCTCGATGGGGCAATCGTAGGGACGATGAGGTGGAAGAGAGTCTGCCCCCTTTTTACTGAAAACATCAATGTATTCATGATAATGATCAGGTATGACCTGGTAATTTTTCTGGTCGGTGTCCAGACAAAGCAGAGTAGCTGAAGAGTCCGGATTTTTCAGCAAACAATGCTCTTGACAGTAGGATGACAGGAATCTTACTTCTCCGGACACCCAATGGATGTGTGGGTTGTGGGCCCACAGCCAGGGAATGCCCAGGATGATGGGAAACATAGGAGAGGTGATGGCATCAAGGATCAGCAGTTCCTTATGTTGGGAAAGGGTGGTGGCAGGTAAAGGCAGAGTCTCTTGTGTTACTTGTCCGGACCTGATGCGGGAGCCATCAGCAAGAAATACAGAGAGTCCATGGGCTTTAGTCCGTAAGGGGATGTTGTGTTGGTTGGCAAAAGTTAGATCAATAAAACAACTGCATGCTCCGGATTCAATAATGGCGTTGACTGGGATTACCTCTTCTTGGAGCTGTAATGAGAGAGGAATGGCTAGGTGGGTAGAATTCATAGACAAGGCAGAGAGACTGGTATGCACAGGAGATGGACACTTACTTATTTTAACTGGACAATTCTGAACATAGTGCCCGGTTCCTCCGCAGTAGAGACACAGATTGAGTTACCGACGTTGGGCACGTTCTTCGGAAGACAGAGCAGGTCGCATCAGTCCTAGCTGCATTGGTTCAGAGGTGTCAGGCGTGACATGTGCAGGATTCACACTGGGTGAGGGTAAGTAGCGTGCTGCAGGAACCGGAGCTCGTGCTGTCATCAAGGTTGGACGGGTCTGTTGAGCAGAGCGTTCAGATCGACGTTCTCGGAGGCGGCGATCGATCTGGATGGTTAAGGAGATCAAGGCCTCGAGAGTATCTGGAACACCCACTCGAGCAAGCTCATCTTTTAAACCTTCGGATAGACCCATGCGGAACTGGTGGCGCAGGGCCGCATTATTCCACTGTGTGTCCGCGCTCCAACGCCTGAAGTCAGTAACATAGTCCTCAGCGGGTCTGCGGCTTTGTTGGAGCGCGAATAGAGCTGATTCAGCTGTGGCGGTTAGTTGGGGGTCCTCATAAAGTTGCTCCATGGCCTCAAAGAAAGATGATAAAGATTGGGTCAGAGCAGAGTCCCCTTCAAGTAAACGGTGGGCCCATGTCTGAGGTTCTCCTTGCAGGAGGGAAATTACAAATCCCACCTTGGTGACTTCCAAAGAGAAGGTTTGGGGCTGGAGGGCAAAATAGAGCTGGCAGGCATTGCGAAAGGCCCGAAACTTAGCCCGGTCTCCGGAGAATCTTTCAGGAATAGGAACCCTCGGTTCAGGTGGAAGCATCACAACTGAAGGGGCAGGAACAGTCTGTGTTGGAGCTGCAGCTGAAGAGGAGACTGTCGGGTTAGACCCTGCAAGGTTCTGAACTTGTCCCTCCAGTCTGTTGTAGTTGTCCTGAAGAGATTGCACTGCTTGAGTGAGGGCAGCCAGATGCGTACATATCTCTTTCATTGGAGAGGTGTCTCCTGCAGGCTCAGTCATGGCTGCTTCGTACTGTTAGGTACCTGGTAGTAGAGCCTGACTTGTAGGAGAAGGCCTCTCATACAGCGCTGGTTCAGGAGTCACTGGAATGGGAACAGTGGTCTCCTAAGCGCAGAGGGGTAGGAGTGCCTGTGGAGTGGAGTCTCTGATGCTGAAGAAGGGTAGAGATCCCTCAGGGATGGCTGGACTGCAGATCAAATGGAGACTGGAAGCAGCAGGCTGGAACACTGAGATGCAGAGATCACTGGAGCTGAAGCTGATGGTGCAACAGCAAGACAACAGCAGGCACAAGCAAGGTCAGACAGTCCGGGTCAGCAGGTAGGTGAGGCAGGCAATAACGGCAGGCAGAGGCAGAGTTGGTAGGCAAGCAGCAGTCGGCAACAGTATTAGGCTGGAGCAGTAGAATAGTCAGGCAGGCCGGGTCGGGTTGGAGCAGGACGGATGGTCAGACAAGCTGGGTCAAATCAGGAACAAACAATCAGGTGCAGGTTGCAGGAATCACAGAGCTGAGACAAAGCAGCAATGTGCCAGTGGCACAGGGGAACCTTTAAGCGCGCTTTGGCGCCAAAACGGCGCGAACGCGCGCCCGAGCGCCGCGCTGACGCCTGGAGACAGCAGGACTTTGCCGTAATGCTCGTACAGGGGCGCGCCGGCGCATAGGCGCATGCAAACGCCCAGGTCTGGTGCCGGCGGTTCCCTGACACGATCACACCAAAATCCGACCGTCTAGAACGTGGTGACGTACAACACGTACGACAGGACTAGAAAAAGGAAGTTCAATAGTGAGTAGCCAATAGCTGCCATCTCGTACTTGCTTCAGAGCATGCGTCGTTTTTGGTCCGTCGGAACAACATACAGAGGACCGGTTTTCCCAATAGGAATTTAATTCCGTCGGAAAGATACAAAACATGTTCTATTTCTAGGTCCATCAGAATTTTCAAAAAAAAAAGTCCGATGAGGCCCACACACGATCGGAATGTCCGATGAAAATATTCCGTTGGACTTTTCCTGCCGGAAAGTCAGACCGTTTGTACTTTTTTTAATTTTCTTATCATAATCCAGCCAGAAAGTCTGTTGTTTTTCACAGCACAAACTCTACAGCAGAAAGTATCAGTTTACATGGATGAGACAAACCACTTAACACACTGGCAGGGTGATTAAAGCGTTTGTTAACCCCCCCAAAAAAATTGGATCCTGTTCCCTTAAAGCATGTACAGCACAGTGCTTGTGCTGTGTAATTTGGCCCCCTGTATCACCTGAAATACCTGGCTGATCCTGCTAGTGTCTACCCTCCCCTATGTAAACGGACCACGATTTTCAGGGCTGCTGAGCCCTGAAACCATGGTCAGATTACATGCCTCCGTGATCCACAGCCTGCTGTCCTGTGTCTGTATCTCCCTCTCTCCTCCTCCCCCCTCCCCTCCCTGCCTGTCAGCTCCCCGATCCTCCCCACCTGCTCTAAAAATAACAGTTTTTTCTTCTTTAGCGCTCTCTGATATATAACACTAAGATCCCCAGTAGATGTCATTTATAAAAATAAGTGTATAATAGCTTACTTCAGAGTGCCGTCTGGTGCTCACGTGACTGGCCGCCACATTCTCCTCCTCTCCTCTTTCCAGCTGATGTCAGCGGGGGTTTTCTCAGCACGTCTTCCTGCAGCTATCAGATCAGGAGAGGAGACCAGCGCACAGTCAGCTGAATGCCGAACGGCACTCTGAAGTAAGCTATTATATAGCATATTTTTATAAATAACATCCACTGGGGAGCTTAGTGTTATAGTGTTATCAGAGGGAACTATAGAAGAAAAAAAATTATCTTAACAAACACTTATTAAGTACACCTTTGAAATGAAAGATATCAATACCAATCTGATCAAATTCTTGCTGGTACAAGTCTTTAACTGAGAAATAAAGTATTTTGATGTACACCAGATCACATGTAGAGGGAATTTGATAACAATACAAACATGACTTCAGCTTTTATAAGAAATTATAACATAGTTCTCTATGTAGGGCACACATCCAAGTTATGAGACATTCTTTACTAATTACTTCAAGACTACATGTGGTCAGTTTGACCTCTGGGATATGAGTAATGATTACTTGTCATAATATATCAAACTTATGATTACACAAGGGTCATCCAAAGGGACTTTTTGTGATAATAGCTCTTTCCCAGAAATGAAGCAATGTACAGCCAATAAGTACACATGTCATTTAGCAATACATTGCAACTCCCTTAACAATAACAGGGTCATGTAATACCTAAGAATTTAGAACAAACTATCAGAATACATTTTAGAGAAAAACAGTTCTATGTAAAGGGGAACTCCGTGTGAGCTTTTCATGAGTCCATGTATTCCGTATCTTAACATTCCCCCCTGTTTGAATTCTTCGGTATTAGACTTTCTCTGTATCTTTTAGACTTTCTCTGTGTCTTTAGGTCGGCCTTCAGGTATACAGGCCACCATCTCATAAGCAATCATCATGCGTGACCTTGAGGGCTCAGAAGGACCGGTATTAGTACAAGTACTTATAATCCTTATAATCAAATACCGGTCTTTCTGAGCCCTGCTAGCTAAAAATAGCAGCGCTTTACTGCTGACGCCCCCCCCCGTCCCAGTGTGAAAGTTCCCCTTAAAAAACTAAGTTTCAGGATCCCAGATAAAAAGTTTTTCCTTTTTATCTCTGTTTCCACTAACACGCGTGGGGATTTTGGGCCAGAAAAGTCACTTTAAGTTTTTTAATTCTCTTTAAAAATGTCTCCAATAATGCAATGCAGATGCTTCTATTATTCATAATAGGTCTGCACCATTTGGAAGTCATCAGCTTTATGGGCACACAGTGGTACAAGAAGACCTTTTTACCTATACAGAAGCAAGCCAGCTGGTGAAAAATCTTATTTTTGCATGAAATTTGATTTGTCCTTTCCAAAAAAAAAAAAAAAATCGAAATCAAAACTTTAGCTTTAAAACGGTTAAATAACATAGAACAAATAAATTATTGTTGTTGAGATTATATTTCAGCTACCTATTTATGTTACCTCTTTTTCTTTCTACAATAACATGCTAGGATGTTCAGAGACTACAAAAATGAATAAAACAAAACTGTGCCCTGCCTTACCAGCCCAAGACAATGCATGGATGAACATGAAAAAATATCAGGAGTTGATGCACCAATAAACTACAAACCAATCTCAGACAGTGGAAAACAAACAAATTACAAAAATATTTTCTTTAAAAAAAAAAATCAGTTTAAAAAAAATAAAGTATTAGGAAATATAGAAAAGTGTTTTTGTTGTGAATGTTCTACCATACAAGTTAATTTACTAGGTTCCTCCTCTGCTTGCCTTTCCTTTCTTTTTGCATTGGGACATGAACAATTTCAAACTTTTTGAACAAATGTCTTTAAATAAAACAGTCTCTCAGTTTATAATTTTAGGGTTTTCCAACACTGGTCAGTTATGGCCTTTCTTCTTCAGTCTTTTATTAATGTCCTATTTCCTGGTAGTTGCCGGCAATGTGACAATATCAGCATTAATCTTTGTTGACAGACATCTTCATGCACCAATGTACTTCTTAATTGGTATTTTGTCTTTCCTTGAGATTTGGTATACAGCAGTTACAATTCCTGGTGTGCTTACCGTAATTTGGAAGGGTAAGACCCAAATCTCATTCAGTAATTGTATGATGCAAATGTACCTCTTTCACTCATTTGGTATTACAGAGAACTATTTACTTAATTTAATGGCTTATGACCGTATGGTCGCAATTTGCAATCCTCTTCGGTACCATACTATAATGACTTTAAAGCGCTGCAAGACTTTGGTCTCAAGTTGTTGGTTTCTTGGATTTCTAAGTCCTTTAACACTTCTTATTTCAGTCTCACAGTTACCATTTTGTGGTCCAAATGAAATAAATCATCTGTTCTGCGATTCTTCTCCTCTTCTTAACTTGGTGTGTGCGGATACATCCCTTAATTTTATTATTGATTTTGCTATTAGCCTTTGCATGATAATCTTGACCTCTCTTTTTCTTATTGTGACTTATGTGAGAATTATAATCACCATACTGAAAATGAAGTCTAGCAAAGTACAGAAGAAAGCTTTTTCTACATGTGCTTCTCATCTTACAGTTGTGCTAATGTTCTATGGAAGTGTAGCATTTATGTATATCAGACCTCAAATAAGATATACTCCAGAATATGACAAACTTGTGGCTATCAATTATTCTGTACTAACTCCACTCTTTAATCCTATGATATATAGCCTTCGAAACAAAGAAATTATAAATTCACTGAAAAAATTACTGCGAGTAAAATATGTTAAGCATTCCTGAAAACGTCATCTGGACTCATATTTTAATAACTTGTTCTGATGGAATTGTTCAATTCATGGATTTCAAAGGCAACATAGAAGAATGGCTGCAGAAAAATAACCCAGTGGTCAATCAAGTCCCATTTCTTTGTTGTTTTTTTTTTAAAAAACCCATGGGGCTTACAGACAATGGACAATACCAAACATTTATACTGCTACAATTGTATTAGGAAGAGGTTTGGATGGGTTTAACCACTTCCATACAGGGCACCTTTACCCCCTTCCTGCCCAGACCAATTTTCAACTTTCAGTGCTGTTACATTTGGAGTGACAATTATTTTTCTTCATTTATGTTATAAAATGTTGCAAATAGATAATCTTACTTCATTAATTTAAGCTAAAATGTATTCTGCTACATTTCTTTGGTGAAAATAACCTAAATCACTGTATATTATTTAGTCTACCAAAAAGTTATAGAGTCTACAAACTACTCTACAACGACGTTGTATATCTGAAAATTGATCAATCCTGATGTACTGACATTCAATCTCATTTCTTGAGACCCAAATGTGTCAGGACAGTACAAATATCCCAAAAAGGCCCCTTTTTTGAAAGTAGACAGTCCAAGGTATTTAGTAAGAGGCATGGCAAATTTTTTGAAGTTGTAATGTTTTGTGACCTCACAAGAAATGAACACAGGATATGACCTCACAGGATGTGAATGACCATATAAGAATTTAACAAAACAACCACCAATTACTACAGGACATGATACAATGTACAATAACCAAATACGATGACTAGAGTTCCTCACGGATGGGAGATTATCTACAGGTGTACGTCATGGCACCCCAAACATGTTGATCAGGCATACCAGGGTGACAAGAGGAAACAACCGCTAAACCGATAATGTCTTTGCAGAGCGAACAAACCCCCACCAGATGATCGTTCTGTGCATTGCACAGGGGCCCTTTGCTGGTGACATGTCCTCTCTCCGCAAACACCTCTCTCCAAACACCAGGAAGTTTTCCACTACCTAACAGGTCTCAACCAGCGTCAGTCTGCCCCAGTCAGCTCTTCAGAGCAGGCTGCGAGAGAGCAGACACTGGGAGACTCTTATGACAATACATTAACATAAAATTTTACACAACAGGGATTGGAGGGGATTTGTGTTAGGAGGAGGGATTGGAGGGGATTTGTACAGGGAGGAGGGATTGTCGGGGGGGGTCTGTGCTAGGCAAAGTGATTTGGAGGATTTGTGCTGGGAGGAGGGAGATTGGGGGGATCTATGCTAGAAGAAGCGATTGGGGGATTTGTGCTGGAAGGAGGGATTGGGGGGTCTGTGCTAGAGGAAGTGATTGCAGGGGATTTGTGCTAGGGGGAGGGATTTGTGCTAGGGGGAGGGATTGGGTCAATTTGTGCTAGGAGGGATTGGGGGGATATTTGCTGTGAAGAGGGATCGGGGGCAGGGTGGGGGGGATTTGTGCTGTGAAGAGGGATTGGGGGGATTTGTGCTAGGGGGATGGATGGGGGGATTTGTGCTAGGGGGAGGGATGGGGGGGATTTGTGCTAGGGGGAGGGATGCGGGGGATTTGTGCTAGGGGGAGGGATGGGGGGGTATTTGTGCTTTGAGCAGGGATTTGTGCTGGGAGAAGGGATTGGAGGGGATTTGTGCTAGGGGGAGGGATTGGGGGGATTTGTGCTAGGGGGAGGGGGATTGGGGGGATCTATGCTAGAAGTAGTGATTGGGGGGATTTGTGCTAGGAGGAGAGATTGGAGGGGATTTGTGCTAGGAGGAGGGATTGGAGGGGATTTGTGCTAGGAGGAGGGATTGGAGGGGATTTATACTGGGAGGAGGGATTGCGGGGATTTGTTCTGGGAGGAAGGATTGGGGGAGTCTGTGCTGGAAGAAGAGATTGGGGGGATTTGTGCTGGGAGGAGGGATTGGGAAGATATGTGCTGGAAGGAGAGATTGGGAGGATTTGTGCTAGGGGGAGGGATTGGGGGGGATTTGTGCTAGGGTGAGGGATTGGGGCAATTTGTGTTGGGGGGAGGGATTGGAGCAATTTGTGCTGGGAAGAGGAATTGGAGCAATTTGTGCGGGGAAGAGGGATTGGGGGGATGTGTGCTGGGAGGAGGGATTGGGGGGGTCTGTGCTAGAGGAAGTGATTGGGGGGATTTGTGCTGCGAGGAGGTTTTTTTTGTGGGGGGATTTGTGCTAGGAGGATAGATTGAGGGGGGTTGTGTTAAGAGGAGGGATTGGAGGGGATTTGTGCTGTGAGCAGGGATTTAGGGGGATTTGTGGTAGGAGGAGGGATTGGGGGGGATTTGTGCTAGGGGGAGGGATTGGGGGGGGATTTGTGCTAGGGGGAGGGATTGGGGGGGGATTTGTGCTAGGGGGAGGGATTAGGGGGGATTTGTGCTAGAGGGAGGGATTGGGGGGGATTTGTGCTAGGGGGAGGGATTGGGGGGGTTGTGCTAGGGGGAGGGATTGGGGGGATTTGTGCTAGGGGGAGGGATTGGGGGGATTTGTGCTAGGGGGAGGGATTGGGGGGGATTTGTGCTAGGGGGAGGGATTGGGGGGGATTTGTGCTAGGGGGAGGGATGGGGGATTTTTGCTGTGAGGAGGGATTGGGGGGATTTTTGCTGGGAGGAGGGATTGGAGGGGATTTGTGCTGAGAGGAAGGATTGGAGGGGATTTGTGTTAGGAGGAGGGATTGGGGCAATTTGTGCTAGGTGGAGGGATTGGGGGGATTTGTGCTAGGAGGAGGGATTGGGGGATTTGTGCTAGGGGGAGGGATGGGGGGATTTGTGATAGGAAGAGGGATGGGGGAGGGATTTGTGCTTGGAGGAGGGATTGGTGGATTTGGGCTTAAAGAAGTGATGGGGGAGATTTGTGCTAGGAGAAGGAGTTGGGGGGATTTTTGCTAGAAGGAGGGATTGGGGGCGGGGGGATTTGTGTTAAAAGGAGGGATTGGCGGGGATTTGTGCAAGGAGGAGGGATTGTGGGGATTTGCGATAGGATGAGGGATTGGGGGGATTTGTGCAAGGAGGAGGGATTGGGGGGATTTGTGATAGGAGGAGGGATTGGGGGGATTTGTGATAGGAGGAGGGATTGGGGGATTTGTGCTAGGAGGAGGGATTGGGGGGGATCTGTGCTTGAAGGAGTGATTGGCGGGATTTGGGCTTAAAGAAGTGATGGGGGGATTTGGGCTAGAAGGGATTGGGGGGTGTGACAGCCGGGATAGAGGCTTTTGAAGGGGACTGAATGTGAGCCTCTTGCCTACAGATTATGGGCCCTGGCATTTGGGGTACCCTTGAGGTGTTGTTACTTTGGCTTCGGGTCCTTGTCCCTCAGGACACACAGACTCTGGGGACCCTGTATTTGCCATAGTAGCAATAGGGACTGAGTCATACTGTTGGGACTCATACTGTGAGAAGATGCTAATGTCATCAACTCCACTCACCTGTCTGATGTCAGCTATAATGTGTTTAATGTAAATGAGTTTAGTCTGGCTTACCACAGGTTCTAAGGGTATTCACCTCATTGTTGTTTGTTCTAATTAACCCTGTGTTGATGTTTATGGTAATGTGTGTTGAATAGTCAATGAGCTAGGAGACGTAGTCACTTAGTCTGGGTAAAAGGATTAGTTAATTAGCTCATGTTAATTAGGTTAGTTAGGTTACATTTGTATTGTTAGAGTAATATGAGCAGGAGGGGGGAACCTCATCTTCTCCTGTATATAAGACTGTATTTTGATTCTAAATAAAGTAAGTTCATGTTAGCATCTAAGCAAGTGTCGCCTTGTTTTGTGCTCAGAGCGGTTGGAATGTCTGATATCTGTATACAGACTGGGAGGAAGTGGTATATGATGGAAGCACTCAAGTGGAGTGTGGGACGTTCCGTGACATTGGTGGCAAGCAGCGGGAAAGCTTCCTGCAGTCTGGGAAATCTAAACCTCCACCTGGATCCAAGATCAGGATAGCAGACTTCAGTCACCCCAGCGGAGATATGGACCTGGCATCAGAGTTCCCGGGGCTGCTGCGGATCATCCTTTCAACATACAAAAGGACTGTGTCTGAGGATGAATACCTGGAGCTCAGGCAGCAAATTCGGGTGGAGCTTTGGATTGGAGCACTCCAGCTCGCTGGTATAAAACAGGGCAAGTGCTTTCCAACCCAAGAGCAATGGGCCAGTGACCAACGGGCATTGCGGATGGCATTCTTGGGAGAGCAGCCCCAGGAGCAATGGGTGACTGAGTTGGACAGGCTGGTCCAGCAGGAGATAGAGCTGGACAATCATTATCGGGCTCTGCAATGGCACGCAGAGCAGGGATATTTAGGTGAGAGAACAGAATGCTCTCCGGAGGGATATGACTTTGGAGGCCCTGGATTGCTGTGGGAGAGCCTTACAGATCATTTTGTGTTTGGCGATGAAGGGGAACCTGACCTTGAGGACCTGCGAGAATATAGAGAAGCTATGTTCGGTCTTGCAGGGGTCTCAGAGCTCAAACCTGATCTGGACCATTTGCTAAGGAAGGAACAGCATCTGGAAAGGGCATACAGGAAACTGCTAGAACACATTCAGCAGCATGACAGAGAATCGCTGTGGAAAATCCGGAGATTGCCATCCCCAAACCTAAAGTGCTGACAACAGGGCAGAGCTCTGCTAACCTCTGCCCAGCAATGATAGCATCTTCTGGGTTCCATGGACAGGAGATGGTGAACCTATATCCCCAGACATCAGTTGCAGAGACTGGGGATTTAATAGACGTTTCTGTAGAGGAGGATCCACCTAGCAAACCCCCAGCAGAAGTGCTGGCAACCGGACAGAGGGTCCAAGACCTCTGCCCCACACCTGTGGCAGTTTCGGAGGCTCAGGGAGAGAAATTGGCAATCACTTCCCAGCAGCAGATACAGGGGGAGAAGGGAGAGGAGTGTGTGTTGTCCCTCCCCAACAGTTGGCCAGGGTGGAGGAAGCTGACTTTTCTCCCCAGCAAAGATCTGTGCACCTGGGAGACAGTACAATAGACATGTCGTCCCAGCAGCCAGATGAGGGAATGGAAAAGGAAGCAACCGGCTCACCTCCCCAATGGCAGCTACACAGTTTGGGAGTGGAGGAAGCCAGCCTCCTGCCCCAACGGTGTGTGTTGTCCCTCCCCAACAGTTGGCCAGGGTGGAGGAAGCTGACTTTTCTCCCCAGCAAAGATCTGTGCACCTGGGAGACAGTACCATAGACATGTCGTCCCAGCAGCCAGTTGAGGGAATGGAAAAGGAAGCAACCGGCTCACCTCCCCAATGGCAGCTACACAGTTTGGGAGTGGAGGAAGCCAGCCTCCTGCCCCAACGGTTAGCCGGAGCGGAGGGTGCGGAGTCCCCAGCAGAAGTGGTGGCAACAGGGCAGAGTGCTACCAACCTCTGCCCAGCACCGGCAACAACTGTGGAGTCCCAGGGAGCCGGGGAAGTCGGCCCCTCTCTCCAGCGACAAGCTGATGTAGTGGAGATGCTACTCCCAGCTGAATCGCTGGCAACAGGGCAGAGCACTGCTGGCCTCTGCCTAGCACCTACAGTTTTTTCTCAGCTTCAGGGAACTGGGACAGTGGGCCCCTCTGCCCAGCAACAGGCCAAGCCATGGAATGGTAAACACCACCCAGATGAAGCGCTGACAGACGGACAGAGAGTCAATGACCTCTGCCTCACACCTACTGAGGTCAACTATTCCTTGCAACCAAGAAAGGAGATCATGCGGACAGACTTTGTGAGTTCACTCTGCCTGACTAACGCATGTCCAGACCAGGTGGAGGTCTGGGACCTTGTTAGTCAACTTTTGATGTAGGAGAAATGTGACAGACTCACCCGGAATAGAAGCTTTTGGAGGGGAGCCTCTTGCCTACAGATTATGGGCCCTGGCATTTGGGGTACCCTTGAGGTGATGTTACTTTGGCTTCGGGTCCTTGTCCCCCAGGACACACAGACTCTGGGGACCCTGTATTTGCCATAGTAGCAAGAAGGAGTTGGGGGGATTTTTGCTAGGAGGAGGGATTGGGGGTGGGGGGATTTGTGTTAAAAGGAGGGATTGGCGGGGATTTGTGCAAGGAGGAGGGATTGTGGGGATTTGTGATAGGATGAGGGATTGGGGGAATTTGTGATAGGAGGAGGGATTGGGGGGATTTGTGATAGGAGGAGGGATTGGGGGATTTGTGCTAGGAGGAGGGATTGGGGGGGATCTGTGCTTGGAGGAGTGATTGGCGGGATTTGGGCTTAAAGAAGTGATGGGGGATTTGGGCTAGAAGGGATTGGGGGGTGTGACAGACTCACCCGGGATAGAGACTTTTGAAGGGGACTGAATGTGAGCCTCTTGCCTACAGATTATGGGCCCTGGCATTTGGGGTACCCTTGAGGTGTTGTTACTTTGGCTTCAGGTCCTTGTCCCTCAGGACACACAGACTCTGGGGACCCTGTATTTGCCATAGTAGCAATAGGGACTGAGTCATACTGTTGGGACTCATATTGTGAGAAGATGCTAACATCATCAACTCCACTCACCTGTCTGATGTCAGCTATAATGTGTTTAATGTAAATGAGTTTAGTCTGGCTTACCACAGGTTCTAAGGGTATTCAACTCATTGTTGTTTGTTCTAATTAACCCTGTGTTGATGTTTATGGTAATGTGTGTTGAATAGTCAATGAGCTAGGAGACGTAGTCACTTAGTCTGGGTAAAAGGATTAGTTAATTAGCTCATGTTAATTATGTTAATTAGGTTACATTTGTATTGTTAGAGTAATATGAGCAGGAGGGGGGAACCTCATCTTCTCCTAAGGCCCAAATATATGGCAGGCCCCTACTTTCAAACATCCAACTTACAAACTACTCCTACTTGCAAACGGAAGGAGACAACAGGAAGTGAGGTGAAATCTACCCCTAGGAAGGGAAGTTCTCTCCTGTAAGAGTTAATATGGGAAAAACTTTTCTCCTTTCCATTGATGCTTTATCACCAATCCTTGTTTCACAAAAAACCCCAAATGTACAAAAAACATTTGTCAATGGGACAAGTGAGGTGAAATCTTCTGAAGAGGAGCACAGACAGCAAAACAAATGTCACAGGGGTGATAACCCTTCCCTATGTTTTCCAAAAAGCTTAAAATAGATTTTTTGGCTGGAGCTAAACACGTTAAATATGTACCAGTTCAAAATTACAAACAGATTCTACTTAACAACAAACCTACAGTCCCTGTCTTGTTTGCACCGCCTGTATACTGCTGTTCAGAGTACAGAGCCTGTATACTGTTGTTTCCTTTTTTAATTTGGGTGCGGGGTTCCCTTTAATATCCATGCAAGACCCAAAGGGCCTGGTAATGGACTGGGGCTTACCCATGCCGTTTGTCTCACCGATTTTCATCCATATTGCCAGGACCCGACAATACATTAAACCCACAAGCAGTTTTAAATGACTTTTTTTTACCTTTTAAAAATGACATTTTGTGCAAGGACTGTTCTAAGCACGGGAAACACACGCCACTTTACAGGCATACTATAGACACCCCCCAGGTACCATATTTAAAGGAATATTTCACTTTTTCTTTTTTTTTTTACTTTAAGCATCATTAAAATCACTGCTCCTGAAAAAACTGACATTTTTAAAAGTTTTTTTTTGCATTGATACATGTCCCCTGGGGCAGGACCCGGGTCCCCAAACCCTTTTTAGGACAATACCATGCAAATTAGCCTTTAAAATGAGCACTTTCGATTTCAAGCGTTCGAGTCCCATAGACGTCAATGGGGTTCTAACGTTCGTGCAAATTTTCGGTCCGTTCGCAGGTTCTGGTGCGAACCGAACCGGGGGGGGGGGTGTTCGGCTCATCCCTACTCAGAGGTCATTCCTTAACTTTATTTGGCACTATAAAACCCACTGAATAACTAGTTCGGTTGTACTCGCCCCTAGATCCAGAGGTGGGTTGGGAGCCCCAGACCTTCTCAAATATTACTGTGCTACCCATCTAAAGCCGACCATAGTCTGGTCACATAGAATGGCATCCAGTATCTGGTCGGATATTGAGATGAACGTTACTTGCCCTGTCCACCCCTGTTCCATGATTTGGACAAATCTCTATAACCCAACTTAGAAATCTATGCTTACACCTGATGATTTTCACTCTTTCTATATGGAAAAAATGCTCCCGTCAGTTCTCCCTTTCATCCCCATGTCCACCCTTGTTAAATGTGCTGTTTAATCCTGACATGCCGGATAGTTTATCATATACCCGAATGCTTACATGGACTCAGGCTGGAATTTTTTATCTCCGAAATCTCGTACACCCACTCACCCACACACTTTTATCCTTTGATGAAATTCAATGGAAACACCAAATCCCTAAACATTTATTCTACTCTTACAAAGTAAACATTACTTTAGCTCCAAATCCCCCCACCCTCACCCTAGACAAACCCACTCCATTTGAACTTTTTTGTGCCCAGGGCCCATACCTAACCCATCTTATTTCAGAAATTTATAAATATCTACATGAGGTTCTCCCACTCACCCCCACATATCATACCTACATGAAGAAATGGTCCCAAATCATCAAACAACCCATCCCCACCCCTCAATGGCAGAAAATATGGGAAGTTACGTCCAAATCCTCACGATGTACAAATACGCAGAATGGAACACCTCACTGCTACTATTCATGATGCACTTCCTCAATTTTCAAGGATTCGGGATCTGTGGGACCACACAGAGCTCAACCCCGGAACGACTTCCTTCACTCTCTAATAGCACAATATTCTCTTGAACATATAGGGTAAATGCTTGTCCTCCCGGCCCCATCCACATATTTCCCTGAAGATTCCATGGTGCACCCCCACCTTCCCCCTTTTCTTTTCCTTTGTGGGAATCCCATTGAGTGCCTCTGTCTGGTATAGGTGCTCCTGAGACCCCGCTAACCCCAGACCCAGTGAGCAACGACCTCTATGATGCGAACTACTAATATACCTAGACTGCCCCCTCCCTGGGTCCCTTCCCACCTCGATCCCTATCTACACTTCCTTCTTATGATTTATATACCTGTCATTTTGTTAACCTGTGAAATTGGTAACACTGTGGCCTTGCTTTTAAAATCTCAACTTACGTTATGTATTTTTCGAATAATTGTATTCACTTTGTACTGACAATTGTTTGACGTTACCCTTTTGTATTTTTTTTTTTTAATACAATTTAAAAAAAAAAAAATTGCAATAAACGTATATTGATTGGTTTCCGCAAAAGTTAAAGCGTCTACAAAATAGGGGAAAGGCATTATTATTATTATTTAAATTTTTTTTCACTAGTAATGGCGGTGATCAGCGATTTTTATCGGGACTGCGAAATTATGGCGGACAGATCAGACACTTTTGACACCATTGACAATCACACAGTGATCAGTGCTATAAAAATGCTCTGATTACTGTATCAATGTCACTGGCAGGGAACGGATTAACACTAGGGGCAATCAAGGAGTTAACTGTTCCCTAGTGTGTGTTCTAACTGTAGGGGATGGGAGTGACAGGAGGAAATGACAGATCGTTGTTCCTAGCTAGTAGGAACTCACGATCTGTCTCTCCTCTCCTCACAGAACAGGGATTTGTGTGTTTACACACTGTGATATTGGGGGATGTCTAGCTCAGTGGTAGATGTGTTTTCAGTGAGTTCACAGCCAACAAAAACTTCAGTTTAACCACTTCAGCCCCGGAAGGATTTACCCCCTTCCTGACCAGAGCACTTTTTACAATTTGGCACTGTGTCGCTTTAACTGCTAATTGCGTGGTCATGCAATGCTATAACCAAACAAAATTTGCGTCCTTTTCTTCCCACAAATAGAGCTTTCTTTTGATGGTTTTTGAACACCTCTGTCGTTTTTATTTTTTGCGCTATAAATGGAAAAAGACCGAAAATTTGGAAAAAAAATGATATTTTCTACTTTTTGTTATAAAAAAAATCCAATAAACTCAATTTTAGTCATACATTTAGGCCAAAATGTATTTGGCCACATGTCTTTGGTAAAAAAAATGTCAATAAGCGTATATTTATTGGTTTGCGCAAAAGTTATAGCGTCTACAAACTAGGGTACATTTTCTGGAATTTACACAGCTTTTAGTTTATGACTGCTATCTCATTTCTTGAGGTGCTAAAATAGCAGGGCAGTACAAAACTCCCCCAAATGACCCCATTTTGAAAAGTAGACACCCCAAGGAAATTGCTGAGAGGCATGTTGAGCCCATTGAATATTTATTTTTTTTGTCCCAAGTGATTGAAGAATGAAAAAAAAAAAAAATTTACATAAAGTTGACACTAAATGATATATTGCTCACACAGGCCATGGGCATATGTAGAATTGCACCCCAAAATACATTTAGCTGCTTCTCCTGAGTATGGGGATACCACATGTGTGGGACTTTTTGGGAGCCTAGCCGCATACAGGGCCCCGAAAACCAAGCATCGCCTTCAGGATTTCTAAGGGCATAAATTTTTGATTTCACTTCTCACTACCTATTGCAGTTTTGAAGGCCATAAAATGCCAAGATGGCACAAACCCCTGTTAGCGAAATTTGGTTGTACACAAAGCACACAGCCAAATCTCCTGTTTCTAATCATAATAACAATTTCGTCTAAATGATATAATACCATCTCACCTTTTGATCGTATCCATCCTCTGGTGTGTGCCCCATCCAGACCACTAGACAAATAATCACATCCTCCTCGTTCAAGTTCCAAAAACCCACTGCTAGCCAGCCTCCCTTAGCTGTCTGCGTGAGCCACTTTATTAGCATATCAATAGGAGGTCCCAAAAGCTCGAGGGTTCCGCCTCCAACAGCCAAACACCTCTTACAAAGCTTGTGACCTCACAGGATGTGAGTGACCATATAAGGATTTAACAGCAGAACACAAAACAACCAATTACTACAGGACATGATACAATATACTAAATGACGATGACTAAAGTTCCTCGTGCATGGATGAGAGATTATCTGCAGGTGTAGGTCATGGCACCCCAAACATGTTGATCAGGCATACCAGGGGTGACAAGAGCAAAACACCTCTAAACCGATAATGTCTTTGCAGAGTGAACGCATCCCCACCAGACGATCGTTCTGTGCATTGCACAGGGGCCCTTTTGCTGGCGGACATGTCCTCTCTCCGCAAACACCTCTCTCCAAACACCAGGAAGTTTTCCACTACCTAACAGGTCTCAGCCAGCATCGATCTGCCCCAGTCAGTTCTTTAGAACGGGCTGTGGTTGATCAGACACACTGGGAGACTTATGACAACACATTAATATAAAATTTTCCACAACACCCCCCCCAAATGACCCCATTTTGGAAAGTAGATACCCCAAGCTATTTGCAGAGAGGCATGTTGAGTCCATGGAATATTTTATATTTTGACACAAGTTGCGGGAAAGTGACAATTTTTCTTTTTTTTGCACAAAGTTATCACTAAATGATATATTGCTCAAACATGCCATGGGCATATGTGGAATTACACCCCAAAATACATTCTGCTGCTTCTCCTGAGTACGGGGATACCACATGTTTAGGACTTTTTGGGAGCCTATCCGCGTACGGGGCCCCGAAAACCAATCACCGCCTTCAGGATTTCTAAGGGCGTAAATGTTTGATTTCACTCCTCACTGCCCATCACAGTTTAGAAGGCCATAAAATGCCAAGATAGCACAAAACCCCCCAAAATGACCCCATTTTGGAAAGTAGACACCCCAAGCTATTTGCTGAGAGGCATGGTGAGTATTTTGCAGCTCTCATTTGTTTTTGAAAATGAAGAAAGACAAGAAAAACATATTTTTTTTTCTTTTTTCAATTTTCAAAAGTTTGTGACAAAAACTGAGGTCTGTAAAATACTCACTATACCTCTCAGAAAATAGCTTTGGGTGTCTATTTTCCAAAATGGGGTAATTCGGGGGTGGTTTGTGCCATCTGGGCATTCCATGGCCTCTGAAACTGTGATAGGCAGTGAAGAGTGAAATCAAAAATTTACGCCCTTAGAAAGCCTGAAGGCGGTGCTTGGTTTTCGGGGTCCCGTACACGGCTAGGCTCCCAAAAAGTCTCACACATGTGGTATCCCCATACTCAGGAGAAGCAACAGAATGTATTTTGGGGTGTAATTTCACATATTCCCATGGCATGTTTGAGCAATATATCATTTAGTGACAACTTTGTGCAAAAAAAATGTGTCTCTTTCCCGCAACTTGTGTCACAATATAAAATATTCCATGGACTCGACATGCCTCTCAGCAAATAGCTTGGGGTGTCTACTTTCCAAAATGGGGTCATTTGGGGGGGGGGGTTGAACTGTCCTGGCATTTTATGCACAACATTTAGAAGCTTATGTCACACATCACCCACTCTTCTAACCACTTGAAGACAAAGCCCTTTCTGACACTTTTTGTTTACATGAAAAAATAATTTTTTTTTTTTGCAAGAAAATTACAGATTAAAATGGTGGGTGTTTCATTTTTTTTTTCACACACTATTTGTGCAGCGATTTTTCAAACCCATTTTTTGGGGAAAAAACACACTTTTTTAAATTTTAATGCACTAAAACACACTATATTGCCCAAATGTTTGATGAAATAAAAAAGATGATCTTAGGCCGAGTACATGGATACCAAACATAACATGCTTTAAAATTGCGCACAAACGTGCAGTGGCGACAAACTAAATACATTTTTAAAAGCCTTTTAAAAGCCTTTACAGGTTACCACTTTAAATTTACAGAGGAGGTCTACTGCTAAAATTACTGCCCGTGATCTGACCTTCACGGTGATACCTCACATGCATGGTGCAATTGCTGTTTACATTTGACGCCAGACTGACGCTTGCGTTTGCCTTTGTGCGAGAGCAGGGGGGACAGGGGTGCTTTTTTGTTATCTCAGGGAATGTAAATATCCCCGATGATAGCAATAGGTAGTGACAGGTACTCTTTTTTGAAAAAAATGGGGTCTATTAGACCCTAGATCTCTCCTCTGCCCTCAAAGCATCTGACCACACCAAGATCGGTGTGATAAAATTCTGGCGCTGTTTACATCCGGCGAAATCTAAGTCATGAAATGCTCGTAGCTTCCGGTTTCTTAGGCCATAGAGATGTTTGGAGCCATTCTGGTCTCTGATCAGCTCTATGGTCAGCTGGCTGAATCACCGACTGCATTCTCAGGTTCCCTGTTGGGACAGGAGAGCCAGAGAAAAACATGGAAGACGGTGGGGGGGGGCATTCCCTCCCACTGCTTGTAAAAGAAGTCTAGAGGCTAATTAGCTGCTAGTATTGATTTTACATGAAAGCCGACCGCTGGCTGAAAAGAATGATACCAAGATGATAGCTAAACCTGCAGGCATCATTCTGGTATAACCACTCAAAGTCCAGCAACATACTAGTACATTGCTGGTCCTTGTTGAGCATGTATTGTAAACTTTTTTTTCATGCAGTCTGTGGGCTGAACGAAAAAAAGATATTGATCGGTGGGTATGCCCACCATTAGAATACCTCCCTTCATCCACCCACTTCTAATGATGGGCATACATGCACCGTATATATATGCCGAAGCATGGGGGCATCCTCCCGCAAAAGTTAGGAGCAAATCGCTCCTCCGCCCTCTGCTGCCCCCACGCTTCGGCATATATGCTGAAGTATGTAACTGTGGTGGTGAAATCATGTCCGACAGCGCTGGAGTCACGGCTTTATGTATCGTGGGAGCAAACGCTGTTGCTGTCAAGATAAATAAATCCGTGCTGCAACTGAATGGCGTACCTGCTAAGCAAATGATGGTTAACAAAAAAACAAAGTAACATTACAGTATAACAGTAATACTTACCATACCTGCAAAGCAAATACAAAAAAAAAAACATAGTAAAAAATAAAACATTTAACGCAACCTGTGCCTACCTAAAATATATATATGCCGAAGCATGGGGGCATCCTCCCGCAAAAGGCAGGAGCAAATCGCTCCTCCACCCACTGCTGCCCCCACGCTTCGGCATATATGCTGAAGTATGTAACTGTGGTGGTGAAATCACCTCCGACAGCGCTGGAGTCACGGCTTTATGTATCGTGGGAGCAAACGCTGTTGCTGTCAAGATAAATAAATCCGCGCTGCAACTGAATGGCTAAGCAAATGATGGTTAACAATAAAACAAAGTAACATTACAGTATAACAGTAATACTTACCATACCTGCAAAGCAAAATACAAAAAAAAACATGGTAAAAAATAAAACATTTAACGCAACCTGTGCCTACTTAAAATATATATATATGCCGAAGCATGGGGCATTCTCCCGCAAAAGGCAGGAGCAAATCGCTCCTCCACCCACTGCTGCCCTCACGCTTCAGCATATATGCTGAAGTATGTAACTGTGGTGGTGAAATCACCTCCGATAGCGCTGGAGTCACAGCTTTATGTATCGTGGGAGCAAACGCTGTTGCTGTCAAGATAAATAAATCCGCTCTGCAGCTGAATGGCGTACCTGAAAACAAAAAAGTGGTTAACAATAAAAAAAACAAAGTATAAAAAAATTGCATACCTATAAAGCAAACATGATAAAAACATAACAATAAAACATTGCAGTGTAGAATACAATAAAAAAGAGCAGAACAATAGAGAGAGAATAGAGAGAGAACAATAAAACAACAACTATTTTTGTTTTTTTTATTTTATATATTTTTTTGTGTTTTTTTTCTTTTTTTTTTTACTTTTTTTTTGTTTTTTTTTGTTTTTTACACTTTTTTTGTAACTTTAACTTTTTTAACTGGTACCAGGTTTGGGTCTCTCAAAATGCGACAGCATCTTGGGAGACCCTGTCAAAGTGTGTCCTAGTCTGTGCAGTGCTGTACCCTACGCTAATACTCCACTAGTGTATGGTAGCGTTCAAAACATTCACCAATGCAAAGACCAGGATTGCCAGGACAGAGGGCCGGCTTACTGCATTTGGTTGGGGATGGTGAGGTGGAGCACCGTCTGGATACAGAAGGGCTCTGACGATCTCTTCCTGGAATTTAAGGAAGGATCCAGTCTGTCCTGAAGCTCTGTATAGCACATGAGCGTTCAGCAAAGCCAGTTGAAATAAATAAACAGACACTAATTTGTACCAGCGTCTGGCCTTACGGGCAATTAGGTACGGCACCAACAACTGGTCGTTGAGGTCCACCCCTCTCATATTTTGGTTATATTCATGGACACAGAGGGGTTTCTCCACAACACCAGTCGCCGTAGTAATTTGTAACGCGTGTCTGCGTGAAGGGAGGTAAGAACGAAAACATTCTTATTGTCCCTCCACTTCATAGCGAGCAAGTTATTACACTGCAAGCAGACTCTCTCCCCCAGCCTAAGACAGGAATCTACAAGCCGCTGGGGAAAGCCCTGGCGATTAGGTCGCACGGTGCCACATGCTCCAATCTGATGATCAAAAAGGTGGCTAAAAAGTGGCACGCTCGTGTAATAATTGTCCACGTACAAGTGGTACCCCTTTCCGAATAAGGGTGACACCAAGTCCCACACTATCTTGCCAGCGCTTCCTATGTAGTCAGGGCAGTTTGTCGGCTTTACGTGACTATCTTTGCCCTCGTAAACCATAAAACTACATGTATAGCCTGTGGCCCTGTCACAGAGCTTATAGATCTTGACCCCGTATCTGGCACGCTTGCTGGGAAGGTACTGTTTGAATGACAAGCGGCCAGAAAATTTAATCAGGGACTCATCAATGCAGACAACTTGATAGGGAGTAAACAAGTCTGCAAAACATTGGTTGAAGTGGTTTACGAGGGGCCGAATTTTGTAGAGCCGATCGTATCCAGGGTCTCCACGAGGACGACAGAGTTCATTGTCGTTGAAGTGCATGAACCGCAAAATCTGCTCGTATCGTGCCCTGGCCATGGAAGCAGAGAACAAGGGCGAATGGTAAATTGGGTCAGTGGACTAATATGACCGCAACTCACTCTTTTTATTCAAGCCCATGAGGAGGGAAAGGCCCAGAAAGATCTTAAATTCGGAAACCGTAATTGGTTTCCAATCTCTGGCAAGGGAGGACTGGGGATTAGCGGCGATGTGTTGACCAGCGTACAAATTGCTTTGGTCCACAATAGATCTATAGAGATCTTCGGTGAAAAACAGCGAATAAAAATCCAGTGGCGTAAAGTCAACTGTTTCCACCTGAATTCCGGGTTGGCCAGTGAATGGGGGAAGTACGAGTGCTGCAGAAGTGGTGGGTACCCAATTCGGATTGGCGAATGCAGCAGGAAGGGCACTATGGGCACGACGGGCCTGTGTTCATCTTCTTGGTGGCAGTGGGACACTACTAGTGCTTGCCACCTCACCAGCTTGAACTGCACTTATGGGACTCGCCACGTCACCACGTGATACTGCAGTGCTGGATGTACGACCAGGGTGTACTAGGCCGCTGGTGCTTGCCAGTTCACCAGAAGGAATATCGGCACTAGTACTTCTCTGCTCCATACGAGGGACCTGCGGTTCTTGCTCTGGTACGCCTGACCTTAGCAGGGACCACAACTCCGTCGTCAGAGCTATCTGTCATGGAGCCGCTGTCCTCTACAGGATCGTATTCTGAGCCTGAATCTGACAGATGAGTGACTTCCTCTTCACTATCTGTCCTGCTCAGAAACCTGTAGGCCTCTTCACTAGTGTACCTTCGATTTGCTATTTTGGGCTCTAAATTTAAGGGTACACTAGTGAGACTCACAGGCAAAAAAGCTCCTGACTGTTAGCGACTGATTCAAAACGCTACCAAAAAACTGTTAGCGATCGCAGGGATCAGGCCTGACTCTGCGAACGCTGCAGTTATGTGTGCTTAGTGTTTTGTAAGTTTCAGTGATCGATCGATACTGCACTTGGGTGGGCTGGGCTGAAAACGCAGGTGCTAGCAGGTATCTGGGCTGATCCCGCTAACACTGTGTTTTTGGGGACCCTAAACTGCTGGGGAGTATAGATCTGATCGGATCAGATATCGATCCGTTCAGATACTATAGCACTAAGGGAAGTATATGCTGCGTGCGTGGGTGTTAGCGGTACTGGCGCTAACCTGACGCTGCCTGGGGCAACGCAGACCTTATCTGATCCTAAAAACATAACTTATATCACCGCCGGGCAATTAGGGGGTTAAACCTTTATAAGGTAATAAACGGCGGGTGCCCTAAAACTATAATAAACTATAATAAACAAACCAACTAACCAGCGTCACCCGTAACACTTATACGGTGATCGCTGGTGAAAGGGTTAACTAGGGGGCAATCAGGGGGTTAAAACCTTTAGCAGGTAGTATATGGGGGTCCTTGTCGCTATAAAACACTGACAGAGAACCTATATACTTACCTCCCTAACTAGCGTCACCTGTGTCACTAATACAGCGATCAGAAAAACGATCGCTTAGCGACACTGGTGACGGGGGGGTGATCAAGGGGTTAACCTTTATTAGGGGGGGTTAGGGGGGTACCCCAGACCTAAAGGGGGCTAACCTAACTGCCCTAACACTTATAACTGTCACAAACTGACACCAATGCAAAAAAAAAGAAAACTGCTATTGGTGTCAGTGTGACAGGGGGTACAGGGGGGTGAGCGGGGGGTGACAAGTGTGCCTGGCGTGTTCTACTGAACGTGTAGTGTTGGTGCAACTTACTTGGATGTCTTCTCTCCTCGGCGCCGGATCGAAAAGACCGGCTCGAGGAGGGGTGACATCACTTCCTCTCCCTCTGTTTACATTACAGAGGGAGAGGAAGCATTTCATTCGCAGGGAGCGATCGGGAGGGGGTGGCCATCAATGGATAGCCTCCCCCCTCACCTTTCATCGCCCGCGAACAAGAGGTACGTGATTTTGCCTGCCCGTGCCATTCTGCCGACGTATATCATTGTTAGGCAGTCAGCAAGTGGTTAAGGTCGCGGTAGCCCACTTTTATTGAAAGTAACAACAATGAAAGTACATACATGCACGGGTTGCCCACACATGGGTTCTTCTCCCAAAAATTACAACAAAAATGCCAAGCCACCTGGCTCTCAAGGCTCACTCAGCCTTGGTTGCAGTACAAAGCTGCGCAGGCCCACTCCTGGCTTCTAGGAAAGGGCTCTCCTGACACTCCAGATTTTCACACTCCTCCAAGACTCATTGTCCCCTTTGGTCCCCAAGACTCTCTCTTCCTGTTGTCTCACCTATGGTCTCCCTGACTCTCTCAGCTGGCCCAATTCTCTCAGTCCACTGACCTGGAATCGCTCCCAAATGGACTGCTGTCTCAAGGGTATTGTCTGGGTTCTTAAATAGTTAAACCCCCCCCCCTCTCCTGGCCACAGCAACTGCTTCAACACCAACTCCTTTCCCACCTCCTCTGTGCTATGCTCAGCTCTGCCTTATAATGGGTGTGTGCACCTGGACACACACACAAATTGCAGAACTTCTGGAAAGCCCGGACACAAAACTGAAGACTCATCCCTCCAAATGCTCTTTGAAGTCTTTAAGTTTCCAGCCCCAATCCAGACTTACAAAATCCAGAGAAAACCTAAAGCATAGCTTTCTCTGCCTACAAATCTTCTGCTGGAACCTTTCAAACTGCCTCTTTGAGAGGTATGTGTCCATTTTACCCTAACTTTCACTGAAACAGGGGCTCTCACTCTCACAACACACACGTACCTGTTCTGGCTCTCATGCCCGTGATCGCGACCACTGGCCACATGCACCGGCATCCCCGCAGTGCAGTGGACAGCTACGACGGTTCGCGGAATCATGCCGACCTGCCGCAGTATAATGACGGTGGCTGGTCGGCAAGCGGTTAATATTGATTGGACCATGGGCAAATATATTCTTGGGCCCTCATGCAATTTCACCCCCCATCATACACAGGACACTCTCCCCCATACGACCCCCATTATTATACAGGACCCTCCCCCATACTTCCCCCATAATTACACAAGACCCCCTCCCCCATACTACCCCCTTTATTACACAGTAACCTCTACACTATCTCCCCTCCCACATCATTACAAATGACCCCACACCCATACTGCTCCTATTATTACACAGGACTCCTCCCCCATACTATCCCATAATTACACAGGACCCCTTCCCCTATGCTATGTTATCATTCATGAGCTGTCGCCCTACTATTTCTACAAAAAGGGAGGTTATTTTGAGGGTGGAGAGGTAGGGACGGGGGTTATTGTTGGGGGTGAAGAGGCAGAGAAGGGGGACGTTGAGGGTGGAGAGACAGGAGGAGGTTATTGTTCAGGGTGGAGAGGTAGGGAGGGGGGTATTGTTGGGGGTGAAGAGGCAGGGAAGGGGGTTATTGTTGGGGGTGAATAGGCAGGGAAGGGGAATGCTGAGGGTGGAGAGACAGGAGGAGGGTTATTGTTGAGGGTGGAGAGGTAGGGAGGGGGTTTATTGTTGGGTTTGAAGAGGCAGGGAAGGGGATGTTGAGGGTGGAGAGTCAAGAGGGGGTTAATGTTGAGGATAGAGAGGCAGAAGGGGGGTTATTGTTGATGGTGGAGAAGTAGGGATGGGGGTTATTGTTGGGGGTGAATAGGCAGGGAAGGGGGATGTTGAGGGTGGAGAGACAGGAGGGGGGTTATTGTTGAGGGTGGAGTGTCAAGGGGGGGAGTTATTAATGAGGGTGGAGAGGCAGGAGAAGGGTTATTGTTGAGAGTGGAGAAGCAGAAAGGAGGCTATTGTTGAGGGTGGAGAGGCTGGAGGGGGCTATTATTTGGGGTGGAGAAGCGGGGGGTTATTGTTGAGGGTGGCGAGGTTATTGTTGAGGATGGAGAGGTGGGTTATTGTTGGGGGTGGGGAAGGGAGCTATTGTTGGGGTGGAGAAGTGGGGAGGGGGCTATTGTTAGGGGGTTGAGAGGTGAGGGGTTATTGTTGAGGGTGGGGAGTTATTGTTGGGGGAGAAGTGGCAGGGAGGAGGGCTATTGTTGGAGGTGGAGGGATTGGTTATTGTTGAAGGCGATGAGTTGGGGAGTTATTGTTAAGGATGGAGGGGTGGGTTATTGTTGAAGGTGGAGAGGTGGGGGGTTATTGTTGGGGGAGTCAGAATCCGATAATATAATAATATTTTTTTTTTTTTTACTTTTTTTTACATACTGTGACCAGAGCAGTACAGTGTCACCATCTCTGTGACCAGTCACAGAGATCACAATAGTACACAATGAATGGCTATAAATGAAAGCCTTTGTGTACTATTGACTGACCCGGTACAATGACTGTTCTTCCGCTGTGTCCGATGGAGAGGTGCCCTAGAGGACATCCACCCAGGATAGGAGTGAGTAACATTACTCTTACTGTCCCTGTTGAGAACATTCTAGAGTTTAAAGATCCTGAGGATAAGAGACTAGTGGGTGCAGTGGGTTATTTTTATGTCTAATTGCCACCGTGGGGTTATAGTCGAAGATATGTCTAGGAATTCATGATCCATCCTTACAGATCCCTTTTTTTACTCCAGCAATTTAACCTTTTGCTTGTAGCCTTGCATTTCTGTGTTGATGAGCTTTTAGTAGCGATGGGCTGAACCCCCCCCTGGTTAAGTTTGCACCAGAACTTTCGAACATCGTAAAAGTTTGGTGCCGAAAAATGAACTTCATTAAAGTCCATGGGACCCAAACTTAAAGGCTTATATGCAAGTTATGCAAGTTATTGGGAATACAAAGGGTATGGGGGTCCAGCCCTGTGAGACATGTATCAATGCAAAAAAAGTTTTGAAGAAAGATCATTTTTAAATGAGCATTGATTTAATTATGCCTAAAGTGAATTAAAAAAAATGAAAAATTCCTTTAAATATAGTGCCTGGGGGGTCCCTTCAGTCTGCCTGTAAAGTGGCTCATCTGTACCGTGTATAGAACCTGCTGCAGCAAAAATGACATTTATAAAGAAAAAAAATGAAATTTTTGTAAACAACAGCTAGAGGAGTCAGTCTGTATGGTGAGGCCACAATTTAGTGCACTCGGAACAAGATTAGAGATTTTTTGGATAAATTCTGGTGTCTGTTTTGCAGACTTTGGATAGAAGTAACAGGTGCAGAAAAAATGGGCTTTGGGTGTTGATGGTGCCTTCACAACATAACTTTTACTGTTGATGAAAGCAAGAATTGGCCTTGCTGTAAAAAATTTAAATTATATACTAATTGCTCCTTGGGTGTTAATTGTGCCCATGAAACCTATACCAAAAAATGTCTTCCAGATAAAATCAACACCCACAAGCTAGGCAGCCTAGACAGTCTTGCAGAGATTCCACATCCCAAAAACACTTAATTGGCGACATCTGCATCAGGGGCTTGATAATCACACACATAGGTTGGACTTGATGGACTTGTGTCTTTTTTAAACCTCACCTACTACGTAACTATGTAATCCAGGAATGATTCATTTTGATAAATGTCAGCCAGTCAACTGAGTATGTGAACAGACGCTCTCTTTTATCTGTCACAAAACATCTGGCAGCACTGAATGCTCGTTTGGAAAGCACTCAAGATGCAGGGCAGCCCAGCAACTCAGTTGCATACTGGGCAAGTTCTGGCCAGTGGTCTATTCTTATTACCCAGTAACACAGTGGATCATTGATTGGAAAGCTCTCCATGTCTGTATTTGCCCCTAGATAATCTTCCACCAAATGATGCAGACACTGTCGAAGGGATGTGGAAGCTGACTACCCTGGGTGCCGGGGACTAAAATATTTTTGAAGTGCATCACTGAGGCTGTCCCCTTCTTTACAACTCCTCCTTTGACAAAGAGAAGCCTTAAAACTAGCTTTTCCATGAGACTGTAACCTACCAGAGTCTGTAAATGTGTTACATAAATGCCTCCTTAAGGTGTCCTCAAGATATTTCATCCTCTGCTCCCTCTGTGGGGATGGGATGAGTTCTGAGACTTTTCCCTTGTAACGATGATCAAGGTGGGTCACCTACCAATAATGATCCTTCTACTTGATATCACAAATTCTCAGGTCTTTGAAGAATAAAGGAACCCATGCAGCACAATTTTGCGGAGGCATGAGAAGCCCTCTGGGTCACTTAGGATTACAGTATCTGGAACTACGTCCTTCCAGCCAGTACTACACCCAAGGGTTCTGCGGATGGAAAATCATCATCAAAGTTTAACATACAGTATATGTCTTCCTCTGCTTCAGTGTCTCCAAAACTGCCAGAATCCTCCTTCCCCTCCCTCTTCTCTTATGTGTTCTGTGGCGTCGCAAGAATGGTGTCTGCATGAAGCAGGTCTTGAGAGGAAAGGAAGTCCTCTTTCTCCCGCTGTTCTGGCTCAAATGCCCTGTCCATAATGCCAGACAGAGTATGCCCCAGCAGGAACACAGCAGGGATTGTGTCACTAACGCATGCATTGTCATGGCTCACTATCCTTGTCACCTCCTCAAATGGTCACAGTACAGTGCATGCATCCTTTATCAGCAGCCATTGGCGTGGGGAAAAAAAGCAGAGCTGCCGTGAGCCTGTCATTGTACCATACTCACACAGGTACTCGTTGACGACCCTCAGCATTGCCAAAGTTGAGCTTCACCTGGTGGGCATGTCACAAATCAGGATATGACTCTTTTTGCCTGCTTTAGAAAATCTTACAACCCTGGGTACCTGTTTAAGAAAAGCTGCACCACCAAACTGAGGACATGTTCCAGGCATGGCACATGTGTCAACTTTTCCTGTCAAAGGGCAGACAGGAGGTTAGTGCCATTATCGCACACCACCATTCCTGGCTCATGCTGGCATGACGTGAACCACCTCTGGGCCTGCCTCTGCAGAGCTGAAACAATCTCTGCTCTGGTGTGGCTTCTGTCCCCTTGACAGACCAGCTGAAGCATGGCACGGCATCTTTTATCCTGACTCGTTGAATATCCCCTTGAATGCTTAGGGGGCACTGGTGGTTCATAGGACAATTCAGCAGAGGAGGGCATGAAGGAGGAGGAGGAAGAGGGGAGCTGACATATCTCGCATCATCCCTACCAGCTGTATGGAGATGTGGCAGCAAAACAAGCTCCAGCACTGAGCCCTGTGCTGCATCCTTCCTAGTTGAAAGAGTTACCCAGTGTGCTGTGAACAAAATATAGCATCCCTGACCATGCTTGCTGGACCCTGTGTCAGTAGTAATGTGGACCTTGTTGCTGACTGCCTTGCCCAACGATGCCACAACATTGCCTTCCACGTGATGACACAGAGCTGGAATGGCCTTACGTGCAAATAAATAGCGACTGGGAACCTGCCATTCTGGTGCAGCACATTCTGCTAATTCTCGGAAGGCGGCATAATCCACCAGAAGGCAGGAGTTGTAAAGCCAGCAGCTTGGACAAGCTAAAATTTAGACACTGGGCACGTGGGTGGCAGAGACTCTAGTTTTTAGTTCCGCTGCAGCAGCTGAAATGTCCATACTATAAAAAACAAATAAAGGGGGAACAACAGTGCCGCAGTCAGAAAAACTGCGGCTCACAATTTCAAAAAAGGGTGGAAGGCACAGGACCAAAAATTGAAATAATAACACACAGCTATAAAAAAAAAAGGGGGGGGGTTATACAGCACTGTATACAGCACTAAATGTTATGTAATGCAGTGTAAAACACTATACTACACAGACAAGCTCCACTGACACTACAATATACTGCAGTAAAACTGCTCTGATGCTCTACAGTTTACTGCTGTAAAATTGCCCTGACACTTTACACTGACACACTTCAATATACCGCTGTAAACCTGCAATGACACACTAAACTGACACTACAGTAAAAATGAACAGTCGCACTACACTCATGCTGCACTATAACTATATTTACACTACACTAACATTCTATACTCACAATAGCCCACAATCTCCACTCCAACATTACACAGCAAATGGCTCCTCTGGGAAGGAACCTTTTATTGTTTGGGGTGGGTCTATGAGCAATGAGCCATGATTGTATCTGACAGTGCTCTGTGCCCTGGTTGAGCAAAGCCTTCATTGCTACAGCCAATTAGGGCTTAGAATGTGTGGCGTGCAGTGCACTGTGGGGCATTTGACAGGCCAAAGAAACGGTCGAATGGCCTGCCAATTTGGGTAGCGAACGGGTGAATAACCAATGTTCGGGCCAAACTTTTGCTCGGCTCGAACTGTTTGCTCAACACTAGCTTTTAGATAACATATATCTGTTATCTAGAATAGGTCTCCCTCTCCATACATATGCATAGCTGAGCATTAGTGGCAAAAACGCTTATTGCATATGCCTTTTTATGGCAAGCAGCTTTTTGATGCCTCTTTGAGCAACCTTATCAAGAATAACAAAAAAGGGGAATAGCAACCTTTTGGAGGGGCACCAAGCTAGCATTCTAAGCTCTATATCTGCTCCACTTCGTGTTGTCAAGAATGCTAACATCTCAGACAAGCAGATCACCACACTGCTATGACACAACTCCTCTCTCAAGGACTCATTGCTGTAGACCTGGAATATAAAGTCTCAGGGTTTCCACTCAAAACAGATCACTGTCCTCAAAGCAAAAGGGGGAATTCAATCCATTTTGGACCTACATGCTCTCAATTACTTAACTGGAGCACAGAAATTCCATATGGAATCTATCCGATCAGACATTTTTTTTACCCTCAACCATGGAGACCTTCTGGCCGCTGTGGGTATCAAGAGAGGGGTAGAGAAGGAAGCGCCACCTGAGTGTAGTATTAACAAATGATGTTTAATGACACCAGGTAAAAACACACTTACAGGATAAAAACATATAAAAGGCTCATCTGTATGAGTATGTGATCCTCAGTGTTCCCTCTGATCCTGTGGTGGTGACGCTGCAGGGATGCTGGGCTGCAGAAGGTGGATTACCAGCCGGGAGCTCCTTCTGTGGCCATCAGGAAGAGACTAGGGGCCGGCGTGGAGCGCACGTGAAGCGTGCATGACGTCACAGGTCCTCCGTCTGCTTCTGGGTTCAGTATCCAGGGGAGGGATCGTCCAGGGAGGAGGGCTAGCAGAGAGGTTGAGAGAAGGCTACGCGCTCGGAGCCACTGCTCCTTCAATAGGCCTAATAGGGAGGTGTCTGCAATGTGCTTTTATATGGCAGTGCTGTGGGATAACAGGTCCCAGCGTCTATCACAAGAAAGCACAGTGCCACCTGTGGGCGGGAGGGGAACTACAAGGTAACAATGTACACAGAGAAAAAAACAGGAGGTTATATAATAGTCAGTGTCATGGAAACATATATATGAAGAAGTGCATGGTAGTAAACATGGAGACAATAATTTTAACAATAGTAAAAATGGGAGTAACAATGGGGGCAAAAGATGGAGGTAAGTATAAGCCCGGTTTCACACATGTGCGGTGCGAATTGAGCTCAGGTTTCAGTGGGGAGATAAAAATCTCCTGTTCAAAGGAATCATTGCGTTTTAGCTCAGGATCAGTGAGCAGGGAGAGGGGGAGGGAGAGGGGGAGGTGTGGTGAGGAGAAGTAGAAAATCCTTGTTCAGAACGCAATGCATCTGCGAATCAGATGCGTTCCCATAGGAGATAATAGGCTTGCAGTTCGCACAGCAATCCCCAAAAAACGCACACGTCTCCTGTGCAATGCGCAGTGCGAATGCAACGCACACAAGTGAACCAGATGCATTCATATGAATGTATTTTAAATGTCCTGCGAATCAGATGCGGCACAAGTCGCATCCAATTCGCACAGGTGTGAACCCGGGCTAAAAGTATAAAAAAAAAAAAAAAATATATATATATATATATATATATATATATATATATATATATATATATATATATATATATATATATATATATATATACATGTGTAAACACATACATATACATATACACACACATACATACATAAATAAATAAAAAATAAAAAATAAATAAATAAGTAGAGAAAGGCAAAAAAATGTAAAAAAAATGGTGAAAAAATTATGGTATAAGAAGTGGACATGGATAAAGCATGCGTATGGGGAAAACACAAGAAACAGGGAAGCACGTATCTGTGCAGGGTTCTTAAAGATATATATATTGTAGCAAGGCTACATCTGTAGGGGTGGTCTCATGAGGAAACGGGGTGGCTTAAAGTAGTGTGTGCACCTCAATATCCTCGTTCAACCCCCCAGGTGCTAAAGTGCCCAAAGAGTAGATCCAGTAAGTTTCTTGCTGGCAAAGACGTTTATACCGCTCAGCGGCAGGGTATTTGGCCGGGATAGATTCAATGACCCACACACTGAGGCCAGCTGTAGATCGGCCGTGGTGAGTCAGGAAGTGTTTAGGGACGCTGTGGTGGTCACGGCCTTTTTCGATAAAGCGCCGGTGCTCCCCAAAGCGGGCCCTTAGGGCTCTGATGGTTCTGCCGACATATATTAGGCCACAGGGGCAGGTGAGGCAGTATATAACAAAGTCAGTTGAACAGTTGTAGAATTCTTTTATGGTATAGTTTTTTCCTTTGACAGTGAAGGTTTTCTGACCGTGTTGTATGAACTGGCAGGTTAAGCAGAGAGGTTTTTTGCATTGATACATCCCTCTGAGGGGTATCAGGGTGAGTGGTGATGAGGTGGGTTGGGTAGGCTTAATTCTACTGGGTGCAATTTTACTCTTAAAGTTTCTGGTTTTTCTATATGCCACTTTAGGTTTGGTATCGACTGTGGTTCTGAGATGAGGGTCTTCCAACAGAATAGGCCAATGTGAAGCCAGGATCTTCTCCATTTTCTTGTATTTGTCATGGAATTGCGTGATGAAGCGGGTAGGTTGTTTACCAGTGGCAGGAGGACGGTTGGGGCCTGGGGATAGACTACGGTAATGATGGAAGGCCGCGTCTATAAGTGGGGTGGGGTATCCTTTGTCTAGGAATTTTTTTGACAGAAGTTGTCCATGGGTGTCATAGTCTGAGTCTCTGGTACAATTCCTTCGAAGGCGGCAGAATTGGCTGCGGGGGATGTTGTTGACCCATCTCGGATGGTGGCAGCTAGGGATGAGCTTCGTGTTCGAGTCGAACCCATGTTCGACTCGAACATTGGCTGTTCGGTCGTTCGCCGAATTCCGAACTTTATGGGCCGTTCGCGCCAAATTCGTGTGGCGCGTCACGGCCCATAATTCACTGCGGCATCGCAGTGCATTGCTGGCTGATGATTGGCCAAGCATGCACTATGACCCACATGCTTGGCCAATCACAGCGCCGTCAGTAGAGAGAGCTGTAATTGGCCAAAGCCAGGGTGGCTTTGGCCAATTATGGCTCAGGGGATTTAGTACACACCCCACACTATATAAGGCCGCCTGCACGGCGGCCCTGTGTAGTGTGTGTTCCGGTGTGCTGAGAGATAGAGATAGAGAGAGACAGTGTCATTTGATTTGAGTTAGATAGATTAGGCAGAACAGTCAGTCAGTTAGCTGCACTTACAGTGTATTGTGTATATATATGCATCCCAGGTGTTGCATATATATATATACACTGTATTCAGTTTAGCTAGATCCGTTCCTGTTATCTTCTATCTAGAATATTTACATTTAGTGCAGTGCGTCCTGCTCACAGTGTTCAGCTAGATCCGTTCCTGCTATTTACATTTAGTGCAGTGCGTCCTGCTCACAGTGTTCAGCTAGATCCGTTCCTGTTATCTTCTAGACTATTTACATTTAGTGCAGTGCGTCCTGCTCACAGTGTTCAGCTAGATCCGTTCCTGCAATTTACATTTAGTGCAGTGCGTCCTGCTCACAGTGTTCAGCTAGATCCGTTCCTGCTATTTACATTTAGTGCAGTGCGTCCTGCTCACAGTGTTCAGCTAGATCCGTTCCTGCTATTTACATTTAGTGCAGTGCGTCCTGCTCACAGTGTTCAGCTAGATCCGTTCCTGTTATTTACATTTAGTGCAGTGCGTCCTGCTCACAGTGTTCAGCTAGATCCGTTCCTGCTATTTACATTTAGTGCAGTGCGTCCTGCTCACAGTGTTCAGCTAGATCCGTTCCTGCTATTTACATTTAGTGCAGTGCGTCCTGCTCACAGTGTTCACCTAGATCCGTTCCTGCTATTTACATTTAGTGCAGTGCGTCCTGCTCACAGTGTTCAGCTAGATCCGTTCCTGCTATTTACATTTAGTGCAGTGCGTCCTGCTCACAGTGTTCAGCTAGATCCGTTCCTGCTATTTACATTTAGTGCAGTGCGTCCTGCTCACAGTGTTCAGCTAGATCCGTTCCAGTTATCTTCTAGACTATTTACATTTAGTGCAGTGCGTCCTGCTCACAGTGTTCAGCTAGATCCGTTCCTGCAATTTACATTTAGTGCAGTGCGTCCTGCTCACAGTGTTCAGCTAGATCCGTTCCTGCTATTTACATTTAGTGCAGAGCGTCCTGCTCACAGTGTTCAGCTAGATCCGTTCCTGCTATTTACATTTAGTGCAGTGCGTCCTGCTCACAGTGTTCAGCTAGATCCGTTCCTGTTATTTACATTTAGTGCAGTGCGTCCTGCTCACAGTGTTCAGCTAGATCCGTTCCTGCTATTTACATTTAGTGCAGTGCGTCCTGCTCACAGTGTTCAGCTAGATCCGTTCCTGCTATTTACATTTAGTGCAGTGCGTCCTGCTCACAGTGTTCAGCTAGATCCGTTCCTGCTATTTACATTTAGTGCAGTGCGTCCTGCTCACAGTGTTCAGCTAGATCCGTTCCTGCTATTTACATTTAGTGCAGTGCGTCCTGCTCACAGTGTTCAGCTAGATCCGTTCCTGTTATCTTCTAGACTATTTACATTTAGTGCAGTGCGTCCTGCTCACAGTGTTCAGCTAGATCCGTTCCTGCAATTTACATTTAGTGCAGTGCGTCCTGCTCACAGTGTTCAGCTAGATCCGTTCCTGCTATTTACATTTAGTGCAGTGCGTCCTGCTCACAGTGTTCAGCTAGATCCGTTTCTGCTATTTACATTTAGTGCAGTGCGTCCTGCTCACAGTGTTCAGCTAGATCCGTTCCTGTTATTTACATTTAGTGCAGTGCGTCCTGCTCACAGTGTTCAGCTAGATCCGTTCCTGCTATTTACATTTAGTGCAGTGCGTCCTGCTCACAGTGTTCAGCTAGATCCGTTCCTGCTATTTACATTTAGTGCAGTGCGTCCTGCTCACAGTGTTCAGCTAGATCCGTTCCTGTTATCTTCTAGACTATTTACATTTAGTGCAGTGCGTCCTGCTCACAGTGTTCAGCTAGATCCGTTCCTGTTATCTTCTAGACTATTTACATTTAGTGCAGTGCGTCCTGCTCACAGTGTTCAGCTAGATCCGTTCCTGTTATCTTCTAGACTATTTACATTTAGTGTAGTGCGTCCTGCTCACAGTGTTCAGCTAGATCCGTTCCTGTTATCTTCTAGACTATTTACATTTAGTGCAGTGCGTCCTGCTCACAGTGTTCAGCTAGATCCGTTCCTGTTATCTTCCTACTGACAGGCAGGCTTGTCTGGTTACAGTATATAAAGCTACCTGAAGAAAATTACAGGTGTTCTATCCCAGCTTAGTGCAGCTACAGGCCATTAGTATGTCTGGAAGGCCAAGAAGGAGAGGCAGACAGTCACAAGCCAATAAGAGAGGGCAAGCAGGCTCTGTGTCTAGTGCTGGTCGTGGAGACAGTGCATCCTCATCAGCACGTGGCCATGGGACACGCTTGGCCTTTTTTTCGGCAGCTGGCCGTGTTGAACATGCGGAAGACTTGGTCGAGTGGATGACCATGCCGTCCTCATCCTCCTCATCCTCTCTCACCCATGCCCAGGGTGCTTTGTCTGGCAAAGCAGCGGCCTCTTCCCTCAGCTCAATGTCATCAGTGACTCCTTCCCTAGCTCCACCATGTCCTCATGAGGATTCCCTCGAACTGTTTGACCACAGTGTTGGGTACATGCTCCAGGAGGATGCCCAGCGTTTGGAAGGCTCTGATGACGATACTGAGCTCGATGAAGAGAGTAACATGAGCACGGACAGAGGGGGTGCCCAAGAAGGACAGCAATCTGGCAGTCATGCTCCCCCTGCTGCAGCATACTGCCAGGTTTGCTCCAGTGATGAGGAGGGAGGGGATGATGAGGTCACTGACTCAACGTGGGTGCCTGATAGGAGAGAGGAGGAGGAGGAGGAGGAGGAGGCGGCGGCACATCACCAACGAGGCAGGATGCCCTCCAGGGGCCAGCCTAAGGGCAGCACATTGACTGCATCACACCCCAAAGCTCCACATGTGCAGGGCGCTGCAGTCTCTGCGCGTTATTCAAAAAGTTCTTTGGTGTGGGCCTTTTTTGAGACGAGTGCATCAGATCGCACCACTGCTATTTGCAACATATGTCTCAAGCGTATCTCGCGTGGCCAAAACATCTCCCGCTTGGGTACCACATGCTTGACCAGACATATGTTGACCTGCCATGCAGTTCGTTGGCAAGCGTATCTAATAGACCCACAACAAAGAACAAAGAGGATCTCTCCTTGCTCCTCATCAGCTGAGATTTCCAACCCCACTAGACCTTCAGTCCTCTCTGAGACCTGCAGTGAGAGGAATGAAGGTGTAGAATTAGGTGTGTCACAGCCAAGTACTTGTGGGCAATCTGCTTTTGGTACACCGACGTCAGATTGTACCAGGCAAATTTCCCTGCCCCAGCTGCTGCACCGCCGAAAGAAGTTTGCTCCCAGCCATCCACATGCCCAGTGGTTGAATGCTAGCTTGGCAAAATTGCTAGCACTTCAACTGCTGCCTTTTCAGTTGGTAGACTCTGCCCCCTTCCGTGAGTTTGTGGAATGTGCGGTTCCTCAGTGGCAGGTACCCAAACGCCACTTTTTCTCACGGAAGGCGATTCCGGCTCTCTACCGGCATGTGGAAGGTAATGTCCATGCCTCGCTGGACAGGGCGGTCAGCGGTAAGGTGCATATTACCGCTGACTCATGGTCCAGCAGGCATGGACAGGGACGTTACCTAAGTTTCACGGCGCATTGGGTGACTCTGCTGGCAGCTGGGAAGGATGCAGGACAAGGTGCAGTAGTGTTGGAGGTTGTTCCGCCACCACGCCTCCAAAATTCTGATTGTGACACACCTCTCTCCTCCACCCCCTCCTCTTCTTCTTCCTCCATGGCCTCTTCCTCGGAACCAGCGGTGCTCCGTAGGCGTTCAAGGGGCTACGCAAGTACGCAGGCCAAAAGATGCCATGCGGTGCTTGAGCTGGTGTGCTTGGGGGACAGGAGCCACACTGGGGCAGAGGTTCTGTCAGCTCTGCAGGGGCAGGTTCAGAGGTGGTTGACGCCACGCCAACTTAAGGCAGGAATGGTGGTTTGCGACAATGGCACCAACCTCCTCTCTGCCCTCCGACAGGGACAAATGACCCATGTGCCCTGTTTGGCTCACGTCCTTAACTTGGTGGTGCAGCGGTTCTTGGGCAGGTACCCGGGCTTACAGGATGTCCTGAGGCAGGCCAGGAAAGTCTGTGTGCATTTCCGCCGGTCATATAATGCCAGTGCTCGGCTGACGGACCTCCAAAAGGAGTTTAACCTGCCCAAGAACCGCCTAATCTGTGACATGCCCACCAGGTGGAACTCAACGTTGGCCATGCTGCAGCGGCTGCACACACAGCAGAGGGCCATCAATGAGTACCTGTGCGACTATGGCACCAGGACAGGGTCAGGGGAGCTTGGTTTTTTTTCCCCACGCCAGTGGGCCATGATCAGGGATGCATGCACTGTCCTGTCACCATTCGAGGAGGCCACGAGGATAGTGAGCACTGACAGTGCATGCATCAGTGACACTGTCCCCCTTGTCCACCTGTTGGAGCACGCGCTGCGTGGAATAATGGACAGGGCACTTGAGGCAGAACAGAGGCAGGAAGAGGAGGACTTTTTTAGCTCTCAAGGCCCCCTTTATCCAGACAGTGTTCCTGCGTGCCCGCCGATCACACAGGAAGAGGAGGAGGAGGAGGAGGAGGAGGAGGAAGATTGTGTCAGTATGGAGGTGGAGCCTGGCACTCAGCATCAGCAGCAGTCTTTAAGGGATCAGTCCCAAGGAACACATGGACTTGTACGTGGCTGGGAGGAGGTGGCTGCGGACGTTGTTGTCCTTAGTGACCCAGAGGACTCCGGACCGAATGCCTCAGCAAACCTACGCTGCATGGCCTCCCTGATCCTGCAAAGCCTGCGTAAGGATCCTCGTATTCGTGGTATCAAGGAGAAGGACCAATACTGGCTGGCAACCCTCCTTGATCCACGTTACAAGGGTAAGGTTGCGGACCTTATCTTGCCATCGCAGAGGGAGCAGAGGATGAAACATCTTCGGGAGGCCTTGCAGAAAGGTCTGTGCAACGCGTTCCCAGAGACTGGGAGGTTACAAACTCCTGTTTCTGGACAATGTGTTGCTGAGGCTTCGGTCAGTCAAAGAAGGAGCGGTGGAGAAGGTGGCCGTCTGACCGATGCGTTCAGACAATTTTTTGGTCCGCAGCCCCAAGGTATGATCGGTTCCAGCAACCATCGCCAGCGTCTGTTTTACATGGTGCAGGAATACCTAGGGGCAAGATCAGACTTGGACACCTTTCCCACCGAAAATCCTCTGGGTTACTGGGTCTTGAGGATGGATCACTGGCCAGAGCTTGCACAGTATGCAATTGAGCTACTGGCCTGTCCTGCATCCAGCGTTCTTTCGGAACGCACATTCAGTGCTGCTGGAGGTGTGGTAACCGATCACAGGGTGCGTCTGTCCACCGACTCGGTCGATCGGCTGACCTTCATAAAAATGAATGAGTCTTGGATCACCACCAGCTACCAAGCACCTGATGCTGATGTAACCGAATAATTTTTTTTGAAATCTCAGATCCCTTCAAAGACTGCCTATGCTGATGCTGAGTGACTATCCCTGAGTAATTATCCTCTTCCTCCTCAATCATCACGCTGATAGCTTGTAAGAACATTTTTGGTTCTGGGCGCCACCACCAGTGCCTAAGGCACAATTTTTCAGCCCCTGTTTAACAGGGGCGTGTAATTACAATTTTTGATGTAATACTTTGCAGCAGGGCTCGTTCCTGCATTCCAACTAGAGTGTCTGTGAGGGGTTGCAGTGTTGTGGCACCAGCACCAGTGCCTAAGGCCCAATTTTTCTGCCCCTGTCTAACAGGGGCGTGTAATTACAATTTTTGATGCAATACTTTGCAGCAGGGCTCGTTCCTGCGTTCCAACTAGAGTGTCTGTGAGGGGTTGCAGTGTTGTGGCACCAGCACCAGTGCCTAAGGCCCAATTTTTCTGCCCCTGTCTAACAGGGGCGTGTAATTACAATTTTTGAAGCAATACTTTGCAGCAGGGCTCGTTCCTGCGTTCCAACTAGAGTGTCTGTGAGGGGTTGCAGTGTTGTGGCACCAGCACCAGTGCCTAAGCACCAGAGATATTTCAGCATCCAATCCTCCAAACAGGTGTCTGACAATACTTACCAGACACCTCAACCAACGGACCATGACATACTTGATGAGACTGATCAACCTGCACTTGCTCAACTCGAGGAACTATATGCCGAAAACTTTAACGCCGACCTGGAATGGCTCACCCAACACTGCCCCACCTCTCCTCCAGTCAGGCATACCACACTACGCCCCAAATCCATTTTTAACCCCACCAACAACAAAGGCCCTTACCTACAAACCTTTTACCAGGTAGTATACTCGGACTTCATCAAAATGTGTAACACCAACCGTGAACACATCTACATCAAATCCAATCTCTCTCCTTTAGAACGCCAGGCTCTAGAACAGCTCACTCTCAACCAGTCCATTGTCATCAAACCCGCGGACAAAGGGGGTAGTATAGTGATCCAAGAAAAGGATGATTATGTCTGTGAATCACGTAGACTGCTCTCCGACACCAATACTTACTCCATCCTCTCCAGTGACCCCACATCCCAGTTCGCCCTTGAAGTTGCAACACTGGTCAACCGAGCCCTGACAGAAAAAATAATTTCCAAATCCGAAGCCTCTTTTATCACAAAAAATTTCTATAAAGTCCCCTACTTCTACCATCTACCCAAGATCCATAAAGATCTAACCAATCCCCCTGGCCGTCCAATAGTAGCCGCTATAGACAGCGTCACTAGTGGCTTCTCCATCTACATTGACCAATTCCTTCAACCTCTGGCACAGAACCTCCCCTCCTACATACGTGATGGACCCCACCTACTTGATATGCTGAAGCCTTACACTTGGGAACAGAACTACTGGTGGCTCTCTCTTGATGTCTCATCATTATACACCTCCATCCCCCACGATGTGGGAGTCCGTGCTGTTGAACACTTCCTGGCCAATGATCCCCTCACCAACCCCCGGCAAGCCAATTTCATTCTTGAGGCCTTAACCTTTTGCCTCAAACACAACTACTTCGAATCAGAAGGCACACACTACCTCCAGATCAATGGAACAGCCATGGGGGCTAACTTTGCCCCCAGCTATGCCAATCTCACCATGGGATATTGGGAACATATGTACCTTGCAGCTGACCATCCCCACGCCGCCACGTGATATATTACGGTCGATACATCGACGATATAGTGATCATCTGGGATGGCACGTTTGATGACATCATGACCTTTGTACAATACTGCAACCATAACAGCTTGGGCTTATCCTTCACTCACGTTGCTGACCCTGACACTTTGGCCTTTCTAGACCTCGAGCTTTGCCATGACAACAAAACTATATATGCAAGAAACTTTACCAAACCTACTGCTGGTAATTCATTTATACACTATGATAGCTGCCACCATCCGAGATGGGTCAACAACATCCCCCGCAGCCAATTCTGCCGCCTTCGAAGGAATTGTACCAGAGACTCAGACTATGACACCCATGGACAACTTCTGTCAAAAAAATTCCTAGACAAAGGATACCCCACCCCACTTATAGACGCGGCCTTCCATCGTTACCGTAGTCTATCCCCAGGCCCCAACCGTCCTCCTGCCACTGGTAAACAACCTACCCGCTTCATCACGCAATTCCATGACAAATACAAGAAAATGGAGAAGATCCTGGCTTCACATTGGCCTATTCTGTTGGAAGACCCTCATCTCAGAACCACAGTCGATACCAAACCTAAAGTGGCATATAGAAAATCCAGAAACATTAAGAGTAAAATTGCACCCAGTAGAATTAAGCCTACCCAACCCACCTCATCACCACTCACCCTGATACCCCTCAGAGGGATGTATCAATGCAAAAAACCTCTCTGCTTAACCTGCCAGTTCATACAACACAGTCAGAAAACCTTCACTGTCAAAGGAAAAAACTATACCATAAAAGAATTCTACAACTGTTCAACTGACTTTGTTATATACTGCCTCACCTGCCCCTGTGGCCTAATATATGTCGGCAGAACCATCAGAGCCCTAAGGGCCCGCTTTGGGGAGCACCAGCGCTTTATCGAAAAAGGCCGTGACCACCACAGCGTCCCTAAACACTTCCTGACTCACCACGGCCGATCTACAGCTGGCCTCAGTGTGTGGGTCATTGAATCTATCCCGGCCAAATACCCTGCCGCTGAGCGGTATAAACGTCTTTGCCAGCAAGAAACTTACTGGATCTACTCTTTGGGCACTTTAGCACCTGGGAGGTTGAACGAGGATATTGAGGTGCACACACTACTTTAAGCCACCCCGTTTCCTCATGAGACCACCCCTACAGATGTAGCCTTGCTACAATATATATATCTTTAAGAACCCTGCACAGATACGTGCTTCCCTGTTTCTTGTGTTTTCCCCATACGCATGCTTTATCCATGTCCACTTCTTATACCATAATTTTTTCACCATTTTTTTTACATTTTTTTGCCTTTCTCTACTTATTTATTTATTTTTTATTTTTTATTTATTTATGTATGTATGTGTGTGTATATGTATATGTATGTGTTTACACATGTATATATATATATATATATATATATATATATATATATATATATATATATATATATATATATATATTTTTTTTTTTTTTATACTTTTAGCCCGGGTTCACACCTGTGCGAATTGGATGCGACTTGTGCCGCATCTGATTCGCAGGACATTTAAAATACATTCATATGAATGCATCTGGTTCACTTGTGTGCGTTGCATTCGCACTGCGCATTGCACAGGAGACGTGTGCGTTTTTTGGGGATTGCTGTGCGAACTGCAAGCCTATTATCTCCTATGGGAACGCATCTGATTCGCAGATGCATTGCGTTCTGAACAAGGATTTTCTACTTCTCCTCACCACACCTCCCCCTCTCCCTCCCCCTCTCCCCCCCCCTCTCCCTCCCCCTCTCCCTGCTCACTGATCCTGAGCTAAAATGCAATGATTCCTTTGAACAGGAGATTTTTATCTCCCCACTGAAACCTGAGCTCAATTCGCACCGCACATGTGTGAAACCGGGCTTATACTTGCCTCCATCTTTTGCCCCCATTGTTACTCCCATTTTTACTATTGTTAATATTATTGTCTCCATGTTTACTACCATGCACTTCTTCATATATATGTTTCCATGACACTGACTATTATATAACCTCCTGTTTTTTTCTCTGTGTACATTGTTACCTTGTAGTTCCCCTCCCGCCCACAGGTGGCACTGTGCTTTCTTGTGATAGACGCTGGGACCTGTTATCCCACAGCACTGCCATATAAAAGCACATTGCAGACACCTCCCTATTAGGCCTATTGAAGGAGCAGTGGCTCCGAGCGCGTAGCCTTCTCTCAACCTCTCTGCTAGCCCTCCTCCCTGGACGATCCCTCCCCTGGATACTGAACCCAGAAGCAGACGGAGGACCTGTGACGTCATGCACGCTTCACGTGCGCTCCACGCCGGCCCCTAGTCTCTTCCTGATGGCCACAGAAGGAGCTCCCGGCTGGTAATCCACCTTCTGCAGCCCAGCATCCCTGCAGCGTCACCACCACAGGATCAGAGGGAACACTGAGGACCACATACTCATACAGATGAGCCTTTTATATGTTTTTATCCTGTAAGTGTGTTTTTACCTGGTGTCATTAAACATCATTTGTTAATACTACACTAAGGTGGCGCTTCCTTCTCTACCCCTCTCTCATCCATCACAGAGCCAGCTCTCTGAGGAAACAGCAGCCGCCTAGCCTACCAGCCTACTTTAACCATTACATTACCGGTTACCACTTAACCCTTGAACTTCCAGCCTGTGCCCTATGGACTAAGTTGCCCAGCCCTTTATATCTCCTGTTATATATGGACTTGTGTGTTTGCGCTTACAGTTACCAATACTCTGTTTGGCTGTGGGTATCAAGGATGCCTACTTGCATAACCCTACCTTTCAAACACATCAACACTACCTGTGTTTTTCATTACCAGTTCATTGCTCTTTCCTTCCCTCTGTCCACTGCACCTTTGGTATTTGAACAAATCAGAGCAAGTACAAGAACATGTTTTTTTTTGTTGTTTTTTTTTACAGTGCATTCCCATAGTGAGATACCTGGATGATCTTCCCCTCAGGGAACAATCAGCATGGGCCTTGCCTATCAATATCCATCAAAGAAAAATTCTGTTCTCTCCATTCCCAAGTTTGAACTCTATAGTCCAAGAGCTGGCCAACCCTATGGTTTCGCATAAGGGTTCTGAGCACCTTCAATGCAGTTTTGTATGTACATTACTAAGAAACAATTTAATTTAGTGTGACTTCATGAAATCTAGCATGATACATTTCATTATTTCCTTGTCATTCTTGCTGGCTTGACCTGGTATCTGGTTAACATTTTAAGTAGCACTGAAAGAAAGGGCATTAACAATAAGTAAAAAATATTAATTTAACAATCCATGTTTAAACACAATCCCAATGTACCATTTATGTTACATAGTTAGTCAAGTTGAAAAAAGACACAAGTCCATCTAGTTCAACTGTCCTAAGGGGCTTATTAAAAGCACTTTGGCAGTTTCTTATTTTGAAACATAAATAAGATAATTATATTGAGATACGAAAACAAGTGTTCAAAAGTACGCTAATTGCAATTTATTGTAGAGAAAGACACCTGGTAACAGTGGTTTTAATTATCTATCTATCTATATTGTTTTCATTCTTTGGTCCCAAGTGGATAGATCTATGTATTACATATAGTAGGTCTTGAGAAAGACTGTTACAATTGATCATGGTCTGAGGACCACAGAACTTTATACCTTGTGTCAGTAATTAAATCATTACCTGCCTGATACTTCCCCAGTAAACCTAAATATCTCTTTTACATGATTTAAAAGCACGGTAAGGTAAAATAGTTTATAAATATTCATTGTACATATAGATTAATATATTAGTAATATGTTATAACGTGACTAAAATCAGCATCTGTGTATCTTTATCAGGAGCAGTATATATCCATTAGTAGTACACACATACAGTAAATGGTCATTCCAGCTAAAACTGATATTTTATATTTGGGAAACAGTCCACAACTTCATTTTGTTTTGACCTTCTTAAAAAGTGCTTTGACAAGATCTATATTCCTCCCTACCATTCCTATACACATGAATTCCCCAAGTACACTCACCTGCCGCAATAATAATGAAGAGAATTTGTTGTCACTGTTGTCACAGCTGATATTTCAGATGGAAGATGCTGTGGAGGTTTTTATTCTACCTTTTAGTCTTTGTAATTATTGTAAATGATAGAAAATACAATTGAAGGTTAAAACATGCAAATGAGTATCCTAAACTTCCAGGTGGAGAAGAACTACACTAGAAAATATGGCAAGGAAATCTTGCTGCTCAAATGTGAGGGCTGTTCTAAAAGTAATGCAAACGTGGGCATAACTTTTTTCTATAAACTTACATAGGTCATTCAAATTCAACAAGTTGGTAGTGTAACTCTTTCTCTATAGTAATTTTTTTTTTTCAGTGCAGGTAAATAATGGATTCCAAGCAAAAGTAATATTGTATTTTTGATGAAGGAGGGTGTAGTCTGTCCACCATCCACAGTGGGCTACAGAATGTTTACGGAGATGGCACCATTTGACAAGAGCAATGTCTTATTGTCAGTAAATTATGTCAAATGTGTCATCTCTGTAAACATTCTGTAGCCTTTTATGGATGTCTGCACTCCTGCTTCATCAAGAACTCAGTCAGGACACATTGCTTCTGCTTGGAATCCATTATTTACCTGCAATGTCAAAGAAGATTTACTATGTACTACTTTCAGTAGAGCCTTCATATTTCAGAGATACACAAGGCAAGGGTCTGACTCAGCCTACCAGGCTCCAACTATGTATATCAGTCACACTGATAGGCCAACCCACCCAGACGTGATTTTATAGTTGTGAATTACATTAAAAGAACCACCTAGCAAGACAGTTTATATTCTTTCTGCTGCAGAAAAAGAAGTGAGCATACATGTTATGGGAAAATTGGGTCAGAAATGTTTTTTTTAGTGGCAGTATTCGGCCGCTAGCGGGGCAGTTTTAACCCCCACTAGCGGGGATATACACCGCTCCTTCACCACTCCAAAGATGCTGTTTGCAGGAGTTTTTTTTTCCTCCTGCCAGTGCACCACTCCAGTGTGAAAGCCCTCGGGCTTTCACACTGGAGACACAGCAGTGGCAGTTTTAGGTCGGTTTGCAGGTGCTATTTTTAGCGCAATAGCGCCTGCAAACTGCCCCAGTGTGAAAGGGGCCTACGAGGAAGAAGCAGTACAAGAAGTCAGTTCATGTGCTGACAAAAAGTATGCTAATGGGAAGAGAAGACAGAATGACAGAAAGATGAGCTAATCATTGTGTTGCTTCTTGTTTAAACACTGTGGACTTGGTGTTGACATGGTGGGGGTTAGATGGGGCCTGTAAGGCTTTTATAAAGCAGAATTTCTGTTGATACTGGCTCAAAGAAGTGCAGATTCAGTTCATTTTTGGAGGCTGAGCATTTTTGGGACTAAGCAACTATTCTGTTAACCACTTAACAACCTTTTTATTGTAGCTTTATTGCTACAGGTGGGCTGCTCTGTACAGAATCACGTATATTTATACTGTATATATGTGATTTTGCACCTCTGGGTGGGGGGGCATCCCTGGTTTCCACAAAGTGTCAAAAGCATCAGTTAGTATTAGATTTCCGCCGCAATATCGCATTCCCACTATAAGTCGCTGATCACTGCCATTACTAGTATAAAAAAAAAAAAAATTCCAGTATATGCCATAGTTTGGAGATGCTATAACTTTTGCGCACACCAATCAATGCACGCGGATTGGGATATTTTTAACCAAAAATATGTAGCTGAATACATATTGGTCTAAATTTATCTAAATTGTTCAGTTTTTAAAATTGTCGGCCTTTTTTTATAACTCGAAAAAAAAAAAAAAAAAACAGTGGTGATCTAAAACCACCAAAAGAAACCTTATTTTTTGGGAAAAAAGTTACATAAATATCATTTATGTACAGCATTGCATTAAATTGCAATTATCTGTTAAGCTAATGCAGTACCGTATAGCAAAAAATGGCCTAGTCATGAAGGGGGGTAAATCACTTGGAGGTCAATTGGTTAAGTGTCTTTCTATCCCTTAGAAAATACTGTTTCTCTTTAACACACACTTTGTCCATGTTTAGTAAATTTTGCCAGTATTCTGAGACATATTAAATATTATACATAGTTATTATTTAAATATTAAAAAAAATAAAAGCAGTAACCCATGGCAACCAACCAAAAATGTGCTAGTCTGACTTCATCAACATGAATTGTAATTGGTTCTGCATTAGTGTTGCTCGAACATGCCCTTGTTAAATTCACCGGCAGTTCAGCTGGACAAGTCAAAATGTTTGGGATTCAAAAGGCATTGAATCCAAACCCCATGGTGGTAAAATATAAAAAAATTCTGGTAATATATTTAGACCTCTGGAGGACAACTACAGCAGCCAAATGCAACAAAATGGTATGGGAAGCCTGCTAAATGTCAAAGATGCTATTTATAAAAAGAGCAAAATGTGTACAGCATTTAGGAAGGACTATTTTATGCAGCTTTGTGTGCAACATGCAAAGAAGACAAATTCTTCTGTTAAAGCTTTATGGGGTCCATTAATGCTGCATATGTTGTTGTAGAATCACTAAGAGTCATTCATGGACTCACAACAGCAACATTGGCAGCATATACTTTGCTCAATGTGAATTTTTTTTTAAATGCCTCTATTTGTACACAATTTAAAGACACACCAAAACATCTTTAAAGAAATGTCAAACTAAAAGACTTTTTTCTCTTGTAGTATGTAGTATTTTCAACGTGATGTTATATCATTTGAACAGCAGCACCAACAATCCTGAAAAGCCTGGCAGAAGGACCTTGGGAGGAATTTCCCCTAATATTAGCAAGACCTCAGAGCAGAGGCCAAACGTCCTTGGATTGATCTTCTAATAAACTATCCAAAGTTTAGAACTGTTCCAAGGGGCTCTTGGAGGGGTCTTCCTATTAGTCAAGTCTCAGAACAGAGGCAGGTGGAGGGGTGTTTGCAAACAATTAGCCAGACCACAGAGCATAAAAAAGACCCTAGGGAGAGGAGCTTTCTAAAAAATTAACCATGTCTCAGAAAAGACGTCAAAAGCCTTTGGAGGAGTCTTTTTCTATAGAAATTATCCAGACCACAAAACTGGGGCAGAAGGACCTTGGAGGGGTATTAAAAAAAAAAATAAATAAATAAATAGCCATACTTTAGAGCAGCGGCAAAGGAATTTGGGAAAGGTCTTCCTAAAAACTACCCAAGCCTTGGAACAGAATTAGAAGACCTCTGTTCTGTCATTTGGCAAAAATGTTCCTAGTAGCTGTAAGAAGAACTCAAAAGAAATGATAGGCCGTGGGACTAAAGTAAAGCACCTAACTTAGTGAGTGTACACTTGTAAACAGGTTCACAATATCTACCAACATTTAGGCCTTGTGTACAGAGGGCATTTGAATTTCTCCTCTGAATGCCTTTTTACTTCTGGCAGGAAAAAGAAGTTTGAAAAACACGCCTAAATCCATGTACTGCACATAAGTTTAGGCACATTAAGTGTTCCAGCATTTATGGATTCCATAAATGTGTGGGACATACCTCAGCATGTCCCACACAGTGACTGTATGACCACATTGAATGTTTATGTACATGCAAAATGTATGATGCATATGTAATTGTTCTTTTTAGATGAATACTGTATTGTTGTCATGAGCCCTGATGAAGCAAAGTCTGGCAAAACGCATCAGCACATGAAGCCTTATTCCACCAGCATTGACTTCTGGTGTATGAATATTACAGTGAACTCTACTGGCACTATTTCTGTGTTGCTTTTAATTAATTAGATAGATACATTTTGTATGCAGTTTTTAATCTTTGTTATCTAATAAAATGTATGTTTTTGTTAGATTAAGTTGTTAATTCCTTGTGTGGCCTGCATAGTTTGAAAACTTCCCTCTTTTTTCTTTTTACAAATACATCCGGTAAATATCCTTAGGGCCCAGCAGAGTTCTTCATCACACCTGTAGGCAGATGCCTCAGGGGTCAATGTTCCATATACCAGTGCGTGCACACATGCTCAGGAAATCCCACTCATGCACAGATGTGCCACAGGTCTTAGAACCAAGAACAAAGCAGTGTACACACCAAATATTCAAAGGTGGCAGCATGGGAAAGGAAGGGTGGGGCCAGTATAAAGAGGAACTGAAGTTCCTCTTTAACCCTATTGTCTGTTTTATGTGGTGACATTTTTGAAATGCTTGTAGAATTTCCAAAACTACAATTAATTAAATATTTGTCTTTTTCCTAGCCCCGTCGTGGAATCATTTCTATGCCAATACAATTCTACCTCTGTTTTATTTGTAAAGAGCAATGTACAACAAAAATTGATCTAATGATGTATTTGTAAATGTCCCTATTGTATATGTGACAGTGGAGTTTTCAAAACATTTAACCTTTTTTATTTGGATATTATTTGAAGCTAAATGTATAATTTTTGCAAAAATGATTGCCCAAACCGCATTTACTAATCAGTCTGTTACTGAATTCATCATAGTAGGTTTCACAGAAATTACTGACAAGTACAATAACATTTTAATTTCCTTGCTGTTTATTTTTCTCTATATTTTTATCACTTGTGGAAATGCAGTTGTAGTGCTTGTGATTATTTTTGAGTCTCACCTTCATAAACCTATGTACTTTTTTATCTGTACCCTGTCAGTGGTTGAGATTTGCATTGTCACAACAGTCTACCCAACACTGATGGCTCTTTTCTTTAAGGGAAAGGCATACATCTCTTTTGATAATTGTTTTTTGCAAATGTACGCTTTTGATGCATTTTTAGTGACAGAGAATTATCTTTTGACTGCGATGGCCTTTGATCGATATGTAGCTATTTGCAAAGCTCTTCGATATCACATGATTATGACCTTAAACACCTGTAAGATTTTGATATGTTCATGTTGGGTACTTGGTTTCCTCAGCCCATTAAGCATGATCATCCTGGTTTACAGATTACCTTACTGTGGACCCAACGTAGTTGAGCATATCTTCTGTGATTCATCTCCATTGTTGACACTTGCTTGTTCCAGTAGTGATCTTTACATTGGAATGGATTTATCTGTTAGTTCCTTTACAATCATTTTGAATTCCATTTTTATTGTTTTTATATACTCAAATATATTATTTATCATAATGAAGATGAGAACATCGGTGGAACAAAAAAAGGCATTGTCCACTTGCACATCTCATCTAATTATGTCGCTTGTTTTCTATGGAAGTGTCATTTTTATGTTCATACAGCTTCAACAGAGTTACTCTGCAGAGTATGACTTAGCATCGGCTATCCACCAGTCAGTCCTGACCCCACTCTTGAGTCCTCTTGTTTACAGTTTTCGAAACAAAAAAATTAAGAGTTTTCTTAAGAGGTTGCTTAAGATCAAGAGTTGAACATTTCACAGCCCTGGTAAAAAGTCAGTAAATATCTGATGTCTGAGCTCCCTTACTTCTATTTTTATTAAGGGAGATGAGGGGATAATGAGATATACATTTTTATCATCAATCAAGGTAGTGGGACACTGTGAGCAGCTGGTACCTTGTGATCAGAGTGAGCAATCACAGTAGTAAAGAAGGGTGTCATTCATGATGCCTTGTGTACTACTGTGCGATTTCTGTGATAGGTCAAATCGCAGCAGTCCTGTACCATGGGATAGCTGTGACCGAGCACAGTAGTAAACAGTGTTACAAGTTGAATATTACAGTGAGTATCACTGTAATAAGCAATCAAAGTGAAAAAAAAAGTCCTTGATCACCCCCCCCCCCCCCCCAGTGTAATACAGTTTTACTATTGTGACACTGAACGGCTTTGGAGACAGTATGTAAAAAAAAAAATTTAAACCACTCGGTGCCCCAAGCACCGCCACAACAGTTACAGTGTCCCTGATCATTGCCACCCCAGTTACAGTGTCCCTGTTCTTTTTTGCTACTGCCAAATATTTCAAATTTTGACTCATCAGTCCTAAGACCCTGCTGCATTTTTGTTCATAGTTGAGTCCCTTAGCTTTGTTTCAATGTCATATGCACAAAAACATAGGAACTAGGATGCAGACAAATGACAGTAGGTGCTCTAAACTGATGAGTCCAAATTTGAAATATTTGGCTGTAGCAGGAGGCAGTTTGTTCACGAAGAGCTGGATGCCTATATGCCATACCATCAGGGAAGAGTGTGATTGGCCCCAAAAGTTTTCTGCAACAGGACAACAACCACAAACATACAGCCAATGTCATTAGGAACTATCTTCTTCAACATCGAGTCTGTCTGGGATTACATGAAGCGACAGGATATGAGAAAGCCTGCATCCACAGAAGATCTGTAGTTAGTTCTCCAAGATGTTTGGAACAATCTGCCTGCTGAGTTCCCTCGAGTAACAGTTGAACCCTATCACAGCTCTCACTTGCAGGTGCCTGCCCAGCATGCCTCACGCTGGAGGAGAAAACATAAAGCCAGGCGCACAGCACAGCGGGATGCTATCCAATGCAAAACATTTATTCCGATGATGACTGTATACATGCAGCACAAGATGCAGGAGATGTTGACACTGTGGTGAGCGGCCATCTTTTTGTTTTCTCCAATGTGCAAGTATACCTAGAAGAATTTAAACTGTTTTGAAGGCAAAGTGTGGTCACACCAAATATTGATTCGATTGTATTTCTTGTCTGTTCTTTTACTTTCCATTTTGTTAATTAATAAACATAAACTAAAAACACTTCTATTTCTGAAAACATTCCTAATTTACTGCATGTTTTCACACCCACCTAAATGAATCAATCGCTATCTCTCTCTCTCCCCCTTTCTCTCCCCCCTCCCTCTCCTTCTCCCCCTCTCATTAGAGCTTACAATCTAAAATGATGACTTTAGGATTTATTTTCTCAGTTTTGGAGTTTTATTAATAAACTCTGGCCTATTCTATTACAGCAGGGGTGTGGACATTTTTTAAAAAAAGGATTTGTCCAAGCGACTAAATTTGGGGTCCCAATCTACTTGTCCCTCGTGACAATCTACTTGTCCTGATAAAACAAAACTAATTTGACCTAAAACCATATTTAAATCTGAGGTGCTTTTAGGAATGTCTGGGGCTTTTAAAAACAAAGGACTTTATGGTGTCGACTTAAACTTTTAATATTTTTTAAAATTGGATTGTTTATCTCCTACTCACCTTCCTGCCTGTCTCCAGCACCGCACTCTAGGACTAGCAGGGAGGGGAGAAATCCTGTGATGCTGCAGGAGTGGGAACATGTTACATGTTCTACCCTAAAAATGGTTGTAACATGTAACATGCTCCTGTAGGTGAACTTATCCTTTAACCCTATCGCTGCCAGCGCTGTTTGTGCCTTTTTTTTGCACACATGTTTGGAAAATTATATATTGTCACGGAACGTCCCACACTCCACTTGAGTGCTTCCGTCAGTATACCACTTTCTTGTAGTCTGGATACAGATATCAGATATTCCAAACGTTTCCAAGCACAAAACAAGGCAACACTTGCTTCACTGCTAACATGGACTATATTTATTTAGAATCAAAATCAAGATTTAGAATCAAACTTACAAGACTTTATATGCCGTTGGAACCTCCTCTAACAATACAACTGTAACCTAATTAACATGAGCTAGTTTACTAAATCATTTACCCAGACTAGGTGACTATTCAATACACATTACCATAAACATCAACACAGGGTTAATTAGAACAAACAACAATGTGTAGAATAGAAGCTGTGGTAAGCCAGACTGTTCGCCTCCTAGCCAGTCCTGGAGGTTAATGTGATCAGCTAACTCAACATGTTGAGTTCAGAATTAAACAAACCAATAATAGTCTTTACATATATCCTGGGAGATATTGTGGACAAATATTACTGTCCCATTTTAAGTAGTCCAAGATATACTTTCTCACTCACCCTGTGCCAGGATAGCACAGGGTGACTTAGAGGTGTATGGGGAGCTGAAACAAGGGCTTCCCCTACTTTCCAAGGGATTCTGAGTTCCATGGGCCCTCCTGTCACATATATTTTCTGTAATTTTTAGTAAAAAGCACACTAAGGTTAATTTTAGGGGGCACAAAAAGGAAATAAATTACCCAATTATTTGGTAAAAGATAAAAGCCGAGGTTGCACCAAGTAAATAGATACCCAGCATGTCAAGCCTTAAATTTGCATGCGCCTGTGAAATGGTGAAAAAATTCAATACCCTATATTTTCCATAGGTGACACTTTAAAAGCCCCCTATAGGTCATCAGTTTAGCGTTACAGAGGAGATCTTGTGCTAGAATTATTGCTCTCATTCCACTGTGTGCAGCAACTAGGGATGAGCCGAAGACCCCCCAGTTGGGTTCGCAGCAGAACATGCGAACGGGCAAAAAATTAGTTTGAACACGCAAAAAATTAGTTTGAACACGCAAACACTGTTAAAGGCTATGGGACACGAACGTGAAAAATCAAAAGTGCTCATTTTAAAGGCTTATATGCAAGTTATTGCCATAAAAAAGTGTTTGGGGACACGGGTCCTACCCCAGGGGACATGTATCAATGCAAAAAAAAGTTTTAAAAACTGACGTTCTTTTTTGGGAGCAGTGATTTTAATAATGCTTAAAGTGAAACAATAAAAATGAAATATTCCTTTAAATATTCTGCCTTGGGGGTGTCTATAGTATGCCTGTAAAGTGGCACAGTTTTCCCGTGTTTAGAACAATACCACAGAAAAATTACATTTTTAAAGGAAAAAAAGTCATTTAAAACTGCTTGCGGCTGTAATGTATTGTCGGGTTCCAGGCAGTATAGATGAAAATCATTGAAAAAAACGGCATGGGTCCACCCCCAGTCCATTACCAGGCCCTTTGGGTCTGGTATGGATATTAAAGGGAAACCCGCACACAAATAGAAAAAATAGCATGGGGTCCCCCAGGCACTATATACTCTGAACAGCAGTATATATACTGTATGGCCTGCCCTATATACTCTGCAGAAAATTGGGCCTTAGGTGTTGGTGGTACCAGTACACTGTAAGACCTCACAGTTACTCTTGGTGAGCACAGGAATGGGCCCTGCTGTGAAATACTGTATCAAAAATTGTAATTACATGCCCCTGTTAAACAGGGGCAGAAAAATTGGGCCTTTGGTTGTGGTGGTGGTACCAGAACACTTTAAGCCCTCACAGGTAATCTTGTTGGGTGCAGGAATGGGCCCTGCTGTGAAATATTATATCAAGAATTGTAATTACATGCCCCTGTTAAACAGGGGCAGAAAAATTGGGCCTTGGGTGGGGGTGGTGGTGCCACAACACTATAACCCCTCACAGATACTCTTGTTGGGCGCAGGAACGGGCCTTGCTTTGAAATATTATATCAAAAAAATTAATTACATGCCCCTGTTAAACAGGGGCAAAAAAATTGGGCCTTTGCTGGTGCCACAACACTGTAAGCCCTCACAGTTACTCTTGGTGGGTGCAGGAATGGGCCCTGCTGTTAAATATTAAATTAAAAATTGTAATTGCATGCCCCTGTTAAACTGGCAGAAAATGTGGGTCTTGGGTGGTGGTATCACAACAATGTAACCCCTCACAGGTACTCTTGTTGGGCGCAGGAACAGGCCCTGCAAATATTATATCAAAAATTGTAATTACATGCCCCTGTTAAACAGGGGCAGAAAAATTGGGCCTTGGGTGGTGGTGGTGCCACAACACTGTAACCCCTCACAGATACTCTTGTTGGGTGCAGGAACGGACCCTGCGTTGAAATATTATATCAAAAATTGTAATTACATGCCCCTGTTAAACAGGGGCAGAAAAACTGGGCCTGTGGCAGTGGTGCCCTAAAGCAAAAATATTGTTGGAAGCTAGCATCATCTAGATTGAGGAGGAAAAGGATAGTCAGCATTAGGGATGAGCTGAACACTCCCCGATTTGGTTTGCACCAGAACATACCGAACAAGCAAAAAATTTGGAAGAACACACGAACACCATTAAAGTCTATGGTACACGAACATGAAAAAACAAAAGTGCTCATTTTAAAGGCTTATATGCAAGGTATTGTCATAAAAATAGTTTTTTCGACCTGGGTCCTGCCCCAGGGGACATGTATCAATGCAAAAAAATTTTTTTTTCGTTTTTTTGGGAGCAGTGATTTTTTTAATGCTTAACCACTTAAGGACCGCCTCACGCCGATGTACGTCGGCAAGGCGGCACGGGCAGGCAGAATCACGTACATGTACGTCATCTGCCTCCCGCGGGTGGGGGGGTCCGACCGGACCCCCCTGGTGCCCGAGGCAGTCCGCTTTTGACCAGGGGCGATCAGAGGTGAGGGGGAGACCATCCGTTAGTGGCCCCCCCCTCTCGATCGCCGCTGGCCAATCAGATCATTCCTCTGCTGCTGTATGCTAAACAGCAGCAAAGGAAATGATGTCATCTCTCCTCGGCTCTGCATTTTCCGTTCCGGCGGCGAGGAGAGAAGACTTCAATGTGAGTGCACCAAACACACACACACAGTAGAACATGCCAGGCACACAAAACACCCACCTTTACCCCCCGATCACCCCCCCGATCACTCCCTAATCACCCCCTAATCACCCCCCCCGTCACACTGAGCAGTATTTTTTTTTCTGATTACTGCATGGTGTCAGTTTGTGACAGTGTGTTAGGGCAGTTAGGGTTAGCCCCCTTTAGGTCTAGGGTACCCCCCTACCCCCCCCAACAAAGTTTTAACCCCTTGATCACCCCCTTTCGCCAGTGTCACTAAGCGATAATTTTTCTGATCGCTGTATTAGTGTCGCTGGTGACGCTAGTTAGGGAGGTAAATATTTAGGTTCGCCGTCATCGTTTTATAGCGACAGGGACCCCCATATACTACCTAATAAATGTTTTAACCCCTTGATTGCCCCCTAGTAAACCCTTTCACCACTGATCACCGTATAACTGTTACGGGTGACGCTGGTTTGTTCGTTTATTTTTTATAGTGTCAGGGCACCCGCCGTTTATTACCGAATAAAGGTTTAGCCCCCTGATCGCCCGGCGGTGATATGCGTCGCCCCAGGCAGCGTCAGATTAGCGCCAGTACCGCTAACACCCACGCACGCAGCATACGCCTCCCTTAGTGGTATAGTATCTGTACGGATCAATATCTGATCCGATCAGATCTATACTAGCGTCCCCAGCAGTTTAGGGTTCCCAAAAACGCAGCGTTGGCGGGATCAGCCCAGATACCTGCTAGCACCTGCGTTTTGCCCCTCCGCCCGGCCCAGCCCACCCCACCCAAGTGCAGTATCGATCGATCACTGTCACTTACAAAACACTAAACGCATAACTGCAGCGTTCGCAGAGTCAGGCCTGATCCCTGCGATTGCTAACAGTTTTTTTTGGTAGCATTTTGGTGAACTGGCAAGCACCAGCCCCAGGCAGCGTCAGGTTAGCGCCAGTACCGCTAACACCCACGCACGCACCGTACACCTCCCTTAGTGGTATAGTATCTGAACGGATCAATATCTGATCCGATCAGATCTGTACTAGCGTCCCCAGCAGTTTAAGGTTCCCAAAAACGCAGTGTTAGTGGGATCAGCCCAGATACCTGCTAGCACCTGCGTTTTGCCCCTCCGCCCAGCCCAGCCCAGCCCACCCAAGTGCAGTATCGATCGATCGATCACTGACACTTACAAAACACTAAACGCATAACTGCAGCGTTCGCAGAGTCAGGCCTGATCCCTGCGATCGCTAACAGTTTTTTTGGTAGCATTTTGGTGAACTGGCAAGCACCAACGGCCTAGTACACCCCGGTCATAGTCAAACCAGCACTGCAGTAACACTTGGTGATGTGGCGAGTCCCATAAGTGCAGTTCAAGCTGGTGAGGTGGCAAGCACAAGTAGTGTCCCGCTGCCACCAAGAAGAAGACAAACACAGGCCCGTCGTGCCCATAATGCCCTTCCTGCTGCATTCGCCAATCCTAATTGGGAACCCACCACTTCTGCAGCGCCTGTACTTCCCCCATTCACATCCCCAACCAAATGCAGTCGGCTGCATGAGAGGCATTTTCTTTATGTCCTCCCAAGTACCCCTACCCAAGGAGCCCCCTCAAAAAAGATGTTGTGTCTACAGCAAGCGCGGATATAGAAGTGACACCCGCTATTATTGTCCCTCCTGTCCTGACAATCCTGGTCTTTGCATTGGTGAATGTTTTGAATGCTACCATACACTAGTTGAGTATTAGCGTAGCGTACAGCATTGCACAGACTAGGTGCACTTTCACAGGGTCTCCCAAGATGCCATCGCATTTTGAGAGACCCGAACCTGGAACCGGTTACAGTTATAAAAGTTAGTTACAAAAAAAAGTGTAAAAAAAAATATATATATATATATATATATAGAATAAAAAAAAATAGTTGTCATTTTATTGTTCTCTCTCTCTCTATTCTCTCTCTATTGTTCTGCTCTTTTTTACTGTATTCTATTCTGCAATGTTTTATTGTTATTATGTTTTATCATGTTTGCTTTTCAGGTATGCAATTTTTTATACTTTACCGTTTACTGTGTTTTATTGTTAACCATTTTTTTGTCTTCAGGTACGCCATTCACGACTTTGAGTGGTTATACCAGAATGATGCCTGCAGGTTTAGGTATCATCTTGGTATCATTCTTTTCAGCCAGCGGTCGGCTTTCATATAAAAGCAATCCTAGTGGCTAATAAGCCTCTAGACTGTTTTTACAAGCAGTGGGAGGGAATGCCCCCCCCACTGTCTTCCGTGTTTTTCTCTGGCTCTCCTGTCTCAACAGGGAACCTGAGAATGCAGTCGGTGATTTAGCCGGCTGACCATAGAGCTGATCAGAGACCAGAGTGGCTCCAAACATCTCTATGGCCTAAGAAACCGGAAGCTACGAGCATTTCATGACTTAGATTTCGCCGGATGTAAACAGCGCCATTGGGAAATTGGGAAAGCATTTTATCACACCGATCTTGGTGTAGTCAGATGCTTTGAGGGCAGAGGAGAGATCTAGGGTCTAATAGACCCCAATTTTTTTCAAAAAAGAGTACCTGTCACTACCTATTGCTATCATAGGGGATATTTACATTCCCTGAGATAACAATAAAGATGATTAAAAAAAAATGAAAGGAACAGTTTAAAAATAAGATAAAAAAGCAAAAAAATAATAAAGAAAAAAAAAAAAAAAAGCACCCCTGCCCCCCCCTGCTCTCGCGCAAAGGCGAACGCAAGTGTCGGTCTGGCGTCAAATGTAAACAGCAATTGCACCATGCATGTGAGGTGTCACCGCGAATGTCAGATCGAGGGCAGTAATTTTAGCAGTAGACCTCCTCTGTAAATCTAAAGTGGTAACCTGTAAAGGCTTTTAAAAATGTAGTTAGTTTGTCGCCACTGCACGTTTGTGCGCAATTTTAAAGTATGTCATGTTTGGTATCCATGTACTCGGCCTAAGATCATCTTTTTTTATTTCATCAAACATTTGGGCAATATAGTGTGTTTTAGTGCATTAAAATTTAAAAAAGTGTGTTTTTTCTTCAAAAAATGCAATTGAAAAATCGTTGCGCAAATACTATGTGAAAAAAAAAAAATGAAACACCCACCATTTTAATCTGTAGGGCATTTGCTTTAAAAATATATAATGTTTGGGGGTTCAAAGTAATTTTCTTGCAAAAAAAATAATTTTTTCCTGTAAACAAAAAGTGTCAGAAAGAGCTTTGTCTTCAAGTGGTTAGAAGAGTGGGTGATGTGTGACATAAGCTTCTAAATGTTGTGCATAAAATGCCAGGACAGTTCAAAACCCCCTCAAATTACCCCATTTTGCAAAGTAGACACCCCAAGCTATTTGCTGAGAGTCATGTCGAGTCCATGGAATATTTTATATTGTAACATAAGTTGCGGGAAAGAGACAAATTTATTTATTTTTTTTTTTTGCACAAAGTTGTCACTAAATGATTTATTGCTCAAACATGCCATGGGAATATGTGAAATTACACCCCAAAATACATTCTGTTGCTTCTCCTGAGTACGGGGATACCACATGTGTGAGACTTTTTGGGAGCCTAGCCTTGTACGGGACCCCGAAAACCAAGCACCGCCTTCAGGCTTTCTAAGGGCGTAAATTTTTGATTTCACTCTTCACTGCCTATCACAGTTTCAGAGGCCATGGAATGCCCAGGTGGCACAAACCCCCCCCAAATTACCCCATTTTGGAAAGTAGACACCCCAAGCTATTTGCTGAGAGGTATAGTGAGTATTTTGCAGACCTCACTTTTTGTTACAAAGTTTTGAAAATTGAAAAAAGAAAAAAAAAATGTTTTTTCTTGTCTTTCTTCATTTTCAAAAACAAATGAGAGCTGCAAAATACTCACCATGCCTCTCAGCAAATAGCTTGGGGTGTCTACTTTCCAAAACAGGGTCATTTGGGGGGGTTTGTGCCACCTGGGCATTCCATGGCCTCCGAACCTGTGATAGGCAGTGAAGAGTGAAATCAAAAATTTACACCCTTAGAAATCCTGAAGGCGGTGACTGGTTTTCGGGGCCCCGTACGCAGCTAGGCTCCCAAAAAGTCCCACACATGTGGTATCCCCATACTCAGGAGAAGCAGCTAAATGTATTTTGGGGTGCAATTCCACATATGCCCATGGCCTGTGTGAGCAATATATCATTTAGTGACAACTTTGTGCAAAAAAAAAATGTGTCACTTTCCCGCAACTTGTGTCAAAATATAAAATATTCCATGGACTCAACATGCCTCTCAGCAAATAGCTTGGGGTGTCTACTTTCCAAAATGGGGTCATTTGGGGGGGGTTTGTGCCATCTGGGCATTTTATGGCCTTCAAAACTGTGATAGGTAGTGAGGAGTGAAATAAAAAATGTATGCCCTTAGAAATCCTGAAGGCGGTGATTGGTTTTCGGGGCCCCGTACGCGGCTAGGCTCCCAAAAAGTCCCACACATGAAGCAGCTGAATGTATTTCTGGGGTGCAATTCCACATTGGCCCATGGCCTGTGTGAGCAATATATCATTTAGTGACAACTTTTTGTAAATATTTTTTTTTTTTTTTGTCATTATTCATTTGTCATTATTCAATCACTTGGGACAAAAAAAAGAAATATTCAATGGGTTCAACATGCCTCTCAGCAATTTCCTTGGGGTGTCTACTTTCCAAAATGGGGTCATTTGGGGGGGGGGTTTGTACTGCCCTGCCATTTTAGCACCTCAAGAAATGAGATAGGCAGTCATAAACTAAAATCTGTGGCGTAAGTTCTAAGGGCGTAAATTTTTGATTTCACTCTTCACTGCCTATCACAGTTTCAGAGGCCATGGAATGCCCAGGTGGCACAAACCCCCCCCAAATTACCCCATTTTGGAAAGTAGACACCCCAAGCTATTTGCTGAGAGGTATAGTGAGTATTTTGCAGACCTCACTTTTTGTTACAAAGTTTTGAAAATTGAAAAAAGAAAAAAAAAATGTTTTTTCTTGTCTTTCTTCATTTTCAAAAACAAATGAGAGCTGCAAAATACTCACCATGCCTCTCAGCAAATAGCTTGGGGTGTCTACTTTCCAAAACAGGGTCATTTGGGGGGGTTTGTGCCACCTGGGCATTCCATGGCCTCCGAACCTGTGATAGGCAGTGAAGAGTGAAATCAAAAATTTACACCCTTAGAAATCCTGAAGGCGGTGACTGGTTTTCGGGGCCCCGTACGCAGCTAGGCTCCCAAAAAGTCCCACACATGTGGTATCCCCATACTCAGGAGAAGCAGCTAAATGTATTTTGGGGTGCAATTCCACATATGCCCATGGCCTGTGTGAGCAATATATCATTTAGTGACAACTTTGTGCAAAAAAAAAATGTGTCACTTTCCCGCAACTTGTGTCAAAATATAAAATATTCCATGGACTCAACATGCCTCTCAGCAAATAGCTTGGGGTGTCTACTTTCCAAAATGGGGTCATTTGGGGGGGGTTTGTGCCATCTGGGCATTTTATGGCCTTCAAAACTGTGATAGGTAGTGAGGAGTGAAATCAAAAATGTATGCCCTTAGAAATCCTGAAGGCGGTGATTGGTTTTCGGGGCCCCGTACGCGGCTAGGCTCCCAAAAAGTCCCACACATGAAGCAGCTGAATGTATTTCTGGGGTGCAATTCCACATTGGCCCATGGCCTGTGTGAGCAATATATCATTTAGTGACAACTTTTTGTAAATATTTTTTTTTTTTTTTGTCATTATTCATTTGTCATTATTCAATCACTTGGGACAAAAAAAAGAAATATTCAATGGGTTCAACATGCCTCTCAGCAATTTCCTTGGGGTGTCTACTTTCCAAAATGGGGTCATTTGGGGGGGGGTTTGTACTGCCCTGCCATTTTAGCACCTCAAGAAATGAGATAGGCAGTCATAAACTAAAATCTGTGTAAATTCCAGAAAATGTACCCTAGTTTGTAGACGCTATAACTTTTGCGCAAACCAATAAATATACGCTTATTGAAATTTTTTTTACCAAAGACATGTGGCCAAATATATTTTGGCCTAAATGTATGACTAAAATTGAGTTTATTGGATTACAAACAGTAGAAAATATAATTTTTTTTCAAAATTTTCAGTCTTTTTCCGTTTATAGCGCAAAAAATAAAAACAGCAGAGGTGATCAAATACCATCAAAAGAAAGCTCTATTTGTGGGAAGAAAAGGACGCAAATTTCGTTTGGGTACAGCATTGCATGACCGCACAATTAGCAGTTAAAGCGACACAGTGCCAAATTGGAAAAAGTCCTCTGGTCCTTAGGCAGCATAATGGTCCGGGGCTGAAGTGGTTAAAGTGAAACAATAAAAATGAAATAAATGGATTTTTAAAACAGCTTACCTGTAAAATCCTTTTCTTGGAGTACATCACGGGACACAGAGCACCATAATAATGACTATGTGTGTTATAAGCTTACTTTTAGGTGATTGGACACTGGCAACCAATAGTAAGACGGTGCCTCCCATATAACCCCTCCCACACAGGAAGAACCTCAGTTTTGTAGCAAGCAATGACGATCCCAGAAAGAGGGGAGGGACCTCTGTGTCCCGTGATGTACTCCAAGAAAAGGATTTTTTTACAGGTAAGCTGTTGTAAAAATCAATTTTTTTTTATCTGACATCACGGGACACAGAGCACCATAATAATGACTATGTGGGATGTCCTAAAGCAATGCATCTGACGGGGGGGACACATCATCCCTAGACCCAACGGATCTGAGATTATAAAGCAGCCTGCAACACGCTGTGGCCAAAACCAGATCTCACATCCACCTGGTAAAACCTGGTGACCATATGAACTGAAGACCAAACGGCTGCTTTGCAAACCTAGGCTATAGACACCTGCTGGCGTACTGCCCATGATGCACTAAACCCTCTAGTGGAGTGTGCTCTTAAATCCCGGGGTGGAACCCTACGCTTAAATCCATACGCCTGGACAATAGTCTGGCGAATCCACCTGGATATAGATGAACTTGTTGCCGGCTGTCCTCTTTTAGGACCCTCAGGCAAGACAAAAAAACTGTCAGTTTTCCGAAAGGGAGCTGACATTTCCACGTAAACCTTCATCGCTCTCACCACATCCAGTGAGTGAAGCGACCTTTCCTCCCTAGTCTTAGGGTTAGGAAAAAAGGAAGATAAAATGATATCCTGATTCAAATGAAATTTGGAAACTACCTTTGGTAGAAAATCTGGACGAGGACGCATGACCACCCTGTCCTGATGAAGAACCATGAAAGGTTCCTTGCAAGAAAGGGCGGCCAATTCTGACACCCTTCTAGCCGATGTTATAGCTATTAAGAAAACTAACTTCCTGGTCAATAGGACAAAAGGAATATGCCTAATAGGTTCAAAGGGCTGACTCTGTAAGGCTGAAAGCACCAAATTTAGGTCCCAAGGACATAAAGGTGGTTTAAGCGGTGGCCTCAGGTGCGCTACTCCCTTCACAAAGGTTCGCACCAAAGAATGGGATGCAATTGGTCTCTGGAAAAAAAACGATAATGCCGAAATCTGTCCCTTAATTGTCCCTAAAGCGAGCTGCAAGTCTACTCCTGTTTGAAGAAAAGCGAGAACTCTTCCAATCGTATACCTACGAGGGTCCCATTTCCTTTTCTCACACCAAGAAATGTATGACTTCCATACTCTGTAATAGATAAATGCTAGAAAGTCAGTTTCTAGAGCTATGAAAGTGGACAGGACTGAACCCATAATACCACGGTCTTTCAATAGTCTGGTCTCAATAGCCAGGCCATCAAATTCAGCAACCGTAAAGAAGGATGGAATATGGGCCCTTGAGACAACAGGTCTGGGCAGCAAGGAAGGGCTAACAGGTCCCCTACTGCCAATTTCACAATCTCCGAGTACCACAACCTCCTGGGCCACTCTGGGGCCACTAAGATCACTGGCTTCTGTTCCTTCTGTATCCTGCGCAGTAAGTGCGGCAGGATCTGGATCGGAGGGAAGGTATATATCAGGGAATACTGATCCCAAGGAACCACTAACGCGTCTGTCCCGACAGCAAGCTGATCCTTGGTCCTGGATACAAACCTGTCTAGTTTGGCATTGAATCTGGATGCCAGCAGATCCACATCTGGGGTCCCCCAGTATTGGCAAATCTGTAGAAAAACCTCGGGATGCAGGGACCATTCCCCTGGTAACAATTTCTGGTGACTTAGGAAATCCGCCTGCCAATTGTCCACCCCCGGGATAAACACTGCCGACAGAAACGGCACATGTTCTTCTGCCCAGGTCAGTATATGATTTACTTCTCTTTGGGCTGCCCGACTCCTGGTACCTCCCTCGTGGTTGATATATGCCACTACTGTGGAGTTGTTGGACTGAATCCTGACAGGAAAACCCTGCAACCTGGACGTCCAGAATCGCAGGGCCAGACGAGCTGCCCGCATCTCCAAGAGATTGATGGGCAGAGCCCTCTCTGTCTGGGACCATACTCCCTGAACAGATGCTTCCTGTACGACTGCTCCCCAGCCGAGAAGACTGGCGTCCGTGGTCACCGCTTTCCAGGCCACTGGTGGGAAAGACTTCCTTTTCCTTAAGTTGCTGGTTCTTAACCACCAAGATAGGCTCCATAGGACCTGTGGAGATAGAATCATAGGCTGATCCAAGGTTCGAGCAGACTTGTCCCACGCCTTCAGGATACTGTTCTGAAACATTCTGGAGTGGAACTGTGCATATGGCACTGCGCTGAAAGCTGACACCATCTTGCCCAATAACCTCATGCACAGCCAAACAGAAGGTGTTGGATCTCTCTTCACCTTCTGTACAAGCTCCACTATGGAGGCGACCTTTAAGGACGGAAGAAACACTCTTTCTTGAGCAGTGTACTGGTGACCCCACAATAGGGATAAAACTTTTTCGCAGAAGAGAGTTTAATAAGACTCGTGGCCACTCATTACAATTAGAAGAAAAGAGGTTTAACCTTAAACTACGTAGAGGGTTCTTTACTGTAAGAGCGGCAAGGATGTGAAATTCCCTTCCACAGGCGGTGGTCTTAGCGGGGAGCATTGATAGCTTCAAGAAACTATTAGATAATCACCTGAATGACCGCAACATACAGGGATATACAATGTAATACTGACATATAATCACACACATAGGTTGGACTTGATGGACTTGTGTCTTTTTTCAACCTCACCTACTATGTAACTATGTAACCAGACCCAGATATACCAAGGCTTGGGTCGGACAAAGAGCTCACTTGTCCAAATTCAGTACCCAACCTAGGCGTTGTAAAACCCGTACTGTTCTTGATATGTTTAGAACTAGCATAGGGCGAGAGCATTCCCTTAGAAGTAGATCGTCCAGGTATCCTATTATGGAAACCCCTAGTGATCTTAGGGAAGCCAACACTGGGGCCAGAATCTTTGTGAAGACCCTGGGAGCCATGGCAAGGCCAAAGGGCAGTGCCACAAACTGGAAATGACTGCCCTCTACAGCGAAGCGTAAGAACCTTTGGTGAGGACAAGAAGATCGGCACGTGAAGGTACGCGTCCTTGATATCTATGGACGCCAGATAGTCCCCCTTTCTCAGGGACCTTATTACCGAATGAACCAATTCCATACGGAAGGATCGGACATCTACAAAAGTTGAGAGCTTTGAGGTCCAAAATGGGCCTTACTTCCCCATTTGGTTTCGGCACGGTGAATAGGTTCGAGTAAAACCCTTTGAATCTTTCCTTGTGCGGGACCTCCATAATTACTCCCTGCAACAGCAGATGGTGTAAAGCTAGGAGTAGGCATCTTCTTTTCTCTGGATCCGCCGCAACCCTTGAGTGTAGAAAGCGGTTCGGGGGTAACTCCCGGAACTCTATTTTGTAACCGTATTTTACAGTGGAAATGACCCATCTGTCTTGAACCAGTTCTTCCCAGGCCTCCCCAAACAGCCGAAGCCTGCCCCCCACCCGTGAGAGCGGGGGCGCCCCTTCACAAGGTAGATTTGGAGTTGGGCTTGGATGGCTTTTGGGTCCAGGGTTTTTTCTGACCCTGAGGTCTTTTAAACCCAGACGGCTGAGGCTGTCGATACCGCTTAGGGGAAGAGGCACCAGGCCCTGGGGGATTAGGAATTTTGTAAGAAGGCTGCTTCCCCTTCTTTTTAATAGGGAGCAGAGCGCTCTTTCCTCCAGAGATCTTTTGGATATATTTATCCAGATCTTCACCAAACAGGCACTCTCCATGAAATGGAAACGCAGCAAGTAGCCTTTTACATGGTGTCTCAGCAGACCAGTTCTTTAGCCACAATATCTGCGCATATGAACTGATAGTAACGCAAAACAAGACATTTGTTGGATTGAGTCCTTTAAGGCATCAACCGCAAAACACAAGGCATGAGGGATCTCTGATAGTTCCTCCTGGCAAGGTATGTTCTTCACTAACCTCTTAAAGCGATCCTTTAGGGATTGACAAATCCCAATGGCTGCAACAGCAGGCTGAACTGCTACACTGGCAACCGAGAAGGAGGCCTTTAATAAGGACTCTAGTTTCTTATCAGCTGGATCCTTGAAAACCTGGGCATTATCCACTGGACAGGTTAAATTTTTATTGACAGAAGATATGGCAGCGTCTACCAAAGGTGTGCTCCATTTCTTCCTGAACTTTTCCTCCATAGGGTATAAAATAGAAAACCTTTTGGGAGGTAAGTATATTCTGTCAGGATGCTCCTAGTCCGCATAAATCACCTGCTCCAGCAACGGATGCAAGGGAAAGGCTTGGGAAATTTGTATACCCCTACCATCACTTACTGCGCTGAATTTTATATTGTCTTGCCTTCTTGAGCCAAGTTTTTACTGCCCATTTTTGCAAATCTTTGGAAAATAATTTTGATATCAATAAAACGCTACACCGTTTTTATAAAAGGATTCACACTATGTGGAGTTTTTTTCTTTTATTTGCTTATCCATATAATTGGTCGTTGAGGAAGTGATCGCCCCTGATGATCGAAGCTGAATATTGAAGGCACCTGATTCCGGTTGGGCACCTCCAGAGACATACCATCTGACAACATCTGATGAGACTCTGCCCAGGACCACCACATGGCTCGCCGTACCACACCGCTTGACGGTACAAGCTCGTTTGACTCACCGCCAAGGGCCTGTGAGTCCACCTTGTCTGGTAAGGGCATCCTTTTGCTTATTCCCTTGGGTTGATACCATCTTAATAAGTGAAGAATCCACCTACATTCAAGGACACTTCCAACAGTTCCCATTTACCCTACAAGAAGACTGCTCGTATTAAGACTGTCATGGGGTTAACTGAGATCACCCCAATTACTTATTAATGGACTTTAGTATTTACACATACTCACTTCCCTTATGGACTTATGCTCTCACATCCTGGCTAGGGATGAGCTTCGTGTTCGAGTCGAACCCATGTTCGACTCGAACATCGGCTGTTCGATCGTTCGCCGAATTGCGAACGTTATGGGCCGTTCGCGCTAAATTCGTGTGGCGCGTCACGGCCCATAATTCACTGCGGCATCGCAGTGCATTGCTGGCTGATGATTGGCCAAGCATGCACTATGACCCGCATGCTTGGCCAATCACAGCGCCGTCAGTAGAGAGAGCTGTAATTGGCCAAAGCCAGGGTGGCTTTGGCCAATTATGGCTCAGGGGATTTAGTACACACCCCACACTATATAAGGCCGCCTGCACGGCGGCCCTGTGTAGTGTGTGTTCCGGTGTGCTGAGAGATAGAGAGAGAGAGAGACAGTGTCATTTGATTTGAGTTAGATAGATTAGGCAGAACAGTCAGTCAGTTAGCTGCACTTACAGTGTATTGTGTATATATATGCATCCCAGGTGTTGCATATATATATATACACTGTATTCAGTTTAGCTAGATCCGTTCCTGTTATCTTCTATCTAGACTATTTACATTTAATGCAGTGCGTCCTGCTCACAGTGTTCAGCTAGATCCGTTCCTGTTATTTACATTTAGTGCAGTGCGTCCTGCTCACAGTGTTCAGCTAGATCCGTTCCTGCTATTTACATTTAGTGCAGTGCGTCCTGCTCACAGTGTTCAGCTAGATCCGTTCCTGCTATTTACATTTAGTGCAGTGCGTCCTGCTCACAGTGTTCAGCTAGATCCGTTCCTGCTATTTACATTTAGTGCAGTACATCCTGCTCACAGTGTTCAGCTAGATCCGTTCCTGTTATCTTCCTACTGACAGGCAGGCTTGTCTGGTTACAGTATATAAAGCTACCTGAAGAAAATTACAGGTGTTCTATTTGATCCTATTAGTACCACGGTCAGGCAGCTAGACTATTTACATTTAGTACAGTGCGTCCTGCTCACAGTGTACAGCTAGATCCGTTCCTGTTATCTTCCTACTGACAGGCAGGCTTGTCTGGTTACAGTATATAAAGCTACCTGAAGAAAATTACAGGTGTTCTATTTGATCCTATTAGTACCACGGTCAGGCAGCTAGACTATTTACATTTAGTACAGTGCGTCCTGCTCACAGTGTTCAGCTAGATCCGTTCCTGTTATCTTCCTACTGACAGGCAGGCTTGTCTGGTTACAGTATATAAAGCTACTTGAAGAAAATTACAGGTGTTCTATCCCAGCTTAGTGCAGCTACAGGCCATTAGTATGTCTGGAAGGCCAAGAAGGAGAGGCAGACAGTCACAAGCCAATAAGAGAGGGCAAGCAGGCTCTGTGTCTAGTGCTGGTCGTGGAGACGGTGCATCCTCATCAGCACGTGGCCATGGGACACGCTTGGCCTTTTTTTCGGCAGCTGGCCGTGTTGAGCCGCAACATGCGGAAGACTTGGTCGAGTGGATGACCAAGCCGTCCTCATCCTCCTCATCCTCTCTCACCCATGCCCAGGGTGCTTTGTCTGGCAAAGCAGCGGCCTCTTCCCTCAGCTCAATGTCATCAGTGACTCCTTCCCTAGCTCCACCATGTCCTCATGAGGATTCCCTCGAACTGTTTGACCACAGTGTTGGGTACATGCTCCAGGAGGATGCCCAGCGTTTGGAAGGCTCTGATGACGATACTGAGCTCGATGAAGGCAGTAACATGAGCACGGACAGAGGGGGTGCCCAAGAAGGACAGCAATCTGGCAGTCATGCTCCCCCTGCTGCAGCATACTGCCAGGTTTGCTCCAGTGATGAGGAGGGAGGGGATGATGAGGTCACTGACTCAACGTGGGTGCCTGATAGGAGAGAGGAGGAGGAGGAGGAGGAGGAGGAGGAGGAGGCGGCGGCACATCACCAACGAGGCAGGATGCCCTCCAGGGGCCAGCCTAAGGGCAGCACATTGACTGCATCACACCCCAAAGCTCCACATGTGCAGGGCGCTGCAGTCTCTGCGCGTTATTCAAAAAGTTCTTTGGTGTGGGCCTTTTTTGAGACGAGTGCATCAGATCGCACCGCTGCTATTTGCAACATATGTCTCAAGCGTATCTCGCGTGGCCAAAACATCTCCCGCTTGGGTACCACATGCTTGACCAGACATATGTTGACCTGCCATGCAGTTCGTTGGCAAGCGTATCTAAAAGACCCACACCAAAGAACAAAGAGGATCTCTCCTTGCTCCTCATCAGCTGAGATTTCCAACCCCACTAGACCTTCAGTCCTCTCTGAGACCTGCAGTGAGAGGAATGAAGGTGTAGAATTAGGTGTGTCACAGCCAAGTACTTGTGGGCAATCTGCTTTTGGTACACCGACGTCAGATTGTACCAGGCAAATTTCCCTGCCCCAGCTGCTGCACCGCCGAAAGAAGTTTGCTCCCAGCCATCCACATGCCCAGCGGTTGAATGCTAGCTTGGCAAAATTGCTAGCACTTCAACTGCTGCCTTTTCAGTTGGTAGACTCTGCCCCCTTCCGTGAGTTTGTGGAATGTGCGGTTCCTCAGTGGCAGGTACCCAAACGCCACTTTTTCTCACGGAAGGCGATTCCGGCTCTCTACCGGCATGTGGAAGGCAATGTCCATGCCTCGCTGGACAGGGCGGTCAGCGGTAAGGTGCATATTACCGCTGACTCATGGTCCAGCAGGCATGGACAGGGACGTTACCTAAGTTTCACGGCGCATTGGGTGACTCTGCTGGCAGCTGGGAAGGATGCAGGACAAGGTGCAGTAGTGTTGGAGGTTGTTCCGCCACCACGCCTCCAAAATGCTGATTGTGACACACCTCTCTCCTCCACCCCCTCCTCTTCTTCTTCCTCTATGGCCTCTTCCTCGGAACCAGCGGTGCTCCGTAGGCGTTCAAGGGGCTACGCAAGTACGCAGGCCAAAAGATGCCATGCGGTGCTTGAGCTGGTGTGCTTGGGGGACAGGAGCCACACTGGGGCAGAGGTTTTGTCAGCTCTGCAGGGGCAGGTTCAGAGGTGGTTGACGCCACGCCAACTTAAGGCAGGAATGGTGGTTTGCGACAATGGCACCAACCTCCTCTCTGCCCTCCGACAGGGACAAATGACCCATGTGCCCTGTTTGGCTCACGTCCTTAACTTGGTGGTGCAGCGGTTCTTGGGCAGGTACCCGGGCTTACAGGATGTCCTGAGGCAGGCCAGGAAAGTCTGTGTGCATTTCCGCCGGTCATATAATGCCAGTGCTCGGCTGACGGACCTCCAAAAGGAGTTTAACCTGCCCAAGAACCGCCTAATCTGTGACATGCCCACCAGGTGGAACTCAACGTTGGCCATGCTGCAGCGGCTGCACACGCAGCAGAGGGCCATCAATGAGTACCTGTGCGACTATGGCACCAGGACAGGGTCAGGGGAGCTTGGTTTTTTTTCCCCACGCCAGTGGGCCATGATCAGGGATGCATGCACTGTCCTGTCACCATTCGAGGAGGCCACGAGGATGGTGAGCAGTGACAGTGCATGCATCAGTGACACTGTCCCCCTTGTCCACCTGTTGGAGCACACGCTGCGTGGAATAATGGACAGGGCACTTGAGGCAGAACAGAGGCAGGAAGAGGAGGACTTCCTTAGCTCTCAAGGCCCCCTTTATCCAGACAGTGTTCCTGCGTGCCCGCCGATCACACAGGAAGAGGACGAGGAGGAAGAGGAGGAGGAGGAAGATTGTGTCAGTATGGAGGTGGAGCCTGGCACTCAGCATCAGCAGCAGTCTTTAAGGGATCAGTCCCAAGAAACACATGGACTTGTACGTGGCTGGGAGGAGGTGGCTGCGGACCATGTCGTTCTTAGTGACCCAGAGGACTCCGGACCGAATGCCTCAGCAAACCTACGCTGCATGGCCTCCCTGATCCTGCAAAGCCTGCGTAAGGATCCTCGTATTCGTGGTATCAAGGAGAAGGACCAATACTGGCTGGCAACCCTCCTTGATCCACGTTACAAGGGTAAGGTTGCGGACCTTATCTTGCCATCGCAGAGGGAGCAGAGGATGAAACATCTTCGGGAGGCCTTGCAGAAAGGTCTGTGCAACGCGTTCCCAGAGACTGGGAGGTTACAAACTCCTGTTTCTGGACAACGTGTTGCTGAGGCTTCGGTCAGTCAAAGAAGGAGCGGTGGAGAAGGTGGCCGTCTGACCGATGCGTTCAGACAATTTTTTGGTCCGCAGCCCCAAGGTATGATCGGTTCCAGCAACCATCGCCAGCGTCTGTTTTATATGGTGCAGGAATACCTAGGGGCAAGATCAGACTTGGACACCTTTCCCACCGAAAATCCTCTGGGTTACTGGGTCTTGAGGATGGATCACTGGCCAGAGCTTGCACAGTATGCAATTGAGCTACTGGCCTGTCCTGCATCCAGCGTTCTTTCGGAACGCACATTCAGTGCTGCTGGAGGCGTGGTAACCGATCACAGGGTGCGTCTGTCCACCGACTCGGTCGATCGGCTGACCTTCATAAAAATGAATGAGTCTTGGATCACCACCAGCTACCAAGCACCTGATGCTGATGTAACCGAATAATTTTTTTTGAAATCTCAGATCCCTTCAAAGACTGCCTATGCTGATGCTGAGTGACTATCCCTGAGTAATTATCCTCTTCCTCCTCAATCATCACGCTGATAGCTTGTAAGAACATTTTTGGTTCTGGGCGCCACCACCAGTGCCTAAGGCACAATTTTTCAGCCCCTGTTTAACAGGGGCGTGTAATTACAATTTTTGATGTAATACTTTGCAGCAGGGCTCGTTCCTGCATTCCAACTAGAGTGTCTGTGAGGGGTTGCAGTGTTGTGGCACCAGCACCAGTGCCTAAGGCCCAATTTTTCTGCCCCTGTCTAACAGGGGCGTGTAATTACAATTTTTGATGCAATACTTTGCAGCAGGGCTCGTTCCTGCGTTCCAACTAGAGTGTCTGTGAGGGGTTGCAGTGTTGTGGCACCAGCACCAGTGCCTAAGGCCCAATTTTTCTGCCCCTGTCTAACAGGGGCGTGTAATTACAATTTTTGAAGCAATACTTTGCAGCAGGGCTCGTTCCTGCGTTCCAACTAGAGTGTCTGTGAGGGGTTGCAGTGTTGTGGCACCAGCACCAGTGCCTAAGGCCCAATTTTTCTGCCCCTGTCTAACAGGGGCGTGTAATTACAATTTTTGAAGCAATACTTTGCAGCAGGGCTCATTCCTGCGTTCCAACTAGAGTGTCTGTGAGGGGTTGCAGTGTTGTGGCACCAGCACCAGTGCCTAAGGCCTAATTTTTCAGCTTCTGTTCAACAGGGGCATGTAATTACAATTCTTGATCTAATATTTCACAGCAGGGCCCTGTGAGGGCTTACAGTGTTGTGGCCACAGCAATACCTAAGGCCCAAATTTCTGCTGAGTATATAGGGCAGGACCCTACTTTCAAACATCTAACTTACAAATGACTCCTACTTGCAAACGGAAGGAGACAACAGGAAGTGAGATGAAATCTACCCCTAGGAAGGGAAATTCTCTCCTGTAAGAGTTAATATGGGAAAACAATTTCTCCTTTCCACTGATGCTTTCCAATCCTTGTTCCACAAAAAAACCCAAATTTTCAAAAAACATTTTTCATTGGGACAAAAAAGTGAGGTGAAATCTTCTGAAGAGGAGGAAAGACAGCAAAACAAATGTCACAGGGGTGATAACCCTTCCCTATGTTTTCCAAAAAGCTTAGAAAAGATTTTTTGGCTGGAGCTAAACACGTTAAAAATGTTCAAAATTACAAACAGATTCTACTTAACAACAAACCTACAGTCCCTGTCTTGTTTGCACTGCTGTTCAGAGTATATAGGGCCTGGTGGCCCCACACCTTTCCTTATTTTAATTTGGGTGCGGGGTTCCCCTTAATATCCATACAAGACCCAAAGGGCCTGGTAATGGACTGGGGGGTACCCATGCCGTTTGTCTCACTGATTTTCATCCATATTGCCATGACCCGACATGACATTAAACCCGCAAGCAGTTTTAAATGAGATTTTTTCCTTTAAAAATGACATTTGGTGCAGGGACTGTTCTAAACATGGGAAACACGCGTCACTTTACAGGCATACTATAGACACCCCCCAGGTACGATATTTAAAGGAATATTTCACTTTTTTTTTTTTACTTTAAGCATCATTAAAATCACTGCTCCCGAAAAAACGGCCGTTTTTAAAAGTTTTTTTTGCATTGATACATGTCCCCTGGGGTAGGACCCGGGTCCCCAAACCCTTTTTAGGACAATACCATGCAAATTAGCCTTTAAAATGAGCACTTTTGATTTCGAACGTTCGAGTCCCATAGACGTCAATGGGGTTCTAACGTTCGTGCGAACTTTCGGTCCGTTCGCGGGTTCTGGTGCGAACCGAACCGGGGGGTGTTCGGCTCATCCCTAATCCTGGCTTTGCCCCGATGAACACAATTTTTTTGGGTTATACACACAGTATACTGTGGTATTCTGTATACCTATTATATTGCACCTTTGAGTTACTTTTGGAATGTGTTATCCTACATATACTATTCATACCTAATTGATATATATAGGTTCAGGATATACCTTTCATCATCTATATGTGTTTGTGTACACTTAACTCTTTATTGTTTTTATTATTTTGTTTTGTTTTTATGGGGTTCTGCGAAGAGAGTACACCTTTTCATAAAAACCATCACTAATACATTAGGTACGCATTTCAGGACGTGGTTCCTCTTCTTACTGAATGACATATCGATATGGATGTCACACCACTTCCTCAAACTCAATCTTTCTAAAACTGAGCTTGCTATATTCCCTCCTTCACGGTCCCCCCCGTGACTTCACCATTAATATCAACAACACAACATTGGTCCCTCCACACATGCCAGGGTCCTGGGTGTAATCCTTGACTCTGACCTCTCCTTCAGCCCCCATATCCAATCACTGGCTAAATCCTGCTGCCTTAACCTCCGCAACATTTCCAGAATTCGACCCTTCCTGACTAATGACACCACAAAGCAACTTATTCACTCCTTATTTCCCGCCTTGACTACTGCAACTCTCTCCTTAATGGCCTACCCTTAAGCAGTCTATCCCCCCTTCAGTCTATTATGAATTCTGCTGCTAGACTAATACACCTCACTAACCGATCCATGACTGCTGCTCCTCTCTGCCAATCCCTTCACTGGCTTCCCCTACACCACCGTGTAAAATTCAAAATGCTAACCATAACATACAAGGCCATTCGCAACATCGCCCCCATCTACATCACCAACCTCATCTGCAGATATCGCCCAAATCGTCCCCTCCGCTCCTCCAAGGATCTCCTGCTCTCTAGCTCCATTATTACCTCCTCCCATGTTCGCCTTCAGGACTTCTCTAGAGCCTCTCCTATCCTCTGGAACTCCCTGCCCCAGTATATCCAATCAGCCCCTACCCTGTCCACCTTTAGGAGATCCCTGAAAGCTCATTTATTCAGGGAAGCCGATCCCACACCCACCTAACAACTGTCCCCGAGCCACCCCCATCAAATCATTCTCTGCAGCTATTACCTTTTGTACCACCACTCCCTCCCTTTAGAATGTAAGCTCTACGAGCAGGGCCCTCCTGTACCTTTTGTATTGAACTGTACTGTAATTGTGTTGTCCCCCCTATACATTGTAAAGAGCTGCGTAAACTGTTGGCGCTATATAAATCGTGTATAATAATAATAAAAAAGATGTCCCGCGTAAATTCAGGCTGCCCGACGGACCGAAAAAAATGTAAACGTGTGATCCCACCCCCCTCTGACGCCATGGGGAAGCCCTGTAGCTTCAGAGGGGGCGGGGTCACCCATTTACATAACTGGGTGGCCCCGCCCTCAGCTGTATAAGAACTGTCACAGAGAAGAAGCGTCAGTCAGCGGGAGCCTCCCATGAAGGCGGAATGGTTGCGACTTTTCTTTTTTTACTTTTTCGGGCCGTCGGGCAGCGTGAATTTACATCGTCTCGATGAGGGTGACAAGTGAATATACAAATTACAATATATATATATATATATATATATATATACATATATACAGGGCTGGTGTAAGGATTTTTGACACCCTAGGCAAAACCTCATTTTGCTAACCACCCCCTTAGCTTTACCCCTGACTCCACCCTCTTTGCCCTGCCCATGTATACCCCAACTTTTTAATGAAGGGCCTATCAAATGCAGACTCACCAGTGCCCATCAAATGCAGCCTATCAGAGACCATCAATGCAGCCTCACCAACGCCCATCAATGCAGCCTCACCAGCGCCCATCAATGCAGCCTCACCAGCGCCCATCAATGCAGCCTCACCAGCGCCCATCAATGCAGCCTCACCAGCGCCCATCAATACAGCCTCACTAGTGCCCATCAAATGCAGCCTACCAGCACCCATCAATACAGCCTACCAGTGCCCATCAATGAATGTTTGCTTGCTTCCATTCATTTCGGGAGTCGGGACACAGAAACAGTCCTCTGCCGCTGCGCCTCTGACACTATGTGTGAATGGAGTGGCGGCTGCCTGCTGATGCTGAGACTTAATTGCTTGCTGCAGAGAGAGGAGAGTAGGAACACCAGTGGCTGGGTGCCCTAGGCAGCAGTGCGTCATATGCGGCTGCCTAGTTTGCCTAGTGGTAGCACCGGCCCTGCATATACATATACAAAGGTGTACAAATATATGCAATTAAGGTAGGAGACCTGTTTCTAACAGGTACATGAATTTGGGGGACGCACCAACATTTGTCATTTGGAGGAACAATGGATTTAAAAAAAAAAAGTAGACTCTCTTTATGAATTTTAAATAACACATAACAAAAGCAAAAATCTACCTTACACTGAAAAATGTGCAAAAAATAAAATATGCTGTTACAATATAATGATAATATTCACTGTTCAATAATAATAAAAATTGCAGCTAGAGAAAATAGTGTATATAATCAAAATATTGTTTCTAATGTATGTTTATTCTGTTCTGGGAAGTGGTTGCCACCATCCCTATTTCTGTACTTGAAATGGGAAAAAAGACCCTCTTATGGGATTTTGAAGGCAACCATAAAAGAAAAATGCATAACCATTTATATGTAAAACCACTGTTTATTACAAAACTCGAAAAAGACATAGCCTTGTTAAAAACACATGTGGCCATTAGGGATGGGCCAAACACCCCCCGGTTCGGGTTGCATCCAGAACATGCGAACAGACTGAAAGTTCGCACGAACATTCGAACACCGTTAAAGTCTATGGGACTCGAACATGAGAAATCAATAGTGCAAATTTTAAAGGCTAATATGCAAGTTATTGTCCTAAAAATAGTTTGGGGAAAACAGGCCCCCAGGGGACATGTATCAATGCAAAAGAAAGTTTTAAAAACGTCCGTTTTTCTGGGAGCAGTGATTTTAATGATGCTTTAGGTGAAAAAATAAAAGTGAAATATTCCTTTAAATATCGTACCTGGGGGGTGTCTATAATATGCCTGTAAAGTGGCACTTGTTTCCTGTGCTTAGAACAGTCCCTGCACAAAATGACATTTTTAAAGGAATAAAAGTCATTTAAAACTGCTTGCGGCTTTAATGTAATGTCGGGTCCGGGCAATATAGATGAAAATCAGTGAGACAAACGGCATGGGTACCCCCAGTCCATTACCAGGCCCTTTGGGTCTTGTATGGATATTAAGGGGAACCCCGCACCCAAATTAAAAAAAAGAAAAGGCGTTGGGTCCCCAGGCCCTATATACTCTAAACAGTAGTATACAGGCAGTGCAAACAAGACATGGGCTGTATGTTTGTTCTTATGTAGAATCTGTTTGTAATTTGGAACAGGTACATTTTGTAAGTGTAGCTCCAGCCAAAAAAATCTATTTTAAAGCTTTTTGGAACACATAGGGAAGTGTTATCACCCCTGTAACATTTGTTTTGCTGTCTGTGCCCCTGTTCAGAAGATTTCACCTCACTTTCTGTCCCAATGACAATTGGATTTTGAAAATTTGGGTTTTTTAAGGGAAACAAGGATTGGTGATAAATCAGTGGAGGAGACACCTTTTTCCCATATTAACTCTTACAGGAGAGAATTTCCCCTCCTAGGGGTAGTAGATTTCCTCTCACTTCCTGTTGTCTCCCTCCGTTTGTAAGTAGGAGTTGTTTATAAGCCGGATGTTTGAAAGTAGGGGCCTGCCCTATATACTCTGCAGAAAATTGGGCCTTAGGTGTTGGTGGTACCAGAACACTAAAAGCCCTCACAGTTACTCTTGCTGGGCACTGGAACAGGCCCTGTTGTGAAATATTATATCAAGAATTGTAATTACATGCCTCTCTTGAACAGGGTCAGAAAAATTGGGCCTTTGGTGGTGGTGTGGTGGTGTTGCCACAACAATGTAAGCCCTCACAGATACTCTTGGTGGGCACTGGAACGGGCCCTGATGTGAAATATTATACCAAGAATTGTAATTACATGCCCTTGTTGAACAGTGTCAGAAAAATTGGGCTTTAGGCACTGCTGCTGGTGCCACAAACACTGCAACCCCCCATAGATACTCTAGTTGAGTGCAGGAACGAGCCCTGCTTCAAAATATTACAGTAAAAATTGTAATTACATGCCCCTGTTGAACAGGAGCAGAAAAATTGGGCTTTAGGCACTGGTGCTGGTGCCAGAACCAAAAATGTTCTTAGAAGCTATCAACATGAACATTGAGGAGGAATAGGATAGTCACTTGGCATAACAGGATAGTCAGTCAGCCTCAGCATAGGCAGTCTTCAAGGGATTATTAAGTAAAAACATGTTGCGCTATAATTAACCTTTCAATCAATACTAAAATCCCATGTGATTACTTAATTAATAATATTCCTCATAGTGATAGTGAAAAAAAATTATAAATAAAACAAATGGTGTGTATAACATGGCTAGAAATTAGCAATCATGTAGCCTCACAAACACCATCATATATTCCACCAGTAGGATGTATACAAATCCCCACCTACAGATATACAATTAATGAAATTAACCTATATGGCTACTCAGTTGTTAGAGTGCAATACAATGCCAAAAAATGTTTTTTCTTTTTTTCTATATATAAATAGGTCCATTCAAAAAAGCTTCATTTATAGAGTGGTTTTATGTTCTGAAAAATACTTTGATGACCGCTCTTATATGCAGGAGGTGACATGCAATAAATCAGAGATAGACATCATTGAGCAAATATACCAAGTACTCAGAATGAAAATTCTTCAGCAGATACATTCACATGAGCCTGGATAGTTTGTGCATGGGTTTAAAACAATCAGCCGCTGGGAGCGCGGTGAGTCCTCACACCGATATTATCGCGATGTCTATCTCTGATTTATTGCATGTCACCTCCTGCATATAAGAGCAGCCATCAAAGTATTTTTCAGAACATCAAACCACTCTATAAACAAAGCTTTTTTGAATGGACCTATTTATATATATATATAAAAAAAAAAATGTTGGCATTGTATTGGACTCTAACAACTGAGTAGCCATATAGGTTCATTTCATTAATTGTATATCTGTAGGTGGGGATTTGTATACATCCTACTGGTGGAATATATGATGGTGTTTGTGAGGCTACATGATTGCTAATTTCTGGCCATGTTATACACACCATTTGTTTTATTTATAATTTTTTTTCACTATCACTATGAGGAATATTATTAATTAAGTAATCACATGAGATTTTAGTATTGATTGAAAGGTTAATTATAGCGCAACATTTTTTTTACTTAATATTTATGTATAAGTGCCTGAACACTTTTTATGCTTGCAGCTGATATTATTTGGTCTTCTTTCAATCACAATTCACCACTATCCATTTCAGCGCTTTAGTAATTTTGTTTCAGTCTTCAAGGGATCTCACATTCATAAAAAAAAATATTTGGTTACATCAGCATCAGGTGCTTGGTAGCTGGTGATCCAAGACTGATTCATTTTTATGAAGGTGAGCCGATCAACCGAGTTGGTGGACAGGTGCATTCTGTGAACGGTTACAAAGCCTCCAGCGGCACTGAATGTGCGTTCCGAAAGAATGCTGGAGGATGCAGGACAGGCCAGTAGCTCAATTGCAAACTGTGCAAGCTCTGGCCAGTGATCCATCTTCAAGACCCAGTAACCCAATGGATTTTCGGTTGGAAAGGTCTCCAAGTCTGATCTTGCCCCTAGGTATTTCTACACCATGTACAACAGACGCTGGCGATGGTTGCTGGAACCGATCATATCTTGGGGCTGCGGACTAAAAAATTGTCTGAATGCATCGGTCAGACGACCACCTTCTCCACTGCTCCTTCTGTGACTGACCGAAGCCTCAGCAACACGTTGTCCAGGACCAGGAATTTGTACCCTCCCAGGCTCTGGAAACATGTTGCACAAACCTTTCTGCAAGACCTCCCGAAGATGTTTTATCCTCTGCTCCTTCTGTGACGGCTGGATAAGTTCCGCAACCTTACCCTTGTAACGTGGATCAAGAAGGGTTTCCAGCCAGTAGTGATCCCTCTCCTTGATCACACGAATCCGAGGGTCCTTTCGCAGGCTTTGCAGGATCAGCGAGGCCATACAGCGTAGGTTTTCTGAGGCATTCGATCCGGAGTCCTCTGGGTCACTAAGGACGACCTGATCCGCAGCTACCTCCTCCCAGCCACGTACAAGTCCACGGGTTTCTGGGGGCTATAAACGATCCCTTGAAGATTGCTGCTGATGCTGAGTGCTAGGCTCCACCTCCATGCTGACACAATCCTCATCCTCCTCCTCCTCTTCCTGTGAGATCGGCGGGCCCGCAGGAATACTGTCTGGATAAAGGGGACATTAAGAGGTAAGGAAGTCCTCCTTTTCCTCCCTCTGTTCTGCCTCAAGTGCCCTGTCCATTATTCCATGCAGCCTGTGCTCCAACAGGTAGACAAGAGGAACAGTATCACTGATGCATGCACTGTCACTGCTCACCATCCTTGTGGCCTCCTCAAATGGTGACAGGACAGTGCATGCATCCTTGATCAGTAGCCACTGGCGTGGCAAAAAAAAGCCAAGCTCCCCTCACCCTGTCCTGGTGCCATACTTGCACAGGTACTCGATGGCCCTCTGCTGTGTGTGCAGCCGGTGCAGCATTGCCAACATTGAGTTCCACCTGGTGGGCATGTCACAGATGAGGCGGTTCTTGGGCAGGTTGCATTCCTTTTGAAGGTCAGCCAGCCGAGCACTGGCATTATATGACTGGTGGAAATGCCCACAGACTTTCCTGGCCTGCCTCAGGATATCCTGTAATCCCGGGTACCTGCACAAGAACCGCTGCACCACCAAATTAAGGACATGAACTAAACAGGGCACATGGGTGAAGTGTCCCTGTCAGAGGGCGGAGAGGAGGTTAGTGCCATTGTCGCAAACCACCATCCCTGGCTGAAGCTGGCGTGGCATCAACCACCTCTGAGCCTGCTCCCGCAGAGCTGACAGAATCTCTGCCCCAGTATGGCTCCTGTCCCCTAAGCAGACCAACTCAAGCACCGCATGGCATCTTTTTGCCTAAGTGCTTGCGTAGCCTCTAGAATGCCTACGGAGGACCGCTGGTTCTGAGGACAAATCTGCACAGGAAGAGGCCATAGAGGAAGAAGAAGAGGACGGGGTGGAGGAGAGAGGTGTGGCAGAATCGCCACTACCAGCATTTTGGAGGCGTGGTGGCGGAACAAGCTCCAACAATAGTGCACCCTGTCCTGCATCCTTCTCAGCTGCCAGCAGGGTTACCCAGTGCGCCGTGAAAGAAAGGTAACTTCCTTGTCTATGCCTGCTGGACCATGAGTCAGCGGTAATATGCATCTTACCACTGACCGCCCTGTCCAACGAGGCCAAGACATTGCCTTCCACATGTCGGTAGAGAGCTGGAATTGCCTTACGAGAAAAAAATTGGCGTTTGGGAACCTGACACTGAGGTACCGCACATTTCACAAATTCTCGAAAGGGGGCAGAGTCTACCAGCTGAAAAGGCAGCATTTGGAGTGCTAGCAATTTAGCCAAGTTAGCATTCAGCTGCTGAGCATGTGGATGGCTGGGGCCGAATTTCTTTCGCTGGTTTAGCAACTGGGGTAGGGAATTTGCCTGCTACAATCGGACGTTGGTGTAGCGATAGCAGATTGCCCGCAAGTACTTGGCACACTTAATTCTACACCTTCATTCCTGTCAGTGCTGGTTTCTGAAAGGACTGAAGGTATAGTGGGGTTGGAGATTCCAGCTGATGAGGAGCAAGGAGAGGTCAGCCTTGTTCTTTGGTGTGGGTTTTTTAGGTACTGTTGCCAATGGACTGCATGGGAGCTAGACCTATGTCTGGTCAAGCATGTGGTGCCCAAGTAGCTGCTGTTTTGGCCACGCTTGATACGCTTCAGATATATGTTGCAAACAGCAACAGTGTGATCTGCTGCACACATCTCAAAAAAGGCCCACACCAAAGAACTTTTGGAAAAATGTGCAGAGTCAGCAGCGCCCTGCACTTGCGGAGCTCTGCAGTGTGATGCAGTTGGTTGGCTGCCCTTAAGATGGCCCCTGGAGGGCATCCTGCCTCGTTGGAGATGTGCCTCCTCCTCCTCTTCCTCTATTCTATCAGGCACCCACGTAGAGTCAGTGACCTCATCATCCCCTCCCTCCTCGCCACTGGAGCAAACCTGGAAGTATGCTGCAGCTGGGGGAACATGACTGTCAGTTTCTTGTGCTTCTTGGGCACCCCCTCTTCTCTCTGGGCTCACGTTACTGCCTTCATTCTCAACCTGGGTACCATCATCAGAGCCTTCAAAATGCTGCGCATCCTCCTGCAGCATGTACCCTATACTGTGGTCGAACAGTTTGGGGGACTCCTCAGGGCATGATGGTGGGGCTAGGGAAGGAATGACTGATGACATTGAGCCTATGGGAGAGGCCGTTTTGGCAGCTGCATTGGCAGACAAAGTACCCTGAGCCTGGGTGACAGAGGATGAGCAGGATGAGGACGGCTTGGTCATCCACTCTACCAACTCTTCTGCATGTTGTGGCTCAACATGGCCAGCTGCCGAAAAAAGGACAGGCATGCCCCACGGCCACGTGCTGAGGATGCACTGTGTTCACGACCAGCACTGTTTGCTGTAGACACAGAGCCTGCTTGGTGTCTTTTAGTGGCCTGTGAGCGTCTGCCTCTCCTTGGTGGCCTTCCAGACATACTGTACAATTAGATTAGCAAAACAGCGCCTGAAGTTTACTAAAAACAGTACACCAGGAATGGCCTACAGTCAGGTATAGGCTTGGCTGGAATACAATGCAGTGGATATATATTTTATGAACTGCAGCTCAGTGAGTCACCTGCCTGGCTGAAAGTGTCTTTGAACATGCACTCAGGCAATGGCCTAGTCAGGTATAGGCTTGGCTAGACTATATATATATACAAGCCTGTATATATATTTATTAAATGAACTGCAGCTCAGTGAGTCACCTGCCTGGCTGAAAGTGTCTTTGAACACGTACACAGGCAATGGCCTAGTCAGGTATAGGCTTGGCGAGACTATATATATATATACAAGCCTGTATATATATTTATTAAATGAACTGCAGCTCAGTGAGTCACCTGCCTGGCTGAAAGTGTCTTTGAACATGCACTCAAGGAATGGTCTACAGTCAGGTATAGGCTTGGCTGGAATACAATGCAGTGGATATATATTTTATGAACTGCAGCTCAGTGAGTCAGCTGCCTGGCTGAAAGTGTCTTTGAACATGCACTCAGGCAATGGCCTAGTCAGGTATAGGCTTGGCTAGACTATATATATTACAAGCCTGTATATATATTTAGCAATAACCCCCGAAGGAGCTGCTGATTTATATCAGGCTGTTCCCGTCACCCCTTTACCTGTAGTTTCACCAATATCAGAACTTAGAGTCCATGTTGAGCTTTGTATCTGACAATGTAGGCACCAGTCACTTTAGTACTTTTCCAATGCTTTAATGAGAAATAACTTGAAGAAGTAGCAGTAAAGAGGTAGAAAAGGAGTTGCAGGAAAGTTAAAATACCTTTTCTTTAAATCACTGAGGAATTGAAATCTCGGGGACAAATATACCTTCAGTCCAAGATAAAATCTTTGCCCACCCGGATAGGTCTCTCTCACTGACCTAGCAGCCGAAGCGTAGCACGAACAAAAAGTCTCTGCCACAGACTTGAGGAGAACAATATAACCGTACGATCCTCTGCCACAGGACGTAGTAGTTTTAAATGAACAGCAACACAGTGCCAGAACCTTTAAGCCGACCCGGCAGTACTTGTGCAGTAGATTAGATTAGGATGCATCCTCCAATTGAGTCACCAGGCCCCTCTTGAGACACCAGCATTCCGCACGGTCCTCTCCAAGATGGGTCCTCCCCTGGGTTTTCTCAATTGTTTGGCTTCTTCCCACAGTACAGACAGCACAGGACCATCTCTGTAGTAGTAGGCCCCAGACAGGCTTCTGGGCCTACTTGCACGGCTGCAGCAACGCAGCCCTCCGGCCTGGAGGGCCACGAGGTAGAACTGACCCCTAGCACATGGCATCTGTCCCTTAAATACTATCTCCCAGGAATACATAGCAGTGGACCACCTCTGCCGAGTTACCTCTGGGAAAGAAGAGCACTCAATATACTTCAGCTTGTTGCTTTCCAACACTGACCTATGGTGACAACAACACCGACAGGTGACAGTGTGGAACTGCACACAACACTGCCAATGCTGGAACAGAGGCTAATTTGCCATAGATTAAATCTGAACTATGTACAGAACAAATGACCCACTAAATTTACATATAAGCGCCTGATCAAAAATCTGCCAGTGCTACATACTCCCCCCACTTGAATAGACGTTGTCCTCAACGTTTGCTAAAAATATGACTCTCAAGCCTGAGAGTAGGTATTTGAACTAAAAACTTGGATAGGGAAAAGGAAAGACAGTAAGAAGAAGGTTACAATTTCAAACATTTATACAACAGCATATTCACATCAGTCGTGTTACAAGGACCCCACTATCTATCTAACTGTAAGGCTGCTAACAGCTTGATAGGAGATCTGGTTTTTCCCTAAAAAACAAACAAAGTTAAACACACAAAAATATACATTAGCATCACTAATCAATTGGGAGCAAAGCCTCACTCCCAAGAGAATGAAGCTTTCTTCCTCACATTCTCCTATAAATGCAAGATGAACTAAAAGTAACTTAAAAGTCCATCCCTATCTCTGGGCAAATTCCACTGTTTAGCAGAAGAAAACTAGTATAGCAAAAAGTCTTTGGATATAGAAGTGCTGAGGTAAATGAAATCTCTTGACCACGGAGTTCTCTAAACCCTGACACTATCTGGCTATATACCCCAAAGTTCTTTTTTTCTTTGGCAAAGCAGAAAACAACAGTTCCTTTGCATAATCACCAATAAAACCAGGGATCCGGTAAAGTCAGTTTCTTCCCTTGTTTATCCACGGTGGTAATAAAATAAACAATGTCATCTTTTCCAGGTCTGCAAATGACCACTTTGTCAGCTCCCCCCACTTGAATAGACGTTGTCCTCAACGTTTGCTAAAAATATGACTCTCAAGCCTGAGAGTAGGTATTTGAACTAAAAACTTGGATAGGGAAAAGGAAAGACAGTAAGAAGAAGGTTACAATTTCAAACATTTATACAACAGCATATTCACATCAGTCGTGTTACAAGGACCCCACTATCTATCTAACTGTAAGGCTGCTAACAGCTTGATAGGAGATCTGGTTTTTCCCTAAAAAACAAACAAAGTTAAACACACAAAAATATACATTAGCATCACTAATCAATTGGGAGCAAAGCCTCACTCCCAAGAGAATGAAGCTTTCTTCCTCACATTCTCCTATAAATGCAAGATGAACTAAAAGTAACTTAAAAGTCCATCCCTATCTCTGGGCAAATTCCGCTGTTTAGCAGAAGAAAACTAGTATAGCAAAAAGTCTTTGGATATAGAAGTGCTGAGGTAAATGAAATCTCTTGACCACGGAGTTCTCTAAACCCTGACACTATCTGGCTATATACCCCAAAGTTCTTTTTTTCTTTGGCAAAGCAGAAAACAACAGTTCCTTTGCATAATCACCAATAAAACCAGGGATCCGGTAAAGTCAGTTTCTTCCCTTGTTTATCCACGGTGGTAATAAAATAAACAATGTCATCTTTTCCAGGTCTGCAAATGACCACTTTGTCAGCATAGATGTTGCGACCATAATTCCAATGCAGCAAACACCCATTGAAACGTTCATCCATGGCAGCAGAATACCCAGCTTTCCGGAAAGGTTTTGGTACAGACAAATAGTCCTAGACAGCTTCACGGTACCACTGTTCTCAATTAGCCTCAATTTCCTGCATAACTTCTTGAGTAACATAAGGAAATTCCAGACCGTATTCTGTGGCAACTCGTTTGGTGAGCACTCTTTGTAATCGGTAGGGATGAGCCGAACACCCCCGGTTCGGTTCGCACCAGAACCTGCGAAAGGACCGAAAATTTGCACGAACGTTAGAACCCCATTGACGTCTATGGGACTCGAACGTTCTAAATCAAAAGTGCTCATTTTAAAGGCTAATTTGCATGGTATTGTCCTAAAAAGGGTTTGGGGACCCGGGTCCTGCCCCAGGGGACATGTATCAATGCAAAACAAAACTTTTAAAAATGGCCGTTTTTTCGGGAGCAGTGATTTTAATGATGCTTAAAAAAAAGTAAAAAAAAAAAAAAAAGTGAAATATTCCTTTAAATCTCGTACCTGGGGATTGTCTATAGTATGCCTGTAAAGTGGCACGTGTTTCCCGTGCTTAGAACAGTCCCTGCACAAAATGTCATTTTTAAAGGAAAAAAAGTCATTTAAAACTGCTTGGGGCTTTAATGTAATGTCGGGTCCTGGCAATATGGAATAAAATCAGTGAGACAAACGGCATGGGTACCCCCCAGTCCATTATCAGGCCCTTTGGGTCTTGTATGGATATTAAGGGGAACCCCGCACCCAAATTAAAAAAGGAAACAGCAGTATACTGAACAGCAGTATACAGGCGGTGCAAACAAGACAGGGACTGTAGGTTTGTTGTTAAGTAGAATCTGTTTGTAATTTTGAACTGGTACATTTTTAACGTGTTTAACTCCAGCCAAAAAATCTATTTTAAACTTTTTGGAAAACATAGGGAAGGGTTATCACCCCTGTGACATTTGTTTTGCTGTCTGTGCTCCTCTTCCGAAGATTTCACCTCACTTTTTGTCCCAATGACAAATGTTTTTTGAAAATTTGGGTTTTTTTGTGAAAAAAGGATTGGTGATAAAGCATCAATGGAAAGGAGAAATGTTTTTCCCATATTAACTCTTCCCCTTCCTAGGGGTAGATTTCATCTCACTTCCTGTTGTCTCCTTCCATTTGCAAGTAGGAGTAGTTTGTAAGTTGGATGTTTGAAAGTAGGGGCCTGCCCTATATAATCAGCAGAAATTTGGGCCTTAGGTGGTGTTGTGGCCACAACACTGTAAGCCCTCTCAGGGCCCTTCTGTGAAATATTAGATCAAGAATTGTAATTACATGCCCCTGTTGAACAGGGGCTGAAAAATTGAGCCTTAGGCACTGGTGCCACAACACTGCAACCCCTCACAGATACTCTAGTTGGAATGCAGGAATGAGCCCTGCTGCAAAGTATTGCATCAAAAATTGTAATTACACGCCCTGTTAAACAGGGGCAGAAAAATTGGGCCTTTGGTGGTGGTGGTGGTGCTGGTGCCACAACACTGTAAGTCCTCACTCGCTCTTGGTGGGTGCAGAAACAGGCCCTGCTGTGAAATATTAGATCAATAATTGTAATTACATGCCCCTGTTGAACAGGGGCTGAAAAATTGGGCCTTAGGCACTGGTGTTGGTGCCACAACACTGAAACCCCTCACAGATACTCTAGTTGGAAGGCAGGAACAAGCCCTGCTGCAAAGTATTGCATCAAAAATTGTAATTACACGCCCTGTTAAACAGGGGCAGAAAAATTGGGCCTTAGGCACTGGTGCTGGTGCCACAACACTGCAACCCCCTCACAGATACTCTAGTTGGAACGCAGAAACGAGCCCTGCTGCAAAGTATTGCATCAAAAATTGTAATTACACGCCCCTGTTAAACAGGGGCTGAAAAATTGGGCCTTAGGCACTGGTGGTGGCACCCAGAACCAAAAATGTTCTTACAAGCTATCAGCATGATCATTGAGGAGGAAGAGGATAATTACTCAGGATAGTCACTCTATAGCATCAGCATAGGCAGTCTTTGAAGGGATCTGAGATTTCAAAAAAAAATATTCGGTTACATCAGCATCAGGTGCTTGGTAGCTGGTGGTGATCCAAGACTGATTCATTTTTATGAAGGTCAGTCAATCAACCGAGTCGGTGGACAGACGCACCCTGTGATCGGTTACAAAGCCTCCAGCAGCACTGAATGTGCGTTCCGAAAGAACGCTGGATGCAGGACAGGCCAGTAGCTCAATTGCATACTGTGCAAGCTCTGGCCAGTGATCCATCCTCAAGACCCAGTAACCCAGAGGATTTTCGGTGGGAAAGGTGTCCAAGTCAGATCTTGCCCCTAGATATTCCTGCACCATGTAAAACAGACGCTGGCAATGGTTGCTGGAACCGATCATACATTGGGACTGCGGACTAAAAAATTATCTGAACGCATCGGTCAGAAGACCACCTTCTCCACCGTTCCTTCTTTGACTGACCGAAGCCTCAGCAACACGTTGTCCAGAAACAGGAGTTTGTAACCTCCCAGTCTGTGGGAATGCGTTGCACAGACCTTTCTGCAAGGCCTCCCAAAGATGTTTCATCCTCTGCTCCCTCTGCGACGGCAAGATAAGGTCCGCAACCTTACCCTTGTAATGTGGATCAAGAAGGGTTGCCAGCCAGTATTGGTCCTTCACCTTGATACCACGAATACGAGGATCCTTACGCAGGCTTGCAGGATCAGGGAGGCCATGCAGCATAGGTTTGCTGAGGCATTCGGTCCGGAGTCCTCTGGGTCACTAAGGACGACATGGTCTGCTGCAACCTCCTCCCAGCCACGTACAAGTCCATGTGTTTCCTGAGACTGTTCCCTTAAAGACTGCTGCTGATGCTGAGTGCCAGGCTCCACCTCCATATTGATACAATCCTCCTCCTCCTCCTCTTCCTGTGTGATCGGTGGGCACGCAGGAACACTGTCTGGATAAAGGGAGCCTTGAGAGCTAAGGAAGTCCTCCTCTTCCTGCCTCTGTTCTGCCTCAAGTGCCCTGTCCATTATTCCACGCAGCGTGTGCTCCAACAGGTGGACAAGGGGGACAGTGTCACTGATGCATGCACTGTCACTGCTCACCATCCTCGTGGCCTCCTCAAATGGTGACAGGACAGTGCATGCATCCCTGATCATGGCCCACTGGCGTGGGATAAAAAAAACAAGCTCCCCTGGCCCTGTCCTGGTGCCATAGTCGCACAGATACTCATTGATGGCCCTCTGCTGCGTGTGCAGCCGCTGCAGCATGGCCAACATTGAGTTCCACCTGGAGGGCATGTCACAGATTAGGCAGTTCTTGGGCAGGTTAAACTCCTTTTGGAGGTCTGCCAGCCAAGTACTGGCATTATATGACTGGCGGAAATGCACACAGACTTTCCTGGCCTGCCTCAGGACATCCTGTAAGCCCAGGTACCTGCCCAAGAACCGCTGCACCACCAAGTTAAGGACGTGAGCCAAACAGGGCACATGGGTCATTTGTCCCTGTCGGAGGGCAGAGAGGAGGTTGGTGCCATTGTCGCAAACCACCATTCCTGGCTTAAGTTGGCGTGGCGTCAACCACCTCTGAACCTGCCCCTGCAGAGCTGACAGAACCTCTGCCCCAGTGTGGCTCCTGTCCCCCAAGCACACCAGCTCAAGCACCGCATGGCATCTTTTGGCCTGCATACTTGCGTAGCCCCTTGAATGGCTACGGAGCACTGCTTGTTCCGAGGACCAAGCACAGGAAGAGGCCATGGAGGAAGAAGAAGAGGAGGGGGTGGAGGAGAGAGGTGTGTCACAATCATTAGTAGTGGCATTTTGGAGGCGTGGTGGTGGAACAACCTCCAACACTACTGCACCTTGTCCTGCATCCTTCCCAGCTGCCAGCAGAGTCACCCAATGTGCGGTGAAACTTAGGTAACGTCCCTGTCCATGCCTGCTGGACCATGAGTCAGCGGTAATATGCACCTTACCGCTAACCGCCCTGCCGGTAGAGAGCCGGAATCGCCTTCCATGAGAAAAAGTGGCATTTGGGTACCTGCCACTGAGGAACTGCACATTCCACAAACTCACGGAAGGGTGCAGAGTCTACCAACTAAAAAGGCAGCAGTTGAAGTGCTAGCAATTTTGCCAGGCTAGCATTCAACCGCTGGGCATGTGGATGGCTGGGAGTGAACTTCTTTCGGCGGTGCAGCAGCTGGGGCAGGGAAATTTGCCTGGTACAATCTGACATCAGTGTACCGAAAGCAGATTGCCCACAAGTACTTGGCTGTGACACACTTAATTCTACACCTTCATTCCTCTCAGTGCAGGTCTCAGAGAGGACTGAAGGTATAGTGGGGTTGGAGATCTCAGCTGATGAGGAGCAAGGAGAGGTCCTCTTTGTTCTTTGGTGTGGGTCTTTTAGATACGCTTGCCAATGAACTGCATGGCAGGTTAACATGTCTGGTCAAGCATGTGGTGCCCAAGCGGGAGATGTTTTGGCCACGCGAGATACGCTTAAGACATATGTTGCAAATAGCAGCGGTGCGATCTGATGCACTCATCTCAAAAAAGGCCCACACCAAAGAACTTTTGGAATAACGCGCAGAGACAGCAGCGCCCTGCACATGTAGAGCTTTGGGGTGTGATGCAGTCAGTATGCTGCCCTTAGGCTGGCCCCTGGAGGGCATCCTGCCTCATTGGTGATGTGCCTCCTCCTCCTCCTCCTCTCTCCTATCAAGCACCCACGTTGAGTCAGTGACCTCATCATCCCCTCCCTCCTTATCACTGGAGCATACCTGGCGGTATGCTGCAGCAGGGGGAGCATGACTGCCAGATTGCTGTCCTTCTTAGGCACCCCCTCTATCCGTGCTCACGTTACTGCCTTCATCTAGCTCAGTATCATCATCAGAGCCTTCTAAACGCTGGGCATCCTCCTGGAGCATGTACCCAACACTGTGTTAAAACAGTTGGAGGGACTCCTCAGGAGGACATGGTGGGTCTAGGGAAGGAGTCACTGATGCCATTGAGCCGTGGGAAGAGGCCGCGTTGGCAGCTGCTTTGCTAGACAAAGTACCCTGAGCATGGGTGAGAGAGGATGAGGACGGCTTGGTCATCCACTCGACCAAGTCTTCCGCATGTTGCTGCTCAACACGGCCAGCTGCTGAAAAAAAGACCAAGCGTGTCCCATGGTCACGTGCTGATGAGGATGCACCGTCTCCACGACCAGCACTGTTGCCTCTAGACACAGAGCCTGCTTGCCCTCTTTTATTGGCTTGTGACTGTCTGCCTCTCCTTGTTGGCTTTTCAGACATACTAATGGCCTGTAGCTGCACTAAGCTGGGATATATATATATATATATATTGATACTGCAGCTAGCAAAATCAACTGCCTGCCTGTACTATGAGAACACCACCAACCTTCTACAGGTAGCTTTAGCTGAACACTGTGCAGAGCTCGCAAAAAACTAACTTGTAGCTTATTTAGCTGCCTGCGGTAGTGATAGGATCAGGAAAACACCACCAACCTTCTACAGGTAGCTTTAGGTGAACACTGTGCAGAGCTTGCAAAAAACTAACTTGTAGCTTATTTAGCTGCCTGCGGTAGTGATAGGATCAGAAAAATACCACCAACATTCTACAGGTAGCTTTAGGTGAACACTGTGCAGAGCTCGCAAAAAAATAACTTGTAACTTATTTAGCTGCCTGCAGTAGTGATAGGATCAGGAAAACACCACCAACCTTCTACAGGTAGCTTTAGGTGAACACTGTGCAGAGCTTGCAAAAAACTAACTTGTAGCTTATTTAGCTGCCTCCGGCAGTGATAGGATCAGGAAAACACCACCAACCTTCTACAGGTAGCTTTAGGTGAACACTGTGCAGAGCTCACAAAAAAATAACTTGTAGCTTATTTAGCTGCCTGCGGTAGTGATAGGATCAGGAAAACACCACCAACTTTCTACAGGTAGCTTTAGGTGAACTCTGTGCAGAGCTCGCAAAAAAATAACTTGTAGCTTATTTAGCTGCCTGCGGTAGTGATAGGATCAGGAAAACACCACCAACCTTCTACAGGTAGCTTTAGGTGAACACTGTGCAGAGCTCGCAAAAAAAATAACTTGCAGCTTATTTAGTTGCCTGCGGTAGTGATAGGATCAGGAAAACACCACCAACCTTCTACAGGTAGCTTTAGGTGAACACTGTGCAGAGTTCGCAAAAAAATAACTTGTAGCTTATTTAGCTGCCTGTGGTAGTGATAGGATCAGGAAAACACCATCAACCCTCTACAGGTAGCTTTAGGTGAACAGTGTGCAGAGCTTGCAAAAAAATAACTTGTAGCTTATTTAGCTGCCTACAGTAGTGATAGGATCAGGAAAACACCACCAACCTTCTACAGGTAGCTTTAGGTGAACAGTGTGCAGAGCTTGCAAAAAACTAACTTGTAGTTTATTTAGCTGCCTGCGGTAGTGATAGGATCAGGAAAACACCACCAACCTTCTACAGGTAGCTTTAGGTGAACACTGTGCAGAGCTCGCAAAAAAATAACTTGTAGCTTATTTAGCTGCCTGCGGTAGTGATAGGATCAGGAAAACACCACCAACCTTCTACAGGTAGCTTTAGCTGAACATTGTGCAGAGCTTGCACTACACTAACTTGTAGTTTTAGCTGAACACTGTGCAGAGCTCGCAAAAAAAACTAACTTGTAGCTTATTTAGCTGCCTGCGGTAGTGATAGGATCAGGAAAACACCACAGACCTTCTACAGGTAGCTTTAGCTGAACACTGTGCAGAGGTCGCACTACACTAACTTGTAGTTTTAGCTGAACACTGTGAGGAGGACGCACTACACTAACTTGTAGCTTTAGCTGAACACTGTTCAGAGGACGCGCTACACTAACTTGTAGCTTTAGCTGAACACTGTGCAGAGGTCGCACTACACTAACTTGTAGTTTTAGCTGAACACTGTGAGGAGGACGCACTACACTAACTTGTAGCTTTAGCTGAACACTGTGCAGAGGTCGCACTACACTAACTTGTAGTTTTAGCTGAACACTGTGAGGAGGACGCACTACACTAACTTGTAGCTTTAGCTGAACACTGTGCAGAGGTCGCACTACACTAACTTGTAGTTTTAGCTGAACACTGTGAGGAGGACGCACTACACTAACTTGTAGCTTTAGCTGAACACTGTGAGGAGGACGCACTACCCTAACTTGTAGCTTTAGCTGAACACTGTGCACTACACTAACTTGTAGTTTTAGCTGAACATTGTGAGGAGGACGCACTACACTAACTTGTAGCTTATTTAGCTGCCTGTGGTAGTGATAGGATCAGGAAAACACCACCAACCTTCTACAGGTAGCTTTAGGTGAACACTGTGCAGAGCTCGCAAAAAACTAACTTGTAGCTTATTTAGCTGCCTGCGGTAGTGATAGGATCAGGAAAACACCACCAACCTTCTACAGGTAGCTTTAGCTGAACACTGTGCAGAGGTTGCACTACACTAACTTGTAGTTTTAGCTGAACACTGTGAGGAGGACGCACTACACTAACTTGTAGTGTTAGCTGAACACTGTGAGGAGGATGCACTACCCTAACTTATAGCTTTAGCTGAACACTGTGCAGAGGTCACACCAAACTAACTTTTAGCTTTAACTGAACACTGTGAGGAGGATGCACTACACTAGCTTGTAGTTTTAGCTGAACACTGTGAGGAGGACGCACTACACTAACCTGTAGCGTTAGCTGAACACTGTGAGGAGGACGCACTACTCTAACTTGTAGCTTTAGCTGAACATTGTGCAGAGGTCACACCAAACTAACTTGTAGCTTTAACTGAACACTGTGAGGAGGATGCACTACACTAACTTGTAGTTTTAGCTGAACACTGTGCAGAGGTCACACTAAACTAACTTGTAGCTTTAACTGAACACTGTGAGGAGGACGCACTACACTAACTTGTAGTTTTAGCTGAACACTGTGCAGAGGTCACACTAAACTAACTTGTAGCTTTAACTGAACACTGTGAGGAGGACGCACTACTCTAACTGTAAATAGTCTAGCTGCCTGACTGTGGTACTAATAGGATCAAAAGAACACCAGCAATTTTCTTCAGGTAGCTGTAAATACTGTAACAAGACAAGCCTGCCTGTCAGTAGGAAGATAACAGGAACGGATCTAGCTAAACTGAATACAGTGTGTGTGTGTGTGTGTGTGTATATATATATATATATATATATATATATATATATATATATATATATATACAACACCTGGGATGCATATATATATACACAATACATTGTAAGTGCAGCTAACTCACTGACTGTCCTGCCTAATCTATCTAACTTAAATCAAATGACACTGTCTCTCTGTCTATCTCTTTCAACACACACTACACAGGGCCGCCATGCAGGCTGCCTTATATAGTGTGGGGCGTGTACCTCCTTGGCTTTGGCCAATTACGGCTCTCTGTTCAGACGGTGCTGTGATTGGCCATGCATGCGGGTCATAGTGCATGCTTGGCCAATCATCAGCCTGCAATGCACTGCGATGCCGCAGTGAATTATGGGCTGTTAAGCGCCACACGAATTTGGTGCGAACGGCTCATATCGTTCGCAATTTGGCGAACGGGGCGAACAGACGATGTTCGAGTCGAACATGGGTTCGACTCGAACACGAAGCTCATCCCTAGTAATTGGGCAAGTCTAGGTAAAGCTCTATTTTTCCCCAAACCAGGAGGCACACAAGAATTTGGTGATTTGCGCACCATAGATCCGATGGGTATAAGCTCAGACTCAAATGAACCAGTAATTTTAGACAATGTCTCTGTAGTAGTGCTGTGCGGCTCCACACATGGTGATGTCTTCACAGAATCCATAGCTATCCATTCTGAGAAGGTAAAGGTAGAAGCAATATCTTCACCCTGCGCCCACAACAACTCCTGTGACATTGTCTCAAACAAATCATCATCACCGGAGAGATCTGACAAATAATCTATCTCATAGTCTCTCAACTCTTCTGCCGGTAAATATTTACAAAGAGTCCCAGATATGTTCCCCTTTGATCTCTCACCGTTCCTGTCGTGGACTTCTCCGGATCCATGTACTCTTCTGGCTCCGGTTTGGGTAGTCTCTGGGGTAGGCCTCGACCCTGGCCGCGAGAAGTCTTCACATATCCCACCTTCCTTGGGACAGGTGCAGTGGGAACAGGTGTAGTGGAAGTAGAAACAAAAGTGATGTCCGCTGATGAAGCAGTAACAGCGACATCTCCCTCAGGAACACTCACGGTAGCAGATGAGACTAAGGCCTGTTGCTCTCCAGCAGTAATGGCAGTAGTTTCCACCGTAGCAATCCCTGTAGCCCAGTCCAATAGATAAGCATGGGGCGACATTGTAGGTTGCTCCACTGTGAATAGGTGTTCTCCGCACTGCAAACATCGGACAAATGGACGGAGATGTATGGCCAGTCCTTCACACTTGTGGCAAAGCATGCCCAGCCCTTCAATATCTCCAATAGTATATAGTACGAACCGCCCCTGGGGCTTCAAGCGGATGCCGGTATCTGCCAGCAGGGTTCCGGTTAGCATAGCACGCGCAGCGGTACTTGTAGGAAACATCTTGGACCCCATAGTCGACGGTATCAATGGAAAAGAAGACATGGCTGCACTCTGATCCTCTCAGTATGATCACGAGGCCTATCTTCTCCTTTGGCGCCAGACACACACACACATGTCTTACGCAGCAGCAAGCAGGTGTAGCTCCTCCCACTTGCTTCTCTGATCACGTAGCTCCCGGGCTTTTACTTCTCACCCTCAGCCTACACAGTCAGAAATGTAATCCTGCAGTTTAACCCCTTCTTTTCCTGGAGAAAGTGACAAAGTCCAGAAACCTTTTTTTAGCATAGACTCTCAGTGACATACTTTTCAGAGTTGCTTAGGGCAACGGCAAACAATCCCGGACGAGCCCCCACATGTAGCACTAACCCCCGTAGGAGCTGCTGATTTATATAGGGCTGTTACCGTCACCCCTTTACCGGTAGTTTCACCAATATCAGAACTTAGAGTCCATGTTGAGCTTTGTATCTGACAATTTAGGCACCAGTCACTTTAGTACTTTTCCAATGCTTTAATGAGAAAAAACTTGAAGAAGTAGCAGTAAAGAGGCAGAAGAGGAGTTGCAGGAAAGTTCAAATACCTTTTCTTTAAATCACTGAGGAATTGAAATCTTGGGGACAAATATACCTTTAGTACAAGATTAAATCTTTGCCCACCCGGATAGGTCTCTCTCACTGACCTAGCAGCCAGAGCGTAGCACAAACAAATAGTCTCTGCCACAGACTTGAGGAGAACAATATAACCGTACGATCCTCTGCCACAGGACGTAGTAGTTTTAGATGAACAGCAAAACAGTACCAGAACCTTTAAGCCGACCCGGCAGTACTTGTGCGGTAGATTAGATTAAGATGCATCCTCCAATTGAGTCACCAGGCCCCTCTTGAGACACCAGCATTCCGCACGGTCCTCTCCAAGATGGGTTCTCCCCTGGGTCTTCTCAATTGTTTGGCTTCTTCCCGCAGGACAGACAGCACAGGACCATCTCTGTAGTAGTAGGCCCCAGACAGGCTTCTGGACCTACTTGCACGGCTGCAGCCCTCCGGCCTGGAAGGCCACGAGGTAGAACTGACCCCTAGCACATGGCATCTGTCCCTCAAATACTATCTCCCAGGAATACATAGCAGTGGACCACATCTTCTGAGTTACCTCTGGGAAAGAGGAGCACTCAATATACTTCAGCTTGTTGCTTTCCAACACTGACCTATGGTGACAACGACGCCTACAGGCGACAGTGTGGAACTGCACGCAACACAGCCAATGCTGGAACAGAGACTAATTTGCCATAGATTAAATCTGAACTATGTACAGAACAAATGACCCACTAAATTTACATATAAGCGCCTGATCAAATATCTGCCAGCGCTACACATATATATATATATATATATATATATATATATATATATATATATATATATATATATATTGTACAGGACGCCGTGGCTGGGTCCTGGAAGGACGCTATGTTTCCCCTCTGTTTGGACTGTGCTCCCTTTAAGGGAACAAAAAAGGGTTAACTCACCTGTGAGAGGAAGTGGGTTTAAAACAAGACAGGAAGTTAGAGAGGGTGTGGAGGAGTGTAGAGGAGAATGTGGATGGTGGATGGTGTTTTTTCGGTGTGCAGCAATAGTGAACAGCAGTGTCCTGCCTGGAAGCCTCTTGCTAGGGGAATCTACCTGCAACAGAAACTAAGGACTGCTTAACTGCAATAGCAATTCTGGACTTTGCAAGTCGGTGAGACTGAAACCTTTTTCTTTTGTTTTGCTGCTGTAAAGCTATTTAAGTTCAATAAATCTCCTTTTGAGTGAAAAGCCTGTGTCCTGAGATCTAGCTGGTTCCCCAAACTTTACAAGTGGTGGAGAATGCGGGCAGGACAGAGTAACAGGCATTTTTATTGCTGTTTTTTTTTGGTTTGTGTATTGGACTTAAAACTGACATTTAAAGGGACAGTACAGTGGATTTATGTCCTGGGTTAAAGCCGCACAAACCCTGAAAGCTGAAGCAATGGAGGAGCTAATTAAACAGCTGTCCTTGGTTAATATACAAGCGCAGACTCGCCATGAGGAAGCTAATCAGCGCTTAACAACCCAGCTGGAGGTACAGCAAGAAAACACTCGCCTGTTGGTGGCGCAGTTGGCAGCCCAGCAAGCGACCCAGCAAGAGGTTATGCAGGCTCAAGTGACTGCCTTAAAAGAAGTAGTGCAGCAGCTTTCTCAGGGCCGTGAGCAAGCGGCTGTTGCCCCTGGCAACCAGGTGACCGTGAGGGCAAGCCATTTTTTGCAGAAATTGTCCCTGAGTGATGATGTAGAGGCATTTCTTGCTACATTTGAGAGGATGGCAGAGAGAGAAGGGTGGCCCCAGGACCAGTGGGCTGGCCTAATTGCTCCTTTCCAAACCGGAGATCCTCAAAAAGCCTACTTCGACCTGCCACCAGATCACGCTAAAGACTATCAAACATTAAAGGCAGAAATACTGGCTTGTTTGGAGGTAACTACAGCTGTTCGGGCCCAACAAGTGCACCAATGGAAGTATCCTCCAGATCGTCCACCATGGTCTCAAATGCATGACCTGGTGCAACTGGTAAAAAAATGGCTGCAGCCCAAAATGTTGTCTGGCCTCCAAATCGGGGAGCGGGTCGTGCTGAACCGATACCTAAGGTCACTGCCAGACGACCTTCAATGGTGGGTCAGCCATGGAGACCCCAAAACAGTGAACCTCCTTGTCGAGATGGTGGAACGATACACAGTGGTGGAGGATCTGCTTGGCCCTACCAAGCGCCAAGGACCCTGTCTGCCACGGCATATTCGTTCGACTGCTGCCCTTCGAAAGGACGTTCCCCGGAGCCCTGGAACCAACACCCTGGAAGGTCAAGAGTCACTCCCGATACCTTCTCAGCGATCTGTTCCTGTTCGGAGAGGAGGGGATGTACAATGTTGGCGATGTCACTCCTGGGGCCATACCCGGGCCCACTGCCCACTGCAAGAGGAGCCCATGGAATGCGGGGTTCTTCGGAGGGGGTCTTTTTATGCCCATAAAGCATGTACAACACATATCGATCTTGGAGAAGAGAAATTCGAGTGTGAAGTCCAAGTGAACCACCTCCCTGCCCGGGCTTTGCTGGACTCCGGAAGCATGGTAACCCTGGTCCATCCTAGAGTAATTGGGAAGATCGGTCCGGTAAGAAAAACTTTACGGGTGGTGTGCATTCACGGGGACACTAGAGAGTACCCTCTCATCTCGGTGACCATCTCCACAGCATGTGGCACTGGTACTCAAGAGGTGGGGGTGGTAAAGAACTTGGTACATGATGTTATCATAGGACGAGACTGTCCATTATTTGCAAAACTGTGGGGACAAGGAGAACTACCTGAACGGTCCAGAGACTGGGGAGAAACTAGTCCCTCTGTTCCTGCGGTTGAGAGAAATAACCCTGAAATGCCGAATGTTCTTGAAAATGCTAATGATTTGGTTAATGGTGATGCAAGTAGTGCTGATGTTATTAAGGGTGTCAAAATGTGTGGTTCACAGACCTACCTGAACACTGAAGAGGGGGGGGAACCTTCCCCACATCAGGTAATGCTGGGGGAAGAGGATGAGGAAGTGGCTGTTACCCCTGCCCTGCCGGATTTGGGTGTTCCGCAGGGGGCATTTGGTACTGCCCAGATGCAGGACCCCACTTTGGCCCATGCACGGGAACAGGTGGTAGTAATAAATGGGGTTCCCCAAGAGCCAGGTGCGAATGAGCGGTGGCCACACTTTGCAATATGTAATGAATTGCTTTATCGGGTTACCAAAGTGAGAGAAAATGTGGTAGAGCAATTATTGGTACCCCAACAGTATAGACGCAAGGTCCTGGACCTGGCTCATGATGATGTTTTAGGGGGACACCTGGGAGTTGAAAAGACGGAGGCACGGATCACCGACCGGTTTTACTGGCCAGGTCTGAAAGCAGAGGTAAGGAGATACTGTACCTCTTGTCCCATCTGTCAGTTGACCGCTCCGGTGACCCACTTCCGGAATCCTTTGGTCCCTCTGCACATAATTGAGGTCCCATTTGAAAGGATAGCCATGGATATAGTGGGTCCCTTGGTGAAGTCGGCTCAAGGTCACTCCTACATACTGGTGATTCTCGACTATGCCACCCGATATCCTGAGGCGCTACCCCTGCGGAATACCTCCTCTAAGGCTATTGCCCGGGAATTATTCCAGTTGTTTACACGGACTGGTTTTCCCAAGGAAATACTAATGGACCAGGGCACCCCGTTTATGTCGTGTTATGGCCGACGTGTGCAAGCTCTTCCGGATTAAACAGCTGCGCACATCGGTCTACCATCCCCAAACGGATGGGTTAGTAGAACGCTTTAATAAGACCCTTAAATCTATGCTTAAGAGAGTTGTACAGAGGGATGGGAAAGACTGGGACTGTCTGTTACCAGCTCTCCTGTTTGCTATCCGGGAAGTGCCCCAGGCCTCCACTGGGTTTTCGCCCTTTGAGTTGGTATATGGGCGGAGACCTCGCGGACTACTGGATTTTGTTAAAGAGGAATGGGAAAGTGAACCTAGTCAGCATAAGAGTGTTCTTGAATATGTTTCCCAAATGCAGGAGAGGATCCGAACTGTGTTGCCACTAGTCAAGGAACATTTACAAAAAGCCCAGGAGGCTCAACGATGAGTCTATAATAGGGCTGCTAAAATAAGGAATTTCCAAGTGGGGGATCGAGTAGCGGTGTTGATTCCCACTGTGGAAAGTAAATTCTTAGCCAGGTGGCAAGGCCCCTTTGAAGTTGTAGAAAAAGTGGGAGAGGTGAATTATAAAGTCCACCAACTGGGTAAGAGGAAACCCTATCAAATATATCATGTAAACTTGTTAAAGCCCTGGACAGAGAGGGAACCAGTGACCTCCCTGGCTAGTGCAAGATTGGAGCCTCGGGTTGGGGTGGAGAGTGTCCAAGTAGCAAATACCCTGTCTAAAACCCAAAGTCAGCAGGCAAAGGAGTTCTTGCAGAGAAATAAAGAAAAATTTTCAGACTTGCCAGGGCTCACGAGTACCATAGAGCATGATATCATCACGGAACCAGGAGTCAAAGTTTTTGTCCGGCCCTACCGCATCCCAGAGGCCCAAAGGAAGGCTGTTTCAGAGGAAGTGAAGAAGATGTTAGACCTGGAGATTTTTGAAGAATCGCAGAGTGAGTGGTCGAGCCCGATTGTGTTGGTACCGAAGCCCAATGGGACTCTGCGGTTCTGCAATGATTTCCGGAAACTTAATGAAGTGTCACGGTTTGATGCCTACCCCATGCCCCGGGTAGATGAGCTTATTGAAAGACTAGGTCCAGCCAGGTTTATCACTACGTTAGACCTTACCAAGGGATATTGGCAAATCCCATTGACTAAGGCTGCTAGGGAGAAAACTGCTTTTTCTACACCAGAGGGGAGTTTTCAGTACAAAAGGATGCCTTTTGGATTGCAAACTGCTCCAGCCACATTCCAGCGAGCAATGGATAGGATTTTACGACCTCACCGGAAGTATGCCTCAGTGTACTTGGACGACATAGTCATTTTTAGCAGAGACTGGGAATCACATTTGCCCAAAGTCCAGGCAGTGCTGGACTCTCTTTGGAAGGAGGGGTTTACAATAAACCCTGAAAAATGTGCTTTGGGAATGGAGGAGGTGAAATACCTGGGCTATATCGTGGGTAAAGGGGTGGTGAAACCTCAGGTCAGCAAGGTAGAGGCTATACAGAGTTGGCCCCGTCCCCTCACAAAAAAGCAGGTACGTGCATTCTTGGGCATGGTGGGATACTACAGGAGGTTTGCACCCAACTTTGCCACGTTGGCGGCTCCATTGACCGATCTGACTAAGGGTCGGAAATCGGTCATGGTGGAGTGGAATGCAGACGCTGAGAAGGCCTTTTTGGAGCTCAAGTCGGCACTGTGCCAACACCCTGTCCTGGTAGCACCCAATTTTTCAAAAGAGTTTGTGGTCCAAACTGATGCTTCCGATGTAGGATTGGGAGCAGTGTTGTCTCAGGTTGTTCATGGAGAGGAGCACCCGGTAGTCTTCCTCAGTAGGAAGTTAACACCAGCGGAGAAAAACTACGCTATAATTGAACGAGAATGTCTGGCCATTAAGTGGGCTCTAGAGTCCCTCAGATATTACCTTTTGGGGAGGAAGTTTAGGCTGATTTCTGACCATGCCCCTTTAACATGGTTGAGACAGGGTAAAGGGAATAATGCCAGGGTTACTCGGTGGTTCCTGGCACTCCAGGAATTTAAATTTGTAGTGGAGCATAGGCCCGGGAGACTGCATCAAAATGCAGATGCCCTCTCCCGAGTCCATTGTTTGAGCTCCACTGTTGCCTCCACCTCCATGGCGTTGGTGCACAGGGGGGGGATATGTACAGGACGCCGTGGCTGGGTCCTGGAAGGACGCTATGTTTCCCCTCTGTTTGGACTGTGCTCCCTTTAAGGGAACAAAAAGGGTTAACTCACCTGTGAGAGGAAGTGGGTTTAAAACAAGACAGGAAGTTAGAGAGGGTGTGGAGGAGTGTAGAGGAGAATGTGGATGGTGGATGGTGTTTTTTCGGTGTGCAGCAATAGTGAACAGCAGTGTCCTGCCTGGAAGCCTCTTGCTAGGGGAATCTACCTGCAACAGAAACTAAGGACTGCTTAACTGCAATAGCAATTCTGGACTTTGCAAGTCGGTGAGACTGAAACCTTTTTCTTTTGTTTTGCTGCTGTAAAGCTATTTAAGTTCAATAAATCTCCTTTTGAGTGAAAAGCCTGTGTCCTGCGATCTAGCTGGTTCCCCAAACTTTACTATATATATATATATATATATATATATATATATATATATATATATATATACACATATATTAAACATAAATGAAGGGACACGTTCTCCAATTTGTGGACACAAAGCCATACAGCCATACAGCCTGAGGAAGAGCAGGGATGCTCGCAACTGTATAGAGTAGCTGCAATTGATGTAGATGATCTGACGATTTTGATGACTTGAAGATTCAGTAAAATATATTTACATTGGAGAACGTGTCCCTTCGTTTATGTTTAATGGATATTGGTGGAGAACGGGGATTCCACTTTGACACTATTCCAGCCTAACAGCAAGGACAAAGAAAAGGCAGTAACCCACCCAAAGTTTGAATATATATATATATATATATATACATACAGTATATATTAAATGAACTGCAGCTCAGTGAGTCACCTGCCTGGCTGAAAGTGTCTTTGAACACGCACTCAGGCAATGGCCTAGTCAGGTATAGGCTTGGCTAGACTATATATATATATATATATATATATATATATATATATATATATATATATATATATATATATATTAAATGCACTGCAGCTCAGTGAGTCACCTGCCTGGCTGAAGTATATTAGAAACAATACACCAGGAATGGTCTGCAGTGAGATGAAGCTAAACTGTAAACAGTGTATATATATATATATATATATATATATATATATATACACAAAGCCGGGATGTATATATATATATACTAAATACACTGCAGCTAACTGTCTCGCCCGTCTGCCTGAAGTATATTAGCTACAGTACACCAGGAACGGTCTGCAGTGAGATGAAGCTAAACTGTATACAATGTGTGTATATATATATATATATATATATATATATATATATATATATATATATATATATATATAATGTAGTGCTTACCCCTGAAGGAGCGGCTGATTATAGCTATATCCGTAATTCATGTTTACCTTCCAACCCTCGCAGCCCATAGATTCATAACTCACAGTCCTTAATGCTTTTTCTCTTGCTTTATTCATCAATAGGGATGAGCTTCGAGTTCGAGTCGAACTCATGTTCGACTCAAACATTGGCTGTTCGCAAGTTCACCGAACAGCGAACAATTTGGGGTGTTCGCGGCAAATTCGAATGCCGCGGAACACCCTTTAAAAGTCTATGGGAGAAATCAAAAGTGCTAATTTTAAAGGCTAATATGCAAGTTATTGTCATAAAAAGTGTTTGGGGACCTGGGTCCTGCCCCAGGGGACATGGATCAATGCAAAAAAAAGTTTTAAAAACGGCCGTTTTTTCAGGAGCAGTGATTTTAATAATACTTAAAGTCAATCAATAAAAGTGTAATATCCCTTTAAATTTCGTACCTGGGGGGTGTCTATAGTGTGCCTGTAAAGGGGCGCATGTTTCCTGTGTTTAGAACAGTCTGACAGCAAAATGACATTTTGAAGGAAAAAACTCATTTAAAACTACCCGCGGCTATTGCATTGCCGACAATACACATAGAAGTTCATTGATAAAAACGGCATGGGAATTCCCCAAAGGGGAACCCCGAACCAAAATTAAAAAAAAAAAATGACGTGGGGGTCCCCCTAAATTCCATACCAGGCCCTTCAGGTCTGGTATGGATATTAAGGGGAACCCCGGCCAAAATAAAAAAAAAAAAATGACGTGGGGTTCCCCCTAAATTCCATACCAGACCCTTCAGGTCTGGTATGGATTTTAAGGGGAACCCCGCGCCAAAAAAAAAAAAAAAACGGCGTGGGGTCCCCCCAAAAATCCATACCAGACCCTTATCCGAGCACGCAACCTGGCAGGCCGCAGGAAAAGAGGGGGGGACAAGAGTGCGGCCCCCCCTCCCTCCTGAACCGTACCAGGCCACATGCCCTCAACATTGGGAGGGTGCTTTGGGGTAGCCCCCCAAAACACCTTGTCCCCATGTTGATGAGGACAAGGGCCTCATCCCCACAACCCTGGCCGGTGGTTGTGGGGGTCTGCGGGCGGGGGGCTTATCGGAATCTGGAAGCCCCCTTTAACAAGGTGACCCCCAGATCCCGGCCCCCCCCCTGTGTGAAATGGTAAGGGGGTACATAAGTACCCCTACCATTTCACGAAAAAAGTGTCAAAAATGTTAAAAATGACAAGAGACAGTTTTTGACAATTCCTTTATTTAAATGCTTCTTCTTTCTTCTATCTTCCTTCATCTTCTGGTTCTTCTGGCTCTTCTGGTTCTTCTGGTTCTTCCTCCGGCGTTCTCGTCCAGCATCTCCTCCGCGGCGTCTTCTGTCTTCTTCTCCTCGGGCCGCTCCGCACCCATGGCATGGGGGGGAGGCTCCCGCTCTTCTCTTCTTCTCTTCTTCTTTTCTTCTTTTCTTCTTTTCTTCTCTTCTTCTCTTCTTCTTCATTTTCTTCTCCGGGCCGCTCCGCAATCCATGCTGGCATGGAGGGAGGCTCCCGCTGTGTGACGGCGCTCCTCGTCTGACAGTTCTTAAATAACGGGGGGCGGGGCCACCCGGTGACCCCGCCCCCCTCTGACGCACGGTGACTTGACGGGACTTCCCTGTGGCATTCCCCGTGACATCACAGGGAAGTCCCGTCAAGTCACCGTGCGTCAGAGGGGGGCGGGGTCACCGGGTGGCCCCGCCCCCCCGTTATTTAAGAACTGTCAGATGAGGAGCGCCGTCACACAGCGGGAGCCTCCCTCCATGCCAGCATGGATTGCGGAGCGGCCCGGAGAAGAAAATGAAGAAGAAGAGAAGAAGAGAAGAAGAGAAGAAGAGAAGAAGAGAAGAAGAGAAGAAAAGAAGAAAAGAAGAAGAGAAGAAGAGAAGAGCGGGAGCCTCCCCCCCATGCCATGGGTGCGGAGCGGCCCGAGGAGAAGAAGACAGAAGACGCCGCGGAGGAGATGCTGGACGAGAACGCCGGAGGAAGAACCAGAAGAACCAGAAGAGCCAGAAGAACCAGAAGATGAAGGAAGATAGAAGAAAGAAGAAGCATTTAAATAAAGGAATTGTCAAAAACTGTCTCTTGTCATTTTTAACATTTTTGACACTTTTTTCGTGAAATGGTAGGGGTACTTATGTACCCCCTTACCATTTCACACAGGGGGGGGGGGCCGGGATCTGGGGGTCACCTTGTTAAAGGGGGCTTCCAGATTCCGATAAGCCCCCCGCCCGCAGACCCCCACAACCACCGGCCAGGGTTGTGGGGATGAGGCCCTTGTCCTCATCAACATGGGGACAAGGTGTTTTGGGGGGCTACCCCAAAGCACCCTCCCAATGTTGAGGGCATGTGGCCTGGTACGGTTCAGGAGGGAGGGGGGGCCACACTCTCGTCCCCCCCTCTTTTCCTGCGGCCTGCCAGGTTGCGTGCTCGGATAAGGGTCTGGTATGGATTTTTGGGGGGACCCCACGCCGTTTTTTTTTTTTTTTTTGGCGCGGGGTTCCCCTTAAAATCCATACCAGACCTGAAGGGTCTGGTATGGAATTTAGGGGGAACCCCACGTCATTTTTTTTTTTAAATTTTGGCCGGGGTTCCCCTTAATATCCATACCAGACCTGAAGGGCCTGGTATGGAATTTAGGAGGACTCCCACGTCATTTTTTTTTTTTAATTTTGGTTCGGGGTTCCCCTTTGGGGAATTCCCATGCCGTTTTTATCAATGAACTTCTATGTGTATTGTCGGCAATGCAATAGCCGCGGGTAGTTTTAAATGAGTTTTTTCCTTCAAAATGTCATTTTGCTGTCAGACTGTTCTAAACACAGGAAACATGCGCCCCTTTACAGGCATACTATAGACACCCCCCAGGTACGAAATTTAAAGGGATATTACACTTTTATTGTTTGACTTTAAGCATTATTAAAATCACTGCTCCTGAAAAAACGGCCATTTTTAAAACTTTTTTTTGCATTGATCCATGTCCCCTGGGGCAGTACCCAGGTCCCCAAACACTTTTTATGACAATAACTTGCATATAAGCCTTGAAAATTAGCACTTTTGATTATTCATGTTCGTGTCCCATAGACTTTAACGGTGTTCGCATGTTCGAACGAACTTTTTTCCTGTTCGCATGTTCTGGTGCGAACCGAACAGGGGGGTGTTCGGCTCATCCCTATTCATCAACATAAACTGGGATGGGAGAAGGACTTCCTTTGAGATGCTCTTTTTTACATTATCATCTTTCAATGGCTCTTAGAGGAAAACTATAATCAATTGCGGATAGTTAGGGAATCACTTTGTGTGATTTCTTCCATCAGGGAAGATGGAAGTAGATTTGATAGAGAATAATCGATAAAGAGTCACTCTGAATAACATCTTCATCTGCATGACTTTTAAAGAACAGTCCGCATCTCTATATGTGTGCTTGCAGCTTCACCGCTACCTTTTTACCACTACTTCCCATCTACATGGTACTTCCAAGTTGAGCTAAAAAAAAGTCACTCTGAATAACTCTTCCCGCTTGACTGATTGGAATCCCGGGGCATTGCTGAACCCAAAGTCATAGGCCATCACCGCCCATATCACTTGACTTGCATACCAACAACCCTCAGCCTCTGGTAGTACCCTTCCCTTGGGCTTTCACTCACGTGACCAATAGTCCATGTGCCACTCATAAATGATCGATCGCCCAGTTTCACTCTGCTTTGTTGCTACTTCTTCTGCAATGATTCTTAGTTCCCTTTATCCTTTATGGCCCACTTCCCTCCCCGCAGGGGCGGCCATTGACACCAGCGACTACATGCTGTAAGATGTTGTCTGTTGCTCCATGAGGACCGGTTCTCCACCCGTATTGCAAGGGTGAAGCTCCGTCAGTTTTCCGGAGGGGAAAATCTCCACCTCCCCCTCCGGGAACCTGGCTGGCTTCCCCCGCTCCTCAGAGCAGGAGCTCAACTCCAACCCGAACTCCGAACTCCTCCTGGAACCACGTGACTCCCCTTTTATATGAGAGTCCCGGGTGTTACCAAGCAAATTAATGATTGGCCGAGATTAGCATACAAACTACCTGTCACTCAAATGGAAATTATCAACAGACAGGCCTGCTGTAATAGCACAAGCCTGTCTAAATTTACCTGACATAGAAACTACCAGGAAGGGTCACCTACCTAAAAGTAGGTGCCCGCTACATACACCCCCCACTTGAATCACAACTGTCCCCAGTTGTGGGGAATTAATTCAGAGTAACCCCTTAAATTTAAGGAGGAAAGAGCATCTCAATACATCAAATGAAATGGGGAAAAGGAAATGAACTTAAAACAGGGATAACATCAATTGTCACTATACACAATATCAGCACAATAGTATTTACATGGCCTGACTGTAGATCCCCACATCTAATATTCCATACACATAGTTACCAACATTGTAAAAAAAAAAAGTGGGACACTTTTGTGGCTGTAGGCGGAGCTGTACAATAATTAGGGGGAGGGGCATTTGTTTGTAGGCGTGGTTTAGGAAAAATATACACGTGCGGCGCGCAAAGCGCGCCACGGCGAAAAATGGGTGTGGTTTACGTGACATAATGGGTGTGGCCTAAATGGGCGTGGCTCAAGAGGGTGTGGTTAGAGTCTGAGATGAATGAGGGATGGAGAGGGAAAGGGGGAAAGCGGGAGAGGGGGAGAGGGGGAAAGGGGCAGAGGGAAATGACGGGACAGCATCCCCAGATCCTACACAATAAAAATATGTGTATTCTAGAAAGTTTAACAATCAGCAGATAAAGATACTCCAAGCACCTGGTGTTAGCACTTCAATCATCCCAGCACCATGGTTGTTATGGTGTCAGGATGATTGAAGAGCATTATTTCTATTATTACATTGTAATATAAAATGACATCATCCAACTCACCATAATGCAGAATCAGTGGGATCCCTGAGTGTGTCACTAGCCACGTCGCTTGCCACCAGCCATCCGTCCTTGCGTCAGATGTCCCAGCAGAGTCCGTCCTTGCATCAGGTGTCCCAGCAGAGTCCGTCCTTGCATCAGGTGTCCCAGCAGAGTCCGTCCTTGCATCAGGTGACCCCAGCGGAGTCCGTCCTTGCATCAGGTGTCCCAGCAGAGTCCGTCCTTGCATCAGGTGCCCCCAGAAGAGCCCCCCTTACATCAGATGTCCCCAGCGGTGCCCCCCCTCACACCAGGAGTCCCCAGCAGAGCCTCCCCTCACACCAGGAGTCCCCGGCAGAGCCCCCATCACACCAGGAGTCCCCGGCAGAGCCCCCCTCACACCAGGAGTCCCCGGTGGAGCCCCCCTCACACCAGGAGTCCCCGGCGGAGCCCCCCCTCACACCAGGAGTCCCCAGCAGAGCTCCCCCTCACATCAGGAGTCCCTGGCGGAGCCCCCCTCACATCAGATGTCCTCAGCGGAGCTCCCCCTCACACCAGGAGTCCCCGGCGGAGCCCCCCTCACACCAGGAGTCCCCGGCGGAGCCTCCCTCACATCAGGAGTCCCTGGCGGAGCCCCCCCTCACATCAGGTGTCCCCAGCGGAGCTCCCCCTCACATCAGATGTCCCCAGCGGAGCCCCCCCTCACACCAGGAGTCCCCGGTGGAGCCCCCCCTCACACCAGGAGTCCCCGGCGGAGCCCCCTCTCACACCAGGAGTCCCCGGCGGAGCCCCACTCACACCAGGAGTCCCCGGCGGAGCTCCCCCTCACACCAGGAGTCCCCGGCGGAGCTCCCCCTCACACCAGGAGTCCCCGGCGGAGCTCCCCCTCACACCAGGAGTCCCCGGCGGAGCTCCCCTCACACCAGGAGTCCCCGGCGGAGCTCCCCCTCACACCAGGAGTCCCCGGCGGAGCTCCCCCTCACACCAGGAGTCCCCGGCGGAGCTCCCCCTCACACCAGGAGTCCCCGGCGGAGCTCCCCCTCACATCAGGTGTCCCCAGTGGACCCCCCCTCACATCAGGTGTCCCCAGTGGACCCCCCTCACATCAGGTGTCCCCAGTGGACCCCCCCTCACATTAGGTGTCCCCAGTGGAGCCCCCCTCACATTAGGTGTCCCCAGTGGAGCCCCCCTCACATCAGGTGTCCCTGGCGGAGCCCCCTCACATCAGGTGTCCCCAGTGGAGCCCCCCTTACATCAGGTGTCCCCAGTGGAGCCCCCCTTACGTCAGATTCCCACAGCTGTGCGCCCCCTCTCAGAGGTGTCCTAGTGTAGTACTAGTGGCTGCCGGCCGCATGGCTAGAACCCCCGCCCCTTTCCATAACAGACTGGCAGCGGGGCGGGGGGTAAGTGGGGCGGAGCGGGGCGGAGGGTGGGCAGCAATGCAGGAGCTCCGTCTAGCCCCCCCAGCCATCTTCCTGATCTTCTTTAAAATGGCCTCTAGCGGCGGCGGCGAAAATCGTGAAGAACCGGATTCCTCTGGACATTTCCCGGGACACCACAAATTCGAGAATGGAGTCTAAGTCCCGGGAATATCCCGGGAAATCTGGGACAGTTGGCAACTATGCATACAAGTGGAACCAAAGCATTGCTCCCGTAGGAGGAATACTCTGCTTACCACAGGCCTTCATCCGTGAGATAGACAGCCGTCATATCTTCAATATACCTAAAAGAAAACACAAAATATTTCTAACTTATACTGACTATTATACAAACATTACCAAACAGAGGGAGTTATCATCCTCTACCAGGTAATTGAACAAATACACAATCTTTTATGGCATGTGTGTTCCTGTTGGGATAATTGCTCCCTCAAAAGGAGTCCAGCAGTACTTCCTGCAAAGCACATCCCAACAGACATGCTCATAGTTGTCAACAGTCCAGATTTTCCCGGGACAATCCCAATTTTGGGACCCTCGTCCCAATTTAATCTTGTCCTGAGTGTTTTCCCGAATTTTTGGGTTTGTCCCGAGAAAATCGTGAGTGTTTTTCTCAAAAAACGGCAATGGCTCCACAAAAATGGCCGCCGTCGCCTCCACGAGTCAGTCAATGAGTTGTTTCCCCTTGTGTTCAGTGCAGGGGAGAGGGGCAGCCAATCGGCTTGTCTCTTCAGTGTACAAATAGAAAATTCTATTGTACACTGAAGCCTATTGGCTACAGGGATTGGCGACCCCTCCCCCCTCTCCACTGAACACAAGAAAATGTTCAGTCACCGCCGCCGCTCTGCCACGTGTGTGACAGAGCGGCACTGATGGAAGGAGCGGAGCACGCTGGCTGGGAACAGTACCCTAATGGTCCTGGCTCCCCCCTGACAATGACAAGGTATACAGTCACTGATGGAAGGACTTGGGCTCCGCTGCCTGAGGACAGTGCACTGATGGTCCTGGCTCCCCCTTGCACCCTGTCCCCCCATGTCACCACCATACCTGATTCCCCCCTCCCCCTGTGTCACCACCATACCTGCACCCCCCTACCTGATTCCCCCCTCCCCCTGTGTCACCACCATACTTGCAGCCCCCTACCTGATTCCCCCCTCCCCCTGTGTCACCCCCCTACCTGATTCCCCCCTCCCCCTGTGTCACCACCATACCTGCACCCCCCTCCCCCCATGTTACCACCATTCCTGATTCCCCCCTCCCCCCTGTGTTACCACCATACCTGCACCCCCCTCCCCCCCTGTGTCACCACCATACCTGCACCCCCCTCTCCCCCCTGTGTCACCACCATACCTGCACCCCCCCTCCCATCATGTCACCACCAAACCTGCACCCCCTCTCCCCGCTGTGTCACCACCATACCTGCACCCCCCTCTCCCCCCTGTGTCACCACCATACCTGCTTCCCCCTCCCCCCATGTCACCATCATACCTGCTTCCCCCTCCCCCCCGTGTCACCACCATACCTGCACCTCCCTCTCCCCCTGTGTCACCACCATACCTGTTTCCCCCCTCCCGCCGTGTCACCACCATACCTGCTTCCCCCCTCCCCCATGTCACCACCATACCTGCTTCCCCCCTCCCCCATGTCACCACCATACCTGCTTCCCCCCTCCCCCCGTGTCACCACCATACCTGCTTCCCCCCTCCCCCTGTGTCACCACCATACCTGCTTCCCCCTCCCCCCGTGTCACCACCATACCTGCAACCCCCTCCTCCACATATCACCACCATACCTGCAGCCCCCTCCCCCCATATCACCACCATACCTGCAGCCCCCTCCAGGGATGGACTGGCCATTGGGACTACCGGGAGATTCCCGGTGGGCCGATGGCTCAGTGTGGGCCAGTTTCTGCTGCATCTGCAGTGCGCAGGGATCTACCCGTCAACCGCTGACAGCTGTCACCTGATGGGTAGATCGTAAGCCTGTATGCAGAGTAGCACAGGAAGCGTCTGTAGTAAGTTCTCTCTCTCATGTCATGCAGCGCTGTTCACTCCCCGGCGGCCCCTCCTCTCTTCTCGTCTATCCCCATTGGCTTGTAAGATCATCTGGGATAGACGAGAAGAGAGGAGGGGCCGCCGGGAGCAGCCGCGCATGACATGAGAGAGAGAACTTACTACACACGCTTCCTGCGCTACTCTGCATACTGGCTAGTAAGATGCTGGTGATGTGTCCCTGATGTGCCCTATAATGTGCCCCGATCATGTGCCCCCTGAGGTGCCCCATGCCCTAATGTGCCCTGTGCCCTGATGTGCTATGTGCCCTGATGTGCCCTGTGCCCTAATGTGCCATGTGCTATGTGCCCTGATGTGCCATGTCCCCCGATGAGCCTCATAATGTGCCATAATGTGCCCTGATGTGCTATGTGCCCTGACGTGCCCCATGCCCTGATGTGCTATGTGCCCCATAATGTGCCCTGATATGCCCCGTGCCCTGACGTGCCATGTGCCCTGATGTGCCCCGTGCCCTGATGTGCCCCGTGCCCTGATGTGCCCCGTGCCCTGACGTGTCATGTGCCCTGACGTGCCATGTGCCCTGATGTGCTATGTGCCCTGATGTGCCCCATGCCCTGATGTGCTATATGCCCTGATATGCCCCGTGCTCTGATGTGCCATGTGCCCCATAATGTGCCATGTGCCCTGATGTGCCATAATGTGCCCTGATGTGCCCCATAATGTGCCATGTGCCCTGATGTGGCCCATAATGTGCCATGTGCCCTGATGTGCTATAATGTGCCCTGATGTGCCATAATGTGCCCTGATGTGCCCCGTGCCCTGATGTGCTATGTGCCCTGATGTGCCCCGTGGCCTGATGTGCCATGTGCCCTAATGTGCCCTGATGTGTTATGTGCCCTGATGTGCCCCGTGCCCTGATGTGCTATATGCCCTGATGTGCTGTGCCCCGATGTCCTATGCCCTGATGTGCCCCATGACCTGATGTGCCTTGTGGCCCGGTGCCCCGTGCCCTGATGTGCCCCGATGTCCTGTGCCTCAATGTCGTGTGCCCTGATTTACTGTGACTTGTGCCCTGATGTCCTGTGCCCTGATGTGCTGTACCCTGATGTGCTGTACCCTGATGTACTGTGTCCTGATGTACTGTGCCCTGTACGCTGATGTGCTGGGCTCTGTACCCTGATGTGTTGTGCCCTGATGTGCCCTATACGCTGATGTGCTGGGCTCTGTACCCTGATGTGGCCTGGTGTGCTGTACCCTGATATGCTGTGCACTGATGTGCCTTGTATCCTGATGTGCCTTGTGCCCTGATGTGGCCTGATGTACCGTACCCTGATGTGTTGTGCCCTGGGCCGGTCTGGATGAAGTCCAGGGCCACATTTTTGTCCCAGTCCAACCCTGGCCCCCTCCCCCCATATCACCACCATACCTGCCCCCCCTCCCCCATGTCATTACCATACATGTTCCCTCCATGTCGCCACTATACCTGCACCCCCTCCCCCATATCACCACCATACCTGCAGCCCCCTCCCCCCATGTCACCACTATACCTGCCTCCCTCCCCCATGTCATCACCATACCTGTTCCCCCTCATGTCACGACCATACCTGTACCCCCTCCCCCATGTCAACACCATGCCTGCACCCGCCTCCCCCCATAACAAAACACCATGCCTGCATCCCCCTCCCCCCATGCCTGCACCCCCTCCAGCCTAGTCACCACCATGCCTGCACCCCCTCCAGCCTAGTCACCACCATGCCTGCACCCCCTCCGGCCTAGTCACCACCATGCCTGCACCCCCCAGGTCACCATCATGCCGGCACCCCCAAATCACCACCCTGTCTCAACCCTTCCCCAAGTCAGCCTGTAACACCCCAAGTCACCATGCCTCCACCCACACACCTCTCTCCCCTTGTCACCACTCTTGAGGAGATGTAGCTAGACTGTAGCCAACACTCCATCTGCAGCCAACACTCCGCTGGGGATACCTGATGTAAGAGGCACTCCGCTGGGGACACCTGATGTAAGAGGTACTGTACTGGGGACACCTGATGTAAGAGGCACTCCACTGGGAATGCCTGATGGAAGAAGGCACTCTGCTGGGGCACCTGATGCAAGGACAGACTCTGCTGGGGGCACCTGATGTAAGGATGAACTTTGCTGGGGGCACCTGATGTAAGGACAGACTCTGCTGGGGGAACCTGATGGCATCTGGTGGCAGGCAACGTAGCAGGTGACACACTCAGTGGTCCCACTGATTCTGCATTATGGTGAGTTGAATGATTTCATTTTATATTACAATGTAATAATAGAAATAATGCGCTTCAATCATCCTGACAACACCATAACAACCATGGTGCCGGGATGATTGAAGCGCCAACACCAGGTGTTTGGAGTATCTTTATCTGCTGAAGGTTAAACTCTGGAATACACATTGCTATTGTGGTGTAGGATCTGGGTCTGCTGTCCCTCCATCCCTCTACCCCCCTTTCCCCCTGCATCCGTCATTAATCTCAGACTCTAACCACACCCCATGTAAGCCACGCCCATGTAAGCCATGCCCACTATTTCACGTAAACCACGCCCATTTTTTGCGCTTTGCGCGCCACATATTTCTTTTAATTTATGCCACGCCTACTAACGCATGACCCGCCCTCTAATTATAGGCTGACTCCGCCTACGGCCAAAAAAAGTGTCCTGAAATTTTTTTTCCCAATGTTGGCAACTATGCATGCTCAACAAATGAATCCGTCTGCCCGTTGGCAAATAAACTTTCTGTTTGGCTCTTAAACAAGAGTCCTTGGAGAAGTACTTGTGCTACAAAGGGACTTAGCAGAAACAGCGCACTCTAGTGTCCTTAACTTTGTCCTTGTTAGGCACCATGTATGCAAGTCTCCTGCTTAACAGTTTACTTGGGGGAAAACCCACCCTAACCCATCTGCCATCCTGCAGTCAAACTGGACTGGGTAGAAAAAATACATTTGTGAATACAATCCTCACAAATAGTACCTCGGGTCAGGCAACCTCTTTTGACTGTCCCCTGGTCCTCTCACCGAGATAGAGTAGCTACGGGTATTTTGTCCAGCCTTTACCACTAATACTCTATCTTTGTGAATCGCTCTTCCAAGCCTCCACTCTTGATGAATATCCTTGAACTGGACCCAAACCTCACTGTCAGGTGTCCTTTTTGGCTTAGGAACGTGAAGATAGTCCCACACAAGTTCATCCTCCCATGTTTCTCGGGAACTTTCAATAACATCCATAACATGTTCCAGAACATAGGGGTAGTCAAAGCCCCATTCTTGAGCTACCTTTTCGCTGAACCTCTCTCTGGAATCTTGAGAGTCTAGGCAAGTCCTTTATAAGAGTGAAAATAAGCATCCACATGTGATGAATTCATAGTGAAAAATCAATATTCCTTCTCATAATTCAAATGAATCTGTTGAAATAAATAAACAAAAAATAGTCCAATCGCAAAGTGCATAAAGTGAATAGTTCATGAGGGAAAATTATCCTTTTGCACAGAGATGCATAACAGTCATCCAAAACGTGAATGGCATGCAACTTTATCTTCAAGGAAATTGTGATGACAGAAAGTATCCTCCACCTATAAATGCACTGCCCCTTACCGACTCCTTTGATCTCTATTTAGGAGATCATACGGCGGATGGCTGTCAACCCCAGCCTCATATAAAGAGCTGCCAACGGATCCCAATTTAAGGCCTCCCTGACAGGAATCTTCTATGTAGTAGGGATCCGTTGGCAGCTCTTTACCTGAGGCTTGAAGATAAAGTTGCATGCCATTCACGTTTTGGATGACTGTTATGCATCTCTGTGCAAAAGGATAATTTTCCCTCATGAACTATTCACTTTATGCACTTTGCGATTGGACAATTTTTTGTTTATTTATTTCAACAGATTCATTTGCATTATGAGAAGGAATATTGATTTTTCACTATGAATTCATCACATGTGGATGCTTATTTTCACTCTTAAAATTGATCACATCAATGTATTTTTGTTTTATTTTTTATTTTCCACTAATTGCAGCGCAGCTATTTTTTTGATTTATTGTATAGTAAGTGGTTGTGTCTCACTTTTATAGTTGCAGCTCTCATTTTTACATTGACATTTCTGGGATAGCGCAGTATTTTTCTAGTTTTGAATAGGCAAGTTCTTAGCCTTTCCTCTACCAGGCAAAACACAAGCGTCAGTAGCCCTGCTGACCCATTGTTGAAACGTAGCTGGCCTAGTAGGAAAGGTAGTACTTGACACATTAAATGGGGTTACTGGAGTTTTATCTGTACCAGACAACTTTCCTGACGCTCCTGTGGAAGCCTCCACTAAAGTTGAACTTTCCAAGAAATATTCCTCCTCACTACTTGAATCAAACTCTTCTGGAGATGACCACTCAAAAAGATTGTCCATCGATCCATACTTTTGCAGAATCTGCGGTGATCCCCAATCCACAGCCCGGCCTCCGTATACCCTGTCCGGCTCACCCGAGGGATCCCCCTCCTCTAACGTAAGCTCCTTCCGGACGGGCAAATCAGAGGGCTTACTGCTAACGGGCTCCTCAGGGGTATCTTCCAAAGATTGGGCAACAACTTCAACAGTCCCTGGGTCCCCAGCCAGGCTACAGGCTTTTCCCACAGATCCTACCTGATCTTTTGGTGACTCCGATTCAGCCGAATCAGACGGGAGCTCCTCCACTGCTGCTGCAGGCGATACACAACCCTCTCCGGCCTTCCGAATCACCTGTTCTTGTGGCAGACAAAGTCCCGTTCCAATATTATCAGCATAGTATTTGACCTCTTGTTGAACAGGACCCAATCGCGTCAATTGGATACCACAATGCCCACACTGAGCCCAGGCGGTGACTCCAACTGTAAGCCTCCGACATCCATGACACAACATACAGAGCCTCTCTACTCCGTCAATCACTCCCAATGCCAGTCCTCCAGTCAGCTCCAATTGAACACCGGTGTCAATCAGAACCCGGTCCTGCAGATCAGGTAACCGCTGCATGGCAAGTGTATTCCCAACACCTTCCGCCATCTTCCTCCGTCTTTCTCGCTCTGGCGCATGGCACACTGAAAACTTTTCCTCTGGGGCGTGGCTCCACCCCCCACTTGTTGGTTCAGCGTGCGAGGAACTGTAGCTGCACATATTAGAAGTCCTCCCCAGGGACCCCTGGTGGCAGGTACTGTTATACTGCAGGCTAACTTGGCAACAGTTACTGAAATGCAGACTTCGTTGCTATGGGAGATGGTTTAGCGGCAAACATGAAACAGATATCCCCGACGACGAAAGAACAGTCTGTATCTCTATGTGTGCTTGCAGCTTCACCGCTACCTTTTTACCACTACTTCCCATCTACATGGTACTTCCAAGTTGAGCTAAAAAAAAGTCACTCTGAATAACTCTTCCCGCTTGACTGATTGGAATCCTGAGGCATTGCTGAACCCAAAGTCATAGGCCATCACCGCCCATATCACTTGACTTGCATACCAACAACCCTCAGCCTCTGGTAGTACCCTTCCCTTGGGCTTTCACTCACGTGATCAATAGTCCATGTGCCACTCATAAACGATCGATTTTCCAGTTTCCTTCTGCTTTGTTGCTGCTTCTTCCGCAATGATTCTTAGTTCCCTTTATCCTTTATGGCCCGCTTCCATCCCCACAGGGGCGGCCATCGACACCAGCGACTACATTATTATTATTATTATTATAATACGAGATTTATATAGTGCCAACATTTTACGCAGTGCTTTACAATGTATAAGGGGGACAACACAATTACAGTACAGTTCAATACAAAAGGTACAGGAGGGCCCTGCTCGTAGAGCATGCTGTAAGATGTCGTCTGTTGCTCCATGAGGACCGGTTCTCCACCTGTATTGCAAGGGTGAAGCTCCGTCGGTTCCCCGGAGGGGAAAACCTCCACCTCCCCCTCCGGGAACCTGGCTGGCTTCCCCCGCTCCTCAGAGCAGGACCTCAACTCCAACCCAAACTCCGAACTTCTCCCGGAAAACACGTGACTCCCCTTATATATGAGAGTCCTGGGTGTTACCAAGCAAATTAATGATTGGCCGAGATTAGCATACAAACTACCTGTCACTCAAATGGAAATTAACAACAGACAGGCCTGCTGTAATATAGCCTGTCTAAATTTACCTGACATAGAAACTACCAGGAAGGGTCACCTACCTAAAAGTAGGTGCCCGCTACATATATATATATATATATATATATATATATATACACAAAGCCGGGATGTGTGTATATATATATATATATATATATATATATATATATATATATATATATATATACTAAATACACTGCAGCTAACTAACTGTCTCGCCCACCTGCTTGAAGTATATTAGCGACAGTACACCAGGAACGGTCTGCAGTGAGATGAAGTTAAACTTTATACAGTGTATATATATTAAACTGTATACAGTGTATATATATATATATATATATATATATATATATATATATATATATATATATATACAAAGCCGTGATGCATATATATACTAAATACACTGTGCAGCCAACTGTCTCGCCTGCCTGCCTGAAGTATATTAGCAACAGAACACCAGGAATTGCCTGCCTGCTCAAACTTAATGAAATTACACTCTCTCTGTCTTTCTCTGAACAAGTGCCACCAACACACTACACAAGGCCAACGTGCGGGCGGCCTTATGTAGTGTGGGGCATGTACTTAACCCCTTGAGCCATAATTGGCCACAGGCACCCTGCCTGTGGCCAATTATGGCTCTCATCGCTGACGGAGCTGTGATTGGCCAAAGCATGCGGGTCATAGTGCATGCTTTGCCAATCATCAGCCAGCAATGCACTGCATTATGGGCGGCTGTGACGCGCCGCTCGAATTTGAACAGAACAGACCATAATGTTTGAAATTCGGCGAACAAGTGAACGGCCGATGTTCGAGTCGAACTCATGTCGATTTGAACAGACAGCCCATTCCTAGTGGCCATATTTAGGCCAAGATCCACTGTACACATCAATATACAATTGATACTTTGGCAATGTTACATATCTCTTTGAAGGATTTGATGTTCAGCAGATAATTTGCTTGGGCATCATACATCCAACGTGTTTCTAGATTTATTAATTAATCTCTTCCTCGGGGATGATTAAATGCCTTTCAGTTTTCCAAAAAAATATTACCACTTCTCACGATGACTGCATCAAGTTCCACTTGCTTGTGAGCAGGGGTGAATTCATTCAAGGATCATAAAGATTCTCATACAATGTAAAAGGGACACACAAGTCCCATTTTTCACTGCTGTTCACCCAAACCAAGCTGTACAGGTCTGCTCCTTAGCACATCTCATGATTGTGTCTGTCACAGACCTAGCCGGGACAGAGGCTGTTGGAGAGGACTGTATGCAAGCCTGTTGCCTTTTGATTATGGGCCCTAGCATTTGGGGGAATGGTGCTCTCTGTGAGCTGTATGCCTGGGGACCCTGGGGTTGGTGTTACGTTGGATTCAGCTCCATGTCCCCCCAAAAACACACAGACTCTGGAACCCGTTATATGCCATATTAGAATGATAAGACTGAATTATACTGTTGGGACACATACTGTGAGGAGACGCTAATTTCATCAACTCCACTCACCTGTCTGATGTCAGCTATAATGTGTTTAATGTAAATATGTTTAGTCTAGGTTCTAAGGGTATTCAACTCATTGTTGTTTGTTCTAATTAACCCTGTGTTGATGTTTATGGTAATGTGTGTAAATTGAATGAGCGGATCACATTGTCCTCTATACAATGTAGGAGACGGGAGGACTCCTATTGGAGCTCATGTTAATTAGGTTAGCTTTGAGTCATCCTGGTGTATAAATGTGTGGGAGATCTCAAATAAAGAGTAGTTCTGATGTACTCCAAGACTGGTGTTGTCTAGTTCTTGGGGGTTCCTATAGCCAGATCCATTGGACTCGTGTTCCAGAACTTAGGAAGCGGTATACTGACGGAAGCACTCAAGCGGAGTGTGGGATGTTCCGTGACAGTGTCCCTTTTCCCATTTTAAATATAATCAAAATATAAAGTCCAATGAATGTGAACCAAATGATAAAGGTGCTCAGTGTCTCCACCACCCATATAAGCTGGCCGTTCACCTCAAGGCCATGATCCCAGCATTACCAGAAAGGTCAAAGCAAGCTGTGTTCCCCTTTAGGGATAATGACTCTGATGGACACTTGGTAAATCCTCACTCATTTTCCCTCAGAATTGGGTTAAATGGTCCTCAAAAGCTCTGGAACACCAGAAGCATATGGGAAGCAAAAGGGAAGCACATAAGATCTAATGCTCTCTCTCTTTAGAGATTTTATTGGAAAAACATGATAATAAATATAGCACTGCCACCAGTGCTAACTAAAAACATGTGTCAAACACATGCTAGCGTTTGGCTCCAAACTAAGATGGCTGTGGGATCACGCCTAAGGCTCAGCCTTCCTTTCTGATAATGCAGGGGTCATGGCCTTGAGGTGAGCAGCCAATTTATATGGGTGGTGGAGACACGGAGCACATTTATCATTTGGATCACAATGTCACTGTGGTGGTTGCACTATTTATTAATTGGACTTTATCTTTTGAATATATACAATTTTTTTGGGCTACAACTTTTATTATTATTTTACACTGAATATTATTATTATATTGTAGCAGTATATTTTATTTTTGCACATTTTTCAGTGTAAGGTACTGTTTTGTGTTATTTAAAGGAGACGTATAGCCAAAGCTCATTTGTGACCCATTTTCAGCAGAGAGCGGGCTGAAGTCGGGACTTGCTAGGTGCCTGGACTGACACCCTGTTCAGCCTCTCAGCGAGCCGCTGAGAGACTGAACCGGCCGCTCCCTGCCCCTCCACAGCTTAGTGCTCCAGTGAGCAGGGAGGAGGCAGAGCAGAGACCTGCTGACAGTCAGCAGCTCTCTGCTCGGGGAGCTCTGAAAACCGAGCGATTGGCGGTGTTTGATCACACGGTTCTCAGTGTAGAGGCGCCGGGGGTCAGAAGCAGCATCTTTTAATGTCAGTATTAAGTGTTGTGATTTGACTTATCTGGAGTCAGCTGGCAACTTTATTTTGAATATTTGAGCACAGTTTGTATATTTTGATTGCACTAATTGATTTTGTAGGACATCTCTTTATGAATTCCCTTATTTGTCTCATGTTATATTACCCATGTAACATATTTACTGGATTGCACTTAAAAATCCCAGTATGTGGGTGATACTACTATACAACTAAGGGCCTGTTCACACTACTCACATACTAAATGCAAAAAAAGAATTAAAACCTCTAAAAAATAAATAATTAAATTAAACATTTATTAAAATATATCAAAAATAAAAAAAGAAACCAAAATCGTTTTAATTTTTTTTTTTCTATTGGTCAGCCTATAACAAAAATTCTGAGCATGGTATTTATTAAAATATTTCTCTAAATAAAATCCTTCTATCTCCCTCCCACTACTCCAAAATGTAATGTAAAATATATTTAGCTAGACAAATTAGTCATAGAATAATTATCAAGTAACCGACCAATACTGATGCTGCTTTATTTGGTCTGTCTGGACATCTAGGTATCGATGACCTCTGTTCATGAAACAATTAAGGTTTTGTCAAAGGATACAGGAATGGCCTAAACTTTCTTTGAATAAAAATGTATACGTCATTGTCTTTTGTTATAACATTTAGGCTTATGTTAAAAGTACATACACCATACTCATTTAAAAAAGCACACACTTGCTAGTACAGTATAATGTTATGATGATAGGGGTAATAAATAGAACCATCTGCTGTGATCACTGTGCTTCCCAGAGTGGGAGGTTGTAGTTCTGGTGTCCACCAGCGGATGTTTCCCAGCGGCCACCAGACTCTAGACATGTGCACCGTCAATAAATTTGTTTAGTTTCATTCCGTTTTGAATTAGTTGTTAATTCATATTTCATAATTCGTGTCCGAAATTCAATTTGGATTCGTACGAAATACGAATTTTCATTAGGTTCGTTAACTTTTCGTAACAATTACGAACGTTCGTTATGATGAATTTAAAAAGCAAAAACTACCTTTCTCAATATGGCAGTCGTCGACTCATTAATCTCATTATGAGGGGCTCCCACCATCCCTGTGCTGTGCTGACTTCCTCCTGGGAGTGTACCCCTGCTGTGCTCATTATGAGGGGCTCCCACCATCCCTGTGCTGTGCTGACTTCCTGGGTTTGTACCCCTGCTGTGCTCATTATGAGGGGCTCCCACCATCCTTGTGCTATGCTGACTTCCTCCTGGGGCTGTATCCCTGCTGTGCTCATTATGAGGGGCTCCCACCATCCCTGTGCTGGACTGACTTACTCCTGGGGCTGTACCCCTGCTGTGCTCATTATGAGGGGCTCCCACCATCCCTGTGCTGTGCTGACTTCCTGGGTTTTTAACTTCATCATAACAAATAATCGTAATTATTATGACAATAATAGAACGATATTAACGAACATTCTTATTTTTTTTGTCCAATTCTGAATCTCCCATCAACTACCAGTACCAGTCTCCTACTCCCATATTAACCCTTTCATGACTAAGCCTATTTTTGAAATTTGGTGTTTACAAGTTAAAATCCGTATTTTTTGCTAGAAAATGACTTAGAACCCCCAAACAGTATATATATTTTTTTAGCAGAGAATCTAGAGAATAAAATGGCGATTGTTGCAATATTTTTTATCACACGGTATTTGTGCAGCGGTGTTTTAAATGCAAATTTTTGGAAAAGTGACACTTTCATGAATTTTAAAAAATCCAAACAGTAAAGTTACCCCAATTTTTTTGTATAATGTGAAAGATGATGTTACGCAGAGTAAATAGATACCAAACATGTCACCCTTTATAATTGCACGCACTCGTGGAATGACGACGAACTACGGTACCTATGAATTTCCATAGGCGACGCTTTAAAAAATTTTTACGGTTACCAGGTTTGAGCTACAGAGGAGGTCTAGGGCTAGAATTATTGCTCTCGCTTTGACGATCGCGGCGATACCTCACATGTGTGGTTTGAACACCATTTACATATGCGGGCGTGACTTCCGTATGCGTTTTCTTCGCTGCGCGAGCTCATGGGGACAGGGGCACTTTAAAAATTTTTTTTTTTTTATTTATTTAATTTATTTTTGTACTTTATAAATTGTGTTTAAAAAATTTTTTTTTTTTTTTTTACTTTTATTGCTGTCACAAGCAATGTAAACATCCCTTGTGACAGTAATAGGTGGTGACAGGTACTCTTTATGGAGGGATGGGGGGTCTAAAAGACCCCCCTTCCCTCCTTTACACTTCAAAGTATTCAGATCGCCGAAAACGGCGATTCTGAATACTGTGTACTTTTTTAAATTCGGCGCCATTGGCAGCCGAGTAAACGGGAAGTGACGTCATGACGTCGCTTCCGCGTTTACAACGAGAAGGCTGGAACGAAGCCGCTCGCAGCTTCGTTCCAGCCCGCCCCCAGCCGCCGAAGGCAGCCGAATGGACACCGGGCCTCCCGATCGCACGGGAGGCCCGGTAACAGCGGCGGGAGGCGGCGAGAGGCGGCGAGAGGCGGCGGGAGGCGGCGGGAGGGGGGGATGTTATAGGTTGTTATACACGGGTAGCTGATCGCCCACTGTAAACAACGGTACCTGGATGATGCCTGCAGCTGCGGGCATCATCCCGGTATAACCCCGGAAAGCCGAGTACGCATATCTGCGTACGGTCGGCGGGAAGGGGTTAAAAAAGGTAATTTTCCCAACCCTCACTCAGCAGCAGAAGAAAACCTCTGAATGGTCAACAAAACACCAGTCACGTTTCCGTTGTAACGGAATTGGGATCTGAAATTCGTCAACTAAATTTCGTATTTCGTATACAATTTGAAAGCATAGAAATTCGTACAAAACGAACTGCACATGTCTGCCAGACTCCAGTAATCAGTCTCCATCTGATACTGGCTGTTGGGAGGGTATTTAGTCCCTCCTCTAATATTACTACTACTGACCTGCATCCTGAACCCTGCTGCCTCTGTCCTGATCCCCTTTTACCTGAACCCAGTTCTGGTCCCACCTTCCCATCTGTTCCCCACATTTTCAGTTTTCCCTGTTTATCCATGTTCCCCACTTTTTTGTACATATAGTGTGTGTGTGTGTGTGTGTATATATATATATATATATATATATATATATATATACAGTATCTCACAAAAGTGAGTACACCCCTCACATTTTTGTAAATATTTTATTATATCTTTTCATGTGACATGTGCTGTCCCCTCAATATAACTCAACACACAGCCATTAACCACTTGCTTACTAGGCACTTAAACCCCCCCTCCTGTCCAGACCAATTTTCAGCTTTTAGCCCTGTCGCACTTTGAATGACAATTGTGCGGTCATACAACACTGTACTCAAATTAAATTTTTATCATTTTTTTCCCACAAATAGAGCTTTCTTTTGGTGGTATTTGATCACCCCTGCGGTTTTTAGTTTTTTGTTAAACAAATTGAAAAAGACTGAATTTAAAAAAAAATTTTGTATTTTTTTTATATTTTGTTATAAAATTTTGAAAACAGGTAATTTTTCTCCTTCATTGATGCACGCTGATGAGGCGGCACTGATGGGCACCAATAGGTGGCAGTGATGGGCACTGATGGGTGACAGTGATGGGCACTGATGGGTGGCAATAATGGGCACTGATTGCTTACACTGATGGCAGCACTGCTAGGTGGCACTGATTGGCACCACTGGTGGGCATTGATAAGTGGCACTTGTGGGCATTGATAGGTGGCACTGCTGGGCACTGTGGGCACTGGCAGGCACAGATGAGGCATATGTGCCTCCTTCCTATTCGCGACCGATGTCCCTTTAACATAAGCCGGTGATCGGCTTTTTTTTCTCCTCATGCTGTCAAAAGTGGAAAATGACTGAGCAAGGTTGTCAATAATTACTGTAAGTGTTGCACGTGTCTTTGGACTCTTGAAGTACAGTATTGTGTTTTGGGAATGGTTCACTACTGTATATACTGTACAGTAAGCACATGACATGTACAGTACAGTATGTTTAGCACTGTTAATGCACTTTGCAACCTAACCGTTGGATAGACATCCCTTGCTACACAGTACTGTACTGTACTGTATAGTATGTTTTGTATGTAATTCTCATCTAAAAATATTTGTAATAAATATTGGTTAAAAAAATAAAAGTGGCAAATGAAACACGGAGACCAAATGTTCAAAATATCAAAACAAATGTACAAAAATTAATTAGAAATAATTGTAAAAAAAAAAAACAAAAAACAGTAAAAAAATAAATACTCTGGGGGTGCCTGTAAACTGGCCCAACACCCCAACTGGCTGAATTGTTGGGGGGGGGGGGTGGACGGTGGGAAGTATGTTTCCTACTGTACTTTATAATGTACTGTATGTCTATGGTACTTTTAATGTAGTTTTTCTACCATACAGTATGTATCTATTGCTGGCGCCGCTTAGACGGCAGAACCTCCTGGCAGGAGCAAAACATTACAAAAAATACACATTTAACAGAATAAATAAACACAAATACTGTAAAGTACAGTATTCCTAAACTGCGCCTTTTTTTTATTGGATTTCCACAAAAAAACAAAGTGCATATAGTCACCAACGCGCTGGTTCCATACTGTACAGTACCTAAAGCAAGTATACCCAGACGGATGCCGTGTGATAATGGACAATGATCCGAAACATTCCTGTGCTGCACCATTTATGGCCAGTAATGGGGTTAAATGGTTGCAGACATCCTCTGAGTAAGATGGCGTTGAGATGGCGTGGTACTACTGTAAGCTACAGCACATGACTGTACTGTACCTACAGTATACTGTACAAGTGTCGTACTACTGTTATTAAACATCCCAATATGTACAGTTTATTTTTGCTGGACTCCGTTAAATAAAAATAGTTTATGAACAGTGTGACAGACTCACCCGGGACAGAGGCTATTGGAGGGGACTGAACGCAAGCCTCTTGCCCACCGATTATGGGCCCTAGCATTTGGGGGAATGGTGCTCTCTGTAAGCTGTATGCCTGGGGACCCTGGGGTTGGTGTTACTTTGGATTCAGCTCCATGTCCCCCCAAAACACACAGACTCTGGGAACCCTTTATATGCCATATTAGAATGATAAGACTGAATTATACTGTTGGTACACATCCTGTGAGGAGATGCTGGTGTCATCAACTCCAACTACCTGTGTTTATGTTAATTGAATGAGCTGATCACATTAGCCACCAGCACTGGCTAGGAGACGAATGGTCTAGGCTGAGGAGGGGGGAGATTGTTGTTTGTATTGTTAATTGTAATTAGCTCCAGCTATTGTGTTTATACTACTGTGTGAGAAGCTCGGTGCCCACAAGTCTGTCATTTGGTCTGGGTAAATTTTTTAGTAAATTAGCTCATGTTAATTAGGTTAGCTTTGAGTCAGCCTGCTGTATAAATGTGTGTGAGATCTCAAATAAAGAGTTAGTCCTGATGTACTCCAAGACTGGTGTTGTCTAGTTCTTGGGGGTTCCTATAGCCAGATCCATTGGACTCGTGTTCCAGAACTTAGGAAGCGGTATACTGACGGAAGCACTCAAACGGAGTGTGGGACGTTCTGTGACATTGGTGGCAAGCAGCGGGAAAGCTTCCTGCAGTCTGGGACATCCAAACCTCCAACTGGATCCAAGATCAGCATAGCAGACTTCAGTCACCCCAGCAGAAATATGGACCTGGCATCAGAGTTCCCGGGGCTGCTGCAGATCATCCTTTCAACATACACCAGGACTGTGTCTAAGGATGAATACCTGGAGCTCAGGCAGCAGATTCGGGTGGGGCTCTGGATCGGAGCCCTCCAGCTCGCTGGTATAAAACAGGGCAAGTGCTTTCCAACCCAAGAGCAACAGGCCAGTGACCAACGGGCATTGCGGATGGCATTCCTGGGAGAGCAGCCCCAGGAGCAATGGGTGACTGAGTTGGACAGGCTGGTCCAGCAGGAGATAGAGCTGGACAATCGTTATCAGGCTCTGCAATGGCACGCAGAGGAGGGATATTTAGGGGAGACAACAGAATGCTCTCCGGAGGGATATGACTTTGGCGGCCCTGGATTGCTGTGGGAGAGTCTTACAGATCATTTTATGTTTGGCGATGAAGGGGAACCTGACCTTGAGGACCTGAGAGAATATAGAGAGTCTATGCTCGGTCTTGCAGGGGTCTCAGAGCTCAAACCTGATCTGGACCATTTGCTAAGGAAGGAACAGCATCTGGAAAGGGCATACAGGAAACTGCTAGAACAAGTTCAGCAGCATGCCAGAGAATCGGCAGTGGAAAATCCGGAGATTGCCATCCCCAAACCTGAAGTGCTGACAACAGGGCAGAGCTCTGCTAACCTCTGCCCAGAAATGATAGCATCTTCTTGGTTCCATGGACAGGAGATGGTGAACCTCTATCCCCAGACATCAGTTGCAGAGACATGGGATTTGATAGACTTTTCTGCTGAGGAAGAACAACCTGATGAGCCTCCAGCAGAAGAGCTGCTATCAGGGTCAAAGTTCACTGTGTTCTGCCCAGCACCAACAGTGGCTTCGGCCTTCTTGAGAGAAGAGGTAGTTGGCCTTTCTCCCACAACACAGACAGGGACATGTGATTTTCTGCCAGCAGCATCTATGGAGTTAAAACAAACTTCTCCAGCTGAAGATCTGGTAACTGAACAGAGGGTCCAAGACCTCTGTCCCACACTTTTACCAATTCCAGAGACTGGGGATTTAATAGACGTTTCTGTATAGGAGGAACCACCTAGCACACCCCCAGCAGAAGTGCTGGCAACCGGACAGAGGGTCCAAGACCTCTGCCCCACACCTGTGGCAGTTTTGGAGGCTCAGGGTGAGAAGGTGGCAATCACTTTCCAGCAGCAGATACAGGGGGAGAAGGGAGAGGAGGTGTGTGTTGTCCCTCCCCAACAGTTGGCCAGGGTGGAGGAAGCGGACTTTCCTCCCCAGCAAAGATCCGTGCACCTGGGAGACAGTACCATCGACATGTCGTCCCAGCAGCCAGATGAGGGAATGGAAAAGGAAGCAGCCGGCTCCCTTTTCCAATGGCAACTACACAGTTTGGGAGTGGAGGAAGCCAGCCTCCTGCCCCAACGGCAACTGGAGCGGAGGATGCGGAGTCCCCAGCAGAAGTGCTGGCAACAGAGCAGAGTGCTACCAACCTCTTCCCAGCACCGGCAACAACTGTGGAGTTCCAGGGAGCCGGGACAGTTGGCCCCTCTCTCCGACGACAAGCTGATGTAGTGGAGCTGCTACTCCCAGATGAATCGCTGGCAACAGGGCAGAGCTCCGCTGGCCTCTGCCTAGCACCTAGTGTCTCTCTACAGCTTCAGGAAGCTGGGGTGATCAGCCCCTCTGCCCAGCAGCAGACCAAGCCCAGGAATGTTAAAAACAATCCAGCTGAAGCCCTGGCAGCCAGACAGAGAGTAAATGACCTCTGCCCCACACCTACTGAGGTCAACTATTCCTTACAGCCAAGAAAGGAGATCATGCGGGAAGACTATTTGAGTTCACTCTGCCTGACTAACGTATGTCCAGACCAGGTGGAGGTCTGGGACCTTGTTAGTCAACCTTTGATGGGGGAGAAATGTGACAGACTCACCTGGGACAGAGGCTATTGGAGGGGACTGAACGCAAGCCTCTTGCCCACCGATTATGGGCCCTAGCATTTGGGGGAATGGTGCTCTCTGTGAGCTGTATGCCTGGGGACCCTGGGGTTGGCGTTACTTTGGATTCAGCTCCATGTCCCCCCAAAACACACAGACTCTGGGAACCCTTTATATGCCATATTAGAATGATAAGACTGAATTATACTGTTGGGACACATCCTGTGAGGAGATGCTGGTGTCATCAACTCCAACTACCTGTGTTTATGTTAATTGAATGAGCTGATCACATTAGCCACCAGCACTGGCTAGGAGACGAATGGTCTAGGCTGAGGAGGGGGGAGATTGTTGTTTGTATTGGTAACTGTAATTAGCTCCAGCTATTGTGTTTATACTACTGTGTGAGAAGCTCGGTGCCCACAAGTCTGTCATCTGGTCTGGGTAAATGTTTTAGTAAATTAGCTCATGTTAATTAGGTTAGATTTGAGTCAGCCTGCTGTATAAATGTGTGTGAGATCTCAAATAAAGAGTTAGTCCTGATGTACTCCAAGACTGGTGTTGTCTAGTTCTTGGGGGTTCCTATAGCCAGATCCATTGGACTCGTGTTCCAGAACTTAGGAAGCGGTATACTGACGGAAGCACTCAAGCGGAGTATGAGAGTATGAGAGAACATGTACTGTATTTATTCTCTTTGCCAACCTTACTATTTGAAATTGGCTAACCTTCAGCTTACAGTACTGTACAGTACAGTATGTCATGAGCCAGACCTTGGGGCACAGGCAAACCTTTCGAGTGGCAGAGTACTGTACTGAACCTGTTGTCAGGTGGAAAAACTTACACCAAATTACTGTACACATTAAACATAAATAAAAAAACACAAATACTCTAAAGTACAGGTATCTTTAAAATATAGCTTTTACTTGCTTTACTTTTTAGAAAAAGAATACCTAAATAAAACCTGTCTCTAAAATCTGAATACAAAATAATAAAATTACTATACAAAAAATCAGTCTATAATGAAATCTGTCTAATAAAAAAATTAATAAAATTAGAACATCAAAGTGACACCACCACCCCAAAAAAATTCAAAAGAAACACGCTTGATTTTGGGGCAGCTGAACAGGCTGAATGGTTTCTGAAAGAAAAAAAAAGTAAGAATACAGTGAATGGGTAAAGTTTAACAAAACCCTGAACAGTATGGCATCAAAAATCAATCTACTGTACTGTATCTAGAGTACAGTACAGTACACATCTTCCAGTCTATCGCTTAGGCCCCTTTCACACTGGGGCGAGAGGTGCGGCGCTATTCGGCCACTAGCGGGGGGGTTTTATCCCCCCCCGCTAGCGACCAAGAAAGGGTTCAAAAACACCGCAAAGCACCTCTGCAGAGGCGCTTTGCCAGCGGTATAGCCGCGGTGGCCCACTCATTTCAATGGGCAGGAGCAGTGGAGGAGCTGTATACAGTATACTGTACACCGCTCCCTCACCGCTCCAAAGATGCTGCTAGCAGGACTTTTTTACCGTCCTGCTAGAGCACAACTCCAGTGTGAAAGAGACACAGCAGCGGTTGTTTCAGGTCGGTTTTCAGGCGCTATTTTTAACGCAATAACGCCTGCAAAATGACCCATTGTGAAAGGGGTCTAACAGTCTGTCCTGCCACATCCTTGGCCATAGACCACCCTCTCCCCTCCCCAAAAAGTGCGTGAACAAATAAAATACCGTAAAAGCGAATACAGTACATTATTTTATTAGGCACCTGCAAGAGTACAGTAGCTGCTTCGCTGCTTTGCCTCCAAGTACCGTAGTCATAGAGCGAAGAATATGCATGATAATCTAAAACTTTTTTACCCTTAATGCAAACAGCATGGAAAGGGCTGTTTGGCAACACTACAGGCAGCGGAGGACATAGACAAAGGTCGCAACGAATTCCATCATCCGTTCTGTTACAGTAGACCTTCTCCGGTCAGTAAATAAAGCAATCTGTACACCCTAGGCAAATGGCGAAGGGTTTTATGGATTGTACTTTAATAGTAAATAACATTAAGCCTGTTACCTGTAAATGCACTTACTGTACAGATAAACCTTTCCACACATATCCCAGAAACAGCCTTATCTCAGGCCTTCAATGCTGTACGTTTTTATATAATTGGTGAATGGAAACATCTCCACCGCTCCCTGTGGAGAGCATGCGGGGGATCTGGGAAATGCATTATGAGTCTGGAGTGCAGCACTGTACTGTACATTACTATACTGTACTGTAGATTAAGGTGGATCTGTATGACAAAACTAGAGTACGAAAAAGGTCCAGTAAAAGCCCTGTCAGATTTGTTCTATGACTGTGACGAAGAAAAAAAAGCATCCAAGAGGCACTGGGACTTACTGTACTCTTAGTTTATACAGTATAAGGTTTTGAAAAGAATAAAAAATTTAAAAAACATTCAGTTTGCTCACTGGCTTAGGTTAGGCTGCTTTTAAAAGACAGCGATAACTTCCAGTGGGTGCCCATAAGGTTACCAGAAAAATAATATGTACAGTACAGTACTAATAGGAGTGCCAGACCAATGATAAAAGTCCAAATTGATTTATTGGCTTGCATTAAAGACATTCAACACGTTTGAGAAACCTGAAGACCCCCCAACTTCATCAGGGCATAAGGAAGTTACAGTACTTGCTGGACCAGGAGAGTTACAGTACAGTACTAGCCACCAACTTGGTGAACAGCGGTAAAGATCTTTTTGGGATCTTTTTTTTTTTTTTTGCATATATATATATTCAGTATATTTATTTCATTTTCATTTTATTTTCAAACAATAGAAAATCTCTACAATAGAGTTTCATTAATGATCTAGTCTTAACAGGAATTCCATCTAAAAATATAGCTATAAAAATCTCCTTAACAAAATATACTGTATACAGTACATTGTAATATACTGTAACATTTTGGTCATTTTAGTGTTTGGTCAAGATTTATTTTGTGGTTTGTCTAGTAAATTTCCGTAAACCTCCTGTCCTTGATACACAACAGAGAGTGAACAGAATTCTCTCCAAAGTGAAGGGAAATCCATCATAAATAGTTAACACTGGAATACAGTACTGTACAGTACTGTACTTTGGTATCCCTATTGAAAGAATGGTCACTATGACCTACAGTACAGTACTGTACAGTATAAGGAGTATAAGGACAGAATGAATCTTCCCAATAGGGACATACACTACTGTACTGTACTGTATTGTAGGTATCCCCATTGAAAGAATGGTCACTATGACCTACTGTACAGTACTGTACAGTATAAGCAGTATAAGGAGAGAATTAATCTTCCCAATAGAGACATACAGTACTGTACTGTACTGTAGGTATCCCCATTGAAAGAATGGTCGCTATTACCTACTGTACAGTATAAGGAGAGAATTAATCTTCCCAATAGGGACAAACTGTAGGCAGCAATAAAAACTTGACAAAAGTGTTTCCTAGTATGACCCAAAAAAAATGATTTTGGCTAGAGATACCCATTGGAGGACTGCTGAGTGTGAACATGAATGGCCCAATTCCAACCCCTATGGAGGCTTGAACAAGGATTACAGTAGGTTGCCTAGGACTGTCTTACAGTAAAGGGGGGGAAAGTAGTTCTTGTTAATGATCACAAAAATCTTCTGACTTGCTGATAATTTTCTGTGAACACTGAGATTTAAAATCAAACAACATGTGCACCTTAGTCCTTTGGGCTAGTTGCATGGAGGACAGTGTCAGGTCCTGGCACTATACTGTAACTAAAGCGGAATTCCACCCATGATAATCCTATGGGCATGCCTCCCGATTCTGCTACAGGAGAGCATAGAAACAGTGTTTAGTACAGTATACTGTAGCAAGTACTGTACAGGGTAACAGCCTGTCCACCACAAAGACCATGAACACATCACTGCATGGCAGAACTACAAAGACCATAATTCACAGCGTTGCCGAATGGCGTCCCACACCGGCTGAAGGGTTCATGAGCGTGGAGTGGCACACATGTACTGTACAGTACTGTACAGTGAACGGGCTTTGCAGCAGTTGTGTAAGAGCACGGAGCAGACATAATTTAATTGGTCCGTGCAGATTCCCCCCCCGGCCAGGGTGCAATGTGTGCTGTACCGTGCCCACTGACTTCAGCTGGCAAGGGAGGGCTGCAGGAGTACAGGTACAGTACATACAGTACTGTACAGTAGTGAAACATTCACACGCAGGACCACATACATTACCGTACTGTAGCAGAGCCTCACCCAACTCCCACGTGCCCTGCGCCCAGGCACCTGCAGGAGTACAGTAGCTGCGTCGCTGCTTTGCCTCCAAGTACAGTACAGTAGTCATAGAGCAAAGAATATGCATGATAATCTGTACTGTAGAGAGTGCTGACATGCACACAAGGAAACGCAATAGACTAATAATACTGCACTGCAGTAAGAAAATAACAATTAACAATTAAACAAAACAGCAATTATAACAATTAGACAATAAATAGACTTTGCAAACAAGTTACTGTAAGTTTTGGATTTGAAAAAAGATTGGCCATGGCTGGGATCCAACCAGGGTCTCAGAGGAGGACTGAACTAAAGCTGACATGCGCACATAGGTTTTTGTCCAGCGCCACCCCGCAGTTGCATGTAGCAACAACAGTTTGAGAATGTATTAATTAACAGCGCGAGCCCATCGTGGAAGGTCTCGCGGGCGGCGAGTGCGAGAAGCCCAGCCTCGCATCGGTGATTTGATCGCGCTGGAAACACAATATCGGCGCGCCTACTGTACTCATTTTTGTGAGATACAGGCATACCCCACTTTTAAGTACATTGGTTCATTTAAGTACATTTAAGCTCATTGGTTTCTATGCAGAAGTGAGCCTAATATATATATATATATATATATATATATATATATATATATATATATATATATATATATATATATATATATATGCAGGGCTTTTTTTCTCAAGCAATAGGTGCTGGAACTTAACCACGGCCCCACAAAACTCCTCCCCCTACACACACCCCCAAATCACATAAAATAGTGGGTGTGTTCAGTCAAATTTCACGAAAACAGTAGGAGGGTCTTAAAGGGGCATTAAATACAAGGATTGCATTACATACAGAGTGCAGAGCTGTCACTTCTGTGTTTACAAGTGATTGTGGTGAGCAGGCACCAAAGGGTCTGAGCCAGAGGTGGTGGAACTGAGTTCCACCAAGTTCCCCCTGAAAAAAAGCCCTGTGTATATATATATATATATATATATATATATATATATATATATATATATATATATATATATATATGGCTTTTTTCTCAGAGAATAGGTGCAGGAACTCCCCCTGTCTGAGTCACCCCTTGTCTCTGCCCCCTACCCACCTCTGACCACCATCCCTTGATTCCACCCCCCTACCCACCTACCAGTACTGCCCCTTTTAGAGAATACAGAACCAAGTATCATTTTGTGGTACTAAATGATTTGTATGGAACATGTTAATGATAAAAAGAAAAGCAGTAAAATAGATCCCCTGCAGCCAGCAACAATAAAATGCCAGCAATAGATCCCTACACAACAATAGACTCCGCCAGCAACAATGGACTCCACCCCAACAACAATAGATTCCCTGCAGCAACAGTGAACCACCCACAACAAAATATCACATCCAGTAACAAAATATCCACCCAAGCAACATTAGACCCCCCAGCAGCAACAACAGATCTCCCAGCAGCCAGCATCAATAGATCCTCCAGCAGCTAGTAAATATAGACCTCTCCCTCAACAGTAGATCCCTTCCAGCAACATAAGACCCCCCCAAGCAACAATAGATTCCACATCAGCAACAATAGACCCTCACACAAAATCAGATCCCCACCAGTGACAATAGATCCCCCAGCAGCCAACATCAATAGACCCTCTAGCACACTCCAGACCCCATGCTATTACATACATTAAGTGCTAGAGGTGCCGGAACTGCGTTCCCCCGCGTTCCCGCTGAAAAAAAGCCCTGTGTATATATATATATATATATATATATATATATATATATAAAACACCCTCATCATCGCTAATGTAGATGACATGTAAATGTAAATTTTGTAAATTTTGTACCCATGTACCCATGTACAAAACAACTTAGTCACAGACTCTGCATCCAATGTTAGCAATGCTGTGGGATTGCCATAAGTCACTCTACAAAATGAGCCCTTTTTACTGCACTCATGGCAATTGCGCACCAATACTACAGCTGACAGGAATCCATCTAATACACAAACAAGTGCAAAACATTCATCATTTTTAATATAATATTTGGTTTTAATGTCCAAATCTCCTTTCAAAATCAGACTTGAATTATATGTACCCGAGTCATAAAGCAGGCATTCTGTATGGATAAGAGATTCAGTTACACATACCTCAACAATGAGGTTAAACACAGTGTAGCTTCTACCACAGAAGAAGCTTTAAGACTTATGATGATGATGATGAATGCAGTGATGGGGGATCTAAGAGAATGGAGGAGCACCACAAACAGCGATACAACAGCAGTAGAGGAGTTGACATGTAAATTTTGTCTCCCCTGTAAGCAAAACAGCATGTGTTAATTGTGTTTCAGAGACTGGGCAGTCCTTCACAGGCTGTGACTCTGTTACCTCCCCTGATTTCTGGAACTCACTGGATGTTTCCAGAACATAGTGAGCAGAGGGATAGAGGCTGCAGCCTGGATATTTATGGAGTTTCCACCAATCCCTGAGGAGGCGGGCCCAAAAAGGTGGGGAAACAGCCCATAATTAGCCTGGCGGTCTGGGAGCAGAGTCCAGCTGTCTGGAAGTGACCCCTGTGCTTGGGTCTCTGACCCCCTGAGGCAGAAGAGAAGGAGCAAGAGCAAAGGAGAGAGAAAGGAGACTCCACTACATCACTCAGCTGCAGTTTCAGCTAGGCTTAGCTGCAAACTTCAAGCCAAGCCAGAAGCAGCCTGTTCAGCAAAAGGCCAGCACAGCAACCTTGTGGATTCTGGAAGCTACTTAAGGAGTCTGAGTAAGTACAAGCCAACCATTTACCCAAAGCAAAGAGAGGACAGTGAAGTGCAATACCTTACATGTCTGGGACTGGGGGATGCTTAAGGGCAGTGCAAGACAGCCAAGAGCACCTTAGCACCTCTAACTTTGAGCCTAGAGCAGCCAGGTGCTGTGTCTTCAACATTTTTTGGGGACTTTTACCCCCTGTTTCAGCTGCACCATTACTCCCACTGGTGTGCATCACAGTTCAGTTTGGATCATAGCAGCCAGTAACTTTAGCAGGTCCTCAACTGTTTGGAGTTTTGTGATTTCTTCAGTTCTGAGCATTGCATGTACCCCCAAATCCTATCCAGCTTCCATCTACCAATAATAAACACTAAAAACCAAAACCCCTAGACCTTTTGAGCCATTGGAGAGAGTGTGGAAATTTCTTTTGCTTGGCTGCGGGTGCTGTGAGGGGGAAATAGGCCTGAACTCAAGCAGCTCCTTTGGGATAGTGCTACAAATAGTTTGTTTATTCATTAGGCTTCCTGTTACTTAGATGGCTAGTTAGGCATTTTGGCTATATGGTTGTGGTTCACTTACTGTATATCTTCATGTTTGCTGTGTTTCCTTTTTGTTGGTGTTTAGTTGTCTTTTGTTTTACTATAAATACATTTACTTTACTATATATAGTCTGCTCACGGTTTCCTAGTGTAGCTATGAAGATTTGGCCATCCCTGCTACCGATTCCTGACACTACCCTAAAACCCCCACTACCTAAGAAGAGAACAGACATTATTAGGGAGGATTTCATTTCTGTGGATCTTGTACACAAAATTATAGATAGTCGGATGGATATGTAAAGGTAATTTTAAGAACATATTTTTTTTTTACTTTATCTTTTAAATGAAAGAGGAGTTTTTCTTTTCTTTCCCAAGATTTTACCAAATTATACTATACTTAACCTCTTGCCGACCAGCCGCCGTCATTATACTGCGGTAGGTTGGCATGGCTGCGCAAAAAATCACTGATCACCGCTATTACTAGTAAAAAAAAAAATTTTTAATAAAAATTTATAATAAAAATAAATAATAAATATATCCTCTATTTTGTAGATACTATGACTTTTGTGCAAACCAATCAAAATACGTTTATTGTGATTTTTTACCAAAAATATGTACAAGAATACATATTGGACTAAACTGATGAAGAAATGTGACCGGCTTTCCAGGTATAACAACCAATGCTGCTAAAAGCCGCTCAGCTGTTATACCGGAGGAGCGGGAGGGGACGTCCCCCCCCCTCCCGCTGCTCTTACCGAGCCTCCCGTTCCACCAGGAGGCCCGATCGCCAATCCGCTAGCTCCGACGGCTAGGGACATACTGGAACGAAGCCGTAAGCTACTACGCTCCAGCCTCCTAATTGTAAACACGGAAGCGACGTCATGACGTCACTTCCCGTTTACTCGGCTGCCAATGGCGCCGGTTTTAAAAAAATATACAGTATTCAGAATTATTGAAAATGGCGATCTGAATACTTTGAAGTGCAAAGGAGGGATCGGGGGTCTTTTGGACCCCCGATCCCTCCATAAAGAGTACCTGTCACCACCCATTACTGTCACAAGGGATGTTTACATTCCTTGTGACAGCAATAAAAGTGATCATTTTTTTTTTTTTTTAAACACAATTTATAAATATAAAAATAAATAAAATAAATAAGAAAAAAAAATTTAAAGCGCCCCCGTCCCCGCGATCTCGCGCAGCAAAGAAAACGCATACGGAAGTCGCGCTCGCCTATGTAAACAGTGTTCAAATCACATATGTGAGGTATCTCCGCTATCGTCGGAGTGAGAGCAATAATTCTAGCACAAGAACTCCTCTGTAACTCTAACCTGGTAACCGTAAAAAAAATTTAAAGCGTCGCCTATGGAGATTTTTAGGTACCGTAGTTTGTCGCCATTCCACGAGTGCGTGCAATTATAAAGCGTGACATGTTTGGTATCTATTTACTTGGCATAACATCATCTTTCACATTATACAAAAAAATTGGGCTAACTTTACTGTTTGGTTTTTTAAAATTTATGAAAGTGTCACTTTTCCCTAAAAGTTGCGTTTAAAACACCGCTGCACAAATACCGTGTGATATATAAAATATTGCGACAACCACCATTTTATTCTCTAGATTCTCTGCTAAAAAATATATGTAATGTTTGGGGGCTCTAAGTAATTTTCTAGCAAAAAATACGGATTTTAACTTGTAAACACCAAATGTCAAAAATAGGCTTAGTCATGAAAGGGTTATAGCGCAAAAAATAATAACCGCAGAGATGATCAAATACCACCAAAAGAAAGCTCTATTTGTGGGAAAATAAGGATCTCACATTTTGTTTGTGTACAACATCGCATGACCGTGAAATTGTCAGTTAAAGCGATGCAGTGCCATATCACAAAAAATGGCCTGGTCAAGAAGTGGGTAAATCCTTCCGGGGCTGAAGTGGTTATAGAAGAACTCCAGCCAAAAATAACAAGATTAAAATACATAACACATTGAACCATTTCAATACAGGGCACTTTCCCCCCTTTCTGCCCAAGCCAGTTTTCAGCTTTAAATGACAATTGTGCGGTCATGCTACACTGTACCCAAACTAAATTTTTATCATCTTGTTCCCACAAATAGAGCTCTCTTTTGGTGGTATTTGATCACCTCTGGAGTTTTTATTTTTTGCTAAAAAAATTAAAAAAGACCGAAAATTTTGAAAAAAAAAGGTTTTCTTTGTTTCTGTTATACAATTTTGTAAATAAGTACATTTTCTCCTTCACTGGTGGGCACTGATGAGGCTGCACTGACGGGCACTGATCAGGTGGCACTGATGAGCACAGATGAGGTGGCACTGATGATGGGCATTGATATGCAACACTGATGGGCACTGATAGGTGGCACTGATGGGCACTGATATGCAGCACTGATGGGCACTCATAGGTGGCATTGATGGGCACTGATAGGCAGCACTGAAAGGCTGCACTGATGGGTACTTATGGGTGGAACTGATGGGCACTGATAGGTGGGCACTGATGAGCATGGATGGGCACTGATAGGTGGCACTGATGGATACTGATGAGTGGCACTGATTTACATTGATAGATGGCACTGATGGGCATCGCTGCTATTGACGCACTGGCAGGTATTGCTGGTGGGCACTGATTGTCATTGTGTGGGCACATATTGGCATCATGTGTGGGCACACATTGCCACCCATGGCCACCAGAGATGCCATATCTTATGGTCATCAGTGGGGGCCATCCCTGGTGGTCTTGGTGGCATCCTTGATGATCCTGGGTGGGCATCCTCGGGGGGGGGGGGGGGGTTGGGCTGCGCAGATAAACAATCAGCACAGACCCCCCGTCAGAGGAGCAGCCGATCGGCTCTCCTCTACTCACGTCTGTCAGACGTGAGTGAGGAAAAGCCAATAAACGGCTCTTCCTGTTTACATCGTGATCAGCCGTGATTGGACATGGCTGATCACGTGGTAAAAAGTCTCCTTCAGAGACTCTTTACCTAGATCGGAGTTGCGCCGCAACAATGATCACGTGCGATGCGCGCCCCCGGGGGCGTGCGGCGGCTTGTTATCCTGATCACGTCATATGAATTCCGGTCAGGATATCGCAACCACTTTGCCGCCGTCATTCTGCGATATGGTGGACGGCAAGTGGTTATAGATATAATAACAAAACAGATTTTGTTGCAGTTCAGTCTCAATCCAGAGATTTCTCCTAAAGTATTTTTTTTCTGCCACAACATCAACCCATTTCATCTGAGCCTAGGTCATCCCGGACCAACCCCAGCATGTTACCCTGTTATTGACTAGGGAAAGAAAAAGCAGCACAGTGATTAACTCAATTGTCTGTCACTCTGCTTTTCCTCCTACCAGCACATGACCTGGTTGGTTCTTGTGCTGCTACTTCCTCTCATGCTCCAGTCCTGCTGTACAGACACTGCAAGAGGCTGATAACAGGTCATATTCAGGTACTTCAACTGTCCATTAAAGGAACACCAAAAATGCATAAAAATGCACGTTTGGATAGAATTGTTTATTTTACTCATGCATGCTACTCTGCATGCTTTTTTACCCCTTTATGCCCCAGTAACCCATATGTGCGGCAGCAAAAAGCTTGGCTTTAATGCCCACACACCGCACATATACATGATCGCCACTCCTTCTCACCCCCTGGGCGTTAAGAACCTTTTAAGGGAATGTTAGGGTGGGTGGAAGTGGGTTAAATAATATGCTATACCATATTCATTATGCGGATCTAAGTGTGATAGCTGCCGAAAGGTGTTTTCAGCTCTTCTGTTCCTTTTGGAAGAATCCCAACTTTTAGATGTTATGAAACATTAAGCCACTTTCCGTTAAAAAAAACTGAAGTCAAGCCATCAGACAGTTGCAAATCAGTGGTCTTGCTATCAGACGAGTATTTTTTGGTTGGATTTTAAACACACAAAATCTAAATATAACATAATGGATGTGTGACAGCTCTGTATAATCATTATATTATATGTTACATCACCCTCTCTAACATTTACAATACGGTAAGATTTTACTGTGGAAATTTAAAGATACAGAGCCCCAAATACTAATCCATTGGCTACATAGTGACATTTTTCCAATACTTCTAAATGGGTAAAAAAAGAAATTTCCCATTGGACTAATACGTTTACAATGCAGATGTGTCATACACACCCCCCTCTATGATATCTTACAATACGGTAAAATTTTACTGTGGAAATTTAAAGATACAGAGCCCCAAATATCAACCCATTGGCTACATAGTGACATAATTGCAATATTTCAAATTGGGTTCAAAACTAATTCTCCCATTGGACCAATACGTTTACAATGCAGATGTGTCATACACACCCCCCTCTATGATATCTTACAATACGGTAAAATTTTACTGTGGAAATTTAAAGATACAGAGCCCCAATTACCAACCCATTGGCTACATAGTGACATTTTTCCAATACTTCTAAATGGGTTCAAAAAAAATTCTCCCATTGGACCAATACGTTTACAATGCAGATGTGTCATACACACCTCTCTCTATGATATCTTATAATACGGTAAAATTTTACTGTGGAAATTTAAAGATACAGAGCGCCAAATATCAACCCATTGGCTACATAGTGACATAATTGCAATATTTCAAATTGGGTTCAAAACTAATTCTCCCATTGGACCAATACGTTTACAATGCAGATGTGTCATACACACCCCCCTCTATGATATCTTATAATACGGTAAGATTTTACTGTGGAAATTTAAAGATACAGAGCCCCAAATACCAACCCATTGGCTACATAGTGACATTTTTTCAATATTTCAAATTGGGTTAAAAAAAAATTCTCCCATTGGACCAATACGTTTACAATGCAGATGTGTCATACACACCCCCCTCTATGATATCTTACAATACGGTAAAATTTTACTGTGGAAATTTAAAGATACAGAGCCCCAAATATCAACCCATTGGCTACATGGTGACATAATTGCAATATTTCAAATTGGGTTCAAAAATTTTTTTCCCATTGGACCAATACGTTTACAATGCAGATGTGTCATACACACCCCCCTCTATGATATCTTATAATACGGTAAGATTTTACTATGGAAATTTAAAGATACAGAGCCCCAAATATCAACCCATTGGCTACATAGTGACATTTTTCCAATACTTCTAAATGGGTAAAAAAAGAAATTCTCCCATTGGACCAATACGTTTACAATGCAGATGTGTCATACACACCCCCCTCTATGATATCTTATAATACGGTAAGATTTTACTATGGAAATTTAAAGATACAGAGCCCCAAATATCAACCCATTGGCTACATAGTGACATTTTTCCAATACTTCTAAATGGGTTAAAAAAAAATTCTCCCATTGGACCAATACGTTTACAATGCAGATGTGTCATACACACCCATCTCTATGATATCTTACGATACGGTAAAATTTTACTGTGGAAATTTAAAGATTCAGAGCCCCAAATATCAACCCATTGGCTACATGGTGACATAATTGCAATATTTCAAATTGGGTTCAAAAATTTTTTTCCCATTGGACCAATACATTTACAATGCAGATGTGTCATACACACCCCCCTCTATGATATCTTACAATACGGTAAAATTTTACTGTGGAAATTTAAAGATACAGAGCCCCAAATATCAACCCATTGGCTACATAGTGACATTTTTCCAATACTTCTAAATGGGTTAAAAAAAATTCTCCCATTGGACCAATACGTTTACAATGCAGATGTGTCATACACACCCATCTCTATGATATCTTACAATACGGTAAAATTTTACTGTGGAAATTTAAAGATGCAGAGCCCCAAATATCAACCCATTGGCTACATGGTGACATAATTGCAATATTTCAAATTGGGTTCAAACATCACAGTAAAATCTTACCGTATTATAAGATATCATAGAGGGGGGTGTGTATGACACATCTGCATTGTAAACGTATTGGTCCAATGGGAAAAAATTTTTTGAACCCAATTTGAAATATTGCAATTATGTCACCATGTAGCCAATGGGTTGATATTTGGGGCTCTGTATCTTTAAATTTCCACAGTAAAATTTTACCGTATTGTAAGATATCATAGAGGGGGGTGTGTATGACACATCTGCATTGTAAACGTATTGGTCCAATGGGAGAATTTTTTTTTTACCCATTTAGAAGTATTGGAAAAATGTCACTATGTAGCCAATGGGTTGATATTTGGGGCTCTGTATCTTTAAATTTCCACAGTAAAATCTTACCGTATTGTAAATGTTAGAGAGGGTGATGTAACATATAATATAATGATTATACAGAGCTGTCACACATCCATTATGTTATATTTAGATTTTGTGTGTTTAAAATCCAACCAAAAAATACTCGTCTGATAGCAAGACCACTGATTTGCAACTGTCTGATGGCTTGACTTCAGTTAAAAAAAATGTTCAGCTAAAAACTGTTAAGATCATGGAAGAGGCTCAAATTCGCTATTGATACCCTGGCTAACAAGTGATCCACAGAGCAATGTCACAGTTGCAGACGTGTTGTATCTGTCAAATTCTAAACACATTTTTCTTTTTTTTTCTTTTTTCTTTTTATAATTTATAAATCCAGTTTGGCATTATTATTTTAATGAGGTGTTCTTTTTACGGTATATTTACATAAAAATGAAGCCCATCTCTGGAAAAAACATATGGCAGGCTGAAGTGGGGCTTTATATCTGTAAAAAAATGTATTCGCAAAAATCATATAAAATAACTATGGTTTTCTGACTCTCGTTCTGTATGTAATTGTAAACAGTACAGGTCTGCTAAGAGAAAATGCCAAAAGCATGCCCACTATTGATTGATATAGTATACCTACCACTAAACTTAGTTTAACAGTCCCACAATATATGGGTTTTATTGTTAAAGTGGAGTTCCACCCAAAAATGAAACTACCACTTTTTGGATTCCTCCCCCCTCCGGTGTCACATTTGGCACCTTTCAGGGGGGAGGAGGGAGCAGATACCTGTCTAATACAGGTATTTGCTCCCACTTTCTGGCATAGATCACCGCGGCACTTGCGGTGATCTATGCCACTTCCGGCACTTACCCCGTCCTCCCCCGCTCTATTCTGGGAGACACACAGGTCCCAGAACAGAGCAGGGACCTGTGAAGATGCGCAGCGTGACTCGCGCATGCGCAGTAGGGAGCCAGGAAGTGAAGCCGCATGGCTTCACTTCCTTATTCCCTTACCGAGGATGGCGGCGGCAGCAGCCGAGAGCCAAACGACGGATCGGCTTCGGCTGCCAACATCGCGGGCGCCCTGGACAGGTAAGTGTCCATATATTAAAAGTCAGAAGCTGCAGTATTTGTAGCTGCTGGCTTTTAATATTTTTTTTTCAGCGAACCTCCGCTTTAAGGTTCTATTACAGTAGGTTTACATTAGGGTTCATCTTGAAGAATGTATTATACAATTTTTCTATATACAGTAAAATACTTCATATCAGTGGTCTAAACAGACCTTTGATGTTCCACCTTTGAGACAGACAAAGGCGATTGAGGACACAGCCCTCAGTCTCCATCTCTACAGCCTCAGCTACACAGAATGAATGGACAGAAATAGCTCTGTACAGGCATACCCCACTTTTAAGTACGCAATGGGGTTTATTTACTAAAGCTGGAAAGTGCAAAATCAGGCTCAATTCTGCATAGAAATCAATGAGCTTCCAGGTTTTATCACCAAAGCTTGATTGAACAAGCTGGGGTTAGAAGCTCATTGGTTTCTATGCAGAAGTGAGCCTGATTTTGCACTTTCCAGCTTTTTTTTTAAATCAAAGATGTTTATTAGATAACAAAGCACATAAACATATTTTACAGCTCACATCTCAAGCATATAATCTTGTCATAAAATACAAGTGCAATTAACCTTACAAGAGGCATATACAATCAATTCTCGCAACCCTCTATACCAATCTATCCTAACCAATGCAGGCATTATTACTTTGTAGCTTGGCTCTACTTTTGTCCGCCTCTCATTCAAAGTTGCCTATGGTGAGTGCTTCAGAGTTTGCGCCCTTCCAACTTGTACCTTACTTCCTTGTCCTTTACCTCAGCATTCTATCCATAACAAGATCCACCGAAGAGAGGCCGGGGGTATTGCACTTTCCAGCTTTAGTAAATAAACCCCATTGTGTACTTAGAAGTGGGGTATGCCTGTACAGAGCTTCCCATTCTTTCACAAACTGAAGTGTAGTAAACAGTTTACTATGCTTCTTTTATAAATGGACACAGTGAGCGATCGGTACCAATCACCGACTTTGTCCATTCAGGCAAGAAAGGGGCCAGTAAATGACATATTTACTGGCCCCTTCCCCGCTCTCTAGCCTGGGACAACCCCCGCAGCAGCCAGCAGGAAAGGGGAGGGGGGAAACCTTAGCACTGTGTGGGGAGGAGGGGGGACCATGAGAGAGCACGGGAGGGCCGGAAGAGAGCACAGGGGCCTGAGGGCAGCAGATAGAAGCTGGATAGGAGGGGCATCGGCGTGTCATATAGAGGAACTGATACCCTCTATTTTTCTCCTGCAGCTGCTGAATGCCTCCCACAGACATTCAGCAGCTGTAGGAGGAAAAAGTAGGGAATGGTTCCTCTATATTCCACCCCACTGCCCCTCCAATCTAGGTGCACAGGGAAGCATGGGGCCAGGTTGTAATTGCTACCACTGCAACCCTTGACGTTGCACCCCTGAACTAAGTAAAACAATGCTGGCAACCAAACAATGATCTGGCTGGAAGCAGAAGTGCCTGGATCACAAGGATTCTCAAATACAATTATAAATGTTTGGCAGATAAAAACAGTCCACACATGTTTATCGACTGTTTATTAATCTTTTTCTTGGAGGTTATATTTAGTGGCATGGCATATATAATGAGCTAGTTTCCACCCAAGACCTGCATTGGAGCTTGGGTTCAACAAGAACATTTCCTTTAATTTCATAGGTAAGAGAATTCCAGTTAATAATATTTCCATTGTGAACCCCAGACATAACTTTCTGTATATCTGCTGGTATCAAAACATCATCCCACATGTGGACATCACTTATTTCTCCAGAAAATGACTGATGAATATCAAACCCTCCCCCAAGTGATAAAAAGGAGGGAAGAAGGGGTAACAAGCCCCGGGACTTTAAAGGTGTTCAATAGGTGAAGCAAGGTAGAAACATTAACAGCAGGGGGCGATGTGTGCCCCCGCGGGCGCGCGGCGGCATGTTATCCTGCTGGACGTCATATGATGCCCAGTCAGGATAACTGAAGCACTGCCCGGCCGTCATCTGCTATGGGCCGGGCGGGAAGTGGTTAAAGGTGTTCAATAGGCGAAGCAAGGTAGAAACACATTAACATCAATAAAATTTGAATTGGTTTTATTATACAATTAAAAAACATGAGGAAATTACACCATCCATGTCAGGGCTATAGGTTCCACTTGATAGCATATATACAAAAGATACCACTCAACATGTTTCGCTTTTGCAGCTTCTTCAGGAGTTTCTGGTAAGAAGTAAATTATGCTGGGAATAGTAAAGGACAGGGATGAGTTCTCATGTTAAATTTGTTTAAAATAAGCAAACAAAGTTGTTCAGTATAGAATAGGTACATTTAACACTGGTTACTAGTACACATATAAACAAAGCATATAAGAATCATCTAAGCGAACATCTTGAATACATAGGCATGCATAAACAGGGAGGTAGCAAATCTCACCTAAGATGCCAAAGGGAGCCACGTATACACCTGATTTGATAATGGTGAAATTATACGTCCCATAAATGTTCAGAGCACCACCATCTGAATGTCTTGTTCAGAAATGATCATAGAAGGAAAATAATTTCTGTATCCCTAAATGAGGAAGGATTGTACTTGAATGTAGGCGGAGTACCAGGAGTTTATACCAAAAAAAACCTCCTACCAGTCTGTTATCAATATTGTATGGTACTAAACAAATAATTTTTACCCGAGCAAGAGGGTAATATCCAAATAGGAATCAAAAAATGACCAGCTGGGTTCCAAAGACCAACAGAGCTGGATGCATGGCAAGCAAAGTTCAAACTAGAGCACAAGAATGAACATGCGCAGCGGAACTGACTTGATATTGTAGTAATATGTGAATTAAGGACATAGACTTGCAGAAAACAAAATCTGTGATAAATGAAACAGAAAAATAGACTCAGGTAAGTGTAGCAGTAAGTAAACCAAAGTTGCTCACTATCCAGTAAGCAGACAAAACAGGAAAAACTTACCAATTTGAATAGAGTATCCGAGATGCAGAGAGCAATTGAAGATATGGGCTCTTCCTCTCTGTGATGGCCTCTGACAGAAAGCCACGGCATACAACCGCATTCTAATAAACCTCCCCATACTCACTAAGCAGGCGCATAGTGAGTATGCCCATACATAAGTGCGTAATTGGACACAGAGGCGCATGTGGAGTGACATCAATCGCGTCGCCAACCACAATGTGTATGTGCCAAAATGGAAAATGGCGCACAGAGTATGACGCCGATGGGCGTCAGAATCCGCAGTGCCATTTTGAATAAGGGAAGCCGTTCATAGGAACTGGTTATATCCCCGAGAGGGGATTCAACGCTGCATGTCTTGAGTGTCACGGCAATCAAAGATGTCGGAACATATCAGCATGCAGTGTAGTACTAAACATATGTAAATAATAAATAAAGGGATACAACGGCACCTAGATAAAGGGACTTAAAGCTCTAGGGCTCTAATAAACAGACTTGCTGATTCAAACATAGGCTGTATTAGTGCCCGGGGTGCCCGTATGATCATTGAACTGAACTACAAAACAGATAGGTGATGTCAAAATAGGAACGAATTATAAACATAAATGAGGATAATTTAAATAAACAAATCAAATGCATATAGCTAAATTGAATATATAGAAAATGTGTTCGATATTTAGAAAGTTCTATACTCTTAAAAATCGATTAGAAATACTGGACATCTCCGTGGCATCTCGGCAGGGACCCACAAGTCACCTATATAATGCAATATATTAGGGCAAATTACATACGTATAAATAACAACAGTCATGATAAATAATGATCCAAAGTTGTATATTGTAAATGAATAAAATAATGTTAAATTTAATCGAGAAAAAAAAAAAAGAAAAAAGAAAATGATAATAATTGAAAATACCGTAGTACAGAAAGTGATTAAATAATCACAGAAAAGATTTGAAATTGTAGGCGTCATTCAAACCAGGATACTTTAGGGCAGATAATTTGTGTATCCATCGTGCTTCACACTGTAAAAGCATTTTGTCGTAGTCACCACCTCTATCTCCTAGAGGAATGTGCTCTAAGGCAAAAAAGTGCATTTTTGAGCAATCAAAATTGTGGAATAAACCAATATGGCGACTTATTGGTGTTTCCATTTTTTTTTTTGAGACCAGGGAGACATGGTCCCTGATGCGGTGAAAGAATGGTCGCTTAGTTTTGCCCACGTAAAAAGCGTGGCGTTCACATAGCATTATATAAACCACTCCAACCGACTGGCACATTACCACAGATTTAGGTCTATGTGAACGCCCATTTGGGAGGGTGATGCTATGGAATAGATGTATCGGCAGAAATTACATTTGTGGCATGGCCTGGTACCTTTAGCATCAGTGGAGATATTAGAGTGGGAAATGTAGTGGCTATGTACAAAACTATCATGGAGAGAGCGAGTTCTCCTCGTAATCTCAGGGTATTTTTGAAGATGTGTGGAAACATTGTCATCTCCCATTAGGAGGTACCAATGTTTTTGTAGGATGTCACTTATCTGACTATGCTGGCCAGAAAAACATGTTATCGTTCTTACCCCGAGATTAACTTTGACAGATTTGGATCCATGTATTAGAGAGGCACGATTTTTGCTTTTGGCCCTAATATACGCCTTTTAGAGGCATTTGTTGCTATAACCACATGCTCTTCAGCGCAGCTGTAGCTCTTTGTCTTCTTTTTCAAAAAGATGGTCTTCATTACAGTTGTACCTCAATCTCAAGTATTGCCCATAGGGCACACTGGCTAGGAGAGAGGCGGGATGAGAACTGGCTGCATGCAAAAATGAGTTTCCCGCAGAGGGTTTGTGGAAAAGAGTGAGTTGAATGCTTCCATCCTCGCTGACCAAAATTTGAATGTCCAAGAATCTCAATCTCTGTTGGTTCAATTCAAAGGTAAATTTTAAATTATACTGGTTGATTTTGAGACTATCGAGGAAAACAAGGAGATGATCCTTGGTCCCTGTCCAGACAAAGAAAATATCGTTGATGAAGCGCCTCCAAACTGGTATCTGCTCAAAGAATATTTGCATATTGTCTCTAAAAAAGAGATCTCGCTCCCACCCCCGCAGATACAAGTTGGCATAGGAGGGGGCATAATTGGTCCCCATAGCCACCCCCTGTATCTGGAGGTAGTGGGAGCCACCAAATAAAAAATATTTTTGGTTAAGATGAATCTGAGCAGATTCAAAATAAATTGATTGTATAGTTTGGGCGCCTCATTGTTCTCAGAGATGAAGCCCTCTACAACTCTCACCCCCAAGTCATGGGGGATAGAGTTGTAGAGGGCCTCAACATCAAGGGCAACCAACCAGGACCCCTTTGGGATAGTAATTTCATCCAGGATCCTGAGGAGGTCACTGGTGTCCTGGAGGTAGGACGCCAGGCCTTCCACATGGGGCCTGAGGAAATAATCAATAAGTTGACTGGCTTTTTCGGTAAGGCACCCGTTTCCTGAAACTATGGGACGTCTAGGCGGGTTGAGAGGATTTCTATGGATCTTAGGAAGCGCATACAGAGTTGGTGTACGCGGTGAGGGTATATTTAAAAATTCCCAGGTTTTTCTTATTGATTAGGCCTTGATCATAGGCCGAGCCAATAAGTTGTTGGTATCAAACTGTAGTTATTCCCAAATGACTTGCTGAGACTTTACGGTACCATTCATGATTCCGCAAGACAGCCAAAACCATTGATTCATAATGATTATTGTCCATTAATCAGGTTACCTTCTTTATCGGAGGGTTTTATAGTCACCTGTTTGTTTTGTTGTAAAAAAAAACAAAGCATTTTTTTTTAGATGGAATTAAGTTGGATTGGGATAATTTTTTCCATTTGGTTTGACAAATTTATTTTGTTACCTGGTTGGTAAAGGCCTAAACATTGGGGTTTCCCTGGAGTGTTGGAAAAACTCTGGATTTGGGTTTCTAATACTTGGAAATAGATATTATAGATGGCGGAGGGGAGGGTAAACATGGATTATCATAATCTGACCAAATACGTTCAACCTCCAAATATTCAGTCTCATCAATGTTATCCTCCTCCCATAGTTCCATGAATTCCTCCATGGCCTTGATGTCACTAATGGTCATTTGTTTCCAAAGGGGATTATCAAATGAAGGAGTTTGAGAAGATGGTTTAGGCTTGTTTAGGCAGAATCCTGAACATCAGCTTGCAAGAAAAAAGATTTAAATCCCTAATTAACTCAAACTGATCCACCCTTTGTGTGGGGAAAAGGTGAGGCCAAGACTCAAGACAGATATTTGATCTTTTGTAGGTGGAAAGGAAGATAAATTAATTACTTCAAATTGGTTTTCACTAATTTCAGATTCAAAGAATGCACACTCCCTGTTTCCCTTTGGTTGAACACCGGCTGGGTGAAGATCGGTGCCGGACGAAAATCCGATTGTGACATAGTGAAGGTAGCATTGCTTACCTGGGAATTAGATGAAAGTGCTTGTGAAGAGCTTAAAGTGCTAGCGCTAGGTATTGATTCCAAGTGAACCGGTGCATTAACAAATGTAGAAGAGGTACCCGATGGTCTGATATCTTTGCCTTTGTTAGGTTTAGAGACACCCTGTGTTCTGGCAATCTGAGTGTGATCCATTGCCTGTAAAGAGGAAACAGAAGAGGCAGAGGAATCAGAATCATTTGGTTCATAAATGAATTCTTTAGGGTTGCGTGTTTTATCATAATGCTTTCTGTTTTTTGTTTGGGCCCAGTTATAGGCCTGGTTACTGTCATACGACAGTTTGTCCCTGATGAACTTTTTTTCTTTGGTCTTAAGTATTTCAGCAACATATGTCTCAAGATTAGCCTTCAAAGTGCTCTCTCGAGATGGAAAGAGCTCATTCAAGGTAATCAATTCATTCTCCTTATAAAGTTTTTCAATTTCCTTGTCAAGGGATATTAGTTCAATGGTATATTGTTTGCAAAGTAAATCCATCATTTTCATAGAACAAGACTGGAGGTTGTCTTCCCATTCTAGTTTAAAATTGGGATCAAGTTTGCTTACTGTGGGGAAAATTTGTATCGTGAGACCCCACGGGGAGACAGTGTCCTCAATATACTTTGCAAAATACCATTTGTCCCAATATAACCATCCATGTCAGGGCTATATTTGCCCTGATTTCCCCCTTAAGAAGATACGGAAACCCCTGTATCGAGACGCGTAGGGGAAGGGGACAGGACAGCAAGTTTGCACAGGTGATCTGACAGAGAGGAACAACATACCATCCCGATACCAGTCCGGTATTTACCATTGTTTTACCTGATATAGAGCGGTGCACTGGCACACCTAATCTATGTGAGTACCCCAGTTGGGGGCCTTTTTTGCTTTCTGTTTATTAAACTGTTAAACTCTTTTACACTATCAAGTCTTTATTTTATACACTCACTGAGGTACCATACTGACGAGTCCATGATTCCTGTGTAACTACAAGAGCCCAGAGGTGGTTCATATGCGTGTTTTGACTGTGCTTAGTTGCAAGGTCGCACGCTCTGAGGTGAGCATTAAATACCTAAGGGTGGTGAACAGAGTGAAGAACACCACGGCATGCTCTAGATTGTATAATTGCATAAACTTTTACACTTAGCGGTTTTTGTTTTTTTTTTCTTTTTTTTATTTTCAAGCTACTTCAGTTTTTTTTTTTTGGGGTACTTAAATCAACTTTTCCGTTCATTTTATTCCCCTCTCAAATCACATCATGGTAGCTTTTTTTTTTTTTTTTTTTTTTTTATTTGAATTATGCAATCACCCCTTTCCCCCTTCTATCTGTATTTTAATGATTTATGTCATATATGTAAATACCTTTATTCTCCCGAACCCACCCTGCAGCTTATCCCTCCCACCCGCCACCCCCCCCTCCCCCCTGTCTACCAGACACTTTTCCGGACCTTACTCTCAGTTCCACTTCTATATTCCGCTTATCAACCACCGCTGTTTTTCTCCTATTCCCTTAGTGCACTCGTTCTACTGCTCCCTATGCTCCCATGGCTTCGGCGTATCTCATAGTTTGTTTGTATTTGTCCCATTCCTGCCATTTTTCCTCATAAGCTTCCAGACCTTCCCCATCGCCAAACCTTAAATACTCTAGATTTTGGATCTCATTAACTTTATTACACCAATTCCTCGTTGTAGGTCTTATTGGTTCCTTCCAATGTCTGGGAATAAGACTTTTAGCTGCGTTTAAGAGTGGCGGCAATAAGCTTTTCAGATATTGTTTGTTTGGCATGTTTATCCCGTGAAATAGGCAGTTCCACGGGTCGTCTGGGAGCATTATTTGGTTATTTCCCCTATTATTTGCCTTATCTCGTCCCAATATTTTTTAATTTCCGGACATTGCCACCATATATGGGCCATCGTCCCGATTTATTTACACCCTCGCCAACAGTATTGTGACTTTTCCTCTAGATATCTATGTGCTTTATCAGGGGTAATATGCCATCTAACTAAACATTTATAGTTTGTCTCTATCATATTACTATTTACTGTAGTGGCGAATACCCAGCGCAATATTTGTCTGATCTCTTCCTTTTTCAGGGATATTCCCAGTTCATTCTCCCATTTTACAATATACGGTGGTATCTCCGGCCCAATCCTTTCCATAAGTGCTCTATATATCTTTGAGATCACCCTCTTCTTTCCCCTATCCACACAGATTTTCTCTAAGGGAAGCAGGTTTGCTTCCGATCTTATTGGCTGGGGCAAGGACTCTGTAAAATGCTTTAGTTGGTTGTATTGCCATTCATCTATCGATCTCCACTCCCCTTTGCTCTTTAGTTCGTGGTACGTGTAAATTTTGCCTTGTTCCATAATATCTTTCAGTTGTGCATTTACTAGTGTTATCCATTTCCCAAACCAAGCTTCCATACCCGGTATAAAATATTCTGTATTTGTTAGTGGTATTAGTGGTGAGTTATATTCCCATTTTTCCTTTCTGTGAATGTGATCCCATATTTTTAGTGCGTGTCTAGTGATGTTATTTGTGCCATTACCAAGTTTTCTATACTACACTTAGCGGTTTTATAATCACATGAACTTTATAATCGCATGAACTTTATTACATCTGGGTAGACTGTTTTTGGATACCATACACTTGTACAGGAGCACTTCTTTGAATAACCCAGCAATGCAATACTGATAAACTATATAATACTGGATGCTATGCACATGCACAGGAGCACTTTTTTATGCATTAGTCGGTCACTGATAATCTATACATGTGTGAACATATGTGAATAATAAATAAAGGGATACAACGGCACCTAGATAAAGGTACTTAAATTGACGTCACTTCACCAGCGCCTCTGTGTCCAATTACGTACCTATGTACGGGCATGCTCACTATGCTCCCGCCTCCCGGCAGTGACGTCAGACGCTGCTGGGATGGGGAGGTTTATTAGAATGTGGCTGTATGCCGTGACTTTCTGTCAGAGGCCGTCACTGGGAGGAAAAGTGCATATCTCTTCAATTGCTCTCTGCATCTCGGATACTCTATTCAGATTGGTAAGTTTTTCCTGTTTTGTCTGCTTACTGGATAGTGAGCAACTTTAGTTTACTTACTGTTACACTTACCTGAGTCTATTTTTCTGTTTCATTTATCACAGATTTTGCTTGTTGCAAGTCTATGTCCTTAATTCACATATTACTACAATATCAAGTTTATTCTTGTGCTCTAGTTTGAACTTTGCTTGCCATGCATCCAGGTCTGTCGGTCTTTGAAACCCAGCGGGTCATTTTTTGATTCCTATTTGGATATTACCCTCTTGCCCAGGTAAAATTTATTTGTTTATTACCATACAATACTGATAGCAGACTGGTAGGAGGGGGGGTTTTGTATAAACTCCTGGTGGCCTACATTCAAGTACAATCCTCCCTCTTTTAGGGATACAGAAATTCTTTTCCTCCTGTGATCGTATTTGAACAAGACATTCAGATGGTGGTGCTCTGAACATTTATGGGACGTATAATTTCTCCATGATCAAATCAGGTGTATACGTGGCTCCCTTTGGCATCTTAGGTGAGATTCGCTACCTCCATGTTTATGCATGCCTATGTATTCAAGGTGTTCGTTTAGATGATTATTATATGCTTTGTTTTGTTTATATGTGTACTAGTAACCAGTGTTAAATGTACCTATTCTATACTGAACAACGTTGTTTGCTTATTTTAAACAAACAAATTTAACTTGAGAACTCATCCCTGTCCTTTACTATTCCCAGCATAATTTACTTCTTACCAGAAACTCCTGAAGAAGCTGCAAAAGCGAAAACATGTTGAGTGGTATCTTTTGTATATATGCTATCAAGTGGAACCTATAGCCCTGACATGGATGGTATAATTTCCTCATGTTTTTTAATTGTATAATAAAACCAATTCAAATTTTATTGATGTTAATGTGTTTCTACCTTGCTTCGCCTATTGAACACCTTTAACCACTTCCCGCCCGGCCGGGCGGTGCTTCAGTTATTCTGATTGGGCGTCATATGACGTCCAGCAGGATAATATGCCGCCACGCGCCCGCGGGGGCACACATCGCGGCGATCGGTGGAGTGGCGGAGGCTCTTTACCACGTGATCAGCCGTGTCCAATCACGGCTGTTCACGATGTCAATAGGAAGAGCCGTTGATCGGCTTTTCCTCACTCGCGTCTTACAGACGAGAGTAGAGGAGAGCCGATCGGCGGCTCTCCTGACAGGGGGGGTCTGCGCTGATTGTTTATCAATGCAGCCCCCCTCAGATGACCACACTGGACCACCAAGGATCGCCACTAGGACCACCAGGGAAGGGGGCAACACGTGGATAGCCAGGTATGTACCCCATGGCCATCCACATGTGCCCAATGTGCCCAGTCAGTGCCCAATCTGTGCCAATCAGTGCCCACAAATGGGCACTGATTGGCACCATTATATTGCAGTGATGCCCAGCAATGCCACCCTTAGGGGCATCAGTGTCACCGATCAGTGTCATCAGTGCCACCCATCAGTGTCTATTGGTGCCACCTGTCAGTGCCCATCCGTGCCCATCAGTGCCCACCTATCAGTGCCGATCAGTGCCCATCCGTGCCACCTAGTATTGCCACCCATAAGTACCCATCAGTGCCACCCATAAGTACCCATCAATGCCACCTATGAGTGCCCATCGGTGCCAACTATGAGTGCCCATCAGTGCCGCATACCAGTGCCACCTATCAGTGCCCATTAGTGCCACCTAGCAGTGCCCATCAGTGCTGCCTATCAGTGCCCATCAGTGCCACCTCATCAGTGCCATCTCATTGGTGCCACCTCATCGGTGCCCATCAGTGCTGCCGTATCAGTGCCCATCAGTGCAGCCATATCAGTGCCCGTCATTGAAGAAGAAAACGTACTTATTCGGGGCGTGGCTTGGAGCTCGAGGGGAATGGAAGCTGTTTAGCTGAGCTCTGCACCTCCGTGACTCAGAAATCCCTTCCAGCATTGATAAAATCAGCGATGGGCAGAAGAGACAGCTTGCTTACAAACCAAAGACAACACATATCACAATCCACCCCAGGATCCGACAGCATTGCAGAGAAATTTGAGCCAAAAGCTCAGAGGACAAGGGGACGTGCTGCTGCCAAGATGGCACCGCTGGAGCATGAGGTAACAAAGTGAGGATTCTATGTCAGCCTCAGAAGATATGGGAAGGGATTCAGAGCACCCTGATCATCCTCTGCGCTTCTCAAAAATGACAAAATTCGCAGCAGACATTAAAAATTCATTTGCCACAGCTATTACTGACTTAAGAGCAGATGTTATAGCCTTGTCAGACTGCTTATCTCACACTGAAAGAGCCAAGGCTAAGAGAGATAGAGTGGTGGAGAGGCTGACATCCACAGTCTCTTCACATGCCACACACTTAATCCTTATCAACAGGCATTTAGAAGATTTAGATAAGAGAGGATGCAGGCAGAACATCAGAGTCAGGGGAATTCCGGAACATATAGAAACTGCGCAAATTAAATCAACACTACAAGCAGTTTTTAGGTGCCTTTCACACGGACGGCTATTCTGCCGCAGTTAAAAGCATGTTTTTTTCCTGTGGAGTTCAAGACTCCAGGCACTGCGATCAGCTGCATTTCCACAGTGTGATTAGCTGCGGTCGCATTTGGCTGTGGTTTGCCATTTCCATGGCAACCCGACAGGGTGCCGACTCGCACTGTTTGGTATGAATCTTGAGGGGGAACTCCACGCCAAATTTTAAATAAAAAAAGGCGTGGGTTCCCCCTCAGGCGCATACCAGGCCCTTCGGTCTGGTATGGATTTTAAGAGGAACCCCTACGCCGAAAAAACGGCATGGGGTCCCCCCAAAATCCATACCAGACCCTTATCCGAGCACGCAGCCCGGTCGGTCAGGAAAGGGGGTGGGGACGGGCAAGCACCCCCCCTCCTGAGTCGTACCAGGCCGCATGCCCTCAACATGGGGGGGTGGGTGCTTTGGGGGAGGGGGCGCCCTGCGCCCCCCCCACCCCAAAGCACCTTGTCCCCATGTTGATGAGGACAAGGGCCTCTTCCCGACAACCCTGGCCATTGGTTGTCGGGGTCTGCGGGCAGAGGGCTTATCGGAATCCGGGAGCCCCCTTTAATAAGGGGGCCCCCAGATCCCGGCCCCCCACCCTATGTGAATGAGTATGGGGTACATGGTACCCCTACCCATTCACCTAGGGAAAAAGTGTCAATTAAAAAAAAACACTACACAGATTTTTAAAGTAATTTATTAGACAGCTCAGGGGGTCTTCTACCGGGCTTCGGGGTCCTCTTCCGACTTCGGGGGTCTTCTTCTGGCTTCAGGGGTCTTCTTCCGACTTCGGGGGTCTCTCCGGTTCTTCTCCGCACTCTCCGCACTCTCCGGGTCTTCTGCCGGGCTCCTCCGCTATCTTCTGCTCTTTTGCCACTCTTTTGCTAGCGGACCACGCCCCCATAAAACGTCACAGTCCCAGCATGCCCAGGGACTGTAACGGCATAAGGGGGCGGGGTCACCGCCTATATAAGTCAGAGCGGAGCGCCCAGAGTGCATTCCAGCCAGAGAGAGCGTCGTGTCAACATCAGAAGAAGAGAAGAGGGAAGAAGGCAGAAGGCAGCAGACCGGGCTCCTCTGCTAGCAAAAGAGCGGCAAAAGAGCAGAAGATAGCGGAGGAGCCCGGCAGAAGACCCGGGGAGCGGGGAGAAGAACCGGAGAGACCCCCGAAGTCGGAAGAAGACCCCCGAAGCCAGAAGAAGACCCCCGAAGTCGGAAGAGGACCCTGAAGCCGGAAGAAGACACCCGGAGCTGTCTAATAAATTACTTTAAAAATATGTGTAGTGTTTTTTTTATTGACACTTTTTCCCTAGGTAAATGGGTAGGGGTACCATGTACCCCATACTCATTCACATAGGGTGGGGGGCCGGGATCTGGGGGCCCCCTTATTAAAGGGGGCTCCCGGATTCTGATAAGCCCTCCACCCGCAGACCCCGACAACCAACGGCCAGGGTTGTCGGGAAGAGGCCCTTGTCCTCATCAACATGGGGACAAGGTGCTTTGGGGTGGGGGGGCTGCAGGGCGCTCCCTCCCCCAAAGCACCCACCCCCCCATGTTGAGGGCATGCGGCCTGGTACGGCTCAGGAGGGGGGGCGCTCGCCCGTCCCCACCCCCTTTCCTGACCGACCGGGCTGTGTGCTCGGATAAGGGTCTGGTATGGATTCTGGGGGGGACCCCACGCCGTTTTTTCGGCGTAGGGGTTCCTCTTAAAATCCATACCAGACCGAAGGGCCTGGTATGCCCCTGAGGGGGAACCCACGCCATTTTTTTAATTTAAAATTTGGCGTGGAGTTCCTCCTCAAGATTCATACCAAACAGTGCTGGGCATTGGCGGGGATCCGAGTTGGATCCCCGTGCGTGTCGCTCATTGGGAAAGGAAAAATCATTTTTCCTTTCCCAATGAGCAGCTCGGTGCTGTTATCCGCAGCTGACACAGTGCACTGCGATTACCTGCGGTTATGTGCGGATAGCTGCGCTAAATCGCTCCTGGATACAGTCAATTCTATTTTTTCTATCCACACAGAACCGCATGTATCTAATTCACAGCTAAACGCAGTGTGTGAATGGGGCCATAGGAAAGCATTGTGTGCTTTTAGCTGCGATAGAAAATTAGAAAATCCTCAGCTAAAAGCACCATTCTATCCGTCCGTGTGAAAGGGGCCTAAATGATTTGCTAGATCGCCCTAAGGACACTGATATTGAGTTTGTCCGAGCACACAGGGCTCTAGCACCTCATCCCCCAGACACAGCTCCTCCAAGAGACATAATCTGCTGCCTACAGAACTTCCCATTGAAAGAGGAGATATTAAACAAAGCTAGACGCAATGAAAGGATCCTGTTTGAAGCACATGCTGTCACACTGTTCCAAGATCTATCACACGTTACATTGCAGAACAGACGAGCCATGCGTCCCACATACTTGCCAACTGTCCCGGATTTCCCGGGACATTCCCGGGACTTGGACACCATTCCCGAATTCCAGGTGTCCCGGGAAATGTCCCGAGAAATCCGGTTGTTCGCGGTTCGCCGCTGCCGCCGCTAGAGGTCCGTGGCCGGCGGAGACGATGTCTCCGCCGGCCGCCATTTTGGTGAAGTTCAGGAAGACGGCTGGGGGGGCTAGACGGAGCTCCTGCGTCGCCGCCCACCCTCCGCCCCGCTCCACCTTGCCCCGCCTACCCCCCGCCCCTTTCCATATCAGACTGGCAGCGGGGCAGGGGGGTACGCGGGGCGAGGCGGAGGGTGGGCATTGACGCAGGAGCTCCATCTAGCCCCCCAGCCGTCTTCCTGTCTGATAAGGAAAGGGGCGGGGTTCTAGCCATGCTACTACTAGGACACCTCTAAGGTGGGGGGGGAGGGCGCACCGCTGTGGGACTCCTGATGTGAGGGGGGCTCCTTTGGGGACACCTGATGTGAGGGGCAGCTCCGCTGGGGACACCTGATGTGAGGGGGGGCTCCGCTGGGGACACCTGATGTGAGGGGGAGCTCTGCTGGGGACACCTGATGTGAGGGGTAGCTCCGCCGGGGACACCTGATGTGAGGGGGGGCTCCGCCGGGGACACCTGATGTAAGGGGGAGCTCCGCTGGGGACTCCTGATGTGAGGGGGAGCTCCGCTGGGGACTCCTGATGTGAAGGGGAGCTCCGCCGGGGACACCTGATGTGAATGGGAGCTCCGCCGGGGACACCTGATGTGAAGGGGAGCTCCGCTGGGGACTCCTGATGTGAGGGGAAGCTCTGCTGGGGACTCCTGATGTGAGAGGGGGCTCCGCTGGGGACTCCTGATGTGAGAGGGGGCTCCGCTGGGGACTCCTGATGTGAAGGGGAGCTCCGCTGGGGACATCTGATGTAAGGGGGGCTCCGCTGGGGGCACCTGATGCAAGGACGGACTCTGCTGGGACATCTGACACAAGGACGGACGGCTGGTGACAGGCGACATGGCTAGTGACACGCTCAGGGATCCCACTGATTCTGCATTATAGTGAGTTGAATGATTTCATTTTATATTACAATGTAATAATAGAAATAATGCACTTCAATCATCCTGTCACCAAAACAACCATGGTGCCGGGATGATTGAAGTGCTAACACCAGGTGTTTGGAGTATCTTTATCTGCTGATTGTTAAACTTTCTAGAATACACATATTTCTATTGTTGTGTAGGATCTGGGGCTGCTGTCCCGTCATTTCCCTCTCCCCCTCTAATCCCTCTCCCCCTCTAATCCCTCTCTCCCTCTCATTCCTCATTCATCTCAGACTCTAACTACACCCTCTTGAGCCACACCCATTTAAGCCACGCCCACTATGACGCGTAAACCACACCCATTTTTCGCCATGGCGCGCTTCGCGCGCCGCACTTGTATATTTTTCCTAAGCCACGCCTATAAATGAATGCCCCGCCCCCTAATTATTCTACGGCTCCGCCTACAGCCACAAAAGTGTCCCACATTTTTTTTTTACAATGTTAGCAACTATGGTCCCATGATTACTGCATTAAAGGAAAAAGGCATACCATATCGCTGGCGTTTTCCCTTTGCCTTGAATGCCACATATGCAGGGAAACAACACTACCTAAGAATGCCTGAAGATATACCAGCATTTTGTGAGCAGCTACAACTTCCTTTGATTGATTTACCAGAATGGTACAAGGAATTTCGCATCCCACCACAAGGATCATCTCCACCCACAACTCCACAAGCATTACCCTCCAGACCCTCATCATCCAAAAAAGCTAAGGCTGACAAATACACAGGATCTGGTTCAAACAGATCATTCTACACCTCCAAGGCATAAAGCTACAGGATAATGTGTGTTTTACACCACGTTACACTCTGTCTGACTCTCCAGTATCTACCAGAATATTTGATCTGACATATGCAGCTCTCTTCTTCACAAAACCAGCCATAATAGGAGTAAGAACTTACTTTGACACCTCATGGCAGTTGTGAACACCCGACTTCATCATATCAACGTTTAATCTCCTGACTCTGGGAGTTTTTCAATAGGATTGCTATAGACGCTTTTGAATCCTTATAAGATCTCTTCAACAAGGGCGACACCTAATGGAAGGATTTGGAATGACACAACAAAAACTCCCTTATAAGCAAACATACATATAGCATGTTGCGCCTATAACATATCTAATGCGATTTAAGGTTCATTACCCTGAAGGTTTTTGGTAGAAAATGACTGCCGTCTTTTATTTTTCATTTTTTCTTTTTTCCTTTGTTGTTATCATAACCATGTGACCATTTGAGCTTAAGGCACGACTAGAAGGAATTGATGATAAAAATTGTTTTACCTCCCTTCAACAACTAATACAAAAGAGGTGTTTAAAAAAAACCTTTATAGGTTATGAAGTATGTTCTGCTTTTAACAACAAACTTACAGAACAAAATTCGAAGTGCATTGGTTTAGGTCCTCAGTTTCTTTCACCCACTGTTCATCCTTTTACTTAGTATTAGACTCCATGTTGGTCTGTACACAATACATAAGCATTTAGAGAAAGATATAAATAGAAGACCAACATTAAGACATATTTGACATTTATTGAAAATTTAAATATGTCTGAACAAAAATTTGTGAGCGGAAAAATGAACTCATTATGGTTCGGGTCAGCCATGAGCTGCTGGGGAGGCATTCAACCGATTGACTTCTGACAGATTGTCAATAATTAAGACAGTTCTAGTAGCACGATGACAGATGTGTAGTGATGCCTTGTGTGGCGCATTCTTGGGGGAGACTCGGGCTGCCCCCCGGAGAACGGCCATACAATAGAATTATTTATAGAGTTACATAATTAATGTTATTTTATTTACTTTAGATATACAGACACATGCCCGCCTCTATAAGAATTAACTATCTTAGGGGGCATTTGGGGGTCCCGGTGTGGATTTGTTAGAGGAATGGTGCATGTATGTTGCTGTGCACCACTGCTCTCGTTACAAGGTTATATAAATTCATGATACCGCCCAATGGCTGGAAGGGGGTCATAACTCCCATTTTTATATGCTGTAAGCTGAGTCACGGGATTCCATACTCACTTTAGTATTTACAACAGGTTAACTGATCAGGTTTTAAGATTTAGTTACCTCCTGATCCCTTATAGTAACTACCTCCCACTGCTCCCACCAGTGAATGTGCGTTGGCATCTATCAACACACATCCACTACACTTTTCTCCCTAGGCTAACACCTGGAGACGTGTTTACTACCTCTTATTACTCGTGACACTCATCTAGAGAGTTACTAAACTTAATTTTCCTTTCTTTAATTTTTTTAGTTTTTTTTTTTCTTTTTCTTTCTACTTTTATTTATATAATTTGATCCGACATCGGAATATCCACGGTTGTTTCACAAACAAATAGGCAATAACCTATAATATATCAAAATGCCATATACAATGATCAATAATCATTCTTTTGTAATATCTCACAACGTCAGGGGCTTGAACATACCAGAAAAAAGAATGTCGTTACTTCGAGAACTACATAAAGCTAAACCAGCGGTGGTGTTTCTCCAGGAGACTCATTTCAGGACAGGTAACATCCCCAAACTACACGACAAACAATACACACAAGTGTTCCACACAACCAATTCCATATCCAAATCCAAAGGAGTTTCCATTCTATTACACAAGAATTCAGAGATTGTTATCTCACAACAACTGACAGACACAGAAGGAAGATATATCTTCCTCAAAGGAAATTGGGCAGGGACTCCAATTACGTTGGCCAACGTGTACTTTCCTAACTCTGCACAAATCACATTTACCAACGAGTAATTGATGAACTAAAAAGCTTCGCGACAGGCTGTATTGTATTTGGAAGGGACTTCAACCTAGCACTGAATCCCCTACAGGACACTTCAGATGGCAAATCTAGTGTGCCATATAAAAAATTGAGAGAAATCAAAACACTCCTTGCCTCTCTTACATTAATAGACTTGTGGCGTACATGTAATCCAACAGGGAAGGATTTTACATATTTTTCAACATTACATAACACATTTACACGTATTGATTATACTTTTATCTCACAAAGAGACTTACCCCTCCTAAAATCAGCTAAGATTGGAATAAAGACCTTCTCGGACTACGCACCCATATCGATGACCCTACATAAAAAGGCGAGAAGGCCCAGAACTACAAATTGGAGGTTAAATCCTTCTCTGCTTACTGATTTGGCAGACACAAACAAAATATCAGAAACAATTAAATATTACTTTAAAGAAAATGAGTCAGAAGACATAATACCTATGAACATATGGGAAGCTCACAAATGCATGGTCCGAGGGGAATTTATCAGGTTGGGGGCTGCAAAAAAGAGAGAAGCAGAAAAGGAACTCATGGCTTTAACAAAGGCCATAAGAGATATGGAAAACAAACATAAACAATCTTTAGCGATTGAAGCAGCCACAATTCTACTTGAATTAAGGAAAAAACTACAGTCCATCCTGAACCTCAAAGCCCAAAGGATCCTTTTTTCACTAAAGGGGTTCTTTTATGAACATGGAAACAAATCAGGTAAATTTTTAGCAAAAGCATTGAAGGAAACCTTATTATCTACAAACATATTGGCCATTAAGACCAAACAAAATCAAATTACTAATGATGCTCAAAAGATTGACCAAAGATTCCAAGAATACTATACAGACCTATGCAACTTACCTTCTACACATAAACCCAAAGACCTTATAGGATCAAGAAAAGAAATAATTCACAAATTCCTTACAGACAGTGGCCTCCCCATTCTGAAAGACATAGACACACAAACATTAGAAGAACCGATAACAGAACAGGAAATGATTGAAGCCATTAAATCCCTCAAATCGGGGAAAAGCCCCAGACCAGATGGCCTCACAGCCCATTATTACAAGACCTTCTCCGACATTTTGATACCACATCTTCTCAAAACATTGAACTCCCTAAAAAACTCACATGACATCTCTGAAGACTTTCTGAGAGCACATGTAACAGTACTGCCCAAACTAAATAAAGATCCAACAGACTGTGCCAATTATAGACCGATATCCCTACTTAACCTTGCTCTAAAAATTCATACGAAAATATTAGCAAACCGATTAAGACCATTACTGAATCAATTAATAGGACCTGAACAAGTGGGATTCATGCCTGGCAGAGAGGCCTAAGATAATGTAATTAAATCCATGAATCTCATACATAGAATACACATAGATAAACATGAAGGCATGTTATCAATCGATGCGGAGAAGGCCTTCGACCGAGTGTCGTGGGACTTCTTATTTGCCGTATGTTCCCATATCGGTTTAAAAACCCATATGTTAGCTTGGATAAAGGCCTTATACTAAAACCTGACAGCCCAAATTAAAATAAATGGAACATTATCTGACAAAGTAAGAATTCAAAATGGGACAAGACAGGGATGTCCATTATCACCCCTACTATTTATTCTCACCCTGGAACCACTAATTCGCATTATAAATAAAATACCTGACATTCATGGTTTCAATGTCAAAAACAAAATATATAAATGCGCAGCTTACGCTGATGATTTACTATTCTTCATATCCCAACCACACATTACCATGCCCAACCTATGTAATGTATTTTCCCAATATAGCTATATATCAAACTTCAAAATAAATTACAACAAATCTGAAGCGCTGAACCTAACACTTAGGGAGGCTACATTAAAGAACACAAAAATCAACTGCAAATTTAAATGGGAAACAACACCTACCTGGGAATACAATTAACCCCAAGGTTGGATGCCATGTATAAAGCCAATTTTCCTTGTCAAAAGAAGTTTATTGAGTATACAATGTTATAAAGATACATAAAGTAAGTTTACAAGGATCTATAAAGTAAGCTCATTGTTTTACAGTAGGGTTTATATAGGTAAATATCATGAAATTTCAAATATTAAACATTGGGTTCACGTAAACCTAAATTAAAGATATATATCATTTCCTTAGTTACTTTTGTAGGTATTTAAATGATTTATACCTACTATACATATTGTTTACAAGTAGAGTGTATATAGGTCAAATAAATTCTGATAATGAGCTTTAATCGTAAGGTGGAGAAAAGGAAAGAGAAAGAAGAAAAAGGGTTGAAAGGTAGAGGTATGGTCCACAAGGTTGTCCCGCTCGTCAGTTTATTATTCTTTTTAGTTCTCTTTGAAGCCTTAGAATGGGTGTCTCTGTAAGTCATTTAATCTCTTACCATGGCAACAGGACAGAGTCATTGAAGTTTGACAGGAACTGTTGTTTTATCCAAGGATGCCAAAGTTTTTCAGATTTTGGAATTTGATTTTGATCGATGGCTACCATCTTAGCATGGGACATTGTATTATTCATTCTGTGAATTGTTTCTGCTAGTACCAATGTAGGAGATTTCCATGCCTTGGCCACTGTTTGTTTTGCAGCCGTTATTAGTTGGATCATAAGTTTGAATTGAGAGAGTGTTAACCATTTCGGTTTTAGATTAAGTGAAGTTAAATATGGATCTGGTTGTATTATATTTTTAAATATTTTAGATGCAATCACGAAGACTTCCTTCCAGAAGGTTTGGATTACTGGGCACGTCCACCATATGTGTAAATATGTGCCTATTTCTGGGCATCCTCGAAAACAAAGAGTTGAGGTATTAGGTGAATATTTTGCCACTCTAGCGGGTACAAGGTACCAGCGAGTTAGGACTTTATAATTTGTCTCCAGTGCTAAGATGTTGGGTGAAGATGACTTAGATGTGAGTCATATGTTAGACCAGTCCGTGTCTTCTAAAGTACGTCCCAGGTCCTCCTCCCACCTCTGAACGTAAGAGGGTCTATTAAGATTTGCTACTCCATATAATTGATTATAAAGTGATGAAATTGTACCTTTAGCAAATGGATCTTTTGTACAGATTGATTCAAAAATGGATAATTGGGATAATGGTGTATCCCCCTTTAGGAATGGTGTATAGAAATTTTTGATTTGGAGAAAAAGATGGTAGATCATATTTTTCTCTAAGCGATGGGAATGAAAGGAATGATTTAGATGCTATGAAGTCATTTAGTGTCTGAATGCCTGATGTTGTCCAAGCTTTAAAAGAATTTGGGTAGATCCATGCCGGATAAAAGGCCGGATTTCTGATAAAAGAAAGGAGAGGATTGTGTGGAGATTGTAACTGATATTTGGTTTTTAGTTTATCCCAGAGAGATAAGAAGTGTTTAGTTATGGGATTATGAATTTTAAAGCGGTCTTTAGGATCAAGCCATAATAAATTTGATATTAATAGAGGGTCATTTTCTGAAGCCTCTATAAATACCCATAATGGGATTTCCTGTTTTGCATGGTATTTGGACAGACTGGCCAAATGTGCTGCTCTGTAGTAGTTAGTAAAATTAGGGTATCCCAGGCCTCCTTTATTTTTGGCAAGATGTAGTGTGTGTATAGGTATACGTGGTTTAGAAGAGCCCCATATAAACGAAGTTGCTCTTTTTTGTACTATTCTCAAAAAATAGGAAGGAATTGGAATAGGGAGGACTCTGAATAGATAAAGCAATTTGGGTAGAATAGTCATTTTGATTGCATTAATCTTCCCTATCCAGGATAAAGGAAGTTGCGACCATTGTTTTATTAGATTTGTGATCTGTCTTAATACAGGAGGATAATTGGTTGAGAATAAGTCAGAATGAGATGCTGTTAAATGAATTCCAAGATATGGGATTGATTTTTCTGCCCATGTGATTGGGAGTGCAGCCCTAGCCGGGATCAATTCCATGTTTGTGAGTGAAATATTAAGCACTAGGCATTTCTTAGGATTAATCATAAGGCCGGATGGGGCTGCAAATCCATCAAGAGCTGGTATTAAGTTAGGACCAGAGACCTGTGGTGATGATAGAAAAAGTAATATATCGTCTGCAAATATACATAATTTGTGTGTAATACCTCCTACTTCAATGCCAGTTATAGTTTGGTTTGTTCTGATGTATTGGGCCATGGGTTCGAGTATAAGGGCAAATAATAAGGGAGATAATGGGCAACCCTGTCGGGTACCTCTTTCGATATTAAAGGCTTCAGATTTGTATCCAGCATATTTTATATAGGCTTTGGGTTTATTATATAATGCTTTGATCCATGTTAAAAAGTGGTGTCCAAAACCCCATTTTTGTAATGAATATTGCATATATTGCCAGGATACTGTGTCAAATGCCCTCTTAATATCGAGAGATAGAAAACATAAAGGGATTTTCCGTTTTTTAGCAATATGTGCCAATAACACTGCCCTGCGTATATTATCGCCTGCCTGTCTATTTGGCATGAAGCCTACTTGATCTCTATGTATTAATTTTCCTATAATGCTATTGAGGCGTTTTGCTATTATTTTTGCTAATAATTTAATATCGAGGTTTAACAGAGAGGCCGATAATTCACACAGGAAGTATCATCAGAAAGGGGTTTTGGGATCATACAAACAATTGCCATTAGTGTTTCTTGCCGAAAAGAATGTCCATCTAAAAGTTTGTTAAAAGTTTCAGTGAGAATGGGAGAGAGTATTTCTGAGAATGTTTTATAGTATAAAGCCGAGTAGCCGTCTGGGCCTGGTCTTTTGTTAAGTTTTAGGTCTTTTATGGCGTTAGCAACTTCATCTATAGTTATAGGCTCATCCAAACTGCTTTTTTGATTCTGAGATAACTCAGGTAAGGTTATTTTTGAGAAGAAGGATTCAGCTTCTGTAGGATTAAATTCATTGTTTGTCTTGTATAAAGTTGCGAGATGTGAGTGAAATTTATGGACTATTTTAACTGGATTACAAGTGTAAACATTTTTTGATAATTTCAAACGTATTGGTTTGAAAGATTTGTTAGTTGAATTTAATGCCCGAGCCAAATATGTACCTGGTTTGTTTGTATTCATGTAGAAATTGTGTTTGGAGCGTTTGAGGGATTTATCAACTGACTCAGTGAGAAATAGATCGTATTCCAATCTAGATTTTTCCAGATGAGATTTTGTACTCTGAGATGGATTATCTTGAAATGATATGTAGGCTGCATTAAAATTGAGTTCTAGTTTTTTTGCTAGATTTTTGCGTTCCCGTTTAAATAGTGCCATTTGTCTTTGTATTGTACCACGCAAGACAGGCTTATGAGCTTCTCACAGTGTTATTGGGGAGATGTCTGTTGTATTATTAATTGATATGTATTCCTTTAAAGCTTGTTCAATGGCCATCTGATGTAGTGGGTGTTTGAGCATTATGTCCGGTAAGTACCACATTGGGTCATGCGCTTTTGGTATGGCTGAGGCTATAGTAGTGTATACTGCATTATGGTCAGACCACGGAATCGGAATTATATCTGATGCAATAATTTCTGGTATCATTCCTATTGTTAGAAAAATATGATCTATTCTGGTGAAGGTTTGATGAGGGTGCGAGAAATAAGTGAATTTCTTTTTCATTGGGTTACTTTCTCTCCATGAATCTACCAGATTGTATTTGGAAAGAAGTTGAGAAAAAGGTAATCTAGAGGTTATTTTGGATGGTGTAAAAGGTGATTTATCTAGAAATAGGAGGAGGACCTGGTTCGAATCCCCACACATTATCACTGTTCCTATTTTGTGTGTATTAATCACTTGTAATATATGTGAGAGGAATGGTGTAGGTTGTTTGTTAGGAGCGTAGTAGGAAATCACTGTGATTGCTGTATCCATTATATAACCCATGAGTATCAGGTATCTACCTTCTGGGTCTTTAATTTCTGATGATAAGGTGAATGGTGTGGATCGGTGAAATGCAATTAGAGTTCCCCTTTGCTTGGTACAGGCAGAAGCCGTGTAAATTTGTTGATAAAAAGGAGAAATATATTTTGGAGTAGAATCTTTGGTGAAGTGTGTTTCTTGGAGGCATACTATGTGAGCCTTCTTGTTATGGAAAGTACGGAAGGCTTTGGTCCTTTTTTGAGGGACATTTATTCCCTGAACATTCAGGGAAAGTATATTCAGTGGTGCCATGGCAATAGATCAAACAGTTTTGACTTACTTTTTGTTATGCAGAGCTGACTGCGCAGATCAACCTGTGTGGACTGAAGAGATGAATAGATAGAAAAGAAATCAGTGAATTCTGGAGTAAAGAGTAAACAAAAAACATATGAGATTAGATGATACATTGTATAAATTATTTTTTGCAAGTAATCACAATTTACCCGTGAAAGAGAATAAATATCTCTCTCAGGGGAATAAGTGCCTTCGTCACACTCCCACATAATATGGTTGGGAGAATGAGGAGGGCTAATGGGGGTACACGGATCTTCCGCTTACAGGAGAGAAGTGCTATGTCAAAAGACATCAAAATGATGTTTCATTAATTGGAGTGCAGAATATAGTTTTTGTTGAAATTATTTATTCCAGGGTGGTTGTATATGGTTAGTCTTGCCCTAGGCTAAATAATTCAGTTAGAAAGGTACTGTTAATAACTTTGGTATTGATGAAGATAGTTTGAATTATTTTGGGATTTTAACCCTTTTAGAGTAAACAATTACATATTTTATTCATATGTGACTGTTTAGATATGTTAACTCATAACATTGAGGTTGTATTGCTTCAGATTAGAATAAACAAAAACATAATTCTAGGAACTAGTTAGGTAATAATATATTTGTTTTAAGAAAAGAAAGAAAAAGCTTCCATTACTTCTGGATTATTGAACATATTTGTCCTAAAAAGTAATAAATCTATTGTTATTACCTGATAATATATAACTGAACAAGAATTTCCTTATTTCACCTATGAATCAGAAGTAATAAGAAATATAACTGGAATGTAACATGATTCCACACAGTGTGTGACTATCAGAATGCAGTTACATTCAGTTATAAACATAGGTTTTTTATAGAGAACCATCTCTTAGTATAATAAATGAAGAGATATCAGGAATTAGGATGTCAGTCCATTGAATCTTCTTGGTCCATGGATGATGTGGCATAACGGCCTCTTTTGTGAGAATGATGATTCCCATTTTGTTCTGAAATTTTCTGGGTGCTGCCTGAAGGTGAAGATGACGCCATTCTTCTGCGTGTGGGAGTGTTGCTGCTTGTGGGTTCTGTCAGATTTTAAAAGGGTTTGTTGTAGTTCATCTGCTGATCTGCTTCTGTAAATTGTACCTTGGTAGTTAAATCTGACTGAAAAGGGGAAGCCCCATTGATACATAATGTTGTGGCGTTGCAGTTCCATTAGTTGGGGTTTCATGGATCGTCTTTTAGTAATAGTAAGTTGGGATAGGTCAGCAAAAATTTGATAATTGTGTCCTTGAAAATTAAGTTCCTTTTTTTCTCTTGCAGCAATTAGTATTTGTTCTTTCGTTCTGTAATAATGAAATTTTGTGATTATATCACGTGGGGGTCCATCTTTCTTTTTGGCTGTGAGGGCTCTGTGTACTCTGTCCAGTTCTAAACGTTCAATAGGGATATCTGGCTTTAGTTCTTGTAATAGAGCAGTAATAGTAGATTGCAGGTCTGTCACAGTTTCAGGTATTCCCCTTATGCGCAAGTTTGAACGTCTGGCTCTATTTTCGTAATCTTCGAGCTTAGTTTGAAGTATTAAATTCTCTTTTTTTAATTGTTCCAATTCTGTTATATTTTCTTGGGTTGTAATTTCAATTTCATCCATTTTTATTTCTAAGGCTGCGGTGCGGTTTCCCAGCTCTCTTATTTCTTTGGTTAGGCTTTTTGTTATTTGGTCTGAGGTTTGTTTTAAAGCCTTATGAAGCATCTTTTCAAATTGTAATAATATTACTGGGGATACTGAGGAGGCTTGTGGAGAAGTTTGTGAGAGGATTTGTTCTGTATCTGACTCAAATGGAGAGTCTTGCTGTGACATTTTCTGTCTGTGAGAGCGCCCTGATGCTGTATCTTGTGAGGTGACTGGAGCTGCTTCAGCTGCAGTGAGTGCCTGTGAGCTCTTTGTGAGGTGATTTTTATTTCTGCCACGGTTTCCTCCCAGTACCATATTTCCTGCCCAAACTTTCACAGTTTGTTCCCTGGGGCAAAAAGGTTCAAATGGATACCTTTTGAGCCTGCAGGCTCCGCTTTGTCCTTCTCTTCTCTCCTCAGCGGTGTGGAGCTCTAACAATGCATGTCTGCTCCGCTCATAAAGCCAATTTTCAACCACTTTTAAAAAATATCACCAAAGATTTAGAAAAATGGACAATGAAGTACTTCTCGTGGTTTGGTAGAGCAGCTATAATTAAAATGACAGTTTTACCCAGAATACTATACTTCTTCCAAACAGTACCCATAATACTACCTTCAAGCTTCTTTAAATCCCTACACTCCCTGCTAAGAAAATTCCTTTGGAACTCCAAAAAACCTAGAATCAGTCTAAATTTACTTACTATGAACAAACAAAATGGAGGCATGGGTTTTCCTAATTTTAAAAATAATTACCTAGCTACACAATTAACTAGAATCATAGATTGGACATGCCACAAAGAGAATAAAGATTGGGTGGGACTGGAAAATAACATAGGACCTATTCCGATATCATATGCTCCATGGATTCCTTGGAACCTGTGTCCGAAACAATTAAAACAACATCCTCTCATAGGGGCTACATTAAAAACCCTACAAACAATTAATCAGAGACATTTACTTACTTCCTCACTAGGGCCACTAACTCCATTGACAACAAACCCTGACTTCCCCTCAGGAATGGATGGTTCCATCCAATCACTTTACAACAGAAACACGCCACTTCTAGTCGCACATTGTTTAAAGAACAACAAAATCAAGTTTCAAGCAGATCTACAAAAAGAAATAGGACAAACACCACTACATTTCAAGGAATACCAACAAATACATGACTTCATCATGAACACTCAGAGACAAAAACATTTCTTTAGACCCTTAACACCCTTTGAAACTATATGTTTTTTGGCTAGTACGACCACTAAGAACATTTCATTAACATATACTTGGTTGCAGTCCAGCGATTTACAGGAATCTAACAGACACAAAACTTTCTGGGAATCAACACTGAACAAACCCATTACAAAAGACCAACGGCTACAAGCATGTGTGTTCGCACACAAGTGTGCAATCAGTGTGAAATTACAGGAAACTTCATTCAAAATCCTAACAAATTGGTATATTACACCAAATAAATTACACAAATGGTTTCTGACAATACCTGGACATTGCTGGCGCTGCAATCGGGAAGAAGGCACACTATACCACATCTGGTGGGAATGTGATTTGATTAAGGTGTCCGTTTATGAAGCAGTGATCAGCGGTGATCCCGAGGATCACCGCTGATCACAGTCCATAAACAGTTTATGAAACAGTGATAATCGGGGGAGAACATGTTTGAACTTGTTCTCCCGCCGATTATCTCTACACACGGAGAATCCTCATTGAATGACACAGTAACGGCCAGTTTATGAAGCGGTGATCTCACCGCTTCACTGGTGATCTGAGTCAGAATTCACACTCCCAGGTTCACCAGCTCAGAGATGGTGAATCGGGGAGTGAAGAGGAAATCTGGGGGGATCTGAGAGGGAAGGAGGAAGATTTTTAACTTCCTTATGCCTCGTTCAGACCCCCCAACACTGTAAGCATGTCCCCCTGTCATATTTATGTGTATACATATTTATACATATATACATATAATGTGTATATGTATATATATATCATGTGTGTGTATATACATGTATATATAGTGTGTGTGTGTGTATACATATGTGTATAATGTAGGGGGACACATTATTTTATTAACATTAATCCACGCCGTTGAGCAGTGATAATTTATCACTGCTTGATAAACTGACATCTGGTGCTGTAATCTCGTAAAGTCTCACGAGATTCCAGTATCAGGGGACGTTCTCCACTATTTGAAGCATTTGTAGATCACTTCACTCCTCCAAAGGTGAAGCGATCTACACCGCTTCATAAACTGGCACACAGAGGAGAAGATTCTTCACTGTGAATGCCGGAGAACGAAGCAGTGAATAGATTTCACTGCTTCATAAACGGACACCTAAACCCTTTTGGAACCAAGTAATCAAGATCATAAAACACATCACAAAAACGAACATTCATTTAGACGCTGCTTGCTGTCTTATAAATATTACCAATTGCACCCTAAAAAAATACAAAAACTCCCTGACCAGATTCTTAATCACAACAGCAAAAACAGTAATACCAAGACACTGGAGAAACACCGCCGCACCTACAAATAAAGAATGGTTGGAAGAGATACATCTCCTCAAAGGTATGAAGGAGATCAGGGCAACAGCACAAGGGAATACAGAAAATTTAAATAAAATATGGCAGCCGTGGATCATCTTTAAATTTTCTGATTCTTATAACAATTTCACATAGGGATATACCTCTTAACATAAAGAAATGTGAATAATTACATCTCTCTTATATTTTATTTACTCTGCTTTTCCTCTCTTTACTTTTCATTTCTGTTACTATATATATTTAGAAGGGTATTTTTAGAGACCTATTTTTTCTCTTGAATTAAGGTGTCCTTTTATGAAACTGAGATCAGCGGCGATCCCGAGTCTCACCGCTGATCTCAGCACTTTACCAGTTTATGAAACTGAGATAATCAGCGGAGAACATGTTCTCCGCTGATTATCTCAGCACAGTGAGAATTCACAGAAACGGCCAGTTTATGAAGGTGCGATCTCCACACCTCACTGGCGATCTGTGACAGAATTCTCACTTTCTGATTCACCATTTCAGAAGTGGAGAATCAGAGTGAGAAGCCTGAAACTGGCTGATATTCTGGAGAAAGAAAGAAGTCTTTTGACTTCTTTCTTTCACCAAACAGTCAGAGCACACCTTCCCCACCATTACACACCCCAAAACCAGCAGGATAGGAATTTATAGTGTATATATATATATATATATATATATATATATATATATATATATATATATATATATATATATATATATATATATATATACATACATATATATATATATATATATATATATATATATATATATATATATAGATGTAAATATACATCTATATATATATATATATATATAGCTATATATAGATACATATATAGATATATATATATCTATATATGTATCTATATATAGATATATATATATATATTTTTTTTTAGATGTTCACGTCTCTGGCTGGGTTCACACTTGTGCGATGCGTGAACCAGCGTGATTCCTGTGCGGGTTTTCACATCGCACCTACATTGACATCTGCGCACCACTGCGGGTGTCAATGTAAAGTTAATGACACCCCCAGATCATTTCACAGATCGCAGTGCGAACTATGTAATGGTGCAGGAATCGGATCGCATGGGTGTTCACACCCATGCGATCCGATTCCAGTGCGGACCAAATAAAGGGTCCTGTACCATTTTGGTGCAAATGCAATATGATTTAGGGCCAGTTCCCACTGCTGCGGTGTCCGAGATCGGATGTGATTCGCACCGCAGTGCAAAATCACATCCGATCTCTGTGCGATGCGATTTCAGCCATACAGATAGTATTGCTAAATTTGCATTGCCCTCGGACCAAACTCTTACAGGACCCTTTTTTTGGTCCACAGCAGAATCGGATTGCATGGGTGTTCACACCCATGCGATTCGATTACTGTCCGAGTTTGCAGATCGCACTGCGATATGCGAACTGATTTGGGGGTGTTAACTTTTAGGCCCAGTTCACACTTGTGCGATGCCGGACATCGCACAGGCATCGCATGTTATTTGCAGCACACTGCCATTCACATTACATGCGATGTCTGTGCGGTGCGATATCAGCTGTACAGATAGTATGGCTGATATCGCACCGCATTCGGTGCAAACACGCACAGGACCCTTTTTTCTGTTCGGACCAGAATCGGATCGCATGTGTGTTCACACATATGCGATCCGATTCATGTCCGAACTGTCAGTTTGCAGTGCGATATGCAAGCTGATCTGGGGGTGTCCTTAACAATGTATTGACACTCCCCAGCGATTCGCATATGGCAGTGTGAACTGACATGCGAGTCGGTGCGATGCAGGAGCCCGCAGTGGATTCGCAGTGTTCTCGCATCGCACCAGTTTATCAATTTTTATGTTTATCTATAATGAAATATATTTTATTTTAATTTATTAATAAATATTTATACTTGTATACTTTATTAAAATTATTTTTTTAATGATTATAAATGTATTTTGCATTTATATGAATGGTGTATAGCTGCATTACATATGTGCATTACATTCATTTACTATACACCATTCACATTTAAATAGGAACATGTATGATCTTTAAATATTGATAAAAACAATGTTTTTTTTATAATTAGGTTAATGTAGGGGGAATTTATCTTTATTATTTTATTAATATGTTGGGGAATAATGTGTGCTGATTTGTGTTAAACTTTTGTATTTTATGGTTCCTCATACTGTAATCCCGCTATATCACACGAGATTACAGTGAGAGGAGCCATTCTCAGGAGTTCCCGGCGTTTGTAGATCGCTCCTCAACTCAACATGAGAAGCGATCTACACACTTTCATAAACAGGCACTCAGAGGAGAGCGATCTCCTCTGAGAATGCCTGAGAACTGAAAAGCGGTATTTTACCGCACTTTCATAAAAGGACACCTAAATAATAGATTTTGATACATAAATTCAGAGTATTTCAAATAAACAATTGATGTGAAGATAGGCTGATTACAAAGCCATCTTGTTGGTTTCGCTAGTAAAATACTCAATTCAATTATTTACAGTTATATTTTTATATGATACTCATGTACAAATGTTAGTATGATTGTACAAATGCTATATTTTAACATCAATAAAAAGCTTATTGTTTAAAAAAAAACGTACTTATTCACAAAAATTTTTTACAGAAACAAAGAAAAACTTGTTTTTTTTCAAAATTTTCAAAAATAAAAACCACAGAGGTGATTAAATACCACCAAAAGAAAGCTCTATTTGTGGGAACAAAATGATGAAAAAATAGTTTGAGTACAGTGTAGCATGACCGCGCAATTGTCATTCAAATTGCGACAGTGCTGAAAGCTGAAATTGCCCTGGGCGGGAAGGTGTCTAAGTGCCTGGTATTGAAGTGGTTAAAGTCCCGGGGCTTGTTACCCCTCCTCCCCTCCTTTTTACTATATACGTTTATTGGGATGTGGTGTTCTTTCTGTTTTTTTTCTGCCTTGATTTTTCTTTATTGCCTCCCCAAATGAGTCTTGCTCCTGTCCCAAAACTATACTTGTTTCAGGACCAATAGTAAAACCTTTTTTTGAAACTTGTCTAGGGTAGAGTTTTCCATTGATCCAAAGTTACTTGAATGACTTCAGCAGTGGAATCCCAGGTCACACAGGTTTGCTTCCAGTGTAGCATCTCAGTTTCTATCCTGAATGTAGTTTCGTCCTCATTAACATACACATTGTAGGCATTTGGCGGATTTGGAAAAATTTGAAAAGTGTTGTACCTAACATAACTCATTGCCAGAGAAAAGAGACTATGGTGCTGTGTAAGCTCTGTGTAAGATCTCAAGCAGATACTGACTTTTTCTATTGGTTTACTTATGTCAGGTGTGGAGATGCAACCCCATGTCACAGGTGCTTATGAGCAGTGTATGCCTGATTTTGTTAGGCTTGCTAATTGCACACCTGTGCGCTGGCTTCATAATCATCCCATGAATAGAAGTCAGTGCTCATCCTTGGAGACAACTCCACCCGGCAGACAGGAGTTCTGGCCTAGGAGTCAGGAGCAGCGGCGGCCCGTGCATTGTGGGCGCATGGGCGCCGCCCCACCATCCATGCACCTGGACCTTTCATGATGCCGGACGCATGGATTCCTATGGTGGGGGCAGGAGGGGGTGGTCATTTTTGAAGCACCTGATTAGAGCCAGAGGCTCCAATAGGCTTCAAAATAGGGTGGGTTTGGGGCGCAGGGTGTGCCCTGATCCCACCCAATTGTGTGACGTTGTGGGGTCTGTCAGAGCTGCACATGGGGGGGTTGGGGGTGCTGCCAGAGCCGAGAGCCCGTGAGTGGGGAGGTTGGTGGGCACAGTGGCTGCATATGATGGGCACAGTGACTGTATTTGGTGGGCACAGTGGCTGCAAATGCTGGGCACAGTGGCTGCATATCATGGGCACAGTGACTGTATTTGGTGGGCACAGTGGCTGCATATGCTGGGCACAGTGACTGTATTTGATGGGCACAGTGGCTCGCATGATGGGCACAGTGGCTGTATTCGGTGGGCACAGTGACTGTATTTGGTGGGCACAGTGGCTGCACATGATGGGCACAGTGGCTGTATTTGCTGGGCACAGTGGCTGTATATGCTGGGCACAGTGGCTGTATATGATGGGCACAGGGGCTGCATTTCATAGCAGAGTGGCTATATTTGATGGGCACAATGGCTGCATATGATGGGCACAGTGGCTGAATTTGATAGGCACAGTGGCTGAATATGATGGGCACAGTGGCTGCATATGATGGGCACAGTGGCTGCATATGATGGGCACAGGGGGCTGCATTTGATGGCACAGTGGCTGCATTTAATGGCACAGTGGCTGTTTTTGGTGAGCCCAGTAGCTGCATATGATAGGCACAGTGGCTGCATTTGATGGCATAGTGGCTGTATTTGATGGGCACAGTGGCTGCATTTGCTGGGCACAGTGCCTGTATTTGCTGGGCACAGTGGCTGCATTTGATGGGCACAGTGGTTGCATTTGATGGGCACAGCGGTTGCATTTGATGGGCAAAGTGGCTGAATTTGATAGACACATTGAGGCTGCAATTGTGGGGTTTTTTTTAGCTATTTTTCCTATTTTTTCAGTTTGTTTGAGCCCCCCCAAAAATTTTGAGCACCAGCCACCACTGGTCAGGAGGGAGAAAGTGCAGCACAAAGCTGCAAGCACAGAGGTGCTGAATGTAAGGTCTGGGGAAGATAGACCAAGGCCTAAGGTGTAAGGCCTGTGGTGTTGAATACCCCTGTGAGGGAATCTGATGTTTATTTTTGAACTTTGTTTCTTTTGAATAAAAATGGGGTGCCATGCCCTCGAAAATGCAGATTTCTTCAACTCGGATGCACCACTAGAGCTTAATCCCCCTCGGATCGTTACAAAGGTTTCAAAGTAACAGTTGCAGTTGGTTTTGAGAAAAAGAACACTTTACCACTCATATCTATAAAAAAATGTAAAACAATTATATTTTATTAGTTAAAAACCATGTAAACATAATAATCCATACATTTAGATTCATCAGTAGAATCATGATTATTGCTGTCATTTTTTACCGACTCCATCATCATTATATAAAGTTACTATATTAATGAGTTTAAAAGATTTAATTTTTTTTTTATTATACTTACCTAGGTGGATCGGTCCCATGCTCTAAGGTCAAGAACCGAGTGATCAAACAACAGTGACTGCTAGGTTCTCTGAGCCCCCTAAGCAGAGAGCTGGTGACTGTCCGTCATTGGCTCTCTGCTCTGCTCCCCTGTGCTCACTGAAGTGCTGGGCTGTGGAGGGGGCAGGAGCAGCCAGCTCAGGCTCTCAGTGGCCTGCTGAGAGGCTGAGCTAGGTGCCAATCCTGCATGTGGGCTGATCCGGACCATATGGTCACGATCTTTCCCAAGCCTGGACCAGCTCTGTAACATCAGCCAACAGCTTCAGCCTGCTGTCTGCTGAAAACGGTTTACGGGAGTACAGAGCAAATTGAACTTCTGTGATCCACAGGAGAAGTACAGCCAAACAAGCTTTGGCTATACTTCTTTAAAGTGTAACGCGAGCCAAAACTTTTTTTAGTTTTTAGTAGAATAAGAAAGGGCTAGAACCACTATTAGGTTTCAACTGCTTTCCGCGTACAGTGTAACCGTGCCCGCAGGACTGGTGGACTCGATGTCCACCGGTCTCCCGGCGATCGCGTCATGGAGCCTCAGAACTAAAAAAAAAAAAGAAAGCTCTGTTTGTGGGAAAAAAAGACGTCAATTTGTTTGGGTGCAACGTTGCATGGCTGCGCAATTGTCAGTTAAAGCGACGCAGTGCCGATTTGCAAAAAGTGTTCTGGTCAGGAAGGGGGTAAAATCTTCCGGGGCTGAAGCACTAATATCTTATAAGATATGTTGATATTATTTCCAAAAAAAGTTTTCAGTCTTTATAAATCTGAGCCTTCATTAAAAGAATATCTGATTAACCTGCAGTTAAGGTCCTTTCGAGGTACTTCCTGCTACTGGGGTAAAAGAGTGAAAATTCTGCTTCTGCAAGTAGATGCACCAGTACAAATTGCCCAGTCATGGTCTACCATCATGAAGCCAATCCAAAGCAACGATGTACAGTGAGTGCTAAAGCAAGCACAATAAGACAGGAAGTGGCCATGGCCACATTCCTTACTAGGCTACCTAAGCCATGGCCTAGAATGGCATGACTGCCAAGGGCAGCACCTAGCCTAGCTAGAAGTTTATGTTACCTACTGCTACTTACAGGCTCACACAACCTAACATCAACAAGACCACAATCTCCTCTTCCACCTACAAGTTTCAAGGTACATTTTCAGCTCCCAAACCTAGCACCAGCCCACCAGATCTCCAATTTATCTCCAGCTTCTTTTCCTCCTACTCCACTGTGTATTGGGAGCATAAGGCATGCTAACTAGGACTAGTTTAGTTGTTGAGAAAAAAAATATCATGAGAAATTATTTCTTTTTTTTTTTTAATTATTTATTTAGTGGTATGCGACATACAATAATGCAGTAACTTCACAAAATATACGGTACAAACAGTTTAGGATACATAGGAACAGTAACTAATAGTATCTGTACTAGAAGTAATTACACTGAAGCAAATCTGTAGATGTGCAGGGTTACCAGATACCTAGGAAGTAAAAGGCTAGGGCTTCTCGTTGATCATCGGGTTGAGCACATTGAGCACATTGAGCGCATCGGGTGCCACTCCTGGCAGCTAAGAACAGAAAACTGAGGCTACAATTAGCACAGGCTCACCAAAATTGAACAATAGAAAATTGGAAAAACATTGCCTGGTCTGATGAGTCTTGATTTCAGCTGTGACATTGATGATAGGGTCAAAATTTTGCGTAAACAACATGAAAGAATGGATCCATCCTGCCTGTATCAGCGGTTCAGGCTGGTGGTGTAATGATGTGGGGGATATTTTCTTGTCACACAGCTCAAACTGGTTTCTTGAACATGACAATGAGTTTGCTGTACTCTAATGGCCTCCACACGCACCAGATCTCAATTCAATAGAGCACCTTTGGGGTGTGATATAATGGGAGATTCGCATCATGGATGCCCAGCCAACAAATCTGCAGCAACTGTGTTCAGCTATCACGTCAATATGGACCAAAATCTCTGAGGAATGTTTCCAACACCTTGTTGAATGTATGTCATGAAAAATTAAGGCAGTTCTGAACGCAAAATGGGGTCCAACCCCAGTACTAGGTGGATCTAATAAAGTGGCTAGGACAAAAACATTTTTGACTTGTGCTTTATACAAACAAGTTACCTCTAATGACGGTAATCCCACATCTAGACAGTTGCTCTTTAGTTTCAAAATCCTTTTCTCACCTGTGCCGGAATGCACAGGCAGCATGTGGTTCCCAGAGTGAAAGGTTGTAGTTCTGGTGTCCACCAGCGGGTGTCTCCCAGCCAGCAGATTCCAGTAATAAGTCTTCACTATATGCTGGCTGCTGGGAGGTTTTTTAGCCCCTCTTCTACTAGCACACATATGTCAAACACAAGGCCCACGGGCCATATCCGGCCCTCCAGGCCATCTCATGTGGCCCTCGCACCTCTCCTGCAGCTGCAGGACATCTCAAGCCCTCCTCTGGTCATCCTCCAGAACTTGCACTTTCTGCTTCCCAGCAGTGCCCTCAGCTTCTTCCCAACAGCAGCACAAGGTAAGTGAGGAGAGCTGTGATGTAAGGGAGGGTGGAGGACTCTTGACTTCTGATGGTGGGGGTGCTCTTGACATCTGATTTAAGGAGGGGTGGGGTGCTCTGGACATCTAGTCTTTCAGATACAGCCAGCCCTTTGAGGGTAGTCATAATGCTGATGCGGCCCATGATAAAATTGAGTTTGACACCCCTGTACTAGCACCTCATGCTTCAGTATTTTTTAATCTTCTAGCCAGATACTGCTTGCTAATTTATCCTGACCCTGCTGTTGATCTTGCTCTTACTCTGCATCTTGTACCCTTCTGCCTTGTATCTGCTCTCCTTTTTCCTGATCCCAGGCCTGGTTCCCACCTTGATTGCATCTCCTCCAGTATTACCCTGTTGATCCGTGTTCTCCATTTTGTATAAATTTTGTATGTATAGTTAGTTTGCAAGTTAGGCTTTTTGTTACTTAGGTTGTTTGTTAGTTATTTTGTCATTTGGTTATGGTTCACTTGTGTTTTTTTGTTTGCTGGTATTTACATGTTTTTGTTTCAATGGTAATAAACAACTTTCTTAAGATATATATATAAAGTATCTCACAAATGTGAGTATATCCCTCACATTTTTAAAAATATTTTATTCGATCTTTTCATGTGACAACACTGAAGAAATGACACTTTGCTACAATTTAAAGTAGTGAGTGTACAGCTTGTATAACAGTGTAAATTTGCTGCCCCCTCAAAATAACTCAACACACAGCCATTAATGTCTAAACCGCTGGCAACAAAAGTGAGTACACCCCTAAGTGAAAATGTCCAAATTGGTCCCAAAATGTTAATATTTTGTGTGGCCACCATTATTTTCCAGCACTGCCTTAACCCTCTTTGTCATGGAGTTCACCAGAGCTTCACAGGTTACCACTGGAGTACTCTTCCACTCCTCCATGATGACATCACGGAGCTGGTGGATGTTAGAGACCTTGCACTCTTCCACCTTCTGTTTGAGGATGTCCCACAGATGCTCAATAGGGTTTAGGTCTGGAGACATGCTTGGCCAGTCCATCACCTTTACCCTCAGCTTCTTTAGCAAGGCAGTGATCGTCTTGGAGGTGTGTTTGGGGTCGTTATCATGTTGGAATACTGCCCTGTGGCCCAGTCTCCGAAGATGGGGATAATGCTCTGCTTCAGTATTCAACAGAATATGTTGGCATTCATGGTTCCCCCAATGAACTGTAGCTCCCCAGTGCTGGCAGCACTCATGCAGCCCCAGACCATGACACTCCCACCACCATGCTTGACTGTAGGCAAGACACACTTGTCTTTGTACTCCTCACCTGGTTGCCTCCACACACGCTTGACACCATCTGAACCAAATACGTTTATCTTGGTCTCATCAGACCACAGGACATGGTTCCAGTAATCCATGTCCTTAGTCTGCTTGTCTTCAGCAAACTGTTTGCGGGTTTTCTTGTGCATCATCTTTAGAAGAGGCTTCCTTCTGGGATGACAGCCATGCAGACCAATTTGATGCAGTGTGCGGCGTATGGTCTGAGCACTGACAGGCTGACCCCCCCACCCCTTCAACCTCTGCAGCAATGCTGGCAGCACTCATATGTCTATTTCCCAAAGACTACCTCTGGATATGACGCTGAGCACGTGCACTCAACTTCTTTGGTCGACCGTGGCGAGGCCTGTTCTATCTACGTGGAGCCTGTCCTGTTAAACCGCTGTATTACCTTGGCCACCGTGCTGCAGCTCAGTTTCAGGATCTTGGAAATCTTCTTATAGCCTAAGCCATCTTTATGTAGAGCAACAATTCTTTTTTTCAGATCCTCAGAGAGTTCTTTGCCATGAGGTGCCATGTTGAACTTCCAGTGACCAGTAAGAGAGAGTGAGAGCGATAACACCAAATTTAACACACCTGCTCCCTGTTCACACCTGAGACCCTGTAACACTAATGAGTCACATGATACTGGGGAAGGAAAATGGCTAATTGGGACCAATTTGGACATTTTCACCAAGGGGTGTACTCACTTTTGTTGCCAGCGGTTTAGACATTAATATCTGTGTGTTGAGTTATTTTGAGGGGACAGCAAATTTACACTGTTATACAAACTGTACACTCACTACTTTACATTGTAGCAAAGTGTAATTTCTTCAGTATTGTCACATAAAAAGGTATAATAAAATATTCACAAAAATGTGAGGGGTGTACTCACTTTTGTGAGATACTGTGTGTGTGTGTGTGTGTGTATATATATATATATATATATATATATATATATATATATATATATATATATATACATATATATATATTGTAATAGTGAGAGTCCCTGTCACTATGAAAATGGGGTTAAAGTGGACACAGAGTCTGCATATTGGCTGAGTGCAGAGCTACAGAGTGTAAATTTGAAACGGAGAAAACTGCTCTGGAAGTTTTCTTCAGGTTTTGCTAGTTCCTCATGGGGCTCTGTAGTTTGGAGATTCCATAGTGTCTTGGGTGGGACGGGATCTCCAACCCTGTGTCCAGACTTTGTAGATTACCAGCAGGGTGTGTGCTCAGGTGAGCACAGCACTTATAATGAGGGTATGGGAAGACCTCATGGCTCCCAGTTGGAGACTGCTCCACACCCAGAGAGACAGGAGGTCTTCAGGAGTCAGAGGGGCTGCAGGAGGCAGCCAGAACGTGTAACTGCAAGAGGCAGTGGATCGGCCTGAGGACTAAGGCCAAAGCTGAGCTGTGGGCGCTAAAGTGAAGCCATCCACATTGAGGAATCCTGTGGTCTGTGTGACCAGGATAAAGAGCAGAGGTACTGCTAAAGAAAGCCAGGTGGGCTAGCATTTTCTATTGTGTTTATTTGCTGGAGATGAACCCCTGCGTGGGAACCCTTTATGTTACGGACTTTTATTTGCCTTTTTAATAAAAATGGGCTACCATGCCCTTAAATATAGTTCCTGACTGGCTTGAATCACTGATAAACGCATCTGCCACGAGAGCTAATGGTCCCCGATATTACTATATATATATATATATATATATATATATATATATATTGACTGGTTTCTGTTTCCCCAGTAAAGCTATGCAGATCTGGCCATTCCTGCTGCTAGATGCCTACAGTCAGTATCCCTGACAGATATCCTTCTGGAGCCATATGGATGAGAGCGGCAGCTGTGACAGTGAAGTTACCCTGACATTCATTCTCCTTTTCCTCTCCCCTTGTTCACTGGACAGGTGGAGATCTTGTCATTTACCAACCCTTGCTTTCCCCTTGTTCATTCATAGAACACTTTGTATTGACCAAGACCTAGGAATACTGCCATTAGTGGTAACTTGTTTGTGTAGAACACACGTTTCAAAAAAAAAATATGGATATTTGCTTTAACTTTAGTGACTTGTTAAATCCAATATCCACATAGGTGCTCTGGACTAAAGAATTTCCCACATAATGGTGTGAAGGAGAGACTCAATTTTCCATTTTTAAAGGAATATAGATAGATGTTGATAGAAAAACACTACGCTAGAGAGTTAGTCAAACTTTACATTTTTATAGTAAAAAGAACTAGTAAAGAAATTAATAATCTTCACTTAAAAATCATGTGTAAAGCATCTGCATATGATTGGAATTAAAAAGTAAATACACTTTTGTTGAGAAATAAAACATTTCCCTCTGGGTGATTTATGTACATTAAAAGGAATTTAACAAACTTTGTCGCAGATTTCTCCCTTTTGTTATTCTGAAGAAATACTGTGACTGTTTGGTTGTGTCCATGACTCATGTGCAAACTGAATGCGAATGGGAGTGATTTTATAATTATCAATCAGGTGCTGCACTTGCAGGGTTCTAATGAGGAAAGTTGCAGGGTCTGCATCCCTTTAGAAGTGATTTCCCTTGGCAGTATCTCACCAAAAATGAAATTTACGTTGCAGGGAATGCCCAAAATCTAACTTGTATCTTAGTGCAGAAAATCAGTGAGCCAATAACACAAGCAAAAAATGAAATTTTGGAGGAGTTCTGTACACCATTTTTATACACGACACTTCCCGGTTGCCATATTGCATTGCATTCTACAGAAAATTACATTGCTGAACATTGTAAAGGCAAGGTAATTTTTAATAATAATCAATTACAATATGACTCATATAGCAATTGTATGTGCTATAATAATTTGTATTTGTATGCTAATTTTTTTCCCCACGAAAGTGGAGTTACCCTTTAAAGCTAACAGGAATTTGTCTTTTACATGAATGGATAATTTAAGGGAATATTTACACTGTTTTTTAAAGATTCTCAACTTCTTTAGCAAATCCACCCCCATATATGTTGCCACTAGAATGTCTTGAATAATTATTGAATACAGACAATAGTTGGATGCAAAAAGACAAGAAATATCTTAAACTCATAGTTAAATGGCAACACTTGCAAAAGGGATGCCATGCATTTCCAAAGCTGTAGCTACTACTTTAGACTATAACAATTACCAAAAAAAATACCTAACAGTGTCAGAATTAATATATTAAAAAGCTTTATACTACATTAGGGTAGATATGTTTGCCAAGAATGTAAAAAATTTTTTGTGGTTATTTATAGTAACACAATAAATGTAATTAAAATGTCATGTTTAAAAAGTAGTGAACGTAATATTCAAAAATGATTCAAACTTTTGCAAATTGCAAACTTTTTTATCAGCAGTAAATATTGCAAAAGATTTCACAGAAAAGTCCAAGTATTTGACCAATGACAGCAATCATACAGTCACAGAGATCACATGTCAGTTGCATACAATGGCTTTCATTCATAGCCATTCATTGTGTATTATTGTGATCTCTGTGATTGGTCACGGTGAACACATGATATAGGGGCCAATCACAGCGGACCTTTGCCATGTGATAGCTTGTGGCCATGACAGCTATTACAATAGTGCACAATGACTTAACACTTTTATAAGCAATCATAGTGCAAAAATAAAATCCAGATCAGCTCCCCAGAGCAGTACAGTGTCACTATGGTAACACTGTACTGCTCTGACCACAGTATTTAAAAAAAAAAAAAGATTGTAAATAATAAAGTGAACTTTAAAAAAAAAAAAAATTTCCTTTTCACATTCTGTTACCAGTCACCACCACACCAGTTATGTTTAATTTCTTAATTTTCCCCAAAATTGTGACAAAAATTCCAACTTCAAAAAACTCACTAGGCCTCTTACTAAATATCTTGGACTGCCTATATTTTCTAAAAAAGGAGGCATTTGGTGGGCATTTGTACTGTTCTGTCATTTTAGGGCCTCGAGAAAAGGCTACCAGTTCATCAGGACTGATCAATTATCAAACATCTATATAATATATATATATATATATATATATATATATATATATATATATATATATATATATATATATATATATATATATATATATATATATATATATATATATATTTTACACAGTGGGGCTGATTTACTAAAACTGGTTCACACACAATCTGGTGCAGCCGTGCATAGTAACCAATCAGCTTCTAACTTCAGCTTGTTCAAGTAAGCTTTGACAATAAAACCTGGAAGCTGATTGGTTACTATGCACAACTGCACCAGATTCTGTGTGCACCACTTTTAGTAAATCTGTCCCCAGTAGAGTACCTTACAAAAGCGAGTACATCCTTCAGATTTGTGTAAATATTTTATTATATCTTTTCATGTGACAACACTGGAGAAATTACACTTTGCTATAATGTAAAATAGTGAGTGTACAGCTTATATAACAATGTAAATTAGCTGTCCCCTCAAAATAACTCAACACAGAGCCATTAATATCCAAACTAGAAGAGAAATACAGGTGCCTCTAGGTTAAACATTTTAATGAGATACAGGTACATTATCCACTTACATGGAGGTTAAGGAAGTAAGGCACGAGTCCAACCACACTGGCGTGGCATTCACTGCAGAGTGGCATTCTGAACAGCTGATTTTTCTGCCTGTGGGGGAGAAATCCTAGCCAGCGGGATCTCTGGGACCACGGCGATGAAACTGAGGCTTGGATCAGGCCGATGGTGAGGGCTGGAATGCGGCGCCGGCCATGATGACATCACTGGTGGTTTGCAACGGAGTTTCGAAGCATGCGCACTGGTAGATAGGACTTAGGGCTCGCTCCTTTGTCAAGCTAGTGAGACTTTGGCTGATAACAGCCTTATATGTGCCTTGGAACACTGCCATCTAGTGGAAAGGATGTGACATACTTTCCAACATGGAATACCCAGAGATAAAATAATATAGATATCAACAGACTGTTAACCGCCTATGGCTCAACAGAACTAATATGATATTACATATCAACTTTAGTTTTTGAGGTAATTCCATATAAGAATAGGCAATAAAAAATATAAGTGAAAAGAAAACAAAGTAGATATGGGGCTGTTCTTGTTACTAATAATTTCCTGATAACAGATACTTTTTTTTGGAGGATTAAAAAGAGATGCTAGTAGACCCACTTCCACTACCAATTAGTGGGAAGAAAACTGTGGGAAGAAAGGAAGATGGATACAGTTGAAGCTGTTAGTATGTTCTATTGATAAAAACCCCAATTGAACGTGAAATAAAATATCTGCTGAAACAGTTACAGTATATCCCCCAATTTGTCCTATAAATGTGGTTGTGAAAAATAAATCAGACCAATATATAATGATTCTGGTATATTAAAAAAAAATGTGTATGTGATGCTAAACAAAAAATAGAAAGTGGTGTTGGGGTGTGATTAAATAATTTTACATGCTGAAAAACCTCAATCCATTATACCATAAATACAATCTGAAACGGTTTATAAGTGAAAAGATTATACAAAGCTGGATAGATCCCCCTGCTTAAGGAATTTACCATAAATGCCTATTTTGTCACAATAGTGCAAAATATGTAAAACGATAAACATGCTATAAATGAACCACCTGTTAGCCTTATATTCTATTAGTTAAATCACATTCTATTAGTTAGACCCCAGGAGGGGGAGAAGGATCTGCTGAGTGCAGCCGTAATAGGAGCACAAATAAGGCATACATGGTGTGACCACTGAGAAGATAATTATATTAGATAAACGGATTGCTTCACTGGCACAAGAGCACTTTATTCATCTTAAATGTTGTTTGGACTATTGTTTTTATTTATTGGCACAAGAGCACCTTATGTATCTCGAATGAATTTTGGATTATTGATTTAACTAATAGAATATAAGACTAACAGGTGGTTCATTTATAGCATGTTTATTGTTTTACATATTTTGCACTATTGTGACAAAATAGGCATTTACGGTAAATTCCTTAAGCAGGGGGATCTATCCAGCTTTATATAATCTTTTCACTTTCAGATTGTATTTATGGCATAATGGATTGAGGTTTTTCAGCATGTAAATTAATTAATCACACCGCAACACCACTTTCTATTTTTTGTTTAGCATCACATACATATATTTATTTAATATACCAGAATCATCATATATTGGTCTGATTTATTTTTCACAACCACATTTATAGGACAAATTGGGGGATATAACTGTTTCAGCAGATATTTTATTTCACATTCAATTGGGGTTTTTATCAGTAGAACATACTAACAGCTTCAACTGTATCCATCTTTCTTTCTTCCCACTGTTTTTTTTCCCACTAACTGGTAGTGGAAGTGGGTCTACTAGCATCTCTTTTTAATCCTCTAAAAAAAGTTTCTGTTATCAGAAAATTATTAGTAACAAGAACAGCGCCATATCTACTTTGTTTTCTTTTCACTTTTTCATTTACTCCACCTAGTGGCAGTAACCGGTAGAAGCAGCAGTTCCAGCAATCAGTTCCAACCCTTAGGCTCTGTTTCCACTACTGCGACTTGTTTTGCGACTTGACACAAGTCAAATCCCATGTATTTCAATGGTCCCCGTTCTAATTAGTGCGACTCAGGTCGCAGCGTCTCCAAAAAAGGTTATGGCACTACTTTGTTCCGTCTTCGGTGCGACTTGTTCTCCATAGAAAGGTATTAAGTCGCAATGCAGTCGCATGTACATGTCTGACACTGCGACTTTGTTGCAACTTCCACGGAAGTCTACGGAAGCACATGATTTCTGCTCCTCCCAAATACATCACTTCCTATATTGATGTACGTGAGTGTGGAAGACAGGAAGGGGAAGTAACTAAGCAGGATAAGGAATTACATCACTCTGGCTAAATTGCAGAACATCAAAGTCGTTTTTAAAGTGGTGTTCCGGCCAAAATTATACTTTTTAAATAAAAATACCCCTATAATACACAAGCTTAATGTATTCTAGTAAAGTTAGTCTGTAAACTAAGGTTTGTTTTGTTAGTTTATAGCAGTAATTTGTTATTTTATAAACTTACAGCAGGTCGTGGCCATCTTAAGTGTGGGCATCTGAAGCCAGACTGTATTTCTTCCTGGATCTCATCCTTGCAGATCTCGCACATGCTCAGTGCAGCACAAGCAGTGTAATAGGTTTCAGGTCAGGTTTGCATAGCAACGGCAGTGTCAGAGGAAGTTGCCGATCCTTCCCAGAAGGCATTGCAAACAGGAAATGATGCGATGGGCCGCGGCCAGGGAGGAGGAAGTGAAAAATGAATACAGCAGATTTACAGTAGGTGCTGAGAAAAAAAATTAAAAAATATCCAATTCGTTTACAGTGCACAGTTTAGTGAGGGATGCTGAAGAGTTGTAAAAGTGGGTGGAACTCCACTTTTCCAACATAAATCGCATTGTAAAGTCGCAGTGTAAATCGCGTGACTTTGGGGACGCACTAGTGGAAACATAGCCTTAAGCTGGTACTTAGTCCTTTGCGCGGAAACACTTTTTCTTTTTTTCAATAAAAAATATAAAAAATATATTAAAATAACATATTGAGCATTAAATCAATCTAAATAACACTATTGCATTAATTCCTTTGGATTAAATGGATTCATTATTACGAAATTAATAGTATGCGTCGGGGGGAGAGGAAATGATACATGAAAGGATACATGAAATTATGACTACTATGTATGCATGTAAATAAATTGTAAATTAATTAAAAGATTATGTTTACACTCTATGTGTGTATATAACACAGAGGCCAGTAGTACCTAGATACCTTTTGCAAAGCAATGATTTTTATTATAAATATATGCGATAATAGAATTTATATGCACTAATAGTGGTATCTAATGTAATGGTTTTTGTGATGGGGTAACGTAGTGAGGTAATTGCACCTTAAAAGGGGCTATTGGGAGTAAAAGGAAGGAGGGTTTCTTGGGGGTTGAATGAGAGGGGAAGGGGTGGGGAAAGGGGAAAAAATGAGGGGGGGAATTTTAGGTAGGCATAAAAAAAGGGGGGGGGGGGAATTAGATGTTTAGACATTAACAGTAACACTATGTTTACTTACTATTGGGACGAACCTCCCACCACCCCAAGACAGAAAAGTATTTTATATGAAAACCATCATGATAAGGAAGAGATACCTAGGGAAAAGGAGGGAAATAAAGGTCATTATTGTGGGAAAATGTTATAATATAGTAGACACTTCTAGTTCCTCATTAAGTCCCCCTGGCAAAAGGGTATTGAGAGAATAAATCCAGTATGTTTTGCATTTGCAGAGCCTATGTAATCACTCTTAGGCATCTGTTCCATGATCCATACTTTTAGGCCTTCAATAGATGTATTATGATATTGGGAGAAGTGGCAAGGAACGCTGTGTTTATCTTTGCCTTCCTCAACCTATCTCCGGTGCTCGCCAAATCTCTGTCGGAGGGGGTTGATGACAGGGGCAGCTGAGGCAATACACCACATAATCGGATGAACAGTTATAAAATTCACTGATATTGTAGGTTTTGCCCTTTGTAGTAAATTGTTTCTTGCCATGTTGTACAAAACTACAGGTCTTGCATAGCGTTTTTTTTTTTTACATTGAATCATACCCTGTAATGGTATGTGGCATATCTGGGGTGTCAAATTGACGGAGCGAGATTTGAGCTTGCTGGGTGCGATTTTATTTTTTATATTTGGTGCTTTTCTGTATGTGATTCTGGGGAGGTTGGGGAGGATAGTTTTGAGATGTATATCCTCAAGCAATATCGGCCAATGTTTTTTAACCACTTGCCGACCGCCTAACGTATATATACGTCGGCAGAATGGCACGGGCAGGCAGAATCACGTACCTGTACGTGATCTGCCTACCGCGGGCGGGGGGTCCGATCGGACCCCCCCCCGGTGCCAGTGGCGGTCGGCATTTGACTGGGAGCGTCGGGAGGCGAGGGGGAGACCATCCGATCGTGGCCCCCCCCTCGCGATCGCTCCCAGCCAATCGGAATCCTCCCCTGCCTGTGTGTAGTTTCACACAGGCAGAGGATGTGATGTCATCTCTCCTCGGCTCGGCAGTTTCCGTTCCAGCGCCAAGGAGAGAAGACATGTAAGTGCACACAACACAAACACACACAGTAGAACATGCCAGGCATACTTTACACCCCCGATCGCCCCCCGATCCCCCCCCCAATCACCCCCCCCCTGTCACAAACTGACAGCAAGCAGTATTTTTTTTTTTTTTTTCTGATTACTGCATGGTGTCAGTTTGTGACAGTTACAGTGTTAGGGCAGTGAATATTACCCCCCTTTAGGTCTAGGATACCCCCCTAACCCCCCTAATAAAGTTTTAACCCCTTGATCACCCCCTGTCACCAGTGTCACTAAGCGATCATTTTTCTGATCGCTGTATTAGTGTCGCTGGTGACGCTAGTTAGGAACGTAAATATTTAGGTTCGCCGTCAGCGTTTTATAGTGACAGGGACCCCCATATACTACCTAATAAATGTTTTAACCCCTTGATTGCCCCCTAGTTAACCCTTTCACCACTGATCACCGTATAACCATTACGGGTGACGCTGGTTAGTTCGTTTATTTTTTATAGTGTCAGGGGACCCGCCGTTTATTACCTAATAAAGGTTTAGCCCCCCTGATCGCCCGGCGGTGATATGCGTCGCCCCAGGCAGCGTCAGATTAGCGCCAGTACCGCTAACACCCACGCACGCAGCATACGCCTCCCTTAGTGGTATAGTATCTGTACGGATCAATATCTGATCCGATCAGATCTATACTAGTGTCCCCAGCAGTTTAGGGTTCCCAAAAACGCAGTGTTAGCGGGATCAGCCCAGATACCCGCTAGCACCTACGTTCTTCCCCTCCGCCCGGCCCAGCCCAAGTGCAGTATCGATCGATCACTGTCACTTACAAAACACTAAACGCATAACTGCAGCGTTCACAGAGTCAGGCCTGATCCCTGCGATCGCTAACAGTTTTCTTGGTAGCGTTTTGGTGAACTGGCAAGCACCAGCCCCAGGCAGCGTCAGGTTAGCGCCAGTACCGCTAACACCCACGCACGCACCGTACACCTCCCTTAGTGGTATAGTATCTGATCGGATCAATATCTGATCTGATCAGATCTATACTAGCGTCCCCAGCAGTTTAGGGTTCCCACAAACGCAGTGTTAGCGGGATCAGCCCAGATACCTGCTAGCACCTGCGTTTTGCCCCTCCACCCGGCCCAGCCCACCCAAGTGCAGTATCGATCGATCACTGACACTTACAAAACACTAAACGCATAACTGCAGCGTTCGCAGAGTCAGGCCTGATCCCTGCGATCACTAACAGTTTTTTTGGTAGCGTTTTGGTGAACTGGCAAGCACCAGCAGCCTAGTACACCCCGGTCGTAGTCAAACCAGCACTGCAGTAACGCTTGGTGACATGGCGAGTCCCATAAATGCAGTTCAAGCTGGTGAGGTGGCAAGCACAAGTAGTGTCCCGCTGCCACCAAGAAGAAGACAAACACAGGCCCGTCGTGCCCATAGTGCCCTTCCTGCTGCATTCGCCAATCCTAATTGGGAACCCACCGCTTCTGCAGCGCCCGTACTTCCCCCATTCACATCCCCAACCAAATGCAGTCGGCTGCATGAGAGGCATTTTCTTTATGTCCTCCCGAGTACCCCTACCCAACGAACCCCCCCCCCCCAAAAAAGATGTCGTGTCTGCAGCAAGCGCGGATATAGGCGTGACACCCTCTATTATTGTCCCTCCTGTCCTGACAATCCTGGTCTTTGCATTGGTGAATGTTTTGAACACTACCATTCACTAGTTGAGTATTAGCGTAGGGTACAGCATTGCACAGACTAGGCACACTTTCACAGGGTCTCCCAAGATGCCATCGCATTTTGAGAGACCCGAACCTGGAACCGGTTACAGTTATAAAAGTTAGTTACAAAAAAAAGTGTAAAAAAAAAAAAAAAAAAAAACACAAACAAAAATATAAAATAAAAAAAAAATAGTTGTCGTTTTATTGTTCTCTCTCTCTCTATTCTCTCTCTATTGTTCTGCTCTTTTTTACTGTATTCTATTCTGCAATGTTTTATTGTTATTATGTTTTATCATGTTTGCTTTTCAGATATGCAATTTTTTTATACCTTACCGTTTACTGTGCTTTATTGTTAACCATTTTTTTGTCTTCAGGTACGCCATTCACGACTTTGAGTGGTTATACCAGAATGATGCCTGCAGGTTTAGGTATCATCTTGGTATCATTCTTTTCAGCCAGCGATTGGCTTTCATGTAAAAGCAATCCTAGCAGCTAATTAGCCTCTAGACTGCTTTTACAAGCAGTGGGAGGGAATGCCCCCCCCCCCCCAACGTCTTCCGTGTTTTTCTCTGGCTCTCCTGTCTCAACAGGGAACCTGAGAATGCAGCCGGTGATTCAGCCAGCTGACCATAGAGCTGATCAGAGACCAGAGTGGCTCCAAACATCTCTATGGCCTAAGAAACCGGAAGCTACGAGCATTTTATGACTTAGATTTCGCCGGATGTAAACAGCGCCATTGGGAAATTGGGAAAGCATTTTATCACACCGATCTTGGTGTGGTCAGATGCTTTGAGGGCAGAGGAGAAATCTAGGGTCTAATAGACCCCAATTTTTGCAAAAAAGAGTACCTGTCACTACCTATTGCTATGATAGGGGATATTTACATTCCCTGAGATAACAATAAAAATGATTTAAAAAAAAAAAAAAATGAAAGGAACAGTTTAAAAATAAGATAAAAAAATAATAATAATAAAGAAAAAAAAAAAAAAAAGCACCCCTGTCCCCCCTGCACTCGTGCTAAGGCGAACGCAAGCGTCGGTCTGGCGTCAAATGTAAACAGCAATTGCACCATGCATGTGAGGTATCACCGCGAACGTCAGATCGAGGGCAGTAATTTTAGCAGTAGACCTCCTCTGTAAATCTAAAGTGGTAACCTGTAAAGGCTTTTAAAGGCTTTTAAAAATGTATTTAGTTTGTCGCCACTGCACGTTTGTGCGCAATTTTAAAGCATGTCATGTTTGGTATCCATGTACTCGGCCTAAGATCATCTTTTTTATTTCATCAAACATTTGGGCAATATAGTGTGTTTTAGTGCATTAAAATTTAAAAAAGTGTGTTTTTTCCCCAAAAAATGCGTTTGAAAAATCGCTGCGCAAATACTGTGTGAAAAAAAAAAATGAAACACCCACCATTTTAATCTGTAGGGCATTTGCTTTAAAAAAATATATAATGTTTGGGGGTTCAAAGTAATTTTCTTGCAAAAAAAAATTATTTTTTTATGTAATCAAAAAGTGTCAGAAAGGGCTTTGTCTTCAAGTGGTTAGAAGAGTGTGTGATGTGTGACATAAGCTTATAGATGTTGTGCATAAAATGCCAGGACAGTTCAAAACCCCCCCAAATGACCCCATTTTGGAAAGTAGACACCCCAAGCTATTTGCTGAGAGGCATGTCAAGTCCATGGAATATTTTATATTGTGACACAAGTTGCGGGAAAGAGACAATTTTTTATTTTTTTTATTTTTTTTTGCGCAAAGTTGTCACTAAATGATATATTGCTCAAACATGCCATGGGAATATGTGAAATTACACCCCAAAATACATTCTGTTGCTTCTCCTGAGTACGGGGATACCACATGTGTGAGACTTTTTGGGAGCCTAGCCGCGTACGGGACCCCGAAAACCAAGCACCGCCTTCAGGCTTTCTAAGGCCGTAAATTTTTGATTTCACTCTTCACTGCCTATCACAGTCTCGGAGGCCATGGAATGCCCAGGTGGCAAAACCCCCCCCCAAATGACCCCATTTTGGAAAGTAGACACCCCAAGCTATTTGATGAGAGGTATAGTGAGTATTTTGCAGACCTCACTTTTTGTCACAAAGTTTTGAAAATTGAAAAAAGAAAAAAAAAATTTTTTTTTCTCGTCTTTCTTTATTTTCAAAAACAAATGAGAGGTGCAAAATACTCACCATGCCTCTCAGCAAATAGCTTGGGGTGTCTACTTTCCAAAATGGGGTCATTTGGGGGGGGTTTGTGCCACCTGGGCATTCCATGGCCTCCGAAACTGTGATAGGTAGTGAGGAGTAAAATCAAAAATGTACGCCCTTAGAAATCCTGAAGGCACTGATTGGTTTTCGGGGCCCCGTACGCGGCTAGGCTCCCAAAAAGTCCCACACATGTGGTATCCCCATACTCAGGAGAAGCAGCTAAATGTATTTTGGGGTGCAATTCCACATATGCCCATGGCCTGTGTGAGCAATATATCATTTAGTGACAACTTTGTGCAAAAAAAAAAAAAAAAAAAAATTTGTCACTTTCCCGCAACTTGTGTCAAAATATAAAACATTCCATGGACTCAACATGCCTCAAAGCAAATAGCTTGGGGTGTCTACTTTCCAAAATGGGGTCATTTGGGGGGGTTTTATGCCATCTGGGCATTTTATGGCCTTCAAAACTGTGATAGGTAGTGAGGAGTAAAATCAAAAATGTACGCCCTTAGAAATCCTGAAGGCAGTGATTGGTTTTCGGGGGCCCCGTACGCGGCTAGGCTCCCAAAAAGTCCCACACATGTGGTATCCCCATACTCAGGAGAAGCAGCTAAATGTATTTTGGGGTGCAATTCCACATATGCCCATGGCCTGTGTGAGCAATATATCATTTAGTGACAACTTTTTGTAATTTTTTTTTTTTTTTTGTCATTATTCAATCACTTGGGACAAAAAAAATGAATATTCAATGGGCTCAACATGCCTCTCAGCAAATTCCTTGGGGTGTCTACTTTCCAAAATGGGGTCATTTGTGGGGGTTTTGTACTGCCCTGCCATTTTAGCACCTCAAGAAACGACATAGGCAGTCATAAATTAAAGGCTGTGTAAATTCCAGAAAATGTACCCTAGTTTGTAGGCGCTATAACTTTTGCGCAAACCAATAAATATACACTTATTGACATTTTTTCTACCAAAGACATGTGGCCGAATACATTTTGGCCTAAATGTATGACTAAAATTGAGTTTATTGGATTTTTTTTAGAACAAAAAGTAGAAAATATCATTTTTTTTCAAAATTTTCGGTCTTTTTCCGTGTATAGCGCAAAAAATAAAAACGGCAGAGGTGATCAAATGCCATCAAAAGAAAGCTCTATTTGTGGGAAGAAAAGGACGCAAATTTCGTTTGGGTACAGCATTGCATGACCGCGCAATTAGCAGTTAAAGCGACGCAGTGCCGAATTGTAAAAAGTGCTCTGGTCAGGAAGGGGGTAAAACCTTCCGGGGCTGAAGTGGTTAAGAATTGTTTGCATTTTTTTGTGATCAGAATGGAATCTGGTGATAAAACGAACAGATTGGTCAAATGAACCTTTATCTATTTTAGTGGGAACGTCTTGTGAATACTGAGTGTAAGCTTGTTTGATTAATGATTTGGGATAGCCCTTATCTTTGAGTTTGTTAGTGAGTAAGTCGCTTTGTTCTGCATAGTCTGTCATGTTGGTACAATTACGCCTCAGATGGCAGAATTGTCCCTTTGGTATATTATTTTTCCACTTGTGGTAGTGGCAGCTTTTGTAGTGCAGTAGTGAGTTGCCAGCTATTGGTTTACAATAGTTTTTAGTATGTATTTCGGCATTGACATGATAGAGTTCAAGATCGGGAAAGTCTAATTTATCTGGCTCTGTAACATATGTGAAATTGAGGCCATGGGGGTTGGTATTGCAATGATTTACAAAATCCTGAATGTTGTTACTCAAAAATCCCTCCCCCTCATTTTTCCCCTTTCCCCTCCCCTTCCCCTCCCATTCAACCCCAAAAAAAACCTCCTTCCTTTTAATCCCAATAGCCCCTTTAAGGTGCAATTACCTCACTGTGTTACTCCATCACAAAAACCATCACGTTAGATACCACTATTAGTGCATAAAAATTCTATTATCGCATATATTTATAAAAAAAACCATTGCTTTGCAAAATGTATCTAGGTACTACTGGCCTCTGTGTGATATACAGTACACACACAGAGTGTAAACATATTCTTTTAATTAATTTACACTTTATTTACATGCATACATAGTAGACATAATTTCATGTATCTTCCCATATAAATTTTCTTTTCCTCTCCCCCGACGCATACTATTAATTTCATAATAATGAATCCATTTAATCCTAATAAATAAATACAATAGTGTTATTTAGATTGATTTTATGCTCAATATGTTATTTTTATATATTTTTTTATTGCCTGTTCTTATATGGAATTACCTCAAGAACTGAAGTTGATATGTAATGTCATGTTAGTTCTGTTGAACCATAGGCAGTTAACAGTCTGATATCTACAGTATCTCGCAAAAGTGAGTACACCCCTCACATTTTTTGTAAATATTTTATTCTAACTTTTCATGTGACAACACTGAAGAAATTACACTTTGCTACAATGTAAAGTAGTGAGTGTACAGCTTGTATAACAGTGTAAAGTTCCTGTCCTCTCAAAATAACTCAACACACAGCCAGTAATGTCTAAACCACTGGCAACAAAAGTGAGTACACCCCAAAATGAAAATGTCCAAATTGAGCCCAAAGTGTCAATATTTTGTGTGGCCACCATTATTTTCCAGCACTGCCTTAACCTCTTGGGCATGGAGTTCACCAAAGCTTCACAGGTTGCCACTGGAGTCCTCTTCCACTCCTCCATGATGACATCACGGAGCTGGTGGTTGTTAGAGACCTTGCGCTCCTCCAGCTTCCATTTGAGGATGCCCCACAGATGCTCAATAGGGTTTAGGTCTGAAGACATGCTTGGCCAGTCCATCACCTTTACCCTCCGCTTCTTTAGCAAGGCAGTGGTCATCTTGGAGGTGTGTTTAGGATCATTATCATGTTGGAATACTGCCCTGCGGCCTAGTCTCCGAAGGGAGGGGATCATGCTCTGCTTCAGTATGTCACAGTACATGTTGGCATTCAGGGTCCCATCAATGAACTTTAGCTCCCCAGTGCTGGCAGCACTCATGCAGCCCCAGACCATAACACTCCCACCACCATGCTTGACTGTAGGCAAGACACACTTGTCTTTATACTCCTCACCTGGTTGCTGCTACACACGCTTGACACCATCTGAACCAAATAAGTTTATCTTGGTCTCCTTAGACCACAGGACATGGTTCCAGTAATCCATGTCCTTAGTATGCTTGTCTTCAGCAAACTGTTTACGGGCTTTCTTCTGCATCATCTTTAGAAGAGGCTTCCTTATGAGACGACAGCCATACAGACCAATTATATGCAGTGTGCGGCGCATGGTCCGAGCACTGACAGGCTGAGCCCCCACCCCTTCAACCACTGCAGCAATGCTGGCAGCACTCATACGTCTATTTTCCAGACAACCTCTGGATATGATGATGAGCACGTGCACTCAACATCTTTGGTTGACCATGGCGAGACCTGTTCTGAATGGAACCTGTCCTGTTAAACCGCTGAATGGTCTTGGCCACCGTGCTGCAGCTCAGTTTCAGGTTCCTGGCAATCTTCTTATAGCCTAGGCCATCTTTATGTAGAGCAACAATTCTTTTTTTCAGATCCTCAGAGTTCTTTGTCATGAGGTGCCATGTTGAACTTCCAGTGACCAGTATGAGAGATTGAGAGCGATAACACCAAATTTAACACACCTGCTCCCCATTCACACCTGAGACCTTGTAACACTAACAAGTCACATGACACTGGGAGGGAAAATGGCTAATTGGCCCCAATTTGGACATTTTCACTTAGGGATGTACTCACTCATTAATGGCTGTGTTATTTTGAGGGGACAGGAAATTTACACTGTTATACAAGCTGTACACTCACTACTTTACATTGTAGCAAAGTGTTGTCACATGAAAAAATATAATAATATATTTACAAAAATTTAAAGGGTGTACTCACTTTTGTGAGATACTGTATATTATTTTAGCTCTGGGTATTTCATGTTGGAAAATATGTCCTTTCCACTAGATGGCAGTGTTCCAAGGCATATATAAGGCTGTTATCTGCCAAAGTCTCACTAGCTTGACAAAGTAGCGTGCCCTGAGTCCCATCTGCCAGTACGCATGCTCCGAAATGCCGTTGCAACCCACCAGTGATTTAATCATGCTCAGCCCTGCGTTCCAGCCCTCACCATCAGCCTGATCAGAGGTTTCATCGCCAAGGTCCCAGAGATCCTGCTGGCTAGGATTTCTCCCCACAGGCAGAAAAAACAGCTGTTCAGAACGCCGCTCTGCAGTGAATGCCACGCCAGTGTGGATGGACTCGTGCCTTACTTCCCTAACCTCCATGTAAGTGGATAATGTACCTGTATCTCATTAAAATGTTTACAGTTCTAACCTAGAGGCGCCTGTGTTTCTCTTCTCATGTGCATATCTGGAGTCTGCTTTCAAATCCCCCCTCAAAGGCTGCCAAGGTTGTTTTGAACTGGTAAAGTAATCTATACAGGTCTCCCCTCTTCATCTATCCCCCAACACATATACTGAGTATCCACTTCAAGGCCTTATTGATGGACTAATGTATTAAATCTCATACTATTTAGCAGTGCCACTACCTATTTTTTCTTAATGTCTAAACTGCTGGCAAGAAAAGTGAGTACACCCCTAAGTGAAAATGCTCAAATTGGTCCTAATTAGCCATTTTCTCTCCCCGTTGTTTCATGTGACTCATTAGTATTACAAGGTCTCAAGTGTGAATGGGGAGCAGGTGTGTTAAATTTGGTGTTATTGTTCTCACTCTCTCATACTGGTCAGTTGAAGTTTAACATAACACCTCATGGCAAAGAACTCTCTGAGGATCTGAAAAAAAGAATTGTTGTTCTATGTAAAGATGGCCTAGGCTAGAAGAAGATTTCCAAGACACTAAAACTGAGCTGCAGCACAGTGGCCATACAGCGGTTTAACAGGATGGGTTCCACTCAGAACTGGCCTTGCCATGGTCGACCAATGAAGTTGAGTGCACATGCTCAGCGCCATATCCAGAGGTTGTCTTTGGGAAACAGACGTATGAGTGCTGCCAGCATTGCTGCAGAGGTTGAAGGGGTGGGGGGTCAGCCTGTCAGTGCTGAGACGATACGCCACACACACTGCATCAAATTGGTCTGCATGACTGCAAGAGGAAGCCTCTTCTAAAGGTGATGCACAAGAAAGCCCGTAAACAGTTTGCTGAAGACAAGCAGACTAAGGACATGGATTACTGGAACCAAGTCCTGTGGTCTGATGAGACCAAGATAAACTTATTTGGTTCAGATGGTGTGTGGCTGCAATCAGGTGAGAAATACAAAGACAAGGGAGTCTTGCCTACAGTCAAGCATGGTGGTGGGAGTGTCATGGTCTGGGGCTGCATTAATGCTGCCAGCACTGGGGAGATACAATTCATTTAGGGAACCAAGAATGCCAACATGTACTGTGACCTACTGAAGCAGAGCATGATCCCCTCCCTTCAGAGACTGGACCGCAGGGCAGTATTCCAACATGATAATGACCTCAAACACACCTCCAAGACGACCACTGCCTTGCTAAAGAAGCTGAGGGTAAAGGTGATGGACTGGCCAAGCATGTCTCCAGACCTAAACCCTATTGAGCATCTGTGGGACATCCTCAAATGGAAGGTGGAGGAGCGTAAGGACTCCAGTGGCAACCTGTGAAGCTCTGGTGAACTCCATGCCCAAGAGGGTTACATAGTTACATAGTAGGTGAGGTTGAAAAAAGACACAAGTCCATCAAGTCCAACCTATGTGTGTGATTATATGTCAGTATTACATTGTATATCCCTGTATGTTGTGGTTGTTCAGGTGCTTATCTAATAATTTTTTTAAACCACTGATGCTCCCTGCTAAGACCACCGCCTGTGGACTGGAATTCCACATCCTTGCCACCCTTACAGTAAAGAACCCTCTACGTAGTTTAAGGTTAAACCTCTTTTCTTCTAATTTTTTTTTTTTTTAAATATTTTTATTGGTTTTTATACATAGTACAGAGTATAAGCACAATACAAGATACAATCACGAATGGTGTATCGGAGACAATAATATTCACTATAACAACTTCTAACTCTGGAAATGAGTATTAAGATACAACAATAAAACTTTAAGAGAAGGTAACTGAAAAACAACTTCTAAAGAGTGAGCTTTCCTGTTTGATAACCATATGGGCCTTTATCACAACCCAGACCGCCAAGGTGCCCATGACCTCCTCGGAACTAAAATTTAAAAAAACGACCGTTCTTGGAGCCTCGCACGACCTTCCCCAATGGGATCTTCCTGAAGGAATGTGCTGGGACTCCCACAGTCCGTTTCCAAGCCCCTAAGAGCAGTAACAGGGGAGAAATAAATAGGCTAAAGCCATACTCCTCTCCATGTCACTATATGACAATAGGGTTGGTGAAGAACTGATAGTTAAGGAGGATCGGGGGCCTCTCGGCAGTCCTGTGGGAGGTAACAAAGGATATGAACAATCCTCCTCTAGCGGAGGAATACTATTCCCAAAATGTTACCGAAATGGAAGGGACAAGTGAGTCCCAGAAGAGAAGGAGAGAACACGTGAGAAATGAGGAGGGAGAGAAGGAAGGGGGGCTGAAGCAGAGTTGGGTCAGGGAGAGGAAGAGTTAATATTATTATTATTATTATTATTGCCAGCTGTCAATCCCGGGATGAGCGAAATGCTGTGGAGCGAGGCCCAGGGTTCCCAAATGAACCTGAATCTCTCCACCTTATCGAGTTTTGCTACTAAATGCTCCTGGGACACGATCCAGGAAATTTTCCTGATACAGCTCTTATATGAAACAGTGGGTTTTTTCCAACACTTAGCTATGGTACTCTTAGCTCCTAGAAGGATAAAATAATAGTTTCTGTGCGTTTTTAGGTATGCCAGGAACTGGCTGATTAAGAAGAGCTATGTGTATGTTGGGGGCCACTGAGATGTGAAATAAGTTACTGATAATTCTAAAGATCCTCTGCCAGAATGTTCTAATACGTGGGCAGGTCCACCAAACGTGAATCATTGATCCCTCTAGCGAGCACCCTCTAAAGCAAAGAGGAGAGGTACCCGGAAAGATCAATGCCAATCTGGAAGGAACATAGTACCATCTTGAAATAACCTTAAGGCTAGCTTCAATGAGAGAGATATTGTAGATACCTTTTATAAGAGCGTGTCCAGGAACTAGACCACTCTGCAGGTGTCCAGGTTCGGCCTGTGTCCTCCTCCCAGGTCTTGGCATAAGCTGGAATGTCTGACTTAGTCATGAGTTCCGTATAAATCAGAGAAATGCCCCTTCTGGTCCTGTGTATTGGAGTACCAATGTTCATAAGGAGTTAAAGGTGGAGATTTGGAGTCATTACTCCAGATGGATTGTAGAAAGTGAGACAATTGGGAAAATCTAAATGTTTCGGAATCCGGCATGTCTAGTTTGGACTTACAGTAAGAAAGGGATAGGGGGCCTGATGGTGAAAGGAAATGGCCGATCCGGTAAAGGCCTTTATCCATCCACCATCTAAATGCTTGTATGTTTACTCCTGGGGGGAGTCAGAATTATTGAAAATATGTGATAGAGGTTTTAATGGCGAGGTTAGTGTGGCTTGTCTAAAAATTTTAGTGCTTAGTGAAACGGAATGTGATAGGGTGGGAGCCAGTATTGCTGGTCTAATTTTTGGGTCACACCACAGAATATAGTCAATTGTATTGTGAGGAATGGCCTTTCTTTCCAAAGAGAGCCAGTCGGGTTTAGGACCTCTGGAGAAGACCATTGAAATCTGAGCTAATTGTGCAGCCTGGTAGTAACCCCAGAGATCCGGCAGTCCAAGACCGCCCTGGGACTTAAGTCGAATGAGGGTGTTGGACGGACATCTATATCCCTTCTTCCCCCAGAGGTGCGGTTGTATTTTGTGCAGGAGGGAGTCAAAGAAAGATTTCTGACCCTTGTTTGGGCACGTAGTAGGATACAAACGTATAAACCTCTCCGTCGATTGTCCCTGATACTAAAATGAAACGTCCCTGAGGGTCCAACACTGTTTCCAAGATCGAAATATTAATATGTTTGGCAAAACATATTGCTACGCCCTTTGTTTTGTTATGTGTAGAGGCGAGAAAAAATTGGGGGAAGTGCTGGTGAAGGAACGTGGGTTTATACGAAGTGAGGAAGTGGGTTTCTTGGAGTAGGACCTCTGTATGCATGGACTTATATTGTTGGAAAAGTTTTCTGCGTTTAATGGGTGAGTTGAGACCCTGTACATTGTGTGAAGTGATTTTAAGTGGAGGCTTCTTGGTACCAGCGCTAGCCATTATAAAGGTGTGGGGGAGCCTTTCTCCAAATGACTTACCTTGCCGGGAGGAATGTAGAGCTCTAGAGGACCTTGGGATGTGGACTGCCTTTGTGTTGGGACCTGGGAGAAGAGACCGAAGCCGAACCCGTATTCTGAAAACTTTCTGCTGAATAGGGAGGGAGGAGGGGAGAAAAGAGATGAAAGAGAATAGGAGAGAGAACACAAGAGTTACGTCATTACTCATTAGCCAAAACAAATGTGAAAGAAAATAACATTGTGTAAAGCTTAGGGGGTTCCTAGACCCCCCCAAAAACCCAGGGTAGGATGAGAGAGCCCACCCTAACCCTGCATCCTGAGAGGACCGGAGCCCCACCCTTGGGGTGTCCGGGTAAGGGACCAGTGCAGGAAACTGCACTTCTGGTTCCTAATGGAGGTGTACTGTATCCACCACTGCCCTGCCACCTGCGTTACATAACTGAAAGGAAGACTGCATTCCAGGATGCAGACTTCTTTGTGATAATTGTCAGAACAACCCAAATAACATGAACAACTTAAAAAAAAAACAAAAAAACAATATAAAATTACAAAAGCAGAACTGCATTCGGGAAGGAGTTGACTCATCTGCCCTTCCCCCGAGGGGTTCCTTCAACCTCCCCAAAGCCCAGGGGAGAAAGGCAGGTCAAGATGAAGGGAGACCCGGAGCATCACTAAAGAGAAAAATAGATCAGGCCCTCCGCTCAGCAACCATTACATTTGGACCTGAAAGTCAGCTTCAGGAGTTATTTGTCCAGCAAAAGCATTAGGTATCATCTCTTAACCCCTCTTTAAACTGAGGAAGAAAAATAAAAAAAAATATAAATTGAATGCCAGTTAATGAACAAAGAGATGCAGATCAAAACATCTCAAGTGGATATCCCAAGCTGCTCAGGAGGGCTCGGAATTTATGTGGTGTTGAGGGTTTTCGGGCTGTCTCTTAGCCCTAGATGAACCAAACTAGGGGGTGTTCTCAGTGAGGCTTCTGCAATAGGATTGGGAAGAAGAAGACCCTAACTTAGGCAAGACCTAAAAGCCAGTGGGCCCATAAAAGGAGAGTTAAAGGTAGAGTCAAGCGGACAACTTCAGACCATAGACGGCATGGGGAAAGGTCCAGATCAGGTCCCTGATCCAAAGGGAGTCAGAGCATCAGGTTGGAAAGTTCTCCTTGGAGCGTTTGGAACTTTGTTTTAGCCAGGAAGGCTGAAGCGGGCTTGCTGGAGGTGGACGTTTCATGGAAGTAGGAGTATTCTTGCCTTGTTGAGAATGTGGTAAATCTTGTGAAATCAGGCCCAAGTGTAGCAATAGGCGCTCTCCTTCCACCAGGGTTGAGAAGCCATAGTTCTTGTTTTTATAAGCAAAGTTCAGATGGAGGAGGAACAACCAGCGGTAAGTGATCTCCCGTTCGATCAGTTGATGGATCAGTGGTTTGAGAGCCCGCCTCTTCTGTACCGTGTACGGCGACAAATCCGCAAAAATTTGAATTCTGTGGCCTAGCAATTTGAGGTCTTCTGTTCCCCTCGATCTTCTCATTACCTCCTCTTTAACGGAATAAAAGTGGGGCTTTACGATTATGTCGCGAGGGAGTCCATCTGAGTGGGGAGGTTGCAGGGCTCTATGCGCTCTGTCGAGCTCCAGACGGTGTTCCGCTATGTCAGGAATTAGGTCTTTCAGCAATTTTTTGACTGCCGCTTGAGTGTCCTTCTCTATTTCTGGGAGGCCTCTAATGCGGAAATTGTAACGTCTCGATCTGTTTTCGAGGTCGCCCTTTTTGGCGAAAGCAATTTCCAGTTGGTCCTGCATGTCCTGCATTCTGGCTGAGTTTTGGTTAATATGGGAAACAGCCGATCAGCTTTCTTTTCAATAGTGTCCATCCTCTGTCCCAGTTGTTGCAGATCAGCATGTATGGAGGACGTTATCTGCGCTGCATTCAGGGCCAGGCTTTTGGATAATAAGTGGGAAAAAGCTTCCATCATGGAAGGAAAGTCAGTGGGAACAGGGGAGGCTGCCAAAGGTTCAGATACAGACAGCAGCAGGCCTGTATTAGGGTCCATGGAGGGAGTAGAGGGGTAGCAGGCATCCATACGGCCCAGGAGAGACTCAGTGGAGGAGGGTGAGGTGATCTGAGGCAGGGGGGGGAGTCTGTACCTGGAGAAAGTGAGTGCTGCAGGTCCTGATCTGCAATTGAATCTTCTGTGACTCCTGTGTTGGGGGAGCCTTGTGGGGCCGCCGCCATTTTAGCATAACTGACCGGGACGATCGCCGCGGTCATCTGGTCAGCGAGGCTTCTCCGGGCTTGCGCCGTTTTGCTGGATTCGTTCCCGGGGGTCCCCCCCACTCGGACAACTCGTTTTGGTGTGTGGGGGTCCGTTCTGAGGGCTCTGATGGCAGTTTGTGAGCAGCGGTGGAGCGGAGCTTTAGCTCTATCTTAGACGCTGCCGCGCATGCACCTTCTTTTCTTCTAATTTTAATGAGTGGCCACGTGCAGGGCCATCTTTAATATTGATTGGACCCTGGGCAAAATATTTCTTGGGGGCCCCCCCATGCAATTTTGCTCTCCACCTGCTCTGAGACATACAATAAATAGCAGCTAGACTCAAAATGAGTTTACTGAATCAGATCAGACAGTGGTTGCCAGAGGTTACAGTGTATCATTACCACTCACTGACTGGTTGCTAGAGGTTACAGCACACACTTCGGCTCACTGATCAGTTGTTAGAGGTTACAGCACATGATTTCTGCTTGATGATTGGTTGGTAGAGATTACTGTACATCAATACTGCTCACTGGTTACTGCACATCATTACTGCTTACTGATTGGTTGCTAGAGGTTAGAGCACATCATCTCCTCACTGGCTGCACACCATGGACTGGACCTTGCTCACCTGTGCACCCCAAACTGTAATTCCTTCTCTGCCTACCTCTGCACACCACACACTACCCTCCCCACACTAATTTGCTTACCTTTGCAGAACAGGCTGATGGTAGGCTTAATGACCACAGTTGTAGGCAGGACTTTCAAGCATGCCCCTTTATCTCCCCAGTGGGTAGCATTCAGTATAGGTGATGGTGGATATGACCTCAGGGGGGCATGATATACATATGACATAAGAAGTAATGGTGATTGAGCTGTGAGGGGAAGGGAGGAGTGGAGTGTGGGAGGGGCTACACTAGACTAGGATAGGAGTGTGGAGGTGAAAGCAACAATAATTAGAAATAATTACAAACACATATATATATATATATATATATATATATATATATATATATATATATATATATATATATATATATATATATATATATATATATATATATATATATATATATATATATATATATATATATATGAATACCACAAATATGTGTGTTAAATAAATCCCCCAAAAATGTATAAAGGGATAAGACTGTGTACAGGGCAAGTAAATAGGTAAAATGCCTATATAATCATAGTTCTGAAAAGTCCAGAAAAAACACAATATAATAAAGCATAAAAAATCTGACAGACAAAATACCAAAAAATGAATAAGTCCATAAGCTGTGAATATAAAAAAACAATCCCACCACCAAGACGTGTGCGTGTACCAAAGAGTCTTCAGTGATAGCACCTCTGTGTCTGCAAGCAGCTCACCTCACTGCTGTAAGGTGTACAGCATAGGCTGATCGCAGACCACAGGTAAGCTGGTGGATACAAAGTTGAGGAGATATCCCATCCGATGCTCAAAATGATCCCAATGATGGATATTCAAAGCGGTATATAGAAAAATGACATAAATGACATATGTAGTATAACTCCGTGATGACCACAGTGAGACAGGGATGGACCATAAGGGGGATGCACTCACTTTTAAATAAAATGAGTGTAGGCACCAATCCACGAATGCCGAGTTCGTATGCCCTTGATGGTAACTTCAGTCGATTCCTGCTCACAGATGCTCGTCAGATGTGGTAAGTGTACGTAGGATAGGTAAAAGGCTGAGATCTTCAGTCATCCCCAGAGAGCTGTGCTGTGTGCTGGACAGGAGGAAAGAGATCAAGGGTGCACTCTGTGAGGAACTCTGGGGATGACTGAAGATCTCAGCCTTTTACCTATCCTACGTACACTTACCAAATCTGACGAGTAGGGATGAGCTTCGAGCTCATCTCGTGTTCGACTCGAACATTGGCTGTTTGCAAGTTCGCCGAACAGCAAACAATTTGGGGTGTTCGCGGCAAATTCGAATGCCGCAGAACACCCTTTAAAAGTCTATGGGAGAAATCAAAAGTGCTAATTTTAAAGGCTTATATGCAAGTTATTGTCATAAAAAGTGTTTGGGGACCCGGGTCCTGCCCCAGGGGACATGGATCAATGCAAAAAAAGTTTTAAAAACGGCCGTTTTTTCAGGAGCAGTGATTTTAATAATGCTTAAAGTCAAACAATAAAAGTGTAATATCCCTTTAAATTTCGTACCTGGGGGGTGTCTATAGTATGCCTGTAAAGGGGCGCATGTTTCCTGTGTTTTGAACAGTCTGACAGCAAAATGACATTTCGAAGGAAAAACCCCATTTAAAACTACCCATGGCTATTGCATTGCCAACAATACACATAGAAGTTCATTGATAAAAAGGGCATGGGAATTCCCCACAGGGAAATCCCAAACCAAAATTAAAAAAAAAAAAATTACGTGGGAGTCCCCCTAAATTCCATACCAGACCCTTCAGGTCTGGTATGGATATTAAGGGGAACCCCGGCCAAAATTTTTTAAAAAAATGACGTGGGTTTCCCCCTAAATTCCATACCAGACCCTTCAGGTCTAGTATGGATTTTAAGGGGAACCCCGCGCAAAAAAAAAAAAACGGCGTGGGGTCCCCCCTAAAATCCATACCAGACCCTTATCCGAGCACGCAACCTAGCAGGCTGCAGGAAAAGAGGGGGGGACGGGAGTGCGGCCCCCCCCCCCTCCTGAACCATACCAGGCCACATGCCCTCAACATTGGGAGGGTGCTTTGGGGTAGCCCCCCAAAACACCTTGTCCCCATGTTGATGAGGACAAGGGCCTCATCCCCACAACCCTGGCCGGTGGTTGTGGGGATCTGCGGGCGGGGGGCTTAACAAGGGGACCCCCAGATCCCGGCCCCCCCCTGTGTGAAATGGTAAGGGGGTACTTACCCCTACCATCTCACTAAAAAACTGTCAAAAATGTTAAAAATGACAAGAGACAGTTTTTGACAATTCCTTTATTTAAATGCTTCTTCTTTCTTCTATTTTCCTTCATCTTATTCTGGTTCTGCCTCCAGCATTCTCGTCCAGCATCTCCTCCGCGGCGTCTTTTATCTTCTTCTCCTCAGGCCGCTCCGCACCCATGGCATGGGGGGAGGCTCCCGCTCTTCTCTTCATCTTCTTCTTCATCCTCTTCTCTTCTTCCTTCTTCTCTTCTTCTCGTCTTCTTCATTTTCTTCTCCGGGCCGCTCCGCATCCATGCTGGCATGGAGGGAGGCTCCCGCTGTGTGACGGCGTCTCCTCGTCTGATGGTGCTTAAATAACGGGGGGCGGGGCCACCCGGTGACCCCGCCCCCTCTGACGCAGGGGCCATGACGGGACTTCCCTGTGGCATTCCCCGTGACGTCGCAGGGAAGTCCCGTCAAGTCACCATGCGTCAGAGGGGGGGCCCGCCCCCCGTTATTTAAGAACTGTCAGACGAGGAGACGCCGTCACACAGCGGGAGCCTCCCTCCATGCCAGCATGGGTGCGGAGAGGCCCGGAGAAGAAAATGAAGAAGACGAGAAGAAGGAAGAAGAGAAGAGGATGAAGAAGAAGATGAAGAGAAGAGCGGGAGCCTCCCCCCATGCCATGGGTGCGGAGCGGCCCGAGGAGAAGAAGATAGAAGACGCTGTGGAGGAGATGCTGGACGAGAACGCCGGAGGAAGAACCAGAAGAGCCAGAAGAACCAGAAGAAGAAGAAGATGAAGGAAGATAGAAGAAAGAAGCATTTAAATAAAGGAATTGTCAAAAACTGTCCCTTGTCATTTTTAACATTTTTGACAGTTTTTTAGTGAAATGGTAGGGGTAAGTACCCCCTTACCATTTCACACAGGGGGGGCCGGGATCTGGGGGTCCCCTTGTTAAAGGGGGCGTCCAGATTCCGATAAGCCCCCCCGCCTGCAGACCCCCACAACCACCGGCCAGGGTTGTGGGGATGAGGCCCTTGTCCTCATCAACATGGGGACAAGGTGTTTTGGGGGGCTACCCCAAAGCACCCCCCCAATGTTGAGGGCATGTGGCCTGGTACGGATCAGGAGGGGGGGCCGCACTCTCGTCCCCCCTCTTTTCCTGCGGCCTGCCAGGTTGCGTGCTCGGATAAGGGTCTGGTATGGATTTTTGGGGGGACCCCACGCCGTTTTTTTTTTTTTTTTTTGGCGCAGGGTTTCCCTTAAAATCCATACCAGACCTGAAGGGTCTGGTATGGAATTTAGGGGGAACCTCACGTAATTTTTTTTTTAAAATTTGGCCGGGGTTCCCCTTAATATCCATACCAGACCTGAAGGGCCTGGTATGGAATTTAGGGGGACTCCCACATCATTTTTTTTTTTTTTTTTTTTAATTTTGGTTTGGGGGTTTCCCTGTGTTGAATTCCCATGCCGTTTTTATCAATGAACTTCTATGTGTATTGTCGGCAATGCAATAGCCGTGGGTAGTTTTAAATGGGGTTTTTCCTTCGAAATGTCTTTTTGCTATCAGACTGTTCTAAACACAGGAAACATGCGCCCCTTTACAGGCATACTATAGACACCCCCCAGGTACGAAATTTAAAGGGATATTACACTTTTATTGTTTGACTTTAAGCATTATTAAAATCACTGCTCCTGAAAAAACGGCCATTTTTAAAACTTTTTTGCATTGATCCATGTCCCCTGGGGCAGGACCCAGGTCCCCAAACACTTTTTATGACAATAACTTGCATATAAGCCTTTAAAATTAGCACTTTTGATTATTCATGTTCGTGTCCCATAGACTTTAACGGTGTTCGCGTGTTCGAGCGAACTTTTTTCCTGTTCGCATGTTCTGGTGCGAACCGAACAGGGGGGTGTTCGGCTCATCCCTACTGATGAGCATCTGTGAGCAGGAATCGACTGAAGTTACCATCAAGGGCATACGAACTCGGCGTGGCTTGCCAGTTTATTGCCATGTAGCTTTGTGCATTACTGCCAGTTTAACACCATATAGTTCTATGCGTTACTGCCAGTTTAATGCCATTTACTTCTGTGCGTTACTGTATGTTTGGCGCATTATATTGCAGTTTATTATAGTGCATGTGTGGAGTGTGTCTGTGTAGTGTGTGTGCTCAAATTAAAGTGCACCAAACACCTCTTTACATTCATTAAAGTGCATCTATATACAGATTTCAATTTCTTCTTTACACTTGCTTATAAGCACTGCCCCCTCCCTCCAAATAATGTCAGGGAGGACAACAAGGAGAGGCAGACGTTCCCTTGACACTGTAAGGGGGCCAGCAACAAATGTGCCCACAGACAAAGGTGGACGTGGTGGTCAGTCCTCAGGCAGGGCATAATTTCCTCTGTTTAGTGAGTTTAACCATGCTATCCAGCCACAGCATGCAGAGGAGGTGGTGGACTGGTTTATTAAACCTTCCTCATCCTCCTCATCCTCTGTCACACAAGCAGAGACAAGCAGAGACAAGTGTACAGTCCCCTGCATTTGCCAGAGTTGATAAACCTGCCTCCTTGTCCACATCTCTTCCCGCCATAGACCCAACATCAGCCATTGAGGAGTCAGCTGAGTTATTTGACCACAGAGTCAGCCACTTGCTCTTTGATGATGTCCAGCCATTACTGGATTCAGATGTTGGTTCTGAGGTTGAGGATGACAGGAACATGAGCCTAGAGAGAGGGAGGAACGCTGGTAGACAAATTGCAGCGTATTGTCAAGTTGCCTCCAGTGGTAACGATGAAGATGGAGGAGATGGAGATGATGATGATGTCACTGATGCGACTTGGGTGCAAGATAGAGCAGAGGAGGAAACTGAAGGTGAGGTGGCACAACCCCAACAAGGCCGACATCAAGAAAGAGTAGAGAGCAGTCACCCTATTCCATCACATTCTGCAGCTGTTATCTCCCTGCACAGTCCCCAAAGCTCAGCTGTCTGGACCTTTTTCAGCACATCTGCAGCAGATCACACTGTTGCTATCTGCAAACTGTTTCTCAGGCACATCAAACGTGGCAAAAACACCAACCATTTGGGTACCACATGCTTAACAAGGCATTTAACGTCCAACCACTTAGCCTGTTGGCAAGAACACCTAAAAGCCACACAAAAGGGGCACAAATCTGTCCCTCATCCTTACCCACTTCAGTCTGCCCCTGTGATACTGAGTCATTACCTTTCAGCAGCCTTCACTGACAGGGATGATGGTATAGCACAGGGTGTGCCAGGTCCTAGCAGCACATCTGCCAGCAGCACACCACCAGCTGTAGACTGTAGCCAGCAAATTTCTCTACCCCATCTGCTGTAGTGGAAAAAAAATACACTCCCTGCCACCCACATGCCCAGCTTCTGAATGCAAGCTTGTCAAAGCTGTTGTCTCTCCAACCTCTGCCTTTCAGCCTGGTGGATTCTTTCCCCTTCCTTTAATTCACACAATGTGCTGTACCACAATGGCAGGTTCCCAGTCGCTACTACTTTTCATGTAAGGCTGTTTCATCTCTCTACCATCACATGGAAGGGAATGTTCTGGCATCGTTGGTCAAGGCAGTCAGCCATAAAATCCACCTTACTGCTGACACGTGGTCCAGCAAGCATGGGCAGGGATGATTTATTACGTTCACAGCACACTGGGTAACGCTGCTTGCAATTCGAATGGATGCAGGACAGGGCTCGGTGCTGCAGCTTGGTTTGCCCCCACTTCTCCATACAGCTCGTGGTGATGATGCCAGACCTGTGAGCTCTACCACATCCTACTCCTCCATGCCCTCCTCTGCAGAATTGTCCTATGAACATCAGGTACCCCCTAAGCGTTCAAAGGGCTATTCCCAGAGTCAGGCTAAAAGGTGCCATGCAGTGCTTCAGCTGGTGTGTTTAGGGCACAGGAGCCACACCAGAGTAGAGTTTCTTGCAGCTCTGCAGGGACAGACCTAGAGGGGGTTCAAACCACTCCAGCTGGAGCCAGGAATTGTGGTGTCAGATAATGACTCAAACTCCTGTCCGCCATTAGACAGGGAAAGTTGACACATGTGCCATGCCTGGCACATGTCCTCAATTTGGTGGTACAGCATTTCCTAAGTACACACCCAGGGTTGCAAGATGCACTAAAGCAGGCCAGAAGAGTCTGTAGCCATTTCAGGCGGTCATACACAGCCAGTGCTCAGTTGGCTGAAATTCAGCAAGAATTCCACCTGCCTGTAAACCGCCTGATTTGTGACATGCCCACCAAGTGGAACTCAACTTTTGGAATGCTGCAGCGGCTATACATGCAGCAGAGAGCCGTCAACGAGTACCTGTGTCCGTAAGGCACGACAAAAGGCTCAGCCCGCCTCGGCTTTTTTTCCCACACCAATGGCTGATCATTAAGGATGGATGCACTGTATTGTCACCATTTGAGGAGGCCACAAGGATGGTGAGCAGTGACAGTGCATGCATTAGTGACACAATCCCTGTTGTGTTCCTGCTGGAGCAGACTCTGCGTGGCATTATGGACAGGGCACTGGAGGCAGAGCAGCAGGAGAAAGAGGAGGACTTCCTTTACTCTCAAGGCCCACTTTATCCAGACACCATCATTCCTATGTCACAGAACACACAGGAGGAGAGAGGGGAGGAGGATGAGGAGGATTCTGGCACTTTCATAGGCTTCGAAGAAGAGGAAGACATGCTGTCAGAGAACCATCGCAACAAATGCTCATTCCCATGCACCAGCCAGCAGTCTTCGCTCAAATGTACAGCAAGAACGAGAGAGCCCCAGACCAAGCACGCACGTTGGCGCACCCATACGAACGAGTGCACGTCAGCGTGGGCACGTGGATACCTTGATCCTGAACTTCTGGCTTCCACAACTACTCTCTCGGATTACCCCTGCATCACTGCCTCTGCTTCCTGTACCGACCCTGGCTTGGACTTCTGACTACGGCTCTGTCTCCTGATCTTGTACTTTCCTGCCATCCTGTTGCCAACCACCACCAGTCCCCGACTACGAGCCTGCCTGCCGATTGTGTACCTTACTGCCAGCATGTTGACAACTCCTGCCTGCCCCTGACTCTGCAAGTGTTCCTGTTGGACTTTTCCTAAACCTATCCTGTGATCAGCATACCACCTCCTCCATTAAGGCTCCAGTGTACCCTGTCTCAACCTCCAGGGCTGCTAGGACCGGGACCGTGCAAGAGGCCACCCTCGTCATTTTGGACTCCGCTGAAAGGTACGTGACACATGCGTCAAACTGTAAGCAATGGCTTTCCAACTCCAGGACCCTTTGGAGTAGTACGTGGCCGAGAGAAGGAAGAAAGATGAGTGACCCTGAGGCGTCTGCTTCTCAGGCCTCGGCAAATTTGAGGCTCATGGGCAGCCTCATGCTTCAAAGCCTGCGAAAGGACCCAAGAATACGTGGCATAAAGGAGAAGAATGATTACTGGTTGGCAACCCTCCTTGACCACCATTATAAGGGGAAGGTCTAGGATTTCATCCCGTGCCTACAGAGAGTGCAGAAGATAAAATCTCTTGAGGACATGTTAAAGAGGATTTTATTGAATGTTTTTCCTGACTCCAGTAGGTTACAGTGTCATGGAAAACATAGTTATGAGTCTTCTGTTGGTCAAGAGAGGAGCGTTGGAGAGGGGGTCCACCTAAGTGAAGCATTTCGGAATTTTTTTAGTCCTCACCGCCCAGGGCTGTCAGCTTCCACATCTCGTTGGCAGCGTCCGCATCACATGGTGGATGATTACCTCGAGGCCAAAACAGAGATGGAGAGCTTTCCAGCTGACGATCCACTGACTTACTGGGTCATGAGAATAGAACACTGGCCAGAACTTTCCCAGTATGCTATTGAGCTGTTGGGCTGCCCTGCATCCAGCATGCTTTCAGAACAGGCATTCAGTGTTGCAGGAGGTTTCGTTACTGATCATAGAACATGTCTGTCCACAGACTCCGTGGACCATTTGACTTTTATAAAAAAATGAATCAGTTCTGGATTACCAGCTATGAAGCCTCTGATGCCGATGTCACTGATCAAGTCTTTTTGGGATGTGGAATCTCTGCAGGACTTCGAGGCTGTCTAGCTTTGAGGGTGTTCAATCATTTTATCTGGAAGAATGTTTTTGGTACAAGTTTCATGGGCACAATTAACACCCAAAGACCAATTTTTCAGCACCTGTGTGACAGGTGCATATCATTGCAATTTTTTAAAGCAAGGTCAATTCTTGCTTTCATCAAGATTACCTCTATAGGGTTACGGTGGGATGGCTCCACCGACACCCAAAGACCATTTTTTACGCACCCGTTGGTTCCATCCAAAGTCAAAGTGACACCGGAATGTATCCAAAAAATCTCTAATCTTGTTCCCAGTGCACTACATTGTGGCCTCACCATACACACTGGCTCCCCAGCTGTTGCTGATCAAAATAAAGGCAGCTTGCAGGGAAAATCTTTTTGGCTTTATAAATGCAATTGTCACTGCAGCAGATTCTGGACATGGCACAGATCTGCCCGCTTTACAGGTAGACTAAGGGGGCCCCCCAGGCACTATATTGGAAGGAATTTTTAATTTTTATGCTTTCACTTTAAAAATCAAAAAATCACTGCTCATTTAAAAATGAAATTTTTCACAAACTTTTTTTTATTGATACATATCCCCCAGGGCAAGACCCGGACCCCTATAATCATTGTATGTCCAGTTACTTGCATATAAGCCTTCAAAATGGGCACTTTTAATTTTTGACGTTAGGGTCCCATTGACTTTAACGGGGTTTATTATTCGGGTCCGAATTTGTGCAGTGTTCGAAAGTTCTGATGCGAACTGAACAGGGGTCTGTTCGGCCCATCCCTAGTCACCAGTAGGGATGGGTGAACGCTTTGGCCCGAGCATAAGTTTGGGCCAAACTTTGGTTGTTTGGACCTTCGGTGAACAACGAACATTATGTGGTGTTGGCGGCAAATTCGAAAGCCGCGGAACCCCGTTAAAGTCTATGGGACACTAACATGAAAAACCAAAAGTGCTCATTTTAAAGGCTTGTGTGGAAGTTATTGTCATAAAAAGTGTATGGGGATCCGGGTCCTGCCCCAGGGGACATGTATCAATGCAAAAAAAGTTTTAAAAAACTTTTTTTTTTTGGGGAGCAGTGATTTTAATAATGCTTAAAGTGAAACAATAAAAATGAAATATTCCTTTAAATATCATGCCTGGGGGGTGTCTATAGTATGCCTATAAAGTGGCGCAGTTTTCCCGTGTTTAGAAGAGTACCACAGCAAAATAAAATTTCTAAAGGAAAAAAAGTAATTTAAAACTGATCGCGGCTGTAATGAATTGTTGGGTCTCTGCAATATAGATAAAACTCATTGAAAAAAACAACATGGGTTCTCCCCCCCCAGTCCATTACCAGGCCCTTTGGGTCTGGTATGAATATTAAGTCCCATAGACTTTAACAGTGTTCGTGTGTTGGTCCAATTTTTTTGCCTGTTCGCAAGTTCTGGTGCGAACCGAATCGGAGGGGTGTTCGGCTCATCCTTAGTCACCAGTATGGTATTTGTAAATTGAAATCATATCACCTCTCAAGTGTCTCTTCTCCAGTGAGAATAAGTTCAGTGCTCGCAACCTTTCCTCATAACTAATATCCTCCAGACCCTTTATTAGCTTTGTTGCTCTTCTTTGTACTCGCTCCATTTCCAGTACATCCATCCTGAGGACTGGTGCCCAGAACTGGACAACATACTCTAGACGTGGCCAGACCAGAGTCTTGTAGAGTGGGAGAATTATTGTTTTATCTCTGGAGCCTATCATCTACTAGGACCCCCAGGTCCCTTTTCATCCTAGATTCCCCCAGGGGTTCTCCCCCAGTGTATAGATTGCATTCATATTTTTGCCACCCAAATGCATTATTTTACATTGTTCTACATTAAACCTCATTTGCCATGTAGTTGCCCACCCCATGCATTTGTTTAGATCTTTTTGCAAGGTTTCCACATCCTGCAGAGAAGTTATTGCCCTGCTTAGCTTAGTATCGTCCGCAAATACAGAGGTTGAACTGTTTACTCCACCCTCCAAGTCGTTTATGAACAAATTAAATAGGATTGGTCCCAGAACCCTGGGGAACCCCACTACCCACCCCTGACCATTCAGAGTACTCCCCATTTTTTTACCACCCTCTGAACTTGCCCTTGTAGCCAGTTTTCAATCCATGTACTCACACTATGGTCCATGCCAACAGGCCTAATTTTGTAATAAACGTTTATGGGAAACTGTGTCAAATGCTTTTGCAAAATTCAGATACATCACGTCTACAGGCCTTCCTTTATCTAGGTTTCACCATGCTGATCTGGGCCATCTTTACTTAGGGGTCATACAAGATTGCTCATTGACCGATGTAATCCATCCCTCCAAACCCAATGCCTTATGTGACATGATCAACCCTGGTGTTACAAGCAGCTGGCCGCATTACCAATCTTAGACTGTTTGAAAACATAAATTAGTGATTTACCGAAGATGCCATGGACTCCACGAAGAGGATACCTCCAAGCAGTGGACTGCAGACAACCCACACGAGACATTCTATCCTTCTCCCAAACTACCGGTATTCTTTACACCTTGTCTGAGGACATTTAACTTTGTGTAACTACACCCATCGCCTCTCACACAAAGGTCCTGTGATGCTAGTGAGAAGCATTTATCTAACTCTTTCTGTAGACCTCGGCTACAGATGCACGCTTACCAGCCCATATCCACATTGCTTGCCTCCTCAGAGACAATACCGACAGAGCTTCCTGCTGATGAGAACGACTTTTTGGGTAATATGTTATGTTCCTTATGTTAACATACCTCCCGTACTTGAAAGGTCTTACTGTTATACGACACATACTAACAACAGTTAAGAGGGCTTTAACCCTACAACACCTCATCCCTCGTTAATGTTAGTATGTTATAGACTAACAAACTCAAGGTAATTTAGCCCCACACCGCCCTCTACTGACGCCGGGGATTTACTGTCACTACCTTTAAGCATAGAATTACATTACTCACCTCATAGTACTTCACAGACCCGTAAACTGCAACTACACGCCTCCCAATATGGGATGACCCAGATTACATCACCGTTGTTGCCAAACAAAGTATATCATACGCTACGTGACCCAGACAAACAGGCACACATACCCACGCTCAGGGATCTGACATACTCTTACCAAGATAGCTCTGGTCTAGCCTAGACCCTCACACCTCCACCCTTCTCCAATATACGTTGTGTTATGTGTGCTATTTTGCTCCACTTACAAGCAGTTATTGTCCTGTTGACGATTGTTGAAATTAAACTGCTACAATGTTTGCTCTCCAAAGAGCGCACTTTTTTAATGGGCCTACTACCAAGGGCGTTGCTAGGTTTGCAAACGATCTGGGGCTGGAGCCCATAGCAGAGGTCACCAACCTTTTTGCAGGCCCGGGGGGGGGATGGGTGGTTCGTGGTAAGCACTTTTTCCAGGGTGAATGAAGCACATTGTTTCTATTATTACATTGTAATATAAAATGAAATAGTTCACCTGGGCATGTCACTTGCCCCATCTCCTGCCACCAGATGCAGCGTGTCACTTGCCACTGTCGCCTGCCACCAGATGCAGCTTGTTACTTGCCACCATCACCTGGCACCAGATGTAGATTGTCACCTGACACCAGATGTGGATTGTCACTTGCCACCTGATTTGGATTGTCACTTGCCCCGTCACATGCCACTATTTGCAGATTTTCACTTGCCACGTCACCTGCCACCTGATGCGGATTGTCACCTGCCACATTGCCTGGCACCAGATGTGGGTTGTCACTTGCTAACTGATGTGGATTGTCACTTGCCATGCCAGCCAGTGCCACCAAATGTGCATTGTCACAGCATTGGTGGCAGGCTGACAGCACTGGTCCATTTATTGAGGGCAGGAGAGCGGTGATGCGTGGTGGGCAGTGAGAGATGATGTCATATCACTTCCCCCCGCTGCACCTCCGACATTGAAGAGGCCCGCGCTGTGAGGGCGGAAGAGCATTGATGTGTGGCGGGCAGTGAGAGATGTCATCTCTCTGCTCCCTGCTGCACCTCGCTCCCACATTGAAGAGGCCTGGCTGTGAGGGCAGAAGAGCATTGATGTGTGGCGGGCAGTGAGAGATGTCATCTCTCTGCTCCCTGCTGCACCTCGCTCCCACATTGAAGAGGCCTGGCTGTGAGGGTGGAAGAGCGGTGATGTGGAGCGGGCAGAGAGAGATGATGTCATCTCTACTCGTCCACCCGCTTCTCTCCTCTCATGTGCCTCTTTCATGCAGCCCGCCTGCTGCAGCCATGACCCGCTGGTTAGGCAGGGACCCTGCGGCAAGAGACTCGGGGCTATGGGCCACAGATTCTGGGCTATAGCCCCAATAGCCACCCCCTAGCGATGCCCCTGCCTACTACTATGTTACCAATGTTGTTAGCTCTGACAAAAGCTAGTCATTGTTCTCCCTCTTTGTATTATTCCTATTAAATATCCAGGTGGTGAATCTTTCATTATATACCCCCAATACAGACAGCTGTTCACCCCCAAATGGACTCACCCACAACGATTACCGAAGATTGCACCCTACTAAGCCCCTTATCCAGAGATTGACATAGGACCTACCATACGCACTGCTTCACTCCCTTAAACATCCATTTCTACCTGCTACAATATATCCCCTATCTGCTCTCATCACTATGAGCTAAGGCTGTCGGTGGGATGACCCTCACTGATCAATCTTTCTACATCTGTCCATTCCTCTCAATTGACAAACCAACTCCCACACAGTGGATACGAACAACTCACAGGGACCTCACCCTCTCAAGTAATATAAGCACCACTGACCTCTACCGGCACGTCTAATATCGTGACCCCCACTCACCTAGACAGGTGATAGGGACCCCACTTATCGCCGGAACCTTTCCCTCTGCCTCCCACCTTACCACACCCCCTGCCACAGCTCCTGAAATCCTGACAGATACGTTAACATACTTTCAGAATAACCTCAGCATCCCCCACTACAACCAGCCCCTTGGTTAAAATCGTTTCGCTCAAAGCTAGGGGCTTTAACACGCCAGGAAAGCGCTCCCAACTCCTCCTAACCATGCATCGGTGCAAGGCTGACATCATATTCATACAGGAAACGCATTTCCGCTCCAACGCCACGCCAAAACTACACAATTTCCGCTATCCAACGGTGTATCATGCAACCAACCCATTGAACAATTTGAAAGGAGTCTCGATACTTATCACAAAATGATGCCCCTTTCAACTTACTGACTTGCTTATAGATGAGGAGGGCAGATACCTCTTTCTGAAAGGCTCGCTTCTAGGTAGAAAATCACCTTAGCAAACATATATGCCCCAAACGTCCGTCAAGTACCGTTCTTCTGAACCATTACTGATACATTAACAACCTTTAAAGAAGGTACCCTCATACTAGGGGGAGATTTTAACACCCCGCTTACTCCTATCCAAGACACATCTACCGGCACCTCATCACTCCCATATGCAGCCCTAAAGACAATTAAATCCAACTCAAACATCTACTACTCCATGACACATGGCGCACCCTGAATCCCAACGGCAAAGATCATACCTTCTTTTCAGCACCTCACAACCGGTACTCAAGGATAGACTACTTATTCTTGATGCAAAAAGATCTATCCATGCTCCACCAAACTTCCATTGACCCCATGCTCATCTCGGACCACCACCCCATTTCCTTGACACTAAAGCTCCCTGAAACATCACCTCGTCCACAAACGTGGAGGTTAGATCCATCCTTACTGACGGATTCCTCTATCGCTGCAGAAGTTGAAACCCATTTCCAGCACTTCTTTCTCGAAAATAAGCCTACTGATACATCCCCGCTCACTAATTGGGAAGCCCATAAATGCGTGATTAGAGGCACTCTAATTGCGGCAGCTGCCAAACGAAACCGAGAACGGCGGAGACAATATTCAGAACTTATCGAACGGATCCACAGACTTGAAGATGCACACAAACACACTCAAGCTCTGACCACTATGAATGATCTTATACAAGCCAGAAAAGATCTGTTGGACCTATTAGATAAACAAATACAATGCAAATATATCCTTTCTAAGAAAACATTCTACGAACATGGCAATAAAGCTAGTAAAATGCTAGCAAGAACTCTACAAGCGAAAAAATCCAACACAACGATACATTCCATTACTCAACGCGGAGAAGGCGTTCGACAGGGTGGCATGGGATTACATGACAGAAACCCTAAGGGCCATAGGCCTCCCCTCAACAATGTTAAACTTCATACTAGCACTCTACTCTAATCCCACTGTGAGAGTCCGAGTAAACGGTCACCTGTCGGATGCCTTCTCTCCCCTTTAATTTTTATCCTCTCCCTTGAACCATTACTAAGACACATAAGGGCCAATCCGGATATTAAGGGCATAGATATAAAACACCGCACATATAAACTAGCAGCTTTTGCGGACGACATTCTCCTCTTTCTCACGGAACCACTTACGACAATCCCGAACTTACTTAAAGATTTTCACACCTTTAAAACCCTAACGAACCTTCGAATAAATTTTTAAAAATCGACAGCCCTTAATGTTTCGCTTACCCCTGAAACCTGTAAACAATGCCAAAATAATTTCCCATTCACATGGAACAGCCACGCAATTACCTACCTGGGCATTCAATTACCAACCTCCCTAACTGACCTGTATTCCCTAAATCATTCCCCACTGCTACAAAAAATACTAATAGACTTAAAGAAATGGTCCACTGGGCTTTTTTCCTGGTTCGGCAGAGCCGTGATTGTTAAAATGAATATCCTACCCAGGATCCTATAGATCTTACAAACAATCCCAATTAAACTCCCACAGGCATTCTTCTCTACCTATGGAAAAACATGCACAGACTTTGCCTGGGGCAAAATACGCCCGATACTGGGCTTTATGAGACTGACCACTCCTAAACTCCTGAGGGGCATAGGACTCCCTGACATACGTAAATATCAACAAGCATGCCACTTATCTAGGGTTATAGATTGGAACGTACACTCTAAACATAAAGACTGGGTCCAATTAGAACAATCCTTGTCGAAACTTCCATTGACACATCTCTCTTGGGTTGACCCCCAGCACACGCCCCCTGAATACAAACTTCACCCACTTATTAACCCAACACTAATTTCATTGCATACAACTTGTAACAAACACAAAATTTCTTCACTTAACGATCCAATGACGCCACTCCGCTTAAACCCAGACTTTACGCCGGGAATGCATGTCTCCTTTTTAGCTGACCATTGGCCACATCCAATCGTCCGAGCAGAACATTTCTTTGAAGGAGGTCACCTTTTATCCCAATCCGCATTGGCGTAAAAAATGAAAATAAACTCTTTCCCCTTCTGGACATACGTCCAACTGCAACATTTTTTTAACAAACCTAAACCCATACCTGACTGGTCTAGACACACTACCACGTTTGAAACTTTGTGTTTAAATGAGGAACCCCAAAGCCACCTGATATCACAAACTTACACTCTATTATTTTCTGACCATACGCCCACAAGGCACTGGACCAACCAAAAATGGGAACAAGATCTCTCCATAGACCTCACAGCCCTAGAGTGGGAAAACATTTATATACAAATCCATAAAGATTCAATGAATGTGCAAACACAGGAAAATGCTTTCAAAATACTTTCCAGGTGGTACAGGACACCTCTTAAATTACACCAAATCAACCCAGCAATCTCCCAGATCTGTTGGGGATGCAAAACAGAGACAGGCTCGCTCCTACATATTTGGTGGACCTGTCCCAAACTCCAACCTTTCTGGAAAGAAGTCCACAGACTTATCAACCAAATAACCACATACTCACTAGAATTCACGCCTGCAAAATTCTTGATCCACCACTCAATGACCCCACTACATGCCTACTTTTGCTCTCTAGCAATGCATTTGGTCAACGCAGCTAAAATGCGTGTCCCTCTCAAATGGCATTCCCCCGATCCGCCAACCATAGCGGACTGGTTTAACCATATACAAAAAACAATGGTCATGGAAGGCCTCATACATCAAGCCAAGGATACACCCGCTAAGTTCACCAAAACGTGGGCGTATTGATTACACTTCGTCACCACTGATGACTACAAAAAAAAACATGAACTTGAAAGAAATATATGAGCTGTGGCAGGACCAAAGAGACTTCGTATCCCCCCCATTATCACCACTCTCCAATCCCTCCCCCCCTCTTTTTCAGAGGAGCACACCATACACCCCCACTCACATGATGGAATACCCAGCGAACCTCCCCACAAATGATCTGACCTGCCTATCCCCAGACATTTTCCTTTACACTCTCACGCTCGACTCTGACACCACTAAGATCAAACCTACCGCCAAATCTAAGAGTCGATAATACAAGAACCTGCAATTGCCCTTCTCGGTTAATCTACAATACCCATTATCTAAAGCACCGTATAGGATTACTAACACACAACGGAATATTAGAAATTGACTCCGTATTATAACGTTTAACAGCTTGTAAAACTTTTGTGTACCATTCCACCGCTTTTTATGTACAATAACTCTCTCTCTTTTCACTTTAATGGCGGCTGCGCCCGCACACATGTATTTCAATGTGCTTGTTTCAACTTCTTTTTTTTCTGTTACCACTGTTTAAAAACTCAATAAAAACTTTAATAAAAAAAAAAAAATGCAAGTTATTGTCATAAAAAGTGTTTGGGGACTCGGGTCCTGCCCCAGGGGACATGTATCAATGCAAAAAGAAAAGTTTTAAAAACGTCCGTTTTTTCAGGAGCAGTGATTTTAATAATGCTTAAAGTGAAACAATAAAAGTGTAATATTCCTTTAAATATCATGCCTGGGGGGTATCTATAGTATGCCTGTAAAGTGGTACATTTTTCCCGTGTTTAGAACAGTCCCTGCACAAAATGATATTTCTAAAGGAAAAAAAGTAATTTAAAATTGCTTGTGGCTGTAATGTAATGTTGACTCCCCCCCTCTCTATTCTCTCTCTGTCCTCTCTCTCCTCTTTGGGTCTGGTATGGATATTAAGGTAAACCCTGCACCCAAAAAAAAAAAAAAAAAAAGCGTGGGGCCCCCAGGCCCCATATACTCAGAACAGCAGCAGTATACAGGCTGTCCCCAGGTTTCAAACAAGATAGGGACTGTAGGTATGTTCTTAATTTGAATCTGTTTGTAATTTGGAACAGGTACATTTTGTAAGTGTAGCTCCAGGCAAAAAATCTATCTTTAAGCTTTTTGGATAACATAGGGAAGGGTTATCATCACCCCTGTAATATTTGTTTTGCTGTCTGTGCCTCTGTTCAGAAGATTTCACCTCACTTTTGAAAATTTTGGGTTATTAGGGAAACAAGGATTGGTGATAAAGCATCAGTGGGGAAACACCTTTTTCCCATATTAACTCTTACAGGAGAGAATTTCCCTTCCTAGGGGTATATTTCCTCTCACTTCCTGTTGTCTCCCTCCGTTTGTAAGTAGGAGTCATTTGTAAGTTGGATGTTTGAAAATAGGGGACCGCCTGTATATACTATACGGCTTGCCCTATACACTCTGCGGAAAATTGGGCCTTAGGTGTTGGTGGTACCAGAACACTGTAAGCCCTCACAGGTACTCTTGGTGGGCGCTGGAATGGGCCCTGCTGTGAAATATTATATCAAGAATTATAATTACATGCCCCTGTTAAACAGGGGCAGAAAAATTGGGCCTTAGGCGGTGGTAGTTGTGGTGGTGGCACAACACTGTAAAGCCTCACAGATACTTTTGTTGAGCGCAGGAACAGGCCCTGCTGTGAAATATTAGATCAAAAATTGTAATTACGCACCAATGTTAAACAAAGGCAGAAAAATTGGGCCTTAGGCAGTGGTGGTGGTGCCACAACACTGCAACCCCTCACAGATACTCTTGTTGAGCACAGGAAGGAGCCCTGCTGTTAAATATTTGATCAAAAATTGTAATTACATGCCCCTGTTAAACAGGGGCAGAAAAATTGGGCCTTAGGCAGTGGTGGTGCCACAACACTGCAACCCCTCACAGATACTCTTGTTGAGCACAGGAACGAGCCCTGCTGTTAAATATTTGATCATAAATTGTAATTACACGCCCCTGTTTAACAGGGGCAAAAAAATTGGGCCTTAGGTAGTGGTGGTTGTGCCCAGAACCGAAAATATTCTGAGGAGCTATCATCATGAAAATTGAGGAGGAATAGGATAATCATTCAGCATAATAGTGTCTTGGCTGGGCTCAGCCCTTCCTTTTCTGAGCTGGACGCTCAGCTGTCGGCTAATTGCCAGCTCCCATCTCTCTCTGCAGTTACCCAGTTGTTGTTGATTCTGCTCATCAGTCCTGCCTACTTAAAGTCATCCAGCTCACTTGATCTCTGCCTTCGCCTTTGTCAACATCACAGAGACTTTCTCCTGCATTCCTGTTGAAGACTTGCTCAGCTGAAGTTTCTTCTGGCTCCTGATCCTGTTTGCTGTAGTACTATGTTTATCTCTGGCTCTCTGACATTTGCTTGGCTGACTACCCAATCCGGTTACTGAACTCTGGCTTGTTTTGACTACAGGGTGTGTATACTTTGCGCTAACCAAATAAATAAAACATGCAGTGCAGCTGCTTGTGCAAGCCCCAAATACTAAAAGACCCCAAAACTGTCCTAAATTATTACAAGCACGCATCCACAAACGATATTGCAATAGAAACCTTAGTGGTAGGTATTACTACATGTGCAACCAATTAACCAAATATAATAATTGCGTTTAAGATTTTTTGCAATACGGATGTTGCGATCTGTATTTATTTTTGTCTCACTTTATTTTTGTCTCACTATTTTTGTCTCACTTGCATATATTTTGTTTCACAATATTAAGAATCATAGATTGTGGCAATTAGTATTTACAGAAAGATTTTTTAGCACTATTTGGTTAATTGGTTGCGCATGTAGTAATACCTACCACTAAGGTTCCTATTGCAATGTCGCTTGTGGATGCGCGCTTGTAATTGTTTTGACTACGCTTACTCTGTTTACCTTATTATTATTATTATTATTAAACAAGTGTGATTTAACTATACTTCTGTTTCGGTCTGATTCATGGTTCCTGATAGTAGGCGAAGGCCATGAATTCAGAGGATACAGTCAATCCACTTGTTGGTAATATTTTTTCCAGATTGGATGCGCAAGATCGCCGCATGGATCAGTTTACCATAGCGTTATAATCGCTCCTGAGTCCCACGGCTCACCTGGAGTCTCCCACTGTGGCCGCTCTGGTACAACCTGAGTTGCAGGCTGTCCCTGCTGCTGCACCAGTCTCCATGCAGGCAACCGCCTCGAGTATTACCTCTATAAGAGGTATGTCTGGTTCTGCTCCGCTTCCCCAGCAATATGGGGGCAATCCAGTTCAATGCAGAGGGTTTCTCAACCAGGTTGAGATTTACTTTGAGATGCTGCCCCAGGCGTTACCCACGGACAGAAGCAAAGTAGGTTTCATGATATCTTTGCTTTCTGAGAGAGCCTTGGCCTGTGCAAACCCTCTATGGGAGATGTAAAAACCTATTGTCTTGAGTTACCCTGACCTTTGTGGCCTCCTTTAAAAGGGTATTTGACGTTACCGCATGCTCCGCTTCTGCTGCCAAGTTCCTCCTGTCCATCAGAGTACAAGAACTGTTGCCGACTACGCCATTGAATTCCATACTCTGGCAGCAGAGATTACTTGGAACAATGAGGCCCTCGTCGCTGCTTTTTCTCATGGTCTCTCGGATTCCATTAAGGATGAGATAGCAGCCCGAGATATACCCACTGAGCTGGAGAGGTTGATCACGTTTGCCATCCTCATTGACTCCAGACTCAGAGAAAGACTGTCTTTTAAGGAGCGTTTGCGGAAGCCTCCTGTACGTTTGCCTCTGAGCTTTGCAGTCCCACCCGTGCCTCCCTCACCTCCCATGCCTCCTGGTACCAAGTCAGTGAGTGAAGATGAACCCATGCACTTGAGCTCCACGCTTCTCTCTGTGGATGAGAGAGCTTTTAGGAGGAGGGAGAGATTGTGCCTTTATTGTGGCCAGGCAGGTCACTTTTTGAAGTCTTGTCCTACCCGTCCAGGGAAAGCCCGAACCTTGAGGTCCTGTCATGGAAAGACCTTAGGTGGCGTTGTTTCATCCCCAGTTATTCAGAAGGATAAGCCCCTGGCTTCGGTCACCCTTTCTTGGGTTGAGTCGTCCATCAAGATACAGGCTCTAATCCACTCTGGGACTGCAGGCCTGTTCATTGATGCTGCCTTTGTATCGCAGCACTTGAATCCGCTGCAGCTGCGTGATAATCCATTTGCCATTGAGGCTCTTGATGGGAGACCTCTACAGCCTGCCCATGTGACTCATGAGACGGTTCCATTGTCCATGGCCGTAGGGGATCTTCACCATAAGATAATCCAATTCCAAGTTATTTCCTCACCTAGGTTTCCGCTGGTTATTGGATATCCTTGGTTACAGAGGCTTGAGGTTTCATCCGCAAATCCTCATCTCCTGCTGGTGCTGGTTTCTTCTTTGTGAAGAAGAAGAGCGGTGAACTGAGACCTTGTATTGATTATAGGGGTCTCAATCATTTCACAATTAAGAATGCCTACCTGATTCTGTTGATTACAGAGCTATTTGACCGCCTCAAGGGAGCAACGGTTTTCACAAAGCTTGATTTGAGAGGGGCATATAATCTTGTGTGGATTAATGAGGGCGACGAGTGGAAAACTGCGTTTTAATACCAGAACAGTCCATTATGAGTACCTCGTAATGCCTTTTGGCCTTTGTAATGCCCCGTACACACGGTCGGATTTTCCGATGGAAAATGTCCGATCGGAGCGTGTTGTCGGACATTCCGACCGTGTGTGGGCTCCATTGGACATTTTCCATCGGATTTTCCGACACACAAAGTTTGAGAGCAGGCTATAAAATTTTCCGACAACAAAATCCGATCGCGTCAATTCCGACCGTGTGTGGCCTGTTCCGACGCACAAAGTGCCACGCATGCTCAGAAGAAATTCCGAGACGGAACAGCTCGGTCTGGTAAACTTAGCGTTCGCAATGGATACAACACTTTCGTCACGGTGCAATGTTAAAAATGGTTTAATACAGCGCACTCTCTTCTTCTTTATAATGTGAGAAGAATGAAGTAGTTTTGCTGCTCATATTCATACAGACTTCTCACAAACTTCTTTTTTTATTATTTAGCGGGATTCCCTTAATATATTTAGATTTGTCACATCTGACAACATTTTTTTTGTGTTGGTATTTTTTGTTTTGTTTTTAAGGCAGATTATTGTTTTTTTGGTTTGTCTTTTTTTCAAGGCTGTTCTTTGTTTTATTGTATTTTTAGTTTTACTCCAGAATATTTTTGTGTGTGTTTTGTGTGTCAAGTTACCACAACACCATTGATATCTTGTATTATTTAATCTGTAGGAGATTGTTTGGTGTTGTTGTCTCTTGTTAATTTCACATTGTACTTTAGAAATGTACCTGAATCGTCACCAACAAACTGTCCTTTTTGGATGAAAACACACATAGGAGAATGTAATTTTCCCAAAAAATTCCTTTATTAAGGGCTCACAACTAAACAAAGAGGGAGGCAACGCTGGAGAAACATCAGAAGTGGGTGAAGCCTTTGACCCCCAGGGCAGACAGCAACTATTTTCAAGCAAAATTGGTGCCCTGAGGAGTCCTTATATAAGGGAGTGCAGTCTGGTCCAGAAGTCCCAGAGATCCAGAAAGCAGCAGATGACATCTGTGTCCCCAGGCTGTAGTCATACAAGAGACTGCAGCTTTTGTCAGACCAGACTGAACCCAGGGTCATCACTCTCTTGTCTTCTTTCCACGCTTCCTTCCATGCTGTGGCTGTGGTGGTGGAGTTGCGGCAGCAGGAGGAGGAGGAGGAGGATGGTCCAACTCAATCACGTCGGTCTTGGGTGTTAGTTCCCCACTCACCCCCTTACTTAGGACTTTATAAAGCAGGTCCTCACATAGCTTGCGTTGACCCTCCTGCATGCCCTGCAGTTTTGTCATGCAGGCAAAGGCCTCTTCAGGAGTGGGTAAGGCTCTGAGGGACACAGAAGCCTCCTGAATAAGCCTGAGTGCAGAATCCTGCATGTGAGTCGCCTTCCTTGCTCTTTTGTATGGAAGGCGGAGGGGAGGAACCTGCGATTCTGTCAGGCTGCGACTTGTCCCAGGCTTCTCCTGGCTGACACTTAGGCCCGCCTCCTCCTGGCTGCAACTAACCCCCGCCTCCTCCTGGCTGCCACATTCCACAGCCTCCTCCTGGTTGAGGTCTTCCTGTGTATGAAAAAGGGACATAGTTTTAGCTTTTTAGTCATCAATCACACACAATTGTCACCTCCTGACTGTTGCAAATTGAATGTTAACAAATATAACAGACTATCATTCTGAGCCCAGCATTTTTCATTCTTGTCCCAATTTCGGGTGCCCACTACTGTCTATTGATATGAAAAACACATTTTTCAATCAGCAATTAGTGATCAATAATGACATCTAGTAAACATCATTTCTTTATTGACCAGAAATCTGTAGAAGAATGCTATACCTGACTCCAGCTGGGCTCCTCCACTTCTTCTTCCTGGCTGGAAGGCCCAGGTTGGACATCGGAAGCTTCAGCTGGGATGGAAGGAAGAGTGGAAGGAAGAGTGGAAGGAAGAGTGGAGAGGGATTCCCTGACTTCAGTCTGGTCTGACAGAAATCCTAGTCTCTCATAGTATCACTGTCAGCGAAATTTGGTTGTACGCAAAGCACACAGCCAAATCTCCTGTTTCTAATCATAATAACAATTTCGTCTAATGATATAAATGCATCTCACCTTTTGATCGTATCCATCCTCTGGTGTGTGCCACATCCAGCCAACTAGACAAATAATCACATCCTCATGCTTCCAGTTCCAAGAACACACTGCCGCCAGCCAGCCTCAGCTGTCTGAGTGAGCCACTTTATTAGCATATCAATAGGAAGTCCCAAAGCTTGAGGGTTTGGCCTCCAACAGCCAAACACACCTCTTACAAAGCTTGTGACCTCACAGGATATGATCTCACAGGATGTAAGTGACCATATAAGGATTTAAATAAAGAATACAAAACAACCAATGAACAATGACTACAGGACATGATACAATATACTAAATGATGATGACTAAAGTTCCTCGTGCATGGGATATTATCTGCAGGTGTACGTCATGGCACCCCAAACATGTTGATCAGGCATACCAGGGGTGACAAGAGCAACCCACCGCTAAACCGATAATGTCTTTGCAGAGTGAACGCATCCCCACCAGACGATCGTTCTGTGCATTGCACAGGGGCCCTTTTGCTGGCGGACATGTCCTCTCTCCGCAAACACCTCTCTCCAAACACCAGGAAGTTTTCCACTACCTAACAGGTCTCAGCCAGCGTCGGTCTGCCCCAGTCAGCTCTTTAGAGCGGGCTGTGATTGAACAGACACTGGGAGACTTATGACAATACATTAATATAAAATTTTCCACAACACCACAGCCTGGGGACATAAACGTCATCTGCTGCAGCTCCGGATCTCTGGGAATCCGTGACCTTCTTGCACTCCCTAAGATAAGTGCTCCTCAGGCCACCAATTTTGGCTTTTAAATAGGGGATGGTTGCTGTGGGGACCACCGGCGTCACCAACTCCAGCAGTTTCTCCAGCGCTGCCTGCCTCTTTTGTTTATGATTATAATGTGGGTGTTTGACCTGCCACAGACAGGGCAGCTCCCTGTACTTGTCTATGAACAGGGGGAGGAAATTGTGGTCATTGAAGCCATCCATTTTCTCTGCAAGACACAACACAAGACAAACCCTAAGGTCAGGCCAAACTCTCCTAATCTTGTTACAATATAGGCTTCAATTTCGAAGCTGTATAGGCCCAAGTTTAGATCTTACCTTCGTTATCACAATCGGTGCCTCTGATGCTCCTTCCACCGCTCACAGATCGTACGTAATACGCACGCGTGTTACGCTTTATACACACTGCGCATGAGTGTAACTCCGCCCGCCCCTGACGTTCATTCTAGTCTATTCCCCGCCCCTTTTCGTTCGGCGCAGTGGGGGAAGAGCACATGGCGGATACACAGCAAATGTGTGCTAATTATAGCAACGAGGAGGAGGAGGAGGAAAGCCCGGAGCCGGAAACGTCCCGATCCAGAAGGAGACGATTTAAGGCCTCAAATATGTCCTTTGGGGAGATGTTGGAGATGGTGGACATCCTGAAGAAGGCCGACTATGATGGGAAGTATGGACCTTACCCCAACCCCAATGTCAGAAAGGCCAAGATCATGGCGAAAGTGGTCATGAGTGTGCACCGGAATTTCGGGGTACGACGATCGAAAGATCAGCTCAGGAAACGGTGGTCGGACCTCAAATTAAGAGAGCATGAGCAGTACAGAAAGATCCGGAGAGTGCTGCAAAAAAGTAAGTAGTTGTCCTGTGTTCCTATTCTTTATGTTTATTACGTTCGTGCTGCTCCATGTGCTTTTCTTACAAGTGTACATTTTTAAATGGCAACTTTCATGTTGATGGGCACATTATTCGTTCGTATCAAACATTTTTCTTTCGGCCTATAAAACACCATTGTTTTGGCCATATGCATTTGGCCACATTTTTTACGCCCTACTTGTATGAAACTAATTTGGTTGTGTAGATGGCTTTGTTACTAGAATGCAATGCAAACTAGATTCTGTGTAAGGAGAGGACACTCAGCAGCAGTTTTCACATCTGGACGCTGGAGCACTAGTGTGGGACCCCAGAACACCCATTTTATTAGGGGTCCCACACAGGTGCTCCAGGGTATACTATAGGGGTGACTCCATCTGTGAAGCTTGTACAAAACAGGTAAAGTATTGAAGCTTAACAAAGGACACCGAAAATGCTACATTTTGGAACTCTGCCAAAATAGACAATTGTACACCACTTCCAAGCAATGTTTCCTATTTATAGTTCTGCCATCAAATATCTGTGTGCTAAGTATAGCATTTTTGTTTTACATAGGGGAGAAAAGACTCGGAGGACACCCCTCATCTGAGGAGACCAGAGACCCCCCACCTCTGGAAGAAGGGGAAATCCCACCAACCCAAGAAGTGCAGGAGGAAGATGATGTGGTGGAAATAGTCACCACAACAGGTGAGTGTCTGCGACCACAGGCTCGGGTAAGAGATGGATGCCGGCATATTTTTGATACCTGTTTTTTTCTGGTTTCTCTCTTTTTAGGTGATCGTGATGTTGTGGATCCAGATCCTTTCACATCAGAAAGTGCCCAGATCCTGATCGGGGAGATCCTGGGCTGTAATTTACAATTGGAAAACCTCAAGAAAAACATCAACGATGTTATTAAAAAAAATAAAAACATCATTGATGTTTTGGGGCGAGTTTAAAACCCCTCCAAATCCCTTTGTTTTTTGGTGTGCTACAATGTTAAAAATGTTTTAGCGATTTTTAGAAAAGCCAAATTTGGAGGATGCACACAGTTTGTCAACATGTGCTATCTGCCATCACGGGAGATCAATGGACGCGTTTTGGGGGGTGCAACCCCTTCCTCAATAATAAAGTAGCTGAGAGGAAGGGGTTTCTCCCCCAAAACACGTCCCTTGATCCCCCGTGATGGCAGCTAGCACATGTTGACATTGGGAAATTTGTGTGCATCTTCCAAATTTGGCTTTTCCTGGGGTGACTTCACCCCATCTGAACGTAATATCAAACACAGTTCCTAAATACTCATGTCTGATATTGCCTTCAAGTTCTACCAAATGTGAACTTTATAAGTTCTAGATTTGTGTCTTTCTTGTTGGTTTTACACATGCCTGTTTTATCTTAAATGGACATTTATCTTTTATATAATGCTACCCCAAAAATTGTTATACAACAAACATGTTGGTTTGTTTTAAAAACCTTTTCTAAATGCACATGTGATTGTGCAGGTATTAAAAAGATTGTTAATCATGAATGTATGGATTATTGTCTCAACGCTACAACACTTTTGTGGTGATGTAATTGCTGCTTTATGTGAAAATGGGGGTTATTTCCTAAGGGCAAATCCTCTTTGCACTACAAGTGCAGTTTCAGTGCAGTTTCAAGTGCACTTGTAGTGCAAAGTGTCTTTGCCTGTAGTAAATAACACCCAACAGTGCTTTGTAAGTTTACACAATCATGCCTTTTTCAGGACTCCCCACATTTCTGTCAGGGTCAGCTAAAACAAACACAAGCAGTAAATGTCAACAAAGATTAGCTTTTTTTTGTTTTTTATTTGATAAAGGCTTTACAAATTTGCTGGCATATTGAAGGCCCCCCTACCCGCAAAGAACTCAAGGTATCTTAACCGGACATCACGGGCACTCAGGGAGGGCAAGCCAGGACGGCCACTTTCAAGCGCCGTCAGGGTTGTTTCATTGATCATTCCGGCCTCAGGCCCAACTGAGCCAGCATAGTTGGCAGAATGTTGGCGTAAAAAGTTATGTAGAACACAGAACGCCAGGATTATATGATTAAGTTTATACTCCGCCATATGGATGGGTGTCAGAAATAGGCGGAACCGGCTGGCCAGGATTCCAAATGTGTTCTCCACCACTCTTCTGGCTCTGACCAGCCAGTAATTAAAAACCCTCTGTTCCGGGGTGAGGGTCCTCATCGGGAATGGCCGCATAAGATGGTCCCCCAGCGCAAATGCTTCACCCGCAACGAAGACGAATGGGAGTCCTTCCACATTCTCTTCTGGAGGTGGCAAGTCCAAGCTGCCATTCTGGAGATGCCTGTAAAACTCTGTCTGGGTGATGACTCCACCATCGGACATCCGGCCATTCTTCCCCACGTCCACATATAGGAAGTCGTAATTAGCCGACACCACCGCCAACATCACAATACTATTGAACCCCTTGTAATTATAATAGTACGACCCCAAGTTGGGTGGTGGGATGATGTGGACGTGTTTCCTATCAATTGCCCCTCCACAGTTAGGAAAGTCCCACCGCTGGGCAAAGTGGGAGGCCACAGTCTGCCATTCCTGTGGCGTGGAAGGAAACTGTTGAGGAAAACAAAAAAAACTTAGTATTTTTGCACATAAACATGGAAAGCAGATTAGAAACAAACATTCTTGGCCAACATCCAGATAACATTTATTAAGGGGAATTTTACAACACCAAAGTATAAGGTACACCTATCATATCCCCCCCCTCTCATGGGCCATTTCTAACATTATAGGGGGGGGGGAATCTTGGACAGGTAACCCTCTCCACTTCATTGAGAGATGAATGCCTAAATACAGGGTATTACTTGGAACTGCCCCTCCTTAGTTACACTATTGGCAGCCCACTGAACAGGTAAGAAGTGTCATAATACAAAGATATAAATACACATTGTACACATTTGAGCACATTTGGACATTCTGCTATTACCTATCAAGATAATAATATAATACAAAAACTTTAAACAGTACCCTTTGAAAGTATACAGGCAGGCCCTTGAACTGCATGCTTTGGGGAATTCATCCATACATCTGACCACAAAAGAGATGGGTATAGTGTGTATGGGTTTGGCAAAGTCAGCAGATAGATGATTGAGGATAGATAGATAATTGGTATCAGCTGACTTAGCAGTTGGCGGGAGGGAGGGTTAATAAAAATGATTTGGGGACACTCCAAAAAAAAAAGCCTCTGGCACTCTGCCTGAATTTAAAGCACAAATCAGATTTCTAAACATTTTAGGGGGTGTTTTGGGTAAAGCACTACTATGGATCTGATAAAATACATTGTTAAGTGACTACATGAGGTGAATATAGGGGCAGGAGAACATGCTTGGGAGGTAAATGAAGGCAAATATGTATGAAGGATTAAAAAAATAATTACATAAAAATCCAGCATGAATGAGGACAAAGGGGACATTCACATCATATTACAATCATGGTAATTAGGGAATGAGGAAAGAAATACAATATATTAGCAAACATTCAATACAATAAAATGTGATATTAAAGGATAAAAATCTTACCTTCATATACTCCTTCTGCAGGACCTGGATGATGGCAGAACAGGTCTCTGGGATAATGATCCCCAGAGCCTGGGGGGAGATGCCTGTCGAGAACTTCAAGTCCTGCAGACTTCTCCCCGTCGCCAAGTACCACAGGGTAGCGACGAGCCTCTGCTCCGGAGCGATGGCTTGCCTCATGCAGGTATCCTGCCTGCTGATATAGGGGGTCTGCGAAGCCAACAAACAATGAAATACGGGGTCCGTCATCCTGAGAAAGTTCCTGAAATCATCAGGATTATTCTCACGGATCTCACGGAGAAAAGGCATATGAGAGAACTGGTCACGCTGAAGCAACCAATTCTTGGTCCAGGAACTCCTCCCCACCCTGTTCATGGACTGGACTTGTGTCAAGGTTAGGACCCCAACACCAAGCCCCCGCACAGCACGAACTCTACAAGGAGTACGTATACGCAACATGGCTAGAAATGGTCGGCTGCTCAGAACGAAGTAACAGAACGCACTGAAGAACAGCAAGGCCTGTGAAGAGCGACCTGAAAAACAGTAACGAACGAACAAGAACACACTGACAAGTCAATGGTACTCGCTGCACGCACTGAAGAGCAGATACAAATCCACAAGCACAAACTGAACCGCAGAAAACGATCTGAAAGCCACGAGTCTGAAAAAGCGCAAATCATCTCTCACCAAACTTTTACTAACACGAGATTAGCAAAAGGAGCACTTGGTTCTGAACTGGCCTTTTCTAGTCTCGTCGTACGTGGTGTACGTGACCGCGTGGTTGGCGATCGGAAATTCCAACAACTTTGTGCGACCGTGTGTACGCAAAACAAGTTTGAGCCAACATCCATCGGAAAAAATCCTAGGATTTTGTTGTGGGAATGTCCAATCAATGTCCGACCGTGTGTACGGGGCATAACACCTCGGTAGTTTTACAGGAATTTATTAACGATGTCCTCCGAGATTTGTTGCAGTTATGTGTGGTGGTTTATCTTGATGATATCCTCATATTTTCCAAGTCCCTGGAGAGCCACCACACAGATGTCTGTCGTGTGCTTCAGAAACTAAGAGAAAACAATCTCTATTGTAAACTGGAAATTCCTGGGCTATGTCATTTCCACTGTTGGTTTTTCGATGGACCCAGAGAAACTTTCGGCAGTCCTACAGTGGCCCCAACCCATGGGTTTACATCCTCTGTAGCGTTTCCTGGGCTTTGCCAACTATTATCAGAAGTTTATTTGTAACTTTTCTTCTCTGGTCAAGCCCCTGACTGAATTGACCAGAAAAGATGGTAACCCACAGAGTTGGTCTCCGGAGTCCATTAAGGCCTTTGAGAGTCTCAAGGCTGCATTTGTTTCTGCTCCAGTGTTGGCACATCCTGATCCTATGTTGCCTTTTATCCTAGAAGTTGATGCTTCTGAGACTGGAGTTGGCGCCCTTCTGTCTCAACGTCCTAACTCTGAGAGCGCTATGCATCCGTGTGGCTACTTTTCCAAGAAATTGTCACCTGCAATTACGAGATTGGTGACAGAGAGCTGTTGGCGGTCATATTAGCCCTGAAAGAATGGAGACATCTCCTTGAAGGTACCACTGTGCCAGTTCTCATTCTTACTGACCATAAGAATCTCACATTCTTGTCGGAGACTAAGCGCCTCTCTCCCAGAAGGGTGCGATGGGCTCTTTTCTTGTCGAGTTTTAATTACATTGCCCCATCCTTACCCGGTACTAAGAATGTAAGGGCTGATGTCTTGTCATGACAATTTTCCTCCACTTCCAAGTTGGAGTCGGTTTTGGTTCCTGTGATTCCTCCTGATCGTTTTCTGGCTACGGTTCACATCAGTCTTACTTCTCCTTTGGGTGACAAAATTCTTGCTGCTCAGGTCCATGCTCCTCCAGAGAAACCATGTGTCCGCTGCTTTGTCCCAGAGAGTCTCTGTACTGCCGTGCTCCAGACTTACCATTCTCCCAAGGCAGCTGGCCACCCTGGGAAGAATCAACTCATTTGGGCCATTTCCCAACAATTCTGGTGGCCTAGTCTACGGGCTGATGTAACTGCCTTCGTAGCTGCCTGTTCCGTGTGTGCTCAGAATAAGACTCCATGACACCTTCCAGTGGGCCTCCTACAACCCATACCCAATGGAGAGAGGCTCTGGACCCACCTGTCTATGGATTTCATTGTGGAGTTACCCAACTCCCAAGGCAACACTGTTATCCTTATGGTGGTTGACCGGTTCTCAAACATGTGTCATTGTATTCCACTTAAGAAACTGCCCACTTCTAAGGAATTGGCTTCCATTTTTGCTCGGGAGATCTTTCACTTACATGGGCTACCCAAGGTGATTGTCTCAGACAGGAGTAGTCAGTTTGTCTCCTGGTTCTGGCCATTTGTGCACAGTTGGGAATTCAGCTTGCTTTCTCCTCTGCATATCACTCGCAGTCTAATGGGGCCGCAAGGCGTAAGCCAATCAGTCCTTGGAGCAATTCTTACGTTGCTATATTTCTAACCATCATAACAACTGGTCAGACCTATTACTGTGGGTAGAGTTTGCTCACAACAGTGCCTTGAATTCTGCTTCCCGATTGTGCCCGTTTATGGCAAATTATGGTTTCCAACCTTCCATGTTGCCTGACCCATTTGTTCCGCAGAGTATTCCTGCATTAGAGGAGCATCTTCATGGTCTTCGTTCCATTTGGGCACAAGTTCGGGAGGCTTTGCAACATGCTAACGATAGGTACAGACTCCATATGCAGTCTTCAAGGGATCCCACATCCATAGAAAAATCATTCGGTTACATCAGCATCAGGTGCTTGGTAGCTGGTGATCCAAGACAGTCATTTTTATGAATGTGAGCCAACAGAGTCTGTGGACAAGCACATTCTGTGATCGGTTACAAAGCCTCCAGCAGCACTGAATGTGCATTCAGAAAGAACGCTAGATGCAGGACAGGCCAGTAGCTCAACTGCATATTGAGCAAGCTCTGGCCAGTGGTACATCCTCAAAACCCAGTAACCCAGTGGATGCTCTGGTGGAAAGGTCTCCAAGTCTGATCTTGCCCCTAGATATTCCTGCACCATGTAATTCAGACGCTGGCGATGGTTGCTGGAACTGATCAGACCTGGGCACCTTCTCCACCGCTCTTTCTGTGATTGAACAAAGCCTTAGCAACACGTTGTCCAGCACCAGGAAATTGTAATATCCCAGGCTCTGTAAACGCATTGCACAAACCTTTCTGCAAGGCCTCCCGAAGATGTTTCATCCTCTGCTCCCTCTGTGAAGGCTGGATAAGTTCTGCAACCTTACCATTGTAACGTGGATCAAGAAGGGTTGCCAGCCAGTACTGATCCCTCTCCTTGATACCACGAATCTGAGGGTCCTTTCGCAGGCTTTGCAGGATCAGGGAGGCCATGCAGCTTAGGTTTGCTGAGGCATTCGGTCCGGAGTCCTCTAGGCCACCTCCTCCCAGCCATGTACAACTCCTTGGGTTTCTGGGGACTGCAAATGATCCCTTAAAGACTGTGGCTGATGCTGAGTGTTATCCTCCACCTCCATGCTGACACAATCCTCCTCCTCCTCTTCTTCTTTCTGTGTGTTCGGTGTGCCTGCAGGAATACTAGTATCTGGATAAAGGGAGCCTTGAGAGGTAAGGAAGTCCTCCTCCTCTTCCTCCCGCTGTTCTGCTTCAAGTGCCCTGTCTATTATTCCATGAAGCGTGTGCTCCAACAGGAAGACAAGAGAGACAGTATCACTGATGCATGCACTGTCACTGCTTACCATCCTCGTGGCCTCCTCAAATGGTGACAGGACAGTGCATGCATCCTTGATCAGTAAAAAAAAAGCCAAGCTCCCCTGACCCTGTCCTGGTGTCATACTCACACAGGTACTCATTAATGGCCCTCTGCTGCATGTGCAGCTGCTGCAGCATTGCCAACGTTGAGTTCCATCTGGTGGGCATGTCACAAATGAGGCGGTTCTTGGGCAGGTTGAATGTCAGCCAGCTGAGCACTGGCATTATATGACCAGTGGAAATGACCACAGACTTTCCTGGCCTGCCTCAGGAGATCCTGTAAGCCTGGGTACCTGCTCAAGAACCACTGCACCACCAAATTCAGGACATGAGCCAAACAGAGAACATGGGTCAAGTGTCCCTGTCGGAAGGCGGAGAGGAGGTTGGTGCCATTGCCACAAACAACCATTCCTGGCTGAAGCTGGCATGGCGTCAACCACCTCTGAGCCTGCCACTGCAGAGCTGACAGAATCTTTGCCCCAGTGTCGTTCCTGTCCCCTAAGCAGTAGTCTAACCTTAAACTACATAGAGGGTTCTTTACTGTAAGAGCGGCAAGAATGTGGAATTCCCTTCAACGGGCGGTGGTCTCAGCGGGGGGGCATCGATAGTTGCAAGAAACTATTAGATAAGCACCTGAATGACCGCAACATATATACAATGTAATACTGACATATAATCACACACATAAGTTGGACTTGATGGACTTGTGTCTTTTTTCAACCTCACCTACTATGTAACTCATGCACCGCATGGCATCTTTTTGCCTGAGTGCTTGCGTAGCTCCTTGAATGCTTACGGAGCACCGCTGGCTCAGAGAACAAATCTTCAGAAGAGGCCATAGAGGAAGAAGAAGAGGAGGGAGTGGAGGAGAGAGCTGTGGCAGAATCACCGCTAGCATTTTGAAGGTGTGATGGAGGAACAAGCTCCAACAATACTGAACCCTGTCCTGCATCCTTCCCAGCTGCCAGCAGAGTTACCCAATGCTCCGTGAAGGAAAGGTAACATCCCTGCCCATGCCTTCTAGACAATGGGTCAGCGGTAATATACACCTTACTGCTGACTGCCCTGTTCAACAAGACAGAAACATTGCCTTCCACATGCCGGTAGAGAGCTGGAATGGCCTTCCATGAAAAGAAATGGTGTTTTGGAACCTGCAACTGAGGTACAACACATTCCACAAATTCACGAAAGGGGGTAGAGTCTACCAGCTGAAAAGGCAGTAGTTGCAGTGCTAGCAATTTGGCCAAGCTGGCATTCAAGCTAGCATTCAGACTGTGAACATTTGATGGCTGGGACCAAATTTCTTTTTACAGTTTAGCAACTGGGGTAGGGAAATTTGCCTGCTAAAATCAGATGGTGGTGTACTGCTAGCAGATTGGCTGCAAGTACTTGGGACACCTATTGCTATACCTTCATTCCTCTCAGAGCAGGTTTTTGAGAGGACTGGAGTAGGGTTGGAGATCCCAGATGAGGAGCAAAGAGAAGGCCGCCTTTTTCGTTGATGTGGGTCTACGGACTTGTTCCCTTTTGAGTTTATGTGAAATCTACATTAATAGCTGTAAAATATTGGAAATATGAATATATTTAATTTATATTTAATTTATTTATATTTAATTATTATATTTAATTTAGCTTTTATCTATGTAGGGCGGAACATATTATCTTAACAGAAAACTCTTGTAGACCAGACAAGTCGGTGCCTAGGCTTGTATATACAAACAATGGGATCCAAACCTCATTGTTTTACACATGCTTACTTCAAAGGATCCCATGCTGAGATATGCAATGAAGGGAGGCCAACTCGTAATCAATAATTAACTTCCCGAGAAAATTCAAGTTAAGCTCCTGCTCAGAATAGTCACAAGGATTTGCATTAAAGGGGGCTAACTTATGCAAAGTATAGGGATTGGAGATGTAGCCAGTCCTTAACCATGAATAGGGAAGCTAACCAATCAGAGCCATGCTATGCCAACCAATGAGGCATCAGCATGTAATGATATACAGAGACTAGATGGGAAGGAAACACACACTTTTATGGGAGAGCAACCATCAGAAGGGAACCTTGGTGCAAAGGGTAATTATGAGAAAGGTTTGCATTTTACTTACTTTACTTTACTTTACTTAATATGTTTGCAGATTCATGTTTTCAGGAATATACTCTGTATTCCTTCATGTAATTCTCTTATTTTAACCTAATATTTTCTTCCTTGGTGTAGACTATAGATAGATTGTTGTGTATTAGATTTTTCAACTACTCACCAATAAATGTTATTATTGTGTTAAAGATTTTACTCATGGTCAAAGAACTCTCATTTACCCAAATCATATCTGGGAGATATTAAATCTCAAATATAGTATACGGGAAAAAGACTGCATGGGAGGTCATAATATGTCTGGTCAAGCATGTGGTGCCCAAGCGGCTGCTGTTGTGGCCACGCTTGATCCGCTTCACACATAGGTTGCAAACAGCAATGGTGCGATCTGCTGCACACGTGTCCAAAAAGGCCCATACCAAGGAACTTTTAAAAATCAGCAGGGAGTCAGCAGCGCCCTGCACCTGTGGAGCTCTGTGGTGTGATGCAGTAGGGTGGCTGCCCTTAAGCTGCCCCCCTAGAGGACATCCTGCCTCATTGGAGTTGTGCCTCCTCCTCTATTCTATCAGGCACCCAAGTAGAGTCAGTGACCTCATCATCCCCTCCCTCCTCGTCACTGGAGCAAACTTTGCACTATGCTGCAGCTGGGGGAACATGACTGCCAGTTTCTTGTCCTTCTTGGGCACCCCATCTCTCTAGGCTGATGTAACTCCCTTCCTCAACCTGGGAACCAACATCGGAGCCTTCAAATTGCTGCGCATTTTCCAGCAGCATGTATCCGACACTGTGGTCAAATAGTTCGGGGGACTCCTCCATGCATGATGGTGGGGCTACGGAAGGAGTGACTGTGGACAAAGAGCCGGTGGAATAGGCTGCTTTGGCAGCTGAAAAAAATGTGTAAAAAAGTTGCGCTACTGGTGAATCTAAACAAAAAAGAAAAAAATACCAATCAACAGCTGGCATCAACAACGTGATCAATTGTGTATAGAGAATAAAAATAAATAAAGCACTTACAAGAAAATTCCCCAGGAAAACCCTTAAGGGTGAATATTCAACTGGTGAGTCATAAATGGTGAAAAACAAATAGTATGCTACTGCATACTGAAACTAATGGTGCGTGAATAATAACACAACAAAAATTCATATATAACATAACAAATGCTAGAAAATGCTTGTATAAATAAAACATAGGCTAAAAATAGTGAAAAGTCTGTGAGGAACAAAGAGCGTATCTAAAAACGCCTCTAAGTGGTGCTGTATAGTCTATTAAAAGAAGCATTGGAGGATGTCTCTTCTGATGGTGGTAAAAGTGAGAAAGTAAAACTTCTCCATGCAGCAATCACAGGTGTGCATATAGAACAACACAGAGAGAGTAAAACTTCTCCATGCAGCAATCACAGGTGTGCATATAGAACAACAGAGAGAGTGAATACTCTTACCCCAACACGTGGACACACTCGCTGTATGGCAGTGGGTCAAACAGGCATCAAGCAGTTGTTTCCAGTAGGCTCTCCGACCGGGACCTTTGATGGTATGATGGTATATACCCGCATCCGAGAGGGTGGACGGTGAATGTTTCACACCAGGAACTCAAGATGACAGGCGTGCCTAGTCCTTAGATCGAGAACCAGCTATCAGGTGTATGCAATCCTCCACACGGCCTCCAATCAGTAGTACAAATCATAAGGGGAGAGAAGGGAACAAAAGGCCTGCTCATCCAATCCAAGATAAAAAAATATTTATTAAAAAACTAGAGCTAAAAAATTTACAGACCATCAATCATGATGCGTACCTGAAGTGATGACATAAAATAAAAAGAACAGCGTGGTATAGCAAGCACATTAGGCTATAAACCTATGCAACTGCTTTGACAGTTGCATAGGAAGGAAAACTACTCTGAGCCTGGGTGACAGAGGATGAGGAGGATGAGGACGGCTTTGTTACCCACCCCACCAACTCTTCTGCATGTTCTGGCTCAATAACACGGCCAGCAGCAGAAAAAAAGGACAAGTGTGCCACACAGCCACCCGCAGAGGATGCACCATGTCCATGACCAGCACTGTTGACTGTAGACACAGAGCCTGCTTGCCCTCTTTTAGTGGCCTGTGGGTGTCTGCCTCTCCTTGGTGGCCTTCTGGACATGATGTATATTTTGTTTTTCAACACTGCACTACACTGTATTGTGTACTGTGTACACCACCAGAAAAGTAGTAGCAACTGCACTACGGCTGCACTGTATTGTAATTACAATTTTTGATCTAATATTTCACAGCAGGGCCCGTTCCTGTGCTAAACAAGAGTAACTGTGAGGCTTTACAGTGTTGTGCCACCACCATCGCCTAAGGTCCAATTTACTGCCCCTGTTTAACAGGGGCGGGTAATTACAATTCTTGATATAATATTTCACAGCAGGGCCTGTTCCTGCGCACAAAAGTATCTGTGAGGCTTTACAGTGTTGTGCCACCACCACCACTGCCTAAGGCCCAATTTTTCTGCCCCTGTTTAACAGGGGCATGTAATTACAATTCTTGATATAATATTTTACAGCAGGGCCCGTTCCAGCACCCACCAAGAGTAACTGTGAGGGCTTACAGTGTTCTGGTACCACCAACACCTAAGGCCCAATTTTCCACAGAGTGTATAGGGTAGGCCGTATAGTATATACAGGCGGTGCCTTATTTTCAAACATCAGACTTACAAATGACTCCTGCTTACAAACGGAGGGAGACAACAGGAAGTGAGAGGAAATCTACACCTAGGAAGGGAAATTCTCTCCTGTAAGAGTTAATATGGGAAAAAGGTGTCTCCACTAATGCTTAATTACCAATCCTTGTTTCCCTAAAAACCCAAAATTTTTAAAATCCAATTGTCATTGGGACAGAAAGTGAGGTGAAATCTTCTGAACAGGGGCACAGACAGCAAAAAAAATGTTACAGGGGTGATAACCCTTCCCTATATTATCCAAAAAGCTTAAAACTAGATTTTTGGGCTGGAGCTACACTTAAAAAATGTACCTGTTCCAAATTACAAACACATTCAACTTAACAACAAACCTACAGTCCCTATCTTGTTTGTAACCTCGGGACTGCCTGAATACTGCTGTTCAGAGTATATAGGGCCTGGGGACCCCACGCCTTTTTTATTTATTTGGATGCAGGGTTTCCCTTAATATCTATACCAGACCCAAAGGGCTCGATAATGGGCTGGGTGGGGGGAAGCAACATTACATTACAGCTGCAAGCAGTTTTAAATGACTTATTTTCCTTTAGAAATGTTATTTTGTGCAGGGACTGTTCTAAGCACGGGAAAAATATGCCACTTTACAGGCATACTATAGACACCCCCCAGGCACGATATTTAAAGGAATATTACACTTTTATTGTTTCTCTTTAAGCATTATTAAAATCACTTCTCCCGAAAAAAATGCCATTTTTAGAACTTTTTTTTGCATAGTACATGTCCCCTGGGACGGGACACGGGTCCCCAAACACTTTTTATGACAATAACTTTAAAATTGACACTTTTGATTTTTCACGTTCGAGTCCCATTTTAACGGGGTTCGCGTGTTCGCACAAATTTTTGGTCTGTTCACATGTTCTGCCGCAAACCGAATCGGGGGGGTGTTCGGCTCATCCCTACTCACTACTACATTGTAGCAAAGTGTCATTTTTTCCGTGTTGTCACATGAAAAGATATAATAACATATTTACAAAAATGTGAGGGGTGTACTCACTTTTGTGAGATACTGTATATTAAAAGTAGCAGGGCTCAAAATTTCAAGTCCTGAGCTACTAGCCAGGCCTCAAGGGTTACTTGCCACCAGTTGCCCCTCCCAACCCCTACCCTGCCCCGCCCCTAAACCTGCCCTCATAAATTATCTCATGAAATGACACTTTTTATGCAATTAAGTTATAAAAATATTAACAACTTTATCCATGCCCATCAATGCAGCTTGCCTGTGCCCGCCAATGCAGCCTGTGCCCACCGTGCAGCCTGTGCCCACCGTGCAGCCTGTGCCCCATGTGCAGCCTGTGCCCCATGTGCAGCCTGTGTCCCATGTGCAGCCTGTGTCCCATGTGCAGCCTGTGTCCCGTGTGCAGCCTGTGTCCCGTGTGCTGCCTGTGTCCCGTGTGCAGCCTGTGTCCCGTGTGCAGCCTGTGTCCCGTGTGCAGCCTGTGTCCCGTGTGCAGCCTGTTTCCCGTGTGCTGCCTGTTTCCCGTGTGCTGCCTGTGTCCCGTGTGCTGCCTGTGTCCCGTGTGCTGCCTGTGTCCCATGTTCAGCCTGTGTCCCATGTGCAGCCTGTGTCCACCACGTGCTGCCTGTGTCCACCACATGCAGCCTGTGTCCACTACATGCAGCCTGTGTCCACCACGTGTAGCCTGTGATCACCATGGGTAGCCTGTGTCCACCACGTGCAGCCTGTGCCCACCACGTGCAGCCTGTGTGCCATGTGCAGCCCGAGTCCCATGTGCAATCCTGAGTCCCATGTACTGCCTGTTTCCCATGTGCAGCCTGTGTCCACTATGCAGCCTGTGTGCCATGTGCAGCCTGTGTCCCATGTGCAACCTGTTTCCCATGTGCAGCCTGTGTCCACCATGTAGCCTGTGTCCACCATGCAGCTTGTGTCCACCATGCAGCCTGTGTGCCATGTGCAGCCTATGTGCCATGTGCAGCCTGTGTGTCATTAAACAAGTAAAAAAGGCGCAGTGCCGGTATACCTCAGAAAACTGTTCCTAAATAGTCCAATGGCAAGATGGGTATATATATAAAAATATATATAAGGAGGAGTCAGTCAGGGATGCCACCAAAAAAGACCAGAAGCAAGGTCCAATAAGCTAGGAGAAATAAACAAGGAAAAGGGGCGCCTCTGAGTATATATCAGCAATCATTTATTCAACAAACAATATCCACTCACATGGAAGACTGTAATGTTGCTTTCCAGTACGTCTCTGGATAGAGGAGAAGATGGAGGACTACAAGTCACAGCAAGTCCATACAGTGCTGACCCCACATCGGATCCTGGCAAGGATGGGGTGGGATAACTGGGCACAGCAGGGTCTCCCTCAGATGTCCAGATGGCGCATCAGGATTAAAATGAGTTCGGGATGACACAGTCCATCTGTCTGCGGGTTCCAGGGATAAGGCTGTAAGGCCGCCATCATGCTTGAGAAAGGAGTGCCGCTATTCTTACCACCAATAGCGAGCGAACTCGGAATCACGTCGCACAGCTGTGACGTCACAGCCAAGCACCGCGCTGTGCTTGCCCTCCAGGCCTCGTTTTGGCTCCCTGCACGGCCGTAGCTATCCCATCTCATGGAGCCATACGAGCCTTACTACACACCGCAGCACGCCCGGTGATCGGCTTTGGCGTCCTTACAGCCTTATCCCTGGAACCCGTAGACAGATGGACTGTGTCATCCTGAACTCATTTTAATCCTGATGCGCCATCTGGACATCTGAGGGAGACCCTGCTGTGCCCATTATCCCACTCCATCCTTGCCAGGATCCGATGTGGGGTCAGCACTGTATGGACTTGCTGTGACTTGTAGTCCTCCATCTTCTCCTCTACCCAGAGACGTACTGGAACGCAACATTACAGTCTTCCATGTCAGTGGATATTGTTTTTTGAATAAATGATTGCTGATATATACTCAGAGGTGCCCCTTTTCCTTGTTTATTAAGCCTGTGTGTCATGTGCAGCCTGTGTCCACCATGTGCAGCCTGTGTCCATCATGTGCAGCCTGTGTCCACCGTGCAGTCTGTGTCCCATGTGCAGCTTGTGTGCCATGTGCAGCCTGTGTGCCATGTGCAGCCTGTGTGCCATATACAGCCTACCTGTAGAGGGGAAGAGAGGAGAGCCGCCACTGGATGATCAGAGCAGGAAACATCACAGCTTTCGTTTCAATAGCTGTGTGTTCCCCGCCGTGCACCATCACATAAGCCCCTCCCCTTGATACATGTCACTCGTCCTAGGACTGGATGGGTGATCTGTCTATCAAAGTCCTGGAGAAAGAGGAGGGGCTTATATGACGGCACGCGGCGGGGGAACACACAGCTATTGAAAAGAAAGCTGTGATGTTCCCTGCTCTGATCATCCAGTGGCGGCTCTCCTCTCTTCCCCTCTGTGATCAGCGGTGCTTGCCCCCCCCCCCTGGCTCCCAGACAGCCCTTCTCGCCAGCCCTCAAAATCCACTCGCAAAATGGGAGCGTGCGAGTCGAATTTTTGAGGGCTGAAAATAGCATTCACAAAAATCACATAAAAAACTATTGTTTTCTGAATTGATTATTTGAGGGGTTAACATAAAGCTTTCTAAAGCATAATAATGGTGAATTGCCAAGGGAGAAAAAATATGTTCCCTCTAGTGAATAATATTTGTTTGCGAAAAGGTGTTTATCTTGCAAAGAACAAGGATATAAATTGTGCTTCACCTACATCATCTGCTAGATCATCTGCTACACATAACAAAGGTCAATAGGTAGGTTATTCCTGTACACAAAAATCAACATAGCCAAAAGGGAACTTCAATTAGAAATAAATATGTTTTCTTATAGATTTTTTTTAACATTATATTTAAATGTCATATTTATGGACCCACAAATTCAATTAAGTGCAATGTTTTATTTATTTTTTTTTCAAATATAAATTTTCTTAACACCTACAACAGGCAAAAACAGGTCAGTACAGCCAGTATATACATCAGACAGCAGTGTAAACATTATGTACATATCTATACAGGCATCTGCAAAGGTATCAGAGGGGGCATAATATAAATTGAGAGTCAAGCAGATGTTGCTGTTTGCTGCCCATTAGAATAGGCAAATAAAGAACTTAGATGCAAGACCCGAAGCCGCCCGCGTCTATTTTCCTATATTCAAACAATAATAAAAAAATAGAGCTAAAGAGAGAATAAGACAGATAATAGAGAAAAGAAGAGAAGAGGGAGGGAGGGTTATGGGCAGGGTAGGGGTATAAAGGGGAAAGGGGGCTTGGTTATCGTTGGCTCCGTATGCTCAAAATCAGCTTCCCAGGAGGGCCAGGCCCTCTGCAGACAGGACAAACTGTTTCCACAGTTTCCAAGTTGTAGAGTACTTTTCCTGTTGGTGTTGTGCAGTCAATACTAAGTCTTCCATTTTACTTATATCGTCCACTTTACGTAGCCAATCCACCGCCGTCGGCGGTATCTGTTTCTTCCAGTGGAGCGGAATGCAGGACTTTGCGGCATTTAGGAGGTGTCTTAAAATAGACTTTTGATAGCGTTTGGCAGAAATGGTAGACACATGTAAGAGGAAGAAGGCCGGATCACCAGAAATCTTATAGTCCGTGAACTTTTGAGTCACTTCTCGGACCGTCGTCCAGAAATGGGACAATTTAGGACAGGACCAAAATATTTATCCCCAGGCATTGCCAACAGCGGTCAGCAGTGTGAGGGTTGTACCGGTGCAGGAGGTGGGGGGTGAGGTACCATCTCGTCAATGTTTTAGTTTATACTTCTCGACAGCCTGGTCACAAGTGATTTACTTTTTGCACTATATGTTTCTTTTGGTCCAAGAATTGCAGCAACGACACATACCTCCTATGTCTATTTATTAACATTCCAAAAGCTGATCAAGTTTTTTAATTGCTTTCAGTATGTACTTTTAAAATTACCAGTATTGTACAAAATACATTATATTTTTTTTTGGTTTTCTGTAATCAGTATATAAAATCATAAAATCCTTTTATTTCACCCACAGCCACATATTGCCTAAGCATTTTATACCTTGCACTGGTTATAGATTATGCTAACATTTCTGATTTCTCCTGTGCAAAATATTGTGGAGAGAAAATATATAGATCTGTTTTAGGCAGTTATAATAATGACAGTTAATAGATACATAGCTCATGCAGACAGGCTTTTACAGGTGGTCAGCATTTTTTTTTATGCCTGTAAACTTGCAATCTATGTTAGCCTATATGGCCATGCACATCAGGCGTTTAGATCAGTGTTTCTCAACTCCAGTCCTCAAGGCGCCCCAACAGGTCATGTTTTCAGGATTTCCCTCAGATGAAACAGCTGTGGTAATTACTAAGGCAGTGAAACTGATCAAATCAACTGTGCAAAATAATGGAGAGCCTGAAAACATGACCTGTTGGGGTGCCTTGAGGACTGGCGTTGAGAAACACTGGTTTAGATCCATTCAAAATCAAGCGAAATCCAGAATTCGTTGCAACACTTCACCTTTATTGATCCTTCATGCAAATAACATCACAGACAGTGCGGGGTACAGTAAACGTTGACGGGTTTTGTGCTGTGGCTGTGGCTTACGCATAACCTCATACACAAAAAATACAATAAATAACCCATATAAACTCTTTACCACCATGAGCCCAATTACACTAATTGGAAAATCCCTCCCATCCCTATAAAGATCGGGATATGTGGAAACCACTTACAACACATTAAAGTATAAGTTAACTTTTTAGAAAAAAAATAATAAATTCAAATTTTTTTGAAGATAAAAAAATTAGCGTTTTTTATTTTTTGAGCCTGTAAAGCTTTGCACCAGTGATCAGCAGATCACTGGTGCCATGCAGGTCTCCTGCAAGCAGGTACAATCTGACAGGAAGAATCAATGAACTACCATGGCGCTATGAACTACCACGGCGCACCACAGCACCATGGTAGTTCATTGAGAACTACAAATCGAAAGCTGCAAGGGATGTCTGAGCCTGTAGTTCATTCACACACAGAGCTAGGTGAATGAGTGACGCAGCCATATGGGCGGAGCCCCGCACAGCGGCGCTGCTTTCAAAAATTGACAGCTAGTACAGGAAACTTCTCCCCATACTGCTGTCTTGGGGGGAATTGGGCAGCAGCTGCAGGATTGGGAACAAGTTACATGTTCCACCCTAAAAACAGATGGAACATGTAACATATTCCCAAAGGTATTGTTAAAATTAGGAGCAAGAGGGTGGGACTTTGAACGAAGCACGTGGTTGAAATGAATACATTGGTGGAGATTGAGATATTTAATATTACGTAAATAACAAAATTACACACATAATTTCCATATACATTCAAATAGGAATACACATTAAACATGCCGTCAGTTCCTAAAACAGTGGTAACTGGCAATAACATGGTTAAAAATGGGTAGCTTGATAAAGTTACAGAGTCCACCATAAATCACAGTGGGGTACAAAAATGTTGCAAGGTAACATCTGCATGGCCTATGACCTTACTGGTTCCTATCACATAATGTGATGGTACGAATATATTAATAACAGAAACTGTTAGAGCTGTAGTATACTTATATACGGCAGTTGTGAGCTGGATGCGTTTCGTGGCTTGGTGCCGCTCATCAGGAGCAAGCACGTGGTGTATCTGCAAATGGGAGATGAACAACTAGATAAATAATTTTGTATCAATAGAGGGGAGGAGAATGAAGATGGAGACCCCCCAATTTTATTTATGGGCGGCTGCACTGGTCGGGCCTGGTCACAAGGGGCTCCTGCACACACTAGTTCTCATGTCCCTCCTGGACACTGGTCTCAAAAAAGTGTCAAAAGTGTCTGATCTGTCCGCCGCAATGTCGCAGTTCTGCTAAAAATCGCTGATCGCCGCCTTACTAGTAAAAAAAATAATAATAATAAAAATGCCATATATCTATGCCCTATTTTGTAAACGCTATAAATTTTGCGCAAACCAATCAATATACGCTTATTGCGTTTTTTTAACAAAAATATGTAGAAGAATACATATCAGCCTAAACTGATGAAGAAATTATTTGTTTTTTTTTTAATTTTTTTGGTATATTTATTATAGCAAAAAGTAAAACAATCTTTTTGTTTATAGCGCAAAGAATAAAAACCGCAGAGGTGATCAAATACCACCAAAAGAAAGAAAGCTCTAATTGTGTGAAAAAAAGGACATAAATTTTGTTTGGGTACAATGTTGCACGACCGCGTAATTGTCAATTAAAGCCACGCAGTGCCGTATCACAAAAACTGGCCTGATCATTAAGGGGGCAAATCCTTCCGGTCCTTAGGTGGTTAAGGTAGGCTCAGACAAAGTGTTAGCTCTCTGTCTATATATACATATATATTTTAATATATATTAATATATATATATATATATATATATATATACATATATATATATATATATTTTTTTTTTACTTTGCTGAGGTTAATATGTGTCTGTGAGACTCTCGCTTGTGACACAGCAATCAAAGCATATTTTATAGGTACAAGGAAGCCAAGCTTTGTTTAACAATATTCGTGAGCCCCTCAAGTCATTAACAGTTTGGACATACCCACTTTTATGCCACGGCATGCATAACATGCCACAGGTCACTACCTCCCTGTCCCTCATTCTTAAGTTCTAAAGTTAGGAGGTATGATGTTTAGATGTGTATGCACATAAACTCATTATATTGGCTAGAATATTCATTCTAGCCACTAAAATGTATTTATGGATATTCATGCACATGTATGCACAGATGGGTTGGAGCATTTTTTAAAAAATACAAATCAAAACACAACAATGCACAAGTACACATTGGCTAAAATAGAGCTGTGTTCAGAGAGATTTTAAAAAATGAAAAAATGCCTGTAAAAGCAAACTAAACCCTCCTATCCTTTACAGCCAACAAGGAAGCTGCTATCTTTTCCTCTCTTTAATCTGCAGTTGCCATAAAGCTGCAAATGTGATCAGTTGTGACACCAGCCACTTGGTGGCTTGGCAGTTCGATTGAGAGCACAAACAACTGTGACAGTTATTATTCATGGCATGTCATCAATGTAACTGTTTTGGGAAACTGTTAAAGCGGAGTTTCACTAAAAAAAAAAAATTTAGATGTCAGCAGCTGCAAATACTGCAGCTGCTGACTTTTAAAATAAGGACACTTACCTGTCCCGGGGTCCAGCGATGTCGGCACCCGAGACCGAGCCGTCCCTCGATCCTCGGGTGCTGCCGCCGCCATTCTCACTGAGGGAATCAGGAAGTGAAGCGTTGCGGCTTCACTGCCCGGTTCCCTACTGCGCATGCGCGAGTCACGCTGCGCGTCTACACTGGTCCCCGTTGTGTTGTGGGAACTGTGTATTTTCCACAACACAACGGGGGTGGGCGGGGAGTCTGCGGCTAGCTGCGGCTAGCTATACCCGGAAGTGGGTGCAGATACCTGTATTATACAGGTATCTGCACCCCCCTCCCCCCTGAAAGGTGCCAATTGTGACACCGGAGGGGGGGAGGAATCCGATGAGCGGAAGTTCCACTTTAGGGTGGAACTCCGCTTTAAGTCGATGGGTTTAGTTCTACTGTAAATTTGTAAATGTACGAATAAAAAAACCTTTATATACTGGTGTCACCAAATTGCAAAGCTTTGCCAGGGGAATAAAGTGCAGTAATGATGATAGCAATGCTTGTATGCTTGTAAAAAGTAGTAGATAAACAAATGTTCTCACGCTAGAACTCTGTTTATAGATTAGGTACTGGCCCTTTCCCTGCCTTTAAATGACTTTAGGACACCTGTCACCAAAATCATACACATCATCATGTTCATGCATGCACGCACCAAAGTGTTTTCCTACATCCATACTGGAGGTGTGGTCACACAGTGAGGTTGACTGATTTGGGGCCTAATTTACCCTGAAATAGAACTGTTTCAGGTCTATCTCTGCCCCTTGTGCCAGTTTCTATCTGCTCTGTTAATGTGGTGCATGCCACTTCTGACAGTTTCCTGTGCTCTTATAATGGAGCAAGAAGCATAGGTAATTCCCTGGATAGTGTGTGTTTGCCTCAGTCCATAGCATACTGTCATTTCTGACAGTTTTTCCAAACACCAGGCAATCCTTGGTGAATACCCACTACCCACTCACCCCACCCCAGCACATGGTTGACAGTCTCAGCTGTGCATGTTCCCAATGAGACCATGAAGAAGGGGGTGGGGTGTCTGTCGCTGCACTCAGGTCTCAAATTACACTCAGTTCTCTGCTATGTACTGTAGAGTGTTTGACATCAGATCTCCACCCCCTGCCTCCTGCAAGCTGAGGAATGCTAGTTAAACTGTGTACTTTAGAAATCCGTGGAGGAGAAAGCGCTGCAGATAAACAGTTACATCCTATGTAAGGGTTTATTATTGTTTTAAATAAATCATTTTTGTGAATATGTTTCTTACCTGGAAATCCTGCCAGTAGTGACCCTTCGTGTAGCAGACTAACAACTTTAGGCCACTGCCTCTCAATTAGCAGAAATGCTTTAAAATTGTTGCCTGCTAATTTCAATGTTTTCTGGCTCATTCTTAGCAAATGTTATTATAGGTTTCTTTTATGTATGTTTTCTTCTTCCAATGAGTTTTCAACTTAGTGCCTGAGATGGTGATGACTTACAACTGGAGTGATGGCATGGACCTCATACTTCTTGGGCTCACTGATACTCCAGATGCACAGGCACCAATGTTTCTCATATTTCTCATCATATATCTTCTCACTGTTTTGGGAAACCTCATTATTGTGACTGTTATTTGTATGAATCCAGAACTGCACAGTCCTATGTACTTTTTCATCTGTAATCTATCATTCCTTGACATAGCTTACTCTTCAGTTACTCAGCCCAAGCTGCTCTCCATCTTCATAACTGGGCCAAGTGCGATCTCTTTTCCTGCCTGCATTGCACAGCTCTATGTATTTATGTCATTGGCATGTACGGAATTTGTTTCATTAACAGCTATGGCTTATGATCGCTATGTTGCAATCTGTAAGCCTTTACATTATATGGTTTTAATGAAGAGAACAGTCTGCTTACAGTTGGCCATTATTTGTTGGGTGGTGGGATTCCTTGATCCACTGGCTCACACTGTGGTCATATCAAGGCTACCTTTTTGTAAACCACCTGTACTGAATCACTTCTACTGTGATCTATCTCAGTTGCTCAGTCTATCTTGTGAGGATAAATTATTTATTGAAATTATGACCTATTTAGTTGGCTCAGCGGTAGCTCTTCCAGCCTTCTTGCTAACGCTAGTCTCATATGTGTTCATTATATCTACCATTCTTAATATAAGTTCATCTTCTGGCAGGCACAAAGCTTTCTCTACTTGTACGTCTCATCTAACTGTAGTCACTCTGTTCTATGGCACTGTCCTAGTCATGCATATGAGGCCTTCATCTCAAAATTTGCTTAAGCAAGACAAACCTTTGTCTGTGTTATACACAGCTGTTACCCCAATGATGAATCCTCTGATTTATAGTTTTAGGAACAAAGATGTAAAGAAAGCTCTAAGGAAACTCACTAGTAAGAAAAAGTATGTTTAAATGGATTAAAAAAAAAAAAAAATACAATAAAAAGACTATCGGCCAAACTGCTTGGATTACTAATACTTTAGTCTGGCTGCACGCATTTTTTTTAATGGCAAAATTCACATGTTTCAGAGCAAGCATCGCCCTCTGTTCAGGAGTAAAAAACATTGAAAGAAACATGATATATGAGGCTCAAGCAAACAAAATCTACAACAGTTGAAGGTTTAAACCCATAATTTAAACACAACACTGTCACAGGCTGTTCTGAAATCATACCCAATGTAGGTTTTTAACTAGAGTTCTTGGGCATGTTGGTACTGTTCTCAGCCATGGCTAGAATACTCTGCAAAGAAAGATGCACACTCTTGCTTACCATGTCAGAAAAAGTGCAACCTCAGATGATAAAGATATTGTTTTTACTAAATAAGGATTTAAAAATTGGAAAAGTGCACTGAAGAAGGGCTTGGGATTCAACAATGATGCACTTATCCATTCCTTTTTGTGCAATCTTCTTCTTTGTAGGATGAAATGATGGAGAGGGAAGGTCTGGTTCCTCTCAGTCTGGTTTGGGCCTAGCCCTCCTCCTAGGTCCAAACCAGATTGAGAAGAACAGGGATTATGTGAAAAGCATGGGGGAAGTGATCACATTCCTAGCTGTGAATGAGTAATGGGACCTGTAAGAGACACAAGTCTAGGAAAGAAGATGATAGGTCTGATGGATTTTTTCCTGAAGCTATTTGGCATCCTTTAGTAATGTGGATTCAAACTTAAAGACACATTAATTGTCATAACACAGAACGAGAAATGTATATCCCATAATGTGCAAAATTAGAACAATGAAACTATGTTGAGTCTTATGTTGCAATAAATCAAAAATAAATATGACAATGCTGATAAGACAGGGTTCTGTTCAAAAGGTGATGGGACAGGTGCAACTTTTAGAATCTATCAATAATGATTCAATTTGTCTGTAACTCTGTTCCTATGGAACGTCTGATTGGTTTGCTGGAGCTGAGTCAGCTGGATATAGAGTACATTAGCTAATACGTGTATCTAAACATCATGCGGACTGTCAAACAAGGGGAGTGATATATATATATATATATATATATATATATATATATATATATATATATATATATATATATATATATATATATATATATATATATATATATATATATATATATATATATATAATGTTCTGTGACTGTGGTGTGTTTTATGTAAGAAAAACAAAAAGGCCTCTTTGCTGAAGAATTTATCATCACATTAATTACATTAGGAATGGATAAACACACCAATTGGCAGACGTGTAATAACAACACATCAGTAATTAGTTTGGCTACTCTGGATAGGGTATATGAAGATCTGGGGGGGGGGGGGGATTTTGATAAAAGGATCCTCCAAAGAGAGGCCAAATGGATCTCCAATTTAAAAGCCAATTCCCATCCAGGGTTCAATGATATTTTGAGCTTTAAAACATTTTTGAAGCAGTAGCCTTTTAATAGCAGTGGCCTGTGTAAAATGTGTGGTACCATGATGTATGTTATTAGCCCATGAACTTGCCAGCTTCTGTATAAGTTAAAATTTTATTAGTGTATCTTGATGGACTTTGTAAAAATATATATTTATATATATATATATATACATCTGCATGTGTGTATATATATATCTATAGATATATAGATATATATATCTATATATCTATAGATATATATATCTATATAGATATATAGATATATATATATATATATATATATATACACAGTGGGGACAGAAAGTATTCATTCAATTTTTCACTCTTTGTTATGTTGCAGCCATTTGCTAAAAGTTCATTTTTTCCTCATTAATGTAAAAAAAAAAAAAAAAAAAAACTGAAATATCACATGGTCCTAAGTATTCAGATCCTTTGCTATGACACCCATATATTTAACTCAGGTGCTGTCCATTTCTTCTGATCATCCTTGGCATGGTTCTACACCTTCACTTGAGTCCAGCTGTGTTTGATTATACTGATTGGACTTGATTAGGAAAGCCACACACCTGTCTAGGTCAAAGGAACTGCCTGAAGAGCTAAGAGACAAAATTGTGACAAGGCACAGATCTGGCCAAGGTTAAAAAACAATTTCTGTTGCACTTAAGGTTCCTAAAAGCACAGTGGCCTCCATAATCCTTAAATGGAAGATGTTTGGGACGATCAGAACCCTTCCTAGAGTTGGCCGTCCGACCAAACTGTGCTATCGGGGGAGAAGAGCCTTGGTGAGAGGGGTAAAGAAGAACCCAAAGATCACTGTGGCTGAGCTCCAGAGATGCAGTTGGGAGATGGGAGAAAGTTCTAGAAAGTCAACCATCACTGCAACCTTCCACCAGTCGGGGCTTTATGGCAGAGTGGCCTGACGGAAGCCTCTCCTTAGTGCAAGACACATGAAAGCCCACATGGAGTTTGCTAAAAAACACCTGAAGGACTCCAAGATGGTGAGAAATAAGATTCTCTGGTTTGATGAGACCAAGATAGAACTTTTTGGCCTTAATTCTAAGTGGTATGTGTGGAGAAAACCAGGCACTGCTCAACAGCTGTCCAATACAGTCCCAACAGTGAAGCATGGTGGTGGCAGGATCATGGTGCGGGGGTGTTTTTCAGCTGCAGGGACAGGACGACTTGTTGCAATCGAGGGAAAGATGAATGTGGCCAAGTACAGGAATATCCTAGATGAAAGCCTTCTCCAGAGTGCTCAGGACCTCAGACTGGGCCGAAGGTTTACCTTCCAACAAGACAATGACCCTAAGCACACAGCTAAAATAACGAAGGAGTGGCTTTACAACAACTCTGTGACTGTTCTTGAATGGCCCAGCCAGAGCCCTGACTTAAAATCAATTGAACATCTCTGGAGAGACCTAAAAATGGCTGTCCGCCAACGTTTACCATCCAACCTGACAGAACTGGAGAGGATCTGCAAAGAGGAATGGCAGAGGATCCCCAAATCCAGGTGTGAAAAACTTGTTGCATCTTTCCCAAAAAGACTCATGGCTGCATTAGATCAAAAGGGTGCTTCTACTAAATACTGAGCAAAGGGTCTGAATACTTAGGACCATGTGATATTTCAGTTTTTCTTTTTTAATAAATCTGCAAAAATGTCAACAATTCTGTGTTTTTCTGTCAATATGGGGTGCTGTGTGTACAGTAATGAGGAAAAAAGATGAACTTAAATGATTTTAGCAAAAGGCTGCAATATAAAAAAGAGTGAAAAATTAAAGGGGGTCTGAATACTTTCCATCCCCACTCTATATGTATATACAGTGCCTTGAAAATGTATTCATACCCCTTGAAATTTTCCACATTTTGTCATGTTACAACGAAAAATGTAAATGTATTTTATTGGAATTTTATGTGATAGACCAACACAAAGTGGCACATAATTGTGAAGTGGGAGAAAAATGATAATAGGTTTTCAAAATGTTTTACAAATAAATATGTGAAAAGTGTGGCGTGCATTTGTATTCAGCTCCCCTGAGTAAATACTTTGTAGAACACACTTCGCTGCAATTACAGATACAAATCTTTTTGGGTATATCTCCACCAGCTTTGCACATCTAGAGAGTGACATTTTTGCCCATTCGTCTTTACAAAATAGCTAAAGCTCTGTCAGATTGGATGGAGAGCGTCTGTGAACAGCCATTTTCAAGTCTTGCCACAGATTCTCAATTGGGTTTAGGTCTGGTCTTTGACTGGGCCATTCTTCTTTTTTTTTTTTTAATTGTATTTATATTGGGATTTCAAAGAATAAGTACAAAATTGTAACAAAATGTACATTACACTATCAATATAAGTGCAAACAATCATAGTAAAAAAGGGAAAGCAAAATATAAAGTAACAAATATAAGTAATAAGAAAGTGTTCACAGAAACAAGGCACATATGTGTATTAGATCAATTCCTTATGATGTACACAATAAGCGTAATGCTAGAGAGAGTCTAGAACTCTGAGATCAGTTCAGGCCATATACACAGGCAGTATAGGATCGGATTAAGATTAGGGCATGTTTGGTGGCAAGGGGGTCCCGTTTTCCGAAAGATCCCATGGTTCCCATATTTTATTAAATTGGGGAATACAGTCGTGTACCGAGGCCGTCAAAAACTCCATTGTCCGAATCTCAGCCACCAAGTGTAGAAATCTGGACTGTGGAGGAGGTGTATTGGATAACCAGAATAATGGGATAAGCCTCCTGGCAGCTAGTAATATATAGGATATCAATTTGTTTGTCTTTTTAGATACCCCTGAAGGAGGTTAGACCCAATAGATAGTTCAAATGATCCACCGGAAGGGACACCCCAGTCACCTTTTGTATAAGAAAATGTACATCATACCAAAAGGGTTGAATCAAGGAGCACTGCCGGAAGATGTGGAACAGGACTGGGCCATTCTAACACATGAATATGTTTTGATCTAAACCATTCCATTGTAGCTCTGGCTGTATGTTTAGGGTTGTTGTCCTGCTGGAAGGTGAACCTCTGCCCCAGTCTCAAGCCTTTTGCAGACTCGAACAGGTTTTCTTCTAAGATTGCTCTGTATTTGGCTCCATCCATCTTCCCATCAACTCTGACCAGCTTCCCTGTCCCTGCTGAAGAAAAGTATCCCCACAACATGATGCTGCCACCACCATGTTTCACCGTGACGATGGTGTGTTCAGGGTGATGTGCTGTGTTAGTTTTCCACCACACATAGCTTTTCTTTTAGGCCAAAAAGTTAAATTTTAGTCTCATCTGACCAGAGCACCTTCTTCCACATGTTTGCTGTGTCCCCCACATGGCTCCTCGCAAACTGCAAATGGGACTTCTTATTGCTTTCTTTCAACAATGACTTCTTGCCATTCTTCCATAAAGGCCAGATTTGTGGCGTGCACGACTAAGAGTTGTCCTGTGGACAAATTCTCCCACCTGAGCTGTGGATCTCTTCAGCTCCTCCAGAGTTACCGTGGGCCTCTTGGCTGCTTATCTGATTAATGCTCTCCTTGCCCGGCGTGTCAGTTTAGGTGGACGGCCATGTCTTGGTAGGTTTGCAGTTGTGCCATACTCTTTCCATTTTTGGATGATGGATTGAACAGTGCTCCTTGAGATGTTCAAAGCTTGGGATATTTTTTTATAACCTAACCCCGCTTTAAACTTCTCCATACCTTTATCCCTGACCTGTCTGGTGTGTTCCTTGGCCTTCATGATACTGTTTGTTCACTAAGGTTCTCCAACAAACCTCTGAGGGCTTCACAGAACATCTGTATTTATACTGAGAATAAATTACACACAGGTGGACAGTGTTTACTAATTAGGTGACTTCTGAAGCCAATTGGTTCCACTAGATTTTAGTTAGGGGTATTAGAGTAAAGGGGGCTGAATACAAATGCACGCCACACTTTCAGATATTTATTTGTAAAAAATTTGCAAAAGCATTTTTCATTTTCCTTCCACTTCACAAATATGTGTCACTTTTGCGATATAGATATCTATATATACAGTGCCTTGCAAAAGTATTCACCCCCTTGGCATTTTTCCTATTTTGTTGCCTCACAATCCTGGACTTAACATGGATTGTTTGAGGATTTGCATCATTTAATTTACAGAACATGCCCACAACTATGAAGATTTTTTTTATTGTAAAGCTAACAACAAATAGTACAAGATAACAGAAAAAGTCAATGTGCATAACTATTCACCCCCCTAAAGTCAATATTCTGTAGAGCCACCTTTTGCGGCTATCACAGCTCCAAGTCGCTTTGGATAAGCCTCTATGAGCTTGCCACATCTTACCACTGGGATTTTTGCCCATTCCTCCTTGCAAAACTGCTCCAGCTCCTTCAAGTTGGATGGTTTGCGCTTGTAAACAGCAATCTTTAAGTCTGACCACAGATTTTCTATTGGATTGAGGTCTGGGCTTTGACTAGGCCATTCCAACACATTTACATGTTTCCCCTTAAACCACTCAAGTGTTGCTTTAGCAATGTGTTTGGGGTCATTGTCCTGCTGGAAGGTGAACCTCCGTCCTAGCCTTAAATCACACACCGAGTGGTACAGGTTTTGCTCAAGAATATCCCTGTATATTCATGTTCTCCGCTGATTATCTCAGTTTCATAAACTGGTAATGAGCTGAGATCAGCGGTGAGACTCGGGATCGCCGCTGATCTCAGTTTCATAAAAGGACACCTATGTGACTTCTGAAGGTAATTGGTTGCACCAGAGCTTTTTATGGGCTTCATAACAAAGGGGGTGAATACATATGCACATGCCAGTAATCAGTTTTAAATTTCTGAAAAATAGTTTTATGCATATATTTTTCTAATTTTACTTTACCAACTTAGCCTATTGTGTTCTGATCCATCACATATAATTCAGATTAAAAAAAAGCTGTAATGTAACAAGTAGGTAAAAAGCCAAGGTGGGTGAATACTTTTGCAAGGCACTATGTGTGTATATATATATGTATGATCTGTCATTGTATATATGTGATCCACATTGTAAGTTTGGCTTGGACTGTAGCATTGTGGGTTATTCCTTTGTATGGGCAAGCATTTGGGTGCTGCTAACAGAATAGCATCATGCTGGTCTGTGTGGTTTTGGAGGAGGGATGGTTCTGATGGTTTTGTTCTGCCTTCCTTCTCTTCCCTCAACCCTGGCTCCCCTGGTCATTCCCTGTGGGAGGTGTTGGGAGCAGAGTGGAGTATTTAGACATGTGGACAGGCACCATCTTGTGCATGCTCAGTAGCGGCGGCTGCACCACTTAATGAGGTAATTGGCTGCACACAAGTGCGGTGAGGTTGGGCGTCTCTAAGCGTTGGAGACAGATATATAAGGAAAGTGTTGGGGGAAGGAAGGTGTTTGGGAGCTTCAGGTTACACTGATTGCTGGCTGATGCTTGGGTCTAATTGAAGGTGAGGAGCATAGAATGGAGGACTTTGTGGCTTGGTTTAGCATTCTGGGGGGTTGATCTATCTTCTGTAGTAAGGAGAATGTCTAGTCTCTATTAGATCTGGAAGGGTTCAAAATTGATCTAGCCCACCCTTTGCAGCTATAATAGCTCAACTCTTCTGGGAAGGCTGTCCACAAGAATTAGGAGTGTGTCTATGGGAATGTTTGACCATTCTTCCAGAAGCGCATTTGTGAGGTCAGACACTGATGTGGACGAGAAGACCTGGCTTGCAGGTTCTGCTCTAATTCATTCCAGAGGTGTTCTCTCAGGTTGAGGTCAGGACTCTGTGTAGGCCAGTCAAGTTCTTCCACACCAAACTCACTCATCCATGTCTTTATGGACCTTGATTTGTGCACTGGTACGTAGTCATGTTGGAACAGAAAGGGGCTATCCCCAAACTGTTCCCACAAAGTTGGGAGCATGAAATTGTCCAAAATGTCTTGGTATGCTGACGCCTTAAGGCAACCTGCATCGCGGGACACATTTCACCCAAAATAGTTCAGTAGCAACTTTTGGGTGACATGCGTCCTGTGATGCGAGTTGCAGCACAGTTTGTCTCACAACAATCGCAGCAGACCCGTACCACAATTGGAGGTGTCATTCAAATGAATGGTATCTCGAATGCGAGTCCCGCGTTTTGTCATTCACACCTCAGGGCTGTCAAATCACGGGCAGATCCGTGGCCAATCTGCCCACGATTCAATACGCTGTAGTGTGAATGCAGCCTAATGCCCTGTACACACGGTCGGATTTTCCAATGGAAAATGTGTGATAGGACCTTGTTGTCGGAAATTCTGACCGTGTGTAGGCTCCATCACACATTTTCCATCGGATTTTCCAACACACAAAGTTTGAGAGCAGGATATAAAATTTTCCGACAACAAAATCCGTTGTCGGAAATTCCGATCGTGTGTACACAAATCCGACGGACAAAGTGCCACGCATGCTCAGAATAAATAAAGAGATGAAAGCTATTGGCCACTGCCCCGTTTATAGTCCTGACGTACGTGTTTTACGTCACCGCGTTTAGAACGATCAGATTTCCCAACAACTTTATGTGACCGTGTGTATGCAAGACAAGTTTGAGCCAACATCCGTCGGAAAAAATCCTAGGATTTAGTTATCGGAATGTCCGAACAAAGTCCGACCGTGTGTACGGGGCATTAGAGTTCTCTTCACTGGAACTATAAGGGGCCAAGCCCAACCCCTGAAAAACAAATCCACACCATAATCCCCCCTCCACCAAATGATTTGGACCAGTGCACAAAGAAAGGTCCATAAAGACATAGATGAGCGAGTTTGGGGTGGAGTCCAGCCCTCCGCCCAATAAAACACCTTTGGGATGAATTAGAGAGGAGACAGAGAACCAAGCCTTCTCATCCACATCAGTGCCTGACTTCACAAATATGCTTCTGGAAAAATGGTCAAACATTCCCATAGACACACTCCTAAACCTTGTGTACAGCCTTCCCAGAAGAGTTGAAGCTGTTATAGCTGCAAATGGTGGGCCAGCTCAATATAGAACCCCACTGACTAAGGCTAGGATTCCATTAAAGTTCATGTGCGTGTAAAGGCAGGCGTCCCAATACTTTTGGTAATATAGTATATGTCCACTATATCAACTGTGCAATCTGGGGTGTAATATAGATCAAGCTCTTGTTGCAGTGGATGGTTATTATTTTGAACACACTGAGTCATCGCCATAGTTATTATTCCAGGATTATTAAATATGGATTCTAAGTGTTATAGTGTGATACTTTGGTGCAATAAACATATTTATATATTTAAAGTTTATGGAATGTGATTGAGCTATTGTATATACACATTCAGACCCAAACAGAGCCTTATAATCAGCCTTTGGATACCATCTCTCCCTCACCCTGTCTTTCTGTCTCAGTGTTCACCCTGGGAGTTCTCTACATGGTTGCTGCAATTACAAGTCAGAGGCATGGACCATTTCAGCATTACAAATATAACTATTGATATGTATGTATTGTACTATGACAAAATCTAGATGCCTTAATAGTTCTTTTTTGTATTTAAATACATCTGTGATTATCCTCAATGTGTCCTAAAGAAGCTAACTGAGAAACGCATTAACCCATGAGAACTTATCGCCACAGATTACGTTCTAACCAAGAAGTGAATGTAATGAGCCTTTATTGTGGGTGATAGGTAGCAGTTGGTATATACTGCATATTAGCAGGATAACTGTATATAGGCAATTGATTTTAGGACCTGTCCACATGTGATTTTATTAATTGCTTGTAATAAAAATTGGATTATGTTGTAATGAGAGTTCCTTTCTGTGCACGTAAAGTCCGACTAAACTTTTTAAATTGATTTTTGTATACATTACGGATGTGGTACTAAACGTCATCTAGATCCACCCAAAAAGGAGAAAGAGGAGGATCTGGAAAACAAATCTCTCCGCCATAAAGCTATATCATTTATCTTCAAGATCATTATTGAGGGATTAGATCTCAGTATTACGAAAAGTGCTTAATTTTGCTCCCACTATTAAGCCAAATCTGTTCAATCTGTTCAAAGATTTTAATAGATTTGTTAGGTTGCTCATAATTTAAATGTTTTTAATCATTTTAATCATGGGAAATCCAAAGGTTCTTGTATGGACTGGGGGAGGGACCCCACGCTGTTTTCTTTTACAATTTTTTTAACCGGAAATGTATTTTTGTTTTTTATTCAGCTGTCAGCGGGGAAGCCCATTGACAACTGATGGCTCATCAGTTGTTAAGGATGCCACCGCCGGCTTCCCAGGCCCACTCCTTAACAACCATTTTTTACTGTGCCCTGATTGGGCAAATCTTTGTCCAATAAGGGTGCAGAATGCACTGTTCAGCGTGCAATGCATTCGGCGGGGTCTGCCGAATACCCTGCAAATTCGGGTGCTCCCCCAACAGCGTGAATAGCCAGTGTTCGACCCAAACTCATGCTTGAGCCGAATCAGTCGCCCAACCTTATTTATTCCTTTTGTTTGTATTGGTATGACACACAAAAGTGGAGAAACAAAAAGCCAAATCTGACACATTCCACGCAAAACTTCAAAAATTGACTGGAGAAAATGATTGACACCCTCAATTTAATATTTGGTAGCACACCCCTTGGAAAAAGTAACTGAAATCAATTGCTTCATGTAACCATTAATGAGTTTCTCACACCTCTCTACTCAAATTTTGGACCAATCTTCTTTCGCCAACTACTCCAGGTCTCTCAGATTAGAAGGGTTCCTTTTCCCAACTGCTGTTTTGAGATCTCAGTAGATTTCAGTACCATCCCATTTCTTATGACTTAAGCGCAGAATTATCTCCTTTATCTGGGGCACAGCTAAACCCTGTACCTCTATGTCACGGAACGCCCCACACTCCGCTTGAGTGCTTCCGTCAGTATACCGCTTCCTAAGTTCTGGAACACGAGTCCAATGGATCTGGCTATAGGAACCCCCAAGAACTAGACAACACCAGTCTTGGAGTACATCAGAACTGTTTATTTGAGATCTCACACACATTTATACACCAGGATGACTCAAAGCTAACCTAATTAACATTAGCTAATTTACTACAAAATTTACCCAGACCAGATGACAGACTTGTGGGCACGAGCTTCCTCCACCCTGGCCAACTGTTGGGGAGGGACAACACACACCTCCTCTCCCTTCTCCCCCTGTATCTGCTGCTGGGAAGTGATTGCCATCTTCTCACCCTGAGCCTCCACAATTGCTGCAGGTGTGGGGCAGAGGTCTTGGACCCTCTGTCCAGTTGCCAGCACTTCTGCTGGGGGTTTGCTAGGTGGTTCCTCCTCTACAGAAATGTCTATTAAATCCCCAGTCTCTGGAAGTGGTAAAAGTGTGGGACAGAGGTCTTGGACCCTCTGTTCAGTTACCAGATCTTCAGCTGGAGAAGTTTGTTTTAACTCCATAGATGCTGCTGGCAGAAAATCACATGTCCCTGTCAGTGTTGTGGGAGAAAGGCCGACTACCTCTTCTCTCAGGAAGGCCGAAGCCACTGTTGGTGCTGGGCAGAACACAGTGAACTTTGGCCCTGATAGCAGCTCTTCTGCTGGAGGCTCATCAGGTTGTTCTTCCTCAGCAGAAAAGTCTATCAAATCCCATGTCTCTGCAACTGATGTCGGGGAATAGGGGTTCACCATCTCCTGTCCATGGAACCCAGAAGATGTTATCATTTCTGGACAGAGGTTAGCAGAGCTCTGCCCTGTTGTCAGCACTTCAGGTTTGGGGACGGCAATCTCCGGATTTTCCACTGCCGATTCTCTGGCATGCTGCTGAACTTGTTCTAGCAGTTTCCTGTATGCCCTTTCCAGATGCTGCTCCTTCCTTAGCAAATGGTCCAGATCAGGTTTGAGCTCTGAGACCCCTGCAAGACCGAGCATAGACTCTCTATAGTCTCTCATGTCCTCAAGGTCAGGTTCCCCTTCATCGCCAAACATAAAAAGATCTGTAAGGTTCTCCCACAGCAATCCAGGGCCGCCAAAGTCATATCCCTCCGGAGAGCATTCTGTTGTCTCCCCTAAATATCCCTCCTCTGCGTGCCATTGCAGAGCCCGATATCGATTGTCCAGCTCTATCTCCTGCTGGACCAACCTGTCCAACTCAGTCACCCATTGCTCCTGGGGCTGCTCTCCCAGGAATGCCATCCGCAATGCCCGTTGGTCACTGGCCCGTTGCTCTTGGGTTGGAAAGCACTTGCCCTGTTTTATGCCAGCGAGACGGAGGGCTGCAATCCAGAGCTCCACCCGAATCAGCTGCCTGAGCTCCAGGTATTCATCCTCAGACACAGTCCTGGTGTACGTTGAAAGGATGATCCGCAGCAGCCCCGGGAATTCTGATGCCAGGTCCATATCTCCGCTGGGGTGACTGAAGTCTGCTATGCTGATCTTGGATCCAGTTGGAGGTTTGGATGTCCCAGACTTCAGACTTCAGGAAGCTTTCCCGCTGCTTGCCACCAATGTCACGGAACGCCCCACACTCCGCTTGAGTGCTTCCGTCATATACCGCTTCCTAAGTTCTGGAACACGAGTCCAATGGATCTGGCTATAGGAACCCCAAGAACTAGACAACACCAGTCTTGGAGTACATCAGAACTGCCTTTATTTTGAGATCTCACAGACCTTTTTATATCAGGGATGACTCAAAGCTAACCTAATTAACATGACCTAATTTACTACAAAATGTACCCAGACCAGATGACAGTCTTGTGGGCACCGGGCTTCACACATTAATACAATTAACAATACAAACAACAATCTCCCCCCTCCTCAGCCTAGACCATTCGTCTATTAGCCAGGGCTGGTGGCTAATGTGATCAGCTCTCTCAATTAACATAAACACATGTTGATAACACCAGCATCTCCTCACAGGATGTGTCCCAGCAGAATGAATCAGTCTTATCAGCAGGGGGCTGCTGGAGGAATCCCCCCTCCCTCTTCAGGGACACAAATATACAGTAAGGAGTCCCCATACAATATATACATGACTGAGTCCGATTAATACAGTTCAGACTGGATTTCTCATTCACCTCAAATGCTAGGGCCCATGATCGGTGGGCAACAGGCTTGCACACAGTCCTCTCCAACAGCCTCCGCTCTGGCCATGCCCGTGACAGTAATCTTTTTTTTTTTCATGCAGCCTGTGCAGCTTTGCGCAGTGGCAGTATCATAGCCAATGAGGTTCAACTGAGGCGTGATTATTGCTAATTGCTTCTCGGCCCTTTGGCTAAGATCAAATCTAGTATCTGTTCTTATCAGTTTCCAGGAGGTGGCGCTTGCTTCTGTCCCTGATCTATGGCGAGATAGAGATGGGATTGCGGTTGCTATGCAAAACCTGCTGGAGTGAAGGTAACCCGGAGCGGTTTGTAGCCGAAAGGGAAGCCTTCTGATGGGGACGGAGAACCATTCGGTCTTGGCGGAGGGTCGGGATCCTGGCCTTCTGGCCTGGATTGGGGCAGCTCTAGCTCTGGACAGTTATTTGGGAGAGAACGCTGGCTCCCCTTGCTCCCACCGGGGGAGCGGCCAGTATTTCCCAAATGTAATTAGGTAGGAGGGACGGAACGACGGTGAAGCCTGATGGCAAGGGCTCTCTCCAAGCTTCCAGAACTCCATACCTTTCTGCCTGGGGTGGGGGCTGCTGTGGTCTGGGCTGTGGGTCAGGGCTTTTTCGAAAAGCCAGTGGTGAATGTGCCCCTGAAGTGGCAGTTCAGGGGTGCCGTATAGTCACGGTGTGAAAGCACTTGATTTTATGGCACCATGGTCACTTCACCACAACACACGTTTTTCGCACCTGCCTCTTGGGCCGGGCCTTTTGGCCAGGGCCAGGGGAAATTTTTTATGCCTGGCCGGAGGGCCGGCCATTGTATAGCACAATGGCCACTTTCACTCTCCCATCTCACTATCTTCCCCACTCTTTCTTTTACCCCTGTTTGTCACCTTTTTGTCCTTTTTTTGGTTGTTTTGTATACACGTTTTGTCACTGTGTGGCGAGTAGGGTGTGGGTCCTCGGGCCTACTCTGAAAGTCTTGGGAGGGGGTGGACATAGGCCTTTTGGCTTGGTTCGCCCTCTCCTTTGAGGGGTCTCTCTTCGGGAGAGCCCCACTGTACTTGGGTTGGTCTGCTTCGGCAGTCCTTCCAGTTGTGGGGGTCCGTCTGGTTTCGGCCGGATGGACCCTTTGTCTGAGTACCTCAGTCCCTGTCTGGAGCCTAACGCCCCGGGGGATCAGGGTAAGGTCCTTCCCTAGTGGAGGACTCTGTACACCCGTTGCACGTTTTTGTGTTTCACTCTCTATGTGTGGGCACTTTTTTTTTGGCACCGGGTGGAAGTTTTTGAGGTGTGTTTTGCACGCCACTGGCTTTTCGATAGAGTGAAAAAAAAAAAAAAAAAAAAAATCCTCTACAGAAACGTCTATTAAATCCCCAGTCTCTGGAATTGGTAAAAGTGTGGGACAGAGGTCTTGGACCCTCTGTTCAGTTACCAGATCTTCAGCTGGAGAAGTTTGTTTTAACTCCATAGATGCTGCTGGCAGAAAATCACATGTCACTGTCAGTGTTGTGGGAGAAAGGCCGACTACCTCTTCTCTCAGGAAGGCCGAAGCCACTGTTGGTGCTGGGCAGAACACAGTGAACTTTGGCCCTGATAGCAGCTCTTCTGCTGGAGGCTCATCAGGTTGTTCTTCCTCAGCAGAAAAGTCTATCAAATCCCATGTCTCTGCAACTGATGTCTGGGGATAGAGGTTCACCATCTCCTGTCCATGGAACCCAGAAGATGCTATCATTTCTGGGCAGAGGTTAGCAGAGCTCTGCCCTGTTGTCAGCACTTCAGGTTTTGGGATGGCAATCTCCGGATTTTCCACTGCCGATTCTCTGGCATGCTGCTGAACTTGTTCTAGCAGTTTCCTGTATGCCCTTTCCAGATGCTGTTCCTTCCTTAGCAAATGGTCCAGATCAGGTTTAAGCTCTGAGACCCCTGCAAGACCGAGCATAGCCTCTCTATATTCTCGCAGGTCCTCAAGGTCAGGTTCCCCTTCATCGCCAAACATAAAAAGATCTGTAAAGCTCTCCCACAGCAATCCAGGGCCGCCAAAGTCATATCCCTCCGGAGAGCATTCTGTTGTCTCCCCTAAATATCCCTCCTCTGCGTGCCATTGCAGAGCCCGATAACGATTGTCCAGCTCTATCTCCTGCTGGACCAGCCTGTCCAACTCAGTCACCCATTGCTCCTGGGGCCGCTCTCCCAGGAATGCCATCCGCAATGCCCGTTGGTCACGTGCCCGTTGCTCTTGGGTTGGAAAGCACTTGCCCTGTTTTATACCAGCGAGCTGGAGGGCTCCGATCCAGAGCTCCACCCGAATCTGCTGCCTGAGCTCCAGGTATTCATCCTTAGACACAGTCCTGGTGTATGTTGAAAGGATGATCCGCAGCAGCCCCGGGAACTCTGATGCCAGGTCCATATCTCCGCTGGGGTGACTGAAGTCTGCTATGCTGATCTTGGATCCAGTTGGAGGTTTGGATGTCCCAGACTGCAGGAAGCTTTCCCGCTGCTTGCCACCAATGTCACGGAACGTCCCACACTCCGCTTGAGTGCTTCCGCCAGTATACCGCTTCCTAAGTTCTGGAACACGAGTCCAATGGATCTAGCTATAGGAACCCCCAAGAACTAGACAACACCAGTCTTGGAGTACATCAGAACTGTTTATTTGAGATCTCACACACATTTATACACCAGGATGACTCAAAGCTAACCTAATTAACATTAGCTAATTTACTACAAAATTTACCCAGACCAGATGACAGACTTGTGGGCACGAGCTTCACACAGTAATATAAAACACAATAGCAGGAGCTAATTACAATTAACAATACAAACAAAACCTAATTAACATGAGCTCCAATAGGAGTCGTCCCATCTCCTACATTGTATAGAGGACAATGTGATCAGCTCATTCAATTAACATACATCCTGGGAGATATTGTGGACAAATATTACTGTCCCATTTTAAGTAGTCCAAGATATATTTTCTCACTCACCCTGTGCCAGGATGGCACAGGGTGACTTAGACATAAGATGTATTCTGAGTTCCACGGGCCCTCCCGTCACACTCTAAATCCACTCTTTGTCTTCCACAACAACGTGGAAGCTTAGGTTTCCCCAATATTTCTGCCTATTATCATGAAGCTCACCTTGCACATTTACCTTAATACCATGCAGTAAAGGAAGTTCCGCTATGGGTAGCAATTGAGTCTGTGGACTGTGCCCCTATCTCAGTAGCCAATATGTTATGGTTACATCCAGTTGATCCTACCTCTATTCGCAATCCTATCACAAAACACTCTTTATCCATCTGGGATGGATTCAAAACCACTCTCAGCCTTCAATCGCCACATATACCACTTCTTACTTTTATTAAAAACCCTGCCTTTTACCCTGCCTGGATTACCCCTAATTCCTTTAGCCCTGTTTCACACTTGTGCGGTGCGAATTGAAGCTCAGGTTTCACTGGGGAGATAACAATCTCCTGTTCAACGGATTCATTGCGTTTTTGCTCAGTATCAGAGAGCAGGGAGAGGGGGAGGGAGGGGGAGGGAGGGGGGGGAGAGGGGGAGGTGTAGTGAGGAGAAAGAGAAAATCCTTGTTCAGAACGCAATGCATCTGCGAATCAGATGCGTTCCCATAGGAGATAATAGGCTTGTAGTTCGCACCGCAATGCCCAAAAAACGCACACGTTTTTTGTGCAATGCGCAGTGCGAATGCAACGCACATATGTGAACCAGATACATTCATATGAATGTATTTTAAAATGTCCTGCGAATTAGATGCGGTGTAAGCCGCATCTAATTCGCATAGGTGTGAACCCGGGCTTAAAGTATGGAGTGCAGCTAATCTATTTAGATTATATAAATTTGTATCCGCATCTTCATTACACTCATTTCCTTTGCTATGTGAAACTTATGGACTTCCTCAATTGCAATTATTTCGTTCTTTACAGATTACATTTTTTTTCCAACCATACCTACAATCAAGCACTCTGTTTTCCCAGATGTGAGCGAATATGTAATTATGTCCCACATGTCAGAGGATTTTTGATTCTTTATAAACAAATTCTACTAGTTTTGATTCTAGCCCCCCTCCCTATGTTTCTAAATAGGAACAAGATCTAAACTGCTCATTCGATGATACTGAATGGTCCAGTATATGGTTAGCCACTAAATCTGCTTTGTCTAATGCTGTTGCTGTGGAAACAAATTATAAGGTGCTTTCTGGTTGGTATTTAGCTCCTGCTAGGATAGCGAAATATGCTCCCGATTACTCTGAAGCTTGTTTTCGCAGTTGTTCAGATCCTGGCACCCAACTCCATATATGGTGGGATTGTCCAAAAGCCCCAAAATTTTGGAAGGCAGTTTTTGATTTAGCTTGTAAATTATTCAAAACTTCTATACAATCTAATCCTGCTATAGCTCTTTTGAATCTAAAACCACATGGTGTTACAGGGAATCAATTTTGCCTTCTTTTAAAGCTCTTAACAACCGCAAAACAAACCATAGCTAAGGCGTGGAAAACTCCAAATCTGATTGAAGCCGAAACCAATCACAGAACCAATAGAGCCCTTGTTCATGCTAAAATGGAAGCAATTAAGAATGATCGGATCTGCAAATTTGAAAAACTTTGGTTATCTTGGATTAAACATTGTTTACCTCCTGACTTTGATGACACTTTACTATTGCCATGGAGCCATGCCAATAATACTTCATTTACCTTTTTATCACCCTTCATTTGGTTGAAGCCGCACTACCTCTATCAAATTTACCTTTTATTCCCGCTGTATTTTTTCCCTTTTCTTTACTTCTATTCGCTTACTCCTTTTTATGACCCTTTCCCTTTTATCAGTTCTTATGTGGTACTCACAAGGTTGCTCTTCAGACCCATTAAAATGTACTTTTGCTTTAATGATTTGCTATTCCCCTTGTTTTTAATCAGACTGACAGACAATAATCTACCTCTTTCTTTTCAATTATATGACATTTTTTTTACATTTGACTTTGGCGGTCTATTTGATGCTTCTATAGTGCGATATTGCATTTGAATTTTTATTTGTCTCTTTCCAATTGAAGTGATTAGTTTGTTACCCTTTGAATATGTATCACACGCTTTGTAAAATTCAGATTGTTCTCCTTTATTTCATTCAAAACAATAAACACATTTGACAAGGAAAAATCATAATATACAATGATTAATAACAAAATGTAATTTTTATAAAAATTATACAACAATATGTTTTTCATCCACGGAATAAAAAGGTATTTAACTGTAAGTTTTTTTGTAAAATATGAAAAAAAGTTTCAGTGTAATGCCATCTCTATGATTTACCATTAACAATGTTGTTGGTACCCAGATAGCAAGGATAACTTGCCACAAATTCATGGCGGTGTTGAATTTTAAGTCTGTTAACTTGCTGCACATTTTCACTGGCAAGTTGTACACTTGCAGAGCACTTGAAGCACAAGTTCTAGTTGACACATTTCCAATTCGTAGCAAATTTGCGTGGCAAGTCTCTAGCAAGAGCAAAGTTGTAGTGGCGAGTCTACAGCAAAAGTTCTGCAAGTCTACAGCATGAGCCCCACAAGTCTACAGCAGGGAGCAAAGATTAAAATTCAGCCACAGTGAGAGTGGTGGGATGACTATTGCACATAACTTAACCAGAACTTGCAGCAGAATATTTGTAAAGAAAGTTAACCTGGAGTTATATAATGCAGACTTGCTGCAATTGTGCAACAAACTTATGAAACCTGGCAAGTTTAACAATAGCTTAGCATAGTAATTTTCAAACTTGCAGCTCATTTGCTTGCTATCTGGATTTTTTTGCTTTGCCAGTGTCCAACCCTCCTGTAGGTGGCAGTATAACCTGAAGGTTTCAAAAAAAAGTGCAAAGTTGCAGTGGTGAGTGTACAGAAGAGGTCAGCAACCTTTTTCCACTTAACCTCCCTGGCGGTTTTCCCGAGTGTGGCTCGGGGTTAAATTTCAGTACCATTAACCCCGAGCCACACTTGGGATTGCATTGCAGGATCCTGGTGCGGTATACTTACCTTGTCCCCAGGATCCTGCGATGTCCCCCCGCTGTGTCTGCGGGCTCTGTCCTCTGCCTGATGCCTCTGTTTGCCGGGGGCTCCGTCCCTGCGAGCGTCGCGACGCACTGGGGCGGAGCCCGGCGGCAAATTCAAAAAATGTAAAAATCATAATACATACAGTACACTGTAATCTTACAGATTACATTACTGTATGGAATTATTTCACATCCCTTTTGTCCCTACTGCCTTTTCTAGTGCTCTGCATGCAGCTTTATATGATATATACTGTTCTTTCTTCCTGGAAACTGGAGATTGTCCTTAGCAACCAAAAAGTGTCCCTTTACGTCAAAAGTGGTTTTAGACCAGCTAGAAAACAGTGATAGTAAATTAGAACACTTGCAGAATTGAGCGATAGTGAATTGTGGGGAAATTAATTGTATTATTATTATATTATTATTTTTTAGAATTATTTAAATTTATTTATTATATTATAATTTATGATTTTGTGTTTCAAACTTTATCATACCCGGGCTATCTACTAGACTCTTGTTTGGACAGATTTAAGTGTGTTATTGCTAAGAATTACAGTATAAAACGCCAAATTTTTATGCAAAATAATTGTACCGCTTTGAGATGCAAAAATCTGACATAATCATACCGCCAGGGAGGTTAAGGGCCATATTCAAGGTATGTGAATGCATGGAGGGCTGCATTCACCTGCTAATAAATGAAGATAATAACAATTCTAACATAGTAATAATAACAGCACAGGTTTACCTTACTTTACTAACACAAAGCTTTACATTAAAATATTAAAAATTTTACTTCGCACTGGTAGATGTGGGAAAAAAATAATAATAGTGACTAAATGGTGTAGAATAATAAATGTAAATATTGCAGCAAAATGAGAGTGCTCACACAAACACTTGTTATAGTAAATATTTAAAATAAATTTCGCTCAATATTGCTAATAGTAATGTGAAAAATGTGGGATAGGACAAAACTATTATATAGTGGTTGCTGTAGTGGTAGTTGCTAGGATCAACGATCTCTGTGTTGCAACATATATCAGTTACCACTATTTGACAGTAAAGTGATGGTGCTGTAATAAAGTGAAAACGTGCAAGTGTCTAAATTGCCAAAAAAATGGTCATAAGTGCAAGCAAGCTGAGATACCATAAATAAATTATCGTAAATAAATACTGGTGAATAAAAAATCCTTATAAAACTGAATAATTAATACTGAGTGCAACCCATCAAAAAAATGAATACATTATACACAGAAAGGTGCCAACAGTGAACCATAAAATAGTGCAATCACCATTCATTTAGATGTGCCTTTAAAAATAAGGTGACAACATTGCAGAATTAAAAATGAAAAGTTCATAAATTCTTAGATAGGTGGCGCTGTTGGGGAGGTAAAAATAATCCTTCTATTCAGATCTGTGTATATCTTGTGTACTGGATAAATTATTCTTATAGTGGTGCCTGCTAGTACAGTCTCACAGAACTCTCACCTTAAAGTAGCAAAAGTCAAGCTATGGTAATTAAATCCTTGAGGCGTGGAAGCACTGTCTGAGAGCCTCTCCTTCTAATTACTTAACTCTCCATATTTTCTCCTCACTCACTCCGCTCTGGTGTAACTAAAAACAGGGGGGATAAAAATAGGGGAGGGAGAGAGAAGACAGGCTCCACTAGTGTGATGCTTCCACGCCTCAAGGATTTAATTACCATAGCTTGACTTTTGCTACTTTAAGGTGAGAGTTCTGTGAGACTGTACTAGGAGGCACCACTATAAGAATAATTTATCCAGTACACAAGATATACACAGATCTGAATAGAAGGATTATTTTTACCTCCCCAACAGCGCCACCTATCTAAGAATTTATGAACTTTTCATTTTTAATTCTGCAATGTTGTCACCTTATTTTTAAAGGCACATCTAAATGAATGGTGATTGCACTATTTTATAGTTCACTGTTGGCACCTTTCTGTGTATAATGTATTCATTTTTTTGATGGGTTGCACTCAGTATTAATTATTCAGTTTTATAAGGATTTTTTATTCACCAGTATTTATTCACGATAATTTATTTATGGTATCTCAGCTTGCTTGCACTTATGACCATTTTTTTGGCAATTTAGACACTTGCACGTTTTCACTTTATTACAGCACCATCACTTTACTGTCAAATAGTGGTAACTGATATATGTTGCAACACAGAGATCGTTGATCCTAGCAACTACCACTACAGCAACCACTATATAATAGTTTTGTCCTATCCCACATTTTTCACATTACTATTAGCAATATTGCGCAAAATTTATTTTAATATTTACTAAAGCTTTACATTACTTAGCCCCATTTACATTACACAGTCCCCGCACCTCTGGTCTCCTTTACATTACACAGCCCCCTGCACCTCTGGCCCGCTTTACATTACACAGCCCCCTGCACCTCTGGACCCCTTTACATTACACAGCCCCCTGCACCTCTGGACCCCTTTACATTACACAGACCCGCACCTCTGGACTCCTTTACACTACATAGCCCCCATACCTGTGGACCCCTTTATATTACTCAGTCCCGCACCCATGGACCCATTTACATTACACAGCCCCGTACCTCTGGACCCCTTTACATTACTCAGCCTACCCAGCTCTGGACCCCGCCATGTTACACAGCCCCCTGCAGCTCTGGACCCCTGTATGTTACACAACCCCTGCAGCTCTGGACCCCTGTAGGTTACACAGCCCCCCTCCCACAGCTCTGGACCCCTTTACATTACTCAGCCCCCCAGCTCTGGACCCCTGCATGTTACATAGCCCCCCGCAGCTCTGGACCCCTGTATGTTACACAACCCCTGCAGCTCTGGACACCTGTAAGTTACACAGCCCCCCCACAGCTCTGGACCCCTGCACATTACACAGTCCCCCCACAGCTCTGGACCCATGCATGTTACACAGCCCCCCAGCTCTGGATCCCTGCATGTTACACAGCCCCCCACCCACAGCTCTGGACCCTTGCATGTTACACAGCCCCCCTACAACTCTGGACCCCTGCACATTACATAGCCTCCCCACAGATCTGGACCCCTGCATGTTACACAGCTCCATCCCCCCAACAGCTCTGGACCCCTGCACATTACACAGCCCCCCCAGCTCTTGACACCTGCATGTTACACAGCCCCCCCATGACTCTGGACCGCTGCACATTACACAGCCCCCCACAGCTCTGGACCCCTGAATGTTATACAGACCCCCACCTCTGGACCCGTGCATATTACACAGCCCCAGCTCTGCCCCTTCCTACCTTACTCATGCAGAGGGGGACACAGAGCAGCGCTGAACAGAGGGTGGTAAATGCTGGAGTTAATTTTTCATATTAACAAGCTAATGATTGGTTTCTAGGACCACCTAGCAACCAATCACCTGCTGATTAACTTAGAAAGTTAACTCCAGTGTTTTCTGTTTCCTGCTCCACTCTGCTGTGAGCGGCGGAGTCAATCCGGCGGCTGGCCCTGGGTGTCCCTCAGGTACTGGCACGGTCTGCACCTGACCTGGGCACCTCGCACCCTGTCACAGCTCACCTCTCTCTCCCTGTCATGGCGCCACTGCGCTGTCTGAGCCTGCCCTGCTGTCTCGTATTCACTCGCTGGGGCGCCAGCCTGACAGGGGCCGGACATCTACACCAAGAGCTCTGCAAGTCTACAGCGTGAAAATTCAGCCAGTGACCCCTGTGGTGGGATGACTATTGCACAACATAACTGAACCAGAATGCAGCAGACTTGCAGAATGTTTGCAAAGAAAGTTGATCTGGAGTCATGCAATGCAGACTTGCTGCAATCGTGTAACAAACTTGTGAAACCTGGCAAGTCTAGCAATAGGTTAGCAAGTCATTTTTGCAGCACAATTGCTCTCTATCTGGGTATGAGCAAAATAAAGCATATCAATGAAGTTAAAGTAGAACTAAGGGCATTTTTTTTTTGGATAGCGTAGAGGAGGGTTATAATCTTTGTCAGTTATTTTTGGATATCTGTGTCCCATTGAGGAGATTCCCCCTTATTTTCTGTCCCATAGCCAAAACAGGAAGTAAGAAAATTCCTTCAAAGTGAAGAAATCCCTGGTTGTAATCAGGGATACCAGAGCTAGTGTTCGTGTTAGAAGATTTCCCCTCTATTCCTGTTCTGGTGACAACCCACATTTTGTGATTTTCTTTCACTTTCAATGATAACAGTAAACAGGAAGATTGGAGAGACTGAATCTCCCTAAAAGGGCACAGATGGCAATAAACATTTGACAGGTGTTAAACCCCTCTCCACTATATCCAAAACTAAAACAAAGTTTTGCCTTTAGTTATAGTAATGGGTCCCAATGCTGAATAAACTATAGGAAAGTAATATACTGTGTGTGTGTGTGTGTGTGTGTGTGTGTGTATGTATGTATATATATATATATATATATATATATATATATATATATATATATATATATATACATACACACACACACACACACACACACACACACACACACACACACACACACACACACACACATATATTTAACCCTCTCATTGATCTTGATTCATTTACATTTATCAAAGTCTGCCTCCTTTTCATGTAACATATTCAAATATCTTTATTCTAATTATGTGGAGCAGTCAAGACATCAGCATTCACTGGCAAGTGTAGATGCATAGATTCAGGTTAAATTTGCAAAAGTCTTGGTAAAAAGATATGGCTCAGACCTAGTGTTGGTGGTTGAAATGTAGAGGCAAGTTTATTGGTGTAGTGGTGAGTTTATTTCTACTGAGGAGCTTAATGGTCCTGGAAAATTCTAACATGCACATAACTCTGGATTACCTAAGACTTCCAATTGTCAAAATGGACATTCTGTGTTCCCATGGTTGTGGTCCAGCAAATGCCAGCAAATATGTCACATTTTTTATCCATTTAGGCAGGAACTTGATTAAAATTGTTCTGATTAAAGTTGTGTGGTAACATGTTTGTCGTTTCATTGCTGGATCACCTAGGACCTCCAATACTCAAAGAAGAGATTCAGTATTCCCATGGTTGTAGGTCCAGCAAATATATTCTATTTTTTTATCTATCCATGCAGTATCTTTTTAATTTAGACTTGGTCCAAATTGTTCTTGTTCAAGTTTCGTGGTAGCATGTTTGTTGTTTTATTGCTGACATTAGGTACACAGTGGGGACAATCTTTAGAACATAGATGAATACTTTCATCAAGAGTCCAAATGGAGAAAAATGGTAATAAAGGCACTTTATTTAGTGATGTATCTTCATATTTGTAGAGTATTTGGCCATTACCATTATTAAAGAAGATGATTTTACACTTGTTCACATTTACATAGACCCCAACTGTTTGTAGTTTTCCAAAGATTTGGATTGGGACATTTATATTAGCAAGTGCTTTGTAGTCATTATGTATTCTTTCTATCGTCCAAAAGCCTTCCTTTGGTAAGATATTTATCTTCCCTATCCTTTTTACATTATCACGGGCAACACCAATAGTCCAGTGAGCTGCATTTTGCACATTCACCCGCCAATAGCATTTACCTTTTCTCAAAGGCTCAGCTCCTAGCACATAAAGTTGTGTGTCAAATCTTCTGTCGTTCATCTGTACATCTTTTCTAATGAATCTATGAGACAACCGTTTATGGTCCTCTGACACTTCTAGGTCTGGATGTGCAGTGTCTGGATCAATATTGACTTCAACTTAGAATAGAAACAAATATTTTAAAAGTAAAAATAACGAAAACATTAAAATTAAATAATAAAAGGCTAAAATGTATTATTGAATGTTAATTTAAAAAAAAAAACTTGTTCACTAGTCAAAAAATAAATTTGGATATGGACACCTGGTTCCTGTGGGACCTCTTTAACCACTTGAGCCCCGGACCATTATGCTGCCTAAGGACCAGAGGTCTTTTTCCAATTTGGCACTGCGTCACTTTAACTGCTAATTACGCGGTCATGCAATGCTGTACCCAAACGAAATTTGCGTCCTTTTCTTCCCACAAATAGAGCTTTCTTTGATGGTATTTGATCACCTCTGCGGTTTTTATTTTTTGCGCTATAAACGGAAAAAGACCGAAAATTTTGAAAAAAAATGATATTTTCTACTTTTTGTTATAAAAAAAATCCCATAAACTCAATTTTAGTCATACATTTAGGCCAAAATGTATTCGGCCACATGTCTTTGGTAAAAAAAAAGGTCAATAAGCGTATATTTATTGGTTTGCGCAAAAGTTATAGCGTCTACAAACTAGGGTACATTTTCTGCAATTTACACAGCTTTTAGTTTATGACTGCCTATGTCATTTCTTGAGGTGCTAAAATGGCAGGGCAGTACAAAACCCCCCAAATGACCCCATTTTGGAAAGTAGACACCCCAAGGAAATTGCTGAGAGGCATGTTGAACCCATTGAATATTTATTTTTTTGTCCCAAGTGATTGAATAATGACAAAAAAAAAAAAAACATATTTACAAAAAGTTGTCACTAAATGATATTTTTATATTTTGACACAAGTTGCGGGAAAGTGACACATTTTTTTTTTTTTGCACAAAGTTGTCACTAAATGATATATTGCTCACACAGGCCATGGGCATATGTGGAATTGCACCCCAAAATACATTTAGCTGCTTCTCCTGAGTATGGGGATACCACATGTGTGGGACTTTTTGGGAGCCTAGCCGCGTACGGGGCCCCGAAAACCAATCACCGCCTTCAGGATTTCTAAGGGCGTGAATTTTTGATTTCACTCTTCACTGCCTATCACAGTTTCGGAGGCCATGGAATGCCCAGGTGGCACAAAACCCCCCCAAATTACCCCATTTTGGAAAGTAGACACCCCAAGCTATTTGCTGAGAGGCATGGTGAGTATTTTGCAGCTCTCATTTGTTTTTGAAAATGAATAAAGACAAGAAAAAACATTTTATTTTTCTTTTTTCAATTTTCAAAACTTTGTGACAAAAAGTGAGGTCTGCAAAATACTCACTATACCTCTCAGCAAATAGCTTTGGGTGTCTACTTTCCAAAATGGGGTCATTTGGGGGGTTTTGTGCCACCTGGGCATTCCATGGCCTCCGAAACTGTGATAGGCAGTGAAGAGTGAAATCAAAAATTCACGTCCTTAGAAAGCCTGAAGGCGGTGCTTGGTTTTCGGGGTCCCGTGCGCGGCTAGGCTCCCAAAAAGTCTCACACATGTGGTATCCCCGTACTCAGGAGAAGCAGCAGAATGTATTTTGGGGTGAAATTTCACATATTCCCATGGCATGTTTGAGCAATATATCATTTAGTGACAACTTTGTGCAAAAAAAAAAAAAAAAAATTTGTCTCTTTCCCGCAACTTGTGTCGCAATATAAAATATTCCATGGACTCGACATGCCTCTCAGCAAATAGAATGGGGTCATTTGGGGGGGTTTTGAACTGTCCTGGCATTTTATGCACAACATTTAGAAGTTTATGTCACACATCACCCACTCTAACCAATTGAAGACAAAGCCCTTCCTGACACTTTTTGTTTACATGGAAAAGTTATTTTTTTTTGCAAGAAAATTACTTTGAACCCCAAAACATTATATATATTTTTAAAGCAAATGCCCTACAGATTAAAATGGTGGGTGTTTCATTTTTTTTTTCACACAGTATTTGCGCAGCGATTTTTCAAACGCATTTTTTGGGGAAAAAACACACTTTTTAAAATTTTAATGCACTAAAACACACTATATTGCCCAAATGTTTGATGTAATAAAAAATATGATCTTAGGCCGAGTACATGGATACCAAACATGACATGCTTTACAATTGCGCACAAACGTGCAGTGGCAACAAAATAAATACATTTTTAAAAGCCTTTAAAAGCCTTTACAGGTTACCACTTTAGATTTACAGAGGAGGTCTACTGCAAAAATTACTGCCCTCGATCTGACCTTCTTGGTGATACCTCACATGCATGGTGCAATTGCTGTTTACGTTTGACGACAGACCGCCGCTTGCGTTCGCCTTAGCGCAAGAGCAGGGGGCGACAGGGGTGCTTTTTTTTTTTTTTTTCTTTATTATTTTTTTGCTTTTTTATCTTATTTTTAAACTGTTCCTTTCATTTTTTTTTTTTTTTAATCATTTTTATTGTTATCTCGGGGAATGTAAATATCCCCTATGATAGCAATAGGTAGTGACAGGTACTCTTTTTTGAAAAAATTGGGGTCTATTAGACCCTAGATCTCTCCTCTGCCCTCAAAGCATCTGACCACACCAAGATTGGTGTGATAAAATGCTTTCCCAATTTCTCAATGGCGCTGTTTACATCCGGCGAAATCTAAGTCATAAAATGCTCGTAGCTTCCGGTTTCTTAGGCCATAGAGATGTTTGGAGCCACTCTGGTCTCTGATCAGCTCTATGGTCAGCTGGCTGAATCACCGGCTGCATTCTCAGGTTCCCTGTTGAGACAGGAGAGCCAGAGCAAAACACGGAAGACGGTGGGGGGGGGGGGCATTCCCTCTCACGGCTTGTAAAGGCAGTCTTGAGGCTAATTAGCCGCTAGGATTGCTTTTACATGAAAGCTGACCACTGGCTGAAAAGAATGATACCAAGATGATACCTAAACCTGCAGGCATCATTCTGGTATAACCACTCAAAGTCGTGAATGGCGTACCTGAAGACAAAAAAATGGTTAACAATAAAGCACAGTAAACGGTAAAGTATCAAAAATTGCATACCTGAAAAACAAACATGATAAAACATAATAACAATAAAACATTGCAGAATAGAATACAGTAAAAAAGAGCAGAACAATAGAGAGAGAATAGAGAGAGAGAGAACAATAAAACGACAACTATTTTTTTTTATTTTATATATTTTTTTTTTTTTTTTTACACTTTTTTTGTAACTAACTTTTATAACTGTAACCGGTTCCAGGTTCGGGTCTCTCAAAATGCGATGGCATCTGGGGAGACCCTGTGAAAGTGTGCCTAGTCTGTGCAATGCTGTACCCCACGCTAATACTCAACTAGTGAATGGTAGCGTTCAAAACATTCACCAATGCAAAGACCAGGATTGTCAGGACAGGAGAGACAATAATAGCAGGTGTCACGCCTATATATCTGCGCTTGCTGCAGACACAACATCTTTTTTGGCGGGGTTCGTTGGGTTCGGGAGGACATAAAGAAAATGCCTCTCATGCAGCTGACTGCATTTGGTTGGGGATGTGAATGGGGGAAGTACGGGCGCTGCAGAAGTGGTGGGTTCCCAATTAGGATTGGCGAATACAGCAGGAAGGGCATTATGGGCACGACGGGCCTGTGTTTGTCTTTTTGGTGGCAGCGGGACACTACTTGTGCTTGCCACCTCACCATCTTGAACTGCACTTATGGAACTTGCCACGTCACCACGTGATACTGCAGTGCTGGTTTGACTATGACCGGGGTGTACTAGGCCACTGGTGCTTGCCAGTTCACCAAAACGCTACCAAAAAAACTGTTAGCGATCGCAGGGATCAGGCCTGACTCTGCGAACGCTGCAGTTATGTGTTTAGTGTTTTGTAAGTGACAGTGATCGATCGATACTGCACTTGGGTGGGCTGGGCTGGGCGGAGGGGCAAAACGCAGGGGCTAGCAGGTATCTGGGCTGATCCCGCTAACACTGCGTTTATGGGAACCTTAAACTGCTGGGGACGCTAGTATAGACCTGATCGGATCAGATATTGATCCGTTCAGATACTATACTACTAAGGGAGGTGTATGGTGCGTGCGTGGGTGTTAGCGGTACTGGCGCTAATCTGACGCTGCCTGGGGCGACGCATATCACCGCCGGGCGATCAGGGGGCTAAACCTTTATTCGGTAATAAACGGCGGGTGCCCTGACACTATAAAAAATAAACGAACTAACCAGCGTCACCCGTAACAGTTATAGGGTGATCAATGGTGAAAGGGTTAACTAGGGGGCAATCAAGGGGTTAAAACATTTATTAGATAGTATATGGGGGTCCCTGTCGCTATAAAACGCTGACGGCGAACCTAAATATTTACGTCCCTAACTAGGGGAACCAGTGACACTAATAGAGCGATCAGAAAAATGATCGCTTAGTGACACTGGTGACGGGGGGTGATCAAGGGGTTAAAACTTTATTAGGGGGGTTAGGGGGTACCCTAGACCTACGGGGGGCTAACCCTAACTGTCCTAACACTGTAACTGTCACAAACTGACACCAATGCAGTAATCAGAAAAAAAAAAAAAACTGCTGGTGTCAGTTTGTGACAGGGGGGAGGGGTGATTGGGGGGTGATCATGGTGTCATGGATGATGCCAGATAGCGTTAGCGTCAGTTAGTGTCAATCCCAGATAGCGTCAGATTGGCCTCCACATATTCATTATCACATTTAACCCTTTGATTGCCAGTAACACTCACACATACACACTGTACACCTCCATTATTAGTATCTTTGATCAGAACTATACTAGTGTCCCCAAAAGCGTAGCATTGGCAGGATTAGCGCCAACAATTGCCAACACCTGTGTTTACCCCCCCAACAGGTGCAGTGTCAGTAGATCACTGTCACTTCTGATACACAGTACACAAAACCTTAGCGTTAGGAGAATCGGGCCTGATCTCTGCTAGCACTAGCAGATAAATTGTATTTGTAACGTTTAAACAGTCCCTGACAGCCATGCCTTTTTTAACTATGCGTTGCACTAGGTACCTGTAAATTTAGTGGCCAAAATGTCCAATGAAAGGTACACTAGTGAAGAGTCCTAAATGATTCTGATCATGTTAGATGAGAGAGTTGGGGAAGCCTCACTGACAGAATCAGGCTCAGAATATGAACCTGTAGAGAGCAGCATGACCCTGACAGATAACTCTGACGATAGAGTAGTGGTCCCTGCAAAGGTCAGGCATACCTGATCCCATGCCCAGGTTGCCGAGATGGTACAATTGCATGATGATTCTCGCATGCAGCAGGGTGCCAGTACTAGTGCCGCTCTACCTTTTGGTGGACTGGGGAGCACCAGCGACCTAGTAAATCCTGGTCTTAGACACACCAGCACTCCAGTAACATGATGTGATGAGTCCCATAAGTGCAGTTCAAGCTGGTGCGTTGGCTAGCACAAGTAGTGTCCCACAGCCACCAAGAATTCAAACACAGGCCCGTAGAGCCCATAGTGTCCTTCCTGATGCCCTTGCAAGTCCTGATTGGCAGCCCAGAGATTCTGCAGTGCCCGTACTTCCCCTATTCACTGCCTAACCTGGAATTCAGGTGAAAACATCAAATTTAACTCCCCTTAATTTTTTGGAACTGTTTTTCACGGAAGATCTGTACAGATTGTGGACCAAGGCAATTTATATGCCAAGCGATTTATCGCGGCAAACCCAAATTCAGAACTTGCTAACGTATATCTCCGTTTCTGCATTTAAAACTTTCTTTAAAACTATCTTGTTTTAATCCTGCCTGTATGATGACGACTGGTGTTTTTGAGAAGCCCCGCTGTATCAAAGAAAACAACCTTAACATGGGAGGGGTGGGCTTCAACAACCAAACGATGGCGCCATACTTAATTTCCCGTGAAGCCAGATGCTGGTACAAGAAAGTGTTTGTATATTTATTCCAATTGTCAGTGTTCAACCCTTTTGTACTATACAAAGCGTCAGGAAGAAGTGGATCCTTCCTAAAATTTCAGGAAGAGATTATCAAAGCTCTTTTGTACCCAGAAGGTGCTGTGGCCCAATTTCCCAATCCAGATGCAGTGAGCCGGCTGTATGAGAGGCATTTTCTGGATGTCCTCCCTGGTATCCTGACCCAAAGAAGATGTTGTGTCTGTAGTAGGCGCAGATACAGGCATGACACCCGTTATCTTTGTCCCTCCTGTCCTGGCCAACCTGGTCTCTACCTCAAGGACTGTTTCCATTGCTACCACACACTGGTGGATTATTAGTATAGGGTACAGCATGGCATAGTCTAGGGCACACATTCACACAGGGTCTCAAAAGATGTTAGACAGTCAGGAAACTGGCTATAGCATTTTGAGAGACCCTAGCCTGGAACATTTACAGTTTTTTACAGTTACAAAAAAAGTGAATAAAAAGTTAATGAGTTAATGTTCTGTTGGTACTGTGTTTTATTGTTAACCGTTATTTGCTTTTTTAGGAATGTTATTCAGCTGCAGCACTGATCTGTTTTGACAGCAGCAGGGTGTTCTTTCAGAATACATACATCAGTGATTGCAGCGCTGTAGGAAGAGATTTCGCCACCGCATTTAAAAAAAAAGATCCTATATGCCGAAGCATGGGGGCTGGGGTGGTCAGTGGGTGGATCACCCCTATGCTTTGGCATATATATATATATATATATATATATATATATATATATATATATATATATATATATATATATATATATATATATATATATATATATATTACTTTTTTTGTTTGGCACATAATGCAATATTAAAAAAAATGTTGTTTTATTGAGGTAATGTTCTGTTGTTACTGTGTTTTATTGTTAACCGTTTTTTTGTTTTGCAGGAACGCCATTCAGCTACCGCACTGATCTGTTTATTCTGACAGCAACAGGCTGTGCTTTCAGAATACATACATCAGTGCCTGCAGCGCTGTAGAGTGAGATTTCTCCACTGCAAAAAAAGAACATTCCATGTATGCCCATCATTAGAAGTGGGTGGATGCAGGGCGGTATATTCTCTTTGTGTGATATGAATGGAGGAATCTGTTAGGTTCTCTTTTTTCTTTCAGCTCACAGGCTGCATAAAAAAATGCCCAACAAGGACCAGCAACCTACTGGTATGTTGCTGGACTTTGAGTGGTTACACAGAAATGATGCTTGCAGGTGTAGGCATCATTTTGGTATTGTTTCTTTCAGCCAGAGGTCCGCTTTCATGTAAAAGTGATCTTAGCAGATTGCTTGTATAAGCAGTGGGAGGGGACCCCCCCCGTTGCCTTCCATGGTTTTCTCAGGTGCTCCTGTCCCTCCGGGGAACCCAGGAATGCAGCAGGTGGTTTCGCCAGCTGACCATAAAGCTGATCGTAGACCGGAATGGCTCCAATCATCTCTATGGCCTAAGAAACTGGAAGCTGCAAGCATTTCATCACTTCAGTTTTGAAGAATAAAAACAGTGCCATTTTTAAATTGGGAAAGCATCTGATCACACTGCCCAAATTTTTCAGATCCCAATAGATGTCAAATTTTTCAGTAAAGAGTACCTGTCGCTGTCTTTTGCTTTCACAGGGGATATTTACATTTCCTGTGATAGCAATAAAAGTGATTAAAGGAATTAAAAGGACAGTACAAAAATAAAATAAAGCAAAATAAATAAATAAAAACTTTAAAGCACCCCTATCTCCCTGTGCTCGTGTGAAAAGGCAAACTCAAGCATTGCTCTCGTGTCATATGTAAACAGCAATTGCACCATGCATGTGAGGTACCACCACGAACGTCAGATGGAGGGCAGTAATTCTAGCAATAGAGCTCGTTTGTAAATCTGAATGGTAACCTGTTAAGGCTTTTAAAGGCTTTTAAAAATGTACGTAGTTTGTCGCCACTGCACGTGCTTGCGCAATTTTTAAGGATGTCATTTTTGGTATCTATTTACTTCGCATAAGATTGTCTTTTATATCATACCAAACAATTGCGCAATATATGTTTTTGTGCAATAAAATTCAAAAAAGTGTATTTTTTCCAAATAATTTGCGTTGGAAAATTGCTGCGCAAATACAGTGTGACAAAAAAAATTGCAACACCCACCATTTTATTCTGTAGGGCCTATATAATGTTTGGGGGTTCAAATCATTTTCTAGCAAAAACATATATTTTTTTCATGTACACAGAGTGTGTCAGAAAAGGCTTGGTCTTCAAGTGGTTAGAAGAGTGGGTGATGTGTGGCATAAGCTTCTAATGTTGGGCAGAAAGTGCCCGGACAGTTCAAACACCCCCCAAACAACCCCTTTTTGGAAAGTAGACATGGATTACTTTATTTTTTGCCCTAAGTTTCTGGAAAACGATTTTTTGTGTAAAATAAAAATTGGGTAATTTTTCAGAAACTTGTGGCAAAAAATAAAATATTCCATGGGCTCAACATGCCTCTCAGCAAATAGCTTGGGGTGTCTACTTTCCAAAAAGAGATCATTTGGGGGGGTTGTGCTATCTTGGCATTTCAGGGCCTCCAAAACTGTGATAGGTAGTGAGGAAGTAAAATGTATGCCCTTTGAAATCCTGAAGGCGGTGATTGATTTTTGGCACCGGTACGTAGCAAGGCTCCCAAAAAGTCTCATACATGTGGTATCCCCATATTCAGGAGAAGCAGCAGAATGTATTTTGGGGTGGAATTATACATATAACCATGGCATGTGTGCGCAATATATCATTTAAGTGACAACTTTGTGTTAAAAAAAAAAAAATTTTGTCATTTTTCAAAAACTTGTGACAAAAAATTAAATATTTAATGGGCTCTCATCAAATTTCTCGGGGTGTCCACTTTCCTAAAATGGGTAATTTGGGGGAGGGTTTGTACTTCCCTGGCTTTTTAGCACCTCACTTTAGCACAATAAATGTGATAGGCAGTCGGAAAGTAAAAGCTGTATAAATTCCAGTATACAGTGCATTCGGAAAGTATTCACAGCGCTTCACTTTTTCCACATTTTACTTTACAGCCTTATTACAAACTGGATTAAATTCATTATTTTCCTCAAAATTCTACAAACAATACCCCATAATGACAATGTGAATGAAGTTTGTTTGAAATCTTTGCAAATTTATCAAAAATAAAAAGCAAAAAAAAATCAACTGTACATAAGTATTCACAGCCCTTGCCATGACACTCAAAATTAAGCTCAGGTGTATCCTGTTTCCACTGATCATCCTTGAGATGTTTCTACGACTTGATTGGAGTTCACCTATGGTGAATTCAGTTGACTGGACATGATTTGGAAAGGCACACACCTGTCTATATAAGGTACCAAGCTATGAAGTCTAAGGAATTGTTTGTAGACCTCTGAGACAAAATTGTATTGAGGCACAGATCTGAGAAAGGGTACAGAAAAATGTCTGCAGCATTGAAGTCCCCAATGAGCATAGTGGCCTCCATAATCCGTGAATGGAAGAAGTTTGGAAGCACCAGGACTCTTCCTAGAGTGGGCCGCCCGGCCAAACTGTGCAATTGGGGGAGAAGGGCCTTAGTCAAGGAGGTGACCAAGAACCCGATGGTCACTCTGACAGAGCTCCAGCGTTTCTCTGTGGAGAGAGGAGAACCTTCCAGAAGAACAATCATCTCTGCAGCACTCCACCAATCAGGCCTGTATGGTAGAGTTCCCAGACGGAAGCCACTTCTCAGTAAAAGACACATGACAGCCTGGTAGAAACCAGGCACCGCTAAATAGTTTTTCAATAGTAAGAACAGAAACAGCCTTCATGAACTGCTGGTTAATTTTTATTTACCAGTTAAAGGTGGACTTTTACCATAAAAAAGTGTCACTGCTACAAAAACAAAAAAAAAAAAAAACCCCGATAAAGCCAGCGTTACTGTGTTGTCCATTTTTTTAATTAGTTTGCCTATTAGCCCTAAAAATTACTAGAATTTACACACAAGAATTGCCCCATCTTATAATTCAATGGGATTCGCTGCTAAGTTTGGATTCTCAGAATTTCAAACTGGATCCACCAAACCCCCTATAAATTGAACCAGGGCAGGTTAACTTATCACTAGTACTGAATGATTTCCTTTATGGACAGCCATTTTCTTCAGACATTATGGACTGTCCCAATCAGACTGCATTTTTATGGAAAATACAGTGCTCCATCAACTAGCCCATATTTCTGTGTGTGTGTGTGGGTGTGTGTGATTTTTTTTTAATAAGGAGTGTGCCAGGTGGTGTTGTGGTGCAACACTTTTATACTATTTTGAATCTTATAGAAATATGATTTCATACCTGTATTTTGTAGGGCTTTCAAAAATTCTATAGGCAAGATAAATACATTGAGTTAAACAGTGGATACAGCAAGTCTAAGAAAAATTGACTGATACCATAAAGCAGTTAAAGTAACAATAAAAAATGTGAAGACGCCATATTTTAAAAAAACATATATTAACACAATGGAAGGTAAGTAAAAAAAATGCTGGAACTTGTTCATCTGACAACACACAAGTAAAACAAAAAAGTCACCTTAGGTCACCCAATAAATAATAACTTATTTCCAAAATCATGTATTCCATCTAAAATGATTTTCACATAAATTTAAGGCATGCATGCCATGCTTTTTCTTCACCAAAGCAGACTTGGTTGAGAATAGGAATAGGAGGCTTAGCTAGCCGGCTGAGAACTATATTTAACCTTGTCATTATTTATTACAAGTTTTTATTGTGTGCCAACAATTTACACAGTGTTCTACATATATTGTACATCCTTATAATCTAAGGACCCTTTTTCCCATCACAAACAGAACAAGGCAGAGGTGCCCCCAATCCCATCTACTCTTTGCCCTCAAACTTGAGCCATTCCTTTGTAGGGTTAGGGTGAACCCTGACATTAATAGCCCACCGGTAGGGGACTCCCAACATAAGTATTAGCATATGTTGAGATCTTTTCCCTGACCAATTCTAAAATTTCTATACTTAACCTTCTCCTGAAATTTGAACCGTATGGAATTCTATCCAACCTGAAAATCAATTTTAGGAAGTTGGAGGCGATGGGTGTTGCCATGCCACACTCCCTAATCCAAAATATGCGGCTTAATTGTAAATTTAAGTGGACCTCCACAGTCCTGAAATACTTGGGCACAAACCTTTGCATTACACCACTCCTTAGCAAGACCCATGCTTTACTGAGCAAATGGCATCAAAGCCCTCATGCATGGTTTGGGCACGGTAATATCATTAAGATGAGCATTTTGCCCAAATTCCTGTCAAGCTCTGCCTATTGTTATTCTCTCCATCTACTTTAAACAAATCCACACCATGTTTACTGACTTTATTTGGGCACACAAACGGCCCAGGATACCTTGTCGTCTGTTGTCCCTGCCCAAACATCATGCTGATGGTGAAATAACTGTCCCAGACACACAGAAATGTTACCAAGCTGCACATCTGGGAAGACTGAAAGACTGGTGTCGACCTTCGGATATTAGTGTATAACTAAAGGCAAAACTTTTTTTTTAGTTTTGGATAGAGTGGCGATGGATTAGAACACCTGTCCCAAATTTTGAGTTGTCCCCAGAAAAGTAATAGAAGGGAAACCTTCCAATTAGGACACTAGTTCTGGTGACCTGGGGGTCCCCAAGAGATCCCCTTCATTTGCAGGGATTTCCTCTTTTCCTGTTTTGACTAAGGGGACAGGAAGACATAAATTGAAGGGAAATCTCCACAATAAGACAAATGGTGACAAATCAATAAATAAATGGTGTCAATCAATTCAGTCAGCCAATCAGGGGAGAGAGGGGGCACAGCCAGGTCAGGGCTCCATGTCTGAATGGATACACAGAGCTCTGACACGGCTTGGGTGACAACCTGTAACAAGCTGCTGGCTGAGGGGCACTCAAAGGAGGGAGGGACTAGACGCAGCAAAAGAGGGACCCAAGAAGAGAAGGATCTGGGCTGCTCTGTGCAAACCCAACCAACAGGAGGTAAGTATAACATGTTTGTTATTTATTTATTTTTAAAAGCGAGGCTTTAAAATCACTTTAAGCTCTGTCCGAGACTCGATTAAGATCAATGCAGAATACCCCTCTAACGAGACCAGTGGTGTTACACGGACCTTCCATCTAATTAAAAATGCATCCACAAATAGGTCCCACTCTATGAGTGTGCTCCTCTCTCTGCTCCACAACTTCCTTATCCTTCTGCCATTCCTCCCTTTTTCCGATCTTGGGTAAGCCATGTTTTCCTCCAAGTTTTCAAGACAGACCCTTCACTTCCACGCCTTACTTGAATCTTGGTACTTCCAGGCTTGTCATTTCCTTACTGTGTCCACCTGTCCCACTATTCAGACATTGATGACCTTACAGGGCATTTTGGCTTGGACTTCTGCAGAACATTACAACTCCAACATTTCTTCTTGCTCCTTTAAGTAGTTATTGCCATCTGTTGACTACTTTCGAAGAATTTTGCACTGACCTTACTTCACACTCTATCTAAAATGTATTTCCTGTTATCACCTCACAAATGGGATTGAGGTAAAACTCACAGCAGATCAAAAGAGAAATATGATCTGATTTGCCTTGGAATTATCTATCTGTAGGCAAATACAGGAAAACAATTTCAAGATTCTAACCAGATGATATAATACTTCATCTGTCCTACACAAATATTTCCTGACTACTACTGATTGCTGCTGGAGATGCCGGGATGAACAGAGGATGCTGCTGCATATATTTTGGTCCTGCCCCAAGCTCAATTACTTTTGAAACTAGGTGCACAGAATATCACAAAAATGCACTGATTATCAGATTCCAGAAGATCCCTCTTTTTTCCTTCTGCGTTTCTCAGACATTCTGGCCAAAACATAAAAGAAATCCATCCTACGCCATCTTCTTAACAGCCAAGCCATGCATTGCTCTTAGATGGAAAGACCCACAACCCCATTCCATCAAGATTTGGCTTAGAGTAGAAGAGTTAAACCAGATAGTGGACCTTGTGCTTTCCACTCAAGAAAGGGCGAGCTGCATTCCAAAACCTGGCTTCACTGGAATATGTTTATCTATTCTAAGGGGGGTAAGACTCTTTTCGAGACAGGCTTTAGTGGACAGTGAGCTTCTACCTTGCTCCATTTCTATTTTTTGTATTATCTCATTCTTGGTCCTGACCCCCCCCTTTTTTAATCCAACATCCTCCCACCCCTCTTTTTCCCATTGTTCCCTCTTTTTTTCTCTGTCCTCCCCCTATTTTTTCACACATTAACCATGAAATCTTGTGGACCACTTTGCAAATGGAAACAGAGATATAAGTGATACCATGGCTTTGGTGTTTCAGTCTAAGTTTATGTCCACTCTATTGTATAGGGTTTTACCCTGTTCATATATCGGATCCCTACCAATGGCATAATTCTCCTTTTTTATATCAGGTGGGTTGTATTGTTACCTGACGATGTCCTGTATATAAAAGATCGCATGGTTTATGCTGTCATTATTCATGTGACATATTGGATATTGCAATTCCTAAAACAAGAATTAAAAAAAAAATCTAGTTCTTAAACCTCAATCTCATAATACCCTGTTCAGTATTAATATGCTTTGATCCTAGTTTTTACCCAGGCCATGTACTCAAAAATTTGCATTCCTTCTTCTCATCCATCACTTTCAGTTACTGGTAGCTAAATGATTACTACAGAAGAAACAGAAACCATTCTAAATGACTTGCACCACAAGTCTAAGCTTGCTCAACCCAATGCAATGCTGGCATTAGCAAAATTGTAAACTACCAGCAACTATATTTTAAATAAACATGCTATTTTTTTTCTATAAAACATAAAAAAATAATATTTGTCCTTACCATATTGTGTTTTTTCTGAAAGGAAAAAAAAAATGCACTATTATTTTTAATGCTGAAATGTTAGATAATTAGGGTACAGTGGTATTATATATGTGCATGTTTTTATGCTTAGAATATGCAATTTCTACCTGGATATTTAGGTGTCTATTTTTAATTGCATTATAAGTGCAATGTTTGTGCTTGCATCAACAAGGCTACACTATTCAAGAGGTGAGCAAATGTTGTAGTGGTTGTGCAATGATACATTGGACAGCGTTTTAGCCTTTTTTGAAAATCAACCAAAAATCTACTCAGGATAAGTTCACCTTTAGGGGCATGTTACATGTTGCACCCATATTTAGGGTGTAACATATAACATGCTCCTATCCACGCATCTCCCACTGCCAGTGCTCCCCTCTCTGTGGCAGGCAGAGGATCCTCTCCCCACACCTGCTGCCACAATTTGAAAACAGCTGTAAGCTGTACCATGTGATCCGGTGTAGGAAAGCACTGCATTTTCGACCAGCGTTTGGGGTGTCATTAATCTAATAATGACAACAACTGCAGATCTCATGTGCAGTGCATTTTGAATGTAGTGCAGAAAACACGCACAGAACGCAGGTTTCCTGCACTGCGTTCTGGTGTGAATGGCACTTGACACAGGCTTGCTTTTTGCTTGCTTGCAATTGGTTTTGCACTCCTGTGACCTATTTTCAGCAGAGGGCGGACTGAAGTCTGCTCTCTGCTGACGCCATCAATGTCAGTCCAAGCACCTCTTCATCCCAACAATGGGAGTCTGGATTCGCAGGGTGCCTGTAATGACACCTGACTCAGCCTCTCAGCGAGCCGCTGAGAGCCTGAGATGGCCACTCTGCCCCCTCCACAGCTCAGCCCTCCAATGTGAAGACCGAGCAAATCGGCGATGTTCGATCGCTCGGTTATAAGTGTAGAGGCACCAGGGCAAAGATGCAGCATCTAACTGATGCTGCATCCACCTAGGTAAGTATTAATCAGGAAAAAAAAAATTCTTCTCTTTTAACCTGCTTACATAATAGAGTCCTAGATGAAAGTAGGACCTTTATGGCACCAGAGGGGTAAGGTGTAGTCCCTTTGAAAGAAAGAAAGCCTTGAGTCTTCAGCTAGCTCTATGGTCATATACTGGAGATATCCTAATAAGCAGAGTGAAGTAAATTAGGCTGATGTGTCCTGGTAAGCAGGGGATGCAAAATGTGCCTGTTTTATCTTGAAGCAAGTTGAACACTGTCACTGCTTGGCAGGGAGTGCAGCACAGAGTTCTACAGGTGTAGACAGAGAGAAAGACAACATTGTCTGCATGCAGTGTCCCTTGTCATAAGAAGGTGGGCAAGTGCCTGCTGCTCACCAATCCCTGTGACTTGTGGTATTGAAGAAAGGTGTAAAAGCTCTGCAGCAAACTCCTATGAGGTCCTGGCTCAAGGGATGGCACTTGACCTTGTGTTGCACAGTGCCGCGGCCCAGCTGGAGCTGGCATGGACGTGATAAAAGCAGCCTCCAGGCTGCCACTGGATGACCAGAAGAAGCTGGCAGTGGATGCCCCCTGTACACACATGTGATGACTCTCTCTAGCACAGGACGCCACTCAGTGTCAGACGGTGCTGTGGCTGAGACACTTGCTTCCAGATCCCAAGAGAGCAATCCTGGCCCAACACAGGCTTTATATTACCTCTCCCAGCATTCTATTCTCCTACTCCAGGCAGCTGGTACTTGTAGTCCATTATAGTCTGTCCTGAGTGTGAAATATGAGTCCTGGGACTACAGCTCCCAAGATGCTTTGCTTTACTCCCTGGTGTTAATTACTCTGCTGGCATGATGTGGTGACACATAGTGTTAGCTGAAGACTAGAGGAAAACAGTCTTACTGAAGCAATACTGCAGAGTGTCTCCTGGAACTGCAGGCAACATTAGCCAGCTCCTGGCTACACAAATTTCTGAAGACACTTCTCTTCTCTATTAATTGAATATACAGTATTCACCATCAGCTTTCGGTGGAAAATCATTATTGGTAACTACTTACCCTTCTGACGTTTCCTTTGGTGTAAGGCATCTCTTACATACAAAATTACTATTAATATTATTGGGAGTAGGACATTTATGCTGATGGATGCAATCAATCCTGAAATCTTAGGAAAAAGAGAGTCTGAAAAAAACATGATTTTGTTGGCTGTTATTTAGTATATAGATAAATACAGTAAGTGTGCATTTACAATATTTTTTTTTTCTTATCTCAAAGTAAAGTTTGTATTATCAATACATCTATATAGACTTTCACATATCAGAAAGTCAATTTTGATATGTTTACTAAGAGCTACTACTGCAAGCTTATTTTGTAACATTTGAATAAGTGACATTCTATACATTTATACCCAATCATGTGCAAAGAAAATGAAAGAAACAGGATTTTTGCTTGCATGTAATTGGATGATTGAAGTCAGCACAGTTTCAATGCATTTACTAAACTAAAGCCAGACATATATGGATCAAAAATCCTACTGGTTCAGCAGGGGCCGGACAAATTTGAATCCACGTATGGGCACCCTGGTTGTACACAAGTCAATCTAATAACTTATGTACAACTAGCCTGTCGCGTTTGTCCCAAACGATTAGTGCTAATCATTGTGTTCTGCCGACAGAAGATAATAGATCTCTAGGAGGCATTCAAGCAATTTTGGTGGAAGGAAAGAAAAGTGAAAAAGGAAAGTGAAAATGTAGTTTTCAACAAACTCCTTTAGAAAATCGACCTCTGTGATTCAATATGTTTTTGCACTCTCTAAAGTGAACCAAAAATATGAAGGACCTACAATAAGTGCAAGTTTTTATCAGAGATAAATAAAAAAAAAGGTAAAAATTAAAGTGCAAGTAAAGGCAAAACTTTATTTTTATTTTGGATAGAGTAGAAAGGGATTAGAACACCTATTACGTTTTTATTGCTGTCTGTGCCCCAGTTAGCGAGATTCACCCTCTCTATTTGTCCTGTTTACCGTTATCATCAAAAGTGAAAGTAAAAGAAAATCACAAATTTTGGGCTATCCCCAGAAACTTAATAGAAGGAGAAATTTTCCAATGGAGCCACTAGGTCTGGTGACCTGGGGGTCCCCAAGGAATTCCCTTAATTTTCAGGGATTTCCTCTCACTTTCTGTTTTGGCTATGGGACAGGAAGTAAAGGTAAATCTCCACAATGCGACTCAGATGGCAACATATAATTTTATCCAAAGTGAAAAAAAATGTTGCTTATAGTTCTACTTTAAGAACAGAAAATTATTTTTTACTTTGAGTAGTTTCTTCTGTGTTATTTAATTTTAAGTCACTAAATCCTAGCTCCCAACTTTTATGTTTAGCTCACTCACTTAGTATGTTTGTAGGTAAATTATTCAATTATTTGCATATTTATGAAATCTTTAGTATAAAAAAACTTGCTTACAAAAATAGCAAAAGAATCAAAAGCAAAAAAAAATTAAAAGAGAAATTATAAACTCTCCTGAGAACATAGCCACGGGACACATCTTTACTGATCATGGCGTCTGATTTTTCACCCAGATACTATTAAGGAGCTTGAGGTTATTCTACTAATGATTTAGTGAAAAGGACTGTATGACTGGAAACAATGTAAATTAATTGTTTAGATAGGCCCTTACTTTGTTTTGGTAAATTTAAAGGAGAGAGGATCTGTACAGAGACTGATCAGAAGGCACTGTATATGACCAGTGACATACCACTAGATGTCCTTGAATTGGCAACCAAAGCTGGCATCTCTACTAAATTTGAGGAAGCTGCAAAATACTCTGTGCTGGATACAGTCAAGACATACTCAACATTAGCATCACCGCATAAGTGTTTTTATTACAAGAGGCAAAAAACTCATTTGTTTGCTGTCTTATGCCCTGTACACACGATAGGATTTTCCGACAACAAATGTTGGATGTGAAATGGTGATGGTGTTTGCGCTGTGAGGGGAGGGGAAAGAAAACAAAAGGGGCAGAGAGAGGTATAGATAAAAAAAAAAAAAAAAGATGAAATAATAGAAGATAGAATTAGTATTCCCACTTTTTGCAAATTTTAACCCTCACCCCCCCCCCCCATGTTTCCTAGGAGAAGGTTTAATGGCTGACTGAAAGGTTTTTGGAACAATGTCAGATTGTGTATGTCTTAAGTTTGTCCTCATTAACATATAATGCAAGAAGCCTAATCTCTAAACATGTAACCCTTTGTCAGGACAGACAATTTTCAGGTCTATTTACAATTGAAAATGAAGATCTGCCTGCACAGTGCATGGTACCTGCCTGCACAGGCATAATTATGGCAAACATAGCTCATAAACAAAGGCAACTAGTAGGATTTTTCCTTTATGGAGGGTCCAGAATAAAGCATCTAAAAAGGTAAGCTGCTATTTTTTTTTTGGTTAAACTATGTGAATGGGGACATGTAACAATAAGTGAATAAAGTATATTGACTGCGCTTAGGACAGTTGCGAGGTATGCAGCCCCCCTAAAGAAACTCCCCAAGGTGTTTCAGGTGTGTGTGAATATGTATAAATGGGGTAATGGCGCTCCCTGACGGGTAAATGGGCAGATGAGTAATATAGGGTCCCAATAATAATTGGAATCAGTAACAGACTTTTCGGCGAGTAACCCCGCCTAAATGGGTTGCATGAATTAATAAATGCCAAACAACCACGGAGTAACAAGACTCCCTCCACGTTCGTGAATATGCAAATAAATGATTTAGAAATTATTAGTGATAGTGTTGGTAGAAATGCCTACCCTTTTAAACATAATCTGTGTAGGTGCATAATCCGTGAATGCTTAATCCAATATATCACTCATAAGCGTGTGCACACTCCAAACATATATAATACTAACCTATGCCTAAACACAGTGTTGATACCTCAGACCATAGGTACCACTAAACCGTTATATATCATTGAAATGTATGTTACCTAACCACCCAGACATACATTAGGCTTCTGCCAAATAATAAATCCTCCGACATGTGCATAGACAAAGTGCATAAAGATAAAAACATATAAAAATTATATAAGCCTTAATTAATATTTTAACCACTCAAGGAGTGTACATTTTAACCAGTCCGTAATTGTGAAGAAAATCTTGCGGTGAATAAGTAAACCAGGAAAAACTGATGAAATTAACTTTCAATTGTGACTTGAGTGAATTCAAAACGTCCTTGGTGACTTGGTGCTCCCCCTCAAGGATCCCCACTCACCAGATCCATTCACCCCAGAGGGGTAGTTCGCATGAAACGGTAATCCTTTTGATCTCCCTGTCGGCGTGGTGGATGGATTTCCCAGGAAGGTCCTCAACACATATAAGGTAATGGCTCTCAGTCACTCATATAAAAGAAAGAGGAATAGTGGACTCCCATAGTGTAGTAGTAAAAAAATTTTTTATTCCAACGTATCACACCAAATTAAAAAACTATAGTCCAGATCAGCTGGCTATAGTAGTAGCAAAGACTAAGTTAAAAATACTAACATAAGCCTATGCGAAGCCTAACCAGTGCCTCGCATACCCGCTCTCTAAAATGTAAAAAATATAAAATGTAAAAAATTCCCGGCCGGGTGGCTCGTAACACAAGGTGGAATAGAACCGAGCGTTTGCGCTCCACCTGCGTTCCACCGGCCTTCTGAGCGGAAATGACGTAGCGTGCGTGGCGCCGTCGTACGCGTTTCGTCATAGACGTCCTCAGCGACGGTACCCGCACGCCACGCACTACGTCATTTAATAGGGAAGCAGCCATTCCGGGGACGCCCCTCACAAACGGAGGCTCCTATCAAAGGTTAGCCTTAGGAGGAGTTACGTACCCAATCCACGCCTACTCTCCCCAGGAGTGTACGCAGAGAAAGTTAAACCTCTAATATGTATAATTCATATATGGCATCCGTATATTTATGGCTGGTTCCCTACAGAAGAGCCACTATTGGGAGATATAATCCATACTATGAAAATGTAATTAACATGTAAATAATACTAATAATTCAGGTAATGAATTATGAATAAAAGAGTATACACCCTAACGGGGGCATGTATACGCCCATATCCAGAAATAGATTAACAGGTTATGGTAATTCTTACTAGGCTCAACATAAATATGAACCATGATAGTCATCCATCACAATGGAAAGCCTAGTAATAAAAACAATTATCTTAATGGAGAGCCTAGTAATAAAGAACAATAATAATGTTTATAAAATAAATCATAAAAAATATATATAAAAAATATAAATAATGGTACAGAATAATAATATAAAAATATATATATATATATATATATATAATAGTCAAATCATACACATATTTTCAACCACCAAGGATGATAATAGTATATAATACCAATACAGTGATTAATGTATTACAGGAGAACGTAAGACTATAGAAGCTGAACTACATGTATCAGATGAGGAGAGAGAGAGGAAGGAAAGAGAAAGAGATGGAGGGGGGGGGGGGTTACAAGTATGCTGAGTAAATTGCACCTCGAACTCACATAAAGGGTCAAATTATGTAGGTTTTGCAAGCCAGTGTGCCTATACTATATGCATACGAATGCCATCCCTCGTAGCCCATCCCTCCATATACGGAGGTATGTACATAAGCGTGCTTAGTCCAAGCACATCTAAACGATACGACCATATCCCCTGAGGGGTCTCTAGCCACCTATCAGCAACCCCTCAGGGGGTAAAGCTCACACTGATAATTTCACTGGTGTGCCTTTAAATTACGTAGAAAGGGGGATAATAGTCCCCTTTATGGATTAGCTATAAAGCAATTTAAGTCGATATCCAGATTGAGGCCCCTCGGAGCAAGGGACCCCAACCTATATATCCAACTGGTTTCATTTTGCGAAACCAGTGTGGTTTTGTTGCCACCTCGCCAGTGATCCTTGACGCAATCCATCCCATAAAAAACTAACCCTGTGGGATCCCGATTGTGAAAAGCGTCAAAATGGCGGGAGAGATGATGTTTAGGGAACCCTTTCCTGATGTTTTTAATATGTTCCCTTATACGCACATACAAGGGCCTCGTGGTTCTGCCCACATACTGCAATTGGCACGGGCACTCAATGACATAAGTCACATGAGTGCTCTGACAGGTGATCAGTTTCCTAATGCGGTATTCTTTGTGGTCCATCCTAGATCTAAAGGTATCCCTTTTACGAGGTTGCTTTTTACTGACCCTACACGGTAGGCATTTTTGACATTTGTAAAAGCCTTTCATCTCTGGGAATATTTGGGTATGTTTTGGAGGATTAATAACATTATGTACTAAGTAATCTCTAAGCACTCAAGTCACAATTGAAAGTTAATTTCATCAGTTTTTCCTGGTTTACTTATTCACCGCAAGATTTTCTTCACAATTACGGACTGGTTAAAATGTACACTCCTTGAGTGGTTAAAATATTAATTAAGGCTTATATAATTTTTATATGTTTTTATCTTTATGCACTTTGTCTATGCACATGTCGGAGGATTTATTATTTGGCAGAAGCCTAATGTATGTCTGGGTGGTTAGGTAACATACATTTCAAGGATATATAACGGTTTAGTGGTACCTATGGTCTGAGGTATCAACACTGTGTTTAGGCATAGGTTAGTATTATATATGTTTGGAGTGTGCACACGCTTATGAGTGATATATTGGATTAAGCATTCACGGATTATGCACCTACACAGATTATGTTTAAAAGGGTAGGCATTTCTACCAACACTATCACTAATAATTTCTAAATCATTTATTTGCATATTCACGAACGTGGAGGGAGTCTTGTTACTCCGTGGTTGTTTGGCATTTATTAATTCATGCAACCCATTTAGGCGGGGTTACTCGCCGAAAAGTCTGTTACTGATTCCAATTATTATTGGGACCCTATATTACTCATCTGCCCATTTACCCGTCAGGGAGCGCCATTACCCCATTTATACATATTTACACACACCTGAAACACCTTGGGGAGTTTCTTTAGGGGGGCTGCATACCTCGCAACTGTCCTAAGCGCAGTCAATATACTTTATTCAATTATTTAGTCTACACCCAAGGGTGAAACATTAGACTGCAGCTATGGATATTTTTGGCTATATGGGTAATAGGAACATCGACCTAGGAGAAGTCTTTAGTCAAGATATAGTTAATAATACACAAGATATGCATAGCCTGATGAAAAAATTGAGGCATACACTGGAAAAACAATTGAGGGTCTGGTGGGATATAGCGAGTCTGGAAACCTACATCAAAGCCAAAATGACACCTAGGAGACTAAGGTGGGAACTAGACCCCAATGATGGCATCACCGACCCAGAATTAATGGAGGAGTGGTATTCATTCTTTAATGGCTGTGAGAATGAACTGTTGCATAAAATGATCAAAAGGAGAAGATTCAAATTAAAAGGAGTTGAAGCTAGCATCTCAGAAATTAAGAACCAGTTGATACCATTTGCTAACCAGACGGAGTATAAAAATAAAGAGAAAGAACTTCAGGAGAGTATCAAAAAATATGATACCCAAATACAAACTAAAAAGCAGAAGAAATATAAAAGAGACACACTGGATTATCAGAGTATGAATGTATACAAATGGCAAACAGTGTGTACAGACCCTGAATTCACATTAGAAGATGATGTAGGAATAGATGACAGTCCGGACACCTCTATGGAGATGGAAATGGAGGGACAGATGTATAATACCCCCCAACAAACAACTAGAACAAGTAGTGGAATCCCATATAGGCAGCAACAAGAGACACCATACAGACACACAACAAGAAATGGGAATAGAAGAGATAACTATGGGGATCAATCAGGGTATAAAACCCCCCTGACGCCTAGGTACAACGTACCCATCCGCAATAGGTTTTCACCACTTAGGGATAATAGGCGAGTACGATATGGAAGTAATCAAGAAGAACCGCCCCAAAGTTACCACCGGAAAGACCCCCTAGGGATTTTCCCAAGCGATGGGCCAGAGACAGGCCACGAAGGAGATGGAAGGCTCGTCCTGCCTACAGGAACACCGGATGGAGAGAAGCATATACCGACAGAAGAGAAATTCGAGGAGAACAACACAGGACCCCAGAAGGAGTACACCGACCATACATGGAACGGGGATACCCCAGGGAAGATCAGGACAGGAACCACGTGGGAGAAGTGAGACACGCACAAAGACCCGAAGAAAGAAGAAGACTACTAGAGGAAGCAGAGGAGGAAAGAAGAAAAAGAAGACGAGAATATTAGGAAAGGGTATTTTCAACCTCAGTGATGTTATATTCACAGAGGATGAAATGAAAATCCTGGACTTAGGACTTAAGTTCGCACCCGAGAAATCTCTAGATAAGTTTGAAACGTATATTGATCTAAAAAAATTTATGCGTAAATTGAATCTGAAGAAACATTTCGCTATGAATACAGAATTAAGAATTAGAAAGGAGCCAGTGTATGTACATACTGGATTGAAGAACAACTCCATCTTCAATCCAACAACATCAGGGAACCAATGTATGGGAGCCTTTCAAAAAATGGTGGAGGAGGATCTAAGGAAATTGGAAAAGCGTAGGAATCACAAGACTAAACATGTCTGGAAAACTATAAAAACCTTGGGAGAAAGAAAGGAAGTGGTCATACGACCTGCAGATAAAGGGGGGGGATTGGTGATATTGAATAAGAGAGACTACGAGGAGGAAATGGAAAATTTGCTCCGAGCTGAGGACACCTATAAGAAACTCAATATGAACCCTAAGCGCATCTACGAAAAGAAATTGAAAGCGTACGTTAAAAAAGGGAAGGACATGGGCATTCTTAATAATAAAGAAGCAGAATATTTGGTCTCGAATTCCACCAAAACCCCGGTTATCTATTACACACCCAAGATTCACAAGAGATTACACAAGCCACCCGGGAGACCTATCATTAGTGGCATCAATTCTGTGTTCTCCAGGCTGGGTGAATATTTAGATAAATTCTTGAAACCTTTAGTAAAAATGGGAAAATCATACCTACGAGATAGTGCCCAATTGCTGGAAGAATTGCAACATATAAATGGGACCAAAGAATGGCTACTAGCCACCATTGATGTAAACTCTCTGTATACGAGCATCGAACAACAAGACGGGCTGGTGGGGGTAGAAAAGGCACTTCATGAACTAACCCCTCTAAAACAGGAACAGATTGACTTCATACTTGAAGGCCTACAGCTAGCTATGTCATGTAATTACTTCTGGTATAATCAAGAGTATTATGCCCAAACCAAAGGAGTGGCTATGGGGGCTCGTTATGCTCCGAGTGTAGCGAACCTCATGATGAACATGTGGGAAGAAGAATATATCCTTGCCAAGGGGATCCCCCAGTTGAAGATGTACCGCAGGTATATAGATGACCTGTTTATATTATGGGATGGAACGGCAGAGACCTTTGAAAACTTCATGGAGAACTTAAATATCAATAGGTATGGTTTAACCTTTACTGGAAAATGGGACTACCATAAGATTGACTATCTTGACCTTGAAATCTTTAAAACGGACGACAGCCTACATACCAAAACCTTTTTTAAGGCTACGGATAGAAACGGGTATATCCCTATCATCAGTTGCCATCATCCCCGATGGAAAGGGAATATCCCTAAAGGTCAGCTTATAAGATTAAGGAGAAACTGTGCCACTATTGAAGACTACTCAAAACAAGCGGATATCATGATTGAGAGATTCCAGGAGAAAGGATATAAGCTAAGTGCGTTACGCAAGTTGAAGAATGACATAGCAAATATGGATCGAAAAAATCTGTTCAAAAAGTCCAAGAAAGGGAAAAACAACACAGAGTTGGTGTTCGTTACAGGTTTCAACACCCAATACAAAGAGTTTGAACATATTTTAATTAAGTATTGGCCAATCTTAAAAGAGGATAGAGTCCTAGCTAATATAATACCTAGCAAGCCTAAAGTGGTGTATAGAAGGGCTCCCACGCTTTGAGATTACTTAGTACATAATGTTATTAATCCTCCAAAACATACCCAAATATTCCCAGAGATGAAAGGCTTTTACAAATGTCAAAAATGCCTACCGTGTAGGGTCAGTAAAAAGCAACCTCGTAAAAGGGATACCTTTAGATCTAGGATGGACCACAAAGAATACCGCATTAGGAAACTGATCACCTGTCAGAGCACTCATGTGACTTTTGTCATTGAGTGCCCGTGCCAATTGCAGTATGTGGGCAGAACCACGAGGCCCTTGTATGTGCGTATAAGGGAACATATTAAAAACATCAGGAAAGGGTTCCCTAAACATCATCTCTCCCGCCATTTTGACGCTTTTCTCAATCGGGATCCCACAGGGTTAGTTTTTTATGGGATTGATTGCGTCAAGGATCACTGGCGAGGTGGCAACAAAACCACACTGGTTTCGCAAAATGAAACCAGTTGGATAAATAGGTTGGGGTCCCTTGCTCCGAGGGGCCTCAATCTGGATATCGACTTAAATTGCTTTATAGCTAATCCATAAAGGGGACTATTATCCCCCTTTCTACGTAATTTAAAGGCACACCAGTGAAATTATCAGTGTGAGCTATACCCCCTGAGGGGTTGCTGATAGGTGGCTAGAGACCCCTCAGGGGATATGGTCGTATCGTTTAGATGTGCTTGGACTAAGCACGCTTATGTACATACCTCCGTATATGGAGGGATGGGCTACGAGGGATGGCATTCGTATGCATATAGTGTGAAGGAATGTGATGTAGATAATAATAATAGTAATCTGAAAATGTGTATTTTTCTTATGTGCATACATATTTTTCTCCTTACTCATTATATAAGTATACAGATTAGCTCTGTTCCTATATTTTCTCAAGATGGCGGGTACCCCCTACATCCCACACATCAGAAGAACGCGGAACTGGAGATAAAACCAAAGAGAGCCAAACCTCGTTATGAAAATTCTCCATCTTCTTTACTGTCTTAACCAATGAGATGTACCTATTAGACTAACATAGCAATGATGTATTTGTGTGTATAAAACATTAGCACCGCCTTGAATAAATCAGAAGTGTAATGAGTAGCAATGCTGAGCGTGTCTCAGAGTGTTTACTTTTATATGCATGCATATCCACACTTTTCAAATTAGAGACAGCAGCAGATAACCTTGGGCTCGATTGGAGCTCTTAAATCATTTCCATAACAGATGGTGCCGAAACCCGGGACCTCAGGCTACAGTCGAAGTTATACCGCGACAAGCATTCGGGCGTTAACTGATTAATGAGAGTGGGGTTTGCGCAGCCCTAACAGTACCGGTGAGTTGATTTATATTCTTACCACTGTACGACTCTCTTATCTTTCGGTTGACGGCTGGATTCTGTCGGTATGCTGAGACTGTCTTAGAGGCAGGTATTTCCTCGCCTGAGGTTGTTTAACGAACCTGTCAATGGGTTTCTGCTGGCTGTATTTGTTCACTGTCTGCCATTCTTTGGGCTACGAAACTCAGCAGTCTAAAAGTGCTACATGAGTGAATGTGTGTTCTCATCTCCAGACGAGCTGTCGGCCTCTGGCATGAGATAGTTTCCTTGTGGCAGTCGTTTATAGACGGGTGTACTCTGGGTTCGATGAACCTTTGAGGGTTATCTCAGCTGCTGGCTTTGCAGTCTGAAAGCGTTACAGAAGTCTCACCCCAAGAAGAGTTGTCGGCCTCTTGGTGTAGAGCTGTAGAAAAACGTCTATAAACGGGTTTATTTTTACAGGGTGGTCTGCCCTTGTGGTTATCTTAGCCTGCTGAAATTTTGCAGTTCGAAGAGTGGCAGGTGTAATGTCCTGTCGTGATTGTATTTGTGGTTTATTGTTTGCTATATACACGAGAGGGGGTGGGGACTGGTTAAGGTCGGAGGGGGGCTGCCCGGGGGATCTGTTGGGTCGCGGGCCGTTGCTCCTCACTACCCCTGATGTGTTTGTTCTTGTTCTGAGATTAACCGTACATTAGTCTTATGAGCTCCCACCGAAGGAATTTGCTGATAAGAACGCTGAGAAAAATATTAACCCCTTGGTTGTACGAGAGAAAGTGATATTGTAATGAAAGTGATATTGTAAAGAAGGAGAGAAGAAGATGTTGAAATAGTTAACAAAGTTGAAAGAAGTGACGAAAGTTATGTTGCAGAAGAAACAGGGAGAAAAATCCTGTGTGATAAAGAAAATTGGATAAAGGAAGTTAAGAAAGATGGCGATTGTATTATGTATGTGTATCACAGAGCTGATGATATGTTGGAACGTGAAACAAAGGAGGGGAGGGACAGCACTGCCCTCCGTCTAACAACCACTCCTTTCTCACCACCCAAGCACAACCCACTGTGACAACTCAGCCCGGCGGCCATCTTAGTGCACCCATGCCTTCACTTTCTACCCAGTCCAGTGCACTTCCTGCCGCCGGCCATCTTAGTACACCCAGTAAGCTTAAACAGCCTGTACCCAGCCCTCCCTGTTTTAAACCAAGATGGTTCATACCACACACCTGTCTTCTCCAATACGGGAGCATCACATTCCCAGGCCGGATATGTTAATGATGAAGAAGCATCTGAGTGGGAAGCCCGACAGCAGGCAGCAAGGCCACCCACTGATTTAACCCCCAATCCGGCTCCAGACTCTCAGTTCCCGGAGGATCTCAAACACATGCTGGCAACCATAAAGAACAGTGCCCCTTGCCAGCCCCTGCCCCAACAACAGTCTCGGTTACCAGAAGGGGCACCAGTGATGTATGTCGCTTTTACTTTATCACAAGCAGCGGCCTTAGTGACAAGTCTGCCTGACCCAGAGAAGCAGCCAATTCCCTTCTACCACAGGATAGTGCAGATACAAGAAACTTACTCAGCTGCCTGGAGAGACTTGATCAGCCTATGCCAAATCAAAGCAGGATATGTCTTTTGGCCAGTCATGCAGATGGCCTTCAATGATGCCTGCCTGACAAGTGCCACTTCCTACACCTCAGGCGTGGAGTTCTGTGCACAACTCCACGACTGGGCAAAGGAGAAGTTGACGGATCAGAAGACCACAATCCAAGATATTACCCAAGATAAAGGGGAGTCTGTGAAGAAGTATCATGCTAGACACATAAAGGCATACACACACATGTTATCAACTGCTTTTGTTTCAGGGCTCAGAGAGGATATCAGAAAAGGCCTGATGGTGGCCCGCCCTGAATACCGTTCAATGAAAATGTCTGATTTATTGTTGGTGGCCAGAGGTATAGAAAATGAAAAAGGTAAAAAACCAACGCCCCTCATGGTAACCCATGACGAAGTTCCCACCTACACTCGTCCACCACCACTGCCCAATACCAGGGTAAGGATCACCTGTTACAACTGTGGGAAACGGGGTCACATAAGGAAAGAATGCAGAGCCCCAAAATATCCCAAACGAGACAGGGAACCCTATGCAGGGCAACGGGGACATGAACCACCACCACCACGCCCCAACTCTCACTAGGAAATGGGCAAACCCATGTTACCCCTTATGGCAGTGTCCTCAAGTGGAACTGGGGGACCCTTAGCAAAAGTCACGTTACCCATACAAGGAAAACCTACCACCTTTCTCATTGAAACGGGTGCAGCCAGAAGCGTGTTGAGGGCGGTGAACCTGCCTAATAATTCTTTCCTTTCCACTTCCTGATTTGCTTGCCAGATTTGTGGTGTCCTCTACATGTCCCTTGAATCTACTAGGAGCTGATGTGTTGTCCAGACTACAGGCCTCAATCAGGACACGCCTGAAGGGGGGATGAAGTTACATACTCCCCTATCTTTAGAAGACTAATCTGCTTTGTGTTCTCTGCCTCTCCTGATGACACTTAATGAAGAAAAAAACTTCAAGTTCAATACTGCAGGAAGTACTTGACAGAATCCCTGCGTGCCTATGGTCCACAGGACCGGAAGACAACGGTCACTTAAAAGGTGCCACCAGTTTCAGTCAAGCTAAAAGAGGGCGCATCATTGCCCCGGAAACCACACAATAACCCCAAGAAGAGAATCCTAAAAAGAGAACCAGGTACCTACTGTGGATGCCTTTGACTGCAAAATACCTCACAGAGGTGGACCTTACAAACGTTTTCTTCAGTGTCCACCCTCACCCCTCCTGCTGGTACCTTTTTGCATTCATCCACGGAAAGAAACGGCAACATACCTAAACAGTTGTGCCACAAGGGGCACAGAACTTTCCAAGCCAGTTTGCAAAAGCTATGGCTACCATCCTTGACACATGACAAGAGGAACACCCGGAAGTGATTCTCTTCCAACATGTTGATGACCTTCTCCTTTGTGCAGCTGACTTACCCCCTGTTGAAGTCACCTCAGAAAGCCTGTTGTGCTATCTTGCCAACCAGGGCTGCAGAGCCTCAAAGCCCAAATTGCAGTGGTGCTCAACACCTGTCATTTTCCTTGGACTAATTTCCTAGTGCAGAGCATGGATTCCAGAAGCCTTCCTACTGATGCTCTGCAATCAGACCCTTCCAGATGTCTCCTGAAGAAATATCTAAAGTTTGAAGCCTTTAAGTGCGCCACCCCCGGCGCTAGGGCTCCCAGCCTACGGCAAAATGCTCAAGTTCCTTGTATCCGAACGTCTGGGACATGCTGCAGGTGTACTCACCCAATCACACGGCATCAGCCTACGCCCCGTAGGATATTATTCCCGTCGGCTGGATGCGGTAGCAAGAGGAGGCCTATTGTGTCTGCGAGCTGGATTTGCTACACAAGCCTTGCTTGACAAAACTTTGAACTTGGTCCTCGGACACTGCCTCGTTCTGCTTGTTCCCCATGACGTTGTTGCCATATTCAACCAAGATCCAGCCGAAACACTTGTCCACTACCAGACACTTGAGACTCCTGTGTTCCCTCCTACTGGACAGCATTACTCTATTAAGTTGTCAAACACTGAACCCTACCACCCTTCTTCCACTTCTCGAGGGGGGAAAGGAGGAGGAGGAGTAGAGTCTTGACTTGTCACCCCCGTGACCGCACAGGACACGCGGTCACCACTGAAAACACTGTTCTACAAGCTGAAGCCTTACCACCGGTGATGTCTACACAGGATGCAGAGCTGTAAGCACTTACTACAGCACGTAAATGGGCAGAGGGAAAAAGAGCCAACATTCATATGGACTCAAGATATGCTTTCAGCATTGCCCATGATTATGGTGTTATCTAGGACAGAGGATTCCTGATGGCTGCAGGAACACCTGTAAAAACTTGATTGATGCCTTGCTTCTCACAACCCAAGTGACTATTCTGAGTAAAAGCACACGACAAACTGAACTCAAAGGAAGCTTAAGGCAATCATCTAGCCAATTCAGCTGCCAAACAGACAGCTGGTGGTCCACGGGAAGTGGACAGCAGGGTGGTAGAAGACCACCCCGTGCTTACCTTACAGACTTTCCCAGTGGACAGAGTTTATCTAAAAGAACTACAGGAAACAACAAGTGCGGATAAGAAGGAAAGCTGGAAATGGAGAGGAGCAACTCTCAGAAATGGACTATTCGAGTGCAACAAGAAGCCTTGTCTACCCAGGAGTATGTACCCAGCCGTGGTGCAACGGGCACATGGAGCTGCCCACTTGACAAAGACTTTTATGAACTCTCTTATCAACAAGTGTTGCACCAAGAGTTACTCCACTGACCGACAGCTTCTGCAGATCATGCATTATCTGCACCAAATGTAACCCAGGATGCACAGAAGAAGCACAGAAGAAGCACCTGGCAAAAGCCCTATATCCCATTCCAGAGGATGCAAATTGATCATTCTCAAGTGCCAAGAAGTGACAGATTTGAAAACGCCCTAGTGGAAGTGGTCATGACTGCCAGGACCACAACTAAGAAATTACTGAGTGAGATAGTATGTAGATTTGGGGTCCCAGAGGTGATATTGAGAGATCAGGGACCAGCCCTAACAACAACCCTTACAAAAGAGATTTGGGCAGCACTGGGGTTCAGTTGGCACTACACATCCCATACCACCCTCAAAGTAGCGGGAAGGTAGAAAGGATGAATGGGACACTAAAAACAGGATGTTAAAGATGGCCCAAGAGACTACCATGAGTTGGCCAGACAGTTAGCCCATTGCCCTGTTCAGTGTCAGACACACCCCCAGGGGAAACATGCCCTATCCCCTTATGAAATTTTGTTTGGTTCAGCTCCCAGACTTGGTTGTTACTTTCCACAACAGTTACAGTTGCAGTCTGATGTGTTGACTAATTATGTAACCACATTATCACGAGAATTAACCTGAATGCATGTCCAGGTGTTTTCTTCCATTCCAGATCCTGAATTAGATACAGGAACACACCAACTACTGTCTGGAGATCCTTGAGCCAAGTTATGATGGTCCATTCCAAGTTTTGGTGACCACAGCCACCTCAGTCAAGTTGGCCAGGAAGAACACCTGAATGCACGCTTATCACTGCAGGAGAGAGTGTTTTCGGGTGCTGCATATCCTTTTTCTGTTTGATCTAGGGGGAGGGGCCCAGGAGGTGGCCATCACAAAAATGATAACATAATTACATTTTGGTGTAACTCTTCAGGTACACATGTGACCACCTTTACCTTAGATTACTGTGACATAGTACCTTGTCCGTTTGACCCTTCATGGTGATGCCATTGGTACAGTGATATCCCTGACGGTAAGGACATATATGTATGCCACACAGACAGTTACTGGGGACAGAGTTGTGGTTTCTGTGGGGGCCAGTGGGTTGGAACACAGGGCCAGACTGGGCGACCACAGAGTGCATTAGACAAAAAAGATGAAAATAGAAAGCCCCCATATCCTAACCAAAGATACCCCTGATACATACACTGACCCAGCACACAGTCAGAGGAGGAAGCGAACAGCTCTCTCCGGAAGCTTTGATCCTCATGTATACATACATGTCATAGGGGTTACAAGGGGGGTCCCTGATGAGTTTAAAGCCAGGGATCTGGTAAAAGCTGGTTTTGAGTCTTTGATCCCCATAACAACTGTCAGCAAGAATGTAGATTGGATTAACTACGTGTCATGGTTATGCAATAGAGTTTGTCGATCAGCATACCTGTCTCCATGTGTTCATCTCTAGAGACCAGCTGACCCTCACCTGACAGCTTTTGTAACCTCCCCTCTAAGCATGGCCCCACCCCAGGCCCTATCAGGGAACCCTATATTAACCTGTGCACTGCAAGCCAGCAGTGCTGATCAACCACTGTGTGTTAGCCTCTGTGTGTACTTGCTATGTTTCCTACATCTGATTTCTGTTACCGACTTTGGCCTGTTCCCGGCCATCCCTGTTTGCCTGTGACCCTGATGTTCCAGCCAGCTCCCTCCTTCCTCTGCTCCTGTAGTCTACCGTGAGCGTGAGCTGTGAGACCCTGGGGGCCGCGACCTGGAGCCAGACTGCAGCGCAGTCCATCCTCACCACTAGAGGCTCTGGTGAACACCTGCTGGCTCTTAGACTCCGCGCCCTGGGGAATCTATGCTCTAGCTCCCAGTGGGATCTGTGTCAGTGATCCAGTAGACCTGCTTCCTGAACCTCCCAGGGTTCAATCCACAGCAGTCACCCATAGGGTCCACTATCTTGCGGTGCACTCCTGATCCCAACGGTGTACATCTGTCACCCAGCCTCTAGGTGACCTGACACTTCACATATTATAACCAACAGAGATTTGTAAATTACTCTAAAGATGCCCTCCAGGGAATTTCTGATCAGTTAGCCCCCACTTCCTACATGACATTCCAGGACCGGATGGCCTTAGACATGGTGCTATCTGGGAAAGGAGGTGTTTTGTAAAATCATAGGAAAAAACGGGAACCTGTTGTACATACATTCCTGATAATACTGGCCCAAATGGTAAGGTTACTCTAGCTATAAAGAAATTAGAAGATCTGTCACTGGAGTTGAAGAACTCAGGTATCACAGACCCATGGGATCAATACTTTAGCTGGATGAGTGGGTGGCAGAAGGTGCTCGCCCAGATACGGGTAACGGTATTAATAATCCTGGTTCTTTTAGCCCTGATTGTATGCTGTATTCTACCTTTTGTAAAAAGTTAATGAGCAGGGCTGTAGACAATAGCACACCTACATTTCTCCACCAAGAAGAAGAGGACCTCCTTATGATGGAAGATGACAAACCCTTCACTCCCCTACAGTCACTCCCTGTCCATAACTTCACAATCCTATAGGGTTTTAGGGATAGATAGCGCCTGACTTCACCTCTCCAGCTGTATCGAGGAGGGAAGTGAACAGTTACTGCCCTATTCTATATACAGCCTAAAAGAGTTGCTGAGGAGAAGGGCCAGGCCAAAGTGGGACCTTTAGTATTAGGGACAGAAAAGAGAAAATAGTCATTTTAGGGGGGATTGTGAAGGAATGTGATGTAGATAATAATAATAGTAATCTGAAAATGTCTATTTTTCTTATGTGCATACATATTTTTCTCCTTACTCATTATATAAGTATACAGATTAGCTCTGTTCCTATATTTTCTCAAGATGGCGGGTACCCCCTACATCCCACACATCAGAAGAACGCGGAACTGGAGATAAAACCAAAGAGAGCCAAACCTCGTTATGAAAATTCTCCATCTTCTTTACTGTCTTAACCAATGAGATGTACCTATTAGACTAACATAGCAATGACGTATTTGTGTGTATAAAACATTAGCACCGCCTTGAATAAATCAGAAGTGTAATGAGTAGCAATGCTGAGCGTGTCTCAGAGTGTTTACTTTTATATGCATGCATATCCACACTTTTCAAATTAGAGACAGCAGCAGATAACCTTGGGCTCGATTGGAGCTCTTAAATCATTTCCATAACAATAGTATAGGCACACTGGCTTGCAAAACCTACATAATTTGACCCTTTATGTGAGTTCGAGGTGCAATTTACTCAGCATACTTGTAACCCCCCCTCCATCTCTCTCTCTTTCCTTCCTCTCTCTCTCCTCATCTGATACATGTAGTTCAGCTTCTATAGTCTTACGTTCTCCTGTAATACATTAATCACTGTATTGGTATTATATACTATTATCATCCTTGGTGGTTGAAAATATGTGTATGATTTGACTATTATATATATATATATATATATTTTTATATTATTATTCTGTACCATTATTTATATTTTTTATATATATTTTTTATGATTTATTTTATAAACATTATTATTGTTCTTTATTACTAGGCTCTCCATTAAGATAATTGTTTTTATTACTAGGCTTTCCATTGTGATGGATGACTATCATGGTTCATATTTATGTTGAGCCTAGTAAGAATTACCATAACCTGTTAATCTATTTCTGGATATGGGCGTATACATGCCCCCGTTAGGGTGTATACTCTTTTATTCATAATTCACTACCTGAATTATTAGTATTATTTACATGTTAATTACATTTTCATAGTATGGATTATATCTCCCAATAGTGGCTCTTCTGTAGGGAACCAGCCATAAATATACGGATGCCGTATATGAATTATACATATTAGAGGTTTAGCTTTCTCTGCGTACACTCCTGGGGAGAGTAGGCGTGGATTGGGTACGTAACTCCTCCTAAGGCTAACCTTTGATAGGAGCCTCCGTTTGTGAGGGGCGTCCCCGGAATGGCTGCTTCCCTATTAAATGACGTAGTGCGTGGCGTGCGGGTACCGTCGCTGAGGACGTCTATGACGAAACGCGTACGACGGCGCCACGCACGCTACGTCATTTCCGCTCAGAAGGCCGGTGGAACGCAGGTGGAGCGCAAACGCTCGGTTCTATTCCACCTTGTGTTACGAGCCACCCGGCCGGGAATTTTTTACATTTTAGAGAGCGGGTATGCGAGGCACTGGTTAGGCTTCGCATAGGCTTATGTTAGTATTTTTAACTTAGTCTTTGCTACTACTATAGCCAGCTGATCTGGACTATAGTTTTTTAATTTGGTGTGATACGTTGGAATAAAAAAATTTTTTACTACTACACTATGGGAGTCCACTATTCCTCTTTCTTTTATATGAGTGACTGAGAGCCATTACCTTATATGTGTTGAGGACCTTCCTGGGAAATCCATCCACCACGCCGACAGGGAGATCGAAAGGATTACCGTTTCATGCGAACTACCCCTCTGGGGTGAATGGATCTGGTGAGTGGGGATCCTTGAGGGGGAGCACCAAGTCACCAAGGACGTTTTGAATTCACTCAAGTCACAATTGAAAGTTAATTTCATCAGTTTTTCCTGGTTTACTTATTCACCGCAAGATTTTCTTCACAATTACGGACTGGTTAAAATGTACACTCCTTGAGTGGTTAAAATATTAATTATAGCTTATATAATTTTTATATGTTTTTATCTTTATGCACTTTGTCTATGCACATGTCGGAGGATTTATTATTTGGCAGAAGCCTAATGTATGTCTGGGTGGTTAGGTAACATACATTTCAAGGATATATAACGGTTTAGTGGTACCTATGGTCTGAAGTATCAACACTGTGTTTAGGCATAGGTTAGTATTATATATGTTTGGAGTGTGCACACGCTTATGAGTGATATATTGGATTAAGCATTCACGGATTATGCACCTACACAGATTATGTTTAAAAGGGTAGGCATTTCTACCAACACTATCACTAATAATTTCTAAATCATTTATTTGCATATTCACGAACGTGGAGGGAGTCTTGTTACTCCGTGGTTGTTTGGCATTTATTAATTCATGCAACCCATTTAGGCGGGGTTACTCGCCGAAAAGTCTGTTACTGATTCCAATTATTATTGGGACCCTATATTACTCATCTGCCCATTTACCCGTCAGGGAGCGCCATTACCCCATTTATACATATTTACATGTAACAATAAGTGGTATCCCAATTTGCTTGCAAAAGTAGAAATACAGTTTAAGGCCCGCCACTACTCCACTTCACACTGAGAAAATGCTAGAAGATGGACAACCAAAAAACAACAAGGGTATACCCCTAGGAATTCACACCATGCAAAATTCAACTTCCACATAGGATGGGATATTTTACGGGATGCCCTGAGTATGGATGACCCTCTGGCCTCCAGTACTTGACTTTCAACAGCCAAGAGATTAAAGCCAGTAATTGTAAAGCAGAGTGGTATATAAATCATTTGAGACAGCGGGTCCTCTCAGAGCAATAGACATCATGAAGCATCCACTACCAGATAAAGGAGATAAACATATCATGACCTTCTGGGCCACTCTTGAGTTCCATTGACAATTAAGCATAAAACAGAGTGTAACAATCCAAAGGAGCTAACAATTCATCTGCCCAAGGGTTATTTTCCCTTGCTTGTCCACTTTCCAATTAAAAACGCAATGCAAGAAGACAGATATCTGGGATTCTGGGATATCTGGGATTCCCCCCAGTATTGACATATTTGATGAAAGACTTGTGACTTTCTGAGTTGTTCATGGTTGTGAAGGGTGCTGTGTCTCACAATGAACAAGAGATGTATATTTACATTTTTGGTAGAAATCTGTGGTATATTTTTTTTTGTCATTTTTAAGGCATTAATCTGCTAGGTCATTTTTTAAAGGGGTGTCACTTAATATGGAGAATGCAGCAGGGATTGTAAACTTAATCTAATAACAGTAAGAACAGTGAGTACTATGGTACTGGGATTTAACAAAAGATATACAAACCATAGTATGATTTGTCCCATTCCCTACCCATAGGTAAAACAGATTGTGGTTGCCAACACATTTCAATGATACATTTTCACTGTAAAACTAAATAAATAAATATCTCACCTGCAATATGAATGGAAGCTAATCTTAGGCCACCTGGCAGTGCATTCTGAATCAAGCAAGATATCTTTTTTGCAGTTTTGTTAAAATATATAGATGTCGTAACATTGTACATATTGGCCTCATTAGGAGTCACTGAAATTGAATGTTCCTTCAGTCTTTTACTGTTGTTGTCTATCCAATATGCTTCTGGTTTTGGATACCAATGAGAAGAGAAACATGAAACTTTCATTTTGTCACTTGAATGGTATTCAATTTGGAACTCTGGCCACGTGCCAATAGCTTTAAGGAAGGAAAAAAAAAAATAATATGTGTTCACATATACAGTAGTAGTTCAAGGTGTCATGACATATTTGTATATTAGGTTGCCATTATAGTTGGTTCGCGTGTTTGTTTTTTCGGGGGGGGGGGGGTTAAACTCATGATCAAATCATGAAAATCAATCATTTTCCACTTTCTACTTTACCTAAACATCTGCAAATAGACCTGGCTTATCTGTGGAGGATCACACGCAATCATGTTGAGTTGTGTGATCAAGGCTACTTGAACAAGAAGGACATCTGTGGCATCTGCCCCTATGCCCAAAATCCAAGGGACAACTCTCAGTCAGTCTTCTGCAGTGTCTCTGCAGGGCCATGTCATCTTGACCACAGCTATGCAGAGAAAAATGCCCTAGCAACCATGGCTCCTGCACTACAGAGAATCAAAAATCAAGGCTCCCCTAGTCTCTTTATCCCTGATATGTCATATGACATATGAGAGGAGAAGCCCATGAAATAAACCCCTCATGCTGCAGGGCACAAGTGAGTGTCTAGGGAGGGATGTTTTTTTTTGTACAAAGACGAGGAGGACATGTGTGCTTGGCAGTGGGGTGGAGGAGTATGTGTACTTTGCATACTCCTGACCCCTGCACTGTGTGTGATATACTCCAGATCACATTATGCATTTCAAAATTCTAATCCCGGCACTCTGTACACTGGGCTGTACTTTACATATTCCTGACACCTGAGCTGTACATTAAATACTCCAAATCACCACACTCTATACATTACACCTTATCCACTGACAACAACACTAAGGAATTCTTTCCTTCTACTGGCCACTGACTCCTGGGGATTCTTTTTTCCATTTGCCACTAAACACAGACATTTTTCCCTCCACTGATGCCGGGCATATTTTCCACCCACCAATGCCAAAATGTTACGAAAAAACAAAGCCCCTAGGCTCTTTATTGGAGCTGAAATGAATAGACTGTTGCGTTGGCGACTGGTGGTCTCTGTACTGTTTAGGAAGGAACCAGTTAATATTAGTGGCTCCTGTGGGAGTTGTATTAGGGGGAATAGTAATAGTAGCTCTTTTATATTACCTACCCACTAGTAATATTTCTGTTGTGTCTTCATCAAACATATTTTCATTCTGAAATAGGGATAAGCCAAACACCCCCCTGTTCGGTTCGCATCCAGAACATGCGAACAGGAAAAAACTTTGTTCGAACAAGCAAACACCATTAAAGTTTATGGTACACGAACATGAAAAATCAAAAGTGCTAATTTTAAAGGCTTATATGCATGGTATTGTCATTAAAAAGTGTTTGGGGACCTGGGTCCTGCCCCAGGGGACATGTATCAATGCAAAAAAGTTTTAAAAACTGACGTTTTTTTCAGGAGCAGTGATTTTAATAATGCTTAAAATGAAACAATAAAAGTGTAATATTCCTTTCAATTTCGTACCTGGGGGGTGTCTATAGTATGCCTGAAAAGTGGCGCATGTTTCCCCGTGTTTAGAACAGTCTGACAGCAAAATAGCATTTCTAAAGGAAAAAAAGTAATTTAAAAGTGCTAGCACTAGTGCCGGCTATAATGAATTGTCGGTCCGGCGTTACACATAAAAGTTCATTGTTAAGAATGGCCACAGGGGAACCCCGAACCAAAAATTAAAAAAAAAAAAAAAAATGTGTGGGGGGCCCCCTAAATTCCATACTAGGCCCTTCGGGTCTGGTATGGACATTAAGGGGAACCCCGCGCCAAAAATGTTTTTAAAAATGGCGTAGGTGTCCCCCTCAAAATCCATACCAGACCCTTTAGGTCTGGTATGGATTTTAAGGAGAACCCCGTGCCAAAATTTTTAAAAAAAATGGCGTGGGGTCCCCCCAAAAATCCATACCAGACCCTTATCCGAGCATGCATACTGGCACGCTGCAGGAAAAGAGGGAAGGATGAGAGAGCACCCCCCCCTGAACCGTACCAGGCCACATGCCCTCAACATTGGGAGGGTGCTTTGGGGTAGTGGCCCCCCAAAGCACCTTGTCCCCATGTTGATGGGGAGAAGGGCCTCATCCCCACAACCCTTGCCCGGTGGTTGTGGGGGTCTGTGGGCGGGGGGCTTATCGGAATCTGGAAGCCCCCTTTAACAAGGGGACCCCAGTGTGAATTGGTAATGGGGTACAAATGTACCCCTACCATTTCACAAAAAAGTGTCAAAAATGTTAAAAATTACAAGAGACGGTTTTTGACAATTCCTTTATTAATTCCTTCTTCTTTGCCCGAGTCTTCTTCCATCTTCTTTCTTCTGGTCTTCCATCGGTGCTCTTCTTCTTCCTCCATCTTCGTCTATCCGGTCTTCTCGTCTGGCATCTTCCTCCAGCTTCTTCTCCGCTCCGTCCTCCGCACGATTCGCCTCAGTGGGAGTGTTCCACTGTGTGATGCTTCTGTTGAGGTGACTGTTCTTATATAATGGAGGGCGCGGCCATCCGGTGACCCCGCCCCCCTCTGACGCACAGGGATATCCCTATGGCTTTCCCTGTGCATCAGAGTAGGGTGGGGGTCACCCGTTTACGTAAACAGGGTGATCCCGCCCCCCTCTGACAACACGGAGAAAGCCATAGGGATATCCCCGTTGCGCCAGAGGGGGCGGGGTCATTGGGTAGCCCCGCCGTCTATTATATAAGAACTGTCACCTCAACAGAAGCGTCATGCAGCGGAACACTCCCACTGAGGTAGATCGTGTGGGGGACGGAGCGGAGAAGAACAAAAAAATAGAAAAAAAAGGGACACTCCTATGGCCACATCCGTATAAATTGTATGTCATAAGAAAGCAGAGAAGAAGCCGGAGGAAGATGCCGGACAAGAAGATGGAGGAAGAAGAACACTGAAGGAAGACCAGAAGAAAGAAGATGGAAGAAGAATCGGGGAAAGAAGAAGGAATTAATAATAGGATTTTTTATAACAGCTTATCTGTAAAATCCTTTTCTTTTGATGTTTATCACGGGACACAGAGCCTCAGTAATTACTGATGGGTTATATAGGGTATCACTAGGTGATTGGACACTGGTCACACCCAAAACAGGAAGTTCAACCCCCTATATAATCCCTCCCCTTACAGGGATACCTCAGTTTTGTAGCAAAGCAATATAAGTGTATTAGAAGAGGGGCGGGACCTCTGTGTCCCGTGATGTACATCAAAAGAAAAGGATTTTACAGGTAAGCTGTTATAAAAAATCCTATTTTCTTTCTCGTACATCACGGGACACAGAGCCTCAGTAATTACTGATGGGACGTCCCAGAGCAATGCTATCTGAGGGGAGGGGACCACACAATGTAGGGTGTAATCAGACTTGAGGACCTCAAACTGCTGCCTGCAGCACACTACGCCCAAAGGTGATATCCTCACGCCTTCCCACATCCACCTGATAAAATCTGGTGAATGTATGGACTGAAGACCAGGTTGCGACCTTGCAGATTTGAGCCATAGAGGCCTGGTGATGCACCACCCAAGAAGCACTAATAGCCCTAGTGGAGTGTGCCTTGATCTGAAAAGGAGGAATTTTCTGTTTCAAACCGTAAGCTTGAACAATCATTTGTCGAATCCATTTAGAAATGGTAGATTTTGACGCTGCCTGTACTCTATTGGGACCTTCTGGCAGCACGAACAAAACATCCGTTTTGCGAATTTGAGCAGTTGCTTCCAAATAAGCCTTGACTGCTTGACTTACTACATCCAAGGAATGTAGTGACCTTTCTTCCGGAGAACAGGGATCTGGAAAAAAGGAAGGCAGAACAATATCTTGGTTTAGATGAAAATCTGAAACCACTTTCGGTAAAAACTAGGATGAGGGCGCAATACCACTCTATCCTTGTGTATGATTAAATAAGGCTCTTTACAGGAAAGAGCTGCTAATTCTGATACTCTTCTAGCAGAAGAAATGGCTACCAGAAAAATTAACTTTCTTGTCAACAAGACCAAGGGAATCTGACGTATTGGTTCAAAGGGCTGTTTCTGTAAAACTGACAGAACCAAGTTCAAGTCCCAGGGGTTTAGGGGCGCCTTAACCGGAGGATTAAGACGCGTCACCCCCTGCATAAAGTTTCGGACCAAGGAATGTGAAGCAAGTGGCCATTGGAATAATACTGATAAGGCCGAGACCTGGCCCTTGATGGTACTCAAGGCCAGCTTCATTTCTAATCCCATTTGTAGAAAGTCTAGAATTCTACCTATCACATATTTTCTGGGATGCCAACCCCTGGATTCACACCAGGATACATAAGCTTTCCAGACTCTATGATAAATTACTATGGAAGCTGGCTTCCTTGCATTGATTAAGGTAGAAATCACAGGCCCTGAAAGCCCACAACTCCTCAGAACGTGGGTTTCAATAGCCAAACCGTCAAATTTAGTATTTGTAAGGCTGGATGGAACACTGGACCTTGAAATAACAGGTCTGGACGTGACGGTAGGGTCCACGGGGAACCCACTGTCATCCTTACTATTTCTGCATACCAAGCCCTCCTGGGCCAAGCGGGGGCTACCAGAAGTACCGACTTCCTTTCCTGCCTGATCCTGCGAAGGAGTCGTGGCAGTAGCAGAATAGGCGGGAATGCATAAATCAGTGAAAACCGATGCCACGGAATCACCAACGCATCTGTCCCGTATGCAAGAGGATCCTTTGTCCTTGCCACAAACTTGTCGATCTTTTTGTTGAATCTGAATGCAAAGAGATCTACATCTGGAACCCCCCATCTTTGGCATATGGCCCAAAAGACGTTGGGGTGAAGAGATCATTCCCCTGGGAATAACCGCTGGCGACTTAAATAGTCCGCCTGCCAGTTCTCTATCCCTGGAATGAAAACTGCCGATATGCATGGCACATGCTTTTCTGCCCAGATTAAAATCTGGTTCACTTCTCTTTGAGCTGCCTGACTCCTGGTGCCTCCCTGATGATTGATTTAAGCCACTGCTGTGGCATTGTCGGGCTGGATCCTGACTGGGCAACCCTGTAGCCTGAGAGTCCAGGCCATTAGGGCTAGATATGCCGCACAGATCTCCAGAATGTTGATGGGTAAGGTCCTCTCGGTTTTGGACCATACCCCTTGGACCGCAGACTGTTCCGGAACTGCTCCCCAGCCCGAAAGACTGGCATCCGTTGTTACCACCATCCAGGTAACCGGTAGAAAGGATTTCCCTTTCTGCAGGCTTTCGGGTATTAACCACCAATTGAGGCTCTGACGTACTGCATGAGACAAGTGCATCAGAAAATCTAATGCCTGAACTTTCTTGTTCCAGGCCGACAGGATACTGTGTTGCAGCAGTCTTGAATGAAACTGAGCATAGGTAACTGCTTCGAATGAAGCCACCATTTTTCCCAGCAGCCTCAAACAAAGGCGGACAGAAGGACCTTTTTTGGTCCTGACTACCAGAATCAGCTCCCTTAAGGCAGTAATCTTTGCCTGAGGTAAAAATACCTTCTCCTGGCTTGTATCTATGATCAGACCCAAATACTCCAGTCTTCTTACTGGTTTTAGGAAAGACTTTTCTAGGTTGAGAATCCAACCTAGGTGTTCCAGATACTTGACTGTGGTCATCAAGTTCCCGCTCAAACAGGCTACCGACCGGTCTGTCAAGAGCAGGTTGTCTAGGTATGCTATGACAGTTATACCTTGAGCCCTTAATCTGGCCAGAGGAGGCGCCAAGATCTTTGTAAACACTCAAGGTGCAGTGGCTAGCCCGAAAGGCAGAGCCACAAACTGGAAATGGCGCCCTTCTATTTCGAAGCGTAAGTACTTTTGATGAGCAAGAAAAATGGGTGCATGCAGATACGCATCTCTGATGTCTATTGATGCGAGAAATTCTCCTCCCTGCAGGATGGAAACTACTGACCGAATTGATTCCATGCGAAAGGATCGAATCCTTAGGAATCGATTCAGATCCTTTAGATCCAGAATGGGTCTGACAACCCCATTTGGCTTTTGGACCGTAAAAAGGTTGGAATAAAATCCCAATCCTTGATCCCTCGTGGGAACCACCATGATGACTTCTTGCGACAAAAGTCGCTCTAACGCTAGAAGGAGCGACTGCGTTTTCTCTCGATCTCTAGGGACATTTGATTTGAGGAAACGAGGAGAGGGGAATTCTTGGAACTCCAGTTTGTAACCTAAAGTTACCGTGGAGATTACCCATCTGTCCTGGAAATCCTCCTGCCAGAGCTTTGAGAACTGTAGCAGTCTTCCCCCCACTCAAGCGAGCGGGGGCGCCCCTTCATAAAGAGGCCTTAGCGTCTTGTCTTGCAGGCTTCTTCGCCCAGGACTTCTTTTGTCCCTGGTCAACTCTTGTTTCTAGACCCAGATGAAGGAGGCCGTCGCGACTGCCTGGAGGCTGATGCTCCTGGCACTGGGGAAAGAGTCCGTTTTAAAGAGGGACGCTTACTCCTTTTCTTAACAGGTAAGAGAGTGCTTTTCCCACTAGAGATCTTTTGGATATAATTGTCTAGATCTTCTCCAAACAGCCTTGCACCACAAAATGGAAATCCAGCCAGAAGTTTCTTACATGGTGCTTCGGCTGACCAATTCTTCAACCATAAGATTCTACGCATATGCACCAACCCAAGTGAAAGACAAGAGGTTTGCATGATAGAATCTCTGATGGCGTCAACAGCAAAACATAAGGCCGCTGGAAGGTTAGCCAACCCCTGGGCCTGCTGTTCAGGTAGAACTTTGATGACCTGCTTAACATGGTCTCTTAAGTATTAACAGACTCCGATTGCTGCCACTGCAGGTTGAGCTACTGAACCTGCTAAGGAGAAAACATCCTTCAACAGGGATTCCATCTTTTTATCAACAGGATCCCTGAGCATCTGAGCATTGTCTACAGGACAAGTCTGACTTTTATTTACGGAGGAAATGGCGTCATCAAGGGCCGGTATCCCCCACATCTTTGTAAACTTTTCTTCCATAGGATAAAGTGTTGAAAACTTTTTAGGCGGAAAAAAAATTTATCTGGGTGATCCCACTCAGAATAAATGAGCTTTTCAAGTAAATTATGAACAGGAAAAGAATGTGTTGTTTGAGGAGGCTTCAGTGACCCTAAAGAAGAAGAAGAGGGTTCTTTAACTGATTCAGATATGGGTACTTTAAATGTGGAGCGGACCAATCCAGCAAGGATCTGTACTATGACCTTCTCATTCTGAGAAGCCGAAGAGGGCCCCTCTCCACTTGATTCCTCAGAGGAGGAATCATCAGTCCCATCCCGATCCTCTGAAAGGGATTCTTCTCCTTTATCCCAGAGTTCCTCAGCCTGAGGGTCCTGGGTAACAGAGGAAGACCTAGTGCGTTTTGAGTGAAGATGCAATTACGGCCATTAATCGTTCCTCTAAACCATGAATGGTTGAGGAAAAAACCTTCTCTGTAATGTATACAGGGGCTGAAGTGCCAGAAGCAGATGTAGCCCCTGACCCCAACGGCTCTCCCTGGCTAGCCGTCTCTGACCCTTCAGGGGGGGGGGGTGCTGCAGAAAGGGGGTCCTCCGAACCTGGGGGAGATCCCCTAGAGCCTCTGGTTCTTGGGGTATTTGTACCTCTTCTACCCATAGTGCAAAGCAACAAGTTGGAGGTATCACAAAAAAATAAACAATGACTGCTGAGCGATGTAGTCCGGCAACAGCCACTGCTACCAATACCCAGTCTAGTGTTTCTTAGTAAATGCTGCTTAGGAGAATACCCGTGTCCCAGCTTACATGCGACCGTCAGCTCTGTGTCCCTCCATAGGCTGTGTGCACCAAACAAGTGTGCTTCATATAGCCTTGCAGCCGGCGATGTGGGCATCTAAGCACGCCGGACATCGCGCTGATGCTCCGCCCCCCTCCTCTGACCACCCCCCTCGCTTTTTCAAAAGCTTGCGCTTTCCCGCGCGAGCCGACCCTCCGGGACAAGTGTGGAGGGGAGGCTGGGGGTGGAGGAGGAAGGAGAGAGGCCGGCAGCTGATGGGGTCCGCCATATGTTATGGCGGCAATAGTGCGGTATACTACCGCCTCACAGACCAACTGCGGCCCCCCTAATCTTGGGGGGAATATCCATGATGAGAGCCCCCCATCCCATCCTACCTGGAACTCGGCTGGAGGAGCTTGTGCAGCGTGAACACTGAGACAGACAATCTAGCAAGAGAAGGTATGTGCTCTTGGCAGCCCCCGGTGGCGACAATAGGTATAGCATACATTTACTTAAAGGAGAAACCTACTAGAATTAAAAAAATCTGTGGAATCTCCCTTACCTTATCCAGCTGCAGGGTTCTGTTATACAGACCCAATCTTCACCTCTCATGGTGGGCTCCATTTGGAAAACCTTCATAGACTGGGGCCCCCTACGGATAGGGGGATCCGCAGTTTTGGGCCTGTAAAGCACCCGGCCAAGAATAAGGCTAGAAAAACCAAATTCTGAAATGCGGGTTCCAGCTCTCTAAAAAGAGAAAGCGTTACAGGTAAAACCTTGTTTCTTCGGACACGAGGTCCGGGTACCATCCAATTCGGCCTAATAAGGACACTTTGAAATGGATCCGGTTCGCCTGGTTTGCCCCAGTATAGGATATTCCCTTTGGAGCTCAGCACAGGACATCTTTAACACGTCCAACACCTAAGACACTGGCAAAAAAACTGAGGTATCCCTGTAAGGGGAGGGATTATATAGGGGGTTGAACTTCCTGTTTAGGGTGTGACCAGTGTTCAATCACCTAGTGATACCCTATATAATCCATCAGTAATTACTGAGGCTCCGTGTCCCCTGATGTATGAGAAAGAAAAAGGAATTGTCAAAAACCGTTGTCCTTTTTAAAATGTTTGAAACTTTGTTTGTGAAATGGTAGGGGTACATTTGTACCCCATTACCAATTCACACAGGGGGGGTGGGATCTGGGGGTCCCCTTGTTAAACAACCACCGGGCAAGAGTTGTGGGGATGAGGCCCTTCTCCCCATCAACATTAGGACAAGGTGCTTTGGGGGGCCGCTACCCCAAAGCACCCTCCCAATGTTGAGGGCTTGTGGCCTGGTATGGTTCAGGAGGGGGGGCGCTCTCTCGCCCCCCTCTTTTCCTGCGGCCTGCCAGGTTGCATCCTCGGAAAACAGTCTGGTATGGATTTTGAGAGGGACCCCCATGCCATTTCTTTTTTTAATTATGGCACGGGGTTCCCCTTAAAATCCATACCAAACCTGAAGGGCCTGGTATGGAATTTAGGGGGACCCCCACACATTTTATTTTTAAATTTTAGTTCAGGGTTCCCCTGTAGGGAAATTCCATGCCGTTTTTATCAATTAACTTTTATGTGTATTGCCGGACCAACAATTCATTATAGCCGTCACTAGCGCTAGCACTTTTAAATGACTTTTTTTTCCTTTAGAAATGCCAAACAATTGTTAGGAGAGAGCCTGGGCTGCCTCATAAAGGATGGGATTTTTCAAGGAGACCATTATATCTGTATAACAAGGTAAGCACAAACTTAAAAAAATAGAGTTAAATTTCAATTCATTCAATACAAAAACATAGTATCTGATACAATAAAATCGCAAGCTACATAAAGTACATTATTGGTACTTGATACTAAAATTACTGTTACATAAGATGCTGGAGAGATGCTAGAGTATGCAGAAGGCCAACATGTTTTGCAGTTTGCCTGCTTCTTCAAGGGCGTCGCATGCATCTGTAGGTGTCTCTAAATTACATAAAGTAACATTAGGAGCCATATTTTCTAAAGTAAAGACCCAAAATACATTTACTTTAACTAATGAACGTGCTTACCCACTCACAATAAACAGTGCCTAAAGTCAGGTGTGCACAGCCAGAGCTCAAAACAAGGACCCAGTGAGTCGTCAGCCAATCGCAATCATTACCCCATGGCAGTCAGAGCCTAAGGAGTTGGATAGTGGGGTGTCGGACCATGTAATGGCCAGAGCTATCAGGTTTAACCTATATGAAAAAATATGTTTAACTATTATAGCCATAGGACAAGATTTGATTAATCTTGTTAAGATTCCCTATGTAAAGATCCCTCTAACTTAGACCATCAAATAATATTTGATGATTTATATGTGAGTTAGCCCACTAACCACATCCCAGCTAGCATTAATGTTTTTTGGAAATACAGCACCAGGGTGGAATTTACTTAACTGTATTTATTGTAGTGATAATAGATCACAATATGTCCAGGGATGTGACAGTATATATGTATATAGTACCTACAGCATATTCCACCTGAATAATCTAAATATATGCAGGGATACATAGGGAATATATAGCCAAAGTATTAAATAGCTGTGATGAAATACTGCCAGCAACAACAAAATTTAGCTATCTAGTTAACAGCATCTAGTTAACAGCAGCAACTACAGCTTAGTTTATAAGTTTCAGTATAGACTATTCAACATAATGTCCAAGCTGTTGTCCAAATAACCAGGTGAGAATGCTGGGCGGAATAGACAGCCTCAATAAATTGTGGCACAATTTGCTATGATGGACAAACAGGAGGAACGTACATCTAATAATTACCTCTAAGGGGTCTTAGTAAGAAACGGCTCGGGAACCTCCGACCATTGTGCGGTCCGTATGCTGCCATGGTGGGTGGCTGAAGGAGATGTTAATCGCGTCTCCTTAAGTATACATGATCCCTCCGGAAACAAAGGGTCAGCTGACCCCTAACTTTGCTTCCAGAGCGGGAGCCCCTGCATTGCGCATGCATGTGATGGCCAGTTTGGGCCGTTCTTGCGCTGACGCGCATCACGCACTCAAGATCGTGTGAGGGAAGGGAGGGAGGGAGATGGAAGGACCCAAACCTCCCACCAGGGGTGCCCGAACAGTACCACTAGTTTCCTGATCGCCATTAGCTGAGCACCCAGACCCCCTGTGTGAGATGCTGAGCACATCTACCGGCACTAGTCACTACAGCGAGAAGAAGGGTCAATCAGTATGAGCACAACATTTGTTCCAAAATAATAAGAACCAACACAAATACAAACATAGACAATCTATTCGGATAGTCATTATATAATAAATCAAATGCATAAATCTCTTGATGGTACTCCATAATCAAACGATTTACAACACAATAGTGACAATAAAAAGAAAAAATCTAGCATTAAAGAAAGTATAAATCAAAACCACAATCTTCTACCCCACTATTATTTGGTGACAAACCAATCACAAGATCTTGAGTGCATGGTTCGCGTCAGTGCGAGAACGGCCCAATCCGGCCATCATACGCATGCGCAATGCAGGGGCTCCCGCTCCGGAAGCAAAGTTATGGTTCAGCTGACCCTTTGTTTCCGGAGGGATCATGTATACTTAAGGAGACGTGATTAACGTCTCCTTCAGCCACCCACCACGGCAGCATACGGACCGCACAACGGTCGGAGGTTCCCGGCTACCGAGCCATTTCTTACTAAGACCCCTTAGAGGTAATTATTAGATGTACGTTCCTCCTGTTTGTCCATCATAGCAAATTGTGCCACAATTTATTGAGGCTGTCTATTCCGCCCAGCATTCTCACCTGGTTATTTGGACAACAGCTTGGACATTATGTTGAATAGTCTATACTGAAACTTATAAACTAAGCTGTAGTTGCTGCTGTTAACTAGATGCTGTTAACTAGATAGCTAAATTTTGTTGTTGCTGGCAGTATTTCATTACAGCTATTTAATACTTTGGCTATATATTCCCTATGTATCCCTGCATATATTTAGATTATTCAGGTGGAATATGCTGTAGGTACTATATACATATATACTGTCACATCCCTGGACATATTGTGATCTATTATCACTACAATAAATACAGTTAAGTAAATTCCACCCTGGTGCTGTATTTCCAAAAAACATTAATGCTAGCTGGGATGTGGTTAGTGGGCTAACTCACATATAAATCATCAAATATTATTTGATGGTCTAAGTTAGAGGGATCTTTACATAGGGAATCTTAACAAGATTAATTAAATCTTGTCCTATGGCTATAATAGTTAAACATATTTTTTCATATAGGTTAAACCTGATAGCTCTGGCCATTACATGGTCCGACACCCCACTATCCAACTCCTTACTGCTGCTTCACACAGGGGCGACTTGTCAGGCGACCTAGTCGCCTGACAAGTCGCCTCCCGTTCTGTGCTACGGAACCGTTCTAATAGGAGCGACGCAAGTCGCTCCGACTTAGAAAAAGGTTCCTGTACTACTTTGGGGGCGACTTGCATAGACTTCTATGCAGAAGTCTTTTGCAAGTTGCCTCGGAAGTAGTTTGCAGGTCGCCTCGCTGAGGCGACCTGCAAGTCGTGCCGCCCCTGTGTGAACCGGGGCTTAGGCTCTGACTGCCATGGGGTAATGATCGCGATTAGCTGACGACTCACTGGGTCCTTGTTTTGAGCTCTGGCTGTGCACACCTGACTTTAGGCACTGTTCATTGCGAGTGGGTAAGCACGTTCATTAGTTAAAGTAAATGTATTTTGGTTGTATACTTTAGAAAATATGGCTCCTAATGTTACTTTATGTAATTTAGAGACACCTACAGATGCATGCGACGCCCTTGAAGAAGCAGGCAAACTGCGAAACATGTTGGCCTTCTGCATACTCTAGCATCTCTCCAGCATCTTATGTAACAGTAATTTTAGTATCAAGTACCAATAATGTACTTTATGTAGCTTGTGGTTTTATTGTATCAGATACTATGTTTTTGTATTGAATAAATTGAATTTTAACTCTATTTTTTTAGTTTGTGCTTACCTTGTTATACAGATATAATGGTCTCCTTGAAAAATCCCATCCTTTATGAGGCAGCCCTGGCTCTCTCCTAACAATTGTTTGTAATTCAATACCAGGGATTGGGGACACTTATCTGTATCTGGAAATAACCCAACATTATCCATTGTCCAACCATCCTTTAGAAATGCCATTTTGCTGTCAGACTGCTCTAAACACGGGAAACATGCGCCACTTTACAGGCATACTATAGACACCCCCCAGGTACGAAATTGAAAGGAATATTACACTTTTATTGTTTCACTTTAAGCATTATTAAATCACTGCTCCTGAAAAAATGACCGTTTTTAAAAAAATGTTTGCATTGATACATGTCCCCTGGGGCAGGACCCGGGTCTCCAAACACTTTTTATGACAATAGCTTGCATATAAGCCTTTAAAATGAGCACTTTTGATTTCTCCCATAGACTTTTAAAGGGTGTTCCGCGGCTTTCGAATTTGCCGCGAACACCCCAAATTGTTCGCTGTTCGGCGAACGGGTGAACAGCCAATGTTCGAGTCGAACTCATGTTCGACCCGAACATAAAGTCCATTCCTATTCTGAAAGTAACATGTGTAGGAGCCTTCATCTGAAACCTTAATATTCTGTATCCTCAGGAAGATATTTCCTCTCTTTATTTCATCCTTAATTAGGTGTCCTTTTATGAAACTGCGGTAAAATACCGCTATTCAGTTCTCAGGCATTCTCACTGGAGATCACTCTCCTCTGAGTGCCTGTTTATGAAGGTCTGTAGCTCGCTTCTCATGTTGAGTTGAGAAGCGATCTACAAACGCCGGGAACTCCTGAGAACAGCTCCTCTCACTGTAATTTTGCGTGATGTAGCTGGATTACAGTATGAGGAAGTGTAAAATACAAAAAGTTGAACAGGAATTAGCACACATTATTCCCCAACATATTAATAAAATAATAAAGGTAAATTCCCCCTACACAATATACATTAACCTAATTATAAAAAAACATTGTTTTTATCAATTATTAAAGACTAGGGATGAGCTTCGTGTTCGAGTCGAACCCATGTTCGACTCGAACATCGGCTGTTCGGTCGTTCGCCGAATTGCGAACGATATGGGCCGTTCGCACCAAATTCGTGTGGCGCGTCACGGCCCATAATTCACTGCGGCAACGCAGTGCATTGCTTGCTGATGATTGGCCAAGCATGCACTATGACCCGCATGCTTGGCCAATCACAGCGCCGCCTTAACAGAGAGCCGTAATTGGCCAAAGCCAAGGAGGCTTTGGCCAATTATGGCTCAGGGGATTTAGTACACGCCCCACACTATATAAGGCCGCCTGGACGGCGGCCCTGTGCAGTGTGTTCTGGTGTGCTGAGAAATAGAGAGAGAGAGAGACAGTGTCATTTCATTTGAGTTAGCTAGATTAGGCAGGACAGTCAGTCAGTTAGCTGCACTTAAAGTGTATTGTGTATATATATGCATCCCAGGTGTTGCATATATATATATATACACTGTATTCAGTTTAGCTAGATCCGTTCCTGTTATCTTCTAGACTATTTACATTTAGTGCAGTGCGTCCTGCTCACAGTGTTCAGCTAGATCCGTTCCTGTTATCTTCCTACTGACAGGCAGGCTTGTCTTGTTACAGTATATAAAGCTACCTGAAGAAAATTACTGGTGTCCTTTTGATCCTATTAGTACCACAGTCAGGCAGCTAGACTATTTACATTTAGTGCAGTGCGTCCTGCTCACAGTGTTCAGCTAGATCCATTCCTGTTATCTTCCTACTGACAGGCAGGCTTGTCTTGTTACAGTATATAAAGCTACCTGAAGAAAATTACTGGTGTTCTTTTGATCCTATTAGTACCACAGTCAGGCAGCTAGACTATTTACATTTAGTGCAGTGCGTCCTGCTCACAGTGTTCAGCTAGATCCGTTCCTGTTATCTTCCTACTGACAGGCAGGCTTGTCTTGTTACAGTATATAAAGCTACCTGAAGAAAATTACTGGTGTTCTTTTGATCCTATTAGTACCACAGTCAGGCAGCTAGACTATTTACATTTAGTGCAGTGCGTCCTGCTCACAGTGTTCAGCTAGATCCGTTCCTGTTTTCTTCCTACTGACAGGCAGGCTTGTCTTGTTACAGTATATAAAGGTACCTGAAGAAAATTACTGGTGTTCTTTTGATCCTATTAGTACCACAGTCAGGCAGCTAGACTATTTACATTTAGTGCAGTGCGTCCTGCTCACAGTGTTCAGCTAGATCCGTTCCTGTTATCTTCTTACTGACAGGCAGGCTTGTCTTGTTACAGTATTTTGAAGAAAATTACTGGTGTTCTTTTGATCCTATTAGTACCACAGTCAGGCAGCTAGACTATTTACATTTAGTGCAGTGCGTCCTGCTCACAGTGTTCAGCTAGATCCGTTCCTGTTATCTTCTTACTGACAGGCAGGCTTGTCTTGTTACAGTATTTTGAAGAAAATTACTGGTGTTATTTTAATCCTATTAGTACCACAGTCAGGCAGCTAGACTATTTACATTTAGTGCAGTGCGTCCTGCTCACAGTGTTCAGCTAGATCCGTTCCTGTTATCTTCCTACTGACAGGCAGGCTTGTCTTGTTACAGTATATAAAGCTACCTGAAGAAAATTACTGGTGTTCTTTTGATCCTATTAGTACCACAATCAGGCAGCTAGACTATTTACATTTAGTGCAGTGCGTCCTGCTCACAATGTTCTGCTAAACCTACAAGTTAGTGGGGTGCGTCCTGCTCACAGTGTTCAGCTAAACCTACAAGCTAGTGGGGTGCGTCCTGCTCACAGTGTTCAGCTAGATCCGTTTCTGTTATCTTCTTACTGACAGGCAGGCTTGTCTTGTTACAGTAAATACAGCTACCTGAAGAAAATTGCTGGTGTTCTTTTGATCCTATTAGTACCACAGTCAGGCAGCTAGACTATTTACAGTTAGTGCAGTGCGTCCTGCTCACAGTGTTCAGCTAAACCTACAAGTTAGTGGGGTGCGTCCTGCTCACAGTGTTCAGCTAAACCTACAAGTTAGTGGGGTGCGTCCACCTCACAGTGTTCAGCTAAACCTACAAGCTAGTGGGGTGCGTCCTGCTCACAGTGTTCAGCTAGATCCATTTCTGTTATCTTCTTACTGACAGGCAGGCTTGTCTTGTTACAGTAAATACAGCTACCTGAAGAAAATTGCTGGTGTTCTTTTGATCCTATTAATACCACAGTCAGGCAGCTAGACTATTTACAGTTAGTGCAGTGCATCCTGCTCACAGTGTTCTGCTAAACCTACAAGTTAGTGGGGTGCGTCCTGCTCACAGTGTTCAGCTAAACCTACAAGTTAGTGGGGTGCGTCCGCCTCACAGTGTTCAGCTAAACCTACAAGCTAGTGGGGTGCGTCCTGCTCACAGTGTTCAGCTAGATCCGTTTCTGTTATCTTCTTACTGACAGGCAGGCTTGTCTTGTTACAGTAAATACAGCTACCTGAAGAAAATTGCTGGTGTTCTTTTGATCCTATTAGTACCACAGTCAGGCAGCTAGACTATTTACAGTTAGTGCAGTGCGTCCTGCTCACAGTGTTCAGCTAAACCTACAAGTTAGTGGGGTGCATCCTGCTCACAGTGTTCAGCTAAAGCTACCTGTAGAAGGTTGGTGGTGTTCTCATACTACAGGCAGGCAGTTGATTTTGCTAGCTGCAGTATCAGTACATATATATATATATATATATATATATCCCAGCTTAGTGCAGCTACAGGCCATTAGTATGTCTGGAAGGCCAAGAAGGAGAGGCAGACAGTCACAAGCCAATAAGAGAGGGCAAGCAGGCTCTGTGTCTAGTGCTGGTCGTGGAGACGGTGCATCCTCATCAGCACGTGGCCATGGGACACGCTTGGCCTTTTTTTCGGCAGCTGGCCATGTTGAGCCGCAACATGTGGAAGACTTGGTCGAATGGATGACCAAGCCGTCCTCATCCTCCTCATCCTCTCTCACCCATGCCCAGGGTACTTTGTCTGGCAAAGCAGCGGCCTCTTCCCTCGGCTCAATGTCATCAGTAGGGATGAGCCGAACACCCCCCGGTTCGGTTCGCACCAGAACCCGCGAACGGACCGAAAGTTCGCACGAACGTTAGAACCCCATTGACGTCTATGGGACTCGAACGTTCAAAATCAAAAGTGCTCATTTTAAAGGCTAATTTGCATGGTATTGTCCTAAAAAGGGTTTGGGGACCCGGGTCCTACCCCAGGGGACATGTATCAATGCAGAAAAAACTTTTAAAAACGGCCGTTTTTTTGGGAGCAGTGATTTTAATGATGCTTAAAGTAAAAAAAAAAAAGTGAAATATTCCTTTAAATATCGTACCTGGGGGGTGTCTATAGTATGCCTGTAAAGTGACGCGTGTTTCCCATGTTTAGAACAGTCCCTGCACCAAATGTCATTTTTAAAGGAAAAAATCTCATTTAAAACTGCTTGCGGGTTTAATGTCATGTCGGGTCATTGCAATATGGATGAAAATCAGTGAGACAAACGGCATGGGTACCCCCCAGTCCATTGCCAGGCCCTTTGGGTCTTGTATGGATATTAAGGGGAACCCCGCACCCAAATTAAAATAAGGAAAGGTGTGGGGCCACCAGGCCCTATATACTCTGAACAGCAGTATACAGACGGTGCAAACAAGACAGGGACTGTAGGTTTGTTGTTAAGTAGAATCTCTTTGTAATTTTGAACATTTTTAACGTGTTTAGCTCCAGCCAAAAAATCTTTTCTAAGCTTTTTGGAAAACATAGGGAAGGGTTATCACCCCTGTGACATTTGTTTTGCTGTCTTTCCTCCTCTTCAGAAGATTTCACCTCACTTTTTTGTCCCAATGAAAAATGTTTTTTGAAAATTTGGGTTTTTTTGTGGAACAAGGATTGGAAAGCATCAGTGGAAAGGAGAAATTGTTTTCCCATATTAACTCTTACAGGAGAGAATTTCCCTTCCTAGGGGTAGATTTCATCTCACTTCCTGTTGTCTCCTTCCGTTTGCAAGTAGGAGTCGTTTGTAAGTTAGATGTTTGAAAGTAGGGTCCTGCCCTATATACTCAGCAGAAATTTGGGCCTTAGGTGTTGCTGTGGCCACAACACTGTAAGCCCTCACAGGGCCCTGCTGTGAAATATTAGATCAAGAATTGTAATTACATGCCCCTGTTGAACAGGAGCTGAAAAATTAGGCCTTAGGCACTGGTGCTGGTGCCACAACACTGCAACCCCTCACAGACACTCTAGTTGGAACGCAGGAACGAGCCCTGCTGCAAAGTATTGCTTCAAAAATTGTAATTACACGCCCCTGTTAGACAGGGGCAGAAAAATTGGGCCTTAGGCACTGGTGCTGGTGCCACAACACTGCAACCCCTCACAGACACTCTAGTTGGAACGCAGGAACGAGCCCTGCTGCAAAGTATTGCATCAAAAATTGTAATTACACGCCCCTGTTAGACAGGGGCAGAAAAATTGGGCCTTAGGCACTGGTGCTGGTGCCACAACACTGCAACCCCTCACAGACACTCTAGTTGGAACGCAGGAACGAGCCCTGCTGCAAAGTATTGCATCAAAAATTGTAATTACACGCCCCTGTTAGACAGGGGCAGAAAAATTGGGCCTTAGGCACTGGTGCTGGTGCCACAACACTGCAACCCCTCACAGACACTCTAGTTGGAATGCAGGAACGAGCCCTGCTGCAAAGTATTACATCAAAAATTGTAATTACACGCCCCTGTGAAACAGGGGCTGAAAAATTGTGCCTTAGGCACTGGTGGTGGCGCCCAGAACCAAAAATGTTCTTACAAGCTATCAGCGTGATGATTGAGGAGGAAGAGGATAATTACTCAGGGATAGTCACTCAGCATCAGCATAGGCAGTCTTTGAAGGGATCTGAGATTTCAAAAAAAATTATTCGGTTACATCAGCATCAGGTGCTTGGTAGCTGGTGGTGATCCAAGACTGATTCATTTTTATGAAGGTCAGCCGATCGACCGAGTCGGTGGACAGACGCACCCTGTGATCGGTTACCACGCCTCCAGCAGCACTGAATGTGCGTTCCGAAAGAACGCTGGATGCAGGACAGGCCAGTAGCTCAATTGCATACTGTGCAAGCTCTGGCCAGTGATCCATCCTCAAGACCCAGTAACCCAGAGGATTTTCGGTGGGAAAGGTGTCCAAGTCTGATCTTGCCCCTAGGTATTCCTGCACCATGTAAAACAGACGCTGGCGATGGTTGCTGGAACCGATCATACCTTGGGGCTGCGGACCAAAAAATTGTCTGAACGCATCGGTCAGATGGCCACCTTCTCCACCGCTCCTTCTTTGACTGACCGAAGCCTCAGCAACACGTTGTCCAGAAACAGGAGTTTGTAACCTCCCAGTCTCTGGGAACGCATTGCACAGACCTTTCTGCAAGGCCTCCCGAAGATGTTTCATCCTCTGCTCCCTCTGCGATGGCAAGATAAGGTCCGCAACCTTACCCTTGTAACGTGGATCAAGGAGGGTTGCCAGCCAGTATTGGTCCTTCTCCTTGATACCACGAATACGAGGATCCTTACGCAGGCTTTGCAGGATCAGGGAGGCCATGCAGCGTAGGTTTGCTGAGGCATTCGGTCCGGAGTCCTCTGGGTCACTAAGAACGACATGGTCTGCAGCCACCTCCTCCCAGCCACGTACAAGTCCATGTGTTTCTTGGGACTGATCCCTTAAAGACTGCTGCTGATGCTGAGTGCCAGGCTCCACCTCCATACTGACACAATCTTCCTCCTCCTCCTCCTCCTCTTCCTCCTCGTCCTCTTCCTGTGTGATCGGAACAGGAACACTGTCTGGATAAAGGGGGCCTTGAGAGTTAAGGAAGTCCTCCTCTTCCTGCCTCTGTTCTGCCTCAAGTGCCCTGTCCATTATTCCACGCAGCGTGTGCTCCAACAGGTGGACAAGGGGGACAGTGTCACTGATGCATGCACTGTCACTGCTCACCATCCTCGTGGCCTCCTCAAATGGTGACAGGACAGTGCATGCATCCCTGATCATGGCCCACTGGCGTGGGGAAAAAAAACCAAGCTCCCCTGACCCTGTCCTGGTGCCATAGTCGCACAGGTACTCATTGATGGCCCTCTGCTGCGTGTGCAGCCGCTGCAGCATGGCCAACGTTGAGTTCCACCTGGTGGGCATGTCACAGATTAGGCGGTTCTTGGGCAGGTTAAACTCCTTTTGGAGGTCCGTCAGCCGAGCACTGGCATTATATGACTGGCGGAAATGCACACAGACTTTCCTGGCCTGCCTCAGGACATCCTGTAAGCCCGGGTACCTGCCCAAGAACCGCTGCGCCACCAAGTTAAGGACGTGAGCCAAACAGGGCACATGGGTCATTTGTCCCTGTCGGAGGGCAGAGAGGAGGTTGGTGCCATTGTCGCAAACCACCATTCCTGCCTTACGTTGGCGTGGCGTCAACCACCTCTGAACCTGCCCCTGCAGAGCTGACAGAACCTCTGCCCCAGTGTGGCTCCTGTCCCCCAAGCACACCAGCTCAAGCACCGCATGGCATCTTTTGGCCTGCGTACTTGCGTAGCCCCTTGAACGCCTACGGAGCACCGCTGGTTCCGAGGAAGAGGCCATGGAGGAAGAAGAAGAGGAGGGGGTGGAGGAGAGAGGTGTGTCACAATCAGCATTTTGGAGGCGTGGTGGCGGAACAACCTCCAACACTACTGCACCTTGTCCTGCATCCTTCCCAGCTGCCAGCAGAGTCACCCAATGCGCCATGAAACTTAGGTAACGTCCCTGTCCATGCCTGCTGGACCATGAGTCAGCGGTAATATGCACCTTACCGCTGACCGCCCTGTCCAGCGAGGCATGGACATTGCCTTCCACATGCCGGTAGAGAGCCGGAATCGCCTTCCGTGAGAAAAAGTGGCGTTTGGGTACCTGCCACTGAGGAACCGCACATTCCACAAACTCACGGAAGGGGGCAGAGTCTACCAACTGAAAAGGCAGCAGTTGAAGTGCTAGCAATTTTGCCAAGCTAGCATTCAACCGCTGGGCATGTGGATGGCTGGGAGCAAACTTCTTTCGGCGGTGCAGCAGCTGGGGCAGGGAAATTTGCCTGGTACAATCTGACGTCGGTGTACCAAAAGCAGATTGCCCACAAGTACTTGGCTGTGACACACCTAATTCTACACCTTCATTCCTCTCACTGCAGGTCTCAGAGAGGACTGAAGGTCTAGTGGGGTTGGAAATCTCAGCTGATGAGGAGCAAGGAGAGATCCTCTTTGTTCTTTGGTGTGGGTCTTTTAGATACGCTTGCCAACGAACTGCATGGCAGGTCAACATATGTCTGGTCAAGCATGTGGTACCCAAGCGGGAGATGTTTTGGCCACGCGAGATACGCTTGAGACATATGTTGCAAATAGCAGCGGTGCGATCTGATGCACTCGTCTCAAAAAAGGCCCACACCAAAGAACTTTTTGAATAACGCGCAGAGACTGCAGCGCCCTGCACATGTGGAGCTTTGGGGTGTGATGCAGTCAATGTGCTGCCCTTAGGCTGGCCCCTGGAGGGCATCCTGCCTCGTTGGTGATGTGCCGCCGCCTCCTCCTCCTCCTCCTCCTCCTCCTCCTCTCTCCTATCAGGCACCCACGTTGAGTCAGTGACCTCATCATCCCCTCCCTCCTCATCACTGGAGCAAACCTGGCAGTATGCTGCAGCAGGGGGAGCATGACTGCCAGATTGCTGTCCTTCTTGGGCACCCCCTCTGTCCGTGCTCATGTTACTGCCTTCATCGAGCTCAGTATCGTCATCAGAGCCTTCCAAACGCTGGGCATCCTCCTGGAGCATGTACCCAACACTGTGGTCAAACAGTTCGAGGGAATCCTCATGAGGACATGGTGGAGCTAGGGAAGGAGTCACTGATGACATTGAGCTGAGGGAAGAGGCCGCTGCTTTGCCAGACAAAGCACCCTGGGCATGGGTGAGAGAGGATGAGGAGGATGAGGACGGCTTGGTCATCCACTCGACCAAGTCTTCCGCATGTTGCGGCTCAACACGGCCAGCTGCCGAAAAAAAGGCCAAGCGTGTCCCATGGCCACGTGCTGATGAGGATGCACCGTCTCCACGACCAGCACTAGACACAGAGCCTGCTTGCCCTCTCTTATTGGCTTGTGACTGTCTGCCTCTCCTTCTTGGCCTTCCAGACATACTAATGGCCTGTAGCTGCACTAAGCTGGGATAGAACACCTGTAAGTTTCTTCAGGTAGCTTTATATACTGTAACCAGACAAGCCTGCCTGTCAGTAGGAAGATAACAGGAACGGATCTAGCTGAACACTGTGAGCAGGACGCACTGTACTAAATGTAAATAGTCTAGCTGCCTGACCGTGGTACTAATAGGATCAAATAGAACACCTGTAATTTTCTTCAGGTAGCTTTATATACTGTAACCAGACAAGCCTGCCTGTCAGTAGGAAGATAACAGAAACGGATCTAGCTGAACACTGTGAGCAGGACGCACTGTACTAAATGTAAATAGTCTAGCTGCCTGACCGTGGTACTAATAGGATCAAATAGAACACCTGTAATTTTCTTCAGGTAGCTTTATATACTGTAACCAGACAAGCCTGCCTGTCAGTAGGAAGATAACAGGAACGGATCTAGCTGAACACTGTGAGCAGGACGCACTGCACTAAATGTAAATAGTCTAGAAGATAACAGGAACGGATCTAGCTGAACACTGTGAGCAGGACGCACTGCACTAAATGTAAATAGTCTAGAAGATAACAGGAACGGATCTAGCTGAACACTGTGAGCAGGACGCACTGCACTAAATGTAAATAGTCTAGAAGATAACAGGAACGGATCTAGCTGAACACTGTGAGCAGGACGCACTGCACTAAATGTAAATAGTCTAGAAGATAACAGGAACGGATCTAGCTGAACACTGTGAGCAGGACGCACTGCACTAAATGTAAATAGCAGGAACGGATCTAGCTGAACACTGTGAGCAGGACGCACTGCACTAAATGTAAATAGTCTAGAAGATAACAGGAACGGATCTAGCTGAACACTGTGAGCAGGACGCACTGCACTAAATGTAAATAGCAGGAACGGCTCTAGCTGAACACTGTGAGCAGGACGCACTGCACTAAATGTAAATAGCAGGAACGGATCTAGCTGAACACTGTGAGCAGGACGCACTGCACTAAATGTAAATAGCAGGAACGGATCTAGCTGAACACTGTGAGCAGGACGCACTGCACTAAATGTAAATAGCAGGAACGGATCTAGCTGAACACTGTGAGCAGGACGCACTGCACTAAATGTAAATAACAGGAACGGATCTAGCTGAACACTGTGAGCAGGACGCACTGCACTAAATGTAAATAGCAGGAACGGATCTAGCTGAACACTGTGAGCAGGACGCACTGCACTAAATGTAAATAGCAGGAACGGATCTAGCTGAACACTGTGAGCAGGACGCACTGCACTAAATGTAAATTGCAGGAACGGATCTAGCTGAAAACTGTGAGCAGGACGCACTGCACTAAATGTAAATAGTCTAGAAGATAACAGGAACGGATCTAGCTGAACACTGTGAGCAGGACGCACTGCACTAAATGTAAATAGCAGGAACGGATCTAGCTGAACACTGTGAGCAGGACGCACTGCATTAAATGTAAATAGTCTAGATAGAAGATAACAGGAACGGATCTAGCTAAACTGAATACAGTGTATATATATATATGCAACACCTGGGATGCATATATATACACAATACACTGTAAGTGCAGCTAACTGACTGACTGTTCTGCCTAATCTATCTAACTCAAATCAAATGACACTGTCTCTCTCTCTCTCTATCTCTCAGCACACCGGAACACACACTACACAGGGCCGCCGTGCAGGCGGCCTTATATAGTGTGGGGTGTGTACTAAATCCCCTGAGCCATAATTGGTCAAAGCCACCCTGGCTTTGGCCAATTACAGCTCTCTCTACTGACGGCGCTGTGATTGGCCAAGCATGCGGGTCATAGTGCATGCTTGGCCAATCATCAGCCAGCAATGCACTGCGATGCCGCAGTGAATTATGGGCCGTGACGCGCCACACGAATTTAGCGCGAACGGCCCATATCGTTCGCAATTCGGCGAACGGGCGAACAGCCGATGTTCGAGTCGAACATGGGTTCGACTCGAACACGAAGCTCATCCCTAGTCATCAGTGACTCCTTCCCTAGCCCCACCATGTCCTCCTGAGGAGTCCCTCGAACTGTTTGACCACAGTGTTGGGTACATGCTCCAGGAGGATGCCCAGCGTTTGGAAGGCTCTGATGATGATACTGAGCTCGATGAAGGCAGTAACATGAGCACGGAGAGAGGGGGTACCCAAGAAGGACAGCAATCTGGCAGTCATGCTCCCCCTGCTGCAGCATACTGCCAGGTTTGCTCCAGTGATGAGGAGGGAGGGGATGATGAGGTCACTGACTCAACGTGGGTGCCTGATAGGAGAGAGGAGGAGGAGGAGGAGGAGGAGGAGGCGGCACATCACCAACGAGGCAGGATGCCCTCCAGGGGCCAGCCTAAGGGCAGCACATTGACTGCATCACACCCCAAAGCTCCACATGTGCAGGGCGCTGCAGTCTCTGCGCGTTATTCAAAAAGTTCTTTGGTGTGGGCCTTTTTTGAGACGAGTGCATCAGATCGCACCGCTGCTATTTGCAACATATGTCTCAAGCGTATCTCACGTGGCCAAAACATCTCCCGCTTGGGTACCACATGCTTGACCAGACATATGTTGACCTGCCATGCAGTTCGTTGGCAAGCGTATCTAAAAGACCCACACCAAAGAACAAAGAGGACCTCTCCTTGCTCCTCATCAGCTGAGATTTCCAGCCCCACTAGACCTTCAGTCCTCTCTGAGACCTGCAGTGAGAGGAATGAAGGTGTAGAATTAGGTGTGTCACAGCCAAGTACTTGTGGGCAATCTGCTTTTGGTACACCGACGTCAGATTGTACCAGGCAAATTTCCCTGCCCCAGCTGCTGCACCGCCGAAAGAAGTTTGCTCCCAGCCATCCACATGCCCAGCGGTTGAATGCTAGCTTGGCAAAATTGCTAGCACTTCAACTGCTGCCTTTTCAGTTGGTAGACTCTGCCCCCTTCCGTGAGTTTGTGGAATGTGCGGTTCCTCAGTGGCAGGTACCCAAACGCCACTTTTTCTCACGGAAGGCGATTCCGGCTCTCTACCAGCATGTGGAAGGCAATGTCCATGCCTCGCTGGACAGGGCGGTCAGCGGTAAGGTGCATATTACCACTGACTCATGGTCCAGCAGGCATGGACAGGGACGTTACCTAAGTTTCACGGCGCATTGGGTGACTCTGCTGGCAGCTGGGAAGGATGCAGGACAAGGTGCAGTAGTGTTGGAGGTTGTTCCGCCACCACGCCTCCAAAATGCTAATGATTGTGACACACCTCTCTCCTCCACCCCCTCCTCTTCTTCTTCCTCCATGGCCTCTTCCTCGGAACCAGCGGTGCTCCGTAGTCGTTCAAGGGGCTACGCAAGTATGCAGGCCAAAAGATGCCATGTGGTGCTTGAGCTGGTGTGCTTGGGGGACAGGAGCCACACTGGGGCAGAGGTTCTGTCAGCTCTGCAGGGGCAGGTTCAGAGGTGGTTGACGCCACGCCAACTTAAGGCAGGAATGGTGGTTTGCGACAATGGCACCAACCTCCTCTCTGCCCTCCGACAGGGACAAATGACCCATGTGCCCTGTTTGGCTCATGTCCTTAACTTGGTGGTGCAGCGGTTCTTGGGCAGGTACCCGGGCTTACAGGATGTCCTGAGGCAGGCCAGGAAAGTCTGTGTGCATTTCCGCCGGTCATATAATGCCAGTGCTCGGCTGACGGACCTCCAAGAGGAGTTTAACCTGCCCAAGAACCGCCTAATCTGTGACATGCCCACCAGGTGGAACTCAACGTTGTCCATGCTGCAGCGGCTGCACACGCAGCAGAGGGCCATCAATGAGTACCTGTGCGACTATGGCACCAGGACAGGGTCAGGGGAACTTGTTTTTTTTCCCCACGCCAGTGGGCCATGATCAGGGATGCATGCACTGTCCTGTCACCATTTGAGGAGGCCACGAGGATGGTGAGCAGTGACAGTGCATGCATCAGTGACACTGTCCCCCTTGTCCACCTGTTGGAGCACACACTGCGTGGAATAATGGACAGGGCACTTGAGGCAGAACAGAGGCAGGAAGAGGAGGACTTCCTTAGCTCTCAAGGCCTCCTTTATCCAGACAGTGTTCCTGCGTGCCCGCCGATCACACAGGAAGAGGAGGAGGAGGAGGAGGAGGAAGATTGTGTCAGTATGGAGGTGGAGCCTGGCACTCAGCATCAGCAGCAGTCTTTAAGGGATCAGTCCCAAGAAACACATGGACTTGTACGTGGCTGGGAGGAGGTGGCTGCGGACCATGTCGTCCTTAGTGACCCAGAGGACTCCGGACCGAATGCCTCAGCAAACCTACGCTGCATGGCCTCCCTGATCCTGCAAAGCCTGCGTAAGGATCCTCGTATTCGCGGTATCAAGGAGAAGGACCAATACTGGCTGGCTAACCCTCCTTGGTCCACGTTACAAGGGTAAGGTTGCGGACCTTATCTTGCCATCGCAGAGGGAGCAGAGGATGAAACATCTTCGGGAGGCCTTGCAGAAAGGTCTGTGCAACGCGTTCCCAGAGACTGGGAGGTTACAAACTCCTGTTTCTGGACAACGTGTTGCTGAGACTTCGGTCAGTCAAAGAAGGAGCGGTGGAGAAGGTGGCCGTCTGACCGATGCGTTCAGACAATTTTTTGGTCCGCAGCCCCAAGGTATGATCGGTTCCAGCAACCATCGCCAGCGTCTGTTTTACATGGTGCAGGAATACCTAGGGGCAAGATCAGACTTGGACACCTTTCCCACCAAAAATCCTCTGGGTTACTGGGTCTTGAGGATGGATCACTGGCCAGAGCTTGCACAGTATGCAATTGAGCTACTGGCCTGTCCTGCATCCAGCGTTCTTTCGGAACGCACATTCAGTGCTGCTGGAGGCGTGGTAACCGATCACAGGGTGCGTCTGTCCACTGACTCGGTCGATCGACTGACCTTCATAAAAATGAATCAGTCTTGGATCACCACCAGCTACCAAGCACCTGATGCTGATGTAACCTGAATAATTTTTTTTTAAATCTCAGATCCCTTCAAAGACTGCCTATGCTGATGCTGAGTGACTATCCCTGAGTAATTATCCTCTTCCTCCTCAATCATCACGCTGATAGCTTGTAAGAACATTTTTGGTTCTGGGCGCCACCACCAGTGCCTAAGGCACAATTTTTCAGCCCCTTTTTAACAGGGGCGTGTAATTACAATTTTTGATGTAATACTTTGCAGCAGGGCTCGTTCCTGCATTCCAACTAGAGTGTCTGTGAGGGGTTGCAGTGTTGTGGCACCAGCACCAGTGCCTAAGGCCCATTTTTTCTGCCCCTGTTTAACAGGGGCGTGTAATTACAATTTTTGATGCAATACTTTGCAGCAGGGCTCGTTCCTGCGTTCCAACTAGAGTGTCTGTGAGGGGTTGCAGTGTTGTGGCACCAGCACCAGTGCCTAAGGCCCAATTTTTCAGCCCTTGTTTAACAGGGGCGTGTAATTACAATTTTTGATGCAATACTTTGCAGCAGGGCTCGTTCCTGCGTTCCAACTAGAGTGTCTGTGAGGGGTTGCAGTGTTGTGGCACCAGCACCAGTGCCTAAGGCCTAATTTTTCAGCTCCTGTTCAACAGGGGCATGTAATTACAATTCTTGATCTAATATTTCACAGCAGGGCTCTGTGAGGGCTTACAGTGTTGTGGCCACAGCAACACCTAAGGCCCAAATTTCTGCTGAGTATATAGGGCAGGACCCTACTTTCAAACAACTAACTTACAAACGACTCCTACTTGCAAACGGAAGGAGACAACAGGAAGTGGATTGAAATCTACCCCTAGGAAGAGAAATTCTCTCCTGTAAGAGTTAATATGGGAAAAACATTTCTCCTTTCCACTGATGCTTTCCAATCCTTGTTCCACAAAAAAACCCAAATTTTCAAAAAACATTTTTCATTGGGACAAAAAGTGAGGTGAAATCTTCTGAAGAGGAGGAAAGACAGCAAAACAAATGTCACAGGGGTGATAACCCTTCCCTATGTTTTCCAAAAAGCTTAAAAAAGATTTTTTGGCTGGAGCTAAACACGTTAAAAATGTACCTGTTCAAAATTACAAAGAGATTCTACTTAACAACAAACCTACAGTCCCTGTCTTGTTTGCACCGCCTGTATACTGCTGTTCAGAGTATATAGGGCCTGGTGGCCCCACACCTTTCCTTATTTTAATTTGGGTGCGGGGTTCCCCTTAATATCCATACAAGACCCAAAGGGCCTGGTAATGGACTGGGGGGTACCCATGCCGTTTGTCTCACTGATTTTCATCCATATTGCCAGGACCCGACATTACATTAAACCCGCAAGCAGTTTTAAATGAGATTTTTCCTTTAAAAATGACATTTGGTGCAGGGACTGTTCTAAACACGGGAAACACGCGTCACTTTACAGGCATACTATAGACACCCCTCAGGTACGATATTTAAAGGAATATTTCACTTTTTTTTTTTTTACTTTAAGCATCATTAAAATCACTGCTCCCGAAAAAACAGCCGTTTTTAAAAGTTTTTTTTGCATTGATACATGTCCCCTGGGGTAGGACCCGGGTCCCCAAACCCTTTTTAGGACAATCCCATGCAAATTAGCCTTTAAAATGAGCACTTTTGATTTCGAACGTTCGAGTCCCATAGACGTCAATAGGGTTCTAACGTTCGTGCGAACTTTCGGTCCGTTCGCAGGTTCTGGTGCGAACCGAACCGGGGGGGTGTTCGGCTCATCCCTATTAAAGACCATACATGTGCCTATTTAAATGTGAATGGTGTATAGTAAATTAATGTAATGCAGCTATACACCATTCATATAAATGCAAAATACATTTATAATCATTAAAAAATAATTTTAATAAAGTATACAAGTATAAATATTTATTAATAAGTTAAAATAAAATATATTTCATAATTGATAAACACCCATATAACTAATAGAGCATGCCATGGGTAAAACCATATTTCAGGGTTTACAACATTTTATTTACTAATAAATTAAAAATCATATTAAAATGACATTAATAAAAGCATTTAAATGCAGGTAGAATAATATATATATATATATATATATATATATATATATATATATATATATATATATATATATATATATATATATATATATATATATATATATATATATATATATATATATATATATATATATATATATATATATATATATATATATATATTATATATATGTATATATAAAGAATCATTGACAGTTATTTACAATAAATATATATGTTATGTCAAACAAACCCCCTTATATCTCACATTTTTAAAATATTTTACCATATCTTTTCATGTGACAACACTGAATAAATGACACGCTACAATGTAAAGTAGTGAGCGTACAGCTTGTATAACAGTGAAAATTTGCTGTCCCCTCGAAATACCTCAACACACAGCCATTAATGTCTAAACCGCTGAAAACAAAAGTGAGTACACCGCTAAGTGAAAATGTCCAAATTGGGCCCAAAATGTCAATATTTTGTGTGGCCACCATTATTTTCCAGCACTGCCTTAACCCTCTTGGGCATGGAGTTTACCAGAGCTTCACAGGTTGCCACAGGAGTCCTCTTCCTCTCCTCCATGACGACATCACATGTTGGCATTCATGGTTGTCTCAATGAACTGTAGCTTCCTAGTGCCGGGAGCACTCACGAAGCCCCAGACCATGACACTCCCACCACCATAATTGACTGTAGGCAAGACACACTTGTCTTTGTACTCCATAGGGATGAGCCGAACACCCCCCTGTTCGGTTCGCACCAGAACATGCGAACAGGAAAAAAGTTCGCTCGAACACGCGAACACCGTTAAAGTCTATGGGACACGAACATGAGTAATCAAAAGTGCTAATTTTAAAGGCTTATATGCAAGTTATTGTCATAAAAAGTGTTTGGGGACCCGGGTCCTGCCCCAGGGGACATGGATCAATGCAAAAAAAAGTTTTAAAAACGGCCGTTTTTTCAGGAGCAGTGATTTTAATAATGCTTAAAGTCAAACAATAAAAGTGTAATATCCCTTTAAATTTCGTACCTGGGTGGTGTCTATAGTATGCCTGTAAATGGGCGCATGTTTCCCGTGTTTAGAACAGTCTGACAGCAAAATGACATTTCGAAGGAAAAAAAACATTTAAAACTACCCGACAATACACATAGAAGTTCATTGATAAAAACGGCAGGGAACGACAGGGAAACCGCGAACCAAAATTTAAAAAAAAAATGACGTGGGGGATCCCCCTAAATTCAATACCAGGCCCTTCAGGTCTGGTATGGATCTTAAGGGGAACCCCGCGCCAAAAAAAAAAAAAAAAACGGCGTGGGGTCCCCCCAAAAGATCCATACCAGACCCTTATCCGAGCACGCAACCTGGCAGGCCGCAGGAAAAGAGGGGGGGACGAGAGTGCGGCCCCCCCTCCTGAACCATACCAGGCCACATGCCCTCAACATTGGGAGGGTGCTTTGGGGTAGCCCCCCAAAACACCTTGTCCCCATGTTGATAAATATATCTATATCTATATCTATCTATATATATATATATATATATAGATTACCTCAGTTTCATACACTGGTAATGACCTGAGATCAGCGGTGAGACTCGGGATCGCCGCTGATCTCAGTTTCATAAAAGGACACCTTAATTGGATACGGCCATAAAAATCTGTGTTCACAGTTTCATCCCTTTCATTGTGATAGTGATGTACCAGAGATTAATCTTGAGATCTTAGCCATTTAATCTCCATGTTCTCAGCATTTATTTCTGGCTTCAAGCAACAGTTGATAAGTGCATCTTCTCCAACAGAAACCCTGACAGATTTAGTTTGACTATAAACAGTAAATGTTGCTACGGAGGAAACAAAAAAAAAGTTTGGATATTGCATTGGATGCACTCAGTGCTATTTATTGGTATATGTGTGCAACATGGTGTAAGCAGATAACACAAGAACTTGCAATCTAAATAAGTAGCTTTTACTGTATCAACTATAAATGGTACAATGTAGCAACTCGAACATATTTCATTTTTTTTTAATTGAGACTTTACTGGTACCAGTAAATTCCAGAACTAAAAAAAACTATCACTGTAGCTTCCACTTGTAAACTGCCAAGCCCCACCACACCACTTATTATTATTATTATACAGTATTTATATAGCGCCAACAGTTTACGTAGCGCTTTACAACTTGAGGGTAAACAGTACAAATACAATACAATTTGATACAGTAGGAATCAGAGGGCCCTGCTCCTTAGAGCTTACAATCTAAGAGGGAAGGTCAAGAGATACAAGAGGTAATAACTATGGGTGATGTGCTGATTGAGAAGATAAATGTACAGTTGTTAGGTGGGGGCCAGATAGGCTTCTCTGAAGAGATGAGTTACAGAGTTACTGACAGAAAACCTGTGCTGAGATAATTATCTAGGCTATCATTGCCATTCTCCTTTTATTAGTTGTCCACAGGGTTTAAACTACAGATTATGCCTATGTCCAGCTGCCTAACCTTAACCCCCCCACCCTTCCAGCAACTTCTCCCTGTGGCACTTATCAGTATCAACAATAATTGCATTGAACCTAACACAAATTCTGTTGAAAGACAGGTAACAGTGGTGCTGCCAACCTAATCATATGTACAATACTAGGGAGTGGTACCATGAAAGAGGAAAATTTTATACTTACCTACACCTACATACTTACTTACAGTAATTTTCCTTTCCTGATGCAAAGCATGACAGCATATATGTATGGGTAGGCTCGGCCCCCTGCCCTATGCCAGGACCAGTTATAGTATAAAAGTAAGTCTCCTCCCTGCAGGCCACATTCTCGTAACTTAGTATCACTGCAAAGCCCTTTCGGGAGGGATTATATACTGTCATGCTTTGCATCAGGAAAGGAAAATTACCTTCAGGTAAGTATAAAATTTTCCTCTTTCCTGATACAGCATGACAGCATATACATATGGGATATATCAACTCACCAGACAACAAGGGTGGGTAATGCTGACATGTTTAAGTTGAGTATTAGATCTATCCCCACTAACAATTGAAATATATTGTAGCTAAGGCCACTGGGTCCACTTTAAAATGGGCCCCCAACGTGTTGAATGTAGACCAGGTCATAATTTACATATTAGTTCTGGAGGGACTCCTTTGGAGTTCTGTCCATGGATGCGCAATCCGTCTGGAAAAGCGGTTTCCATCCTCAATTGATAGATTTGTCCTAGCAATCTAAGCCCCTTGACTAACTTGATCCACATCACTGCGATTGTCTTTAATGGACAGTAATTGTCTTCTGATGCAGTTAGGCCTAAGAGCCTATTGTTTTCTCCTTGAAGAAGGGCCAATTCTATGTCTCTCTTCAACCTTGAATCTATTTTCAATGCTTGTGGTATTCCAAAAACTTTAGTTTGGATATGTAAGAAGGGTGATGTTCTAACCCAGATGCAAAGATACAGACCTCTGTATAGTGCTGAGGCAGAGACTAAAACCACTTTGCCTAAGAATTTCAGCAACAAGGTAGTTTATGGCTTGATACTTGGCTATCTGAGATCCTTCTAGACCTATTAGCCATACAAAATACTTCTTCAGTATTACTGGCCATATTGAGGATGTCTTATCAATCTGAATGGAGAGTGAGGCAATATGTCCCACACTATTTGGAAGACCCCAGGGGGAAGGAGCAGCCTTCCCAGGTCTTTCAGAATTGGTTTGCCAGGATATGCAACAGTTACTGGTTCCCAGAGAGTGAGGACACGACTGATCCTCATCTATCCATTAATGCCGTTTCTAGGCTTACTTGTACACAATTCAATCCTTACAGTATGGAATAGAAGATTCCATCCTTTAAATTATGTAGGGTTTCCCCTGCTCTAATGTACTTGAAGTTTTGGAGTAGGCGCCCTGACCTCCATAAGATTTCAAACACTAAAACACTAACATTAAATGTGAGACCTCCATGTGAGCCTTCACTTCTTGGTCTCCAGCATCTAGATATAACTTGTCTGACTTTGGAAGACACTGTTGGCCACGCTGTATGAGGTGTTGGATCTCAGAAAGGAGAATAGGAGGTTCTCGGATCTGAGACTGTACCTGCAGATATCATGGCTTGCAAGCCACCAGGCAATTATTGTCCTCATCACCACTGAACGAATGCGGATCCTGAAGATAAGGATCCTGGAGACTATTAGGTTTGTTCAATATACATATTGCTAATCTGCAGACCCAGCTGAATGTCAGAAGTTTCACTGCTTCCCCCTCTGGGAAGCCACCAAGGTTACTGTCAGATCAATATCTTTATAGCTCTATTTGTTGCCGAAACCTTGAACGGTGTGTTGGTTTGGAGACCATCCCTTGACATCCAACGGTTTTGTGCCTTATGCCGTCTGGCAGGAAGTTCCAGGAACCCGAACCTAAAGGTTTGGCAGACCTGACTGGGAGGTATCTCTGACAGAGGTTGACTAGTCTTGCATTCCTTCGACAACGAAGATAGGTCTTCCCCATTTTGCTGAGTCTTTGCAGCATAGCTGAGGCTCTATTTGATGAGTTTTCAGAAGGACTTCAGTCTGATACCACTGCAACTCTGACTTTGGACATCTTGTCCTCCATTGGCATGAATACATGACAAATAATAGATTGTGATGACTGGTACGCCTAGTAGCTGATAAGCTGAAAGATTAGCTAGTTTAGCTCCCACCAAAAAGGGACTTGTCTCCTCTGTGGAGTCACTTTACCTGGTGCAGGAAGCAAATCTTCCCTTTTTACAAAAAACAGGTAATACCGTTGTCAACCTTCCATTGGGCCCCTCTGACCACAGCTGAAAGATTGGAGCCATGCCTGGGAGTATTTGTTTAAAAGTCCATCAGTAGTAACCACTACAAACAGCAAACCACATATCCCTCTGTGGTGTACCACAAATAACAGAAGCAATTACACATTGTTAACAGGTAATGTAATTAAGCAGATCCTGATTTTCATTTCAGCATCAAGGTCAGCATGTAAATGCATAGAGATAAACGCATAGCAGTCATAGTGCTGTTGAGTCAATGTAATCACAGGCAAACACACAGACAATTAGCACTAGCAGGTTAAACTTACCTTAGACACATGTACCGCAAAAAAGGTCCATGCCACAACCAAGCATTAATACACAGAAAGCCCAGCCTGCAGGGCCAGGCCCTGCTTTGATAGGAAAGGCTCAGCACTAAGGATGAGCTCCGGCGTGTTTGCACACTCCACTTGCCGAGCCCACCAGGAAGTCGGCACGGCGCTGCGCTAATCACAGGCAGTGAGACATTTCCCGATCTCTGCAGCCGCATATCGGGAAAATGTCTCACTGCCTAATTATTAGCGCAGCGCTGTGCCGACTTCCTGGTGGGCTCGGCATGTGGAGTGTGCGAACACGCCGGAGCTCATCCTTACTCAGTACCACCTGAAATCAGCCTAAGCATTAGCAATACTGCAGACACAGATACAGCCTGTGAAGCATTAGTACACAGAATGGCACTATGGACAGCCAGTAAGATTCACATATGTGATGTACGCTTTCAGCGATGCAAGCTAACAGCATACCTGCAGACAATAAGTCAAGCCTGTAGGACCAGGCCTTGCTAAGTTAATAGGAAGACTTCAGCCTAGCACAGCTCACCTGCTATCAGCATTAGCAGTATTGCAGACACAAACCACAACCTGTGAGGCAATAGTAAACCGACTGAAACTATGGTCAGTACAGAAAATTGCATGTGTGACATATGCTTGCAGCAGTAACTGAATACTAGGGATGAGCCAAACACCCCCGGTTCGGTTCGCAGCAGAACATGCAAACAGGCAAAAAATTTGTGCGAACACCGTTAAAGTCTATGGGACATGTTAATATGCAAGTTATTGTCATAAAAAGTGTTTGGGGACCCGGGTCCTGCCCCAAGGGACATGTATCAAGGCAAAAAAAAGTTTTAAAAACGTCAGTTTTTTCGGGAGCAGTGATTTTAATAATACTTAAAGTGAAACAATAAAAGTGAAATATTCCTTTAAATTTCATACCTGGGCGGTGTCTATAGTATGCCCGAAAAGTGTCACATTTTTGCAGTGTTTAGAACAGTCCCTGCACAAAATGACATTTCTAAAGGAAAAAAAAGTAATTTAAAACTAATAGCGGCTATAGTGAATTGTCATGTCTCGGCAATACAGATAAAAGTCATTGAAAAAAACGGCATGGGATCCCCCACTCCATTACCAGGCCCTTTGAGTCTGGTATGAATATCAAGGGGAACCCCAAACCAAAATTTAAAAAAAAATTGCGTGGGGGCCCCCCCAAATTTCATACCAGGCCCTTCAGGTCTGGTATGGATATTAAAGGGAACCCTGCACCAAATTTTTTTTTAAAAATGGTGTAGGGGTCCCCCTCAAAATCCATACCAGATCCTTCAGGTCTGGTATGGATTTTAAGGGGAACCCCGCGCCAAAATAAAAAAAATGGCATGGGAGTCCCCCCAAAAATCTATACCAGACCCTTATCGGAGCATGCAACCTGGCCGGCCACAGTAACAAGGGGGCCCCCAGATCCAAGCCTCCACCCCTGTGTGAAATGGTAACGGGGTAAAAATGTACCCCTACCATTTAACAAAAAAGTGTCAAAATGTTAAAAAAGACAAGACAGCTTGGGGACAAGTCCTTTATTAAAAAATAAAAAAATAAAAATGTCCCACAAAGTCCATAAATCTTCTTCTCTCGCTGTGAAAAAGAAAAAAAAACAAAGCCACGAATGACCCGCCTCCATGGGAGACACCCGCCGTATGATGCGTCTTTGCTTTGACAGTTCTTATATAACTGAGGGTGGGGCCACGCAGTGACATTCCTCGGGTGACCCCGCCCCCCTCTGATGCATGGGGACTTCCCCATGGCTTTCCCGGGGAGACAGAGGGGACGGGGCCACCCGGTTACGTAAACTGAGGCTTTAGTCTCATGTGCTTCACAGGTCAGTTCATTCTAAACAAATTAATTCTTCTTCCCTTCCTGTGAGTTTTAAAAAAATAAGTGTTTATTCAATGAAGGTTCATTTAAATGGCTTAATAATTGCAAATATAAACATGAGTGTGCTTGGACCTGACCAACCAAAGAAAATTTACTGACTTTGGTAAGTAAGTAAGATAATTCCTAGATTGGAATTTTACTGGAAAAAAATGTGGGCTTGGGACTAGTAAATCTATGAAGAAATGTATGACATTGCTAGGGTGTTTTTCTTTTAGGTATATTGACATTGAGGGAAGCAAGCCAGGCTTGTATAGACAAGATATTGTTTATCTTTCAGTAACATGTATAACACGTCTGGCTCCTGGGGACTTTCTATTTTTTTATTGTTTAATTGGTGATTGCTTGCGTAATATTATTTATTATACATTCATTTATGGTTGATCAACAAAGAGCTGTGGCTCGTACTATCCACATTTAATGTGCTTTTGTTTTGTTTTATTTAATTATCATTGTTTATTGTTGAGGTTTATTTGGTGCTATTTGCAATCTCATATGTAAAATTTACTTTTCCCTGTTTGTGAGTTACTGTATCCACATCTTGTTGTATTGCCTCAACATTTCAACATTCTCCATACACAAAGATTTTCATGAATGCCAAGTGTTTAGTGAGTTCATCCATCTGACGAAGACTGTTTGCAGTAAATGTCTCCTATATTCAGGTCAGGAATTGAGGTCTCAGGAAGGGATAGTTACTATTACAACAATTGGAGTCAGAATAGCCATGGTTGCCTAGTCTCCTTCCTTGCTAGGATGGAGACAGCTATTTTTGCTTAGGGCCCTTCATTGTTAGGATGAAGGTGGCTATTGCCGCCTAGGGTCCTGGCTGTTTCTACTTATACCTGCTGCCATCTGCTCTAATATCCCTATAGGAGACAGATGATCTGCAGCAGGAATTTGGTCTCTGTTCTGTGTAACATTTGACCTAAACTCATTTGATTCTGATTTTACGTGTCTTTATATTAGTCATTCCCTTCCCCCCTCCCCCTTTTTCTTTGTCTTTTTGCCAACGTAATTTTTAAACCCTAGTCTGTGCAGTCCGAACCTAATTAGATCCTTTGCTACCCAATTTTGCATCATTTTCATCGTCTGCCTTTACAACTTAGACTACCGTCTTTATTTTGGCACCCTTGGTTTATCTTCATTTTAGCAGCCTCTGTTGTAAGTGTTCCATACTTATGTATGGTTTCTATCCATATATTTATATATTTCCTTACTTATTTGATGTTTTCTCACATGTTCTATATATATTCTATATATCGGTATACATTTTATTGGCTATATTCTTAGTAATTATTCCAAATGGATTAATATATTACACCGATATACACACATATCCCAGCCTGGTCTGTTCAGGCATTGATTGGCCTACACGTGTGCTACCTAGTGATTGCCAGCTATAGGCAGAAGAGACCGGATGTAGGTGAGTGATAATGGGATGGAGCATGGCAGTTGATATCGTAATCTATTATGTTTTGTAATAGGTTATTGTATTTGTTCTTAACTATGTTTTGTTTTATGCAGTGCTACATCGTTTGTCTTTAAACATATCCCCTGAAGAAGCCCTGGGTGGCGAAACATTTCGAGATAATTACTCTATTGTCACCCTGAGTGACTAGATTGTAACATTCTTGAAGACAAGATGTTTTCATGCACTCATGTACCAAAAGCACAATCAACTTTTTAACTATGTGTTGTATGTAATAATAAAATCCTTGTTATATTTTTTATATATAATATATAGTCTCTTTTTTACAAGGGAGCCCCTCGGGTCTAAACACAGGAGGAGAGGAGGCAAGAGGAACCAAAAACGCAACAGCAAGATCCATTGCCACCAGGAACAGACAGAGGACCTAGCTACATGTGTGGTACATAATATTTCATCTACCTCTTTATCTGACATAGAATTGCAAGTTTTGAACAAAGGCCTGAACATTTGTCCTAAAACAAAAATGGACACATTTGTATTGAAGCAGGATTTGTAATGTTTCTTTAGACAAATTCGTCTTAAATCTTTCTTTTCCTCTAGACCTACTATTAATGATACCAACTCGCTTCCGCTGTCTATCTCTAGCTTACAGACTAAAAACAAAGTAGTTTTGTGCCACCTACCTCTTGTGCAGCAGCCAAGTTGTTTATTAGCAGGGTAGAAGAAGACATAGATTTATTTTTTAAAAATCATTCAGTAGGGGACCATATACCAAACAATTTTAATCGGGAGGAAGCTAATGCTCTTGCTGAGTTATCTGCTTGCAGGGAAATAACTATCAAGCCAGCTGATAAGGGGGGCTCGATAGTGGTAATCAGTCAATATGAAAGGGAAATCTACAGGCAACTGGCAGATTCCAATGTATACACTCGTCTGCAGACTAATCCCACATATCGTGTACTAAGCAGAATAAAAACCACTGTAGCACAGGCAGTAAAACAGAATATTATTGATGTTAACACACAGACATATTTAATTTCGGAATATGCAGTCACCTGGATCATTTATATGTTACCCAAGATTCATAAGGATCCTAAAAATCCTGCTGGATGTCCACCGTTTCCAGTACTGATTCAGTTACTATGCCGTTGGCCAAATATTTAGATAAGTATTTAACCCCACTTATTGTACATACTCGCTCGTATATACGGGACACCCAAGACTTTTTGAATAAAATTCAAGATATCACATTACCTCCTGGCTCGATACTGGTTACGTGGGACGTAGCAAATTTATATACTGCCATTCCACATTCCCTTGGTTTAGAAGCATGTAAACGTCTATTGTATAGATCTAAATCATACACACCTGCACAAATTTAATTCCTTATGGATTTACTTAATATTGTTTTGGAAGAGAATTTTTTTCTATTTAAGGATACCTATTATTTGCAGCTCGCTGGAGCAGCGATGGGTTCAAATGTGGCACCCCCATATGCCAATGCATTTATAGACATGATAGAGCAGGCATTTATTTATAATTGCACTCTCTTCAATGATCACTGTAGAGTATGGTACAGGTTCATTGATGACGCCTATGCCATTTGGACGGGCGATTTTGAATTGCTATCATTGTTCAACATGTATCTAAATCTATTGGTTCCAGGCCTTAAATTCAATATATCAGTAAACCAGGAATACACTCCATTTTTAAATACTTTATTATCAATCAAAGATGGACATATTGTTACTGATCGTAATCAGTTATTAAAATATTGTAGTTTTCATCTTCCAGGAGTCTTTTTAAGTCCATTCCTCGTAGCCAATTTAAACGGGTAACCAGGATTACTAGTGATCCTGATACCAGAGAGATTTGATTAGGAGAGATGGAGGACAGGCTCTGACAACGGGGTTATCCTGCAGACTTTGTCCATAAAGAGCTCTTGTCTTTACAAGATAGTACTAAAATTATCAGATCAGGGCTATGGTATATCTATTAGAGATCACTACACCTGGCAGTCTACCTATGTTATCGATATTATTAAATGTCCGTGTGGTCTCCTCTATGTGGGGGAAACCACACAGAAAATAAAGGATCGCATTGCAAGACATAAGTACACGATCAGGGACAAACTAGAAAATCTGCCTTTATCGAGACATTTTGTAGATAAGGGTCATACAGTCTCCCAACTTAGATTCATGGTGATTGACGGGGTTTCAAGAAATAGACGGGGTGGTAACAGAGAATTAGAGCTTAAAAAGAAAGAAGTCCACTGGATACATGGGCTTGATACCCTTCAACCTAAGGGGTTAAATTCAGATTTTAATCTGTATTTATTTCTTTAATGTAATCAAGAGGGGGGAGTTTGGGACTTGAGGCACATTATATGTACCTCCATCCCGGGTACGAGTACGTAAACAGAAAAAGGGAATGTGGGACTTTAAATGAGGTAATTGACTTGTGAAGGTAGAGTGGTTGGTAAACATTATTTATTTGTTACAATAATATAAAACAGATAAAAAAAGTATTTTCATATAGCTGCACATACACATGGCATAAGCGTAATAGATACTTATATGTCAACTTGGCAGCACATAAGAGATAGTAAATATTAATAAAGTATAATACAAGGTATTTCCTATTAGCAGACATTGGTAACCCATATGCAAAAGAGCTGCTGTAAGATAAATGCACATACTGTACACATAAGTGGTTACATACTACTCAATTAATTTTAAATGTATACAAGATATATGTGTGCCAGTGAATAGGTAGTGAGCCAGGCTTGACTGAGCACCCCATGGAAACTCGACGTGTTTCATGGCTATCTGCCATTCATCAGGATTTGGGTACAGAAGTAAACTGTAAATACAAATGTATATGTAGTATTAATTAATATGTCTTACCCCTTTAAGGGGAGAAAAGACCTCATGGGGAGAAAGAAATCTATACTCACAGGTCAGCTCAAACACTGTACTTGGCTGGCAGTGAGGAAGATGGGACCCCAAATGGTTGTCTGTTCTGGTGCTGAGGCAAAAGACCCCACCACAAAAAGATCTTTTTATATATTTTTTCCAGAACACCATACTTGCAATCCTGCACACACATGTGGAATGTGCTGTGGCAGTCAGGCATGCCATGTGGGTGTTTTCCTGGCTGGGGTGGTCTTGCCTCAGCTCCGGAACAGACAACCATTTGGGGTCCCATCTTCCTCACTGCCAGCCAAGTACAGTGTTTGAGCTGACCTGTGAGTATAGATTTCTTTCTCCCCATGAGGTATTAATTAATACTACATATCCATTTGTATTTACAATTTACTTCTGTACCCAACTCCTGATAAATGGCAGATAGCCATGAAACGCGTTGAGTTTCCATGGGGTGCTCAGTTAAGCCTGGCTCACTACCTATTCACTGGCCCACTTATATCTTTTATACATTTAAAATTCATTGAGTAGTATGTAACCACTCATGTGTATGTGCATCTATCTTACAGCAGCTCTTTTGCATATGGGTTACCAATGCCTGCTAATAGGAAATACCTTGTATTATACTTTATTAATATTTACTATCTCTTATGTGCTGCCAAGTTGACATACATGTATCTATTACGCTTATGCCATGTGTATGTGCAGATATATGAAAATACTTTTTTTATCTGTTTTATATTATTGTTACAAATAAATAATGTTTACCAACCACTCTACCTCCACAAGTCAATTGCCTCATTTAAAGTCCCACATTCCCTTTTTCTATTTCTTTAATGTTGTTTTTCTTGGTTATTGTATATATTTTTTTCTTACCTTTTTCTTATTTTTTCTTGTTTTACGTTATGTTATTTTTCGGTCATAAATGATGTGTGTAATTTTGATCGATTGAACTTTATCACATATGTGGTTGTGTGTGCATCTTTAGGCACACACATTCACATATGTATACACACATGTAGTATTCTTCTTATTATTATCAATAATATTATCATTGTTATTTTCTTTTTGTTATTTTTATTATTCAGGAGTTTGATCGATTGATATATTCTGTGAAGTGTGGAAAACAGTCAAACCTGTTGTTTTTTCTTTCCAAGATCCTTTTTGTATAATAGATTTTGGACTTTTACTATAATGTGTCTCAGATCCAGTGATTGATTCCAGACAGGCTGGTTGATTATTTAATAGTATGCAGATGTATTTGTTCTATATAAATTGTACCATGTATGTCATCATTTATAGGCACCATGTTTTGAAGAAGATCGTGATCTGTATTAGCTCATAACTGTTACGATGATGACCTATATATTTTGGATGTTTTGATTATATTTTTCATTAAAACATTTTTGTGCAGCAATATAATAATATATTCTCTGCATCCAGTGTAGCCTATATCTACAGTGCATTCTGTGGTGTACTGTTTCTAATACAATTCAGGCGGCGTATTAACCACTTCAGCCCCGGAAGATTTGGCTGCTCAATGACCAGGCCATTTTTTGCGATACGGCACTGCGTCGCTTTAGCTGACAATTGCGCAGGCGTGCAACACTGTACCGACACAAAATTGTCCTTTTTTTCACACAAATAGAGTTTTCTTTTGGTGGTATTTGATCATCTCTGCGTTTTTTATTTTTTGCACTAAAAACAAAAAAAGAGCGACAATTTTGAAAAAAACAATATTTTGTACTTTTTGCTATAATAAATTCCCCCAATTTTTTTTTCAAAAGCAAGTTTTTTACTCAGTTTAGGCCGATTATATATTCTTATACATGGTTTTGGTAATAAAAATCACAATAAGTGTATATTGATTGGTTTGCGCAAAAGTTATAGCGTCTACAACATAGGGTAAAGATTTAAGGCACTTTTATTATTATTATTTTTTTTTACTAGTAATGGCAGTGATCAGTGATTTTTATCGGGACTGCGACATTATGGCAGACAGATCGGGCACTTTTGACTCATTTTTGGGACCATTGACAAGTATACAGCGATCAGTGCTATAAAAATGCACAGATTACTGTGTAAATGTCACTGGCAGGGAAGGGGTTAACACTAGGGGGAGATCAAGGGGTTAACTGTGTTCCCTCGTGTGTGTTCTAACTGTAGGGGAATGGGACTGACTAGAGGAGATGACAGATCGTTGTTCCTAGCTAGTAGGAACACACAATCTGTCTCTCCTCAGCTCCCAGAACAGGGATTTGTGTGTTCTGGCTCTCATGCCCGCGATCGTGCATGGCCGATCTGCTGCAGTATAATGACGGCGGCTGATTGGCAAGTTGTTAATATATATATATATTCTCTGCATCCAGTTAAGCCTATATCTACAGTGCATTCTGTGGTGTACTGTTTCTAATATACTTCATGCAGTGTATTATTATATATATACAGTCTTGTATGTATATATATATATATACTCTGCATCCAGTGTAGCCTATATCTACAGTGCATTTCGTGGTGTACTATTTCTAATATACTGCAGGCGGTGTATTAAAATATACATATGTTGTCATTTACCTGGGTGTATTTGAACCTGGATGTTCCTGGTCCCACAGCTGCAGTCTTACTTGTTATGCCACAGAGGAGCTCTTTCTTGCCATATCCCAGCCCTTCTCTTCAGTTTGCCTCACCTCCTACCTACAGTCCTGCAGTCACCTACAGATCTCCAGCAGTTAAGCCAAAGAAGAAACGTAAGTTCTTTCCAACCCACGCGATCCTGCCAGTAACCCAACCTGCCTCCACACCAACCAACCTGCTCCAGTGTGCTTGCATACCAGCTGAACCTGATAACCCATCTGATTCTGCCAAATCTCTGCCTGCTATCCAGCCAGTGTCTCAGCCTGATGTGTTCCTGTCCGATGCCCAGCCTGATGTGTTCCTGTCCGCTGCCAAGCCTGATGTGTTCCTGTCCGCTGCCCAGCCTGATGTGTTACTGTCCGCTGCCCAGCCTGATGTGTTCCTGTCTGCTACCCAGCCTGATGTGTTCCTGTCCACTGCCCAGCCTGATGTGTTCCTGTCCACTGCCCAGCCTGATGTGTTCCTGTCCGCTGCCCAGCCTGATGTGTTCCTTTTCGCTGCCAAGCCTGATGTGTTCCTGTCCGCTGCCCAGCCTGATGTGTTCCTGTCTGCTGCCCAGCCTGATGTGTTCCTGTCCGCTGCCCAGCCTGATGTGTTCCTGTCCGCTGCCCAGCCCGATGTGTTCCTGTCTGCTGCCCAGCCTGATGTGCCACCGTCTGCTGCCCAGCCTGATGTGCCACCGTCTACTGCCCAGCCTGATGTGCCACAGTCTGCTGCCCAGCCTGATGTGTTCCTGTCCACTGCCCAGCCTGATGTGTTCCTGTCCACTGCCCAGCCTGATGTGTTCCTGTCCGCTGCCCAGCCTGATGTGTTCCTGTCCGCTGCCCAGCCTGATGTGTTCCTTTTCGCTGCCAAGCCTGATGTGTTCCTGTCCGCTGCCCAGCCTGATGTGTTCCTGTCCGCTGCCCAGCCTGATGTGTTCCTGTCCGCTGCCCAGCCTGATGTGTTCCTGTCCGCTGCCCAGCCTGATGTGTTCCTGTCCGCTGCCCAGCCTGATGTGTTCCTGTCCGCTGCCCAGCCCGATGTGTTCCTGTCTGCTGCCCAGCCTGATGTGCCACCGTCTGCTGCCCAGCCTGATGTGCCACCGTCTACTGCCCAGCCTGATGTGCCACAGTCTGCTGCCCAGCCTGATGTGCTCCTGTCTGCTGCCCAGCCTGATGTGTTCCTGTCCGCTGCCCAGCCCGATGTGTTCCTGTCTGCTGCCCAGCCTGATGTGCCACCGTCTGCTGCCCAGCCTGATGTGCCACCGTCTACTGCCCAGCCTGATGTGCCACAGTCTGCTGCCCAGCCTGATGTGCCACAGTCTGCTGCCCAGCCTGATGTGCTCCTGTCTGCTGCCCAGCCTGATGTGCCCCTGTCTGCTGCCCATCCTGATGTGCCCCTGTCTGCTGCCCAGCCTGATGTGTTCCTGTCTGCTGCCCAGCCTGTTGTGTTCCTGTCTGCTGCCCTGCCTGATGTGCCAGTGTCTGCTACTCAGCCTGTTGTACCAATGCCTGTGCCCGCTGTCCAGTTTGAGGTCCCAGTGCCTGCTGCTCAGCCTGACATCCCAGTGTCCATGTTCCAGTCTGATGCTCCAGTGACTACTGCCCAGTCCGATGTACCTGTTGTTCAGCCTGTTGTGCCAGTACCTGTTGTTCTGCCTGTTGTGCCAGCACCTGTGCCTGCTGCCCAGTCTGAAGTTCCGGTACCGGCTGCCCGGTTTGAAGTTCCAGTACCTGCTATCCAGTCCAATGCACCTGTTGTTCAGCCTGTTGTGCCAGCACCTGCTGTTCTGCCAGATGTGCCAGCGCCTGTGTCTGCTGCCCAGTCTGAAGTTCCAGTACCTGCTGCCTGGTCTGATGTCTCGGTACCCGCTGTCCAGTCCGATGAGCCTGCCTTCCAGTCTGATGTGCTCGCTTCCCAGTCTGATGTGCCCGCTTCCCAGTCTGATGTGCCTGCTTCCCAGTCTGATGTGCCCACTTTCCAGCCTGATGTGCCCGCTTCCCAGTCTGATATGCGTGCTTTCCAGCCTGATGTGTCCGCTTCCCGGTCTAATGTGCCCACCTTCCAGCCTGATGTCTCAGTGCCTGCTTTCCAGCCTGGTGTCTCATTGCCTGCCTTCCAGCCTGATGTCTTGAAATTAGTATCTCAGCCTGAAGTTTCGGTGCCCATGTCTCAGTCTGAAGTTTTGGTGCCCGTGTCTCAGCCTGAAGTTTCGGTGCCCGTGTCTCAGCCTGAAGTTTCGGTGCCTGTGTCTCAGCCTGAAGTTTTGGTGCCCATGTCTCAGCCTGCTGAACCGGTGCCCGTTACCCAGTCTGTTGAACCGGTGCCTGTTACCCAGTGCCCGTTACCCAGTCTGTTGAACCGGTGCCGTTACCCAGTCTGTTGAACCGGTGCCCGTTACCCAGTCTGTTGAACCGGTGCCCGTTACCCAGTCTGTTGAACCGGTGCCCGTTACCCAGTCCGTTGAACCTGTGCCCGTTACCCAGTCTGCTGAACTAGGGCACGTTATCCAGTCTGCTAAACCTGAGTCCGTCATTCGGCCTGTTAAGCCAGTACCCGTTATTTGGCTTGCCAGACCGGGGCCCGTTACCCAGCTTGCTGAGCCAGTGCCTGTGATCCAGCCTGCCCTTACGGTGCTTGCTGTTCGGCCTAATGTTCCAGAGCCTGCTGCCCAGTTCGATGACCCAGAGCCTGCTGCCCAGCTCGACGACCCGGAGCCTGCTGCCCAGCTCAATGACCCGGAGCCTGCTGCCCAGCTCGACGACCCGGAGCCCACTGTCTGCTCTGATGTGCCCGCTGTCTGCCCCGAGGTGCCTGATGCTCAGCCTGAAGTGCCTGTTGCCCAGCCTGACTTACCCTCATCTGTTGTTCTGCTTGATGCCATAGACTATGGACAATTACAACCAGTTGGAGTGTCCGGAGGCCGCTCCTTTGAGGGGGGTACTGTCAGGAATTGTTCCATCCGCTGGTAATATTTGACTTTTGGCATGCAGTACTGAGGTCCACCAGTAGGTGTCTCCTGGCAGTTTGGAACTGTCAGGAGAGCTTTTCCCTGCTGGTGTTATGTCATCTTTGGGCCGCAGTACTGGCGTCCACCAGCGGATGGATCCTGGCAGTGTGGAGCAGATAGTACCTCCTACAATCAGTCACTTGAGGCCAATCACAGCAAGCACTCACATGTTTGCCTTGGTTTCTTCCTTGCGCCCTGACCTGCTAGCTTGTGATCTGATCCTGATTCTGAACCTGTTCCTGTGCCCTGAACCTGTGACCCGTGTATCTGATCCTGTCTCCCTGTCCCGCTCCCTATCCTGTCCCACCTGTTACCTTGTATCCCTGCCTGCAGTCTGATCCATCCATCCTCTCCCTGTTCTGTGTTCCTTACCCTATCTGCTGATCTCCCTGTGTATGACCTTGGCCTGGCTTACGTTTATGTCTCTGGAACATCCCCTGTCCATCTGCTGATCTGCTGTGTATGACCCTGGCCTGGCTATTGTTTATGATCCTGGTATTTCCCATTTATTGTACTTATCTGTCTGTTGTTATCTGTGGGTCTCTGTCTGTTGCTTGGTTATTGCACTGTGTCATATTGGAGGTGGTTGTACTATATTATTCACTTACTTTAATAAATTATTATATTTTCACTTATATACGTTTTGGTGTCCTCTGTCACAGATCACACGGTTCTGGTCACACCTGTTTATGACAATATAGTGCATCCTCTGCAGGTGGCTGTGGGGCACGCTTGTCCTTTTTTCTGCTGCTGGCCGTGTTATTGAGCTAGAACATGCAGAAGAGTTGGTGGAGTGGATAACAAAGCCGTCCTCATCCTCCTCATCCTCTGTCACCCAGGCTCAGGATAGCTTGCCTTCCAACGCAGCTGCCAAAGTGGCCTATTCCACCGGCTCCTTGTCCACAGTCACTCCTTCTGTAGCCCCACCATCATACATGGAGGAGTCCCCAGAATTATTGGACCACAGTGTCAGGTACATGCTGCTGGAGGATGCGCAGTGATTTGAAGGCTCCGATGTTGGTTCCCAGGTTGAGGAAGGGAGTAATGTGAGCCTAGAGCGAGGGAGTGCCCAAGAAGGACAAGAAACTGGCAGTCAAGTTCCCCCAACTGCAGCATACTGGCAAGTTTGCTCCAGAGATGAGGAGGGAGGGGATGATGAGGTCACTGACTGTATTTGGGTGCCTGAGAGAACAGAGGAGGAGGAGGACCAACTCCAATGAGACAGGATGTCCTCTAGGGGGCAGCTTAAGGGCAGCCACCCTATTGCATCACACCGCAGATCTCTGCAGATGCAGGGTGCTGCTGACTCCCCACTGACTATTAAAAGTTCCTTGATGTGGGCCTTTTTCGACATGTGTGCAGCATATCGCACCGTTGCTGTTTGCAACCTATGCCTGAAGCGGATCAAGCGTGACCAGAACAGCAGCCACTTGGGTACCACATGCTTCATGACCTGCCACACAGTCCGTTGCAAACAGCACTTGAAAGACCCACATCAAAAGAAAAGGCGGACTTCTCCTTGCTCCTCATCTGGGATCTCCAACCCTACTATACCTCCAGTCCTCTCAAAAACCTGCACTGAGAGGAATGAAGGTATAGCAATAGGTGTCCCAAGTACTTACAGCCAATCTGCTAGCAGTACACCACCATCTGATTTTAGTAGGCAAATTTCCCTACCCCAGTTGCTGAACCATAAAAAGAAATTCGGTCCCAGCCATCCACATGCTCAGCGTCTAAATGCTAGCTTGGCCAAATTTCTAGCACTGCAACTGCTGCCTTTTCAGCTGGTAGACTGCCTCCTTTCATAAATTTGTGGAATGTACTGTACCTCAGTGGCAGGTTCCAAAATGCCATTTCTTTTTACGTAAGGCCATTCCAGCTCTCTACCTGAATGTGGAAGGTAATGTTTTGGCTTCATTGGACAGGGCGATCAGCAGTAAAGTTCATATTACCGCTGACTCATGGTCCAGCAGGCATGGGCAGGGACATTACCTTTGCTTCATGGCGCACTGGATAACTGTGCTGGCAGCTGGGAAGGATGCAGGACGGGGTTCAGTGTTGGAGCTTGTTCTGCCACCACGCCTCCAAAATGCTAGTGGTGATTCTGCCACAACTCTCGTCTCCACCACCTCCTCTTCTTTTTCCTCTATGGCCTCTTCTGCAGATTTGTCCTCTGAACCAGCGGTGCTCCATAAGCATTTAAGAGGCTATGCAAGCAGTCAGGAAAAAAGATGCCATGCGGTGCTTGAGTTGGTCTGCCTAGGGGACAGGAGCCACACTGGGGCAGAGATTCTGTCAGCTCTGCAGGGGGCAGGCTCAGAGGTGGTTGACGCCACACCAGCTTCAGCCAGGAATGGTTGTATGTGACAATGGCACCAACCTCCTCTCTGCCACTTGACCCATGTTCCCTGTTTGGCTCACATCCTAAATTTGGTGGTTTACTGGTTCTTGAGCAGGTATCCTGGCTTACAGGATATCCTGAGGCAGGCCAGGAAAGTCTGTGGTCTTTCCGCCAGTCATATAATGCCAGTGCTCGGCTGGCTGACATTCAAGGAGAATGCAACCTGCCCAAGAACCGCCTCATTTGTGACATGCACACTAGGTGGAGCTCAACGTTGGCCATGCTGCAGCAGCTGCACATGCAGCAAAGGGCCATCAATGAGTACCTGTGTGAGTTTGGCACCAGGACAGGGTCAGGGAAGCTTGGCTTTTTTTCACCATGCCAGTGGCTACTGATCAAGGATGCATACACTGTCCTGTCACCATTTGAGGAGGCCACAAGGATGGTGAGCATCGACAATGCATGCATCAGTGACACTGTTCCTCTAGTCTTCCTGTTGGAGCACACGCTTTGTGGAATCATGGACAGGGAACTTGAGGCAGAACAGCGGGAGGAAGAGGAGGACTTTCTTACCTCTCAAGGCCCCCTTTATCCAGATAGCATTCCTGCGGGCCTGCCAAACACACAGGAAGAAGAGGAGGAGGATGAGGATTGTGCCAGCATGGATGTAGAGGATAACACTCAGCAGCAGTCTTCAAGGGATGGTCTTCAGTCCCCAGAAACCCAAGAAGTTGTACGTGGCTGTGAGGAGGTTGTTACAGATCATGTGATCCTTAGTGACCCAAAAGACTCAGAATCGAATGCCTCTGCAAACTTATGCTGCATGGCCTCCCTGATTCTGCAAAGCCTGCGAATGGACCTTAATATTTGTTGTATCAGAAAGATAATTACTGGCTGGCAACCCTCCTTGATCCACGTTACAAGGGTAAGGTTGCAGAACTCATCCTGCCTTCACAGAGGGAGCAGAGGATGAAAGATGTTCAGGAGGCCTTGAAGAAAGGTTTATGCATTATATTTCCAGATCCTGGGAGGTTACAGTTTCCTGGTTCTGGACAACATGTTGCTGAGGCTTCATTCAGTCAGAAGAAGAGCGGTGGAGAAGGTGGCTGGCTGACCGATGCCTTTAAACAATTTTTCAGTCCTCAGTGCCACATGATGCAAGAATATCTAGGGACAAGAGCAGACTTGGATACCTTTCCAACAGAGCATCCACTGGGTTACTGAGTCTTGAGGATGGACCACTGGCCAGAACTTGCTCAATATGCAATTGGAGGATAACACTCAGCAGCAGTCTTCAAGGGATGGTTTTCAGTCCCCAGAAACCCAAAGAGTTGTACGTGGCTGTGAGGAGGTTGTTACAGATCATGTGATCCTTAGTGACCCAAAAGACTCAGAATCGAATGCCTCTGCAAACTTACGCTGCATGGCTTCCCTGATTCTGCAAAGCCTGCGAATGGACCTTAATATTCATGGTAGCAGAAAGATAATTACTGGCTGGCAACCCTCCTTGATCCACGTTACAAGGGTAAGGTTGCAGAACTCATCCTGCCTTCACAGAGGGAGCAGAGGATGAAACATGTTCAGGAGGCCTTGAAGAAAGGTTTGTGCAATGTATTTCCAGATCCTGGGAGGTTACAGTTTCCTGGTTCTGGACAACATGTTGCTGAGGCTTCATTCAGTCAGAGGAAGAGCGGTGGAGAAGGTGGCTGGCTGACCGATGCCTTTAAACAATTTTTCAGTCCTCAGTGCCACATGATGCAAGAATATCTAGGGGCAAGAGCAGACTTGGATACCTTTCCAACAGAGCATCCACTGGGTTACTGAGTCTTGAGGATGGACCACTGGCCAGAACTTGCTCAATATGCAATTGAGCTACTGGCCTGTCCTACATCCAGCCTGCTTTCTGAACACACATTCAGTGCTGCTGGAGGGTTTGCAATGGATCAAAGAGTGCACCTGTCTGCAGACTCAGTTGATAGGCTCACATTCATAAAAATGAATCAGTCTTGGATCAGCAGTTATCAAGCACCTGATGCTGATGTAGCTGATTGAATTTGCTGTGGATGTGGGATCCCTTGAAGACTGCCTATGCTGACTACTCTATTCATCCTCAATCTTGATGATGCTAGCTTCCAACAGTATTTGTGGTTTAGGGCACTAGCACTACCACCCAAGGCCCAATTTAATCTGCCCCTGTTTAACAGGGGCATGTAATTACAATTTTTTTAATCTAATATTTCACAGCAGGGCCTGTTCCTGCGCCCAACAAGAGTATCTGTGAGGGGTTACAGTGTTGTGGCACCACCACCACCGCCCAAGGACCAACTTTTCTGCCCGTTTAACAGGGGCATGTAATTACAATTTTTGATATAATATTTCAACGCAGGGGCTTTCCCTGTGCCCAACAAGAGTAACTGTGAGGGCTTAAAGTGTTCTGGTACCACCAACACCCAAGTCCCAATTTTCTGCAAAATATATTGGGCAGGCCATACAGTATATATACTGCTGTTTAGAGTATATAGTGCCTGGGGACCCCCATGCCATTTTAAAAAAAAAATTTGGGTGCGGGGTTCCCCTTAATATCCATACCAGATCTGAAGGGCCTGGTATGAATTTTGGGGGTGACATCCACGCTGTTTTTTTTGGTATTTCTGGTGTTTTTATCTATATTGCCGTGATCCCTCAATACATTACAGCCGCCAGCAGTTTTAAATAAAAAAATTTCCTTTAGAAATGTCATTTTGCTGTGGCGCTGTTATAAACATGGGAAAGATGCGCTACTTTACAGGCATACTAAGGACACCCCACATCACGATATTTAAAGGAATTGTCATGGTCTCTGCCTCTCCTTGTCCCTTACACCCCAGAAAGCTGTCCCCTGCTGGGTTCATTTGGGGTGTGGTTGTATTCCATTGTTTGTGTCTGCCTTGGAAGAAATGTATATTATGGAATGGATGTCCATGTGGAGGGAGGGGGAACTCCTCCAACAGCCCCCTGCTGATAAGCTTGAATACACCTGACCTGTGTGGCTATTGTCATTGGACAGTTTAACCCGCCCTGTTTCCAAGGGTGGGAGGGAAGTGTGTGTGAGGGATTTGATCTGTTGAAACATGTGCTGGAAGAAAGGCAGTTGTGTGTTTTGCCAGTCCTGCAGTCTCCTTTCAGGGAGTGGATTACCCTTGGCTGTGTGCCATCCTGAGCGTGGATTAACCCTGTGATCACTTACGCTGTGAGTAGAGCAAACTTTATTCTTATGTATCCAAGACTGGGCACGCACTACCCCTACTTGCCAGAACTACTTCCTTTGTTTGGCCAGCCTGGAGCGTATTACCCTTTACCAACAAGGACTCTGCTACCCCGATGTGCATTTATACTGTATTCCGGACTCTTGCTTTGCCCGGCTGTAATAGCTGCTACCTGGCTGTGTGTTAACCCTGCTACCATTAAATAAAATGCCTTCTGAGTGCTCCTACTCTCCGCGTGTGTCTGTTACACCTATATCTCCGTTACAGTAATATTTTTTTATTTTTATTGTTTCACTTCAAGCATTATTAAAATCACTGCTACCGAAAAAACAGCCATTTTTAAAACTTTTTTTTTGCATTGATACATGTTCCCTGTGGCAGGACCCGGGTCCCCAAACACTTTTTATGGCAATAACTTGCATATAAGCCTTTAAAATTAGCACTTTTGATTTTTCATGTTCATGTCCCATAGACTTTAGCGGTGTTCACGTGTTCGAACAACCGGGGGATGTTCGGCTCATCCCTTCTTCCCATCCTCAATGCCACTATTTTCTTGTCCTGGTGTCACTTAGATAGGAAGCAAGGGGAAATCTGTAAAATGAGTCACCAACAGTAAAAAAAAACCTGACAGCGTTTCTAACCCTTCTTCACTAAAAACAATCATTTTGACTAGAGTTGGGTTGTACATTTTTCACAGGCAGGAGCCCATATCAAAACTTGAGGCCTATTGCAGCTACTTTGCCTATTTTCAAAGTGTGCCAGTACCAACAAAAATCCCATGTCATTCTGTGGGAAACAACAGTTACAAGGAAGAGATCAGTCATATGTTTTTCTAATAGAATGTCAGGGTTTTCGGGGTAACAGTGAAAAGATACAAAGCCCATATGCATGTAGCCGTTGATGCCTGTACCTAGTTTCCCATAGCCAGATTTGATTGATCTCATAGGTTCACTTTAAAGCTCACCTGAGGATAAAACCTATTTCTGTTCTATAGAAACAATTGGACTGTATTCGATTTTATTTCACATACATATTTGTTATTTTTGTAGTGGCTATGTGTATGTCAGACTACAATGGCTATCTTCTATATTGTACATAACAAAATCAGTACAGAGAAAGGTAGGACAGTCATGCAGGACCCCTTGCCCAACATTAAAACACTGCAACCAGCTGCCCCCCCCCCCCTTGTCCCAGTCCTGCATGTTGGTGTATAATTATAAATCATATAAAGGAATAAGCATTTTGACATACTGTAGAATGCACCAAGTTTATCACATTTCCATTTGTCTAAAAATTAAAAGAAAAGATATAGATTCTCTCACCTCCAAAAGACAGATAAAGTTTAGGTAGAAGATTAGGGTGACGAAACACAACAGCATCATTCTGTAACATAATAATACAAATAGGTTTTATCCTCAGGTGAGTTTTAAAGTGAACCTATGGGATCAATCAAATCTGGCTATGGGAAATTAGGTACAGGCAGGGGTGGAAGTATAGGGGGTGCAAAAGTCGCCATTTTGACTGGGCCCCATGCTGCAGTGGGCCCGTGTGCCCCCCTCTTCCCGAGCGGTGGCTGCATATGGGACCGAGCTCCCTGGTCCTCAGCCGATGCGTAAATCATTCGGCAGTGCAGGAGCTTGGTCACAAAGTGAAAGTAAGTGAGACGTGTCTAGCACACTGTGTGCTGTGCTCTCTGCCTCCCCTTACAGTGCAGTACCCAGCATGGAGAGTTTAAGGTACAGAGCTGCAGCTGCAGATTTTTAAAAAGGCGATCTATATATGTTTGTCTGCATGTGTGTGCTTATATGTGTGTGTCTGCATGTTTGGGTGTGTGTTTGTGTGCATGTGTATGTTTACATGTGTGTGTGCGCATGTGTATAGAGTTATATGTGTGTGTGCATGTGTATAGAGTTATATGTGTGTGCATGTGTATAGAGTTATATGTGTGTGCGCATGTGTATAGAGTTATATGTGTGTGCGCATGTGTGTGCATGTGTATAGAGTTATATGTGTGTGCGCATGTGTATAGAGTTATATATGTGTGTGCATGTGTATAGAGTTATATGTGTGTGCGCATGTGTGTGCGCATGTGTATAGAGTTATATGTGTGTGCGCATGTGTATAGAGTTATATGTGTGTGTGCGCATGTGTATAGAGTTATATGTGTGTGTGTGCATGTGTATAGAGTTATATGTGTGTGTGTGTGTGTGTGCATGTGTATAGAGTTATATGTGTGTGTGCATGTGTATAGAGTTATATGTGTATGTTTGTGTGTTTGCTCATGTGTGTGCGTTTATGCGTGTGCATTTATGTGTGTGCGTGTGTATGTTTACATGTGTGTGTGCGCATGTGTATAGAGTTATATGTGTGTGCGCATGTGTATAGAGTTATATATGTGTGTGCATGTGTATAGAGTTATATGTGTGTGCGCATGTGTGTGTGCATGTGTATAGAGTTATATGTGTGTGCGCATGTGTATAGAGTTATATGTGTGTGTGTGCATGTGTATAGAGTTATATGTGTGTGTGTGTGCATGTGTATAGAGTTATATGTGTATGTTTGTGTGTTTGCTCATGTGTGTGCGTTTATGCGTGTGTGTTTATGTGTGTGCGTGTGTATGTTTACATGTGTGTGTGCGCATGTGTATAGAGTTATATGTGTGTGCGCATGTGTATAGAGTTATATGTGTGTGCGCATGTGTATAGAGTTATATGTGTGTGCGCATGTGTGTGCGCATGTGTGTGCATGTGTATAGAGTTATATGTGTGTGCGCATGTGTGTGCATGTGTATAGAGTTATATGTGTGTGTGCATGTGTATAGAGTTATATGTGTGTGCGCATGTGTGTGCATGTGTATAGAGTTATATGTGTGTGCGCATGTGTGTGCATGTGTATAGAGTTATATGTGTGTGTGCGTGTGCATGTGTATAGTTATATGTGTGTGCGTGTGTATAGAGTTATATGTGTGTGCGCATGTGTTTAGAGTTATATGTGTGTGCGCATGTGTGTGCATGTGTATAGAGTTATATGTGTGTGCGCATGTGTATAGAGTTATATGTGTGCGCGCATGTGTGTGCATGTGTATAGAGTTATATGTGTATGTTTGTGTGTTTGCTCATGCGTGTGCGTTTATGCGTGTGCGTTTATGTGTGTGCATGTATTTATATGTATATGTGTGTATTTGCGTACGTGTGTGTTTACATGCGTGTATGTATACACATTACTTGTAATTCTGACCCCCTTCTTCTTTACGATCAGAACAGATTTTTTTAGGGTGGGTTCATAATACCAACAAGAAAATACCATTCCTCTGAAAAGCAATGCAGATCGCTTTTCAGAGGCATTTGACAGGCAGTGAAGAGGCAATATGTTGCACCTTGACTAAAATGTTGAAGAAATGTTGAGAAACACTGATACAGAGAAATTGATCTCTCCGTTCTCCTCCTGCAGCTGCTGAAAGGTGATGAGAAGTGGGGGAAATGTAAAGATCAGTTCCTCTATATGCAGTCGCACCCACCACGCCTCCTATGCAGCTTCTTTCTGCTGTCCCCCGTGTGCTCTCCAGCCCCCCTGTACTTTTTCCTGCCCCCCCACTCTCTCCTGGCCCCTCCCCTTGTCCCCACAGCTCAGCAGAGTTCCCTCCTCCCCTCTCCTGCCAGCTGCTGTAGGGTATCTGCATGGAGAGTCAGTGATCCATACCGATCACGGACTCAATCCATTCATAACTAAAACATAGTAAACTGTATTTACTATGCTTCAGTTTGCGAATAAAGGGGCAGCTCTATACAGAGCTATTCCTGTCCATTCATTCTGTGCAGCTGAGGCTGTGCTCTCAATCTCTTTTCTCGTTCTCAAAGGTGAAACATCAGTGGTCTGCTTAGACCCCTGATATCTCACCAAAGCCCCCCAACTCTTAAAAAAAAATTAAAATATTTTTTATAAAATAATATTGTAAAACAATAAATAAATGGTAGAAAAATACAATAAAAATAAAAAAAACAGACGCCAGTGGCAGAACTACCAGGGTCACAAACATCACACTTGCGACCGGGCCTTGACATTTACGCCATCGGCTCGGAGGGAAGGGCCCCAGCTGGGGGTCAGGGGGGCCCTTCAAGATTTCTTGCACTGGGGCCCTGAAGGTTCTAGTTACGCCACTGGGTACAGGCATCAAGGGCTACATGCATATGGGCTTTGTATCTTTTCACTGTTACCCCGAAAACCCTGACATTCTATTAGAAAAACATATGACTGATCTCTTCCTTGTAACTGTTGTTTCCCACAGAATGACATGGGATTTTTGTTGGTACTGGCACACTTTGAAAATAGGCAAAGTAGCTGCAATAGGCCTCAAGTTTTGATATGGGCTCCTGCCTGTGAAAAATGTACAACCCAACTCTAGTCAAAATGATTGTTTTTAGTGAAGAAGGCCATATGCATGTAGCCGTTGATGCCTGTACCTAGTTTCCCATAGCCAGATTTGATTGATCCCATAGGTTCACTTTAAAGCTCACCTGAGGATAAAACCTATTTCTGTTCTATAGAAACAATTGGACTGTATTCGATTTTATTTCACATACATATTTGTTATTTTTGTAGTGGCTATGTGTATGTCAGACTACAATGGCTATCTTCTATATTGTACATATATACCCCTTGCCCAACATTAAAACACTGCAACCAGCTGCCCCCCCTTGTCCCAGTCCTGCATGTTGGTGTATGATTATAAATCATATAAAGGAATAAGTATTTTGACATACTGTAGAATGCACCAAGTTTATCACATTTACATTTGTCTAAAAATTAAAAGAAAAGATATAGATTCTCTCACCTCCAAAAGACAGATCAAAGTTTAGGTAGAAGATTAGGGTGACGAAACACAACAGCATCATTCTGTAACATAATAATACAAAGGAAACTTCAATAGCATGTACATCTTTGGATACATTGTTCACTAACTGTAAACTCAATCTGAAGTAACACCTAGGGCATGTACACATTTCAGTATTTTTATAAAGCATATTTAAAGTGTATGTGAAACCCAAATCTGCTATTCATGGCTTTGTTGGAGAAATTTACCGTCACTTCTTGTCCTGCTGACAATGAAGACAGGAAGTGAGGGAAAATCTGCAAAGGGTCACAAACAGAAATAAAATCTACCTGGGATGTGAGCCTTCTCCTACTATAATAAAGAAAAGCATTTTATTTCTGTCTCAGTTACTTTCGGAAATCTTCATGTCCTCCTCACAATGTTTTTTATAAAGAAAGTGAGGGATTCTAGGAGCAACCCAGACAGTCACTTTTGCAGATTTCCCTCTCCAACTAGGATCCCAGATAGCAGTAAAACTTGATTGCAGTTCAAACTCTTCCTGTAACTATCCAAAACAAGAAAATGTTTTGGGCTTGAAAAAAACATTCATGTGTTTTTAGCATCTTTCTATACAATTCTGTTAACTGCATATAATAGGTCAAGGCATGTGTGAAAACACACACACACACACACACACATACATCTACCGACCACCAGGTAAGAATGTGTGTACTTGGACACTGCATCAGGCTATGACAACCTGAATTCTCAGCTGTGTTAGAGAAGGAACATCCGGGCAGCTTGAAATGTTAGCTCAAGCACAGAATGTACTTTGTTTCTAATGCCCATGGAGACATAACCATACAATTGTCAGAAACCATGAATCAGACTGAGACAGATGTACAGTTAAATCACACTTGTTTAATAATAATAAAAAAAAGTTAAACAGAGTAAACGTAGTCAAAACATAGCCAGAGTTCAGGAACCTGAACGGATAGTCAGACAAGCCAAAATGTCAGGGAGCCAGAAGGAATGTCAGCCAAGCAAGTCTTTAACAGAAACACAGGAGAGTGTCTCTAGAGATGTGACAAGGCAAGGCAAAGGAAGAGATCATATGCACTGGACAGCTTAAGTAGTCAGGACCAACGAGCAGGATCATCAACAGGTGAGTCACTGTGGAGAGATAGGAGCTGGCAATTAGCCGACAGTAGGGATGGGCCGAACACCCCCCGGTTCGGTTCGCATCCAGAACATGCGAACAGGCAAAAAATGTGTTCAAACACCTTTAAAGTCTATGAGACTCGAACGTAAAAAATCAAAAGTGCTAATTTTAAAGGCTAATATGCAAGTTATTGTCATAAAAAGTGGTTGGGTACCTGGGTCCTGCCCCAGGGAACATGTATCAATGCAAGAAAAAGTTTTAAAAACGGCCATTTTTTCGAGAGCAGTGATTTTAATAATGATTAAAGTGAAACAATAAAAGTGAAATATTCCTTTAAAATTCATACCTGGGGGGTGTCTATAGTATGCCAGTAAAGTAGCGCATGTTTCCCGTGTTTATAACAGTCCGAGAGCAAAATGATTTCTAAAGGAAAAAAAAGTCATTTAAAAGTGCTAGCGCTAGTGCCGGATATTAATGAATTGTCGGCCCGACAATATACATAAAAGTCATTGAAAGTCATTGATAAAAAAAAAAAAAAAAAAAAAATATGTGTGGGGGTCCCCCAAAATTCCATTACCAGGCCCTTCAGGTCTGGTTTGGATTTTAAGGGAAACTTTGCACCAAAATTTTTTTTAAAATGGCATGGGGTTCCCCAAAAAATCCACACCAGACCCTTATCCAAGCACGCAACCTGGCAGGCTGCAGGAAAGGAGGGGGGACGAGAGAGAGCCCCCCTCCTGAACCGTACCAGGCCACATGCCCTCAACATTGGGAGGGTGCTTTGGGGTAGCCCCCAAAGCACCTTGTCCCCATGTTGATGGGGGAAAAGGGCCTCATCCCCACAACCCTTGCCCAGGGGTTGTGGGGGTCTGTGGGCGGGGGGCTTATCGGAATCTGGAAGCCCCCTTTAACAAAGGGGACTTCCAGATCCCGCCCCCCCATGTGAAATGGTAATGGGGTACATTGTACTCCTACCATTTCACCCAAAAAAGTGACAAAGGTAAAAAAAAAAACACACACAGCTTGGCACAAGTCCTTTAATAAAAAAAAAATCCAGCGATGTATCCTTCTACGATTCACAAACGATACAGCCTCCTCCATAGGAGGCGCCCGGCAGAATGACGCACGACTCGGATGACAGTTCTTAACCAGTTGCCGACCGCCGCACGACTATGTATGTTGGCAGAATGGCACGGGCAGGCAAAAGGACTTACAGGTACGTCCTTGCCTGCACGCGGGTGGGGGGTCCGATCGGACCCCCCCCGGTGCCTGCGGCGTTCGGCAAATAACCCCGATATAAGGCAACAAATGTATAGATAAATCAGTGTAGCGCTGGACATAAATCTGGGTGAATAAACAATAGTGATAATAATTAACATCTAAGAATTATTATAAGCAATTAATGTATCACCAGTGAATAAACTTTCATCAGAAAAAATTATTATGTGCTCAAAAAGTCCAAGCAATAATGACCACATTTTTTTTTTTAATTATTTAAACATAAAAAAATTAGTCCAAAAAAAATGAAGTGCAAAGAAATGTCCCGTAGACCACTCAATCGTGCTGCCCACCACCGGAGAGAATGAAGGCTTACCAGAAAGCCTGTGACCGCCCTTACTCAGGGGGGTCTAAACAGGCATAGCAGGTCAGTATAGGGATCCTAGAGCCGCAAATGATGTCCCTCTTATCGCCTCTGAAATCAGCTTCCCAACGATAGCAGAAGACACTCTGGGGCAAATCCTCGATTCCAGAAAAAGGAACTCCAATGGCCAGTGCTCCAGCAGGAAAAAACCATAAAGGAAAAAAAGAGGGGGACTCCAGTAGTGTAGAGGACCAAAAAAACGTTTATTTAAAAAGCTGATGCTTCCTAATGCAACCACAAATACTGCATAGGTCGCATATAGGTGCAGATAAACAATAACAGTAAAATCCGTCTATACACGGCAAAATGACACTACCGCCGTTTAATTTAAAATCGCGCATTCGCAGTGCAAGTCCACGTTGTGACCCTACGGCCGTTTCGTCACAACTGACGTCATCAGGGGTACGTGATCACGCACACGCATGTGCATTAAATAGCCAAATCGCGCTGCAGGAAACAGCGCCACTGGCTGATTAGATCCGAGCTGAATATCCTGGTTGATTTATTAGCCAATCCCAATCTGGGGACATCATGGGAATGCTCCAAACACCAATAATAAAACAGCTGGAACCCTTGCTAAATATGTGTGAGAATGGAGACTCACAAACCAACTCACTGCCATCTAGTGGACATTAACAAAATCACATACACATAAAAAAGGAATTGACAAACAATCATTTAAAAATTGTTGGCAAGCTCGTAAACCATGGCATGTCACCCCAATGCATGCCATAATTAATGTTGTACACATTAATAATTAAACTGAAATAGAAAATAGTAAAATATGTGTAAAAAATTATTTATGTATAAAAAAGGGGGAGTGTATTTTACCCCAAAATGTGTGTTATCACAAAAATCCACATCTCAATGGGGGAGGACATTAGGGGAGGGAGGGGGATTGACACCCTCGTGCATATGATTTTTGACTTATAATGTTTAATAGAGATCAAAAATAAGTATGATCTTAGGCATCAAAAATTACAATACAATAGATGGTAAGAAACCAGTTAGAAAAACAATTGTCTCATTGAGGAAAACCGGGTACTGTCAATGGGACATCAACTGTTATTAATAAAACAGTTGATGTCCCATTCTATATTCAAGCCATTGGGGGCATGAGAGCCCAATTTGTAGATCCAATTGGTCTCTGACCTAGAGATGGTCCTCTTACCATTGCTGCCACGCCAATTGGGGACATATTTCTCTATGCCTATAAAAGTAGTACCAGTTGGGTCCCGGCTATGAACAAGATCATAGTGCTTAGAAACACTATGCTTGTCAAAGCCTTGCTTGATGTTGGTGATGTGTTCACCCAACCTCACGTGCAGCATCCTAGTAGTGTGTCCCACATATTCAAGCCCGCAAGGGCACCTTAGAAGGTATACCACACATTTGGTGGTACATGTGATCAACGATTTGATGGGGTATGTATGGCCCGTATTGACTGAAGTAAATTCAGTCAATCTCCTATCATTCAGAGCGTTAATCCTACATACTTTACACCTTCTACATGGGGAAATCCTTTAAGGTCCCCAAAAAAAGTCAAACGTACAGGAGGATCTGGGACATTAGGTGCCAGCATATGTCTAAAGCTGGTGGCTCCTCTAAACAAGACCCAAGGTTTATCTGATAGTAAGGGTCCAAGGATTCAGTCATTTTTTATAACTGACCAGTGTCTTTTTATAATCCTTTTTATAGCCCAACGTTGGCTAGAGTAGGTGGTAATGAAGGCTAGTCCAAAATCCTCCCTGCCATCAGACTGGGGAGGTTTGTCCACTAGTAGATCTTTACGATCCCTATTTCCTACTTCTAGGATTAAAGAGTCAAGAACTGCTGAATCGTAACCCTTACTTAAAAATCTTGTTTTCAAAGTAGAGGCTTCTTTATAGAATTGATCTGCACTTGAGCAGTTCCGCCTCAATCGCAAAAATTGTCCTTTGGGGACAGCTCTCAACCAAGATGGATGTCGACAGGAATCAAGAGGGATAAAACTGTTCCTATCAGTTGGTTTAAAGAAGATGGAGGTGGTAATCCTTCCATCAACAATTTTAATAACCAAATCTAAAAAGTGGATCTGAATTGGACTAGCCTCATAAGTAAGTACTATACTCCTATTGTTGTTGTTGAGAACAGACAAATAAGAGGCAACAGATTCTGCATCTCCATCCCATATGAATAGGACATCATCAATAAATCTTTTCCACATGATGAGCTGAGCAGGTCTATCATGCAGAACTTCTTCTTCCTCCCACTTGGCCATGAAGAGGTTGGCCATACTGGGAGCAAATTTAGCTCCCATGGCCACCCCCTTCACTGGCAAATAATGTGCACCATTATGCCAAAAATGGTTGTGCTCCATTGAGAAGTCCAATAGCTCCATCACAAAATGACACTGTGTGATGGGGATATTGGAGTCTCGATAGAGGAAATGTCGCACCGCCTCATGTCCCAATTGATGAGATATCGATTTATATAGCGATGCAACATCTGCCGTCACCAGCAAATATGTATCCTTCCATTCCACCTCACTCAATATATTAAGGACATGTTTCGTGTCCTTAAGAAATGAGGGTGTGCCCATCACCAGTGGCTGAAGAAAAACATCAATATATTTGCCAACACGTGATGTAATAGAATCAATGCCACTGATGATGGGCCTACCCGGAGGATTCAGTAGAGTTTTGTGAACTTTCGGCAAAATGTACATTACCGGTAAATGGGGGCTGATGATTGTTTGTCAATTCCTTTTTTATGTGTATGTGATTTTGTTAATGTCCACTAGATGGCAGTGAGTTGGTTTGTGTGTCTCCATTCTCACACATATTTAGCAAGGGTTCCAGCTGTTTTATTATTGGTGTTTGGAGCATTCCCATGATGTCCCCAGATTGGGATTGGCTAATAAATCAACCAGGATATTCAGTTCGGATCTAATCAGCCAATGGCGCTGTTTCCTGCAGCACGATTTGGCTATTTAATGCACATGCGCGTGCGTGATCACGTACCCCTGATGACGTCAGTTGTGACGAAACGGCCGTAGGGTCACAACGTGGACTTGCACTGCGCATGCGCGATTTTAAATTAAACGGCGGTAGTGTCATTTTGCCGTCTATAGACGGATTTTACTGTTATTGCTTATCTGCACCTATATGCGACCTATGCAGTATTTGTGGTTGCATTAGGAAGCATCAGCTTTTTAACTAAACGTTTTTTTGGTCCTCTACTCTACTGGAGTCCCCTCTTTTTTTCCTTTATGGTTTTTTCCTGCTGGAGCACTGGCCATTGGAGTTCCTTTTTCTGGAATCGAGGATTTGCCCCAGAGTGTCTTCTGCTATCGTTGGGAAGCTGATTTCGGAGGCGATAAGAGGGACATCATTTGCGGCTCTAGGATCCCTATACTGACCTGCTATGCCTGTTTAGACCCCCATGAGTAAGGGCGGTCACAGGCTTTCTGGTAAGCCTTCATTCTCTCCGGTGGTGGGCAGCACGATTGAGTGGTCTACGGGACATTTCTTTCCACTTTAATTTTTTTGGACTAATTTATTTATGTTTAAACAATTTAAAAAAAAATTGGGTCATTATTGTTTGGACTTTTTGAGCACATAATAATTTTTTCTGATGAAAGTTTATTCACTGGTGATAAATTGATTGCTTATAATAATTCTTAGATGTTAATTATTATCACTATTGTTTATTCACTCAGATTTATGTCCAGCGCTACACTGATTTATCTATACAGTAGAACATGCCAGGCATACATTACACCCCCGATCACCCCCCGATCCCCCCCGATCACCCCCCAATCACCCCCCCGTCACACTGACACCAGGCAGTTTTTTTTTTCTGATTACTGCATTGGTGTCAGTTTGTGACAGTTAGTGTGGTAGGGCAGTTAGGGTTAGCCCCCTTTAGGTCTAGGATACCCCCCTAACCCCCAATAAAGTTTTAACCCCTTGATCACCCCCCCGTCGCCAGTGTCGCTAAGCGATCATTTTTCTGATCGCTGTATTAGTGTCACTGGTGACGCTAGTTAGGGAAGTAAATATTTAGGTTCACCGTCAGCGTTTTATAGCGTCAGGGACCCCCATATACTATCTAATAAATGTTTTAACCCCTTTATTGCCCCCTAGTTAACCCTTTCACCACTGATGACCGTATAACTGTTACGGGTGACTCTGGTTAGTTCGTTTATTTTTTATAGTGTCAGGGCACCCGCCGTTTATTACCGAATAAAGGTTTAGCCCCCTGATCGCCCGGCAGTGATATGCGTCATCCCAGGCAGCGTCAGATTAGCGCCAGTACCGCTAACACCCACGCACGCAGCATACGCCTCCCTTAGTGGTATAATATCTGAACGGATCAATATCTGATCCGATCAGATCTATACTAGCGTCCCCAGCAGTTTAGGGTTCCCAAAAACGCAGTGTTAGCGGGATCAGCCCAGATACCTGCTAGCACCTGCGTTTTGCCCCTCCGCCCAGCCCAGCCCACCCAAGTGCAGTATCGATCGATCACTGTCACTTACAAAACACTAAACGCATAACTGCAGCGTTCGCAGAGTCAGGCCTGATCCCTGCGATCGCTAACAGTTTTTTTGGTAGCGTTTTGGTGAACTGGCAAGCACCAGCGGCCTAGTACACCCCGGTCGTAGTCAAACCAGCACTGCAGTAACACTTGGTGACGTGGCAAGTTCCATAAGTGCAGTTCAAGATGGTGAGGTGGCAAGCACAAGTAGTGTCCCGCTGCCACCAAAAAGACAAACACAGGCCCGTCGTGCCCATAATGCCCTTCCTGCTGCATTCGCCAATCCTAATTGGGAACCCACCACTTCTGCAGCGCCCGTACTTCCCCCATTCACATCTCCAACCAAATGCAGTCGGCTGCATGAGAGGCATTTTCTTTATGTCCTCCCGAGTACCCCTACCCAACGAACCCCCCCAAAAAAGATGTTGTGTCTGCAGCAAGCGCGGATATAGGCGCGACACCCGCTATTATTTTCCCTCCTGTCCTGACAATCCTGGTCTTTGCATTGGTGAATGTTTTGAATGCTACCATACACTAGTTGAGTATTAGCGTAGGGTACAGCATTGCACAAACTAGGCACACTTTCACAGGGTCTCCCAAGATGCCATCGCATTTTGAGAGACTCGAACCTGGAACCGGTTACAGTTATAAAAGTTAGTTACAAAAAAAAGTGTAAAAAAAAAAAAATATATATATATATATATATATATATATATATATATATATAAAAAATTAAAAATAGTTGTCGTTTTATTGTTCTCTCTCTCCCTATTCTCTCTCTATTGTTCTGCTCTTTTTTACTGTATTCTATTCTGCAATGTTTTATTGTTATTATGTTTTATCACGTTTGCTTTTCAGGTATGCAATTTTTTATACTTTACCGTTTACTGTGTTTTATTGTTAACCATTTTTTTGTTTTCAGGTACGCCATTCACGACTTTGAATGGTTATACCAGAATGATGCCTGCAGGTTTAGGTATCATCTTGGTATCATTCTTTTCAGCCAGCGGTTGGCTTTCATGTAAAAGCAATCCTAGTGGCTAATTAGCCTCTAGACTGCTTTTACAAGAAGTGGGAGGGAATGCCCCCCCATCTTCCGTGTTTTTCTCTGGCTCTCCTGTCTCAACAGGGAACCTGAGAATGCAGCCGGTGATTCAGCCAGCTGACCATAGAGCTGATCAGAGACCAGAGTGGCTCCAAACATCTATATGGCCTAAGAAACTGGAAGCTACGAGCATTTCATGACTTAGATTTCGCCGGATGTAAACAGCGCCATTGGGAAATTGGGAAAGCATTTTATCACACTGATCTTGGTGTGGTCAGATGCTTTGAGGGCAGAGGAGAGATCTAAGGTCTAATAGACCCCATTTTTTTTCAAAAAAGAGTACCTGTCACTACCTATTGCTATCATAGGGGATATTTACACTCCCTGAGATAACAATAAAAATGATTTAAAAAAAAAATGAAAGGAACAGTTTAAAAATAAGATAAAAAAGAAAAAAAATAATAAAGAAAAAAAAAAAAAAAAAAAAGCACCCCTGTCCCCCCCTGCTCTCGCGCTAAGGCGAACGCAAGTGTTGGTTTGGCATCAAATGTAAACAGCAATTGCACCATGCATGTGAGGTATCACCACGAAGGTCAGATCGAGGGACCTCCTCTGTAAATCTAAAGTGGTAACCTGTAAAGGCTTTTAAAGGCTTTTAAAAATGTATTTATTTTGTTGCCACTGCACGTTTGTGCGCAATTTTAAAGCATGTCATGTTTGGTATCCATGTACTCGGCCTAAGATCATCTTTTTTATCTCATTAAACATTTGGGCAATATAATGTGTTTTAGTGCATTAAAATTTAAAAAAGTGTGTTTTTTCCCCAAAAAATGCGTTTGAAAAATTGCTGCGCAAATACTGTGTGAAAAAAAAAAAATGAAACACCCACCATTTTAATCTGTAGGGCATTTGCTTTAAAAAAATATATAATGTTTGGGGGTTCAAAGTAATTTTCTTGCAAAAAAAAAAAAATTTTTCATGTAAACAAGAAGTGTCAGAAAGGGCTTTGTCTTCAAGTGGTTAGAAGAGTGGGTGATGTGTGACGTAAGCTTCTAAATGTTGTGCATAAAATGCCAGGACAGTTCAAACCCCCCCCCAAATAACCCCGTTTTGGAAAGTAGACACCCCAAGCTATTTGCTGAGAGGCATGTCGAGTCCATGGAATATTTTATATTGTGACACAAGTTGCGGGAAAGAGACAAATTTTTTTTTTGCACAAATTTGTCACTAAATGATATATTGCTCAAACATGCCATGGGAATATGTGAAATTACACCCCAAAATACATTCTGTTGCTTCTCCTGAGTACGGGGATACCACATGTGTGAGACTTTTTGGGAGCCTAGCCGCGTACCAAGCACCGCCCTCAGGCTTTCTAAGGCCGTAAATTTTTGATTTCACTCTTCACTGCCTATCACAGTTTTGGAGGCAATGGAATGCCCAGGTGGCACAACCCCCCCCAAATGACCCTATTTTGGAAAGTAGACACCCCAAGCTATTTGCTGAGAGGTATAGTGAGTATTTTGCAAACCTCACTTTTTGTCACAAACTTTTGAAAATTGAAAAAAGAAAAAAAAATGTTTTTTCTTGTCTTTCTTCATTTTCAAAAACAAATGAGAGCTGCAAAATAGTCACCATGCCTGATAGCTGATAGCAAATAGCTTGGGGTGTCTACTTTCCAAAATGGGGTCATTTGGGGGGTTGTGCCACCTGAAACTGTGATAGGCAGTGAAGAGTGAAATCAAAAATTTACACCCTTAGAAATTCTGAAGGCAGAGATTGGTTTTCGGGGCCCCGTACGCGGCTAGGCTCCCAAAAAGTCCCACACATGTGGTATCCCCATATTCAGGAGAAGCAGCTGAATGTATTTTGGGGTGCAATTCCACATATGCCCATGGCCTGTGTGAGCAATATATCATTTAGTGACAACTTTTTGTAATTTTTTTTTTGTCATTTTTCAATCACTTGGGACAAAAAAATAATATTCAATGGGCTCAACATGCCTCTCAGCAATTTCCTTGGGGTGTCTACTTTCCAAAATGGGGTCATTTGGGGGGGTTTGTACTGCCTTGCCATTTTAGCACCTCAAGAAACGACATAGGCAGTCATAAACTAAAAGCTGTGTAAATTCCAGAAAATGTACCCTAGCTTGTAGACGCTATAACTTTTGCGCAAACCAATAAATATACACTTATTGACATTTTTTTTACCAAAGACATGTGGCCGAATACATTTTGGCCTAAATGTATGACTAAAATGGAGTTTATTGGATTTTTTTTATAACAAAAAGTAGAAAATATCATTTTTTTTCAAAATTTTCGGTCTTTTTCCTCTTTTAGCGCAAAAAATAAAAATGACAGAGGTGATCAAATACCATCAAAAGAAAGCTCTATTTGTGGGAAGAAAAGGAAGCAAATTTTGTTTGGGTACAGCATTGCATGACAGCACAATTAGCAGTTAAAGCGAAGCAGTACCAAATTGTAAAAAGTGCTCTGGTCAGGAAGGAGGTAAATCCTTCCGGGGCTGAAGTGGTTAAATAACCAAGGGCAGGGCCACCCGTGACGTGGACGGGTGACCCTGCCCCCTCTGACGCAAGGGGAAATGCCGGGGTTACCCAGTGACATGTACAGGTGACCCAGCCCCCCTCTGACGCAAGGAGAAATGCCAGGGTTACCCAGTGACATGTACGGGTGACCCCGCCCCCTCTGACGCAAGGGGAAATACCGGGATTACCCAGCGACATGTATGGGTGACCCCGCCCCCTCTGATGCAACAAGGGTTTCTCGTGACACATCAGAGGGGGCGGGGTGACCCGTACATGTCACTGGGTAACCCCAGCATTTCCCCTTGCATCAGAGGGGGGCAGGGTCACCCGTCCACATCACGGGTGGCCCCGCCCTCAGTTATTTAAGAACTGTCATCTGAGTCACGCGTCATTCTGCCGGGCGCCTCCTATGGAGGAGGCTGTATCATTCGTGGATAGTAGAAGGATTACATCGCTGGAACTTTTTTTTATTAAAGGACTTGTGCCAAGCTGTGTGTGTGGTTTTTTTTTTACTTTTTTGTCACTTTTTTGGGTGAAATGGTAGCAGTACAATGTACCCCATTACCATTTCACATGGGGGGGTGGGATCTGGGAGTCTCCTTTGTTAAAGGGGCTTCAAGATTCTGATAAGCCCCCCGCCTTCAGACCCCCATGACCACCGGGCAAGGGTTGTGGGGATGAGGCCCTTCTCCTCATCAACATGGGGACAAGGGGGCTACCCCAAAGCACCCTCCCAATGTTGAGGGCATGTGGCCTGGTACGGTTCAGGGGGGGGCGCTCTCTCGTCCCCCCTCTTTTCCTGCTGCCTGCCAGGTTGCGTGCTCAGATAAGGGTCTGGTGTGGATGTTTGGGGGAACCCCACGCCATTAAAAAAAAAAAAAATTTTGGCGCAGAGTTCCCCTTAAAATCCATACCAGAGCTGAAGGGTCTGGTATGGATTTTTGGGGGGAACCCCACGCCATTTTTTTTTAATTTTGGCGTGGAGTTCCCCTTAATATCCATACCAGACCTGAAGGGCCTGGTAATGGAATTCTGGGGGACCCCCACGCATTTTTAAAAAAATTTTTCAATGACTTTCAATGACTTCTATGTGTATTGTCAGGACCGACAATTCATTAATAGCCAACACTAGCGCTAGCACTTTTAAATGACTTTTTTTTCCTTTAGAAATGTCATTGTGCTCTTGGACTGTTATAAACACGGGAAACATGCGCTACTTTACAGGCATACTATAGACATCCACCAGGTACGAAATTTAAAGGAATATTTTACTTTTATTGTTTCACTTTAAGCATTATTAAAATCACTGCTCCCGAAAAAACGGCCATTTTTAAAACTTTTTTTGCATTGATACATGTCCCCTGGGGCAGGACCCAGGTCCCCAAACATTTTTTATGACAATAACTTGCATATTAGCATTTAAAATTAGCACTTTTGATTTCTCCCATAGACTTTTAAAGGGTGTTCCGCGGCTTTCGAATTTGCTGCGAACACCGCAAATTGTCTAATGCATAAGCCACTGGGTTAATCCTGCGAAGAATATGGAAAGACCCAATAAACCGAGGTGCGAACTTCAGAGAGGGAACACAAAGCCAGGTTGTACCGGAGCAGCGGTATCATCATGCTAACACACAGATATGTGTCTTGTGATGTGTTGTCATTCACTTTGAATATTACCCCAACGTACATATACCGTAAACAAAATGCACCTGTTCAACCACACACCACAAAGCACAGATGTGAATATTCTGTGTGTTGTGGTACACTGTGATGCCAAAATGAATGCTAATGCTTTATTAATGTGTTGAGATACACTGACAGCTCTTTCAAAACAAATGGGCTGCTATAATGCAACTCAAGTCAATGAGGAAAAAAAATACTGTAAATCCAACCTCAGGCCCACAGTTTTCGTTTCATTGTTTTTTTATTAAAGATTTCACATAAACAAATTAATGCTTTATTAATGTGTTGAGATACATTGACAGCTCTTTCAAAACAAATGGGCTGCTATAATGCAACTCAAGTCAATGAGGAAAAAAAATACTGTAAATCCAACCTCAGGCCCACAGTTTTCTTTTGATTGTTTTTTTATTAAAGATTTCACATAAACAAATAGAAAGTACACTTAGACATAACTGTCATACATTATAACACATTTCCAAGAGTTCTTTGAAAGAAAATGTATGACGTGGTAAACAAAAATACCCAGGTAAACAGTACATTTTATATTAACTGTCAATCGTAGAGTAGAGAGTGATGTCCCCCGTATCCAGGAACCCCATCTGGAAGCAAACTGTGCCTGGGGGGAGGCAACACAACCCATCCTGTAGTTTACCTATGCACATATAACGATAGAGCAGTTACCTATCGTCGATTATTGTTTCGTCGTTTATGCATTTCGGTATATATACACACATCTTATTGTACTTCAGAACAAGGTAAAATAATAAGAATCAAAACAATAATATAATAAAGTAACTGAATAAAAAAAGGAATAAAAACTAGGAATTACCACCATTAAAAAGCTAGTCATTATTAAGTATTATGCTAGCTGAAGTACCAGTGTATCAAGGAGGAGTCTCTGGAAATCTTGTGGACCATAGTAGCCAATTAGCTGTGAATTGAAGCATTGAGTTAGATGAGTATGCAAAGAACTTTTCATAAAGGTATTGGGTTTTTACTCTGTTTATTACATCGGTTGTGTTAGGTACTGCATCTGTTTTCCACCTCAAGGTAATGGTTAGACGTGCTGCTATAAGGACATTGGTGATTACACATCTGTGTTTCGTGGGTTTATTATCTATCCCTGGGTTGAGGAGGGCCAAATTGGGAGTAGGGGCGAGGATGTTTCCTGTGATTTTTGCTACTAGGGAAAATATTGAGTTCCAGAAACTCCTCACAGATTTACGTTCCCATAGTAGGTGGAATAATGTCCCTTTGGAGCCACAGTTTCTCCAGCAGGAGTTAGTAGCATCTTTAAAAATATGCAATAGTCTCACCAGTGTTAGGTAGCTCCTATGTAATAATTTGAGAGGTAAGTCCCAATGGTTACTACAGTGGGAATGGTTGTAGTTAGATTGAATTGCCTTGTTCTAATCTCAAACGTAGCCTTGAAGTCCCTTTCCCAATTTATCATGCTTGAGGTTTTAGTATGGGTATGATTATTTTGTAGTGTCGTGTAAAACCAGGAGAGACCTTTAGGTTTATGGAAGGAAGTGGTCAGGTACTCCCATACATCTGGTTGTAAGGTGAAGAGAGGATTTGGGCTCTTAATGTGGTAGTGGTATAGTTGGATGTCTGAATATGATGGAGGCGTTTTGATATAAATTGTGTATATGTGGTTTCTATTGAGAAGGATCCATCAATTATTTTTAAAGAAGGAATAAGGTATTCGTACATGCCCAAGGTGATATCTTTCTTTTGTAGGGATTTACTACTATCAGTTTGTCCATTTAAAGCCCTCCATGCAAGTAACGTTGCATCAATGGAGGGAAACTTGGGGTAATATAATGGACTGTGTGTTAATGTTGCCAGTAAAAGTGAGGGTAAATCTTTGTGTGACTATTGCTCGCTCTTTTTGCACCCATAGTTTGTCAGTTTTTTGGTTGAACCATGACTTAGCTTGATCCAGAAACGCTGCATAGTAATATTTGCTCAGGTTGGGAAACCCCGTTCCCCCACTCTGTCTTTGCTTGAGTAGTAAAGGATAGGAGAACCTTGCTAATGATTTGGGTAAGCAGATGGGGATGGTTCGAAAATAGTAGATTATTTTTGGCAATAATGTAATTTTTAAGGTGGCTATTTTCCCTAACCATGCAAGTTCATGTGATGAGATATGTGCTAGGTCATTTTTAATTGTACTTAAAAGGGCAGGGTAGTTGTGTTCAAATACAGAGATGGAGGGATAAGAGAGATTAAGAGAGGCTGATCCCTAAATATTGCAGACTTTTTGTAGCCCATTTTGTGGTCTGTGTCAGTTACTTGGATGCCTTTAACCAGTTGCCGACCGCCTAACGCAGATATACGTCTGCACAATGGCACGGGCAGGCAAAATCACGTACCTGGTACGTGATTGCCTTCCCGCGGGCAGGGGGTCCGATCGGACCCCCCCCCGGTGCCCGAGGCGGTCAGCTTTGGTCTGGCAGCGATCAGAGATGAGGGGGAGGCCATCCATTCGTGCCCCCCCTCGCGATCGCTCCCAGCCAATGGGAATCGTCCCCTGCCTCTGTGTAGTTCACAGAGGCAGAGGATGTGATGTCATCTCTCCTCGGCTCGGCAGTTTCCGTTCCGGCGCCGAGGAGAGAAGACATCTCAGTGAGTTGCACAACACTACACCTCACAGTAGAACATGCCAGGCATACTTTACACCCCCGATCCCCCCCATCACCCCCCCCCCCGTCACACTGACACCAAGCAGTTTTTTTTTTTCTGATTACTGCATGGTGTCAGTTTGTGACAGTTAGTGTGTTAGGGCAGTGAGTGTTAGCCCCCTTTAGGTCTAGGGTACCCCCCTAACCCCCCCCTAATAAAGTTTTAACTCCTTGATCACCCCCCGTCACTAGTGTCGCTAAGCGATCATTTTTCTGATCGCTGTATTAGTGTCGCTGGTGACGATAGTTAGGGAGGTAAATATTTAGGTTCGCCGTCAGCGTTTTATAGCAAAAGGGACCCCCATATACTATCTTATAAATGTTTTAACCCCTTGATTGCCCCCTAGTTAACCCTTTCACCACTGATCACCGTATAACCGTTACGGGTGACGCTGGTTAGTTTGTTTATTTTTTATAGTGTCAAGGCACCCGCCGTTTATTACCTAATAAAGGTTTAGCCCCCTGATCGCCCGGCGGTGATATGCGTCGCCCCAGGTAGCGTCAGATTAGCGCCAGTACCGCTATCACCCACGCACGCAGCATACGCCTCCCTTAGTGGTATAGTATCTGTACGGATTAATATCTGATCCGATCAGATCTATACTAGCGTCCCCAGAAGTTTAGGGTTCCCAAAAATGCAGTGTTAGCGGGATCAGCCCAGATACCTGCTAGCACCTGCGTTTTGCCCCTCCGCCCAGCCCAACCCACCCAAGTGCAGTATCGATCAATCACTGACACTTACAAAACACTAAACGCATAACTGCAGCGTTCGCAGAGTCAGGCCCGATCCCTGCGATCGCTAACAGTTTTTTTGGTAGCATTTTGGTCAACTGGCAAGCGCCAGCGGCCTAGTACACCCCGGTCGTAGTCAAACCAGCACTGCAGTAACACTTGGTGACGTGGCGAGTCCCATAAGTGCAGTTCAAGCTGGCAAGGTGGCAAGCACAAGTAGTGTCCCGCTGCCACCAAGAAGAAGACAAATACAGGCCCGTCGTGCTCATAATGCCCTTCCTGCTGTATTCGCCAATCCTAATTGGGAACCCACCACTTCTGCAGCGCCCGTACTTCCCCCATTCACATCCCCAACCAAATGCAGTCGGCTGCATGAGAGGCATTTTCTTTATGTCCTCCCAAGTACCCCTACCCAACGACCCCCCCCCAAAAAAAGATGTCGTGTCTGCAGCAAGCGCGGATATAGGCGTGACACCCGCTATTATTGTCCCTCCTGTCCTGACAATCCTGGTCTTTGCATTGGTGAATGTTTTGAACGCTACCATAAACTAGTTAAGTATTAGCGTAGGGTACAGCATTGCACAGACTAGGACACACTTTCACAGGGTCTCCCAAGATGCCATCGCATTTTGAGAGACCCGAACCTGGAACCAGTTACAGTTATAAAAGTTACAGTTACAAAAAAAAGTGTAAAAAAAAAAAAAACACAAACAAAAATATAAAATAAAAAAAAATAGTTGTCGTTTTATTGTTCTCTCTCTCTCTCTATTCTCTCTCTATTGTTCTGCTCTTTTTTACTGTATTCTATTCTGCAATGTTTTATCATGTTTGCTTTTCAGGTATGCAATCTTTTTATACTTTACCGTTTACGGTGCTTTATTGTTAACCATTTTTTTGTCTTCAGGCACGCCATTCACGACTTTGAGTGGTTATACCAGAATGATGCCTGCAGGTTTAGGTATCATCTTGGTATCATTCTTTTCAGCCAGCGGTCGGCTTTCATGTAAAAGCAATCCTAGTGGCTAATTAGCCTCTAGACTGCTTTTACAAGCAGTGGGAGGGAATGCCCCACCGCCACCGTCAGCCAGATTCAGCCAGCTGACCATAGAGCTGATCAGAGACCAGAGTTGCTCCAAACATCTCTATGGCCTAAGAAACCGGAAGCTACGAGCATTTTATGTCTAGAGCTGATCAGAGACCAGAGTGGCTCCAAACATCTCTATGGCCTAAGAAACCGGAAGCTACGAGCATTTTATGACTTAGATGTCGCCGGATGTAAACAGTGCCATTGGGAAATTGGGGAAGCATTTTACACCCCAAGCTATTTGCTGAGAGGTATAGTGAGTATTTTGCAGACCTCACTTTTTGTCACAAAGTTTTGAAAATTGAAAAAAGAAAAAAAAAATGTTTTTTCTTGTCTTTCTTCATTTTCAAAAACAAATGAGAGCTGCAAAATACTCACCATGCCTCTCAACTTGGGGTGTCTACTTTCCAAAATGGGGTCATTTGGGGTGGGGTTTGTGCCACCTGGGCATTCTATGGCCTCCGAAACTGTGATAGGCAGTGAAGAGTGAAATAAAAAATTTACACCCTTAGAAATCCTGAAGGCGGTGATTGGTTTTCGGGGCCCCGTACGCGGCTAGGCTCCTAAAAAGTCCCACACATGTGGTATCCCCATACTCAGGAGAAGCAGCTAAATGTATTTTGGGGTGCAATTCCACATATGCCCATGGCCTGTGTGAGCAATATATCATTTAGTGATAACTTTGTGCAAAAAAAAAAAAAAAAATTGTCACTTTCCCGCAACTTGTGTCAAAATATAAAATATTCCATGGACTCAACATGCCTCAAAACAAATAGCTTGGGGTGTCTACTTTCCAAAATGGGGTCATTGGGGGGGGGGGGTTTATGCCATCTGGGCATTTTATGGCCTTCAAAACTGTGATAGGTAGTGAGGAGTAAAATCAAAAATTTACGCCCTTAGAAATCCTGAAGGCAGTGATTGGTTTTCGGGGCCCCATACGCGGCTAGGCTCCCAAAAAGTCCCACACATGTGGTATCCCCGTACTCAGGAGAAGCAGCTGAATATATTTTGGGGTGCAATTCCACATATGCCCATGGCCTGTGTGAGCAATATATCATTTAGTGACAACTTTTTGTAATTTTTTTTTTTTTTGTCATTATTCAATCGCTTGGGACAAAAAAAATGAATATTCAATGGGCTCAACATGCCTCTCAGCAATTTCCTTGGGGTGTCTACTTTCCAAAATGGGGTCATTTGTGGGGGTTTTGTACTGCCCTGCCATTTTAACACCTCAAGAAATGACATAGGCAGTCATAAATTAAAGGCTGTGTAAATTCCAGAAAATGTACCCTAGTTTGTAGGCGCTATAACTTTTGCGCAAACCAATAAATATACACTTATTGACATTTTTTTTTTTTTACCAAAGACATGTGGCTGAATACATTTTGGCCTAAATGTATGACTAAAATTGAGTTTATTGGATTTTTTATATAACAAAAATTAGAAAATATCATTTTTTTTCAAAATTTTCGGTCTTTTTCCGTGTATAGCGCAAAAAATAAAAATGGCAGAGGTGATCAAATACCATCAAAAGAAAGCTCTATTTGTGGGAAGAAAAGGACACAAATTTTGTTTGGGTACAGCATTGCATGACCGCGCAAATAGCAGTTAAAACGACGCAGTGCCAAATTGTAAAAAGTGCTCTGGTCAGGAAGGGGGTAAATCCTTCCGGGGCTGAAGTGGTTAATAAGAGTGTCTTGCCTAATTGCTTCTGCCAGGGGCTCCATGACCAATGAAAAAATCAAAGGGAATAGAGGGCATCCCTGGCGGGTCCCATTTGTGATATAGAATTTATCCAACATGGCATTGAAAGTGTATACTCGCGCGGTTGGTGCAGTATACAGCACTGACATAGCTGAACAAATAGTACCCGTGAAACCAGTGAACCAGATCAAACGCTTTTTTAGCATTGAGTGTCAGGAACACTATGGGCACCTTTCGAGTCTCCACAATCTTGAGAAGGTTATATATTCTGTGGGTGCCACCTGGTGCTTCCTGCCCTTCACAAATCCCACCTGGTCCGCTTTTATTAAGTGGGGAGTAAGTTCTGCTAGGCGGTTAGCTAAAATTTTTGAATACACCTTTAAGTCCGTTTTGAGAAGGGATATATTGGGGTGAAAATTTTGGGGAGCATCTGGCTTTTTCCCTGGTTATGGGATGGCCACTATAACCGCTTTTAGCATCTCTTCCGGGAATAAAGTAGAAATTGTAGCCTCATAAAAGAGTTTGTTCATGTATGGCACTAGAGTGTTTTGAAAGGCTTTATAATACTCAGCCAAGAAGCCATCGGTACCTGGCGATTTATTGAGGGGTAGGGAGTGGATGGCTTGGAGAACTTCTTTGTCTGATATAGCAGAGTTTAAGAACTGCAAATCTTTAGTATCTATGGACGGAAGATTGATAGAGCGAAGAAAGTTATTAATCTCTATCAGTAGGTTGACGTGTCAAGGGATCTGACTTTAAGTTGTACAGTTGTTTGTAATATGTACAGAATGCGTTGGCTATATCTAAAGGATGATATACAGGTTTAGCCGTGTTGGGGGTCAATGATGTGGGAAAGTTTAGATTTTTGTTGTTTTTTGCGAATGTAAGCAGCTAAGAATTTGCCAGCTTTATTTTGCTGTGTATAGTGGGTGGCTTTGAGCTTCTGTAGGTATAACTGATGATCGGAAATTAAATGTGTTTGTACATCCTGTCTGGTTTGGAACAATGCAGAGTGCACCTGAGGGGTAGGATTGGATTTATGCTGCATCTCAAGGGATTTAAGTTTAGTTAATAGTGTGGTCAGTGCCTGCAATTTCCTTTTTCTTTTCTCTTGATGCTGCTTGAAGGAGCAGGCCTCTGCTGTACGCTTTATGGGTGCACCACAGAGAAAAGATAGAGGTGTCAGGCATATCATTATAAAGGAAAAAATCCTTGATCTGATCCTGCAACCTACTTCTATATTTAGGATTATTAAGTATGGATATATTATTACGCCACGAGTGCACTGGTTCCTTAGAATTTTGCTCTCTGATTGACAAGGAGATCGGTGCGTGATCAGACCAGGTGATTGAGTGAATTTTTAGCCGACACAACATTTTTTAGAAGAGACAAGTCAGACACAAATAAATAAATTCTTGAATATGACTTGTGGGGAGCAGAATAGTAAGTGAAATCTTTTTCCCCAGAATTAACACGCCATATACCATGCCAGTCAAATTAATGTACAAAAGGTCGGATTTCACTGCGTGCTGAGCGCTGTGGAGCAGAGCAATCCAATTGTTTGTTAGGTACACAGTTAAAGTCACCACAATATAGCAATAGGCCTTTCTTGATACTGTCAACTTTCTTTTTGAGGGTATACAGGAAAGGCAGTTGTCTACAATTAGGAGCATAAAGGTTGATTAGAGTATACATGACATTATTCAATTCACAAACCAAAACAATAAATCTTCCCGCTTTATCCTTGTGCATGTCATTAAGGCGGAAGGCAACAGTGTGGCTAACAGCAATCAACACACCACATTTTTTCTTTGGGCCAGAGGCTGTAAAAACCTGGGTGTATAGATTATTTGTGCACAAAGGTTGTTTCTGTTGTGAAAAATGAGTTTCCTGAATGCACAGGACGTCACCTTTCAGGGTTTTTGCCTGCTGCCATATGGCCCTTCTTTTAAAGTGGTTACCATTTAAAAAAATTAAGTCAGCAGCTATAAATACTGTAGCTGCTGACTTTTAATCAGACACTTACCTGTCCCAGGGTGCAGCAATGCGAGGGAACGAAGCCCCGCTTGTCCCCCCCTCCGCTTGGCGGCACTGGCATTTTAACTGTGGGCGCGCCGTCACTGGCCCCGCAATCATCTGGGACCGGTCACGTGTCCCAGATGATAGAAAAGAGGGAGGGGGAGATGCGATCTCCCTTCCTGCACCAAGGGAAGTGATGTCAGGAGCCCAGGCAGCAAAGGAGGCAGACTACGAGGGACCCCCTAGCAACAGGCATTTAGAGGTGAGTAAAAAAAAAATTCTTCAAATGTTTTTTTTTTTATTTATTTTTAAGCACATTACTATTTTTTTATTTTTTGGGGGGTGAAACTCCACTTTATGGGGGCTGTTGAGGCCATGTGCATTCAAAGACACAAAGTTAAGGACCATTGTTCATCAGGGGGAGAATTCTGTGTGAGGATAGCTTTAGGATTAGTAGTAGGTAGTTATAGATATGAGTACCTGTAGGTGAAGATATGGTGTCCTTAGAGTTGGCGTAGAAAAGTTCATGCAGTGGCGACCAGAAATGAGCAGATTCCAGAGAGTCATCATCAAATTTTCCGTGTATTGGCGTAGGTGGTGAAACAAAAGAGGAAAAGGCAAAAACGTCAACCAAATAATAGAAGTACCATAAAAAAATGAGGAAGTAGTCCTCAACGTGCGAAAAGTATTGCATAATAGCAACTGGGGGGTTTAGTTCTTAGCATCCAGCTTCAGCCCTTGCCTTTATTATGCAGTTAACCTTTATGGGACCCTGGCACAGAAGATGTAAGGGCTGGGTCATGGTGCATCAATTTCATAGAATTCTGTGGTGCTTTCCTGGGATGTGTAGTCCCCCTTTCTTTCCCTTGCATATGTGTGGGCAGAGGAACGTTTGGGTTCTGCCTTTTGTGGGCTTTGGATGGGGGTATTGCAGGAGGAGGAGCGGCTGCTGTGGCTAGGTGAAATGGAGGGAGGTTTGTTGCTGTCTCTCTCATCCCCTCGTGTGCCGTTTTGCCTGAAGCCAGCGGTGCCATCTTGGTATTTCAGTGTACTAGCTGAGTCAGCTTGCAGGGACCTGCCTTGGATTTCCTCTTACTCATATCTGCGGCACTGATGGTGGGGTTCTCAGGGATCCGTGGGCTTCGTTGCAGTCGGTCCTCGTCACTTGTGGGCAGGCCTGGAGGGCTGGAGGACTCGGAGCTCTCTCCTCACGCAGCCATCTACTACAGCTGCCGGCCCACAGTTTTCATTGATTTGCTAACACAATAAAAGGCATTCTAGGCATTGATAGACTAACCAATTATGGGACCTGAAATCCTGCCAGCAATCAAATCTCTGAAACCCAACAAAAAACCTGGTCCACGGATTAACAGACACAAAATGAACGATTGCCAAAGAATGGATGTTTGGAACTCTTGATATACAGTGGGGCAAAAAAGTATTTAGTCAGCCACCAATTGTGCAAGTTCTCCCACTTAAAAAGATGAGAGAGGCCTGTAATTATCATCATAGGTATACCTCAACTATGAGAGACAAAATCTGGAAACAAATCCAGACAATCACATTGTCTGATTTTTGAAAGAATTTATTTGCAAATTATGGTCACCTACAAACAAGCAAGATTTCTGTCTCTCACAGACCTGTATATAATTCTTTAAGAGGCTCATCTGTCCTTCACTCATTACCTGTATTAATGGCACCTGTTTGAACTTGTTATCAGTATAAAAGACACCTGTCCACAACCTCAAACAGTCACACTCCAAACTCCACTATGGTGAAGACCAAAGAGCTGTCGAAGGACACCAGAAATAAAATTGTAGACCTGCACCAGGCTGGGAAGACTGAATCTGCAATAGGCAAGCAGCTTGGTGTGAAGAAATCAACTGTGGGAGCAATAATTAGAAAATGGAAGACATACAAGACCACTGATAATCTCTCTCGATCTGGGGCTCCACGCAAGATCTCACCCCGGGTCAAAATGATCACAAGAATGGTGAGCAAAAATCCTAGAACCACACGGGGGACCTAGTGAATGACCTGCAGAGAGCTGGGACTAACATAACAAAGGCTACTATCAGTAACACACTACGCTGCCAGAGACTCAGATCCTGCAGTGCAAGATGTGTCCCCCTGCTTAAGCCAGTACATGTCTGGGCCCATCTGAGGTTTGCTAGCATTTGGATGATCCAGAAGAGGATTGGGAGAATGTCATATGGTCAGATGAAATCAAAGTAGAACTGTTTGGTAGAAACACAACTCGTCGTGTTTGGAGGAGAGAGAATGCTAAGTTGCAACCATAGAACACCATACCTACTGTGAAGCATGGGGGTGGCAACATCATGCTTTGGGGCTGTTTCTCTGCAAAGGGAACAGGACGACTGATCCGTGTACATGAAAAAATGAATGGGGCCATGTATCGTGAGATTTTGTGTGCAAACCTCCTCCCATCAGCAAGGGCATTGAAGATGAAACGTGGCTGGGTCTTTCAGCTTGACAATGATCCCAAACACACCACCCGGGCAATGAAGGAGTGGCTTCATAAGAAGCATTTCAAGGTCCTGGAGTGGCCTAGCCAGTCTCCAGATCTCAACCCCCATAGGAAACCTTTGGAAGAAGTTGAAAGTCCGTGTTGCCCAGCGACAGCCCCAAAACATCACTGCTCTAGAGGAGATCTGCATGAAGGAATGGGCCAACATACCAGCAACAGTGTGCAACAACTTTGTGAAGACTTACAGAAAACGTTTGACCTCTGTCATTGCCAACAAATGATATATAACAAAGTATTGAACTTTTGAACTTTTGATATTGACCAAAAACTTATTTTCCACCATAATTTGCAAATACATTCTTTCAAAAATCAGACAATGTGATTGTCTGGATTTGTTTCCACATTTTGTCTCTCATAGTTGAGGTATACCTATGATGACAATTACAGGCCTCTCTTGTCTTTTTAAGTGGGAGAACTTGCACAATTGGTGGCTGACTAAATACTTTTTTGCCCCACTGTATCTGAGGTCAAAACCAGCCTGCATTGGACCCTGGTTAACAGGAAGGTGACCACAAAGCTTCAATGCTCTGTCTAAATTAAAGAAAAAAAGTAATGGAGCCTTAAGTCATATATTTCTTCCCAGCAGACTTTGGCTGGCACCTTCTTGTACTTTAATATAGGCACTGTACCACTTATTCAAAGGACTTAACTGACCTGCACCTCCTGGCCACTCTCTCCCATCCTCACCCCTCCCTCCTTCCCACTTACCTTCGCTTCTCTCCTCACCCTACTTTCCCTTCTTTCTGACCTTAAGTAGCATTAATACAATGTAAAAAATACCCCTCATTGTATATGCATATTTATTCTTTATTATAAAAGCCTTCCTCTAATAAGAACAAATAATCGAGAGAGACAGCTAGAGCAGTGTTTCTCAACTCCAGTCCTCAAGGCGCCCCAACAGGTCATGTTTTTAGGCTTTCCGTTATTTTGCACAGGTGATTTGATCAGTTTCACTGCCTTAGTAATTACCACAGTCGTTTCATCTGAGGGAAATCTTGAAAACGTGACCTGTTGGGGCGCCTTGAGGACTGGAGTTGAGAAACACTGAGCTAGAGCACTGAAGGATGGCTTGTTTTAAAGCTTTTTCAGTGCTTGTAAATGTGGGCCTTCACTTAATAAAACAACTTATTTCCACCTAGCTCCTCCCTCTTTCACTACTGGATTTTTTAAGAGTTTTTTGACCTTTTAGTGCTGCAGCCCAACACTTCCTTTTTTCTCACCTAGGTTTTACTGATGGGCGCATGCATGCCATGAGATTCCACATGTGTACAGAAGTGCTGCAGGTCTTTAGGAAATATGGCATACATAGACTATCTACACACATGCAGGGATTTTCCATACATGCACACAGACAACACAGGTATCAAGGTTTCAGATACCAGAAATGTGTGTGCATGTGCAAGAGAAAAATCTCACATGTGCAGATGTGCTGCAGGTCTCTGCTGGGTCCTGAAGAACTGGCACACCTGTGCATACAAGAGACATTCAAAGATGGCTGCTCATGTGAGATGGGGTGGGGCAAACATGACGGGGGCTGTTTAGCTCCTCTTTAAGTAAAAGTAAATCGTTTAATGTCCATAACCTGGGCACAGGTGCACTTTAAAGTGAATCTATCATTAAATTTAAAATGTCATATTCAGTAAAATATTCAAGTGAATGAAGCACATCAAATTTGCAAAAAGAATGATGGCAACTCGATTGCTTCATCTTAAACCTTTATTGAGCACAGACAGCAATGCAACATCAAAATGCTTTAGATTTAAGAAGAAGCAATCGAGTTGCCGGCATTCCTTTTGCAATTTTGATATATGGGACACAATGGCCTGAGCACCGTTATTCAGCTCATCATCCTATAAATATGCGGTAGAGCTTGGGTGAGTTTTTGTCTATATTTCCATGAATAAAGCACATGCCTGCATTAACAAATCACATTATTTTGAGTAAAAAGGCTGTGATTGCCCTTTCCCACTGAAATAGTTGAGAAAGTTATTTTTCTCTTTCCTAACAGAAATAAATCCTTCAATAAAAAAAATCACACAGCAGTATATGCATTTAAATTGACCTCCTAATTAAAACTGACCACGATTTAAGAAAAAAAAACCCACTCTGCATAAAAATTACTATTTGTGGGGTCAGCAGAATTATGACTTTCCCTTCTATTATACTACATAGTTATCAGTAATGCCTTAGACTAAATCTCTTTTACAAAATTTTTATTGGTCTTCCAGGGAAGGCCAACCAGATATAAACATCTCAGTGACAGAGTAACAATGAATCCATCAGCAGTTCACACAATACATAAAACAGAACATCCAAAAATCAGTAAGATTTACAATCCTAGCTTAAAAAGATGCATATTGAGAAGTCGAAGACAAGTGAGGTAAATAAAACAGCATAATAACAATATACACCCATTTCTCCTTGAGAAGTGTCTCTAACATCAATATAGAAATATATGGCGGTATTATACAGGTGTCAGTTGAAATTAAAGTGGAGGGGAGAGGTAAATTCAAGAATGAATAGATGGGTGATTTAGTGCTCAAGCCTGGTTAAGGCCAGGTTCACACTATTGGGAATTGGCTGCGGGTTTCACATGACAGGAGAGAGTGACCGGCTCTCAATGGAGCCAGTTCACACATTTCCGGGACAGCCACGGAGCGCACAGCAGAAGGGTCCTGTGCATCTTTGGCTCATTTTCAAGTACAAATTCAGGCAAAAATTCGGACCTAATTCAGACCTGAAACAGAGAATGGGGACACACCGGACTTCCTGCTGTGCCCCACGGCTGCACATAGTGTGAACCCAGCCTAAGAGTAGGGAGGGGTAGAATGGGGGAAAAGGGACAATGAAAGGGAAGCAAGAACAAAAGAAGGGTAAATCATGGTGGGAGGGGAAAAGAAGAGTGGAAGGAAAGAAAAAGGATGAAGGGTTCTGGATCAGGGCACAAAATCCACTGTCCAAGAGAAGTTAAAAAAGTCTAAAAGTTTACCAGATGTACATAAAAAAACCTGAAGGCCACAATAGGTTACACAAAAATGCCAACATTTTCAAAATAAACTGTTATGGGCATCATTCAAAATCGCAGTTAATTTTTCATTCAATGTGGTACCTGTAAGTTTAGACTAAATCTCAACGACCATTAAGCAGGGCAGATACTGAAAGATTACTTAGGATGATTGATTTAGGAAATCTGTGGATTTGTACATTAGCAGGTATTCCCACTTCAAAAGACTTTCCTTAAATTTGGAAAAATAAAATCAGATGTCACTTCCAAGCAATACGGCAAACCAAGAGCATGCTGTATATCATCAATTTACAGAATTCCCTCAGATATCTAATTTTCTGCTTGTGGTGGCCTTTCCCAGAAGAAGTTTTATTTTTTAGTAAGATACATTTTAGGGTTCAGGGAAGCAGACATTGCAGGTTTTTCCATTACATGGTTCACCTTGGTGGTTATCATGAAGACTGACTCTCCCATTCAAAAATCATTCAAAAATCAGGTTCAGACAGAACATGGTAAAACAAACTGCAATATCTTTAGAGAAGAGAAAGGCACAGAGATGCAAACAGTTTTCTAAAAAGGGATTTCGAGCATGTGTCAATTTGAATGATCCTGGGAATAAAATATGTTTAAAATAATAACAAAAATAATAGGCACTTACTTTGTTCTTTGGTATCAGAAGTCAATAACCTTCATTTGCAACTCAGAAACTGAAGTCATCCACATTCACTGAAACCTAAACGAAACACTTCTTAAAGGAGTCTATATTTGGATTCTAAGGTCCAAATTTTAGTTGGAGAAAGAAAAAAAGAAAAAAAAATGAAACAAACAATAATAAATTAAAACAATACACTTATCAGCTAAAATACTGTACAGATCCACATATATCATATAATGTAGACAGTTCAGTATGTTCCCTCTAGGATGTTTGAGAGGTATGCTAAACAGGTACTAGTTAAAGAGAGATGTAGTAAAAAAAGAAAGTTTGTCTATCACGCGGTATACTGTATATAAGTCATAAAATTTCTTAGACTTTGTTCTTTACTTATAAGGTGGTTACATTGTTTATTATTAACTAGAGATATAATGTTTATTTACCTATTATTTGGAGGGTTTCATGTTTTATTATTACAGAACATTGAATTATAGGGAATATAATTATTATCCTTTTTTCTTCACGGATCAAAAGAAACTTACTCTTTTCACACTGCCAGCATATCTATGCTAGCAAAAACAATACTCTAGGCTCCCAATTCTAAACCAAAACATAAATTAGGGGGTGAATGCGCGGCTTCTGAACATGGCGGATGTGTAAGCTCGGAGCTCCGTCCCCCGCCACCCCTCCGGGACTCCTGCTGACCGTTCTAAAGCCCTGCTAGCCACGGGAGTCACCTCCTCAGCCACCCACAGCGACCGTGCACCCCATGGGAAAAATCGGAGACCAAAGGAAGAATTACGTCGCAGTCTTCAATCCCCGGGCCTCCTCCATCATGGACCGCTTCCTGCATAGGCCCGCATCCACAGCCTCGAGTGACCGGGACGCCGTGCAGGACCCAAAAGAACGCTTTGAGCCTGAGAAAGGTACTCTATTTGACATCACACCCACTCCGATACAGGGATCATCTCCTCCATTAACAGCAGACATTCTAGACACCAAACTGCAATCCCTGCTCCAGGCCATCACCCACAATATTGCTCGGGAAGTAGGTAAACTTGCTAAAGAGCTGAGAGGGGAGAAAGGCCAACTGGGTGATCGCACGGATACCCTTGAGACTAAGTTTGATGAGCTAGTGCAATATGTTCAAGTTTTAGAAGAAAACGCCGCCATTAACCACTCAGTCACCCAGCTTATAGCACAACAAGAAGACCTTGAAAATAGGGAACGCAGGCAGAACCTGCGGATCAGAGGCATCCCTGAAGCAGTGGAAGACAGGGACCTTTGTTCCTATCTTCTGAGTTTGTTTAATGTGGTAGCCCCTAAAATCCCTGATAATGGCTGGCGTTTAGACAGAGCTCACAGATCTTTAGCCCCTAAACCTCCGGCTGGAGCCAACCCAAGAGATGTGATTGTCAGATTTCACTACTATGACAGCAAAGAAGCTTTAACTATTGCCACCCGTAATAAATCCAGGCTTGATTTCAAAGGGTTCAGGATCCAGATCTTCAGTGACCTCTTACCTATCAGCTATCACCCTGGCAAGACGAAGAAATCTTCGCCTGCTGACACTACAAAGTCAAAGTCCTATATCACTGGGGGTCCTCCTTTTGCCTCTCTGCATCCCAAGATGGCATACAATATTCCCTGCATAACCTTCAGGAAAGTGATGCCTTCCTACGCAACTTAGGCCTACCGCCTCTCCCTGATGAGGATCCTGTGCCTATTCCCGCCACTCCTAAACCACCAACAGTCCCGGGTCACATCTGGACCCCAGTGAGGTAGAAACCACCCAAGTACAACTTCACTCCTCAGAGACGACCATCTTCCAGACTCCCAACCTGAGGAACTTCCCTCTTAGCTACGGCTTTGTATGCTACTTCTGTCTGGCCTCCTGATGTTCCTGTTTGGCCAACTACCACTTAATGGGCTTACTCATCCACCCCCTGCCTGTGGGGTGCATCGTCTGTTGTTTTGTATGACACCCTGGTTCAACAGTTTTACCTCTCCCAAGGTTTATATTATTCATGACCCAGGCCTTTTTGCCCCGGAAGAGGGAGGGGGACCCTGGACCTTCGGTGGTCCTCATGCTCCCCTTCCCAGCCCAAGACTCAGACCTGGGCTTCCTGGAGGCCTCTGCCCTTCCAGGTTTCTCTTTGGATGACTTATGGACCCTCATCTATTTTTTCTTTTTTCTTTTTCTTCTTTCTGTCGCTTTTTATTTTTATTTTCTTTTTCATTTTCATTTTTACTGTGATTTTTTTCACTGTTTTTCCTCTGGTCTTTTTTTCTGACCAGAGGCTGATACACCTCATAGATTGGAAATGTTAAGGTTACAATTCTGCTGATGTTCTAAATGTTGTCAAGTTACTTTAACCCACCTTATAACCCTTGCACCATGGAATCCCCTACCCAATATATGCTATGCTATTTATCATACGCTTGTCTACCAGGTTAAGTTATTATGGTGCTAACGTTTTTTACCTGTAATGTAAAAGGTTTAAACTCTGTTCAGAAGAGATGGTTGGCTCTGAAAGAGTTTAAGGCTTCTAAAGCTGATGTAATCCTACTCCAGGAGACCCATTTCCGTCCTGGGGGTTCTCTCAAATTTGCCAGTAAACATTTCCTGACCTCTTTCATGGCCTCTGACCCATCTGGTAAAGCAGGCGTGGTGGTCCTAATTAATCACTCCTGTCCCCTCCTGGACTGCATGTTTCTCTCCCAATCCCTTACGATAGTTAATGTTTATGCTGCCATCTCTGGACAGGTCCATTTCCTTACCACCATGTTTGACACCCTAGACACATTTTCTCAACCTTTCATAGGGATTTTAATATGACCATGTCTCCTAGTAAAGACAGACATGTATTATTCCCATCTAAGACTCCATCTAATTCTGATCGCCTTTCCAAATCATTTTGTAAACTTTGTAGAGCCAAGAACCTTTTAGACATCTGGAGGATCAAACACCCCACACACAAACAATACACATTCTATTCACACCCTGACAAACTTTACTCCAGACTAGATCATTTCTTTATCTCCTCGCCCCTCCTGACATCCACAGTCTCATCTGAAATTAACCCCATCTCCTGGTTAGACCACTCCTCAGTACATTTAGATATTGTCCTGTCCTCCGCATCCCCTAGAACTTGTCATTGGCGCCTAAATGAGACCCTTCTCCGAATCCCTGAAACCAGAGAACATCTATCCAATAGCCTTGCTGAGTATTTCCAGCTTAATGTTAATACGGTCTCGGGGCCCTTCACCCTGTGGGAAGTTCATAAAGCCGTCTTTAGGGGACATTGCATTGCCACAGGCTCTTGCTTAAAAAAAGACGCAGCTCTCCAATGCTCCTTACCCTCTCCAAACTCTGTAAAGCCGAGAAACTTTTACTTTCTTCCCCCACGGTGGCTGGGCTCCGAGCCGTTATCTCTCTACGCAATTAACTCAGATCATAAGACATGAACAAAATTGACAAATCCCTTCTTGGTCGAAACAGAAATTTTATGAATACTCAAACAAGCCCCATAGGATGCTGAAACCTCGTCCCTTCCACTTACATAGTTACATAGTAGGTGAGGTTGAAAAAAGACACAAGTCCATCAAGTCCAACCTACTCATCCCCAGATTTCCGCAACCTGATGGTACTCCCACCTATTGCCATTTCACAATGTCTAAAGTTTTCAGAGAATTCTATTGCAAATTATACAATTGCCTACAAACGGATCCCCGCTACAACTTTACACAAGGGAAATTTGACTCTTTCTTTGACTCCCTACATCTACCCAAACTCTCTCCTGACCACCTTTTATCTTTGAACTCTACAGTCACCCCTGAGGAATTAGCCGACATAGTAAAAAACCTCCCTACCTAAAAATCCCCTGGCCCTGATGGTTTGCCCCATTCCTATTATAAAACTTTTCTACCAATCTTGAGCTTGCATCTGATCTCCCTCTTCTCCTCCCTATTTAAAGGTACTGAACCCCACCCTCAATTCCTCCATGCCCATATCTCCATGATCCCAAAACCTGGTACAGATCCCTCCCTTCCAGAAAACTATAGGCCCATTGCACTACTCAATTCAGATTACAAAATATTTACAAAGATCCTAGCTAATCGATTATCCCACTTAATACCCAGACTCATACATAAGGACCAGATAGGCTTTGTGGCAGCCAGACATGCAGGCGATAACACAAGATGCACCATAGACCCATTAAACAAAACAACCCACCCAGCTCTGATATTCAGCCTCGATGCACAAAAAGCCTTTATATTCCGGACCCTCCTCCCAAGTCCAATTATCCTCCTACTTATCGCCAGCCTTCTCTTTAAGTAATGGTACCAGGCAGGGATGTCCGCTATCCCCCCTACTTTTCATACTCTCTCTGGAACCCCTGGCTGCAGCCATTTGCATTCACCCTGACATCCGTGGGGTCTCATTACGTCAAAACGAATACAAACTGTCCTTATTTGCAGACGACATCTCACACTTCCCTCCCAAACCTACACACCCTGCTTAAGGAATTTAGCCTCCTCTCAGGCTATAAGATTAATACAAGCAAAACGGAAGCTCTGCCCATACTCATCTGACCCTCAGATCTTTACTGTCCTACAACAAAATTATTCCTATCATTGGTGCCCGAACTCCCTCAAATACTTAGGGATTAATCTAACCTCTTCATATTCAAACCTATACCAGGCTAATTTTCCCCCACTCTTCCGTGACATTGACCAACTTCTGCGACAATGGGACACTTATCCCATCTCTCTTGGGTCGCATCAATGTCCTGAAGATGTCTATTCTGCCGAGACTCTTCTATTCAAAATCCTACTGATCCACATCCCAATGACACAACTCAAAGCTACCCAGAGGTCATTCCTTAACTTTATTTGGCACTATAAAGCTCACCGAATAGATAGCTCGGTCGTACTTGCCCCTAGATCCAGTGGTGGGTTGGGAGCCCCAGATCTCATCAAATACTACTTTGCTACTCAATTAAGACCGATCATTGTTTGGTCACATAGAATAGCATCCAGTATCTGGTCGGAAATTGAAATGAGCATTACTAGCCCAGTTCACCCCTGCTCCATGATTTGGATGGATTTGGAGACCTCCATAACCCAACTTAGAAACGTATGCCTACACCCAATGATTTTCACTCTCTCTATATGGAAGAAATGCTCTCCTCAGTTCTCCCTCTCATCTCCATGCCCACCCCTGTTAAATATGCTGTTTAACCCTGACATACCGGATAGTTTATCCTATACTCGAATGCTCCCATGGACACAGGCTGGTATCTTTCAGCTCCAAAATCTCATACACCCACTCACCCACATATTCCTATCTTTTGATGAAATTCAACAGAAACACCACGTCCCTAAACATTTATTCTACTCCTATCTCCAAATTAAACATTATTTCAGCTCCAAATCCCCCACCCTCACCTTGGATAGGCCCACTCCATTTGAACTCCTATGTGCCCAGGGTCCATACCAAGCCCATCTTATTTCAGAAATTTACAAATATCTACATGGGGCCTCTCCACTCACCGCCACATTTCATTCTTACAAGCAGAAATGGTCCCAGATCATCAAACGACCCATTCCTATCCCTCAATGGCAGAGAATTTGGGAAGCTGCTTCCAAATCACCACGATGCTTGGAGCAGAGGGATACGACCTATAAGATTTTGCTATTCTGGTACAGAACCCCAGAGGTCTTACATAGATATGATCCCGGGGTCCCCCGAGTGTGTTGGAGATGCTGGGGTGACATTGGCTCCCACTTTCATATTTTTGGGGAATGTCCCATTATTCAACCCTTTGGTCCTCCATCCATACGTACTTGCAAAATCTTTTTGAAACCAATCTTCCTTTAGATCCGATCCAATTTCTTCTGGGTCCACCATTCCCCGGTTTCTCCAAACATACTCAAAAATTAGCTGGCTTTATTCTTTTGGCAGCAAAACGAGCCATACCCTTGAAATTGTTATCCTCATCTTCACCCACTCTTTTGCAAGTCCTGCAAATATTGGAGCAGATCTGCAGAGTGGAACACCTCTGTGACAGACCTAGCCAGGAGAGAGACTTTTGGAGGGGACTGAATGCTAGCCTCTTGCCGATCGATCGTGGGCCCTGGCATTTGGGGGAATAGTGCTCTTTGTGAGCTGTATGCCTGGGGACCCTTGACACAGACTCTGGGGACCCTGGATTTGCCATATTAGAAATAGTGGCTGATTCATAATGCTGGGACAAATACTGTTAGGAGATGCTGATGTCAATTCCAGCACCTGTCTGTCTGTTGCCTGCTAGAATGTGTACTGAAAATAAGTCTCTAGTATGGGATCTAAGAGTCATTAGATCCCCATTGTTTGTGTTAATTAACTCTGCTATTGTGATAATGTTGATTGGGTTTTCTGAGCTACAAGATAGCCAGTCTGGCCTAAAGGTCATGTCTGAGTCATCTAGGCTGTCTAAAGGGATTAGTTAATTAGCCCATGTTAATTAGGTTTCTGGTCACAGGTGTATGTTCAGAGTAATATGAGCCGGAGGTATGCACCTCCACTTTTAGTGTATAAAAGAGCCTGTATTTTTCAATAAAAGAGATTCCTGGTTGAACTTACACACAGCCTGCCTGGTGTTTGTTCTGAGCTACACAACTGGATTAGAATGACACATAGCTGTAGTTCTAGTCCCGGAGCATCGGATGACCAAACCATCAGATGTTGCGATCTGCAATCTGATTCTATAGCCGCAGAGGAGTGTCGGGAGAGTGGAACCGAGCGAGCAGGGGCTCGTTACAACCTCACTGTTACTATCCATGGCACACTTTCTCAATTTTCAAAGATTTGGGACATGTGGGACCACTCAGAACTTAACCCTGGGACTCTCCATTACCTTCCAATAGCACAATACCATTCTAAATGTGTATGTTGAATGTTTTACTCCCTCGACCCCGCTAACATATTCTCTTAAAGATTCCATGGTGCCCCCTTCCCCCCCTCTATGTGGGAATCCCATGGAGTGCCTCTGTCTGGTATAGGCACTCCTGAGACCCCACTAACCCTAGACCCAGTGAGCAACAACTTCTATGGTGTGATATACCAATCTACCTGGATTGCCCGCTCCCTGGGTCCCTCCCCACCCCCTCTCGTTGCCTCCCTCCTCTGACCTTTATAACTGCCATATTGTAAACTTGCAAAGTTGGTAGCATTTTAACCCTACCTTGAAGGCGTTGGCCTATGTTGTGTACTTTTCAAAGGATTGTACTTATTTTGTTCTGACAACTGTTTGACGTTGCCTTCCCTTCTGTATTTTTGAAATCTTTTAATAATAAAAAAAATACAATTTAAATAAAAAACATGAATTAATGTTTCTCTTGCATGAGGTATTGTGCTGAGGAAAATGAATTTACAATCTGTGAAAGGGAAATAGCAGTTATATCTGTTAATTTTTTAAAAGGGTGCTTGACTAGGTTAGACAGACCAGGAAGCCTATAATTACTTTTAGAAACCATGGCAGGATGGTTAGTGATTTCACTGTAAGGGTCACCAAGAATTGTCACAACCAATAGATCCAGATCATTCTTCAACTTAGTAATCCGTTTTGATTAATTCACCTAGTTGTGGGTATATGTAGGTGAGCTGAATTAGCTACCTGCTTTATCAATGATTCACCTGATCTACTTGAGCAGTCCAACTCTAAAGGTATGAGCAGGCGTTACCCAACTTTACTCCCAAGCTTCCTTTTCCCTTCTAGAGCATGTCCCAGCACAATTCTTTTTACCTTGACCTTGATGTAGTGAGAAACAACTTTTTTTACTGTCTGTGAACTCACCACTATGCTTGAAAAACGTATTGCAGGGACAGCAGCTTGTGGCTCATTTCCTAGAGATCCCGATGCGCCCTTATGCCACGTACACACGACCGGACTTTCCGTCAGAATAAACTCTGATGGTTTTTTCGATGGAGTTCCGATGGAGTTCCGATCGTTTAGAACGCAATGACATACGACGGGACTAGAAAATGGAAGTTCAATAGCCAATAGCTGCCCTTGCGTCGTTTTTGTTCTTCAGAATAGCATACAGACAAACATTTTTTCCGATAGGAATTGATTCCATCGGAAAGATTTAAAACATGTTCTATTTCTAGGTCCGTCAGAATTTTCGAAAGAAAAAGTCCGATGAAGCCCACACACGATCGGAATATCCGATGGAATGATTCCATCGGACCTTTTCTGCCGGAAAGTCTGGTCGTGTGTACGCGGCATTAGAACTACACTTTCCATTGTGTGGACAGCCTATTGAGAGTCAAGGCAGCAGTGTTGGTTTCAAATATTCTTTAGTGCACAAATGGCCCAGAACAATATCCCAGCTGCCAGACAATGTATCAATGCCCCCTGGCAGTTTAAGAGTCCAGTGCTTTACCCAACCAGCTTTAATTCTCCAACAGGTAAGTGAACTTTAGTATTCCAGACTCTTACCAGATTTGTTGCCCCAAATATGAGAAATTGTTCTAATTTAGCCATATTCACCAACCCTTCTGTGTTTTCTTTTTTTTATTTGTTGTTCTTCTTATTTCTTCTGTATGTGCCCCAAAAAAGAAAACACACACAATATAATACCTTCAATAGTTATTATTCAGAAATAAAATATATTGTGCTCACGTATGCATATATCCAACAAACCTTTAAAATCACCAGTGACTCGTGAATATTTCCCCCCTTCAGCCTAAATGCTTATTAAAGCATACAATTTTATAAAATGTTTCAATGAAAGTGAATATCTTCCAGCTTCAAATTCCAAATCCTCATGTTAATAGTATCTCCCAAAAAAGATAAACATATAATGGGGCAGTACATTCAAAAAACATAAAGTGTGAAAATTCACTTTAAATTATCCAATAATGAGAAAAGAAGATTCCTATTTAATTTCATCTGCACATGAATTTAAGTGAATACTTGCACAATTTATTGCGTAAATATTTTTAAAATCCTTTTGTAAATCAGCCTCATTGTATGTAAAGTAGGACAGAGAGGTTTGAGGAATAGGTAATTGAGAGATCTATAGTCCAACAGGCAGGGCTGGCAATGCAAAGGAGTAAAAACATGGGAAAATGTGCACATATAGAGAGATGTACTGTAATTAATATTTTTTGTTTGCCTCAATGTATTTTCATTACCATCTCAAATCATTTAACATTTTTTTTTATATGATATGTAATCACTTTGATTATTACTATGGCTTACAGCTCTTTGTTTTGTCAATTCTAGATATTAATGCTTTACCCATAACCACTTACCCCTGATGAAGAGGATAAATGCTATAACTCAAAATGCGCTGGGTGTACTCTGTTGTGTGTCGCTCACCAAACAAACTAAGTGGTTTTATGTATGGTATTGAACTATGCATCATTGTATGTAATCGCATCAATTGTAGTCCAACCACTACGCACTTTTTCCTGTATTTTCAACTTTTCTAATAAAATGTACTTTCTTTTATAAATAATTGTTATTTTTGATAAGGGAGATCTTGCCTTATAAAGTCCCATTAGAGGAAAATTCACCGTAGCTTGCTTTGACTATTATTCCATCCACAATGAAGTGATAAAAATAATGATGGACATTGTCAACAGCCCAGCTCCATTTACCAATTTATTAAAGAAGTAAAAACAAATAAGTACAATGAGTCTTTTGTCATCATCTGTCCTGCCCAAGGTCTCCAAGCCCATAATGCTGTGAAGTCTAGAGCAAGAAGAACAGTGGGATTGGATGGCATCATGCAAATGGATTATGTATATAAATTGGTGTGGTTTCACAAATTTTCACACCTCCCGTTATGTCCTTGAAAATCAACATCTGCCTTGAGACATTCCAAGATGGGGTAATTTTCTGGGCATTTCCATTGTCCTGGTGCTCCGGGGCCTTCAAAAAGTGTAATAGGTAGTCAACAAGTTAGATGTGTAATATATGCTCCTAGAACACCTGATATGTTCCCTGAATGTTGGGCCTCTCTATGTGGCTAGGCTGTGAAAAATTCTCGCACATGTGGTATCACCATACTCAGGAGGAATAGCAGAATGTGTTTTGAGGTGTAGCTGCAGATATGCATATGTCATGTGAGAGAAATAACCTGTTAATATGACAATTTTGTGAAGAAAAAAAAAAATCTTAATTTTCCAAAGAATTGTGGGAAAAAAATGACAACTTCAAAAAACCACTGCCTCTTATTAAATACCTTGAAATGTCTACTTCTCAAAAAGGGGTCATTTGGGGGGTATTTGTACTTTCCTGGCTTGTTAGTGTCTCAAGAAATTAGGCTGAGATAGTACATCAGGTGTGATCAAATTTCAATGATTAGCATCATAGCTTGTAGACTATAACTTTCACACAGCCCAAATAATATACTTATTTGGGTTATGTTTTACCAAAAAGCAATGTAGCAGTATCAATTTTCACCAAAATTTATGAAGAAAAATGTCTTAATTGCAAAATTTTAGAACAGGAACAAAGAAAAATGTGGGGTTTTTTTTTCAACATTTTTTGTCTTTTTTCATTTATAGTCTAACATTTGGTGCTATTTGGCATTTTATGGCTTCCAAAACTGTGATAGATAGTGAGGAAGTGAAATCAACAATTTACATCCTTAGAAAGTCTGAAGGCAGTGATTGATTTTTCGGGCTCCTGTACGCACTTAGTCTCACGCATGTGGTATCTCCATACTCAGGAGAAGCAGCAAAATGTATTTTGGGGTGTAATTTCACATATACCCATGGCATGTTTGAGCAATATATAATTTAAGTGATAACTTTGTGTTGAAAAAAACAAATTTTCCCAAAACTTGTGGCAAAACATAAAATATTCCATGGACTCAACATACCTCTCATCAAATAGCTTGGGTGTCTATTTTCCAAAAAGGGGTAATTTGGGGGGGGGGTTGAATTGTCCTGTCATTTTTTGCCCAACATTTGAAGCTTATGCCACACATCACCACTCTACTAACTACTTACAGATCTTTTCTGACACTTTTGTTTACATTAAAAAATATTTTTTTGTTGCTATAAATATACTTTGAACCCCCAATTTTTTATTTTTTTAAAGCAGATGCCCTACAGAATAAAATGGTGGGTGTTGCAAATTTTTTTTTCACACAGTATTTACGCAGCGATTTTCCAAACGCAATTAAAAAAAAAAAAAAACACTTCCACTTTTTTGAATTGTAATGCACAAAATCACACTATATTGCCCAAATGTTTGGTAAAATATAACAGATGATCTTATGCTGAGTACATAGACACCAAACAAGACATGCTTTAAAATTGTGCATGCCATGAAGCGGCGACAAACAAAATACTTTTTTAAAAGCCTTTACAGGTTACCATTTTAGATTTACAGAGGGGGTCTACTGCTAGAATTACTGCCCTTGATCTGATGTTCATGGTGATACCTCACATGCATTGGCTGTTCACATACGACACAAGACTGATGCTTACGTTCGCCTTTGCGTGTGAGCACAGGGAGGCAGGGGTGCTTTAATTTAAATTTTATTTTTATAATTATTTATTTTGCTTTTTTATTTTTATTTTTTACACTGTCCCTTTCCTTTTTTTATCACTTTTATTGTTATCACAGGGGATGTAACTATCCCCTATGATAGCAATAGGTAGTGACAGGTACTCTTTTTTGAAAATTTGGGGTCTATTAGACTCTAGATCTCTCCTCTGCTAGGATTGCTTTTACATGGAAGCCGAGCACCGTCTGAAAATAAAGATGCCAAGGTGATGCCTAAACCTGCAGGCATCATTCCACTTAAAGTCCAGCAACATACCAGTACATTGCTAGTCCTTGTTGGGCATATATTGTAATGTTCTTTTTTTCATGCAGCCTGTTAATTGAAAGAGGTGTCTAAAGAGTGGCACACTTGTATAAAAATTGTCCACGTATAAATGATACCCCTTTCAGAATAAGGGTGACGGCAAGTCCCAAACAATCTTGCCGCTGCTCCATATGTAGCATGGGCAGTCAGGGGGGTCCACACTGCTATCTTATCCCTTGTAAACCAGGAAGCTACATGTATAGCCTGTTGCCCTCTCACAGCGCTTATACATTGTAACCCCATATCTGACACGCTTGCTGGGGAGAAACTGTTTGAAAACAAAGTGACCAGAAAACGTAATCAGGGACTCATCAGTGCAGACATCTTGTTCGGGGATATACAAGGCTGCAAATTTTTGGTTGAAGGGGTTTACAAGGGGCCGAACTTTGTGGCGCCGATCATATCCAGGGCCCCCCCGAGGATGACTGAGTTAATTGTTGATGAAGTGCATGAACCGCAAGATTTGCTTGTATCTAGCAGTTTAATTTTAGCCTTAGGACTAAAATGGCATTTTAGTTTTAGTCCCATTTTAGTCTTCTGCAATTGTTTACGTTTTAGTCGACTAAAATCTCCAGTACATTTCAGTAATTGCAATTTAGTTTTAGTTATAGTCTTTTGACTAAAATAGCATTTTAGTTTTAGTCTCATTTTAGTCTTAGGACTAAAATGGCATTTTAGTTTTAGTCTCATTTTATTCTGTTGACTAAAATGGCTTTTAGTTTTGGTTGTCTTTTAGTCATCTCAATTGCTTTAGTTTTAGTCGTATTTTACTTGACTAAAATAGTATTCATTTAGTCGACTAAAATGTTTTAGTCATTTTAGTCGACTAAAATGTTTTAGTCGTTTTAGTCGACTAAATTAACACTGGTATCTAGTCCTGGCCATGGCAGCAAAGAACATGGGCATATGGTGAATTGGGTCAGTGGACCAATATGACCGCAACTCACTCTTTTTAGTAATGCTCATGATGAGGAATAGGTCCAGAAAGGTTCAAAATTTGGAAACAGTCATAGGTTTCCTTACAAATTGTCCGATTCTGATTCTGACAGTGAGGCTTACCCTGCGCTCTCATCTGTCGTGCTCAGTATCCTGTAGGCCTCTTTCCTAGTGTACCTTTCATTTGACATTTTGGCCACTAATTTTACAGGTACCTAGTATGACTCACAGGTAAAAAAGCACCTGGTTGTCGAGGACTGTTTGAACCGCTACAAAAAATTGAACTGCTAGCGCTTGCACATATCAGGCCTGACTTTGCTAACACTGCGGTTTTGTGTACTGTGAACTGACAGTGAGGGGCTAAACGCAGGTGCTGACAGGTGTCAGGGCTGATCCTGGTAACACTGCGTTTTTGAGAACACTATGCTATTGGGGATGCTAGTATAGTTCTGATCCTATCAAATATATTGATCCATTCAGACACAATACTAGTAATGGGGGTGTATAGTGTGTGTTAGTGTTACTGGCAATCAAAGGGTTAAAATATGATGCTGTCTGGGATTGACGCTAACTAATGCTGACCCTAAATGATGATGATGCTAACTGGCGTCGCCCGTGACACTAATACAGTGATCAGAAAAAAGATCCGATCAGAAAACGAGAGGGGCCTCAAGGGGTTAAATATGTGCCTATGTGTAATGGTGTCAGTGTAGTGCTTGTGTACTCATGATTGTACTCAGGATTTGATGCTCTCTCCTCTCATGCTGGAACTGAAAAGGGCTCCAGGAGAGGAGGAGATTGCATAATTTCCTGTGCCTGTGTTTACATTACACATGCACAGGATGTTCTGTGATTCGTCAGAGCCAATCAGCAGGTACAGGCCATAAATCATTGGCCTGGACCTGTAGATCGATTGATTCTGAAACTAATCCGATCGCTGCATAGAAGGCAGGCGCAGCAACTTACAGGTATGTTGTTTCGTGCAGCTGGGCCGCCCTACTGCAGAAAATGTGTAAAAAGTGTGGTACCATGATATGAATCCATAAACTTCCCAGCATGTTTAAGTTTTTTATAACTGTATTTTTAATGAATTTTGTAAATATACAGTATCTCACAAAAGTAAGTACACCCCTAACATTTTTGTAAATATATTATTATATTTTTTCATGTGACAACGCTGAAGAAATGACACTTTGCTACAATGTAAAGTAGTGAGTGTACAGTATAAATTGATTGTAAATTTGCTGTCTGCTCAAAATAACTCAACACACAACCATTAATGTCTAAACTGCTGGCAACAAAAGTGAGTACATCCCTAAGTGAAAATTTCCAAACTGGGCCCGGTTAGCTATTTTCCCTCCCCGGTGTCATGTGACTCGATAGTGTTACAATGTCTCAGGTGTGAATAGGGAGCAGGTGTGTTAAATTTGGTGTTATTGCTCTCACTCTCCCATACTGGTCACTGGAAGTTCAACATGGCACCTCATGGCAAAGAACTCTCTGAGGATCTGAAAAAAAGAATTGTTGCTCTACATAAAAAGGGCCTAGACTATAAGAAGATTGGCAAGACCCTGAAAATGAGTTGCAGCATGGTAGCCAAGACCATACAGCGGTTTAACAGGACAGGTTCCACTCAGAACAGGCCTCACCATGGTCGACCAAAGAAGTTGAATGCACATGCTCAGCATCATATCCAAAGGTTGTCTTTGGGAAATAGACATATCAGTGCTGCCAGCATTGCTGTAGAGGTTGAAGGAGTGGGGGGTCAGCCTTTCAGTGCTCACCATACGCCACACACTGCATCAAATTGGTCTGCATGGCTGTCGTCCCAGAAGGAAGCCTCTTCTAAAGATGATGCACAAGAAAGCCCCCAAAAGAGCTTGCTGAAGACAAGCAGACTAAGGACATGGATTACTGGAACCATGTCCTGTGGTCTGATGAGACCAAGATAAACTTATTTGGTTCAGATGGTGTCAAGTGTGTGTGGCGGCAACCAGGAGAAGAGTACAAAGGCAAGTGTGTCTTGCCTACTGTCAAGCATGGTGATGGGAGTGTCATGGTCTGGGGCTGGCACTGTCGAGCTACAGTTCATTGAGGGAGCCATAAATGCCAACATGTACTGTAACATAATGAAGCAGAGCATGATCCCCTCCCTTCAGAGACTGGGCCGCAGGGCAGTATTCCAACATAACAACCTCCAAGACGGGGAAGCCATAGGGATGTCCCCGTGCAGCAGAGGGGGGCAGGGTCACCCGGTGACATCACCGTGTGGCCCCGCCCTCAGTTATAAAAGAACTGTCACCTGAGAGGATGGTCATTAAGGCGGGTGCCTCCCATGGAGGCGGATCGGTGGCAGAGTGCAGGGTTTTTTTTTCCTTTTTCGGCCCATCAGCAGAGCAAGAGAAGAAGACTTTGTGGAATGTTTTTATTTTTTAATAAAGGACTTGTCCCAAGTTATGTCTTGTCTTTTGTACCATTTTGTACCCTGTTACCATTTCACTCAGGGGGAGGCCAGGATCTGGGGCTCCCCTTGTTAATGGGGGCTTCCAGATTCCGATGAGCCCCCCACCTGCAGACCCTCACAACCACCGGGCAAGGGTTGTGGGGATGAGGCCCTTGTCCCCATCAACTACCCCAAAGCACCCTCCCCATGTTGAGGGCATATGGCCTGGTATGGTTCACGAGGGGGGGGCGCTCTCTCGTCCCCCCTCTTTTCCTGCAGCCTGACAGGTTGCGTGCTCAGATAAGGGCCTGGTATGGATTTTGGGGGGGACCCCCACACCATTTTTTTAAATATTTTGGCGTGGGGTTCCCCTTAAAACCATACCACACCTGAAGGACCTGGTATGGAATTTTCGGGGACCCCCATGCAATTTTTTTTTTAATTTTGGTTCAGGGTTCCCCTTAGTATTCATACCAGACCCGAAGGGCCTGGTAATGGACTGTGGGGAAATCCTATGCCGTATTTTTTAACCAATAGATTTTTATTGATTTTCACATTGTACATAGCATGACATGCAGTAACTACATTGCAAAGGTTATACAAGGTGAGTAATAAATGCAGTTCTTACCACAATAATAACAGTAATTGTAACTTGGGTGCTCAAGCTACAAATATGGCTAAAATTTCTGACCTCAACAGGAGGTATAGCCTGTTACCCCCTTTGGGTTCACACTGTGAACAGGCTTTTTGCTGGGCTGTCACAACGTAGCCCGCCTTGGACCTTAGTGAGGGTCACTGGAGGGAAAAAAGGAGTAGTAAGTTCTGTCATCGCATTGTTAGAAAGTAGGAACACAGATGTAACTTGTTCATTAGTACAGAGTGTTTCCTGCACACTAAACACATCACAATGAGAAGCTCATTCTAATACATCCAATGTTTTGGGGGTGATAGCTCCTGCCATTAATCTGCACCACCATTAGGCATTATACAGTAATTGCTTCAGAGTATCAGAAATTCCTAGTCATATCTCATAAATGTGTGGAGGCATACTGAGAGGTTCTCCAACTCTCCCAATGTTTATGAAAAGTCGGGGATCTTCTTTTTGTGTAGGCAAGCATTTTTTCCATTGTATATTGAGCATTTACTCTAGAGATTACCACTTCTATTTTAGGGGGTGATTGTGATCGCCATTCCTTTGCTATGATATGATATTGATATGTGAGCAGCGAATAGTATATGAATGACCACTTTCCTCATTAGAGGGGGAAAAGAGTAGTAATGTGAATGCAGGGTTAAGGACATAGCTTATGTTAGTAATATTTAGAATGAGGGATTGAACATCTGTCCAGAAAGACTGTATGACCGTACAGCTCCAGAAAACATGGAGAAGACTTCCCGTGGCCATACATTCCCTCCAGCATAGTGATGATATGGTAGGACTCATCTTGTACAGGCGCGAAGGAGTAAGGTACCATCTATGTAAAAGTTTTTGTGTGTTGTCCCAATGGTCTACGCATGACGAGGACTTGCTATTGTATTTTATAGCTATGTGCCATAGATGCAAGGGGTATTCTCTTTGTAATTTCTGTTCCCACTTTACCATGTTGGGTAGTTTAGAATGTAAATAAATGGGGGTGGCAAATTTGTAAAACAGGGATATTCCTTTGTGATTGATCAAGAATTTAGTGATCAGGAAATCCCATAGGATCTATGGAATTTCTATTGGTCGGGTTGGAGCTTGAGTAGTGATTTAATTGGTACAATCTATATCTATCAATTTCGCTCTGCTTATCCAATTCAGTTGTGGAGAAGTGTACACCCTGTTTCTTCCATGCTTGAGCTGAGAAGTTAGGGATTAAATATTCATATGTTGCTAGTGGTATATCCAGTTTGCGAGTCAGGATATCAGCAAATCGATAGTTTACCAAAGTAGACCATGCAGCAATAGTGGCTTGTATAGTTGGATAAGGAGGAATTTTGGGTTTATGGTGAAGGCAAGCAGCTAGTTCCAATGCTGGGAGATTATGACCTGGTGTAACCATGTGTTCAATATCTGACCAACGATTGTCCGTTTGACAGGAAAACCAGTAGCACATTTGGTCCAGTAACGCTGCTTTGTAGTATAGTTGTGCGTTGGGAAAGCCTACGCCACCAAGGTGTTTAGGTTTGTATAGGTGTGTTAGGGCAATTCTAGGTTTTCTACACCCCATATGAATTTTTTAAGATTCCTTTCTATTTGTGTAAAGAATTTTTGGGGGACAGGGATGGGTAAAGTCCTGAAGATATACAATAGTTTGGGCAATACCTGCATTTGGTATGCAGCTATCCTCCCCAACCACGCGAGTTGTAATTTACTAATTTGATTTAATTCTTCCTCCATGTTTGCTAACAATGGAGGGTAGTTGCATGAGTAGATTTTGGTAGAAGAAGAGGCCAGCTGCACACCAAGGTATGTAATGGAGGGTGGGTCCCAGTTACAGGGAAAAATTTCCTTTAATCCGGGTTTTACTTCATTAGGTATATTGATGGTCAGTGCATAGCATTTGCTTGTGTTGACCTTGTAAAAAGAAACCTGTCCAAACTTGTGTAAAAGGGATTTAATAGCGGGGCAGCGATGAGTTTGGGTTAGTTACAGTTAGTACAATGTCGTCAGTGAAGAGCCCTATTTTATGGCATTCAGAGCCTACTTTGATGCCCTCTATTGCGTCATTAGTTCTAATATATTCCGCTAATGGCTCTATTTTCAATGAGAATATTATTGGGGATAAGGGGCATCCTTGTCGGGTGCCAATAGATAGGGGTCTGAAAGAAGGCTAGAGGAATAGACTTTCGCTGTGGGATTTGTATACAGGGACATAATTGCTGAATGGATCAGGCCAGAGATGCCAAATTTGTGTAAGGTCTTAGATAGGTAACCCCAGTGGACCCTATGGAAGGCCTTTTCAGCATCTAATGCCAGAAATGTACTAGGTGTCTTGTTGACCTCTGCTAGTCGCAATAGATTCAGCATCCTTCTTGTCCCATCAGGTGCTTGCCTACTCTTTACAAATCCAACCTGATCCAGTCCTATGAGAGAGGGGGTAATATCTTTTAGTCTGTTTGCTAAGATTTTGGCGTAGATTTTAAGATCCGAATTTAAAACTGATATGGGCCTGAAATTTTGGGGGATTGATGTGTCCTTGCCAGCTTTCGGTAGGGTGACTATCACAGCTTGTAGCATCTCTTTGGGGAAGTTACCCGAGGAGGCTGCTATATTGAAGACTTTCACTAGTTCGGGGGTGAGAAGGGAGGTGAATGCTTTGTAATATTCGGCGGACAAGCCATCCACGCCTGGGGATTTATGCATGGGTAGGGATTTAATAACTGATTCAACTTCCTGGCAGCTGATAAGGGCGTTCAGTTTTTGTAGCGAAGGTGTGTCTATGGAGGGCAGGTGAACTCTGTGTAGGAATTCCTCAATCTCCTTGTTTGTGGGCTGGTGTGTAGATGGGTCTGTGTTTAGGTTGTACAGGGATTTGTAGTAATCTTTGAATGCATTGGCTATATCCTTAGAGTTTTGAAATAAAGTATTGGTGTGGTGGTGCTTAATGTGTGTGATATTCGAGCGTGCCTGTCTTTTCTTGAGTTGGGAAGCTAATAATTTACCTGACCTGTTATTTTGGGAGTAGTATGATAATTTCAGTCTTTTAAAGTATGTGTCATAATCTGCCCTAAGCTCCTGTCGCAGTTTTTCCCGGCAAGAAGTAAGGCGTTTAAGTACTTCGTTGGACTTGGTGATGGGATTCTTGTGTTTCACTTCAAGATCTGCTATAGTCTCTTGAAGTTGTGACATGTGCTGTAATTTCTTTTTCCTCTCTCTGGAGGCAAATTGTATAAGGGTACCCCTAACGAATGTCTTATGTGCACACCATATCATCATCGGGGAGCATTCCCCATTATCATTAATTCGGAAAAATTCTGTGAGTTTCTCTGCTATCTCATCCCTGAGTTTGGGGTGTGATAGGAGGAATGTATTTTTGCGCCATAGTGGTTTTTGGGAGGTCATGCTGTCATCCACAACCTCTATTGTCACAGGAGCGTGGTCTGACCACGTGATGCTGTGGATGTCAGCAGCCGAACCTTCTGCAAGGTATACATATCAGTAAGAAAAAAATCAATCCTAGAATAGCTACTGTGTACTGCTGAAAAGTGCGTGTAATCTCTTTCGGTGGTCTTGAGGCAGCGCCAGGGATCAAATAGTCTTTCCTCATGACAGAGAGGTCCTAAGGAGGGCCTAAAGGCCACCGAGGACGTGTCCCACTCCGCATTCATAACCATGTTAAAATCACCACAGATAATTAAGCTACCTATTTGCAATCTTTTAGCCATTGTGAAGACTTTGCGAATACATTTCAGTGCCCTAACATTAGGTGCATACAAATTTACCAGGGTGTAGGTGATATGGTCCATTTCAGCGACCAGAATGATAAAGCGGCCTCGGGGGTCAGCAAGTACCTTTAATAAAGAAAAGGTTCTCCTGTCTCTGACAGCAATCAGTACCCCATTTTTCTTAGAAGTGTCGTTGGCTGTAAACATCTGTGGAAATTTGGCATGTGTGCATTTTGGGGGTTTAATGCTAGAGAAGTGAGTCTCCTGTGCACACAGGATATCGCAGTTCGCATCCATGACAGTTTTCCAAAGGGTTCTCCTTTTGTAGGGACTGTTCAGGCCTCTCACATTAAATTTCATCATTTTAAGATTCATTCTGGTGGTAGTAAATGCAGCTTTGCCATCTGGTGTTGGTTCCGGGTGTTGGAAATGGGGCGAATGGTGTGTCCAGTATGCAGGGACTCTGGTGTATTATTTTCTTGTACCGTTCAAATAAACTCATAGAAACAGAAACTAAATAAACTGGAACATGTGAAAGTTGAAAACATCTATGCCGCATCCTTTGCGGATAACATGTCGTAACATCTCGTAACTTACGTGGGGGAAAAAGAAAAACAAGGCAAATAACAGCTGAACAACGGGTGGTATGATCTAAAACTTTACACTTGTTGTGCAGATTGAAGGCACCATTTGTGTTGCATAGCTGGTACATGGATTATGTTGTTAGGAGATTGCTAGTGTGTAGTACAATCCTGGGTAGATTAACTACTTGCTCCTTTTATTATGGTGGTGGTTGTTGTGTCTCTCATGGAGGGTGTCGGGGTCCGCTGGCTCTCCATTCGCATGCAGCAAACGCCATTTCCGTAGAAGCTCCATTCCTTTGTCTACTGATGAGATTGCATACGATTCGTTGTGCATTTCCACAATAAGCTTGGCAGGGAATCCCCATTTGTAGATGACTTTGTGGTTACGCAGGACTTTGGTAATCGGCACCAAGTTCTGTCTCGCCATTAGGGAGGCTTGTGACAGGTCTGCATACAATGCAATCCCAGCAAAGGGATCAGGGAGGGCAGGGTGTTGTCTTGCATAGCGCATTAGTTGGTCCTTAACGTGGTAAAAGTGAATTCTTGCTATGACATCCCTGGGAATCTGATCAGGGAGGAAGGATGGTTTTGGTAGTCTGTGGGCCCTGTCTATTATTAAATACGCAGAGCCTAGTGATGGAAGAGCTGTTACCATGAGCTTTTGAAGGTATGCAGTCAGCTCTGCCGGTTTGACTGACTCAGGGACTCCTCTAAACTTGATGTTGTTCCTGCGTGCCCTGTCTTCGATATCTGCCATCTTAAGACGCATGGTTTTGATCTCTTCCTCGACGTCAAAGTGTGCATCTACTAGCTCATTATGTACTAATGTGAATTCCTCCATTTTTTGCTCCACATATTCCACTCTGCTAGTTACTTCTAGCTTGGTAGAATGCATAAACGCTGCCATGTCACATTGGAGGGCCCCCTCAGGGTCTGCAGCATCTCTTTCATGGTGGTATCTATGATGGGCTGCCCTGATGTGGGAAATGCATCAAGCTGCTGGGCATATGAGGAGGATTCCTCCATTTCTTTCCCCACTGTCCCTGCGCCAATCCCGGGTCTCTCCCTCATCCCCAATTCTCCTTTTTTGTTTCACAGGACTACTAAAGGGGGAGGATGGCAATGGAGGGTCCGTACAATGTGACACACCCAAGGATGGTGATGGATGGCTGGCTGTGTGTGCTGTGGAGGCTGATGAACGGCTCCTGGCGCCGGCGCCATCTTGGATTTCTCGGCCTGCGGCTGGAGGGAAGAAATTGGTGAGTTTTCTCAGCCCCTCTCTCTCCTTCCAAAACATCACTACCGCTGTGTGCCCCACATCCTTCTCTACCGATCGGTATGCTTTTTAGCTGGTGTAATGGGCTGTGAACCGCTGTGAGACACCCGTTATGTCAGAGCTCAGCTCTCACACATCTATCAGCTCTGGCTGACGGCTCCACCCCCCATGCCGTTTTTTTCAATGACTTTTATGTGTATTGCCGGGACCAACAATTCATTATAGCCGTGAGTACTTTTAAATGACTTTTTTTCCTTTAGAAATGTAATTTTGCTCTCGGACTGTTCTAAACATGAGAAACATGCGCCACTTTACAGGCATACTATGGACACCCCCAGGTACGAAATTTAAAGGAATATTTCACCTTCATTGTTTCACTTTAAGCATTATTAAAATCACTGCTCCCGAAAAAACAGCCGTTTTTAAAGCTTTTTTTTGCATTGATACATGTCCCCTGGGGCAGGACCCAGGTCCCCAAACACTTTTTATGATAATAACTTGCATGTAAGCCTTTAAAATTAGCACTTTTGATTATTCATGTTCATGTCCCATAGACTTTAATGGTGTTCGCGTGTTCGAACAAATTTTTTGCCTGTTCGCATGTTCTGCTGCGAACCGAACCGGGGGTGTTCGGCTCATCCCTATTTAAGGGTTGTTGTGGAAATTTTTATTAATGTATGTTGTCAGATGTCCCCCAGTGTCAGTTTTGCTGTAATACGCTCATGTGAGGGTATTCGCACATACAGACGTTGGTGGAAGATCATTGGCTGCAGAAACCTTCCCATGGACACGGCAGATCTGCTTGCTCTTTTAAGGATGTTTGTTTATGTCTCACCAAGGGGACTGGCCACTCCATATTTAAACTCCTAAGTAAGCAGATCTGCGTACATGGGAACCATAGCATAACAATACAAAATTATGGCCCACTGAGCCATGATAGAGTATGGCTCGCATCATTGGTAGCAGTGAGAATGTGCACACGATCGTGTTCAGTAGGGATGAGCCCAACACCCCCCGGTTTGGTTCGCACCAGAACCTGTGAACGGACCGAAAATTTGCGAGAACCCCATTTAAGTCTATGGGACTCGAATGTTTGAAATCAAAAGTGCTAATTTTAAAGGCTAATTTGCATGGTATTGTCCTAAAAACGGTTTAGGGACCCGGGTTCTGCCCCAGGGGACATGTATCAATGCAAAAAAAGTTTTAAAAACGTCCGTTTTTCGGGAGCAGTGATTTTAACCAGTTACCAACCGGCCCATAGCCAAATGACGGCTGCAGGGCGGTTGGATAACTCTGGGAGGGCGTACAGTGACGTCCTCCCAGAATCCTGCTCTCGCGCGCCCCCTGGGGCATGCACCCGAGAACATCCAGAGGACCCGGCGCATCACGGATCACGGTAAACGGCCGCTGATCACAGGCGTTTACCATGTGATTGCTCCGTCAAATGACAGAGCGGTCACATGTAGACAAACCAGCTTCATGTCATGACGCTGGTTACTCTCTCCCTTCTGTGTACTGATCTGTACAGTGGAGGGGAGAGATCGGATGGCAGCAGCACTGTGGGCTGGATCTGTAGTGCCCACAGCACTGTAGTGCCCAATTGCAGTCACATCCATGGATCCATCCATATATGCTCAGCCATCCCTCCATGCTCAGCAATACCCTGCAATTCTCTGCAATACCCCGCAATACTCTGCAATACCCTACAATACTCTGCAATACCCTACAATACCCTGCAATACTCTGCAATACCATGCAATACCCTGCAATACTCTGCAATACCCTGCAATACCCCGCAATACCTTGCAATACCCTGCAATACTCTGCAATACTCTGCAATACCCCGCAATACCCTGCAATACTCTGCGATACCCCGCAATACCCTGCAATACCCCGCAATACTCTGCAATACTCTGCAATACCCTGCAATACTCTGCAATATCCTGCAATACTCTGCAATACCCCACAATACCCCGCAATAATCTGCAATACCCAGCCATACTCTGCAATACCCAGCCACACTCTACAATACCCAGCCACACTCTGCCATACCCAGCTATACTCTGCAATACCCAGCCATATTCTGCAATACTCGGTGATACCTAGCCATACCCAGCAATATCCAGCCATACTTTGCAATACCCAGCCATACTCTGCCATACCCAGCCATACCCTGCAATACCAAGCCATACTCTGCAATAGCCAGCCATACTCTGCAATACTCGGTGATACCCAGCCATACTCAGCAATACCCAGCCATACTCTCAAATCAAATTGGAAAAATTCTGTGAGCCACAATGATCTTATGCCTTGCTTGTGCTACCTCCAGCTGCATGCGCTAATCACGCTTCATATAACATGCATAGGATAAATTTACAAGTTATGCGCTGCGCTTGGGTGACCCCAAAAACAAAATTAATAATAACCAACTCTGTGCTTACTAGTGCGATAATATTAAATACAAATAATATGAATGTAGAATAAATAAACAAGGTGTGAAAAAACAAGTGCTTGTTACACCATAAATTAGTGCTTATTAGTGCTTTTTATACCATACATAGTGTCTTAATCAACATAAAAAGTGTGCTTAGTGCTCAATACACAGTAACCTGCTTTTCTTAAATGAAAAAAAAAAAGTTCTCTTTGGCACTCTAAATAGTGTGTGCAAATAATGTCCAGCAGTGATAATAAAACAATGCGTGCAGGTGGTGTTCAGCTGTGACAACAATCCAACATCATGCCGAAGATATCCTGAGTGCTGCAAAACATGCTCCTGTGCTCCTTCGTGACCCCCTTAATAATCCCCCTGATGAAGACACGTGATCCCTGTGTCGAAGACGCGTAGGGGAGGGGCCAGGACGGAGAGACTGACACGGACTTTACACCAGCGCTGTCTCAGCACAGCATACTGCACCAAACTTCCACTGATTTTGCATAGAAAGCCGTTATAGTATGGTGCACTGACGCACCAGTGCCATGTGAGTACCCCGGTGTGGGGAGCGTTTTCTTTTAATAAAAGTATTTTGACTATATTACACTATATAGTTTACTTTTCATTCTATGTATGGAGCCACATTGTTTCCAGCTGGAGGAGTGGAGCAGACACTGAGACTGAGCCCAGGGGTGGCTCCAAAGCAATTTTGGACTCAGGGTAGAAGCTGAGTCACACGCTCTGAGGTGAGCACATTAGCTTAAGGGGGTCACGAAGGAGCACAGGAGCATGTTTTGCAGCACTCAGGATATCTTCGGCATGATGTTGGATTGTTGTCACAGCTGAACACCACCTGCACGCATTGTTTTATTATCACTGCTGGACATTATTTGCACACACTATTTAGAGTGCCAAAGAGAACTTTTTTTTTTTTTTTCATTTAAGAAAAGCAGGTTACTGTGTATTGAGCACTAAGCACACTTTTTATGTTGATTAAGACACTATGTATGGTATAAAAAGCACTAATAAGCACTAATTTATGGTGTAACAAGCACTTGTTTTTTCACACCTTGTTTATTTATTCAACATTCATATTATTTGTATTTAATATTATCTCACTAGTAAGCACAGAGTTGGTTATTATTAATTTTGTTTTTGGGGTCACCCAAGCGCAGTGCATAACTTGTAAATTTAGCCAGCCATACTCTGTCTGCAATACCCAGCCATACTCTGCAGTACTCGGTGATACCCAGCCATACTCTGCCATGCTCAGCCATGCTCGGCCATACTCTGCCATACCCAGCCATGCTCAGCCATGCTCAGCTGTACTCAGCTGTACTCGGCCTCTGTATGTGGCCAGGCTGTGGAAGTCTCACACATGTGATATCGCCGTACTCAGGAGGAGTAGGAGAATCTATTTTGGGGTGTCATTTTTGGTATGTACATGCTATGTGTTAGAAATATTGTATAAATGGACAACTTTGTGTTAAAAAAAAGAGTTTTAACTTCCCGCCGCCGGCCATCATACGACGTCTTTGACTTTGTGCGGGGATATCTGAATGATACCTGCAGCTACATCATTCAGATATCAGCTTTTTCAGCCGGCAATTCCCTACACCATAAGAATGATCATAGTGGCTGTTCCACTGCTTGATCATTCTTACGGGAGGCGAGAGGGGTTGTCCCCCCCTCCCGCCACCCTCAGGTGCTTCTACCGACTCACCGCTACGATTGAAGCCAGGATTGATTGATTTATTTATTTATTTCAGGTTTCCCAGCCTAGAAAAAAAGCATCAGACTAAAATAAATAAAGTAAAATTAACAATTAAAAAAAAAAATGTTTTCCCCGTGTCCCCATGTGCTCGCATTTAGAAGCGAATGCATACGTAAGTCCTGCCCACATATGAAAACGGTGTTCAAACCACACATGTGAGGTATCGCTGTGAACGTTAGAGTGAGAGCAATAATTTTAGCCCTAGACCTCCTCTGTAACTCAAAACATGTAACCAGTAAATAATTTTAAAACATGTAAATAATTTTAAAAATGTGTTAGAAATATTGTATAAATGGACAACTTTGTGTTAAAAAAAAAAGAGTTTTAACTTCCCGCCTCCAGCCATCATACGACGTCTTTGACTTTGTGCGGGGATATCTGAATGATGCCTGCAGCTACATCATTCAGGTATCAGCTTTTTCAGCCGGCAATTCCCTACACCATAAGAATGATCATAGTGGCTGTTCCACTGCTTGATCGTTCTTACGGGAGGCGAGAGGGGTTGTCCCCCCTCCCGCCGCCCTCAAGTGCTTCTACCGACTCACCGCTACGATTGAAGCCAGGATTGTTTTTTTTATTTATTTATTTCAGGCTTCCCAGCCTAAAAAAAAAGCATCAAACTAAAATAAATAAAGTAAAATCAACAATTAAAAAAAAAAAAAATGTTTTCCCCGTGTCCCCATGTGCTCGCATTTAGAAGCGAATGCATATGTAAGTCCCGCCCACATATGAAAACAGTGTTCAAACCACACATGTGAGGTATCGCTGCGAACGTTAGAGTGAGACCTCCTCTATAACTCAAAACATGTAACCAGTAAATAATTTTAAAATGTCGCCTATGGGGATTTTTAAGTAGCGAAGTTTGGCGCCATTCCATGAGCGTGTGCAATTTTGAAGGGTGACATGTTAGGTATCTATTTACTCAGCATAACTTCATCTTTCACATTATGCAAAAACATTGGGCTAACTTTACTGTTTTTTTTTTTTTTTTTAAAGCACAGAACTGTTTTTTTTCCAAAAAAAAGCGTTCGAAAAATTGCTGTGCAAATACCATGCGAGGTAAAAAGTTGCAATGACCGCCATTGTATTCTCTAGGGTCTTTGCTAAAAAAAATATATAATGTTTTGGGGTTCTATGTAATTTTCTAGCAAATAAATGATGATATTTACATGTAGGAGAGAAATGTCAGAATTGGCCTGGGTGCTCCAGAACGCCTGAAGGTGCTCCATGCATGTTGAGCCTCTGTATGTGGCCACACTGTGTAAAAGTCTCACACATGTGGTATTGCCATACTCAAGAGTAATAGCAGAATGTTTGGGGTGTAATTTGTGGTATGCATATGCTGTGTGTGAGAAATAACCTGCTAACATGACAATTTTGTGAAAAAAAAAAGAAAAAAAATATTGATTTTGCAAAGAATTGTGGGAAAAAATGACAACTTCAAAAAACTCATCATGCATCTTTCTAAATACCTTGGAATGTCTTCTTTCCAAAAAGGGGTAATTTGGGGGGTATTTGTACTTTTCTGGCATGTTAGGGTCTCAAGAAATTAGATAATTAAATTGAATTAAATTTTCATATATTGGCACCATAGCTTTTGGACTCTATAACTTTCACAAAGATATGTAGCGGTATAAATTTTGGCCAAAATATATGAAGAAAAATTATTAATTTGCAAAATTTTATAACAGAAACAAAGAAAAATGTATTTTTTTACAAAATTTTAGGTCTTTTTTCTTTTATAGCACATAAAATAAAGAATCCAGCGGTGATTAAGTACCACCAAAAGAAAGCTCTATTTGTGTGAAAGAAAGGACAAAAATTTCATATAGGTACAGTGTTGCATGACTGAGTAATTGTCATTTAAAATGTGAGAGCACTGAAAGCTGAAAATTGGAAAAACATAGGGAAGGGTTATCACCCCTGTGACATTTGTTGTACTGTCTGTGTACCTCTTCAGAAGATTTCACCTCACTTTCTGTCCCAATGACAATTTTTTTTTGACAATTTGGGGGTTTTAGTGAAACAATGATTGTTGATAAAGCATCAGTGGAGAGGAGACACATTTTTCCCATATTAACTCTTACACACGGTCGGATTTTCCGATGGAAAATGTCCGATCAGAGCATGTTGTCGGAAATTCCGACTGTGTGGGCTCCATCGGACATTTTCCATTGGATTTTCCGACACACAAAGTTTGAGAGCAGGCTATAAAATTTTCCGACAACAAAATCCGATCGCGTCAATTCCGACCGTGTGTGGCCTGTTCCGATGCACAAAGTGCCACGCATGCTCAGAAGAAATTCAGAGACGGAACAGCTCAGTCGGGTAAAATTAGCGTTCGCAATGGATACAACACTTTCGCCACGGTACAATGATAAAAATGGTTTAATACAGCACACTCTCTTCTTCTTTATAATGTGAGAAGAATGAAGTCATTTTGCTGCTCATATTCACACAGACTTCTCACAAACTAATTTCTTTATTATTTATCGGGATTCCCTTAATATATTTTGATTTGTCACATCTGACAAAAATATTTTTATTATGTATTTTTTGTTTTTTAAAGGCAGTTTTTTTTTATATTTTAAGTTTGTATTTTTTCCAAGGCAGATCTTTGTTTTATTATTTTTTTAGTTTTACTCCAGAATATTTTTGTGTGTGTTTTGTGTGTCAAGTTACCACAACACCATTATTATCTTGTATTATTTAATCTCAAGGAGATTGCTTGGTGTTGGTGTCCCTTGTTAATTTCACATAGTATTTTTGAAATGTACATGAATCCTCACAAACAAACTGTCCTTTTTGAAGGAAAACACACATAGGCAAGTATAATTGAAACCAAAAATCCTTTATTAAGGGCTCAGAACCAAACAAAGAGGGAGGCAACGCTGGATAAACAGCAGAAATTACCGAAGCCTTGGACCCCCCAGGGCAGACATCAATTCTTGAACATCAAAATTGGTGGCCTGATTCCCGGCTGTGGCTCTGCTGTTGGAGATGTGGCAGGAGGAGGAGTAGGACCTGGAGGAGGAGGAGGACTAGTAGGACCTGGAGGAGGAGGAGAAAGAGGAGAAGTAGAAGGACCTGGAGGAGGAGGACCATGTGTGAGGTCACAAATGTGGGTATCAGATGTTATTTGGTCCCTCAACCCCTTATTGAGAGCTTCCATAATTAATGACTCACACGTGAGTTGTTGGCCCTCCTCCATCTGCTGCATTTTACAGGCAATTATGCCAGCAAAGTCCTCCTCCATAGTGTGTGGTGCTCCCAGGGCCTCTGTAGCCTTCCAAAGAGGCCTATGGCAGCCTCCTCTAGGGTATTCCTCTTCCTGCCACTTTCTCTTTGCAGGTGTAGGGGAGGGACCTGCATATCAGGCAGCCTGCTCGGCCTGGCCACCTCCTGGCTGCGACTTCCCTGTGTATGAAAAGGGACATGGTTTTAGTTTTTGCATCATCAATCACAATCATAAATTAGTACTCTAAACTAACATCTAGTTAACATCATTGATTGGAAAAGCAGAAATATTTAGAAGAATGCTATACCTGGCTCAAGCTGGGCTCCTCCACATGTTGCTGCCTGGAAGGCCCAGGTTGGGCGTCAGAAGCCTCAGCTGGGGGGGAAGGAAGTGTGGAAGGAAGACTGGAGAGTGATGACCTGGGTTCAGTCTGACCTGCCAGAAAATGCAGCCTGTCATAGTACCACATCCTGGGGACATAGATATCATCTGCTGCTCTGGATCTCTGCGAATCATGGACTTTCTTGCGCTCCCTTAGATATGTGCTCCTCAGGCCACCAATTAGGATCTTCAAATAGGTGATGTCTGCCGTGGGGATCACCTGCTTCACAATTTCCAGCAATTGATCCAGCGCTGCCTTCCTCTTTGTTTGGTTCTTATAATGTGGGTGGTTGATCTCCAACAGACAAGGCAGCTCCCTGAACATGTCAATGAAGATTGCCATGAAGTCGGTATCATTCAAGATATCCATTTTCACTGCAAGACACAACACAAGACAAACCCTAATGTCAGCCAAAACTCTCTTAATCTTGTTACAATATAGGCCTCAATCTAGAAGCAGTATAGGCCCAAGTTTGGCTCTTACCTTCATTATCACGATAGGCGCCTCCGATACTCCTTCGTCCGCTCACAGATCATACGTACTACGCACGCATGTTACGCTTTATACACACTGCGCATGCGTGTAACTCCGCCTGCCCCTGACGTTCTTTCTAGTCTATTCCTCGCCCCTTTTCGTTCGGCGCAGTGGGTGAAGAGCACATGGCGGAGTCAGAGCAGGTGCGTGCTAATTATAGCAACGAGGAGTAGGAAAGCCCGGATCCAGAAACGTCCTGATCCAGAAGGAGACGATTTAAGGCCACAAATATGTCCTTTGGGGAGATGTTGGAGATGGTCGACATCCTGAAGAAGGCCGACTATGATGGAAAGTATGGACCTTACCCCAACCCCAATATCAAAGGCCAAGATCATGGCGAAAGTGGTCAAAAGTCTGCCCCGGAATTTCGGGGTATGACGATCGAAAGATCAGCTCAGGAAGCGGTGATCGGACCTCAAATTAAGAGAGCACGAGCAGTACCGAAAGATCCGGAGAGTGCTGCAAAAAAGTAAGTAGTTGTACTGTGTTCCTATTTTTTTTGTCTTTATTACATTCGTGCTGCTCCCTGTGCTTTTCTTAAGTGTTGTACAGTTTAAAATGGCAACTTTCATGTTCATGGGCCCATTATTCATTGGTATCAAACATTTTTCTTTCGGCCTATAAAACACCATTGTTTAGGCCATATGCATTTGCCAACATTTTTTAGGGCCTACTTGTATGAAAAATATTTGGTTGTGTAGATGGGTTTGTTTTACTAGAAGGAAATGCAAACTAGATTCTGTGTAAGGAGAGGACACTCAGCAGCTGTTTTCACATCTGGACACTGGAGCACTAGTGTGGGACACAAGAACACCCTTTTTATTAGGGGGCCCACACAGGTGCTCCAGTGTATACTATAGGGGGGTCTCCATCTGTGAAGTTGTACTAAACAGGTAAAGTATTGAAGCTTGACAACGGACAATAAAAATGATACATCTTGGAACTCTGCCAAAATAGACAATTGTACCCCACTTCCAAGCAATGTTTCATCTTTATATTTCGGCCATCAAGTATCTGTATGCAAAGTATACCATTTTTGTTTTACATAGGGGAGAAAAGACTCGGAGGACACCCCTCATCCGAGGAGACCACAGACCCCCCACCTCTGGAAGAAGGGGAAATACCCCCAACCCAAGCTGAGCAGGAGGAGGAAGAAGATGTGGTGGAAATTGGCACCACAACAGGTGAGTGTCTGCGACCACAGACTCAGGTAAGAGATGGATGCCGGCAGATTTTTGATACCTGTTTTTGTTTGGTTTCTCTCTTTTTAGGTGATCGTGATGTTGTGGATCCAGATCCTTTCACATCAGAAAGTGCCCAGATCCTGATCGGGGAGATCATGGGGTGTAATTTAGAATTGGAAAACCTCAAGAAAAAAATCAATGATGTTATTCAAAAAAATAATAACATCCACTATCTCCAATCCTATATATACTTGTAATGGAGCATTTATTAAGAGCGATTAGAGGTAATAAAGATATACAAGGAATAAAGGTGGGGGAAATAGAGTACAAGATGTCTGTATATGCAGACGATATCTTGATGTATATTACAAATCCTCTGATAACACTACCTAACCTGATAGCAGAATTTGATCGTTTTGGTGCGTTGAGTAATTTCAAAGTGAACTATAGTAAATCAGAAATAATGAATATCAATATGCCAAAGAACATGGTAGAGCTGCTTAAAAATGACTTTTCCTTTAAATGGCAGGAAAGAGCCATTAAATATCTCGGTATACTCATCCCCAATGACTTAAAGACACTAGAGGATTTTAATTATGTCCCAATAGTGCATAAAATAACGAAAACTCTCCAGCAATATGAAAAAGGCACATTTTCTTGGATGGGTAGGATAAATATTATAAAAATGGATATACTCCCCAAAATATTATATATCTTACAAACTATCCCCATATTTCCGGCTTCAAACATCTTGAATAGGCTCTGTAGGGTAATTGGGCAATTTATATGGGCTAGCAAGACGCCTAGAATCAGTAGAAGAGTTTTAAATAAACCCAAAGAATATGGGGGCCTTGCCCTCCCCGACATAGCAATATACCTTAAAGCAATAATGGTTACCAGAATAGTAGACTGGTTCCATAACGGTAACAATAAACAATGGGTGAGTTTAGAAGAAGTGATAACAGGTTTAAAATTGAAATCACTGCCGTGGATTAAAAAAGAACTAAGACCGCCGGAAGGATATACGCCGTTCTTAGTAGTCTCGACAATGAAAGCCTGGGATACAATGTTAAAAAAGGGATATGGTTCAACCCTTAGAGGGCCTATGACCCCATTATTTGGTAACCCAGAATTCCCACTTGCTAGGGTAGCTAAGTAATTTCTTAAATGGAAAAGTGATCAAGCTACTAGGATAGTAGAAACGATGGAGGGGGGAAAAATTCTTCCACTAGAAAATATGGGGGAGGAACATAAAAAAAAAATGGATGCTGCACGACCTACTCCATGGATACATTTTATCCTTGACAAAAGAAGCCGAATTGGACAGGCCTTTAACTTCATTAGAAAAAAATCTTATTCAATCAGAGAGACTGATACATGTCTTATCAAAGGTATATAAGATCCTAAATATTGAAGGTCAAAACCAAGATATACCCTACATTAAGAAATGGGAAAGAGAACTGGGTATAGAGTTTCCTAAGAACAAATGAGATAGAGCAATTATAGTAACCCATAAATTATCATTATCTATTAAACATCAGGAAAGAAATTATAAGATCTTAGCCAGATGGTATAAATGCCCCGTGGATCTACATAAGATAAGCACGATTAATAATGAGGAGTGTTGGAGGTGTCATACAGCTCGAGGCACAATGCCTCACATATGGTATTACTGTCCCAAAATACAGCCATCCTGGCAAAAAATCTTTGATATCTACAGAGATATGACTGGTAAGGATCTATACCCAGATGTACAAATAGCGGTCTTGTCTATGATACCTGGCTCTTTGAAAAATATAAAGAAAGGTCTATTAAAATATTTCTTGACAGCAGCACGTACTTGCATAGCCAGAAAATGAAAAAAGACAAATATGCCCTCTATGATGGAATGGGAGAGTGAAATGGCGGAGATGCGTGCCATGGAGGAGAGAAAGGTAATAGAGGAGGGTTTGAATAAACAGTCATCTAATGCATGGTCTAGATGGACAGAGTATAGTGCCTCCTCACAATTGCTCAGTGAGGGAGAGATGGTAAATGATGCCGAATAAGGCATGTTATGGTGGGGTGTTTTTTTTTTTTTTTTTTTCTCTACTTTTCTTTTCTTGTTTCTTTCCTTTAGAGTGCATGGCCTGTGTGTGAGGGGATGGGTGGGGGTAGATTCGGAAAATACACATTTCTATTTCATGCTATACAGACAGGTGTCAGAGACTCAGATTATATAGTAGAAGGGTAAATGTAAATGTAGGTTTTAGATGTGTATGAGGTTTGTTTGTTATGTAAAAAATTTTTTGTAAAACTGTTTTGGATAAATAAAGATTTTTGAAAAAATAATAACATCATTGATGTTTTGGGGCGAGTTTAAAACCCCTCCAAATCACTTTGTTGTTTTTTTTTTGTGCTACAATCTTAAAAATGTTTTAGCGATGTTTAGAAAAGCCAAATTTTGAGGATGCACACAGTGTGCCAACATGTGCTATCTGCCATCATGGGAGATCAATGGACATGCTTTGTGGGTGCAACTCCTTCCTCAATAATAAAGTAGCTGAGAGGAAGGGGTTGCTCCCCCAAAACACGTCCCTTGATCCCCCGTGATGGCAGGTAGCACATGTTGACATTTGTAAATTGGTGTGCATCTTCAAAATTTGGCTTTTCCAGGGGTGACTTCACCCCATCTGAAGGCAATATCAAACACATTTCCTAAATACTCAGGTCTGATATTGCCTTCAAGTTTTACCATATGTGAACTTTGTAAGTTCAAGATTTGTGTCTTTCTTGTTGGTTTTACACATGCCTGTTTTATCTTAAATGGACATTTCTATTTTTGATAATGCCACCCCAAATTTGTTATACAACAAACATGTTGGTTTGTTTTAAAAACCTTGTCTAAATGCACATGTGATTGTGCAGGTATTAAAAAGATTGTTATCAAGAATGTGTGGATTATTGTCTCAACGCTACAACACTTTTGTGGTGATGTAATTGCTGCTTTCTGTGAAAATAGGGGTTATTTCCTAAGGGCAAATCCTCTTTGCACTACAAGTGCAGTTTCAGTGCATTTTCAAGTGCACTTGTAGTGCAAAGTGTCTACGCCTTTAGTAAATAACACCCAACAGTGCTTTGTATAAGGTTACACAATCACGCCATTTTCAGGACTCCCCACATTGCTGTCAGGTACAGCTAAAACAAACACAAGCAGTAAATGTCACCAAAGATTAGCTTTTTTTTTTTTTTTTTTGATAAAGGCTTCACAAATTGTCTGACATATTGATGGCCCCCCTACCTGCAAAGAACTCAAGGTATCTTAAATGGACATCACGGGCACTCAGGGAGGGCAAGCCAGGACGGCCACTTTCAAGCGCCGTCAGGGTTGTTTCATGTAGAATTCCGGCCTCAGGCCCAACTGAGCCAGCATAGTTGGCAGAATGTTGGCGTAAAAAGTTATGTAGAACACAGCACACCAGGATTATATGATTAAGTTTATACTCCGCCATATGGATGGGTGTCAGAAATAGGCGGAACCGGCTGGCCATGATTCCAAATGTGTTCTCCAGCACTCTTCTGGCTCTGGCCAGCCGGTAATTAAAAACCCTCTGTTCCAGGGTGAGGGTCCTCATCGGAAATGGCCGCATAAGATGGTCCCCCAGCGCAAATGCTTCATCCGCAACGAAGACGAATGGGAGTCCTTCCACATTGTTTTCTGGAGGTGGCAAGTCCAAGCTGCCATTCTGGAGATGCCTGTAAAACTCCGTCTGGGCGATGACTCCACCATCGGACATCCGGCCATTCTTCCCCACGTCCACATACAGGAAGTCGTAATTAGCCGACACCACCGCCAACATCACAATACTATTGAACCCTTTGTAATTATAATAGTACGACCCCGAGTTGGGTGGTGGAACGATGTGGACGTGTTTCCCATCAATTGCCCCTCCGCAGTAAGGAAAGTCCCACCGCTGGGCAAAGTGGGAGGCCACAGTCTGCCATTCCTGTGGCGTGGAAGGAAACTGTTGAGGAAAACAAAAAAAATTAGTATTTTTGCACATAAACATGGAAATCAGATTAGACACAAACAATCTTGGCCAACATCCAGATAACATTTATTATTAAGGGGAATTTTACAACACCAAAGTATAAGGTACACCTATCATATTCCCCCTCCCCCCTCTCATGTGCCATTTCTAACATTATAGGGGGGGGAATCTTGGACAGGTAACCCTCGCCACTTCATTGAGAGATGAATGCCTAAATAATGGGTATTACTTGGAACAGCCCCTCCTTAGTTACACTATTGGAAGCCCACTGGACAGGTAAGAAGTGTCATAATACAAAGATATCAATACACACTGTACACATTTGAGCACATTTGGAAATTCTGCTATTACCTATCAAGATAATAATAGTATACAAAAACTTTAAACATTACCATTTGAAAGTATACAGGCAGGCCCTTGCACTACATGCTTTGGGGAATTCATCCATACATCTGAGCACAAAAGAGATGGGTATAGTGTGTATGGGTTTGGCAACGTCAGCAGATAGATGATTGAGGATAGAGAGAGAATTGGGATCAGCTGACTTAGCAGTTGGGGGAGGGAGGGTTAATAATACTGATTTGGGGACAGCACAAAAAAAGCCTCTGGCACTCTGCCTGAATTTAAAGCACGAATCACATTTCTAAACATTTTAGGGGTTGTTTGGGGTAAAACACTACTATGGAGCTGATAAAATACATTGTTAAGTGACTACATGAGGTGAATATAGGGCAGGAGAGCATGCTGGGGAGGTAAGTGAAGGCAAATATGTATGAAGGACAAAAAAATAATTACATAAAAATCCAGCATGCATGAGGACAAAGGGGACATTCACAGCATATTACAATCATGGTAATTAGGGAATGAGGAAAGAAATACAATATATTAGCAAACATTCAATACAATAAAATGTGATATTAAAGGATAAAAAACTTACCTTCATATACTCCTTCTGCAGGACCTGGATGATGGCAGAACAGGTCTCTAGGATAATGATACCCAGAGCCTGGGGGAGATGTCTGTCGAGAACTTCAAGTCCTGCAGGCTTCTCTGTGTCGCCAACTACCACAGGGTAGCGACGAGCCTCTGCTCCGCAGTGATGGCTTGCCTCATGCAGGTATCCTGCCTGCTGATATAGGGGGTCAGCAAAGCCAGCAGACGGTAAAATACGGGGTCCGTCATCCGGAGAAAGTTCCTGAAATCATCAGGATTATTCTCACGGATCTCACGGAGCAAAGGCATATGAGAGACCTGGTCACGCTGAAGCAACCAATTCTTGGTCCATGAACTCCTCCCCACCCTGTTCATGGACTGGGCTTGTGTCAAAGTCAGGACCCCAACACCAAGCCCCTGCACAGCATGAACTCTACGAGGAGTACGTATACGCAACATGGCTAGAAAACGGTCGGCTGCTCTGAACGAAGTAACAGAACGCACTGAAGAACAGCAAGGCCTGTGAAGAGCGACCTGAAAAACAGTAACGAACGAACACAAACACAATGACAAGTCAATTGTACTCGCTGTACGCACTGAAGACCAGATACAAACTCACAAGCACAAACTGAACCGCAGAAAACGATCTGAAAGCCACGAGTCTGAAAAAGCGCGAATCGTCTCTCATCAGACTTTTACTAACACGAGATTAGCAAAAGGAGCCCAAAGGGTGCAGCGCTTGGTTCTGAACTGGCCTTTCTAGTCTCATCGGATGTGGTTGACGTCACCGCGTTGCTGGCGATCGGAAATTCCGACAACTTTGTGCGACCGTGTGTACGCAAAACAAGTTTGAGCCAACATCCGTCGGAAAAAATCCTAGGATTTTGTTGTCGGAATGTCATTTGTAAGTTGTACGTTTGAAAGTAGGGGCTTGCCCTATATACTCTGCAGAAATTGGGGCCTTAGGTGTTTGTGTTGCCACAACACTGTAAGCCCTCACAGTTACTCTTGGTGGGTGCAGGGCCCTGCTGTGAAATATTAGATCAAGAATTGTAATTACATGCCCCCGTTGAACAGGGTCAGAAAAATTGGGCCCTTGGTGGTGGTGTTGCCACAACACTGCAAGTCCTCACAGTTACTCTTGGTGGGCACTGGAATGGGCCCTGCTGTGAAATATTAGATCAAGAATTGTAATTACATGCACCTGTTGAAAAGGGGCAGAAAATTGGGCCTTTGGTGGTGGTGGTGCTGGTGCCACAACACTGTAAGTCCTCACAGTTACTCTTGATGGGCACAGAAATGGGCCCTGCTATGAAATATTAGATCAAGAATTATAATTACATGACAAAAAAATAGAAAAAAAGGGACACTCCTATGGCCACATCCGTATAAATTATATGTCATAAGAAAAGAGAAGGGGGTTCAACAAGGACCCCCTGAGCGGACATTAGAGGCACAACAAACCTGAGAAATCATAATCAAAATAACAATTTAATCCATTTTATTCAATATAAATACATACAATACAAAGACATTGACAAAAGATAGTAAAAAATAATCTATATAAAAAAATATGCATGATACAGGCCCCGATGTGTCTATGCGTTTTGTATAGAACTTCTTCAGGACACATTCAAGTTTCAGTAAATACACAAGAGGGTTTCACTAAAATGAGAAAAGATTTTATAAAAAAGTGAACACATAAACATATAATATCGTACAGCAATGGATGAAAAATAACCTATGCCCAGAGATCAGACACTATGTTAGTCCACTAAATTACCTTGTAAAGAGGCTTTCACAAGTTCAAAAACGGCAGTTCAAATTTATAACGTCAAGGTCTTAGCAATAGAGGTGGATGACCATCATAGGGAAGAAAAAAAAAAACAAAAACCATAAGAATAACAAGAAAAAATGTATATTTGTATATAAAGGTCATAATATAGGAAAACAAGATGATGTATACCTGTTTCCATTTACAACCAATCTCGGGGTTCAGTTTTAACGAGGAAGGGCCAATAAATAGCCAATAATAAATAGTAGCACTGCAGCAACCATGGGGGGGGCACCAATGAGCCCATAAACCGTGTCTGCTCAATGGTCCATGTGGAACCATGCAAATGCACTGGGGGAGCCTATGGTAACACATAAAAAGAAAAGAGAAAAAAAAACCATAGTAAGTTTTGGGGTCCATTTGTGCCTCAATAAAAATGAATAAAGTAACTTCACAGCAGAGGATAAAGTACTCACTTAAGGTAGAATTGGATGTAGATCCCCAGGAGGATACAGAGATTTTCCTGGGTTGGAAGTGAGTGAACAACTGCTATATAGTGTATTTTGGCACCAAAAGAGGAGGGGGGGTGTGGCAGACCATATTGGCGCCAAAAATTAGCCAGTAGGACACAAAGGAAACATCCTGAAGTATAACAAAGCAAGAGGGCGGAGAAAACCATAATATGTGACTGAAGCACACATTCACACAGGAAGTGAGGTCTGTGTGTCAGGAACCAGATTACATCCTGTATAGAACAGGAAGTAGTGGTCACTGGAAGACTGGAAATGGAAATAAAAAACAAAAAAAAAAACGAAACCTAGGAAGATGGACATAACCAAACATATTCTGTCACAGGCCATATGTCAACACATTGAAGTACGATAAAATGAAATGATATAAAACCAATATAGTATGCATTGGAATAATTTCCTAATGAGTAAATACAGAGAAACAAATATAATTGTAGTAACAGGTTTTCTCAAGGGTATAATGGAGTACTTCTAAGTAAAATATTAAAGTTCTCATAATCCTGTTAGTAGCATATTATACATAGATTAGTGGTGATAAAAATAAAAATAAAAATATAAAAAATGGTTTGAAACTAAGCATATCATTGAGACCAGGGTATGATGTAGCTTGTAAGTTGTACACCCATTGGGTCTCCCTTTGGAGTACCCTTTGATCAAAATTACCATCTCTAGGGTCATTATAAATACGATCCAGAACGGCAATTTTGAACGTATGTGGATCATAGTTATGCCTGAATGCCACATGATATCCAATGGCCTTCTTCAGTATGCCATTGGTGGCATAATAGACATGACCTTTCACTCTTTTCCATAGAGGTCTAATTGTTTTACTGATGTAGAATGCTCCACATCAGCACAAAATTATATTGATGACCCCTTTAGTTGAACATGTAACATGCTGCTTTAAGCGATGTCATTGACCATTAGGCAAGGTAAAGGAAGATCCCTCCAGCAAAAGATGACAAAAATCGCAACTACCACAACGGAATAAACCAGGTGCTTCTTGTTGTGTATTCCGAGATTTGTGGTAGTGGCTATGCACAAGAAAGTCCTTAATAGATCTCGAACGTCTATATGTAATCTGAGCATGTGGTCCTAAGTACTTCGAGTGTCGGATCGGCCAATATAATGTGCCAATGCTTGCTGAGAATAGAACGTATTACCTGTTGCTGATCGGAAAAGGTGGTAATAAATCTCAATATCTCCGAATTGCTGCGTTTAGGTTCTGAGAAAAGGATCTCATGTCTGGGGCGATTGCATGCTTTTTTATATGCCTTCTTCAAACAGGTTTTCGTATATCCCCTGGCCAATAGGCATTTATATAATAAATCAGCCTCCTGTTTGAAATTGATATCATTGGAGCAGTTCCTCCTGAGGCTAAGTATTGGCCAAAGGGGATGCTACAAACTAGTGCATCAGGATGTGCACTAGAGGCATGCAATATTGTATTGCCCACGGTAGGTTTGCGGTAAAGTGATGTAGCAATGGTACCATCAACTTCAATCGAGATGGTAATGTCCAGAAAGGAGATCCTGCTCTCGTGAAAATCCATTGTAAATTTCAAATTGTATCCATTCCCAGCAAGCATCTGCATAAAGCGTTCAAGTAAAGTAGAAGATCCGTCCCAAATCATATAAACCGACGCCATAAAAGAATATGGGAAAGAAGGTCGGTGTAATCGTCATTAGAAAAAAGGTCTTGTTCCCACCCCCCAGGTACAAATTGGCATAAGAGGGGGTGCAACATATGCCCATGGCAACCCCTTGTACCTGGGAAAGTGGGACTTGTCAAAAGAAAATACATTTCTCGTAAAGATGTGTGATAGAAGCTGTAATATAAAGTGATTCATGATGGAAAACTTAGTACCGTGCTCATCAAGGAACTTGGAAATAGTCTCTAAACCCAAATTGTGTGGAATAGAGGAGTATAAAGCCTCGATGTCAATAGCGACAAGGAGGCAATCTGTTGGGATGGTAAGACTGTCAAGACTTTTTAGCAGGTCGGTAGTGTCCTTTAAGTAAGAGGGCAATGTGATAACATGGGGCGAAGATATTCATCAACCAGCTTGCTGGCCCGCTCAGTAATTGAGCCCACACCTGAGACAATCGGTCGTCCTGGTGGATTATGGAGATTTTTATGCGTCTTTGGGAGCGCATAAAATGTGGGGGTCTTAGGGTGCGGGACCTGTATGCCCTCAAAGATTTCTTTGGTAATCAAGCCCTCAGCAAGGGCCGAATGTATAATTTGTTCATACTCAAGGTTATATTTAGCAATAATGTTAGCGGAGATTGGTTTATACCATTGTCTGTTCTTGAGTATATCCCAACACATATTCCTATATTGGAGTTTGTCCAGCAGAACTACATTGCCACCCTTGTGATTTTTTTTTTGCTCTTCCCTAGTTGATGTTCATTCACCTCTATCGCTAAGACCTTGACGTCTATATTTGAATAAATTTGAACTACCGTTTTTGTACTTGTGAAAGCCTCTTTACAAAGTAATTTAGTGGACTAACATAGTGTCTGATCTCTGGGCATAGGCTATTTTCATCCATTTCTGTATGATATTATATGTTTATGTGTTCACTTTTTTATAAAATCTTTTCTCATTTTAGTGAAACCCTCTTGTGTATTTACTGAAACCTGAATGTGTCCTGAAGAAGTTCTATACGAAACGCGTAGACACATCGGGGCCTGTATCATGTATATTTTTTTATATAGATGTTTTTTGACTATCTTTTGTCAATGTCTTTGTATTGTATGTATTTATATTGGATACAATTGATTATATTGTTATTTTGATTATGCTTTCTCAGGTTTGTTGTGCCTCTAAAGTTCATTCAGGGGGTCCTTGTTGAACCTCTTCTCTTTTCTTATGACTTGTAATTACATGTCCCTGTTGAACAGGGGCAGAAAAATTGGGCCTTAGGCACTGGTGCCACAACACTGCAACCCCTCACAGATACTCTAGTTGGAGCGCAGGAATGAGCCCTGCTGCAAAGTATTGCATCAAAATTGTAATTACAAGCCCGTGTTAAACAGGGGCTGAAAAATTGGGCCTTAGACACTGGTGCTGGTGCCACAACACTGCAACCCCTCACAAATACTCTAATTGAGTGCAGCAACGAACCCTCCTTGCAAAATATTGAATCAAAAATTGTAATTACACGCCCCTGTTAAACAGGGGCTGAAAAATTGGGCCTTAGCCACTGGTGGCGGTGCCCAGAACCAAAAATTTTCAAGCTATCAGTATGATCATTGAGGAGGAAGAGGATAGTCACTCAGCATAACAGGATAGTCACTCAGCATCAGCATAGGCAGTCTTGAAGGGATCTGACATTTCAATAAAAATTATTTGGTTACATCAGCATCACGTGCTTGGTAGCTGGTGGTGATCCAAGACTGATTCATTTTTTGAAGGACAGTTGATCGACCGAGTCGGTCGACAGGTGCACCCTGTGATCGGTTACAAAGCCTCCAGCAGTACTGAATGTGCGTTCGGAAAGAACGCTGGATGCAGGACAGGCCAGTAGCTCAATTGCATACTGTGCAAGCTCTGGCCAGTGATCCATCCTCAAGACCCAGTAACACAGAGGATTTTTGGCGGGAAAGGTGTCCAAGTCAGATCTTGCCCCTAGGTATTCCTACACCATATAAAACAGATGCTGGCGATGGTTGCTGGAACCGATCATACCTTGGGGCTGCGGACTAAAAAATTGTCTGAACGCATCGGCCAGATGGCCACCTTCTCCACCGTTGTCCAGGAACAGGAGTTTGTAACCTCCCAGTCTCTGGGAACGTGTTGCACAGACCTTTCTGCAAGGCATCTTGAAGATGTTTCATCCCCTGCTCCCTCTGCGACAGCAAGAGAAGGTCCGCAACCTTACCCTTGTAACGTGGATCAAGGAGGGTTGCCAGCCAGTATTGATCCCTCTCCTTGATATAACGAATACGAGGATCCTTCCGCAGGCTTTGCAGGATCAGGGAGGCCATGCAGCATAGGTTTGCTGAGGCATTTGGTCCGGAGTCCTCTGGGTCACTAAGGACGACATGATCCGCAGCCACCTCCTCCCAGCCACATACAAGTCCATGGGTTTCTTGGGACTGTAGATGATCCCTTAAAGACTGCTGCTGATGCTGAGTGCTAGGCTCCACCTCCATGCTGACACAATCCTCCTCTTCCTCCTCGTCCTCTTCCTGTGTGATCGGCGGGCACGCAGGAACACTGTCTGGATAAAGGGGGCCTTGAGAGCTAAGGAAGTCCTCCTCTTCCTGCCTCTGTTCTGCCTCAAGTGCCCTGTCCCTATTCCAAGCAGCGTGTGCTCCAACAGGTGGACAAGGGGGGCAGTGTCACTGATGCATGCACTGTCACTGCTCACCATCCTCGTGGCCTCCTCAAATGGTGACAGGACAGTGCATGCATCACTGATCATGGACCACTGGCGTGGGGAAAAAAAAAACAAGCTCCCCTGACCCTGTCCTGGTGCCATAGTCGCACAGGTACTCATTGATGGCCCTCTGCTGTGTGTGCAGCCGCTGCAGCATGGCCAACATTGAGTTTCACCTGGTGGGCATGTCACAGATTAGGCACTTCTTGGGCAGGTTAAATTCCTTTTGGAGGTCAGCCAGCCAAGCACTGGCATTATATGACCTGCGGAAATGAACACAGACTTTCCTGGCCTGCCTCAGGACATCCTGTAAGCCCAGGTACCTGCCCAAGAACCGCTGCACCACAAAGTTAAGGACGTGAGCCAAACAGGGCACATGGGTCAGTTGTCTCTGTCGGAGGGTGGAGAGGAGGTTGGTGCCATCGTCACAAACCACCATTCCTGCCTGATGTCAACCACCTCTGAGCCTGCCCCTGCAGAGCTGACAGAATCTCTGCCCCAGTGTGGCTCCTGTTCCCCAAGCACACCAGCTCAAGCACCGCATGGCATCTTTTGGCCTGCATACTTGTGTAGCCCCTTGAATGCCTACAGAGCACCGCTGGTTCATTGGACAAAGCACAGGAAGAGGCCATGGAGGAAGAAGAAGAGTAGGGGGTGGTGGAGAGAGGTGTGTCAGAATCACCAGTAGTAGCATTTTGGAGGAGTGGTGGTGGAACAACCTCCAACACTACTACACCTTGTCCTGCATCCTTCCCAGCTGCCAGCAGAGTCACCCAATGCGCCGTTAAAGATAGGTAACGTCCCTGTCCATGCCTGCTGGACCATGAGTCAGTGGTAATATGCACCTTACCGGTGACTGCCCTGTCCAGCAAGGCCAAGACATTGCCTTCCACATGCCGGTAGAGAGCCGGAATTGCCTTCCGTGAGAAAAAGTGGCGTTTGGGAACCTGCCACTGAGGAACCGCAAATTCCACAAACTCACAGAAGGGGGCAGAGTCTACCAACTGAAAAGGCAGCAGTTGAAGTGCTAGCAATTTAGCCAAGCTAGCATTAAACTGCTAGGCATGTGGATGGCTGGGAGTGAACTTCTTTCAGCGGTGCAGCAGCTGGGGCAGGGAAATTTGCCTGGTACAATCTGACGTCGGTGTAGCGATAGCAGATTGCCCGCAAGTATTTGGCTGTGACACACCTAATTCTACACCTTCATTCCTCTCAGTGCAGGTCTCAGAGATGACTGAAGGTATAGTGGGGTTGGAGATCCCAGCTGATGAGGAGCAAGGAGATGTCCTCTTTGTTCTTTGGTGTGGGTCTTTTAGGTATGCTTGCCAACGAACTGCATGGCAGGTCAACATATGTCTGATCAAGCATGCGTTGCCCAAGCGGGTGATGTTTTAGCGATGCGAGTTACGTTTGAGACATATGTTGCAAATAGCAGCGGTGGGATCTGATGCACTCGTCTCAAAAAAGGCCCACACCAAAGAACTTTTAGAATAACGCGTAGAGACAGCAGCGCCCTGCACATGCGGAGCTCTGTGGTGTGATGCAGTTGGTGTGCTGCCCTTAAGCTGGCCCCTGGAGTGTATCCTGCCTCATCCTCCTCCTCTCTCCTATCAGGCACCCACGTGGAGTCAGTGACCTCATCATCCCCTCCCTCCTCATCACTGGAGCAAAGCTGGCAGTATGCTGCAGCTGGGGGAACATGACTGCCAGATTGCTGTCCTTCTTGGGCACCCCCTCTGTCTGGGCTCAAGTTACTGCCTTCCTCTAGCTGAGTACTAGGGATGAGCTTCGAGTCTGAGTCGAACTCATGTTCGACTCGAACATCGGCTGTTCGCCAGTTCGCCAAACAGCGAACAATTTGGGGTGTTCGTGGCAAATTCGAAAGCCGCGGAACACCCTTTAAAAGTCTATAGGAGAAATCAAAAGTGCTAATTTTAAAGACTTATATGCATGATATTGTCATAAAAAGTGTTTGGGGACCTGGGTCCTGCCCCAGGGCACATGAATCAATGCAAAAAAAAGTTTTAAAAACGCCCGTTTTTTCTGGAGCAGTGATTTTAATAATGCTTAAAGTCAAACAATAAAAGTGTAATATTCCTTTCGTACCTGGGGGGTGTCTATAGTATGCCTGTAAAGGGGCGCATGTTTCCCGTGTTTAGAACAGTCTGACAGCAAAATTACATTTCAAAAGGAAAAAAAGTCATTTAAAACTACTTGCGGCTATTAATGAATTGCCGGTCCGACAATACACATAAAAGTTCATTGATAAAAACTGCATTGGGTTTCCCCACAGGGAAACCCCGAACCAAAATTTAAAAAAAAACTGGCGTGGGGGTCCCCCTAAATTCTATAGCAGACCCTTCAGGTCTGGTATGGATATTAAGGGGAACCCCGTGCCAAAATTAAAAAAAAATGACGTAGGGGTCCCCCTCAAAATTCATACCAGACCCTTCAGGTCTGGTATGGATTTTAAGGGGAACCCTACGCCAAAATTTTTTTAAAAATTGGCGTAGGGTCCCCCCAAAAATCCATACCAGACCCTTATCCGAGCACGCAACCTGGCAGGCCACAGGAAAAGAGGGGGGATGAGAGAGCGCCCCCCCTCCTGAACCGTACCAGGCCGCATGCCCTCAACATTGGTGGAGGACAAGGTCCTCATCCCCACAACCCTTGGTCAGTGGTTGTGGGGGTCTTCGGGCGGGGGGCTTATCGGAATCTGGAAGCCCCCTTTAACAAGGGGACCCCCAGATCCCTCCCCCCCGTGTGAAATGGTAAGGGGGTACAAAAGTACTCCTACCATTTCACAAAAAAACTGTCAAAAATGTTAAAAATGACAAGAGACAGTTTTTCACAATTCCTTTATTTAAAGTCTTCTTTTTTCCATCTTCTATCTTCTATCTTCCTTCGGTTTCTTTCTCCATCTTCTTCTTCCTCCGATCCTCTGCTTCTTTCTCTGATGTTCTCATCCGGCATCTCCCTCTGCGGCATCTTCTTCTCTTCATCTTCTTCTCTTCGTCTTCTTTTTGGGCCACTCCGCATCCATGATTGGATGGAAGGTTCCCGCTGTGTGACGCTTCTCTCTTCATCTTTTTCTCTTCATCTTCTTGTCTTCATCTTCTTGGCTTCATCTACTTTTCGGGCCGCTCCGCATCCATGATGGCATGGAGGGAGGCTCCCACTGTGTGACGCTTCTTGTCTTCTGACTGTTCTTAAATAGCGGAGGGCGGGGCCACCCGGTGACCCCACCCCCTCTGACGCACAGGGACTTGACGGGGACTTCCCTATGGCATTCCCCGTGACGTCAGAGGGGCAGGTGACCCCATACCCCTCTGACATCACGGGGAATGCCACAGGGAAGTCCCCGTGCGTCCGCCCCCCGTTATTTAAGAACCGTCAGAAGAGGAGAAGCGTCACACAGCGGGAGCCTCCCTCCATGCCATCATGGATGCGGAGCGGCTCAAAAAGAAAACTTTTGTACTTTTGTATCCCCTTACCATTTCACACGGGGGGGCGGGATCTGGGGGTCTCCTTGTTAAAGGGGGCTTCCAGATTCCGATAGGCCCCCCGCCCGCAGACCCCTACAACCACCGGCCAAGGGTTGTGGGGATGAGGCCCTTGTCCTCATCAACATGGGGACAAGGTGCTTTGGTGGGCTACCCCAAAGCACCCTCCCAATGTTGAGGGCATGTGGCCTGGTACAGTTTAGGAGGGGGGGCTCTCTCGTTCCCCCTCTTTTCCTGTGGCCTGCCAGGTTGCGTGCCCAGATAAGGGTCTGGTATGGATATTTGGGGGGATTTTTTTTAATTTTGACATGGGGTTCCCCTTAGAATCCATACCAGACCTGAAGGGTCTGGTATGAATTTTGAGGTGGACCACTACGCCATTTTTTTTTATTTTGGTGCGGGGTTCCCCTTAATATCCATACCAGACCTGAAGGGCCTCGTATAGAATTTAGGGGGACCCCCACGCCAGTTTTTTTTTTAAATTTTGGTTTGGGGTTCCCCTGTGGGGAAATCCCATGCAGTTTTTATCAATGAACTTTTATGTGTATTGTCGGACCGGCAATGCATTAATAGCCGCAAGTAGTTTTAAATGACTTTTTTTCCTTTGAAATGTCATTTTGCTGTCAGACTGTTCTAAACACGGGAAACATGCGCCCCTTTACAGGCATACTATAGACACCCCCCAGGTACGAAATTTAAAGGAATATTACACTTTTATTGTTTGACTTTAAGCATTATTAAAAATCACTGCTCCCGAAAAAACGGGCGTTTTTAAAACTTTTTTTGCATTGATACATGTGCCCTGGGGCAGGACCCAGGTCCCCAAACCCTTTTTAGGACAATACCATGCAAATTAGCCTTTAAAATGAGCACTTTTGATTTTGAATGTTCGAGTCCCATAGACTTCAATGGGGTTCTAACGTTCGTGCGAAGTTTTGGTCTGTTCGTGTCAGAGAGCTTACCTGATTGGGCGTTGTCGCATGCCGGGGTGTGTTGGTGCACGCTTTCCTGCGAGTGCTCGGGTGCCTGCTTCTATGGGCACTGGTGTTGGCATGCTGGCTGGCCGTGGCGGACGCGGTGGTGCCTGGGCGCGTATGCGCGTTCGCGTTAGCGCACGTTCACCTATGGGCGCTGCTATGTGTTTGCCTGGTGGCGCTGGTGTGCATGCCGCTGTCCGGGGGCGCGCTCAGGCACGTGCGGGTGTGCGGGCACCTGTGCGTAACGGTGCACGCACGAACGCGGCGTTTGGCGCCAATCAGCCTATTTAGGCTGCTTCTCCCTCTGATCAGTGCTACCTGATCAACAGCTCCGTGCCTAGTTCCTGTTTCCTGTTTCCTGTTCCTAGTTCCTGTGATTCCTGTGTTCCTGATCTGTTGACAACCCGGCTTGCCTTCTGGACTCTCCTGACCTCCGCCTGGATTTGACCCCGGCCTGTTTTGACTTCGCTTCTGCCCGCTCCTTCTGTACCTCTGCTGCCCGCCTGTTGCCAAACCCAGCTTGTGCACTAACCTGTCTCCAGCTCCTGCTCAGCATCTGTTGTCTGTGCCGCTGACTATCATCTGCTGTTTGAAGACTGCTAACCTCCGGAACACGGACTCCTGCACAGGCTCTCATACCATTCCGCACTCGTGGGCCTCCTGTCTGCTCTACCAGGGGCCGTGAGTCAGATACGTAAGGGAGCCTACCCTCTGCCCAAGTGGACTCTCCGGTCTGGTAAGTGAGAGACTTGACAGTATCAGGCAGCCATGACCGAGTCCGGGCAGGGAGCCTCCCCCATGGATGAACTTTGTAGGCACCTCGCGGGCCTTACCCAAGCAGTCAAGAGCCTACAAGAAGGCTACACCAGATTAGAGGGTCAGGTCCGAGCCCTCTCAGCTGCTCCTTCCCCCAAGGGGCACCATCTGCCGGACTCTCCTCAGCACCCTCCGTAGTAATGCTCCCTCAGGGTACCCACACCTGATAAATTTACTGGAGATCGTCGCAAATACTGGGCCTTTCGTAATGCCTGCGAGCTCTACTTTGCGCTACAGCCTCGCACGTTCTCTCTGGACACCACTAAGGTGGGATTTGTCATTGCACTGCTGTCCAGCGAGCCCCAGACTTGGGCCCATCATTTACTGGAGCAGAAGTCCAGATCCTTAGATACCCTGGACGTTTTTTTCCTGGCAATGTCCCAATTGTACGAGGACCCTCAACTTACTACTACTGCTGAGGCAGCCCTGCATTCCCTGCAGCAAGGCCGCAGAGCAGCTGAAGACTACGCAGTTGAGTTTCGTCATTGGAGCTCTGATACAGAGTGGAACGACGCTGCCTTGCGTCATCAATTTCGGATGGGGTTATCTGATCCCCTTAAGGATGAACTGGCATGTGTTGGGATACCCCAGACTCTGGACGAACTTATCAACCTATCTATTCAAATTGACCGACGTCTGAGAGAAAGACGCTCCGAGAGGTCCTCTGGTCACCCTCATCCTATTTGGATGCTCCCTAGAGTTCCCAGTTCCCCCAACCAATTGCCTCTCTCCTCTACCTCAGCCACGGAAGCACCCAAACCCATGCAGCTTGGTCTGCTCCGGCCATCCCTTACTCCGGAAGAGAAGATGCGCAGACGTACTCACAACCTATGCCTGTATTGCGGGGAACAAGGACATTTTGTGAGGACCTGCCCTAACAAGATACGTAAGTGTCTGACGTCTTCTTCTACTTGTGCATCTGTTTTGCCCAAACCTGGTAACCATTTGACTATCTCTGTTGTATTACAGCTCCCCGGAAAGAACATCCCGGTGTCAGTCATTATTGACTCTGGAGCATGCAGTGGCTTCATCGATCAAACCTTTGTCAATAATCATGGCATTCCTCTTCAACCTAAGACCCAGGGTCTTGCAGTATTCCTAGCTGATGGCTCTACCCTTAGTTCAGGTCCAGTCACCTGTGAGACTGTTCCACTACTGGCCACCATAGGCCTGGAACATCAGGAACTCTTACGTTTGGATGTCATCTCCTCCCCTCTCTTCCCAATCATTCTCGGAATGCCCTGGCTACAGGCACATAACCCCAGCATTGACTGGTCCACAGGAAGAATCCAATTCTCATCTGACTACTGCAGGCAACATTGCTTACGTGGGACCCCGGTCTCACCGACTCAATGTCTTTGTTTGGATTCGGATACCAAACTTTGCCCATCTCTTCCCGAGGCCTATCAGGACTTCCAGGATGTCTTCAGTAAGAAGGGGGCAGAGACTCTACAAGTTCACAGGCCTTATGACTGCCCAATAGAACTTTTACCTGGAACCGAAGTTCCCTTTGGAAGGATTTTTCCACTAACTGAGCAGGAGCTGGGAACCTTAAAAAACTACATTGACGAGAACTTAAAGAAAGGGTCTATCCGCCCTTCCACGTCTCCAGCCGGTGCAGGCATTTTCTGCGCGGAGAAGAAAGACCACACCCTACGTCCCTGTATTGACTACCGGGAATTAAACAAAATTACGGTAAAGAACAGATACCCGTTACCCTTAGTACCCGAGTTATTCCAGAGACTGGGAACCGCAAGAGTTTTCACCAAGCTGGATCTCCGCGGGGCATACAACTTAATTCGCATAAGAGAAGGGGATGAGTGGAAAACAGCTTTTCGTACTCGATTCGGGCACTATGAGTACCTTGTCATGCCCTTTGGCCTGTGCAATGCACCAGCCACCTTCCAGCACTTTGTCAACGACGTATTCCGTGACTTCCTAGACCTCTATGTCATAGTCTATCAGGACGATATTTTGATTTCTCTGCCTCTCTGACTGACCACCGCAGGCATGTGCAAAATGTTCTCACCCGACTTAGGCAACATGGGCTCTATGCAAAACTTGAGAAATGTGAGTTTGAGCTTCGATGCATTCAGTTTCTGGGCCTGATCATCTCCCCTGAGGGCATCAAGATGGATCCCCAAAAGGTATCTGCTATCCTGGACTGGCCTGCACCTATTGATAAGAAAGGGGTACAACGTTTTATTGGCTTTGCCAACTTCTATAGAAAATTCATAAAAGGGTTCTCTTTGATAATCGCTCCTATTACTGAACTACACTAACTTTTAATACTTCAAGCTGCCTGTCTGTGGTATTAATAGGATCAGAAGAAGAACACCAGTACTTGTCTTCAGGTAGCTATAGGTGCAACTGTGCAGGGGTACACAGTAAACTAACTGTAAATACTTCAAGTTGCCTGATTGTGGTATTAATAGGATCAGAAGAAGAACACCAGTACATGTCTTCAGGTAGCTATAGGTGCAACTGTGCAGGGGTACACAGTACACTAACTGTAAATACTTCATGCTGCCTGCCTGTGGTGTTAAGAGGATCAGAAGAAAAACACCAGCACTTGTCTTCAGGTAGCTATAGGTGCAACTGTGCAGGGGTACACAGTACACTAACTGTAAATATGTCAAGCTGCCCGCCTGTGGTATTAATAGGATCAGAAGAAGAACAACAGCACTTGTCTTCAGGTAGCTATAGGTGCAACTGTGCAGGGATACACAGTACACTAACTGTAAATACTTCAACCTGCCTGCCTATGGTATTAATAGGATCAGAAGAAGAATAACAGCACTTGTCTTCAGGTAGCTATAGGTGCAACTGTGCAGGGTACATAGTACACTAACTGTAAATACTGTAAAAACACCTGATTGCCTTTCAGTATTTTAGAAAGAGAATAACAGGAAAGGATCTAGCTAAACTGAATACAGTGTATATATATATATATATATATATATATATATATATAAAACACCTGGGATGGATATATATACACTAGGTATGAGCCGAACACCCCCCTGTTCGGTTCGCACCAGAACATGCGAACTGGAAAAAAGTTTGTTCGAACACGCGAACACCGTTAAAGTTTATGGGACAGGAACATGAATAATCAAAAGTGCTAATTTTAAAGGCTTATATGTCAGTTATTGTCATAAAAAGTGTTTGGGGACCTGGGTCCTGCCCCAGGGGACATGGATCAATGCAAAAAAAAGTTTTAAAAACGGCCGTTTTTTCGGGAGCAGTGATTTTAATAATGCTTAAAGTGAAACAATAAAAGTGTAATATCCCTTTAAATTTCGTACCTGGGGGTGTATATAGTATGCCTGTAAAGGGGCGCATGTTTCCCGTGTTTAGAACAGTCTGACAGCAAAATGACATTTCAAAGTAAAAGAAGTCATTTAAAACTACTTGCGGCTATTAATGCATTGCCGGTCCGACAATACACATAGAAGTTAATTGATAAAAACGGCATGGGAATTCCCCACAGGGGAACCCCGAACCAAAATTTGAAAAAAAAAATGACGTGGGGGGTCCCCCTAAATTCCATACCAGGCCCTTCAGGTCTGGTATGGATATTAAGGGGAACCCCGCGCCAAAATTTTTTAAAAAAACGGCGTGGGGTCCCCCCAAAAATTCATACCAGACCCTTATCCGAGCACGCAACCTGGCAGGCCACAGGAAAAGAGGGGGAGACGAGAGAGCGCTCCCCCTCCTGAACCGTACCAGGCCCACATGCCCTCAACATTGGGAGGGTGCTTTGGGGTAGCCCCCAAAACACCTTGTCCCCATGTTGATGAGGACAAGGGCCTCATCCCCACAACCCTGCCCGGTGGTTGTAGGGGTCTGCGGGCGGGGGGCTTATCAGAATCTGGAAGCCCCCTTTAACAAGGGGACCCCCAGATCCCAGCCCTCCCCCCTGTGTGAAATGGTGTATCCCTACCTTTTCACAAAAAAGTGTCAAAAATGTTAAAAATTACAAGAGACAGTTTTTGAGAATTGCTTTATTTAAATGCTTCTTCTTTCTTCTATCTTCCTTCATCTTCTTCTTCTTCTGGTTCTTCTAGCTCTTCTGGTTCTTCCTCCGGTGTTCTCGTCCTGCATCTCCTCCGCGGCGTCTTCTTCCCTTCTTCTCCTCGGGCTGCTCCGCATCCATGGCATGGGGGGAGGCTCCCGCTCTTCTCTTCATCTTCTTCTCTTCTTCATCTTCTTCTCTTCTTCATCTTCTTCTCTTCTTCATCTTCTTCTCTTCTTCATCTTCTTCTCCGGGATGCTCCGCACCCATGCTGGCATGGAGGGAGGCTCCCGCTGTGTGATGCTTCTCTTCTTCTGACAGTTCTTAAATAACGGGGGGCGGGGCCACCTGGTGACCCCGCCCCCCTCTGACACACGGGGACATGATGGGACTTCCCTGTTTCCCTGTGGCATTCTCCGTGACGCCACAGGGAAGTCCCGTCAAGTCACCGTGAGTCAGAGGGGGCGGGGTCACCGGGTGGCCCTGCCCCCCATTATTTAAGAACCGTCAGAAGAGGAGAAACATCACACAGCGGGCGCCTCCCTCCATGCCAGCATGGGTGCGGAGCGGCCCGGAGAAGAAGATGAAGAGGAGAAGAAGATGAAGAAGAAAAGAAGATGAAGAAGAGAAAATGAAGAAGAGAAGAAGATGAAGAGAAGAACGGGAGCCTCCCCCCATGCCATGGATGCGGAGCGGCCCGAGGAGAAGAAGGGAAGAAGACGCCGCGGAGGAGATGCTGGACGAGAACACAGGAGGAAGAACCAGAAGAGCCAGAAGAACCAGAAGAAGAAGAAGTAGAAGAAGATGAAGGAAGATAGAAGAAAGAAGAAGCATTTAAATAAAGGAATTATCAAAAACTGTCTCTTGTAATTTTTAACATTTTTGACACTTTTTTAGTGAAATGGTAGGGGTACTTTCGTACCCCCTTACCATTTCACACAGGGGGGAGGGCCGGGATCTGGGGGTTCCCTTGTTAAAGGGGGCTTCCAGATTCCAATAAGCCCCCTGCCCGCAGACCCCCACAACCACCCGTCAGGGTTGTGGGGATGAGGCCCTTTTCCTCATCAACATGGGGACAAGGTGTTTTGGGGTGCTACCCCAAAGCACCCTCCCAATGTTGAGGGCATGTGGCCTGGTACGGTTCAGGAGGGGGGGCCGCTCTCTCTCCCCCCCTCTTTTCCTGCAGCCTGCCAGGTTGCGTGCTCAGGTAAGGGTCTGGTATGGATTTTTGGGTGGACTCCACACCGTTTTTTTTTTTTACATTTTGTCCGGGGTTCCCCTTAATATCCATACCAGACCTGAAGGGCATGGTATGGAATTTAGGGGGACCCCCCCGTAATTTTTTTTTTTAATTTTGGTTCGGGGTTCCCCTGTGGGGAATTCCCATGCCGTTTTTATCAATGAACTTCTATGTGTATTGTCGGACCGGCAATGCATTAATAGCCGCGAGTATTTTTAAATGACTTTTTTTCCTTTGAAATGTCATTTTGCTGTCAGACTGTTCTAAACACGGGAAACATGCGCCCCTTTACAGGCATACTATAGACACCCCCCAGGTACAAAATTTAAAGGGATATTACACTTTTATTGTTTCACTTTAAGCATTATTAAAACCACTGCTCCCGAAAAAACGGCCGTTTTAAAACTTTTTTTTGCATTGATACATGTCCCCTGGGGTAGGACCCAGGTCCCCAAACACTTTTTATGACAATACCATGCATATAAGCCTTTAAAATTAGCACTTTTGATTTCTCCCATAGACTTTTAAAGGGTGTTCCGCGGCATTCGAATTTGCTGCGAACACCCCAAATTGTTCGCTGTTCGGCGAACTTGCGAACAGCCGATGTTCGAGTCGAACATGAGTTCGACTCTAACTCGAAGCTCATCCCTAATATACACAATACACTGTAAGTGCAGCTAACTGACTCAACTGCCTACTCTGACTGAAATCAAATGACACTGTCTCTCTCTCTCTGTCTAATTCTCTCCGCCGCTGCCCTGGCTTTGGCCAATTATGGCTCTCTGTGCAGACAGCGCTGTGATTGGCCAAGCATGCGGGTCATAGTGCATGCTTGGCCAATCAACAGCCAGCAATGCACTGCAATGCCGCAGTGAATTATGAGCCGTGATGCGCTACTTGAATTTGGCGCGAACGGCCCATAACGTTCAAAATGCGGCGAATGGTCGAACACACGATTTGACTCGAACTCGAAGCTCATCCCTAGTGTTCAGAGCCATGCACATGTCACTACAGTATTTCTATTTGAATATATACATATGTGTGATTGTTTTTTTTGAATGAATACAAGTGTCTGATTGGCTGATTCTGAAGCCACCACCTTCTTTTGTTATCCATGTTTTTAGTATAAATAAAAGGAGCCTGGCTATTCTCTGGAGGATTCTGCTAAGCTCAAGGTGATACCAGCATCTGTCTGTGGAGTTACTTGGAGAGAAAGAAAGGTGTGCTTTTCCAGCATTATATGAGAGAGCTGTATTTGTGCTTTTAAGTGCAAATAAGTTATATCCTTATAGGGAGAAGCTTCAAATTTCCCTAACAGGGTGTACTCACTTTTGCTGCCAGCAGTTTAGACATTAATGACTGTGTTGTGTTATTTTTAGGGGACAGCAAATTTAAACTGTTATACAAGTTGTGCACTCACTACTTTACATTGTAGCAAAGTGTCATTTCTTCAGTGTTGTCACATATGACATGAGGGGAGACAGGCAGACAGAAAGAGACAGAGAGAGAAAAACAGGCAGGCAGAAAGAGACAGAGACACAGGCAGACAGAAAGAGACAGGCAAAGGGAGAGACAGACAAAGATAAAGACAGGCAAAGAGAGAGAGAGAGAGAGAGAGACACACAGACAGACAGAGAGAAAGACAAACAGACAGAGAGAGACAGTCAGACAGAGAGAGACGGGCAGAGAGAGAGAGACAGACAGAGAGAGATGGGCAGGGAGAGAGACAGAAAGAGACAGGCAGAAAGAGACAGGCAAAGAGAGAGACACAGACAAAGAAAAACAGACAGAGAGAGACAGGCAGAGAGAGGGAGACAGACAGAGAGAGAGACAAGCAGAGAGAGACAGGCAGAGAGAGAGAGAGAGAGAGACAGGCAGAGAGAGATAGACAGACAGAGAGAGAGGGACAGAAAGACAGAGAGAGAGAGAGGCAGACAGAGAAAGAATCCATAGTTAAAGCACACTGCTCTCTCCTCTCTCACAGAATGGCTGAAACAGTTAATAAGTTACATGTTTTTCATGAATTGTGGGCATTTGGGAGAGTCTCCTGAGGTTATCTTTAAAAAAAATGTTTTTTTTTTATTATTTCAATTTTATTAAGTTTAATATTATACAAAATATTCATACTTTACTCATAATCTCATTCATAAAATACCAATTCCAATTTCCCTCCCCCTCTATTCCCCTCTCTCCTTTACTTACAGTATCTCACAAAAGTGAGTATACCCCTCACATTTTTGTAAATATTTTATTATATCTTTTTATGTGACAACACTGAAGAAATTACACTTTGCTATAATGTAAAGTAGTGAGTGTACAGCTTGTATAACAGTGTAAATTTGCTGTCCCCTCAAAATAACTCAACACACAGCCATTAATGTCTAAACTGCTGGCAACAAAAGTGAGCACACCCCTAAGTGAAAATGTCCGAATTGGGTTCCAGTAATCCATGTCCTTAGTCTGTTTGTCTTCAGCAATCTGTTTGCAGGCTTTCTTGTGCATCATCTTTAGAATGCAGACCAATGCAGACCAATTTGATGCAGTGTGCCACGTATGGTCTGAGCATTGACAGGCTGACCCCCCACCCCTTCAACCTCTGCAGCAATGCTGGCAGCTCTCATACATCTATTTCCCAAAGACAACCTCTGGATATGATGCTGAGCATGTGCACTCAACTCCTTTGGTTGACCATGGCGAGGCCTGTTCTGATTGGAACCTGTCCTGTTAAACCTCTGTATGGTCTTGGCCACCATGCTGCAGCTCAGTTTCAGGGTCTTGGCAATCTTCTTATAGTCTAGGCCATCTTTATGTAGAGCAACAATTCTTAACACATTTCACATGACTCTAACCTTAAAATGATCTCAAAAGATTACCCAGTTTGGTATTATGGGGTCTCCTCAACAAAAAGAGTAAAGGAGTAGCTATAGGAGTTGCCAGAGGGGTAAGATTCATGCTGGAAGATAGAAGGACGGACCCAGAAGGGCGATACTTATTCCTGAGGGGCAGAATAAACGAGGTGGAATATTCCCTGGCAAATATCTATTGCCCATAAAATAATCCCATAAAATATTTAATAGATGTCATAAAAAATTTATGGAATTTAAGAGAGGAGGAGTCATTTTGAGCGGAGACTTTAACCTCTGTATGGTGCCTGGGTTCGATAGTATGTCAAGTGTACATAGGACTCGGAACGTACGGAGGAAGGTTTTAAAAAAGACCTTACATCAGAACCAACTGATGGACGCATGGAGAATACAACATGCTAAATGCCGGGACTATATGTTCCACTCCTCTGTGCACAGGATGTACTCAAGAATCAACTTATTCTTGGTGGAACATAGGCTGCTCGAGACAGTAATTAGCTTGTGAATGACAATGAGAACAAAGATTGAGGGGAATCAAAATAGGCCACCCTCCTGGAGAAGAAATGAAGAATTATTACAGGATAAAGGGGCGGAAGAAAGGATCATTTGTACTTGATGAGGTATTGACTAAAATTTTGATTTGACTGGTTGTTTGTATGTCAGCAACTTTTATAAGCAATAAAGAAAATTTAATAGAAAGATTGAAAAAAAAAAGGAGTTGGTGGAGTGGATAACCAAGCCATCCTCATCCTCCTCATCCTCTGTCACCCAGGCTCAGAGTAGTTTGCCTTCCAACGCAGCTGCCAAAGTGAACTATTCTAACGGCTCCTTGTCCACAGTCACTCCTTCCATAGCTCCACCATCATGCACGGAGGAGTCCCCAGAATTATTCGACCACAGTGTCGAGTACATGCTGCTGGAGGATGCGGAGCGATTTGAAGGCTCTGATATTGGTGCCCAGGTTGAGGAAGGGAGTAATGTGAGCCTAGAGAGAGGGGGTGCCCAAGAAGGACAAGAAACTGGCAGTCATGTTTCCCCAGCTGCAGCATACTGCCAAGTTTGCTCCAGTGACGAGGAGGGAGGGGATCAGGGCTGTCTTTAATATTGATTGGACCCTGGTCAAAATTTTTTATGCCCCCCCTCCATGCAGTTTTGCTCTCCACCTGCTCTAAAACATTCAATAAATAGCAACTAGACTCAAAATCCGTTTACTGAATCAGAACAGGCAGTGATTGCGATTGGTTGCCAGAGGTTACAGTGTATCATTACCACTCACTAACTGGTTGCTAGAGGTTACAGCACACATTACGGCTCACTAATTAGTTGCTAGAGGTTACAGCATATGATTTCTGCTTGTTGATTGGTTGCTAGAGATTACTGTACATCAACACTGCTCACTGGTTGCTAGAGGTTACTGCACATCATTACTGCTTACTGATTGGTTGTTAGAGGTTACAGCACATCATCTCCTCACTGCCTGCACACCATGGACTGCGGAGTGCGGAGATGAGGGGACCCGTTAATAGACAGAAAACTCTTAGGGATCCTAGGACTCCTGGGATCAGTGGCAGTGCTGGGGGAAGGGGAGGGTGTGATCAAAGGCAATGCTGATTATTTTTTACTGACTACCAATATAAAGATGAGTTTCAAGACTCGCCATCAATGTAATATGGATTTACACTGACCATTAATGTAATAGGGTTTACACCGACCACTAATGTAATAGAAGCATTCACAGTAATCACCAATGTAAGGAGGGATTTACACTGACCACCAATGTAAGGGTGACATTCACACTGGCCACTAGTGTGAATGAAAGGATTCTACACTGAGCAATAATGTAATGAAAAGATTTACACTGACCACCAATGTAAGGGCGACATTCACACTGGCCACTAGTGTGAATGAAAGGATTCTACACTGAGCACTAATGTTATGAAAAGATTTACACTGACCACCAATGTAACTGAGACATTTAGCCTACGTTCATATGTGTGTGTGTCCAGAATGTATGCAAAATTGCTTTCCTGACACCACAGAAACGTGGTTCCCTCTGGCAGATACACAGCAGTGCCATTAATTGTTAATGACACCCTCAGGCATCTGCTGACATGTCTCTTGACAGTGTGTGATTTTGAAAAAGGGTCTGGAACTTTCTTCCGCATTTGTAGCGCATAGAGCAGCCCATTGCAATGAATGGGCTGCCCTACATGTGACCTACATCTTAATACACCCTGTAAGTACACCTTTTCATCCTAAAACCCATGATAACCTTTGCACCCCAAACCTTCCCCATCCTCTCCACTCCAATCCCCCTTCCCTCTAACGCCCTTTGCTCATCTTTGCACCCACCTTCCTTACCTCCATACATCCCCTCCCTGCTCACCTGTGCACACCAAACTGTAATTCCTTCTTTGTCTACCCCTGCACACCCCACACTACCCCCCCCCCCCCACACTAATTTGCTTACCTTTGCAGAACAGGCAGAAAGTAGGCTTAATGACCACAGTTGTAGGCAGGACTTTCAAGCATGCCCCTTTATCTCCCCAGTGGACAGCATTCAGTATAGGTGATGGTGGATATGACCTCAGGGGGGCATGATATACAGATGAATACTGCCACTATTTACATATTGTCAGGGAAATTTTAAGCTTCTCCCTATAAGCATATCATTTCTTTGTGCTTAAAAGCACAAATACAGCTCTCTCATATAATGCCGGGAAAGCACGCTTTGCATGTCTCTCAGTTACACAGGCGCAGATGCTGGTATCACCTTGAGCTTAGCAGAACCCTCCAGAGAATAACTAGGCTCCTTTTATTTATAATAAAAACATGGATAACAAAAGAAGGTGGTGGCTTCAGAATCATCCAATCAGTCACTTGTATTTATTCAAAAGAACCAATCACACACATGTATATATTCAAATAGAAATACAGTAGTAACATGTGTAGATGGTGGTGTGCAGAGACATGCGGCAAACACATGCGGCAAACACATGGCTCTGAACACGATTGTGTGCACATTCCCACTGCTACCAATGATGTGAGCCAAACTCTATCATGGTTCAGTGGGCCATAATTTTATATGGTTATGCTATGGTTCCCATATATGCAGATCTACTTACCTAGGAGTTTTAATGCGGTTGCCATGGAGGGGCCAGTCCCCTTGGTGAGGCATAAACAAACATCTCTAAAAGAACAAGCAGATCTGCTGTGTCCACGGGAAGGTTTCCGCAGCCAATGGTCTTCCACCAACGTCTGTATGTGCGAATACCCTCACATGAGCTTATTACAGCAAAACCGACACTGGGGGACATCTGACAACATACATTAATAAAAATTTCCACAACAGCTCCTCCTCTTTGTCATATGCTCCTATGTGTCCCTCGATGAATCTTGATCTTCTTCTTACACCTGGAAATGAGTCAGTCCTTACAGCCCATACGAGTTCATAACACAGCTTGACTTGTAGACTTTGTTCTTCAGGGGGGATGACTTATAGGGAGGACATGACATGGTGATCTATAGTAATCACCGGTTGGTCTGGGATCCTTTGTGTCTTGTACGTGGGCTGGGCTTCGGGGCGTCTCATCTCAGTGAGGAAGATGTGGTCATCTGCTCTGGCTCTGCTCAATCCAAGGCAACAGGAGCACCACATCACGACATATAGAAGGAATAGAAATAAAAACAACATGAGTATATATACCCCTACTTCCTTCAACCATGATCCAATGGAAAATAAAAAAAATCCACAAAATTTCCCAGACCCTTAAAAGGATTCCAACCTTCAATATCTATAGCTCTGGCTTTGCCTTGCAGGGATCTAAACCTTATCCATATGGGCCAGAACTTTGTCACTAGTATCCCCGATCCAGATATAACAATTCTTACCTATGAATTCATAGAAACCCCCCTTGGATGCCAATAGATAATCATAAGCCATTTTTTTTTAAAAAAAGGTCTTAATTTGCCGTTATTCCTGTGGGAACTTCCTCTCAGCTTCAACAGTTACATTAAACATCCCATCCTCAATGGATGCGAAATTGTTCAATTGTTTCATAAGCTCAAGCCCCCACCGTGTACAAGCAGGAAACCATGCCCAGACCTGGTCGAGGTTGGTAAACAATTTCCTTCTAGCTGTCCCTGCCATTCTTACCTTCTCTCGCGCCTTCAGATCCTCTCGATTTGCTGCGACATAAGATGCTGGGACGAGTTTCATCAGCACACATGCATTAGGGGAATTATCTTATAAGCTGTAGATTCACATTAATACCAAACTAAAGTTGAAGCACACTTGTGGGCTACCTAGTTGTCCTGATACCAAAGCTGGCAAGAACCAGAGCTATTGTTAAAATTATAATTAATTTTACCCTCTAGAAATGTATCGTTAAATTCTATTGACAAGTGTCTGTTTGGATTTTACTAGTTTGTCAAAACTCCTCATACCAATATGAACATCATATATAGCATGTACCGCCATCATCGCTGGAGCACTAGAGCTCGGTGGAGACTCAGAGTAGACCCAACCATATGTCCTGTTCACTTTGTTAGCTAGTTGGAAAACACACTTTAAAAATATAAATAAACAACGATACTCCTCATCCTTTGGTGTAGTTGAGCAGCTTCTTGCAGTGGCTAGTGTGGATCCAGTTATCTCGTCCATCAAGCTTCTTTTCAATGACCCAGTCACCTGGTTGGAAAGAATGTAAACTGGTTATTGTGACAAGGTCCAGGAGGGACTCATGAACCCTGTAGTGGACCTTTAGAAATTCATGTTGCAGTGACTGCACCTACCCCATCAGCTGAGAATGTAGGTGACAGCTGCTGAGGAAAGTACAACTCTGGTTTTGGTTGACCTCCAAACAAGCCTTATATGGCAATAACCCAGACATGTGGGAACGTAATGACTGTGGTCACTGCATAACCTGTGCGTGGCTTACCATCTGGGGTGTAATACCTGGAACCATTGACAAAAAGGTTCTTATGGGAGCGTCCTTCACCAGACTGCTGCTTGCTGATTCAAATTCCATCCAAGAAAGACAGTCGTCCTACTGGGTCACAAACTTGGCTAGAATTAGAGCGGTTAGTATTATTGGTTTGAAAATTGTCATTCTCACCACTATCATCTCCCCATTTTATTCCTCATTACAAACTGGGGGAAGACACACAGGGTTTACAGTGGAGCAGAAAAAAAGAATGAAACAGTGAAATAGCCTATAATACTTTTACCTTCTCAGGCGTGTGTATTTATGCATGTGTACAGCTATCTACATACACCTGCTTTCTATGTACACACACTTTCAGAAACTTCTTGGACCTGAAAAGATACTTATAAACAAAAGTTATTACTCTATCCTTCATATTTAACCTGCAAAGAATGGTAAACAATACAACATTTGTGCACACTGGTAAATTGTCACTGACATTCCTCAAAACCGACAATAACAAAACCCTCTGAAACCCTTACTTTCACGTTCCTACTAAAATACAACAGCCATGACACGCAAGAGGGCTGTTGTGGTAGGTTCAAACATATTGTTGTTACTACATACAAACAATGAGAAGACTAAAACAAGAGACAAACATTTAGATACAAATGTGGGGGAGATATTTCATAGTTCCCAAAACAAAAATGAAAAAACAAAACAACCAGACGGAATGCTACCTTCACTCTTTTAGCGATAGAAAAAAATACAATGGGAAAAACACGAGAGCATTTCAAAATCTTGTATAAACCAGCCACAAAAAGTTCAAAAACAGGCATGAGAATTTTAATCACACAAGCGTGTACTACACATCCAACTCACTCATCATTACAGATTTCTGAAGCCACAGCTGAACTACTTCCAAGGTATTTTTATTCTGGGGTCTCGTACCTCCAGACATCAAAAGTACCTTCCAAAGGAATGCACCTTACTGTACCCTCTGACCATATATGCCAATCTTTAAGGGGTATAATGGCCTTAGCCCCATACCCAGATTTCATGTATTGTGCAGCTGTCAGACTGGGGTGCATGGACAACCCATTGCCCATGACGATTCAAATTGCTTTTTTTGGCGGACTCTGCTTCCAGAGAACCCTGCGCTTTACTTTCAGAGCGGTTATTGTTCGCACCTTTATCACTATAACTGGCCCCCGTTTCCCGATTATGGTACACAGCCTGAGCGGGGCTGCTAGTGTACTACTCCTCGCGTTTACGCTAATACTATCGCGCACTGGAATTCCGACTATTATACATGGCCCGATCGCTCTCACGATATACAGCCTTCTCAACGTGTTTGTCCGACAACTACAAAACACCATGAAAATCCTTCACTATTCAAAACAATCTTATGGCTTCTATCTGTACTTAGATATAACATATATAGATATATATACAATAACTTGGATGCATCCTGTTTGCTCTCTACCCAAAACTATATTACAGTATAAAACAACTGGAATTAAATTTAAAAATCAAACATACTTCCAAACATAAGTCAAAAGACCCCAAGCTCCTCCCACCAACTTCCTGTTGTACATCACATCTTATAAAGATCTTCCTGTCTTTTCAGTTCTAAAAAACTCATCTAACTGGTTTATTTAAATAACAATGAACAGGAAGAGGGAGGGGTCGGGAAGCCTTGAATAGCTTCATATTATGTCTATCAAGACATTAAAAAATCTATGGCTAACCTAAAAAACTTTTGTCCAGGAAAGGGTGGAATAAACCCCCATTTTGCAAATGGGAGGGAATCCCCCTCGACTCACATATCCCCTGAGCAGTCAAACCACACGTTTTGAGACACAAAATGGTAGTTGCAACAAAATCAAGCCACGGCCACATGGTGAAAATGGCTGACGAAAATGGCCGCATGGTGACAACAACAAAAGGAAATGCAGTTGTTGATCCCGTCAAAACCAGCTTCACTAAAACACCAACACTTTCTCCCCACAAAACTACACATTTGAGACACCACATGAACATTTACAAACATTTTAGGCTATATACTACTAGGGACCTTGGCCAACCAAACAAACACAGGCTCTCCAATCAAACAACAACGTTACATAAAATACAAAATAACACGGCTCAAACATACACTCTTGTTCCCAAATACAACACAATACTTGGCTCTGAAAGTTAGAAGGTCAACAGAACTCTCCCATGCTATTACCCAAAATCCTCAACCACCCATAGGGTGTAGCCCATTCAAGAAACAGCTCCTATTGTAAGTGATGTTCCAACAATGCATGGCTGCTTGAATATGTGGCAGGCATTTTCAACTTAAAACCAAACCCTTTACTTAAAACTATTTTTACACTTTTGGGGACATGTGTCTTGGTCCCATACAACGGTAAAAATCACAATTTATCCATTTCTATTTCTCATATACATCACAAACATATTACACATAACTTTGTTCTGAAAGTTGGAAAGTCAACATATACACAGGACCATCAACAATACTGGTTGCCCCTCCCCCGTTCAGCCACATGGTCAATTACATATGCAGCAGCCATTTTAACACACGGTGTCAGCCTGTTCAGTCATACACACAGCATACAGTTTAGGTTTGTAATAAATGGGACCTATAGAGGATTTAAATACAGGTGCTTCCCCAATTAATAGACCTACTTACAATGACAAAAATTATAACCTACAATAAAAGTCCAGTCATTATACAGAAAGCGTTAAAAAACATAAGGTTCTTTACCTGGCAGATCTTACCTCATACAGCGGACAGAGAATCAAGATCCCGAACACAGAACAGCAAAAATGTTCAAAAAAACTTGAAGTATGGTTGTCTAACCATAGGCCAGCCTTTGCTGGTCTGGTTCTAGATAATCATCCCCCCTTGAGGTCCGCTGAATTAGGAAGATCTGTTGGCATCCTTTCTGGCCCGCCAAACTGTCAGGGGAATTTTAAGATTCTCCCTATAAGCGTATCATTTCTTTGAGCTTAAAAGCACAAATACAGCTCTCTCATATAATGCCAGGCAAGCACGCTTTGTATGTCTTTCAGTAACACAGACACAGATGCTGGTATCACCTTGAGCTTAGTAGAATCCTCCAGAGAATAACCAGGCTCCTTTTATTTATACTAAAACATGGATAACAAAATCAGCCAGACACTTGTATTCATTCAAAAGAACCAATTACACATGTATATATTCAAATAGAAATACAGTAGTGATGTGTGCAGATGGTGGTGTGCAAACATATGACTCTGAACATGATCATGTGCACATTCCCACTGCTACCAATGACGCAAACCATACTCTATCATGGCTCAGTGGGCCATAATTTTTGTATGGTTATACTATGGTTCCCATGTACGCAGATCTGCTTACTTAGGAGTTTAAATGCACTCACAAACATCCTTAAAAGAGCAAGCAGATCTGCCTTGTTCTGCCACCATGCCTCCAAAATGCTAGTGGTGATTCTGCCACAGCTCTCTCCCCCTCCCCTCCTCTTCTTCTTCCTCTATGGCCTCTTCTGCAGATTTGCCCTCTGAACCAGCGGTGCTCTGTAAGAATTCAAGGAGCTATGCAAACAGGCTAAACGTTGCCATGCGGTGCTTGTGTTGGTCTGCCTAGGGGACAGAAGCACACTGGTGCAGAGATTCTGTCAGCTCTGCAGGAGCAGGCTCAGAGGTGGTTGATGCCCCACCAGCTTGAGCCAGGAATGGTTGTATGCGACAATGGCACCAACCTTCTCTCCACCCTCAGACAGGGACACTTGACTCATGTTCCATGTTTGGCACACATCCTGAATTTGGTGGTGCAGTGGTTCTTGAGCAGGTACCCAGGCTTACAAAGTCTGTGGTCATTTCCGCTGGTCATACAATGCCAATGCACGGCTGGCTGACATTCAAAGGGAATGCAACCTGCCCACCAACTGCCTCATTTATGACATGCCCACCAGGTGGAACTCAATGTTGGCAATGCTGCAGCGGCTGCACACACAGCAGAGGGCCATCAATGAGTACCTGTGCGAGTATGGCACCAGGACAGGGTCAGGGGAGCTTCTTTTCGCCACGCCAGTGGCTACTGATCAAGGATGCATGCACTGTCCTGTCACCATTTGAGGAGGCCAGAAGGATGGTGAGCAGCCACAATGCATGCACCAGTGACACTGTCTCTCTAGTCTTCCTGTTGGAGCACACGCTTTCTGGAATCATGGAAAGGGCACTTGAAGCAGAACAGCGGGAGGAAGAGGAGGACTTCCTTACCTCTCAAGGCCCCCTTAATCCAGATAGCATTACTGCGGGCCCGCCAAAGACACAGGAAGAAGAGGAGGAGGATTGTGTCAGCATGGATGTAGAGGATAACACTCAGCAGCAGTCTTCAAGGGGTGGTTTTCAGTCCCCAGAAACCCAAGGAGTTGTACATGGCTGGCAGGAGGTAGTTACAGATTATGTGATCCTTAGTGACCCAGAGGACTCAGAATGCGCCCACCAAGAGTAACTGTGAGGGCTTACAGTGTTCTGGTACCATCAACACCTAAGGCCCAATTTTCTGCAGAGTATGTAGGGCAGATCGTATATTATATATACTGCTGTTCAGAGTATATAGTGCCTGGAAGCCTGGGGGACCCTCATGGCATTTTTAAAAAAAATTGGTTGCAGGGTTCCCCTTAATATCTATACCAGACCTGGAGGGCCTGGTATGGATTTTGGGGGTGACATCCACGCCATTTTTTATTTTTTTTTGTATTTTTGATATTTTTATCTATATTGCCGAGATCCTATAATACATTACAGTGGCAAGCAATTTTAAATTACACTTTTTCCTTTAGAAATGTCATTTTTCTGTGGCACTGTTATAAACATGGGAAAGATGCATTACTTTACAGGCATACTAAGGACACCCTCCCTCCAGGCACGATATTTAAAGGAATATTTAATTTCTATTGTTTCACTTTAAGCATTATTATAATCCATGCTCCCAAAAAAAGGTCAGTTTTTAAAACTTTTTTTGCATTGATACATGTCACCTTGGGCAGGCCCCGGGTCCCCAAACACTTTTTATGGCAATAACTTGCATATAAGCCTTTAAAATTATCACTTTTGTTTTTTCACATTCGTGTTGCATAGACTTCAATGGTGTTTGCTTGTTCCAACAAATTTTTTGCCTGTTCGTATGTTCTGCTGCGGACCGAACCAGTGTTCGGCTCATCCCTATTTTGCATGTAGAGGCTGTTGTCTAATAAGCCCCTCCTTGGAAACAGAGCTCCTCTAACGTGTGCGTACCAAACCATGCCGTATGTATCCTTGTTTTACATAGACAATGTTCACTTTTGCACTCATACATTAATATCTTAAATCTTTATTTGAAGAAAAAAAACATAAGAACTTGATAAGAATTAAAATGTACATTATATAGCCAGATATAAAAAAACAAATAAACCGGGACTTACCCCCCCCCCCACCAATGTTTTTCCCCCTTTTACCTGTATTGCTGGGTTATCTTCAAAACACATACTCACATACTGTGATCTGATGCTCGTTCATCTATTTGTTTCTTATATCTGGCTATATAACACAGTTTAATTCTTAAATTATTGATAGAGGCTCATTAATTAGGCCCTGCTGTTGTATAAAATGACCTATGAGGCCCATGGTTGCCGACAAAAAATTGCCTTGAAGGCTGCTATACCAGGCATGTCATCATCATCATCATCAAGAGCTGGCTGTCTGAATCTGGAAGTAGCATCCAGCTGAAGAGGACCAAGATGGCAGTGAAATACTCAAGCACCAAACCATCCCCTATGTATCTTTTTTTTTTTACATAGAAAATTTTGACTTTTGCACTCATGCATTAATATCTTGTACGTTTAATTGAAAAAAAAAAAATCATAGGAACATAGGAATCAAAGACCTGTTACTTCTATCTAAAAGTCTGCAAATGAAACAACACAATTTATGCAAAAAAACTTGAATCTTGTTCAAAGTGCACTAAATTGTGGCCTCATCATACAGACTGGCTCCCCAAGCCATTGTTTGCAAAATAAACAAAGCTTGCAGGGAAAATTTTTTTTGTTTGTTTTATAAATGTCATTATTGCTGCAGCAGGTTCTATACACTGTACAGATGTGCCACTTTACAGGCAGACTAAGAGGACCCCCCAGGCACTATATCATTTCCAATTTTTATGGGTTCACTTTAACCATCAGTAAATCGCTTCTCATTTAAAAATTATGCTTTTTACAAACTTTTTCCTATTGATACATGTCCCCCAGTGCAGTACCCAGACCCCCATAACCATTGTATGCCTAATTACTTGCATATAAGCCTTCAAAATGTACACTTTTGATTTTTCCAGTTTGTATCTCATAGATGGGGTTCGTTATTCGGTTCCGAACTTTTCTGATGTTCGAAAGTTCTGCAGTGAACGGAATCGGGGTTGCTCAGCTCATGTCTAGTTGCTGATAACCCACAGCCATAAAACCGTACAAAATAAGTTGATATATCACAACAAGCAGATTTACCTAGAGCTGGGATTTTAATGGTGAATTATGAGCAGAATTCTTACACTACACCCATTTTATGAAAGGACTTACTTGTAGTGTGTGTGAGACACTGCTTCAGAAACTCTCCTCAGTTTGCTTTTTTAAAAGTGGACATTTCCTTTTCCAATAGTTTTATTAAACTTTTGCAAAGTACAATAGCAACATTAAGTACACAAGAGAAAAAAATTAAAGACTGGGTACAATACAAGCTAAAAGTGGACATTTTTTTAGACACCTACAGGTGCATCTCAAAAAATGTGAATATCATCAAAAAGTTAATTTATTTCTGTAATTCAGTTCAAAAAGTGATACTCATATATTTTATATAGATGTGTTACACACAGAGTGATATTTTTCAAGCATGTCTTTCTTTAAATATTTTTTTTTTTTTTTTTGCAAATAATTTTTATTGATTTTTACAGAAATACAATGCGTAAATCATTGAATTTATTTAGATAAAAGGTTGTACAGGAAATAGTTACATGTACATTGAACTCGTATTAGCAGTGTAAAACATTATACAAGAAAAGGTAATGCATAGATATATTGGTATTGTAAGGGATAGTTGAGTGTAGAAGAACGGGGGGTAGCAACAAGGGGGGGAAAGGAGCACAAAAGTGAGGTCGACTAGTTAGTCTATTATTTAGTTCAGAAGTGACATAAGGTAGATCAACAACTGTTAAACCATATCTCATAATGTAATAACATATTTAGTGTACCACCCTTCCCAAGGAACCCATGGGTTGGTGAGTTCAGAGTGTGAGGATTTCCCACATAACATTAGAGACTCATACCGTATGTGTAATAGGTTGGTACTAAGGCTGTGACTGTTGGAATATTGCTCGCCTTCCAATTTCTGGCAATAAGTAGTCTGGTTGCTAGGAGTATGTGAGTAATAACTAGTCTAAACTATGGAATTAGATCAATGTATATGTATAGACTGGCTAGTTGTGGAGTTAGTGTAATGCGAAGCTGCAAGATCCTCTATCATATTTGCTACTTCAGTTCATAGAGTGGTCACCCATGGGCATGACCAGAAAACATGGGATAAAGTACCTGTTTGGCCGCAGTCTCGCCAACAGGTGGGTGTTAATTGTGGGTAGAGTGTGGCTAGTCTCTGTGGTATCGGGTACCCCCTCAGGGATTTTTTTTGGGTTAGTTCCCATAATGCTGTGCAACTAGCGGTTTTGAAGGCTGAACGTAGGGCTGTTTGCTATTGTTTTTCAGTAAATTGTATTTGTATGTCTGCTTCCCATTCTCTGAAGGGCTTAGATTTATTGCATTCTTGCAATTTTGATGATTATGGCTTACAGCTAGTGAAAACCCCAAATTCAGTAACTCAGAAAACTAGAATATTATATAAGACCAATAAAAAAAATAAGGATTTTAATACAGAAATGTTGGCTTACTGAAAAGTATGTCCATGTACAGTATAGTATGCACTATACCAATACTCAGTTAGGGCTCCTTTTGCATGAATTACTGCATCGATATGGCGTGGCATAGAGGCGATCAGTCTGTGGCACTGATGAGGTGTTATGGAAGTCCAGGTTGCTTCGATAGCGACTTTCAGCTCGTCTGCATTGTTGGGTCTGGTATCTCTGATCTTCTTCTACACAATACCCCACAGATTCTCTATGGGGTTTAGGTCAGACAAGTTTTCTGGCAAATCAAGCCCATTGATACCATGATTATTAAACCAGGTATTGGTACTTTTGGCAATGTGGGCAGGTGCCAAGTCCTGTTGGAAAATGGAATCAACATGCTCTAGAATTTCTTGGTAGAGTGCTACACTGAAGTTGGATTTGATAAACACAGTGGACCAACACCAGCAGATGACATGGCTCCCTAAATAACCAGACCCAACAATGCAGACACTACAGGCCACTATCAAAGAAACATGGGCTTCCATAACATCTCAGCAGTGCCACAAACTGATTGCCTCCATGCCATGCCGCATTGATGCAATAATTCATGCAAAAGGAGCCCCGACCAAGTATTGAGTACATATTATACTGTACATGGACATACTTTTCAGTAAGCCAACATTTCTGTATTTAAAATCCTTTTTTGTTGGTCTTATGTAATCTAATTTTCTGAGATACTGAATTTTGGTTTTTCAATAGCTATAAGCCATAATCAGCAAAAAAAAAAAAAAAAAATAATGCTTGAAATCTATCACTCTGTAACGAATCTATATAAAATATACAAGTTTCACTTTTTTAAATGAATTACTGAAATAAACTAACTTTTTGATGATATTCACATTTTTGAGATGCACCTGTATTAAAGTGTCTTAGTGCAAAATATCGTAGCTTGCAAGCTCTACTATATCTGAGTGACAATGAGCTCTTCCTACACAAAATTAAATTAAAAAAGTTTTTCATGGATGACAGTGTGACAATCTGACAAAGTAGCAGATGACAATTGGCAATTCAATAGATTACAGCAGTGATGATTGACACTGTGTACCTTGCCCCTCTGCCAACAGTCACAGCTAGAGGCTCTGGTCTTAATCCCTTCTGTTGCATGTGATAAGCTTTAAGCCCGGGTTCACACCTATGCGAATTAGATGTGCGTTTCCGCACATCTAATTCGCATAGCAGGAGAATGTGACTGGCTCCCTATGGAGCTGGTTCACATATCTCCGGGGCGGTGCTGTGCGTCTTTGGCTGCGTTTCAGGGCCGAATTCAGGCATAGAATCGGCCCTGATTCGTCCCTGAAACGGTGAACAGGGACGCACAGCGCTCCTGTGCGGTCCGCAGCGAATTATGGTGTGAACCCGGGCTGAATGCTGTTTGTTTTGTGAGTATAATTGCCTATTTTTCCTTTTATTGTTTTTGTATACAACCATTTCCTAACTGACTCAACCACAATAAGGAGTGAGGACTGCAGAGTAAGGTTCTCTTTTATACTGGAAGGGACTGAAAGTTTTCCAGTATCTTTGATTTTCAGCTGAGGAGTGGGGAATGGCTTGGCTGCTTATGATTATCTTTGTGGAGTGAAAGCTTCCTGGTGGGATACCTTAGGTGGGGTCTGAACATGCCTGAGCTACTTCCCGATTATGACCACGATACGCATGCAGAGTGGTCGATACGCATGCAGAGGGGAGGATCCGAGCCTGTGACATCACGCAGCCACGGCGGTGAGCCAGCGGACGTTTTTATCACATGAAATAAGCGATTGTTTGTCTTTGATCTAGTAAGTGTCCTCTTTTAGCGGGGTTTTTAAATACATTTTTAAGCAGAGAGCACTATGTCGGCTATGTTTTTGATTACATGTCAAATATGAGTGAGGCTGTATAAATCCTGGAGATCAACTCCCTATCTGTGAGATACACATTGGGTGGAGTGAAGATCGTGAAAGTGAGAAGGTGAACAGCTGATTCCTGAAAGGACTGAAAGGAGAGACAGTTTAAAGAGTTCATTTGAGTCTACCTAACTCATTTTTGAGGTGAGCATAAAGTAGCTGGTGGTGGTGTGCACAAGTAATAAGAATCTTTTTGCATAGCACGGTGACAGAAGGTTAACACTGAAGTACAACTATCAAGATTTCTGTTTATTTGAGTGGACTTTTTGTATGGCTTTTTTCTTATGGATTTTTCTTATCGAATTATCACGTATAATTTGCACATAGGGGATTATTGATTATCACTGTAGTAGCGCTGCACTGCATATGTATGTGTGTGCTTTTGGGTACACATATATACACGGTATATATACATATATAATTTGTATGTGTGCCTATGCATTGCACACTGCACTCATTATGCACACGGCACTAATAATGTTTTCATTACATGTTTGCATTTGTTTCCAGTCCTTATTAGAATTACCCTGCCTATGTTATGCCCCTTGTTATCAGTATTAGGATAGGAGTTGCCTTTCTATAACATTTCCAGAACAGCTCCCTTAGGGCACATGTACACACATTACAATTAAGTGTAATTGATATATACACAGTGTATACAAGATATTATATACATTTTTAGCCCTCTCATTGATCTTGACTTGTTTACATTGATTAAAGTCTGTCTCCTTTTCATGTAACACATTCAAAGATCTTCATTGTCAGTATGTAGAGCAGTTATGACATCTGAGTTCACTGGCAAGTGTAGATGCAGGTTTGCAAAAGTCTTGGTATAAGGATATGGCTCAGAACTTGTGTTGGTTGTTGAAATGTAGAGGCTTTGGTGAGTTTTTTTCTACAGAGGAGCTTGATGTTCCTTGAAAATTCTAACATGCACATAACTCTGGATCACCTAAGACCTCCAACTGTCAAAATAGAGATTCTGTGATTACCATGGTTGTAGGTCCAGCAAATGCCAGCATGTCTTATTTTGTATCCATTTAGGCAAGATGTTTTTCATTCAAACTTGATCAGAATTGTTCTGATTAAAGTTGTGTGGTAACATGTTTGTCGTTTCGTTGTTGGATCACCAAAGACCTCCAATAGTCAAAGAAGAATTTCTGTATTCCCATGGTTGTAGGTCCAGCAAATGCCAGCATGTCTTATTTTGTATCCATTTAGGCAAGATGTTTTTCATTCAAACTTGATCAGAATTGTTCTGATTAAAGTTGTGTGGTAACATGTTTGTCGTTTCGTTGTTGGATCACCAAAGACCTCCAATAGTCAAAGAAGAATTTCTGTATTCCCATGGTTGTAGGTCCAGCAAATGCCAGCATGTCTTATTTTGTATCCATTTAGGCAAGATGTTTTTCATTCAAACTTGATCAGAATTGTTCTGATTAAAGTTGTGTGGTAACATGTTTGTCGTTTCGTTGTTGGATCACCAAAGACCTCCAATAGTCAAAGAAGAATTTCTGTATTCCCATGGTTGTAGGTCCAGCAAATATGTTCTATTTTTTTTTATCTATTCATGCAGGATCTCTTTCGTTTAAACTTGATCTAAATTGTTCTGATTAAAGTTCTGGGGTAGCATGTTTTTTGTTTCATTGCTGGCATTAGGTACACAGTGAGGACAATCTTTAGAACATAGATGAATACTTTCATTGAGAGTCCAAGTGGAGAAAAATGGTAATAAAGGCTCTTTATTTAGTGATATATCTTCATATTTGTAGAGTATTTGGCCATTATCATTGTTAAAGAAGATGAGTTTATGCTTTTCCGCATTTACATAAACCCCAACTGTTTGTAGTATCCCATAGATTTGAATTGGGACATTTATATTAACAAGTGCTTTGTAGTCATTATTTATTCTTTCTATCGTCCAAAAGCCTTCCTTTGGTAATAAATTTATCTTCCCTATCCTGTTTACATTATCATGGGCAACACCAATAGTCCAGTGAGCTGCATTTTGCACATTCACCTGCCAATAGCATTTACCTTTTCTCAAAGGCTCAGCTCCTAGCACATAAAGTCTTGTGCCAAATCTTCTGTCGTTCATCTGTACATCTTTTCTAATAGGTGCACGAGACAATCGTTTAAGGTCCTCTGAAACTTCAAGTTCTGCATGTGCAGTGTCTGGATCAAGATTAACTTCAACTTAGAATAGAAACAAATATGTTAAAAGTAAAAATTACTAAAACTTAAAAAATAAATAATAATAGACTAAAATGTATTATTGAATGTTTGTTTTAAAAGAAAACGTGTTCACTAGTCAAAAAATACATTTGGATATGGACACCTGGCTCCCGTGGGACCTATTTAACCCTCAACTACATCTATAAATAACTTTGAGTTCTATCTGAAGACGTAAAAGGTAATATGCTATTTTCCTTCCCTCCCCCATCTCATTTCTTCTATCCTTTCTTCTCCTCTGATATCCACTATCTATTATGATTAAATATTATAAAGTGAGGAGCGGGTTCTTTTAAAGTGTGACATGGCAAAAACACCAATTCTTTAAATTACAATTGTGATGAAAATTACAGACACGTGACATGTGGTAAAGTGGAGGTAAACCCTCACATATACCCCAATGAAGTGAACAGCCTCAGGTGATACACAGGGATAAAACAAATCCTCTTACATAAGTTTTCCATGTATATCTGCTGTCTTCAGCTTCCTACATTCTTTAGAATGTGCACATTGTGTTCCTGTTTCAGGAATGGGAGGGGAGTCTGGGCATACACTGTGTGAGAGCTGATTGGAGGAAAGGCCAACCCCTCCCTCCACATAGGCAGAGGAATGAAGAAACTTGCAGAGCTGCAGTCTGAATAGACAAACTCCCAGCTTATCTATCTCTAAGGCTCCCCCCCCCCCCCACACACACACACAAATTTCCAGCTGCTTTTATCTCATGCGTCAGTAAAATAGTCAGAAATGATCATGATGAGTAGCAGAAAGACACAACATTTAGAGCTTTGCAGAGAGTTAAGTAAACACTACAGATATACAGTATGTGCCCAGGTCAGATTTCATGGCTGTAGAATTGCAGGCAAAAGTTTTTTATCTTTATTTAGGAAAGAATAAGGCAGGGTTATATCCCCTGTCAGATTTTTTTTGTCATCTGTGTCCCATTGGTTAGATTTTCTTTCACTTCCTGTCTCATAGCCACAACAGCAAGTGAAAGGAAACCCTTCCAAAGTGAAGAAAATACCTTGTAGTCACAAGCATTACCAAAATTAGTGTCCCCATTAGAAGAGATTCTCCCTATTACTGTCCTGGTGACCACTCAGAATCTGGGATTTTCTTTTACATTCTGTGGTAATGATCACAGGACAAAAACCTCCGTGACCAACATAGGTGTTGCAAGGGGGTTGCTATTGAGGCTGTAGTCCTGAATCTGGAGCCGATAGCCCCGAGTCTCTTGCCGTAGGGTCCCTGCCTAACCAGCAGTTCGCGGCTGTGGCGGGTGGGCTGCATTAGAGGTGGATGAGAGGAGAGAGACGAGCGGGTGGACGAGCAGAGATGACATCAGCTCTCTCTGCCCGCTCCACATCACTACTCTTCCGACTTCACAGCCGGGCCACTTCAATGTGGGAGCGATGTGTGGTGGGGAGCAGAGAGATGACATCATTTCTCACTGCCCACCACACATCAGCGCTCTTCCACCCTCACAGCGTTGGCCTCTTCAATGTCAGAGGTGCGGCAGGGAGCAGAGAGATTACCTCATCTCTCACTGCCCGCCCCGCATCTCTGCCCTCCTGCCTTCACTAAATGGACCAGTGCTGCCAATCTGCCACCAATGCAGTGACAGTGCACATTTGGTGGCACTGGCTGGCATGGCAAGTGACAATCCTCATCAGTTGGCAAGTGACAACCCACATCTAGTGGCAGGTGACATGGCAAGTGACAATCTGCTAATGGTGGCAGGTGACATGGCAAGTGACAGTATGCAAATGGTGGCAGGGGACATGGCAAGTGACAATCAGCATCAGGTGGCAAGTGACGTGGCAAGTGACAATCTGCAAATGGTGGCAGGTGACGTGACAAGTGACGTGGCAAGTGAAAATCTGCAAATGGTGGCAGGTGACATGGCAAGTGACAATATGAAAATTGTGGCAAGTGACAGTCTGCAAATGGTGGCAGGTGACGTGGCAAGTGATAATCCACAAATGGTGGCAAGTGACATGGCAAGTGACAATCTGCAAATGGTGACAGGTGATGTGGCAATCTGAAAATGGTGGCAGGTGATGTGGCAAGTGACAATCCACATCCAATGGCAAGTGACAGTGGCAAGTTAAAAAGCTGCATCTGGTGACAGGCGATGGTGGCAAGTGACATGCTGCATCTGGTGAAAGGAGATGTGGCAAGTGGCACGCTCAGGGCTCCCACTGATTCTGCATTATGGTGAGTTGAACCACTTCATTATATATGAAAATGTAACAATAGAAACAATGCACTTCGATCACCCTGACACCATATCAACCATGGTGCCATGATGATTGAAATGCCAACACCAGCCTTTGCCCGCGAAAAATTGCTTACCACCAGTGTGCCCCCTCGAGCCTGCAAAATGGTTGGTGACCGCTGCTATGGGCTCTAGCCCCAGATCTTTTACAGACCTAACAACGCCCCTGGTGACCAAGCCCAAGTGTGCGGGTGAAACATGTCAGGGGGTATGACTGGAGTGACACTGGCTGAGGCCACACTAATTCACATATTCGTGCACTGGGTCAGTGAGCGCTGCTCCTTCCTTTCTCTGCTGATGCTTTCACACCCCTGAATGGTGCATAAACGCCTGTTCCCTTCCCTGCAACCGAGGGGAAGATCATTATCTCAGCTTAGAGCGCCACTGCAAGTTATACCTGGATCACCAGAACAAAAAGAACTTCCTAACAGGGACACAGACAGCAATAAAAACCCTACATGTGTTCTAATTTATCTACACAATTAAAAAAAAAAAAACTTTTGCCTTCTGTCTTACTTTAACCGCTTGCCGACCGGCTCACGCCAATATATGTCGGCAGAAGTGCACGTACAGGCATATTAATGTACCTGTACGTTGCCCTTTAAGAAGCGGCTTGCAGGCGCAAGCTCCATGAGTGTGATCGCGGGTCCCGCGGACTCGATTTCCGCGGGGATACCCACGATCTTCTCACAGAGAGCAAGAACGGGGAAATACTGATGTAAACAAGCATTTTCCCGTTCAGCCTAGTGACACTGACACTGATCACAGCTCCCTGTAATCGGGAGTGGTGATCAGTGTCATGTCACACATAGCCCCTCCCCCCACAGTTAGAATCACTCCCTAGGACACACTTAACCCCTACAGAGCCCCCTAGTGGTTAACCCCTTCACTGCCAGTCACATTTACACAGTAATCAATGCATTTTAATCGCACTGATCACTGTATAAATGTGAATTGTCCCAAAATAGCACCAAAAGTGTCCGATCTGTCCGCCATAATGTTGCAGTCACGATAAAAATCACTGATCGCCGCCATTACTAGTAAAAAAAAAAATTATTAATAAAAATGCCATGAAACTATCCCCTATTTTATAGACACTATAATTTTTGCGCAAACCAATCAATAAATGCTTATTGCTATTTTTTTACCAAAAATATGTAGAAGAATACATATCAGCCTAAACTGAGGAAAAAAAATGTTTTTTTATATATTTTTTGGGGATATTTATTATAGCAAAAAGTAAAAAAAATGTGTTTTTTCAAAATTGTTGCTATTTTTTTGTTTTTATAGCACAAAAAATAAAAACCGCAGAAGTGATCAAATACCACCAAAAGAAAGCTCTATTTGTGGGGAAAAAAGGACGTCAACTTTGTTTGGGAGCCACATCGCACGACCGCGCAATTGTCAGTTAAAGCGACGCAGTGCCGAATCGCAAAAAGTGCTCTGGTCTTTTGCCAGCCAAATGGTCCGGGGCTGAAGTGGTTAAAGTTGTATGTTTTGTTACGGAACTTTATAATTTTCAAAGATAGCCTTAGTGACAATAGCATAGCATATTTGTTTGTGTTTGTTGTGGGTTTTTTTTTTTTTACAATTAGCTTGGCATGCATACATACACACATCAGCAACACCCTAACTCACTTTAAAAAAAGCTTTTCTTACAGGTAGCTTTAATATGCTTTTTCATCAAGTAGTAAAAGGCCTACTGTGAACAGTAAATAAAAAATTGGTCAGTAGTTCTCTGAGCCTTTTCTTGTTCTCACTGATTTAAAACTATACAGTACTGCTGCTGGCCAGTTTTTATCAAACACCTATTAAGAATTTAAAGTTGTTGTAAGGGCTCAAGGGCTTTTACCTTCATGCATTCTATGCCTGGAGCACTGGCGGTGGACCCAAAAAGAGGAGGATTCTGTGCAAAACTACTGTCATATCACTTTAAAGACCATGGATTATGAAGCTGTGTAAAAATCAATCAGGGCAGAACAGTTTAAAAAAAAAATTGTAAAAATTGTCCAGCAGCAAGATAGTTTTCACCAGGGACAATACACAGTACACAATTTTCTTCTTACTAATTGGATGGGTGTGGAAGGGTGAATATGAGGGATATAGTTAGATGCCAAGTTCAGTTATTAGGACCTTGGTGTAAAATTTGCAGCTCAGTGAACTTTTGGCCATAAGTGTACGCAGCTTATTGCATTATGCTGTGCACCCCAAAGCTCAAACACACGTGTGTATGTACTGTTTATATATACATATACAGTATATATACAGTAAGCACACTCTTAAAAATAAATGTAAACAAATAGGCAGTAGATGGTGTCAGTAGAGCAGTGCATGGTGTCAGTACAACAGTTGATGGTGTCAGTAGGGAAGAGGACAGTGTCAGTATGGTGTCAGTAGGGCAGTGGACGTGTCAGTCATTTTTTATTTCTGATTTATTATTTTTTATTATTTTTATTTTATTTTTTTTACAATTTTTTAGGAGCATGATAGGAAAGGAAGTAAGCCGGCAGCACTGCCGGGGGGAGGGAGACACAGGGAGCATGGGCAGCAGGGGGAATCAGCATTGCATGGGGGAATTAGGGTGTGCCCAGGCACACCTGCCACACCCACCACGCAACCCATTATGTTTTTCATAGTCTTTGGACCATGGCCAGCAGGTTTAGAATGGCCAATAATGAGGTTCTTGAATAAGCTACCCCTTTACTATAAAAAGGAGGGCTCAGAGAGCTATGGTGTCAGAGAGCCATAGTGTCAGAACTGCCACCCCCCAACTTCATGAGCTGCTAATTGTGTTCCTTTAATAAATGTTTATACACCTGCTACACTTAAGCCGTTCATAGACGGTTTGAATCTTGGCCGGTTCAGCAGGGACTGTTCAAGATATAAACTATGTATGGCAGACTGATTGTAATAATCATATCCTAAAAATCTGACATGTTGGTTGTAGCCAAGGATGGATGCGATTTTTGCCAGTGGCTATAGCCACTAGCAATAATCACTGTCTTCCCCCAGCTGAGCTGGGTCGACCCCCGGTGGCCCAACTCCCCCCCTCTGATGCAAGAACCCAATAGCTCCGTGGGAGGGTTTCCCATATCAACACTGGTTGAGTTGATGGGGGAATTGAACGACTTTCTATTCTGCAACCCATGGTTGCAGGACAGAAAATCACATAATCTATGACTGGCTTTAGTCTGTGTACTTTGCTCTTTTTGTCTACTGGACCGTTTTACACTGCTTTATCATCTGCTGTCTCCTAATCATTGAATGAAAACACCTGACTGTGCCTTATGTCTCTAATACATTAGGACCCAGTCTTGTTCATTAAATCTGCCCTGCCATCGGTCAATTTTTATGCTACTATATTATCTGCAGTCCATTACTTCTTAACAATAGTTTGATAGAAATTGACCAGTGGCAAAACAGTTTTCAATAGAAAGAACAGAGACAGCCTCCATAAACTCCTGGTTAATTTCTATCTGGTGGTCAAGCAGGCCTATTACCATTTGATAAAAAAAGTGTCACTGCTACCAAATGCCACACAACCAAATGCCAAAATACATTGTAAGTGAAACTATCCACGAAAGTTTATTAACACTAACTATTGACAACTTTCAGACCCCCCCTCCCCAACAAAAAAAAAAATCTGTAATGTAAACATTTAGTGGCTTCACTGTGTTGTCCAATTTTTAAAATTACACAGAATTTACACACAAGAATTTCCCTACCTTATAATTCAATGAGATTTGCTGCTAAGTTTGGATTCTCAGAATTTCAAACTGGATTCACCAAACCCCCTGTGACTTTAACCAGGACAGGTTCACTTATCACGAGTACTGAATGAATTCCTTTAGGGACAGTCATCTTCTTCACAGACTTTATGGACTGTCTCACTCAGACTGCATTTTTATGGGCAATTGGACAATACAGTGTTCCATCAATGAGCCCATATTTCTGTGTGTGTATTATTTTTTTTTTTTAAATAAGGAGGGGGGTGTTGTGGTTCGTTATTTACAGTACAACACCTTTATACTATTTTATGCTATTTTGTAATTATATACTATTTTATAGAAATAAGATTTAATTAAACATACCTGTATTTTGTAAGGCTTTATTAAATTCTATGGGCAAGATAAAAAAAAATTGAGTTAAACAGCGGATACAGCAAGTCTAAGAACAAATGGCTACCATAAAGCAGTTAAAATAACGACAAAAAAAGTTGCCATATTTTAAAAAACATGCAGTAACACAATGAAAGGTACAGTAAGTAAAACAAGATGCTGGAACTTCATCTGGCCACACACAAGTAAAACAAAAAAGTCACCTTAGCTCACCCAATAAATGATAACTGAATTCCAGAAAAAAAAGCAGACATGGTAGGTATAGGAGGTTTAGCTAGTCGGTTGAGAACTATATTTAACCTTGTCATTATTTATTACAGGTATTTATTCTGTGCCACTAATTTGCACAGCATTCCACATATATTGTACATTCTTACAATCTAAGGTCCCTGTCTCATATAAATACATGTACTAGAGCCAATTTAGAAAGGAGCCAATGAACCTATGAGCAGGTGGAAACACAGGGTCCAGTGCATTACAGGCTGAAGAATAGTGTAAATATCTGATATTCTTGTATCTCAAGGGCGTTTCTGGATGAATAGCATTGATAGTCAGACTGACTTAAAACAAAGTGTGAGTTTATTGTCACACAGTTGGAATCATAAATACAATGTAAAAAGTATAATAGTTCAGTTCAGTGTAGGTAAAAATATTTGAAATAGAATAAATAGTTATAAAGCTGTAATAAGCTTATGAAAGCATGTGTGCTTCATGGCTGCTGCCTTCTGTTTCCATGCTGTCTCGTGTATTCCAAAAAGAAGCAGAAAATGACGTTCTTAGACTTCTGGGAGAATTCAGCTGTCTTTGTGTAAATATGTCTGTGTCATCTATCCTAGTGGGTGCATGTGTGTCTCTCCTTCAATATGGAAGCGTTGGCTTTATATGTTACATGAACGTCATAACCTCACAAAAACTTAGGACCTTGTATGGCACACATTCATTTCTGCTAACTTCAGCAATATGCTATACAAAAAAGGATACTAACTCAGAGAGTCATATGGAGTTTGATTGACAAGCCCACATGTAATACTCTATACTTGAAGTAATGTGCTGATCATGTAATGTCATATAAGCAAACATCTACTAATATGAACATATATTGCCAACTTTAACTACATAATAATACTTATTAACAGGATTTAAACAAATATGTATTATTTCTTTAGCTACTTAGATACGTGTCTATTTTTGCCTTCTCATAACATTCTATACCAAGATACCTTATATGTCATTCTCATACACCAGAAACTTCCAGCTTTAGATGAAGCATCATATCAAATCAATTGATCAAGGTCATTCACACATACTATATTTATTATGACTAATCATAAAACCAAATATGTTTTGCAAGCTTGCCATGAATATAATATAACACCTATAAGTGCCGAATTATGAATTTGGAATAATATTCTAACACAGGCCATGTCCTCGTCTCATCCCTTACGTTTGGAGTGGGGTCCAGGTACTTATCTACTGAGAGGAATAAATCCAGAGTAGCCGAAGGAAACCCATGCAAGCACAGGGAGACTTAATGCAGGTAATGTTTGGGATTCAAACCTAGAGCAGTAGGCAGAAGTGCTAAACACTATGACACTGTGCTACTCATGAACCTAAAATTTCCCTAAAGTATTCCAATGCGTTCCCAGGTTCCAACGGGAGTATATATGTAAAATATATTGTATTGACTGAGCATGAACTCAAACCCTCACCACATCTCTTCTTTTCTGTTTAGGTCTGACTTATGCCCCGTACACACGGTCGGATTTTCCGATGGACAATGTCCGATCGGAGCGTGTTGTCGGAAATTCCGACCGTGTGTGGGTGCCATCGGACATTTTCCATCGGATTTTCCGACACACAAAGTTGGACAGCAGGAGATAAAATTTTCCGACAACAAAATCCGATCGCGTCAATTCCGACCGTGTGTGGCCTGTTCCGACGCACAAAGTGCCACGCATGCTCAGAAGAAATTCCGACACGGGACAGCTCGTTCTGGTAAACTTAGCGTTCGTAATGGATAAAGCACTTTCGTCACGCTGCAATGTTCAAAATGGTTTAATACAGCGCACTCTCTTCTTCTTTATAATGTGACAAGAATTAAGTCGTTTTGATGCTCATATTCACAAACACTTCTCGCAAAGTTTTTTCGTTACTATTTATCGGGATTCCCTCAATATATTTTGATTTCTCACATCTGACAACATATTTTTTTTTTGTTTGTTTTTTTACTTTAATGTAGAATCTTTTTTTGTGTTTCTCTTTTTATTTTTTATTTTTTGGTGATTTTGATTTGTACTCCCGAAAATGTTTGTGTGTTTTTTGTGACAAGTTCCCACAACACCATTGATATGTTGTTCTATTTAATCTGTAGGAGATTGTTTGGTGTTGTTGTCCCTTGTTAATTTCACATTGTACTTTAGAAATGTACCTGAATACTCACCAACAAACTGTCCTTTTTGGATGAAAACACACACAGGAGAGTAGAATTTAACTAAAAATATTTTATTAAGGGGTCACAACTATAAACAAAGAGGGAGGCAACGCTGGAGAAACTGCAGAAGTGGGCGAAGCCTTGGACCCCCGGGGCAGACATCAATTATTTAAAAGCAAAATTGGTGGCCTGAGGAGTCCTTATCTAAGGGAGGGCAGTCTGGTCCAGAAGTCCCAGAGATCCGGAAAGCAGCAGATGACATCTGTGTCCCCAGGCTGTGGTCATACGAGAGACTGCATCTTCTGTCAGACCAGACTGAACCCAGGGCCATCACTCTTTGGTCTTCCTTCCACGCTTCCTTACAGGCTTTGGCTGTGGTGGTGGAGTTGTGGCAGCAGGAGGAGGAGGAGGAGGAGGAGGATCGTCCCTCTCCATGACATCCGTCTTGTGTGTCAGTTCCCCACTCTCCCCCTTACGTAGGACTTTATAAATCAGGTCCTCAGAAATCTTGCGTTGGCCCTCCTGCATGCCCTGCAATTTGGTGGCAGCCATGCAGGCAAAGGCCTCTTCAGGACTGGGGAAGGCTCTGAGGGACGCCGAAGCCTCCTGGATCAGCCTGTACGCTGAATACTGCACAGGACTGGGAGTGGCCTTCCTGGCCCTTTTATATGGTAGGCGGAGGGGAGGGACCTGAGACTCAGTCAGGCTGCGACTGGTCCCTGGCTTCTCTTGGCTGACACTTAGCCCCGCCTCCTCCTGGCTGCCACTAATCCCCGCCTCCTCCTGGCTGACACTAATAATCCCCGCCTCCTCCTGACTGCCACATTCCACAGCCTCCTCCTGGCTGAGGTCTTCCTGTGTATGAAAAAGGGACATAGTTTTAGTATTGTTTTCATCAATCACACACAATTTTCACCTCATGACTGCTGCAAATTCAATGTTAACAAATATAACAGACTATCCTTCTGAGCCCAGCATTTTGCATTCTTGTCCCAATTTTGGGTGCCCACTACTGTCTATTGATATGTAAAACACTTTTTTCAAGCAGCAATTAGTGATCAATAATAACATCTAGTAAACATCATTTATTTATTGACCAGAAATCTGTAGAAGAATGCTATACCTGACTCAAGCTGGGCTCCTCCACTTCTTCCTGGCTGGAAGGCCCAGGTTGGACATCAGAAGCCTCAGCTGGTATGGAAGGAAGAGTGGAAGGAAGAGTGGAGAGGGATTCCCTGACTTCAGTGTGGTCTGACAGAAATCGCAGTCTCTCGTAGTACCACAGCCTGGGGACATAAACGTCATCTGCTGCAGCTCCAGACCTCTGGGAATCTGTGACCTTCTTGCGCTCCCTAAGATAAGTGCTCCTCAGGCCACCAATTTTAGCTTTCAAATAAGGGATGGTTGCTGTGGGGACCACCGGCTTCACCAACTCCAGCAGTTTCTCCAGCGCTGCCTGCCTCTTCTGTTTGTGATTATAGTGGGGGTGTCTCACCTGCCACAGACAGGGCAGCTCTCTGTACTTGTCAATAAACAGGGGCAGGAAATTGTGGTCGTTGAACCCATCCATTTTCTCTGCAAGACACAACACAAGACAAACCCTAATGTCAGGCCAAACTCCCCTAATCTTGTTACAATATAGGCTTCCATTTCGAAGCAGTATAGGCCCAAGTTTAGATCCTACCTTCGTTAGCACGATCGGCGTCTCCGATGCTCCTTCCTCCGCTCACAGATCGTACGTAAGACGCGCGCGTTACGATTTATACACACTGCGCATGCGTATAACTCCGCCCGCCCCTGACGTTCTTTCTATTCTATTCCCCGCCCCTTTTCGTTCGGCGCAGTGGAGGAAGAGCACATGGCGGATAGACAGCAGGATCGTGCTAAGTACAGCAACGAGGAGGAGGGGGAGGAAAGGCCGGAGCCTGAAACGTCCCGATCCAGAAGGAGATTAAAGGACTCAAATATGTCCTTTGGGGAGATGTTGGAGATGGTGGACATCCTGAAGAAGGCCGACTATGATGGAAAGTATGGGCCTTACCCCAACCCCAATGTCCGAAAGGCCAAGATCATGGCGAAAGTGGTCAGGAGTCTGCACCGGAAATTCGGGGTACGACGATCGAAAGATCAGCTCAGGAAGCGGTGGTCGGACCTGAAATTACGAGAACATGAGCAGTACAGAAAGATCCGGAGAGTGCTGCAAAAAAGTAAGTAGTTGTGCTGTGTTCCTATTGTTCTTGTGTTTATTACGTTCGTGCTGCTCCATGTGCTTTTAGGAACTGTTGTACAGTTTAAAATGGCAACTTTCATGTTCATGGGCACATTATTCGTTCGGATCACACATTTTTTTTTCGGACTATAAAATACCATTGTTTAGCCCATATGCATTTGGCCACCATTTTGAGGCCCTATACTTGTCTTCAAAGAATTGGGTTGTGTAGATGGCTTTGTTACTAGAATGAAATGCAAACTAGATTGTGTGTAAGGAGAGGACACTGAGCAGCTGTTTTCACATCTGGACACTGGAGCACTAGTGTGGGACAAAAGAACACCCTTTTTATTAGGGGGCCACACAGGTGCTCCAGTGTATACTATGGGGGGGCTACATCTGTGAAGCTTGTACCAAACAGGTAAAGTATTGCAGCTTGACAAAGGACACTAAAAAAGCTACATCTTGGAACTCGGCTAAAATAGACAATTGTACCCCACTTCCAAGCAATGTTTCATCTTTAGAGTTCTGCCATCAAATATCTGTGTGCTAATTATACCATTTTTGTTTTACATAGGGGAGAAAAGACTCGGAGGACACCCCTCATCCGAGGAGACCAGAGCCCCCCCCCTCTGGAAGAAGGGGAAATCCCCCCAACACAAGCTGAGCAGGAGGAAGAAGACGTGGTGGAAGTAGTTACCACAACAGGTGAGTGTCTGCGACCACAGGCTCAGATAAGAGATGGATGGCGGCATTTTTTTTTAGACCTAATTTATTTTGTGTTTCCTCTCTTTTTAGGTGATTGTGAGGTTGTGGATCCAGATCCTTTCACATCCGAAAGTGCCCAGATCCTGATCGGGGAGATCATGGGGTGTAATTTACAATTGGAAAACATCAAGCAAAACATCAATGATGTTATTCCCAAATATAAAAACATCATTGATGTTTTGGGGCGAGTTTAAAGCCCCTCCAAATCACTTTCTTCATTTGTGTGCTACAATGTGCGAAATGTTTTTGTGATTTTGCACAAAGCCAAATTTGGAGGATGCACACAGTGTGTCAACATGTGCTATCTGCCATCACGGGAGATCAATGGACGCGTTTTGGGGGTGCAACCCCTTCCTCAATAATAAAGTAGCGGTGAGGAAGGGCTTTCTCCCCCAAAACACGTCCCTTGATCCCCCGTGATGGCAGATAGCACATGTTGACATTGGGAAATTTGTGTGCATCTTCCAAATTTGGCTTTTCCAGGGGTGATTTCCCCCCATCTGAACGCAATATCAAACACAGTTCCTAAATACTCATGTCTGATATTGCCTTCAAGTTCTACCAAATGTGAACTTTGTAAGATCAAGATTTGTGTCTTTCTTGTGGGTTTTACACAGGCCTGTTTTCTATAAAATGCACATTTTGATTTTGGATAATGACACCACAAAAATTGTTATACAACAAACATGTTGGTTTGTCAGAAAAACCTTTGGCAAATGCACATGTGATTGTGCAGGTATTAAAAAGATTGTTCATCAAGAATGTGTGGATTATTGTCTCAACACTACAACACTTTTGGGGTGATGTTATTGTTGTTTTATGAGAAAATGGGGGTAATTTCCTAAGGGGAAATCCACTTTGCACTACAAGTGCAGTTTCAGTGCAGTTGCAAGTGCACTTGTAGTGAAAAGTGTCTTTGCATTTAGTAAATAACAGCCAACAGTGCTTTGTATAAGGTTACACAATCACGACATTTTCTGCACTCCACACATTTCTGTCAGGGTCAGCTCAAACAAACACAAGCAGTAAATGTCCACAAAGAAGAGCCTGGGGGGAGATGCCTGTCGAGAACTTGAGGTCCTGCAGACTTCTCCCTGTGGCCAAATACCGCAAGGTAGCGACCAACCTCTGCTCCGGAGTGATGGCTTGCCTCATGCAGGTATCCTGCCTGCTGATATAAGGGGTCAGCGAAGCCAACAAACGGTGAAATACGGGGTCCGTCATCCGGAGAAAGTTCCTGAAATCATCAGGATTATTCTCACGGATCTCACGGAGCAAAGGCATATGAGAGAACTGGTCACGCTGAAGCAACCAATTCTTGGTCCATGAACTCCTCCCCACCCTGTTCATGGACTGGACTTGTGTCAAGGTCAGGACCCCAACACCAAGCCCCCGCACAGCACGAACTGTACGAGGAGTACGCATACGAAACATGGCTAGAAAACGGTCGGCTGCTCAGAACGAAGTAACAGAACGCACTGAAGAACAGCAAGGCCTGTGAAGAGCGACCTGAAAAACAGCAACGAGCGGACAAGATCGCACAGAAAACTCCAATACGAACTGACTGCACGCACTGAAGAGCAGATACAAACCCACAAGCACAAACTGAACGGCAGAAAACGATCTGAAAGCCACGAGTCTGAAAAAGCGCGAATCGTCTCTCACCAAACTTTTACTAACACGAGATTAGCAAAAGGAGCCGCGCTTGGTTCTGAACTGGCCTTTTCTAGTCTCGTCGTACGTGCTTGACGTCACCGCGTTCTTGGCGATCGGAAATTCCGACAACTTTGTGCGACCGTGTGTAGGCAAAACAAGTTTGAGCCAACATCCGTCGGAAAAAATCCGAGGATTTTGTTGTCGGAATGTCCGAACAAAGTCCGACCGTGTGTACGGGGCATTAGTCTTAAAACCTTGCAGAATACAACCATCCCAGAATACAACCATCCCAAATACCAACATCTGCAAATTATGTTTAAAATTATGTGCGATCTCTTTCTCTCCCGAATATAATATTATTCTGCAACCCTTTTCAGCTCTACACTTTCTCTAGTTAATTTTTTTCCAGTCTATTTTATGATCTGCTAAGCAGTTTAGTTTACGGTTGTGTTTATATTGTTTGCACTGTTTATTGTTTAGTTTGTATCACCCTTACCTTCATGCCTCAGTCTCCTCCTTGCTTGTTGCCCTTGGTCTGGTGCACCTTACTTCCTAAACCTCTGACCTCTGGCTACCTAAAGTCTAGTTTGTCTTACCCTTCACTGGTAGGTATGTGCCTACCAGGCATTAGCCTGCCCCCCATCATTATGTTCACCTCCTCGGGGACAGATACTACCTACCATGGATCCTTATCATTCTCCTGTTATTGGACTCAAAGATTTTTTTCTGGGCTCCTTTTGTGATAAGTTGGACGATACACCTTACATATGCTATGACTTTCTCACGGGCCCTAGATTTGTGCATGATTCACATTTTTGGAAAGCTTAGCACCTCAGTTTTTCTCTTTCTTTAGTGCACCCCTTAGTGCTGGAGGACATTCTTACTTGAGACATACTTCAATATATATAATGTATGTGCTGATACCCTTCCCAGATGTACCAGAGGTATTGATATTGTGCCCCACCATCATCCAGCCTGGGGAGCTTAACCAGATCTGATTGCTGTCCTGTAGCATACAGGGGATCGAACCTTCCTTCAGTCCTCTGTCCCTCTGCTACTTTTCTTGAATGGTTTACATTTTGTATGCCTTGTAGTGGGGGAGGTGCTCCCTTAACCACTTCAGCCTCGGATGGATTTACCCCCTTCCTGATCAAGCCCTTTTTTGCGATACAGCACTGTGTCTCTTTAACTGACAATTGCACCGTCGTGCGACATTGTACCCAAACAAAATTGACGTCCTTTTTTTTCCCACAAATAGAGCTTTCTTTTGGTGGTATTTGATCACCTCTGCAGTTTTTATTTTTTGTGCTATAAACAAAAAAAGCAACAATTTTGAAAAAAAAGCAATATTTTTTACTTTTTGCTATAATAAGTAGTCTATAAGATAGGGGATAGATTTATGGCATTTTTATTATTAATTTTTTTATTAGTAATGGTGGCGATCTGCAATTTTTATCATGACTGCAACATTGTGGCGGACAGATCGGACACTTTTGACACTATTTTGGGACCATTGACATTTACACAGCGATCAGCGCTATAAAAATGCACTGATTACTGTGTAAATGTCACTGGCAGGGAAAGGGTTAAACACTAGGGGGCAATCAAGGGGTTAAGTGTGTTCCCTCAGTGTGTTCTAACTGTAGGGGGGTGGGCTCACTAGAACATAACAGAGATCACTGCTCCCAATTACTGGGAGCAGTAGATCCCTGTCATGTTACTAGGCAGGACAGGGAAATGCCTTGTTTACATAGGCATCTCTCCGTTATGCCTCTCTGTGCCACAATAGCGGGCCACTGGCGAACATTGAGTCCACGGGACTGGTGGCACTCGTGTACACCGCCTCCGGCATGCACTCACCGACTCATTTTGCGCACCTGTGCCATTCTGCCGACGTGCATTAGCGTGAGCTGGTCAGAAAGTGGTTAATAGGGAGCCATGGAGGTTTGGGTTACTCGGCATGTAATGCCTTGTGGGCTGGTCTGGTTGGGTGGGCGCTCCAGGGCTTTCTGTGTGCACACATTGGGCTGGTATATAGTGCCCCCTTTACGGATTGTCCATTCCTCCTATCAGGCAAAGCAAATTGGGTGACCATGCGCTACCTGCGAGGTACCTAAGGAATGACCTTGTGGGTGGACCTCAACCATTTTTTATTTGTGACAATGCACTGCCCCTTCCCTATTTGACTCATTGGACATTGAGGAGTGGAGTCCTATACCACTAATAGACTGCCAGGTCTGTAATGACTCATTTACTACCTGATACAGTTTATTGCTCTTGGGTTCTGTCAGTAAAAACTGTATTCCTTTTTTGCTGCTTTAATGGTGTTTGATCTAGCTTCCATTTGCTGCTTTTCAGTGGACTGTTATACGATTGCTGGAGAATTTTGGGAAACCTCTCTTTGGCTGTTTATAGCTAGGGATGAGCCGAACACCCCTCAGTTCGGTTCGCGGCAGAACATGCGAACAGGCAAAAAATTTGTGCGAACACGCGAACACCGTTAAAGTCTATGAGACTTTAACGTGAAGAATCCAAAGTGCTAATTTTAAAAGCTAATATGCAAGTTATTGTCATAAAAAGTGTTTGGGGACCCGTGTCCTGCCCCAGTGGACATGTATTAATGCAAAAAATACGTTTTAAAAACTGACGTTTTTTCAGGAGCAATGATTTTGATAATGCTTAAAGTGAAACAATAAAAGTGAAATATCTCTTTAAATATTGTGCCTGGGGGTGACTATAGTTTGCCTGTAAAGTGGCACATTTTTCCTGTGTTTAGAACAGTCCCTGCACAAAATGATATTTCTAAAGTAATAAAAGTCATTTAAAACTGCTTGCGGCTGTAATGTAATGTTGCCCCCACCCCACCCAGCACATTACCAGGCCCTTTGGGTCTGGTATGGATATTAAGGGGAACCCCGCACCCAAATTAAAAAAAAAAGGTGTGGGGCCCCCAGGCCCTATATACTCTGAACAGCAGCAGTATACAGGCGGTCCCCGAGTTAGAAACAAGTTAGGGACTGTAGGTTTGTTTTTAAGTTGAACATGTTGGTAATTTGGAACAGGTACATTTTGTAAGTGTACCTCCAGCCAAAACACTGTAAAGCCTCACAGATACTTTTGTTGAGCGCAGGAACAGAACCTGCTGTGAAATATTAGATAAAAAATTCTAATTACGCGTCCCTGTTAAACAGGGGGGTACAAATTGGGCCTTAGGCGGTGGTGGTGGTGGCACAACACTGTAAAGCCTCACAGATACTTTTGTTGAGCGCAGGAACAGGCCCTGCTGTGAAATATTAGATAAAAAATTGTAATAACACGCCCCTGTTAAACAGGGGCATAAAAATTGGGTCTTAGGTGGTGGTGTTAGTGGTGGTGGCACAACACTGTAAAGCCTCACAGATACTTTTGTTGAGCACAGGAACAGGCCCTGCTGTAAAATAGTAGATCAAAAATTCTAATCACGTGCCCCTGTTAAACAGGGGCATAAAAATTGGGCCTTAGGCAGTGGTGGTGGTGGCACAACACTGTAAAGCCTCACAGATACTTTCGTTGAGCCCAGGAACAGGCCCTGCTGTGAAATATTAGATCAAAAATTCAAAAATTGTAATTACATGCCCCTGTTAAACAGGGGCATAAAAATTGGGCCTTAGGCGGTGGTGGTAGTGGTGGTGGCACAACACTGTAAAGCCTCACAGATACTTTTGTTGAGCACAGGAACAGGCTCTGCTGTGAAATATTAGATCAAAAATTGTAATCACGTGCCCCTGTTAAACAGGGGCATAAAAATTGGGCCTTAGGCAGTGGTGGTGGTGGCACAACACTGTAAAGCCTCACAGATAATTTTGTTGAGCACAGGAACAGGCCCTGCTGTGAAATATTAGATCAAAAATTGTAATTATGTGCCGCTGTTAAACAGGGGCACAAAAATTAGGCCTTAGAAGGCGCATGCGCAGCAGCTTCTAAGATGGCCGTGAGTCACTTAAGCTCCGCTCCACCACGGCCCTGTACTCACCACCGGAGCATCCAGAGCGCTTTCCCGAGCCCCACACCGGGATTTACAAGCGGGGGAGACCCCTGGGAACCTGTTAAGGATAGCGGCTCAAGCCCGGAGGAGCCTTACGAGCCAGATGACCGTGGCGGCCGGCCCGGACAGTTACGCCAAGATGGCGGCGGCTCCACGAGGCAACGGCAGCTATGGGGAGGATAATGAGTCCATCGCTGATCAGGAGGCAAGGTCACCATTATCACCAGGTACCGATTTTCCCCCTCTTCCTCTGGGAGCTTCTCCAGCATCTACAGAGTCACTGCTGAGCAGAATGCAAAACGGTCTCCCCTCCACCCCAATGCTAGACCCACACACAGGCCTGCTGTTATCAGTGACTGAAGAGAACATGGCCGCCACTATTCCCACAGACTTTCCTTCCATGATGGAAGCTTTTTCTCAATTGCTCTCAAGGAGCCTGGCTCAGAACGCTGAACACATTACCTCCTCCATCCATGCTGACTTACAGCAGCTGGGACAGATTATAGATGCGATTGAAAAACGATCGGATCAAGCTGTGGCACGCATTAATCAAAATTCTGACAGAATACAAGAAATGCAAGAACAACTGGAAACAGCTTTTGCCAAAATCGACGATCTCGAAAATCATTCAAGAAGTTACAATTTCAGAATATGTGGTCGCCCTGAAACAGAGAAAGACGTGAAAATGGCAGTAACAACCTTGCTGAAGGATCTTATACCGGACATAGCAGAGCATCGATTGGAGCAGGATAGAGCCCACAGAGCCCTGCAACCCCCACGCTCGGATGGTCTCCCAAGAGACATCATTGTAAAACCCCATTTTTTCTCTGTTAAGGAAGAGGTAATGAGGAGGTCCCGGTCTCTGGATAATCTAAAGTTGATGGGTTATAAAATTCAAATTTTCGCAGACTTATCACCTTACACGGTTCAGAAAAGACGCTCTCTCAAACCGCTGCTACAGCTTTTGACCGAGAAGGTTATCTTATACAAGTGGTCATTCCCACTGAGATTGAACTTCTCATACAGAAATAAAAGTTTTGGCTTCTCATCATTTGCAGAAGGAGAACGTTTACTACTTCAATTGGGCCTTATGCCACAAGATCCAGCACACTCCCAGATGGGAAGAAGTACACCGTCAACTACTAAACGCCCACCTCCGGCAAGTCCCCTCCAACCTGCCTGGCTCAAGCAGAGTTCTAAACGCTCCAAAGAAAACATTCCCCCTTGAAGTCTGAATCCCCTTCGGAAAAAAATTGTGGTTACAGGACTCTGAGTCCCCCTTTGTGCCTTCCTCCGATCTGGTTGGATCTCTCCGGATCATTTCCCTGCCATCGTGATGGAATCACCAAAGAATTCTTTATCTCGTTTGATTGGAGTTCCCAATCCTCAATAGGTCCTCCAACCGATAGTACAGGAGGCTCCCAAATTTATTTTATTTTATTTTGCTTCCTTGAGGGTTTGGGGTGGAGGGGGAACGGGGTTATCCCAGAGTTTTGCTCCGGTTCCCTTTCAACCAGTTACTCATTTATGGGAAGTTATCTTTTTTCCTCAGTCACTTAACTCTCTGCAAATGTGTTGAACTGGGACTTATGGGCGCCAACAAAGTACCAAATATGTTGCGTGTTGTTTAGACAGGTGAAATATAATTCAGTTGCATAGATTTTAAGTTCAAGCTCTTGTTTCATCTTTGCTGGCTGTTCCCGGCATCAGGTATTTTTTCGGCAGACAACCTATGAGGAACACCGAATATTAGTGTTTTTTCCTCACATAAAGTTCCCCTTCTCCCAACCCTGGGCCCCTCGCAGATTGAGGGGGAACATTAACTGAAGAAATCTTGGTTAGTTAATAAGGTCAAGGTTCTTTTAGTGGGGACGTTCTGTGTTAATATCTGATTTAACATTGGTTTGCTAAAGAGTAAGCATCACATTTTCAGTTTCATTACATTATAGGTGGCGGGGCCGTGGTGGCTTCAATGCACCTCCAGTTGGTTCCAGGAGCAACAATCTTGCACCTGGTCCATTGGCTGGTTACCCTAATATCAGGGTGCCAGTCCTCTCAGGATAAAGGGCAAGGGATGGCTAGATCATCCTTCCCTGGGATTTGGGGGGGTCTGGGGACCCCCAAGTTTTTGGTTTAAATTTGTTTGTATGCTATAATACGATACAAGATATTGCTGCATTACTGGTAATTGTAACAATTGCATTTTTTCTATTTCTCTCTTTCACCCCTTTTCTTCTCCTTTTTCTCTTGTCGCTTCTGAGCGCTTCCAGGTTCCAGGTACGCCTACGGCTTCTCCTCCCAGGTCTACCATTCGACATTGCCACATCATCTCATCTGAAAAGCATAATCCCCATCTATCAGAAAGGTAGGAAATGATTATTTAAGTGCGGACTCACTACAAACACAGCATGACTGAGCGGTCCAACGTGAATCCAACCCTGAGGGTTATCTCGCATAACACACAGGGTTTGAACTCCCCCATAAAGCGTAGAAAGATTTTCCAGCTCTATAAATCCATGCACGCCGACATTCTTTTCCTGCAAGAGACCCATTTCCCCATAACTTATCAAACTAGATTCCTTCATCATCAATTCCCTCAATTCTTTCTTACATCAGCCTCCAACAAAACAAAGGGAGTTGCCATTTGTTTCGCCAGACATGTCACTCTCTCACAGCCAGAGACAGTCTCAGACCCTATGGGATGTTACATTTTGATCACAGGGAACATAGATGGGGAACAATACACGTTCATCTCCTATTATGCCCCCAATAAAGGTCAGAAAACGTTTTTTGAATTAATGCTAAACAAACTCCGCCCACATCTTAAAGGCACCATTGTGTTCAGGGGAGATACTAACTTGGCATTCGATTTCTCCCTACAGTCTTCTAGTACAGGGAAATCGATTCCAAAGCGCCCCTCCAGAAAGAGTGTACAACTAGCAAAAATTCTGAATGAACAAGGCCTAATTGGGATTTGGAGGGAGACCAACCCCCATTCAAAGGATTATACGCGTTACTCAGCACCCCATGGCTCTTACGCTAGGATAGATCACATCTTTACCCGTCCACATACGATCCCCTTGATACTGAGAGCCAAGATTGTAGACTAATTTCGGACCACTCGATGGTCACCTTGACCATGGAAAAACCCTCGGGATGCAATAACCCACCCAGGTGGAGATTACAGGAAACCATCCTTAGTGACCCCATCCAGTGCACTGTTATAGAGGAATCAATTAAAGAGTACTTCAGTATTAACACAACCGATGTTTCACCAGAAACTGTATGGGCGGCGCACAAATCAGTTATAAGGGGGAAATTAATACAGATATCGGCCAAGCTCAAGGTGGAACACAAAGCGGACACTCTTAAACAGACTGAAGAATTCCGAGCTCTAGCCAGGGCACATAAAAGACAACCTAACACATAATCCCTAGCTAATCTTGATAGGGCCCGGGCTCTCCTCAACTTGACCCTGACAACCGCAGCAGAAAAACACCTCCGTTGGATGGGAGCAAAGTATTATTCCCAAAGGGACAGGATTGGCTCTAAATTAGCAGTCAAGATAAGCCCCAAACATCGCCCATTAGCTTTTCCCAAAATAAAGCTGAACTCCGGGGATTTTACCCAAAATCCGAATAAGATAATGGATGCATTTCTTCAATTTTATGCAGATTTATTTAAAGCTGAACCTCCATCGGGGGCAAATCCCGAGCGGAGTTTCTTGACTCCATAGAGCTCCCATCTCTGCCGGATGATCATAGGGAGATTCTTGTTGGTCCTTTTACACAGGATGAAGTGTTAGACACAATTAAAGCTTTAAAACTGGGATCATCTCCTGGTCCGGATGGGTTCTCGACGGGATATTATAAAAAATTTGATACTACCCTAGCACCTCATCTAACTAAATTTCTGAATTCCCTTAGGAATGGGTCCCCTCTGGGTTCTGACCTAAACGCCGCTTATATTTCAGTGATCCCCAAACCAGGAAAGGACCCTAGGGAGGTTGGGAAATACCGGCCAATATCCCTGATTAATAATGATATTAAAATTTTAACTAAGATTCTAGCCAATAGGATGGCGAGCTTCATCCCAAGTTACATTCATAAAGATCAGGTGGGCTTTATTCCTGGTAGCCAGGGTACAGACCAAATCAGAAGGACCATCAATATAATCTCTCTTTTGAAATCCCAATGACATGGGGGACCTCCCCAAAAGGGCTTTATTCTGTCGATTGACCTTCACAAGGCATTCGATTCAATAGATTGGGAGTACCTGTCTGATATCCTGAGACGATGGGGTTTTGGAAAATATTTTCTTAACCTCATAAATTATTTATACTCAAACCCAACAGCCCAAGTTCGCCTGATGGGTAGATATTCAACATCATTCCCGATAAAAAGGGGTATCAGACAGGGCTGCCCTCTCTCCCCACTGTTGTTCGCTATAGAGATAGAAACATTAGCTATAGGTATCAGATCTAACCCTGACATTAAGGGGGTAACCTGCGGAGACCGGGAACATAAATGCGCTCTCTATGCAGATGACCTCTTACTGTACATTGCATCTCCCCTGATTTTCATCCCGGTTGTATGTAAGGTACTGGGGAAGTTCAGCGCAATCTCAGGTCTAACGGTAAACATGCATAAGTCTACAGCGATAAATATTACAGTACCAGTGGATCTCCTTTCGCAACTTACTAGAAACTTTGACTTTTCCTGGTCTCCCATGGCTATCCCCTATCTAGGTATACAGCTAACACCTGATATTGGTAGTCTTTTCAAAGCAAACTACCCCCCCCCCCCATGGTCCAAAACAGTAGAAGGGAAGTGGAAATATGGGCGAGATGTGTTTTGTCCTGGCTAGGAAGAGTGCATGCTATCAAGATGACTCTATTACCCCGACTATTATACTTATTCAGATCTCTTCCCATTCCCCTATCGAAAAGTTTTCTACATAAGTTACAATCTGATATAATTAGTTTTGTGTGGGGAAATAAGGGCTACAGATGTCCATCTAGTATACTGCTCCGATTACGCACACAGGGAGGTCTGGGGCTCCCTAAACTTTGGGGATACTCTCAAGCGGCGCAACTATCACAAATATCAATGATTTTTTGCAGAGCTCCAAAACCTGAATGGCTTTCCATGGAAAGGTGGGCTACACCCCTCAACACCATTGACTTTCTTATGTGGTGCAACCCCAAAGACAGACCGGCTATAATGACCCCCACTTTATCACATTCCATTGCAGTATGTACTAAATTATTTACAAGACCGGCCTTGATATCTTCTCTAAAACCACTCTCTCACATCTTTCATAACCCTAATTTCCCACCTGGAATGGATATCCGAGCATTTAAATGGTGGACGGACAAAGGCATCTACAGAATAGGACATTTTCTCACCCCAGCGGCCCCCTTACCTTGCACCACTGTAAACGCATACTGGAAATACCTGCCTCTGAAAATTTTAAATTTTCACAAATTTTTCATTTCCTTAATTCTATTTGGACTAACAAGACAGAAATCCCTGCCATTACCCTGTACAAACATTGGTGCACAAATATTTACAACCAAAAAGGAGGCATATCTGTGATCTACTCATCGATTATGTCGAACCCAGACAAGCCAAGATATGCAAAGACCTGGGAGGAGGACACCGGCGGATCGTGGTCCCCAAAGGAATGGTTCAGGGTTTGGTCCTGATCTTACAAAGGTATTTGGAACATCTCTCTGATAGAGGCCAGCATTAAAATATTGGCAAGATGGTACTATGTGCCCGCCAGATTGGCCGCAATTTATCCTGGGACATCTCCACTGTGCTTTAGAGGGTGTGACATGGAAGGCACAATGTTTCACATATGGTGGTCCTGCCCCCGTATCAGACCCTTCTGGAGGAAAATATTCTGAACCATCGGTACTATATTGAAAGTTTTGATAGCACCTAACCCCCACATAGCTTTGCTTAATCACACTATACCTAATTTAGATAAAAGATCTCAAACTCTTGCATTCTTCATATTGCTGGGTGCCAAGCTTACTATAGCTAAAGCATGGAAGAGGCCTACAGTGTCATTCCAATGCTGTAAGAGAAAAGTATCATGGATAATGTCCCAGGAGAAGATCGTGGCGAAGCTGCTTGATAAATTTGAAAGATTTCTTGCTACCTAGGAACCATGGGCAATTTATTGTAATATCCCGCTCATACCTGGAATGGAGCACCTCCTCCCCTCTGCTCTCCCTTCTTTTAACACGTTTTCTCTCTTTTCCTTCAGGGACGGGCTAATCCCTTTTACTCTCACAACTCATATTGATATGCAACATCTTCTGAGGGATGTTCTGGTGGGACGGCTGTCGGTTCCGCTGTAGGGACCCCAGGGGTCCCCCGGGCGGTGCGGACCAGGTGTCCCCTCCATTGCAGACCCATTGATCCGTACAGTACGTGACTGAGGAACAAAATTACTTTTGTTGGGTTATTATTTTTTGACAGTTTTATTTCAACATGCCTCAAACAAGGTTAAAGTTGATATCGTTATAACTATGATTTCTGTATTGACCGTAGTGAGAGGTAGGGGTTAGAAAGCCCCTAGGATATGTATAATAGCGAACCTGTGGGAGGAGGGTGCGGCTCCCCTCGCTTTGACACAGCTAGTACCCAGTCTAGAGGGGGGCAGCTCTTCCACCACGGAGGATTAATGGGTACTTCTCTCCTCACAGAAAGTAGAGTTATATATTTTTCTCTTTTTTTGCTTGCTTTTCCTTTTGAAACTTTGTTCCCTTAAGAGAAATGTGGATTAACAGCCTATCTTTGTATTCTTCAACAATCTGTATTGTATATTTCTGCAAAACTTTATAATAAAAATCTTTAAAAGTAAAAATTAGGCCTTAGGCGGTGGTGATGGCACAACACTGTAAAGCCTCACAGATACTTTTGTTGAGTGCAGGAACAGGCCCTGCTGTGAAATAGGGGCACAAAACAGGGGCACAAAAATTGGGCCTTAGGCGGTGGCAGTGGTGGCAGTGGTGGCAGTGGTGGCACAACACTGTAAAGCCTCACAGATACTTTTGTTGAGTGTAGGAACAGGCCCTGCTGTGAAATATTAGATAAAAAATTGTAATTACGTGCCCCTGTTAAACAGGGGCATAAAAATTGGGCCTTAGGCAGTGGTGGTGGTGGTGACACAAAACTGTAAAGCCTCACAGATAATTTTGTTGAGCACAGGAACAGGCCCTGCTGTGAAATATTAGATCAAAATTTTTAATTATGGGCCCCTGGTAAACAGGGGCACAAAAATTAGGCCTTAGGGGGTGGTGATGGCACAACACTGTAAAGCCTCACAGATACTATTTTTAAGCGCAGGAACAGGCCCTGCTGTGAAATAGGGGCACAAAACAGGGGCACAAAAATTGGGCCTTAGGCGGTGTTGGCACAACATTGTAAAGCCTCACAAATACTTTTATTGAGCACAGGAACAGGCCCTGCTGTGAAATATTAGATCAAAAATTGTAATTACGTGCCCCTGTTAAACAGGGGCATAAAAATTGGGCCTTAGGCGGTGGTGGTGGTGCACTGAACTGAAAATATTTCTAGAAGCTATCATCATGAAGATTGAGGAGGAATAGGATAGTCACTCAGCATATGCAGTCTTCAAGGGATCCCACATCCATAAAAAAATTAATCGGTTAAATCAGCATCAGGTGCTTGGTAGCTGGTGATCCAAGACTGATTCATTTTTATGAATATGAGCCGATCAACAGAGTCTGTGGACAGGTGCACCCTGTGATCGGCACTGAATGTGCATTCAGAAAGAACGCTGGATGCAGGACAGGCCAGTAGCTCAATTGTATATTGAGCAAGCTCTGGCCAGTGGTCCATCCTCAAGACCCAGTAACCAAGTGGATGTTCTGGTGGAAAGGTCTCCAAGTCTGATCTTGCCCCTAGATATTCCTGCACCATGTAATTCAGATGCTGGTGATGGTTGCTGGAACCGATCAGACCTGGGCGCTGAGGACTGAAGAATTGTCTGACGGCATCGGTCAGCCAGCCAACTTCTTCATCGCTATCTGTGACTGAACAAAGCCTCAGCAACACGTTGTCCAGCACCAGGAAAGTGTAACCTTCCAGGCTCTGGAAATGCATTGCACAAACCTTTCTGGTAGGCTTCCTGAAGATGTTGAATCCTCTGCTCCCTCTGCAAAGTCTGGGTAAGTTCTGCAACCTTACCCTTGTAACGTGGATCAAGAAGGGTTGCCAGCCAGTAATGGTCCCTCTCCTTGATACCACGAATCCTAGGGTCCTTTCGCAGGCTTTGCAGGATCAGGGAAGCCATGCAGCGCAAGTTTGCAGAGGCATTCGATCCTGAGTCCTCTGGGTCACTAAGGATCACATGATCCTCAACCACCTCCTCCCAGCCACGTACAACTCCATGGGATTCTGGGGACTGCAAACAATCCCTTGAAGACTGATGCTGAGTGTTATCCTCCACCTCCATGCTGACACAATCCTCCTCTTCCACTTCTTCTTCCTGTGTGATCGGCGGGCCTGCAGGAATACTAGTATCTGGATAAAGGGGGCCTTGAGAGGTAAGGAAGTCCTTCTCTTCCGCTGTTCTGGTTCAAGTGCCTTTTCCATTATTCCACGAAGTGTGTGCTCCAACAGGAAGACAAGAGGGACATTATCACGGATGCATGCACTGTCACTGCTCACCATCCTTGTGGCCTCCTCAAATGGTGACAGGACAGTGCATGCATCCTTGATCAGTAGCCACTGGTGTGGCGAAAAAAAGCCAAGCTTCCCTGATCCTATCCTGGTGCCAAATTCACACAGGTACTCATTGATGGCCCTCTGCTGCATGTGCAGCCAATGCAGCATTGCCAACGTTGAGTTCCATCTGGTGGGCATGTCACAAATGAGGCGATTCTTGGGCAGGTTTCATTCTCTTTGAATGTCAGCCAGCCGAGCACTGGCATTATATGACCGGCGGAAATTACCACAGACTTTCCTGGCCTGCCTCAGGAGATCCTGTAAGCCAGGGTACCTGCTCAAGCACTGCTGAACCACCAAATTTAGGATGTGAGCCAAACAGGGAATATGGGTCAAGTGGTGGAGAGGAGGTTGGTGCCATTGTCACATACAACCATTCCTGGCTGAAGCTGGCTCAACCACCTCTGAGCCTGCCCCTGCAGAGCTGACAGAATCTCTGCCCCAGTGTGGCTCCTGTCCCCTAAGCACACCAACTCAAGCACCGCATGGCATCTTTTTGCCTGAATGCTTGCGTAGCCCCTTGAACGCCTACGAAGCACCGCTGGTTCAGAGGAGAAATCTGCAGAGGAAGAGTCCATAGAGGAAGAAGAAGAGAAGGGGGTGGAGGAGAAAGCTGTGGCAGAATCACCATTAGCATTTTTATAGCTAGGGATGCACGGTACAGTGTACACTAATGCCCTGTACACACGGTCGGATTTTCCAACAGAAAATGTGTGATAGGACCTTGTTGTCAGAAATTCCGACCATATGTGGGCTCCATCACACATTTTCCATCGGAATTTCCGACATACAAAGTTTGAGAGCTTGCTATAAAATTTTCCGACAACAAAATCCATTGTCGGAAATTCCGATTGTGTGTACACAAATCCGACGCACAAAGTGCCACGCATGCTCAGAATAAATTAAGAAATGAAAGCTATTGGCTACTGCCCCGTTTATAGTCTCAGCGTACGTGGTTTATGTCACCGCATTCAGAAGGATTGGAACGAATGATCCTGGAACGATCTTGGGTCCCATCCTCAGACATACATGCCCCTGTCCTCCTCCGTGATTTCCATAGACGTTTTCCCCTCAAGCCTGGTGGGACTCCGAGGGGGAGGGGTCATTGAGGAGGGGGTACTGTCAGGGCTGGGCCCAGCCCTTCCTGCTCTGAGCTGGCCGCTCAGATGTCAGCTAATTGCCAGCTCCTATCTCTCCACATTGACTCAACTGTTGATGATTCTGCTCGTCGGTCCTGCCTACTTAAGCTGTCCAGTCCAGATGATCTCTGCCTTCGGCTTGGTCACATCTCTAGAGACGCTCTCCTGTGTTCCTGTTTAAGACTTGCTTGGCTGACATTCCTTCTGGCTCCCTGACGTTTTGGCTTGTCTGACTATCCGTTTCTGTTCCTAAACTCTGGCTATATTTTAAATACTTTACTCTGTTTACCTTTTTTTTATTATTATTAAACAAGTGTGATTTAACTGTACTTCTGTCTCAGTCTGATTCATGGTTTCTGACAGCTTCCCCTCCTCAAGAACAAGTTTTATCCTTTTGCTTATCGTACCTTTAACTGAGCATTTAAGTCTAAAGCTGTTTCCATCTTGATCTCCAGACGTGTCCCATGGACCTGCATGGATTTACTTGCGGTGTTGATGGTCACTTTCTTTTCCTTAAAGGCATGATTGGCCAGGTTAAAATTACCTTGTCTACCCTTTTATGAACCTAACGCCAATCAGGACCATTTTCTTTATAGTATACTGGAAATGTTTACCTCATTTACTGAAGACAAATTATTACTAGGCAGGGATTTCAATATCCTCCTGGATCCATGCGTAGACAATTCTACCGGTGTCTCCTTCGTTTCTCCTGGCTCATGCGAGCTTATCTTACAGGCCATCCACAGGGCTCAACTGATAGATGTCTGGCGTCTTCTGCTTCATGATGAAAGGGATTATATTTTTTACTCTCCCCCACATAAACTGTATCTGCATATTGATTTGTTTTTGGTCCCTCACCAACATCTCTAATCTATTACAGACACACATTGAGACTAAATGAAAGTCTCCTTCAGCATCCCACAGTTTGGGCAAATGTAGTCAAAGAACTTGGTCATTATTTCCAAACGAACTATACCCCTGATTGCAATCCAGGTATAGTCTGGGAATAAGGGGAATTCTGATTAAGCATGATGCTTGAATCAAAAAGGAAAGAGGCAAAAACTAGTGATGCTACTTGCGGACATTTATAAACTGGAATCACAACACAAACATGCACCAACCCCGTCGGTTGAGAAAGATCTACTGAGCCTCCATATGCAGGTTTTAGACCTCCTTCACTATAAATCCAAAGTGGCGTTGCAGTCCTGCCAGCAACTTTTTTTACGAGTCTGTTGACAAATGCGGTCATCTTCTAGCCAGAATTCTAGAAGACCAACACGTCTCCCTCCCTAAATAGATTACTTAGGTATTCTGTGAGGTTTTTTTTCATCATTATATAACTTACCATCTACAGTAGCATTGTCATAATCTCGACTGAACGACTACCTGACCTCCTCTCACCTTCCCTAACTTCCCTCCCAATTATGACAGGAATTAGACGCTCTTATCACTATTGAGGAGATTTAAGCTGCTATTATCTTGACTAAAATGAGCAAATCTCTGGAACCTGATGGTTTTACATTGCAGTATTACAAACTCCTATTACCTTCTTTGGGCCCTTTCATGATTAAAACTTTCACGCCTTAGGTCATTGGCTTTCTTTCCACCCAACACATTACAGGACCATCTTTCGGTCCTTCCCAAGGAAGGCAAAGACCCCTCTTCCTGTGGTAGTTTTTGGCTAATAACACTGTGAAATGTCGACTTTAAACTCTCTACCAAAATTCCAGCCTCCTGTCTCTAACAACATTTACCACAACTAGTCAAACTTGATCAAGTTGGACCTATTCCGACATGCAAGGCTCAAGATAATACTTTCAAAGTCCTAAATCTGGTTCATGTTGGTAATCACACTAAAAAACTGTGTGGGTGTTTCTAGGGACAGATGTGGAGAAGGCATTTGACCGAGTGATTTGGCGGTTCATATTTGGCATCCTGCAATATGTGGGCTTAGGTGATATGATGATTAAATGGATCTCTAGTGTATAATCCACCCAACAACATCAGTCAAAGACAATGGTGTCCTCTTGGAGCCTTTCACCACCACAAATGGAACCAGGCAGAGGTGCCCCCTATCCCCTCTACTCTTTGCCCTCACACATGAGCCATTCCTTTGCTTTTTTTTTATATCATACTGTAGAGTATAAGATTTCCTATCATTTGAGTCCAGTCTTCCACACAGAGTTAATCCATCTCTGAGCAATCCTCTTTTATTGTTCAGTGAGATAAATCTTGACAAACTGAGAAAAACTTTGTCAAATCCTCCCCCTTGCAGTGAGTGACAGATGATATACATATCTCATGCACTAGCCTAAGAGACATGCAGTATTTTTTCATTCCCACCCACTCCTTTCTTCAGCAGCTCTGCAAGGATTGGCTGTTCCACACCTCAGCATGATTTGGCATGCTGAAGTCATGTGGTTACTTTCCTGTCTTTTCACTGGGTGTTAGAGATCATAGCAGAAGTTCAGTGTTAGAAATGCACAGGAGAAAATGCATATTGACAAGGGGAGTGTAGAGGTGGGCAGGGAGTCTACTGACATCACGACTCCACCCATCAAGCTCCAGACAACAGACCCACCCACAGAATATGCAGTTTTTCGGGTCTAATAACAGACAGAGGGGAGACATTTGACAGGTAAAGATACATGCAGGAGGCATGTATATCCTTATAGATAACCCCTATGGCAGTAGTTTAGAAAGGATGGCATTGGGTTTACATCCACTTTAAGCTCTGGCTGAGACTTGAACAAGATTAACGTAGGATACTCATACTCTTTCAAGAAGTTATTGCTGTTCGTTGACTACTTACTCTCACACTAAAATATAAAATGTATTCCCTGTTAGTATCACCTCACAAATGGGAGACTGATAAAACTTTCACACCAGATCAAAAGAGAAATATCATCCAATTTGCCTTGGAATCATCTATCTGTACACGAACACAGGAAAATGATTTCAAGATTCTAACCAGATGGTATCACCAGATGGTGTCCTACACAAATATTTCCCAGGTACTACCAATCTCTGCTGGAAATGCTGGCATAAAAGGGGGACAGTGCTGCAAATATTTTGTTCCTGCCCCAAGCTCAATTACTTCTGAAAGGAGGTGTGCAGAATATCACAAAAATTTACCAGCTATCAGATTCTGGAAGATCCTTCTTTTTTCCTTCGGCATTTCTCAGACATTCTAGCCAAAACTTACAAGAAATCTACCCTATGCCATCTTTTAAATACAGCCAAGGCATGCATTGCTCTTGGATGGAACAACCCACAACCCTCTTCCATTGAGAGTTAGCTTAATAAAGTAGAAGAGTTAAACCAGATATAGAACTTTGTCCTATCCACTCAAAAGAAATGTGAGCTGCATTCCAAAACCAGGCTTCACTGGAATATGTTTTCTATTCTGAGGAGGGTAAGACACTTTTTGGGATGGGCCCTAGTGGACAACGAGTTTCTTCTTTGGCTTCCATCCTTGTGAGTCATTGTCATTTTTTGTATTATCCCATCCTTGGCCCTCCCTGGCACCCCAACCCACTTTTTTTCTCATTGCGCCTTCTTTTTTCTCTGGTCCTTCCCATATTTTTTTACACATTAAACATGAAACCTTTTGGACTACTTTGCAAATGGAAATAGACTGACACAACGAAGGCTTGGCTTCACTGTAAGTTTATTTCTACTCTATTGTACAGGGTTTTACCCATATATCGGATCCCTATCAATGTCATTGTTCTCTTTTTTATATCGGTTGGGTTGTATTGTTACCGGACAATGTCCTGTATATAACAGATTGTATGGTTTATGCTGCCGTTGTTCATATGGCATGTTGGATACTGCAATTCCTAAACAATTAATTTGAAAAAAAAAAAATCTAGCTTGTCTCATAGTACTTTCACATTTAGCACAGGCATGGCATAGGATAGATTTCAAACCTCAATCTCATAATACCCTGTTCTCTGTTAATATGATTTGATCCTAGTTTTCCTTTATCTAAGCCGTTTCACATTCCTTCTTCCCATTCATCACTTTCAATCATTGGGACCTAAACGATTACTACTGAAGAGCCAGGAGCAATCCTAAATGACTTCTTGGACCACAAGTCTTAGCTTGCTCAACCCAATGGAATACTGGCAATAGCAAAATAACTGTAACCTTCCTAATCAGAAATACAGACAACTACTCTATATTTTAAATATACATGCTTTTTTTTTCCTTTAGAACATAAAAATATTTGGCCTTACCATAGAGTGTTCTTTCTGAAAGGAAAAGAAAAAAATGCACAATTACTGAAATTTTAATAATAATACCACTTTACCCTGATTTTCTATGTGCATATTTTTATACTTAGAATATTCAATTTCTACCTGGATATCGCATCAACAAAACTACACTGGTCAAGTGGGGAGGAAATGTTGTAGTGGTTGTGCAATGATACACTGGACAGCTTTTCAGCCTTTTTTTTAAATCAACCAAAAATCTGATCATTAAAGGATAAGTTTAGCTTTAAGAGCATGTTACATGTTGCATCCATATTTAGGGTGCAACATATAACATGCTCCTATCCACTCACCTTGCACTGCCAATGCTCCCCTCTCTGTGACAGCGGGCAGGGGGTCCTCTCCCCGCACCCACTGTCACAATTTGAAAACAGCTGTGAGCCATACCATGTGCTCCTGTAGGCGAAGCACTGCATTTTCTACCAGAGTTTGGGCTGTCAATAACCTGACAATGCCACCAACTGCAGATCACACTTGCAGTGTGTTTTGAATGTGCTGCAGGAAAAATGCATGGAACATGGGTTTACTGCACCGCTTTCTGGTGTGAATGGGCATTTAAGGCACAGGCTTGCTTTCTGTTTGTTACTCAACTTTCTACTGTTAGAAAATCACTCTGTACTACTGGCTACAGACAATACAAATTTCTGAAGATACTTGTCTTAGCTATAAATTGAATATACAGTATTCAACATCAGCTTTAGGTGGAAAAAATAATTAATAGTAACTACTTACCCCTTTTTTTTTCCCTTTTGTGTAACACACGTCTTACATACCAAATTACTACTAATATTATTGGGACTAGAACACCTATGATGATGGATGCAATTAATCCTGAAGTCTCAGGAAAAACAGAGTCTGAAAAAAACATGGGTTTGTTGGATGTTATTTAGTATGAATATTTTAATAAATAATTGTGCATTTACAATGTATTTTTTCTTATGTCAAAGTAACGTCTGTATTATCAATAATATCTACAGTATAATGACTTTCACATATCAGAAAGTCTGTTTAGTTATATTTACTAAGAGCTAGCACTGCAAGCTTATTTTGCAACATTTGAATAAGTGACATTTTATACATTTATACCCAATCATGTGCAAAGAAAGTTAAAGAAACAGGATTTTTGTTTGCACATAATTGAATGATTGAATTCAGCAAAGTATCAATGCATTCACTAAATAAAGCCAACCATTTATGGATCGAAATTCTGCCAGTTCAGTGGGCACTGGACAAATTTCAATCTGTGTACGGGCACCCTGGTTGAACACAGGTCGATCTATCAACTTACAGTGGGGATGGAAAGTATTCAGACCCCCTTAAATTTTTCACTCTTTGTTATATTGCAGCCATTTGCTAAAATCATCAAAGTTCATTTTTCCTCATTAATGTACACACAGCACCCCATATTGACAGAAAAACACAGAATTGTTGACATTTTTGCAGATTTATTAAAAAAGAAAAACTGAAATATCACATGGTCCTAAGTATTCAGACTCTTTGCTGTGACACTCATATATTTAACTCAGGTGCTATCCATTTCTTCTGATCATTCTTGAGATGGTTCTACACCTTCATTTGAGTCTAGCTGTGTTTGATTATACTAATTGGACTTGATTAGGAAAGCCACACACCTGTCTATATAAGACCTTACACCTCACAGTGCATATCAGAGCAAATGAGAATCATGAGGTCAAAGGAACTGCCTGAAGAGCTCAGAGACAGAATTGTGGCAAGGCACAGATCTGGCCAAGGTTACAAAAAAATTTCTGCTGCACTTAGGGTTCCTAAGAGCACAGTGGCCTCCATAATCCTTAAATGGAAGACGTTTGGGACGACCAGAACCCTTCCTAGAGCTGGCCGTCCGGCCAAACTAAGCTATTGGGGGAGAAGAGCCTTGATGAGAGAGGTAAAGAAGAGCCCAAAGATCACTGTGGCTGAGCTACAGAGATGCAGTCGGGAGATGGGAGAAAGTTATAGAAAGTCAACCATCACTGCAGCCCTCCACCAGTCGGGGCTTCATGGCAGAGTGGCCGGATGGAAGCCTCTCCTCAGTGCAAGACACATGAAAGCCTGCATGGAGTTTGCTAAAAAACATCTGAAGGACTTCAAGATGGTGAGAAATAAGATTCTCTGGTCTGATGAAATCAAGATAGAACATTTTGACCTTAATTCCAAGCGGTATGGGTGGAGAAAACCAGGCACTGCTCATCACCTGTCCAATACAGTCCCAACAGTGAAGCATGGTGGTGGCAGCATCATGCTGTGGGGGTGTTTTTCAGCTGCAGGGACAGGACGACTGGTTGCAATCGAGGGAAAGTTGAATGCAGCCAAGTACAGGGATATCCTGGACGAAAACCTTCTCCAGAGTGCTCAGGACCTCAGACTGGGCTGAAGGTTTACCTTCCAACAAGAAAATGACACACAGCTAAAATAACGAAGGAGTGGCTTTACAACTCTGTGACTGTTCTTAAATGGCCCAGCCAGGACCCTGACTTAAACCCAATCGAGCATCTCTGGAGAGACCTAAAAATAGCTGTCCACCAACGTTTATCATCCAACCTGACAGAACTGGAGAGGATCTGCAAGGAGGAATGGCAGAGGATCCCCAAATCCAGGTGTGAAAAACGTGTTGCATCTTTCCCAAAAAGACTCATGGCTGTATTAGATCAAAAGGGTGCTTCTACTAAATACTGAGCAAAGGGTCTGAATACTTAGGACCATGTGATATTTCAGTTTTTCTTTTTTAATAAATCAGCAAAAATATCAACAATTCTGTGTTTTTCTGTCAATATGGGGTGCTGTTTGTACACTAATGAGGAAAAAAATGAACTTAAGTGATTTTAGCAAATGGCTGCAATATAACAAAGAGTGAAAAATTTAATGGGGTCTGAATACTTTCCTTTCCGTCCCCACTGTGTGTATATATATATATATATATATATATATATATATATATATATATATATATATATATATATATATATATATATATATATATATATATACACATACACACACACACACACACACACACACACACACACATACACATACATACATACACTGCTCAAAAAAAAAAATAAAAAAATATAACACCTTTGAGTATAGCAATACGTCAATTAAACTCCTGGGAAATTGATCTGGTCAGTTAAGTAGAAGAGGGGGTTGTTGGTGTTAATGAAATTAGCAACAGGTGCACTAGATGGGCAGCAATAAGACAACCTCCAAAACAGGAATGGTTTTACAGGTTGAGGCCAGAGACATTTTTTTCCCTACTCTCTTCTCTGACTCTGTTTTTCACTTGTTTTGCATTTGGTTAGGGTCAGTGTCACTACTGGTAGCACGAGGGAACACCTGGACTCTGTAGAGGTTGCTCAGGCAGTTCAACTTCTACAGCAGGGATATGCAATTAGCGGACCTCCAGCTGTTGCAGAACTACAACTCCCATGAGGCATAGCAAGACTCTGACAGCCACAAGCATGACACCCAGAGGCAGAGGAATGATGGGAGTTGTAGTTTTGCAACAGCTGGAGGTCCGCTAATTGCATATCCCTATTCTACAGGATGGCACATCAATACGTGCCATTGCCAGAAGGTTTGCTGTGTCTCCCAGCACGGTCTCAAGAGCACAGAGGAGATTCCAGGAGACAGGCAGTTACTCTAGGAGAGCTGGACAGGGCTGTAGAAGGTCCTTAACCCATCAGCAGGACTGGTATCTTCTCATTTGTTCAAGGAGGAACAGGATGAGCACTGCCAGAGCCCTACAAAATGACCTCCAGCAGGCCACTGGTGTGAATGTCTCTGACTAAACAATCAGAAACAGACTTCATGAGGGTGACCTGAGGGCCTGTAAACATGTGCCCCCCTTAAACATTTATTTTAGCTTGTCTTTTTGTTGTGACTTATTTCAGAGTTCCCCTTAATCATGTTTTTAGCTTATGGTTTGATATGTGGCAATGATGTTCTGTAGAAAAAGAGCAACTTGAAATACTGAAAAATAACCTGACAATACACCCAGAATTTATGCTTAAGAAGTGTAGCCACAATATACTGGCAATATGCCTAGAATGCTTCTATAGGAAAAAGGAGCTAACTTTAGTTATGCATTAATCCCTATATATTATAGATATGTATATTAATAAAAGTACTAATAAGCTGACAAGTTTATCTCCACGATTGGACGGTGAATGTTTGGGGTGTATAGACCACACCCCATGAAAGTGGGTCTATAGGGTTAACTATGGGTGGATATTCTCTATTGGTTTAATTAAAATATTACCCGGTCATACTCTGGATTGTATGTTATACTTAACCACTTAAAGTGATTGTAAGGGTTTTTTTTTAAATAACAAACATATCATACTTACCTCCATTGTGCAGCTCGTTTTGCACAGAGTGGGCCCGAACCTCCTCTTCTGGGGTCCCCCGGCGGCTCTCGCGGCTCCTACCCACATCAGATAACCCCTTAGGAGAAGCGCTCTGCCAAGGGGGTTACCTTGCGGGAGCGCTCCCGAGTCCAGAATGCGGCGGCCATAGCCCCGACTGTATGACTCGCCCCACCCCTTGGCGTCTTGGATTTGATTGACAGCATCGGGAGCCAATGGCTGCACTCAGGGCTTTTTTTCAGCAGGAATGCGGGGGAACGCAGTTCCGGCACCTCCTGGACTGACTGTATGTAATGGTAAGGGGTGCTGGGGTGTTCTGCGGGGTATTGATGCTCACTGCTGGGGATCTATTCTAGCTGGATGGGATCTATTTTTGCGGGGGGGGGTCTATTGTTGCTAAGGAGGTCTATTGTTGCTGGTGGGGGACCTATTGTTGCTGGGGGTGGGTCTTATGTTGCTGGGAGTCAGTTATTGCTGAAAGAGATCTACTGTTGGGGGTCTGCCGGAGAGTCTATTAATGCTGGTTGTGCGGAGATCTGTTGATGCTGCCGAGTCTATTGTTGCTGGGGGTGGGGGGGGGATTTTGTTGTGGGTTGCTCCATTGATGTTAGGGGGATCTATTGCTGCTGGCTGCAGAGGGTCTATTTTACTGCTTGTCTTGATACCATTACCAAATTCCATACAAATTACTTAGCAACACAAAATGATACTTGGTTCTGTATTGTCTAAAAGGGGTGGTACTGGCAGGTGGGTAGGGGATGGAACCAAGGGACGGTGCTCGGAGGTGGGTAGGGACGGAAAAAAGGGGCGACTCAGAAAGGGGGAGTTCCTGCACCTACTGTATGAGAAAAAAAGCCCTGGCTGCACTGCTATCAATCTATCCAATCAAGAGCCGAGAACTCCGGGCAGAGAGACAGCGCGTCCCCGCTGGGTCAAGTTCCAGGGCTCAGGTAAGTGAAACAGGGGGGCTGGGGGGCCAGCCACTGCCAGGTGTTTTTTCACCTTAATGCATAGGATGCATTAAGGTGAAAAGACACAAAGGTTTACAACCCCTTTAAGGACCGGGCCTATTTTTCAAACTTGTTGTTTACAAGTTAAAATAATTTTTTTTGCTAGAAAATTACTTAGAGTCCCCAAACATTATATATATATATATATATATATATATATATATATATATATATATATATATATATATATATATATATATATATATATATATATATATACACATACATACATTTTTTAACAACCTAGAGAATAAAATGGCGGTCATTACAATACTTTCTGTCACACCGTATTTTTGCAGCTGTCTTACAATCGCACTTTTTTTGGAGAAAATACACTTTTTTGAATTAAAAAATAAGACAACGGTAAAGTTAGTCCAATTTTTTTATTTTGTGAAAAATGATGTTACACTGAGTAAACTGATACCCAACATGTCACGCTTCAAAATTGCACCTGCTCGTGGAATGGCGACAAACCTTTACCCTTAAAAATCTCCATAGGCGATGTTTAAATAATTCTACAGGTTACCGGTTTTGAGTTACAGAGGAGGTCTAGGGCTAGAATTATTGTTGTTATTTTTTTTTTCTTATTTATTTTACTTTTTATTTTTACACAGTTCCTTAAAAAAAAAAAATGGTTTCACTTGTATTCCTATTACAAGGAATATAAACATCCTTTGTAATAGAAAAAAAAGAGCATGACAGGACCTCTTAAATATGAAATCTGGGGTCAAAAAGACTTCAGATCTCATATTTACACTAAAATGCCATTTTAAAAAAAGTACCTTTAAGAGCTATCGGCGGAAGTGACCATTTAAGTCACTTCCGCCCTGCAATGGTACAGAGCTGGGTGGGGGCCATCTTCCCCTCACTCAGCTCCATGCCAAGCAGGGGAGAGGATGCGATTGCCTCCACCGCTGTGGGCAGCTCCAGTAAGCGGCAGAGGGCATCGGAGCGCGGCGGAAGGGGGGGGGGCCCTCTCCCGCCACTTTTATCTTAAAGCGAACCGCCTGCTGAAGAAGTGGATACCGGGGTTAGGGCAGCTATCTTGGGCGGTCCATAAGTGGTTAAGATGCAGAAAAAGAGGAAATAAAATGAGTAATGCTTAATTCTGTCATTCTGTGTCTTTGTTTGACTTGCATTGCTTCCACAAAGTTTTGTGTGTCTCTGAACGTGTGGAAGTGCTGGCAAAGGTTAGTATAGATTATAAAGATAGGTAATGTAGAAAGGAATAAATCCTTTAGATAGATAGGTACAGTTAACTCATTGTAAATCTTGGATAACCTTTTATCTAGTATAGAAGTAATATATATATAAGGAAGTACACCCTTTGGATGGATAAATATCATTACATTTTTATATGTCAGGTGTAGTTTCCTTCAGGGCCTGACATCCTCTAGTGGGCCCTGTGCTCACTGCCCGGCACAGTGGAGCTTGATTGGTATTTGCCATTGAACACCAGAATTAGCAGGTTTGCCATTGGTGCCCTGTGCTTTTCACAGAAGAGAGCAGGTTCACCCTGAGCCAGTGGCGGAATTATCAGGGTCACAGCAGTCACACTTGCGACTGGGCCCTGTATTTTCGCCACTTCAGGGGGGCCTGCTCCCCACCCATGTGAGGGGCCCGCCTGACTGTTCTGTGTCCATTCTGGCTGATGTGGTAAGGGCGGCATGTGTCGGTTCGTTCCACCCCGGGGAGGGGGCTTTTGCCCACTGAGGGGAGAGAGAGAAGGCAGAGGCAGTGCTGAGACTGTGGACCGCCCACGCCTATCCAGAGACAGAGAGAATGTAGGGAGGTGGGGCGGACACTGAAAAATAAAGTCAGCAGACCTGCTGATACCAATTGACTGAAGGCAGGGGAGGAGCTCTCCCCTCTGCGACTGCCTGGAGTCCCAGTCCCAACTACCCAGAAGTGATGGGGTGATAGGGACGAGAACGGTGGTGGGGGATGGGATCAGTAAGAGGCAGAGGCCACCCCCCCTCAAGTACCACCGTAGCCACCCACCCTCAAGTACCATCGCTGCCACCCCCCTCAAGTACCACCGCTGTCACCCCCCTCAAGTACCCCCACAGCCACCCCCCCTCAAGTACCACTGCTGCCACCACCCCTCAAGTACCACCACTTCCAGCCACCCTCAACACCAAAATCATGCTCTTCCGGGGAGGCCTTCATGATTTCTTGCATCGGGGCCCTGAAGTTTCTAGTTACGCCAATGCCCTGGGACAATGTGACAGATGTTAAAGGGTCTTGAGAAGCCATGGAGAATGTTGCCTGTAACATCATTCAGCATGACCGGTTTGGTGGTGGGTCAGTGATGGCCTGGGGAAGCATATCCATGTGGGCCTCCCCAGACCTCTACAGGCTAGACAATGGCACCCTGACTGCCATTAGGTATCGGGACGAAATCCTTGGACCCATTGTCAGACCCTACACTGGTGCAGTGGGTCCTGGGTTTCTCCTGGTACATAACAATGCCCGGCCTCATGTGGTGAGAGTATGCAACGAGTTTCTGGAGGATGAAGGAATAAATACCATTGAAAGGCACCCATGCTCACCTGACCTAAATCCAATAGAACACCTCTGGGACATTATGTTTCGGTCCATTCGTTGCACCTCAGTCTGTTCAGAAGCTCAGTGATACCCTGGTCCAGATCTGGGAGGAAATACCCCAGGACACCATCCATTGTCTCATTAGGAGCATGCCTCGAGGTTGTCAGGCATGCATACAAGCACGTGGGGGCCATACCAACTACTGAGTACCATTTTGGGTTGCTACAATGAAATTTCAGCAAAATGGACTAGCCTTCTGAATCATTTTTTCACTTTGATTTCCGGGGTGTCTTTGAATTTAGCCCTCTGTAGGTTGATCATTTTCATGAGATGATGTGGCATCCATTTGTTCCTAACACATTACCCAGTTCATATCAGTATAGATATCCCTATTGAGATCTAATATGTTTTCAGTTTTCCTTTAATTTCTTTGAGCGGTATATATATATATATATTTTTTTTTTTTTTTTCAAAGCATTAATCTGCCGGCAAAATTAATCTGTAGAATGCAGCAGGACTAGTAAAATTTATCGAACAACCTTAAGAACAGTGAGTACTATGGTGCTGGAATTCAACAAGAGATATACAAATCATAGTGTGATTTGTCCCATTCTCTAACCATATGTAAAATAAATTGTGGTTCCCAACAATTTTCAATAACATTTTCAATGGAAAACAAAATAAATACCTCACCTGCAATATGAATGGCAGCTACTCTCAGGCCTCCTGGCTGTGCATTCTGAATCAAGCAAGATATCTTTTTTGCAGTTTTATTAAAATATATAGATGTCTTAACATTGTACATATTGGCCTCATTAGGAGTCACTGAAATTGAATGTTCCTTCAGTCTTTTACTGTTGTTGTCTATCCAATATGCTTCTGGTTTTGGATACCAATGAGAAGAGAAGCATGAAATGTTCATTTTGTCTTTTGAATAGTATCCAATTTGGAACTCTGGCCCCGTGCCAATTGCTTTAAAGAAGAAAAATCATTAGTAAATATTTATATATACAGTATTAGTTCAAGGTGTTATGACATATTTGTATATTAGGTTACCATTGTAGTTTTGTCTGTTTGTTTTTTTTTTTGGGGGGGGGGGGGTCAAAACTCATGATCAAATCAGGAAAATCAATAATTTGCCACTTTCTGCTCCACTTAAGCATCTGCAAATAGACCTGGCTTCACTTGCAATTATGTTGAGTTGTGCGATCAGATCTACCTGAACAAGAAGGCATCTGTGGCATCTGCCCTATGCCTGAACTCCAAGGGGCAACTCTCAGTCCCTCAGTCAGTCCTTTGCAGGGACACAGTCATCTTTTCCGCAGCTATGCAGGAACAAATGCCCTAGATACCGCGGCTCCTGCACCACAGAGAACCAAGGGAGACGCTCCTAGTCTCTTCAGTTCTGATATGTCATATGACATAGGGGAGGAGAAGCCCATGAAATCAACCACTAACCAATCAACCAGCAGGGTACAGGGTGAGTGTCCATGGAGAGAAGGACTGTTTTTTTTGTACAAAGAAGACGAGGAGGACATGTGTGTTTGGCAGTGGGGTGGAGGAGTATGTGTGTGCTTTGAATACTCCTGACCCCTGCACAGTGTGTGACATAATCAAGACCCCTACACTCTATGTATTTCAAAATTCTAATCCCAGCCCTCTGTACACCGAGCTGTACATTAAATACCCCAAACCCCCACACTCTATGCATTACACCTTATCCACTGACAACAACACTAAGGAATTATTTCCTCCTAGTGGCCACTCACTCCGGGGGATTCTTTTTTCCCCATTTGCCACTAAACACAGACATTTCTTCCCTCCACTGATGCTGGGACATATTTTCCACCCACCAGTGCCAAAATATTACGTAAAAACAAACCCCCTAGACTGTTTATTGGAGCCAAAATGAATGGACTGTTGGGTGTGACTGGCAGTCTCTATACTGTTTGGGAAAGAACCAGTTAATATTAGCGGCTCCTGTGGGAGTAGTGCACACAGTATTAAGGGGACTAGTAATAGTAGCTCTTTTATATTACTTACCCACTGGTAATATTTCTGTTGTGTCTTCATCAAACATATATTCATTCTGAAAGTAGCATGTGTAGAAGCCTTCATCTAAAACTTTAATATTCTGTATTCTCAGGGAGATATTTCCTCTCTTTAATTCATCCTTAATTAATTGGATACGGCCATAAAAATCTTTGTTCACAGTTTCGTCCCTTCCACTGCGATAGTGATGTACCAGAGATGCATCTTTAGATCTTAGCCATTTAATCTCCATGTTTTCAGCATTTATTTCTGGCTTCAAGTAACAGCTGATAAGGGCATCTTCTCCAACAGAAACCCTGACAGATTTTGTTTGACTGTAAACATTAAATGTTGCTATGGAGGAAACAAAAAAAAGTTTGGATATTGCATTATTTGCACTCAGTGCTATTTATTGTTATATGTGTGCAACATGATTTAAGCAGATGATAACAAAAGAACTTGCAACCTAAATAGAGCTCAGCGAAGCTGGCCCCTCTACAATCAGCACAAATAAAAACTCAAGTGTGTTTCTTTAGTGCTACGTTTGTGCTGTTTTGTGCCGTAAAAATTTACATTTGTGCTGCTTTTATTTTTTAGATATTAGCAATTGTTTTTTCCAGACTATGACATCACTCAGCCCCCCTACAACGCCCAAATGACACGAAACTGGTCTCGTTGGTTAGTGCTACGTTTGTGCTGGTTTGTGCTGCTAAAATTTTTATTTGTGCTGTTATGGTTTTTAAGTTATAACAGTTTATTTTTTTTTCAAACCCCACTCACTTTGCCCACCCTACAATCAGCACAAATAAAAACTCAAGTGTGTTTCTTTAGTGCTACGTTTGTGCTGTTTTGTGCCATAAAAATTTATATTTGTGCTGCTTTTATTTTTAAGATATTAGCAATTGTTTTTTCCAGACTATGACATCACCTAGCCCCCCTACAACGCCCAAATGACACAAAACTGGTCTTGTTGGTTAGTGCTACGTTTGTGCTGTTTTGTGCTGCTAAAAATTCCGTTCTATCTTTTATCGTTTTTGCGTTATTAATGATTTATTAAAGGTCACCAAAGGTCACTCAGCCCCCCTACAACGCCCAAATGACATAAAACTGGTCTCGTTGGTTAGTGCTACGTTTGTGCTGTTTTGTGCTGCTAAAAATTCCGTTCTATCTTTTATCGTTTTTGTGTTATTAATGATTTATTAAAGGTCACCAAAGGTCAGTCAGCCCCCCAACAACGCCTAAATGACACGAAACTGGTCTCGTTGGTTAGTGCTATGTTTGTGCTGGTTTGTGCTGCTAAAATTTTTATTTGTGCTGTTATGGTTTTTAAGTTATAACAGTTTTTTTTTTCCAAACCCCACTCACTTTACCCCCCCCTACAATCAGCACAAATAAAAACTCAAGTGTGTTTCTTTAGTGCTACATTTGTACTGTTTTGTGCTGTTTAAATTTATGTTCTATCTTTTATCGTTTTTGCGTTATTAATGATTTTTTTAAAGGTCACCAAAAGGTCACTCAGCCCCCCTACTACACCCAAATGACACAAAACTGGTCTCGTTGGTTAGTGCCTCATTTGTGCTGCTAACATTTTTATTTGTGCTGTTATGGTTTTTTAGTTATAACAGCTTGTTTTTATATTTGTGCTTTTTTGTGTCATAATAATAAAAATCTGTGCTGCTTTTTTTTTTAAGATAATAGCAATTTGTTTTTTCCAGATGATGACATCACCCCGCTCTCCTGTCACGTACCTGGTTAGTGAGCTCCTGGTTAGAAAGCAGCCATGGGAGCACAGTGAGGTATGAGTGGCTGTGATCAGTCCAGTAGACTGCGTGGTGGCAGCAGTCAGCAGGTGGATGTGGCGGCAGAACCAGCTGGTGGCAGATGAGCTGGCACTGAGCTTGGCTGGTGGTAGACTGTGGGTAAGCAGCTGGAAGCAGGAGATAGCTCATCTGTTTTACTTTTTATTCAGTTATTTAATAAAGGTCACCACTTTTCGTTTTTTAGTTATTTACTATTTACTAAAGGTCACCAAAGGTCACTCAGCCCCCCCTACACATGAAACTGGGTTGGTTGGTTAGAGCTGCGTTTGTACTGTTAAAATTATTATGTGTGCTGCTTTGATTTCTTAATTGTAAAAGTTTGTTTTTATTTGATCAAACCCCACCCACTTGGCATCCCATGTTATTAGATACTATAAGGCCTCATGCACACGAGACGCTGTTAAACGCGTTAAATAGTAAATAACTGAAAAACAAAAAGTGGTAGAACTGATATTTAAACAGCACAAACCAGCACAAAGGAGGCACCAACCAGCCCAGTTTCATGCCCTTTGTCTCTTGTAGGGGGGCTGGGTAACCTTTGGTGACCTTTAATAAATCAACAATAACTGAAAAACAAAAAGGAGATAGAATGGAAAGTAAATAGGCACAAACCAACACAAACGTGGCACTAACCAACCAGCCCGTTTTTCATTTTGTTTGGCTGTTGTAGGGGGTGTCAGGGAAGGCTTTCGCATAGCACAAATGATGTCTCCCTGTACATACATATGCGCATGCGCAGACTGGCAACTGGCTGGGCAGATGAGCGTGAGCCTGTCACCAATGCTGGCACCAGACAGACTATTTAAACAGGCTGCAATTTGATGTGCCGCTTCTGTGTGTTCATTCCTGATTCCTGTGTTTGACCTCTGATCCTAACCCAGCTTGCTCCTGACCTCCGTTTGACTGCTACCTGCCCTGACCTTGGCTTTTTTTCTGGATTCTGCTTCTGCCTTCTCTTCTTGCCTGATCTACCTCCTGTTGCTGACTTGGCTTTGTGACCCGACTATCCTGTTGTGTGCCGTCTATGCCTGATCTGCCTGACCATTATGGATCCGGCTCATCTGACCCTGCATCCTGCTCATCCAGCCTGCTACAGCTCTTCAGCCCAGCAAGGTCTCATCTGTCTCCTGCTTCCAGCTGCTTACCCACAGTCTGCCACCAGCCAAGCTCAGTGCCAGCTCATCTGCCACCAGCTGGTTCTGCCGCCACATCCACCTGCTGACTGCTGCCACCACGCAGTCTACTGGACTGATCACAGGCACTCATACCTCACTGTGCTCCCATGGCTGCTTTCTAACCAGGAGCTCACTAACCAGGTACGTGACAGGAGAGAGGGGTGATGTCATCATCTGGAAAAAACAAATTGCTATTATCTTAAAAATAAAAGCAGCACAAATTTTTATTATTATGACACAAAGAAGCACAAATATAAAAACAAGCTGTTATAACTTAAAAACCATAACAGCACAAATAAAATTTTTAGCAGCACAAACCAGCACAAACGTAGCACTAAAGAAACACACTTGAGTTTTTATTTGTGCTGATTGTAGGGTGGGCAAAGTGAGTGGGGTTTGAAAAAAAAAAAATAAACTGTTATAACTTAAAAACCATAACAGCACAAATAAAAATTTTAACAGCACAAACCAGCACAAACGTAGCACTAACCAACGAGACCAGTTTTGTGTCATTTGGGTGTTGTAAGGGGGCTGACTGACCTTTGGTGACCTTTAATAAATCATTAATAACACGAAAATGATAAAAGATAGAACGAAAATTTTAGCAGCACAAAACAGCACAAACGTAGCACTAACCAACAAAACCAGTTTTGTGTCATTTGGGCATTATAGGGGGGCTGAGTGACCTTTGGTGACCTTTAATAAATCATTAATAACGCAAAAACGATAATAGATAGAACAGAAATGTTAGCAGCACAAACCAGCACAAACGTAGCACTAACCAACGAGACCAGTTTTGTGTCATTTGGGTGTTGTAGGGGGGCTTAGTGACCTTTGGTGACCTTTAATAAATCATTAATAACGCAAAAACGATAAAAGGTAGAACGGAAATTTTAGCAGCACAAAAAACAGCACAAATGTAGCACTAAAGAAACACACTTGAGTTTTTATTTGTGCTGATTGTGGGGGGGGGGGTAAAGTGAGTGGGGTTTGAAAAAAAAAAATAAAAACTGTTATAACTTAAAAACCATAACAGCACAAATAAAAATTTTAGCAGCACAAACCAGCACAAACGTAGCACTAACCAACGAGACCAGTTTCGTGTCATTTGGGCGTTGTAGGGGGGCTGACTGACCTTTGGTGACCTTTAATAAATCATTAATAACGCAAAAACGATAAAAAGGTAGAACGGAAATTTTAGCAGCACAAAAAACAGCACAAATGTAGCACTAAAGAAACACACTTGAGTTTTTATTTGTGCTGATTGTGGGGGGGGGGGGGGGGTAAAGTGAGTGGGGTTTGAAAAAAAAAAATAAACTGTTATAACTTAAAAACCATAACAGCACAAATAAAAATTTTAGCAGCACAAAACAGCACAAACGTAGCACTAACCAACGAGACCAGTTTTGTGTCATTTGGGCGTTGTAGGGGGGCTAGGTGATGTCATAGTCTGGAAAAAACAATTGCTAATCTTAAAAATAAAAGCAGCACAAATGTAAATTTTTACGGCACAAAACAGCACAAACGTAGCACTAAAGAAACACACTTGAGTTTTTATTTGTGCTGATTGTAGGGGGGCCAGCTTCACTGAGCTCCTAAATAGGTAGCTTTTACTGTATCAACTATAAATGGTACAATGTAGCAACTCGAACAGATATCTTTTTTTTTTTTTTCAGTTGAGACTTTACTGGTACTAGTAAATTCCAGAACTAATAAAAATATATATTTTATTGAGTTAACATGGGATGTGGGTACTGAATTAAAGCTTGAGATTACAAAACCCCATATGGCCTTTAGTGCTTACAGTCTAGTACAGGGGTCCTCAAACTTTTTAGACAGGGGGCCAGTTCACGGTCCCTCAGACTGTTGGGGGGCCGCACTATAGTTTAAAAAAAATATGAACTAATTCCTATGCACACATCTTATTTGTAGTGCAAAAAAAACCCACACAGGAAAAAAAACAGTACAATATTTAAAATAAAGAACAATTGTAATCAATATAAACTTATCAGTATTTCACAGACTCCCCTCATTACAGAACCACTCCCAATCACATACTTCCCCCATCACAGATCCCCCCCATATCAGTCCCCCACCATAGCACAGAGTCCCCCCCATATCAGTCCCCCACCATAGCACAGAGTCCCCCACACCAGCACAGAGTCCCCCACATCAGTCCCCCACCATAGCACAGAATGCCCCACATCAGTCCCCCACCATAGCACAGAGTCCCCCACATCAGTCCCCCACCATAGCACAGAGTCTCCCACATCAGTCCCCCACCATAGCACAGAGTCCCCCACATCAGTCCCCCACCATAGCACAGAGTCCCCCACCATAGCACAGAGTCCCCCACATCAGCACAGAGTCCCCCACCATAGCACAGAGTCCCCCACATCAGCCCCCCTCCATAGCACAGAGTCCCCCACATCAGTCCCCCACCATAGCACAGAGTCCCCCACATCAGTCCCTCACCATAGCACAGAGTCCCCCACATCAGTCCCCCACCATAACACAGAGTCCCCCACATCAGCACAGAGTCCCCCACCATAGCACAGAGTCCCCCACATCAGTCCCCCACCATAGCACAGAGTCCCCCCACATCAGTCCCCTACATCAGTCCCCCACCATAGCACAGAGTCCCCCACATCAGTCCCCCACCATAGCACAGAGTCCCCCACATCAGTCCCCCACCATAGCACAGAGTCCCCCACCATAGCACAGAGTCCCCCACATCAGTCCCCCACCATAGCACAGAGTCCCCCACATCAGTCCCCCACCATAGCACAGAGTCCCTCACATCAGTCCCCCACCATAGCACAGAGTCCCCCACATCAGTCCCCCACCATAGCACAGAGTCCCCCACATCAGCACAGAGTCCCGCACATCACTCCCCCACCATAGCACAGAGTCCCCCACATGAGTCCCCCACCATAGCACAGAGTCCCCCACATCAGTCCCCCACCATAGCACAGAGTCCCCCACATCAGTCCCCCACCATAGCACAGAGTCCCCCACATCAGTCCCCCACCATAGCACAGAGTCCCCCACCATAGCGCATCAGTCCCCCACCATAGCGCATCAGTCCCCCACCATAGCGCATCAGTCCCCCACCATAGCACATCAGTCCCCCACCATAGCACATCAGTCCCCCACATCAGTCCCCCACCATAGCACATCAGTCCCCCACCATAGCACATCAGTCCCCCACCATAGCACATCAGTCCCCCACATCACAGATCTCCCCCACCATAGCACAGAGTCCCCCACATCACAGATCTCCCCCACCATAGCACAGAGTCCCCCACATCACAGATCTCCCCCACCATAGCACAGAGTCCCCCACATCACAGATCTCCCCCACCATAGCACAGAGTCCCCCACATCACAGATCTCCCCCCGTGTGTCACAGATCCCCCATATCAATATTACACTCCCACTCAACACTTACCTGTATCACGCAGGACACGAGGCATGGTAGGTCCGGACGGAGGGCGGGACTTTGGAAGTGAGGGGCAGGTGATTGGTTCCTGGGACAGCCCTGATGCCTAGTAACCAATCACCTGCTTCTTAGCACAGAAGGTCCTTTTTCCGGGCCTGTCATGTTTCCCGTCCTGTGTGATGGAGGGAGCAGAGGGCAGGGGGAGTGCTGCAGTTAAAGGGGCAGTCCGCGGGCCGGATTCGGCCTGCAGTTTGAGGACCCCTGGTCTAGTATATGTCAGACTTATATGGTTGAGTTTAACATCAATGCTTACAACATTATACAAGCAGTAATTGTCCTGTGTGGCGATCTACGCCATGTCAGGCCCCTCCGCCGTTCCCCCGCTGTCTTCTGGGAGACCCACAGGTCCCAGAAGATAGCAGGGACCAGTCAGTACATGCAGCACGACTCGCACATGTGCAGTAGGGAACCAGGTTGTGAAGCCGAAAGGCTTTACTTCCTGATTCCCTTACCGAAGATGCCAGCGCCTGCACCTGGGAGCTGAGGGACAGATCGGCTTCAGGTGAGGAGATCGCGGGCGCCATGGACAGGTAAGTATCCTAATATTAAAAGTCAGCAGCTGTAGTATTTGTAATGGCTGACTTTTAATATTTTTTTTTTCGGCGGAACTCCGCTTTAAGGAAGTTTGGCAAACACTGCAGCAGCCACTTGTATCCTGCCAAGCCCCACCACACCACTTACAGAAAACCTGTGCTGAGATAATTATCTAAATGAAGATGTGTAAAAAGAAGTGTGGCGCTACCTCAGAAAACAACCAAATGGTTGATGTGATGACCTACTACAATCAAAATGTGAATCTGATACCTCTAATAGTATATAGCACAAACAAAAAAAAGATCATAAAAATGAAAAAAAACGTCATGAGTAATACACAAACAAAGAAAATTCCCAAAGAGTCAAATCATTGTGATAAAACGTGAAAAGCTCAAAATATTGGGAAAATGCAGTTCTAAAGGTGATGTGGGTGACAATCCACTTTAAAACGCGCGTGAGACATTCGCACTTACCAACGCTTAGGCACAAGATATCTATGTAAGCTACCATTGCCATGCTCCTTTTATTAGTTGTAAACAGGGTTTAAACTACAGATTATGCCTATGTCCAGCTGCCTAACCTTAACCCCCATCCCCCACAGCCCTCCAGCAACCTCTCCCTGTGTATCAACAATAATCTCATTGAACAGAAATTGTGCTTAAAGACAGGTAGCAGTGGTGATGCCAACAAAGTCATATGTGCAATACTAGGGAATGGTGCCATGAAAGGAAATTGCCATTAAAAGTGGGAGGCAGTGCAGGTAATAACCTTTTAGGTTTAAAATTGTATCTAGCTACTTTTCGGTTGATTTACTACAACTGGAGATTGCACAATCTGGTGCAGCTGTGCATAGTAGTCAACCAATGCCTAAATTCAGCTTGTTCAATTAAGCTTTGACAAAAGAACCTGGAAGCTGATTTGTTTCTATTCAGAGTTGCACCAGATTTTGCATTCTCCAGTTTTAGTAAATCAACCCCTTTGTGCTCACTAGGTCTGCTAGATAAGAGGACTAGCCTGGGTTGATGAGACATCCAGCAGCCCAAACAGCTAAACAAATGCTGCTTGGTGCACAAAGGCATAGATAACTGTAACTAGTAAACATTTTGAAATCTCAACCTCAGTCCTCAAGCACCCCAAATGGGCCGTGTTTTGGGAACTTCCCTTAGATAAAATAGCTCTTATCAATACCATGTAATTGATATTAATTTAAAGCCACTGTGCAAAGTAAAGGAAAACCTGGAAACGTTGCCTGTTGGGAGATACTTGGGGACAGAGGTTGAGAAGCACTGTCATAGGGGATCAAGGTCAATATCAACTGCAACCTCACTAACCCTTAATGATAGATTACTGGATCTGCCTTATCCTCACATGCCCACTTATTTTCTGTTTAATTTGTTTCAACAGCCTCCCTAGGGACCCCACCTCCAAGATCCATAGAAACCATGTGCAATTCTACACTGATCAGCCATAATTTTATGACCACTCACTTAATATTGAGTAGGTCCCTCTTTTGTCACTAATACAGCCCTGACCCATCAAGGTATGGAGGCCACTAGATCTGAAGATATTCTGTGGTATCTGGCAATGGCATATTCAGTCCTGTAAGTTTTAATGTGTCTCCATGGATCGGACTTGTTTTTCCAGTACATTCCACAGATCCTCAAACACTAAGCACCAAATTAAGCAAAAAATACCCCAAAAACGGTTGTTTAACAAAAAATTGGTGTGGGGTTCCCCCTAAGATCCATACCAGGCCCTTTGGGTCTAGTATGGATTTTAAGGGGAACTTCATGCCAAATAAAAAAAATCAAAAATTGGCATGGGGCCCCCCCCAAAATTCATACCAGACCCTTAGCCGAGAAAGCTGCCTGACAGGCCAGGAAAGAGGGGGGGTGAGTAAGCGGTTCACCCCCCTCCTGAACCATACCAGGCCGTGCTGTTCTCTGCCAAATTATTTTTGGTTATGCTGTGACTATTGTTGGTATTGCATGTATATTTCTGCATTTCCTACTCTTTTCTTATGATGTAATTTACTTTTCCCTGTTTGTGGGTTACTGTATCCTCTCTTCAAGGCACACATTGGGGCTAGGAAAGCCAATGCTTATTTTGACCACCTTAGATGTTTGAATATCAAGTCTTCCACATCTTGTTGTATTGCCTCAACATTCTCCATACACAAAGATTTTCATGGATGCCAAGTGTTTAGAGTTTAGCCATCTGACGAAGACTGTCTGCAGTAAATGTCTCTTCTATATTCAGGCAAGGCATCGAGGTCTCAGGAAGGGATAGTTACTATTACAAAATTGGAGTCAGAATAGCCATGGTTGTCTAGTCTTCTTCATTGCTAGGATGTAGACGGCTATTTCTGCCTAGGGCCCTTTATTGTTAAGCTGAAGATGGCTATTGCCACCTAGGGACCTCCATTGCTAGAGCTCAGGTGGCTATCACTGTTTAGCATCTTTTGTTGCTAAAACACAGGCGGCTATTGCTGCCTAGTGTCTTTTATTGGTAGGACACAGGGGGCTATTGCCATGTAACACCCTTCCCTGCTAGTATTCATATGACAATTGCATCTAGAATCCCTCATTGCTAGGACACAGGCAGCTCCTGCCACCTAATGCCCTTCATTGCTAGAATGCAGGTGGCTATTGCTTCCCAGCATTATTTGTTAGTAGGACGCAGGTGCACATTTGTGCTGTATACATGTAAATATTTGCACAAACATTTACATGCATACAGCATATATTACAGTCTATACATAGGACCATGGTTGCAGATTTTTCTATTTTGAAATTACAGGTTTGAACACAGAGCATGTTTACTGATCTTTATAGAGCTGTGTACACAGACCCAAAGCTCAGATCCCCCCAAAAAAAGAGAGGAAAACACAGAATATTATTTTTGTGGTTATGTGCATGAGCCCTAACAGTAAACCATGGACAGATATCCTTTTATAAGTGGTGGTGGCAACTCCTTACAAAAAATACAACACAGCCCTATGAGCTATATGATATTCTATCATTTTTTTTCAGACGCTTTGCAATCACTTTCACTCCTTCTGTGAATGTTTCCCAGAACATGTACCTGATAATTACAGCTCTGATCAGAGGTCTGCAGGAACAATGTGTGTAGTGTGCCTGATGAGGTTTCATTTCCACTTATCTGATTATAGCAATAAAGACTGTAGAGTGAGTCAAGACAGCAGGTAGGGCTTCCATTAGATAAATATCCAGTTCTACCAGCCCCACCCTGAACAACTTTTTCCCTAAGATACCAAATCCTGTAGCTTTAGCTAGCCCTACAATATACAACTTTCTTGTACAATTTTGCTTTAGATTTACCAAAATCATATAATATGAGGTTTTAAATTTCTATGCAATCAGGTAGGCCCTTGCACTACGTAGTAAAAGGTAAATCTAATGGAAATTGAATAAGAAATATGTAAAATGTGTGGCAACACAGATTCCTTCTATGGAGAGATGTCATTCTAATTGCACCCAGGGAAGGATTTTCCTGTATGTAAAACCGAACAATTCTTTTCTCTTATTTACTCCCTTTTATCTGCTAAATATACCATTGAAAGTGCTTCATTATATCTGTTTTATAAGTGAAAACATGTCTGTTTACTTTGTCAGAAATCTTGTGAGCTGGTACATTCCTGTGCTCTCTGCTGTGCATAAAGAGGAGTTATGGAAATGCTGACGGAGAAGAAGATGAGGAGGGGCCTGTTTGATTTGTAATGCACCAGAAATGCACTAGACATGGCTGACACCAAGGGGTTGACTAAGGGCCCTTTCACACTGGGGCAGTTTGCAGGCGCTATTGCGCTAATAATAGCGCCTGCAAACCGACCCGAAAGTGACGCTGCTTTGTCTCCAGTGTGAAAGCCCCGAGGGCTTTCACACTGGAGCGGTGTGCTGGCAGGGTAAAAAAATCCTGCCAGCAGCATCTTTGGAGCACAGCATCTTTGTATACACCGCTCCTTCCCCACTCCTGCCCATTGAAATCAATGGGACACCGCGGCTATACCGCCGGCAAAGCGCCTCTTAACCCTTTCTCGGCCGATAACGGGGGGTAAAACCGACGGTAAAGCGCCTCTAACAAAAGCGGCTCTTTATCGCCGACCCCGCCCCAGTGTGAAAGGGGCCTTACTAATACTGGAGAGTGCAAAATCTAGTGCAGCTGTGCATGGTAGCCAATCAGCTTCTAACTTCAGCTTGTTCAATTAAGCTTTAACAAAAAAACATGGAAGTTGATTGGTTTCTATGCAGAGCCGCACCAGATTTTGCACTCCCCAGTTTTAGTAAATCAACCCCTACTTGGAATTTAGAGCCAAAAATACACTGTCATCTCAAGGAAGAAGGTAGGAGCTAACTTTATTTCTGGCACACTAACAGCAATATTTCAGTACTTGCAGCATGTTTAAAAAACATATTTATTTGCAATACATACACAATTCCCCATAACGATCAAATATGTTCTAGGAGGTTGTGTGAGAGGAGTATGTAATGATAGGGCAGATCTGAAAAGAGACAGTGACAAACACTTGCTTACTAGAGATTTAGGATCTTTATACTTTTTTTTTTTTCGCTGTTTATGTCTTCCCATCCTCAATGCCCCTATTTTCTTGCCCTGTTGTCACTTAGACAGAAATCAAGGGGAAACCTCTAAAATGGAGTCACCAACAGCAATAAAAACCTGACAGAGTTTCTAACCCTTCTTCACTAAAAACAACAATTTTTGACTAGAGTTGGATTGCACATTTTTCACAGGCAGGAGCAAATATTAAAACTTGAGGCCTGTTGCAGCTACTTTGCCAATTTTTAATGTGTCCAGTACCAACAAAATCCCATGTTACTCTGTAGCAAACAGCAGTTACAAGGAAGAGAGCAGTCTTGTTTTTCTAGCATGTCAGTGTTTTCGGGGTAACACAAGAAAAGTACATGTACTCATGTGCGCTCTGTCAGCTGGACAGAGAGAGAGTGGGGCATAAAAGCTCTCTGTCACAGGGAGTCCATATGTGGAAGTTCATATATGGCACAAAAACAACTGGTGGTCTCGGGGATGCTGACTGCGGACAGCTGCCAGCTCAAAAACAAGTGTAGCGCTGGTAGATTTTCATCTACCGCTTATAGGTAAATTTAGTGGGTTGTCTGTTTTGTACATAGTCAGATTTAGCCTCTGTTCCAGTTTGGCTGTGTTGCATGTAGTTTCACACTTGAGTTGCCACCTCATCCCTTTAAACCCGAACACATATGAATTACACAGGTTATGTGACTGATTAGGTGGTAATTAAACTCAGTTGTTGCCTTATCTGCATTTAGTTAGCCACAGAACCTGTGTAATTCATATGTGTTCGGGTTTAAAGGCATGAGGTGGCAACCCTATTTCACACTGTGCCTGTGGGTGTTGTTGTCGCCATAGGTCGGTGTTGGAAAGGCAACGCGCTGAAGCGTATGGGTGCTCTTCTGTCCCGGAGATAACTCGGTGGAGGTGGTCCTCCGAGTTGCATTCTGGGAGAGGGTATTTATGGACAGACGCCATGTTTTAGGGGGGGGGGGTTTCGTTCCACCTGCTGGCCCTCCTGGCCGACAGGTATGTGTTAGGAGTACTACAGCGTGGTCCTCCGACCAGGAGGACCACGTTGCTGCAGCGTGTGGGTGGGCCCAGAAGCCTGTCTGGGGCCTACCACAGCGGTGAGGGAATGGTCCTGTGCTGTCTGTCCTGCGGGAAGAAGCTGGACAACTGAGAAGATCCCAGGGGAGGACCCGTCATGGAAGGATCACGCAGATTGCTGGTCTGGAGAGGGGCCTGGTGACTCAGTTGGAGGACGCATCCTAAAGTTAACCTACCGCATAGTACTGTCGGGTCGGCTTAAAGGTTCTAATGCTGTATTTGCTGTCCATCGTAAACCATTACATCCTGTGGCAGAGGATCGTATGGGTTTCTATTCCATTCAAGTCTGTGGCAGAGACTTTTGTTCGTGCTACGTGCCGGTTGCTAGGTTAGTGAGAGAAACCTATCCGGGCGAGCAAAGATTCAACTCTAAAACGAGAGTACATTCATCTACAAGATTCTAATTCATAATACTACATCAAGAAAAGGTATTTGAACTTCCCTGCAACTCTTCTTGTACCTCTTTCCTGCTACTTCATTCAGTTACTCTTTATTAAAGCATTGGAAAAGATACTCAAGTGTCTGGTGTCTACACTGTCTGGTACTAAACTCAACGGGACCCTAGACCCGGTTCTGGTGAAATTGAGGTACCAAAGGTGACGGTAACAGCCCGCTTTAAACCAGCAGCTCCACCGTGAGTTAGTGCTACACAAGCTAGAAGGAACTCTGTGGAATACAAGAACAAAGAGAGAGCAGAGCCATTTAAGTGCAGCAGTTTGTGGGCTTTTAATCCATAAATAACAAGTGGAAACTCACAGGATGGAAGAGATGGCACATGTAAAGTTTGTATTGGGGTTCATCAACTCCCGGAGAAGACGGACTGCTCACAGATGAAGAGGCAGCTGATCCAGGTCCAGCTGCGCTGGTGGCTCCCAGTGCTTCCAGAGACTCAGAACGGCTCAGAGGCAGTGATACACGTCACATCCGGATGGACAAAGAGTGGGGAGGAGCACACGTTCGGAGCATGCATGCTCCTTCATCAGGCAATATCTGAAATTATATTATGATATTGCCTGATGAAGGCGCACACATGCTCCAAATGCGTGCTGCTCCCCACTCTTTCTCCCTCCTTATGTGACGTGTATCACTGCCTCTGAGCCGTTCTGAGTCTCTGGAAGCCACCAGCGCAGCTGGACCTATCAGCTGCCTCTTCATCTGTGAGCTGTCCGTCTTCCCCGGGAGTGGATGAACCCCAACACAAACTTTACATGCGCCGACATCTCTTCCATCCTGTGAGTTCCCACTTGTTATTTATGGATTAAAAGCCCACAAATAGCTGCACTCAGATGGTGCTGCTCTCTCTTTGTTCTTCTTTTTGGGGGAACAGTGTGCTCTGAAAAAATACAGAGCCCACATACAGGTAGCTGTTGATGCCTGTACCTAGTCTCCCATAGCCAGATTTGATTGATCTCACAGGTTTACTTTAGAACTCAGCTGGGGCTAAAACCTATTTCTGTCCTAGAGAAACAATGTGACTGTATTTCATGATTATATTTCATGTACTGTACATATTTGTGCAGTGGTTATGTGTATGTCCAGGGCTTTTTTTCTCAGGGAATAGGTGCAGGTACTCCCTCGTTCCGAATCATCCCTTGTCTCTGCCCCTTACCCACCTCCGAGCACTGTCCCTTGGTTCCACCCCCTACGCACCTTCCTTTTAGAGAATACAGAACTAAGTAATCTGTATGGAATTTGATACTGATAACAAGAAAAGCAATAAAATAGATCCCCAAGACTAAGCCTTGAGGGGCGAAGCAAAATGCATTGGGGTGTGACCTGGCTGGAGTACAGGCTGAGGTTGCCGTTTACACCTGATCTCAGGGATGGTATGGATGTGTGGCCATAGGTAGATATTCTTTCACTTCAAGCTATTACATGAGTTGGGACAAGTTCCCTCCTGCACCAGCACTCCCAGAGGTGGACATTTGAGATTTGTACCCCTTCTAGAGAGCCTGAGAGGCGCACAATGTGGGTCTTTGGGTCACAATAAAATAGATCACCTGCAGCCAACAATAGACCTCCCTCATCAACAATAGGCCCATCAATAATAGACCCCCCAGCAACAATAGAGGCACCACAAAAAATATCCCCCACTCCAGCAACAATAGAGGCACCATAAAAAAATACCCCCCACTCCAGCAGCAATAGAGAAACCACAAAAAAAATACCCCCACTCCAGCAACAATAGATCTCCAAGCAGTCAGCAACAATAGACCATTTCCTCAACAGTAAATCCCTCCCATCAACAATTAACACTCCTCCAGCAACAATAAACCTCTCCAGAAACATTAGACCCCCACAACAATAGGTCCCCACAGTGACCATAGATCCCAGCATCAAAAGACCCTCCAGCACACTCTAATACCCCTTGCTATTACATACTGTGATCTCCTGAGTTCCCACTAAAAACAAGCTCTGTGTATGTCAGACTACAATGGCTTCTTCTATCTGCTATATCGTACATAACAAAATCAGTACATAGGCATGGCAGTCATGCAGCACCCTTCTCCCAACATGAAAACACTGACCCCCATCCCGTCCCGTCCCAGTCCTGCATGTTGATGTATATATAGGAATCATATAAAGGAATAACTATTTTGACATAGAATGCACCAAGTTTTTCACATGTACATTTGTCTAAAAATAAAGAAAAAATATATCGACTTTCTCACCTCCGAAAGACAGATTTGGGTAGAAGATTAGGATGACGGACCACAACAGCATCATTCTGCAACATAATCATACAAAGGGAACGTAAATATCATGTAAATCTTTGGATACATTGTTCACTAACTGTAAACTCAATCTGAAGTAACACGTAGGGCATGTACACATTTCATCATTTTTATAAAGCATATTTAAAGTGTATGTGAACCCCAAATCTGCTATTCATGGCTCTGTTGAAATTTACTGTCACTTGCTGTCTTGCTGACAATGAGGACAGGAAGTGAGGGGAAATCTGCAACAGGGACACAAACAGAAATAAAATCTAACTGAGGTGTAAGCCTTCTCCTACTATAATAAAAAAAAAGCATTTTATTTCTGTATCAGTTGCTTTCGGAAACCCTGACTTACCTTCCTGACAATGTTTTTCCATACAGAATGTGTAGAGATTCCAGGAGCAATGCAGACAGTCCCTGTTGCTGATTTTTCCTCTCCAAGCAGGACCCCAGATAGCAGTAAAACTTGATTCTTCCAAACACTATCCAAAACAAGAAAAGGTTTTGGGCTTCATAAAAACTTTCATGTGTTTTTAGCGTGATTCTACATAATTCTGTTAGATGCGATTATATACTAACTGCATATAATAGGTCAAGGCATGTGTGAAATACACACACACATATTTCTATCAATCACCGGGTAGGACACTGTATCAGACTATGACAACCTGAATGTTCAGCTGTGTTAGAGAAGGGACATCTGTGCAGCCTGAAATGCTAGCTCAAGCACAGAATGGACTGAAAGGGCTTAATGATTTGAGCCCGTCAGCATGGGCATGAGGCCGCCCCCCTTCCCGCATGTGTAGTTTTAATTTAAAAAAAAAAGAGGCATGGGGGGCATGGCTAGCCCACCGCACAGGACACCAGCTCTTCCCCCCTCTCTGCTCCACTGGAGAGAAGCGGAACCATCGGGCACCCGATCGGTATGTCCTAGAACGGACATACCGGCCCACATCAGCCCCGCCGCCTCACGTACTACTTCAGAACAACCGACATGCTGATGACACAAGATGGTGCCGGTGCGCCGCTGCACAGCTCACTGACTGAAGCAGGGAGCTCTCTTCCTCACGACACCGCCGAGATGGACAGCTCATCCCCAGCAGAGGAAACCTCTCATCCCTCACCAACTGACAGAGGTAAGAGAGCTGCACAATCCCCAGCCCTCTCATCCACCAAAGCTCCACTGCTCAAGAAGCAGCACTGGGACACCCCAGCCATTGCAGGCCCTGAAATACCTCCTCATGACTCACTAGCTGCACTCCCTACATCTGACCAGCCAGCCTCTGAGCTCACACTCAAGCTCATACTGCTATCATTACAAAATGACATCCGTAACGAGCTGAGATCATCAATTTCTACACTTCACTCCAGAATCGATCATGTAGAAGATCGCACAGAGCATATTGAAAAACAGCTCACTGAACATACCGCGGCCTATAATGAAATGGCAGAAGTCCATGACCACCACACTGAGGAAATACGATATCTGCAAGCCAAAGTCACAGATTTAGAAGATCGTTTGAGGAGAAATAACATTAAATTTAGAGGAGTACCAGAATCGGTTAAACCCCCCCGGAACTGATCCCCTATATACAACAGCTATTCCTTGCGCTTATTCCTCAACTACGCCAAAGTGACATGATCATTGACCGCGCACACCTCACTGCTTCCGTACCTAGAGATGTCCTCGCACGCATTCATTTTTTCCAAGTGAAGGAAAAGATCATGGCGACTGCTAGATCCACCTCTCCGCTTTCTGATCCTTACTCCTCTGTGTCCCTATACGTTGACAACTCTGCTGCCACTGCTCAAAAAAGAAGAGAGTTCTCGCAGACCACCGCAACCCTCAAAAATAACAACATCCCATACAAATGGGGCTTCCCTACCAAGTTGGTAGTCACGTACCACAACCAGAGCACCACCATTTTCACCTGCAAAGATGGCATCAAACGCCTGCTCAACTAGGGCCTTATCACCACCCCGCCACCTGAACCAACGCCTCAGCATCCCACACCATCATCATCTGCCCCAGGCCCCAGACGCCATACTCCTGCTTCCGCCCGCAGGTAAAGACTACCTACTCTACGTCAGTAAGTGCCCCCTAGAAAGTATCTGTGACCTCGCACCTGCAGTACTTCGCATCACATCTGTCCCTGATGAGCGTACTAACAAGTACACTCCGTACTCTTTTCCCCCAGAGAAAGAAAAGTGCCAAGCACTTGGAAGACACTTTGCTGAGTTTTTTTTTTTCTTCTCCATTTTTACTTTTTGTGCTGTCAGTTTTACTTTCTTTCTTTTGTATATGGCACTAAGTTTGTAACTTACCACTGTTTTCTTACAGGTTTTACCTACTGTTATGCCACGTACACACGAGCGGACTTTACGGCAGACTTTGCCCGGCGGATGGGATTTCGATCGTGTGTGGGCTCCAGCGGACTTTGTTTGCTCAAACGTTGGACGGACTTAGATTTGAAACATGTTTTAAATCTATCTGTTGAACTCGAGTCCGGTCGAAAAGTCCGCTCGTCTGTATGCTAGTTCGAGGGACAAAAAGCCGCACTAGGGCAGCTATTGGCTACTGGCTATGAACTTCCTTATTTTAGTCCAGTCGTACGTCATCACGTACGAATTCGACAGACTTTGGTGGATTGTGTGTAGGCAAGTCCGTTCATTCAGAAAGTCCGTCGTAAAGTACGTCGAAAAGTCCGCAGGGCAAAGTCTGCCGTAAAGTCCGACCGTGTGTACGCGGCATTACATTGGTATATTTGACCATTGTAAAGATATATCCCCCCCCCCCCCCCGTACATACCCTCCAACAGGGAGCAACACACACCTTCCCTCACCCCCGCTGGATATCCACTTACCGATATGTCTCTCAGCATCACCTCCATTAACGCAAAGGGCCTAAACTCCCCCTACAAAAGAAGCTTATTATGGAAAGAAGCTTTAGCGCACACCTCTGACATATTATGTGTGCAGGAAACCCATTTTGCATCCATCAACCCTCCTTCCTGTTCCCACAAACAATACCCTCACTGCTATTTTGCCAACGCTGCCAAGAAAAAAGCAGGTGTTATGCTTGCAGTACGTTCCACGGTCTCGTTCCAACCACTCCACACAGACATAGATCCAGATAGCAGATTCATAATCCTGAATGCCACCATCAATAACCACACCATCACCATTGCTAATATCTACTCCCCCAATACAAATCAGCACCGCTTTTACAAATCACTATTGAAAAAGCTGGAACCCTTCAAACAGGGACCCCTGATCATTTGCGGAGACTTCAACCAAATTGTTGATGCCTCACTAGACACCTCCAACCCCTCATGCAAACGCTCCACTTCTCTCGCCTCCCTCCTCCACTCGGAAGACCTTTATGACCCCTGGAGGTGCCGCCATGGCACCGAAAAAGATTACACCTTTTTCTCTCACACGCAACACACATATTCTCGGACAGATCTCTTTTTGACTGACAAGAATACTTTGCAATTAGTCAAAGATACCAACATTGGACTCATCACGTGGTCCGACCACGCGCCCATCTCAATGAGGCTGTTTCCAGCACTCCCAAACAAAAAAAATACCATTTGGAGGCTTAACACCTCTATCATTACGCGCCAGCTCTACCAAAAACAGATTCTATCCGAGTTACAACACTTTTTCACCACTAATGAAGAGTCGGTGGATAACTCCACCGTGCTCTGGAATGCCCACAAGGCCTACATTTGAGGCCTCCTAATCAAGATAGGCGCCCACGAGAAGAAACAACATAACTCCAGCACTAACAAACTCTTAGATCAAATACGTACTCTCGAACAAGCTAATAAGACCCAACCATCCCCTCTGCTCACCTCTGAACTACAAACAGCTAGACAAACCCTCAGTACTCACCTCCACACCAACTTCGACTACCACCTCAAGCGCCTTCGCCTACAAACCTATTCACATCACAACAAACCTGTGGCCTACCTAGCTAAGCAACTCAAACGCAAAATATCACAAGCTAAAATCCCATTCCTTACTGACCGCCACGGTACAAAACATGTCAACCCCAAAGATATTGCGGACCAATTTAGCTCTCATTACGCCAACCTATACAATCTCACCAGCACTGACCAAGCTCCTTGCCAACCTTCACCTCCCCACACTCTCAAAAGAACAAATTTCCCAACTTTCCTCCCCGTTCTCTTCAATGGAAGTTGTAGCGGCCATCAAAGCCCTACCACTGCATAAAGCCCCGGGTCCTGATAGGTTTAATAATGAATACTATAAAGTATTCTCTGATCACCTTATCCCCTATGCCACTCACACTTTCAATTCTATCGCAAACACAGGCTTCATCCCACCAGATTCCCTCCAAGCTACCATTGTTACCATCCCAAAACCGGGTAAACCGACTGACCAGCCTGCCCGCTACAGACCCATCTCCCTACTAAACACTGATACCAAACTATTTGCCAAACTCCTGGCCACGCGATTATCTGCTATTATACCACAACTAGTTCATATTGATCAGGTGGGGTTTGTGGCTAAAATAAAAAGAAAAAAATTTGTGCGCTTGCATTAGATACTTAAATCTATATTCTGTGTGATTGTCATAAATAGATGAATAAATGAATAAACACCATCAGAGTTAATTTTAAGTGTAAGTGAATAAAAAGTCGCTATGCGACACTGCAAATAGCGATATGTAAATCAAATACTAATATTAACCATTCCATACAGATAAATATAGAAAACTTGTGTGCAAAAAACAAGGTTATTCCACCCAAGTGCAAAGTCATAAGTGAAAGAGTTTAAAATTGCGTCATGAGTCACAAAAAAAACGCATATCCAAAGTTCATAAGTTGCATTCCTTAGTGTGTATAAAGGAATAAGGGGACGTGAAGGGACCTCCAACCACCAGTGGATCCAAAGGTTGATAATAGATGTATCCTTACCAGACGCGTTGGATCTCCTTTATAGCAAGGTCTTAGAAGCATACAGATTTAGCCCTCTGCAGGGACAGGAGATGACACTTCCGCATTGATGTAAATACTCCCTCGTTTTAAACTCATGAATAAAGAAGGGGAGAAAAAGAAACTCCAATAGTGTAGTAGATAAAAAAGGGAATTTTATTGCCTCAGACAACTAGGCATCATACAAAAACATCCAAAATATAAAAGCCGGCAAAATATAAAAACAGTAGAGACGCCCGTGCTAAATTACATGGGGCTCTATGGCAATCTGGCATACACTGCGTAGCCACGCCCTTTTGTGGCTGGCAGGCAAACCTCGGACGGTACCTTCATTGACCTTCATTGAAGGTTCATTGACCTGATACAATGGGTGGAACACCACCAAACGCCTTCTCTGCTCATCTCCCTTGACGCAGAGAAGGCGTTTGACAGGGTGGATTGGTCCTACCTCACTGCTGTCCTCCATAAATTTGGCTTTACTGGGACTATCCTACAAGCAATACTCGCCCTCTATTCCTCCCCCAGCGCCAGAGTACTGACCTCCGTGCTGCTCTCTGACCCCTTCCATATTTCCAATGGGACACGTCAGGGGTGCCCACTTTCACCCCTGATATTCGCCCTTGTCATGGAACCCCTTGCCCAATCAATCAGAGACGACCGGCATATCTCAGGAATAACAGTAGCACGAGACACGCACAAAATTGGACTATTCGCAGACGATGTCATCATCTCCCTAACTGACCCTGTCACCTCTTTGGCTGCACGACACCCTGGATATATTTAGCAAAGTTTCTCTCTACAAAATCAACTTTTCCAAATCCAGCATGTTGAGCATAGGACTGGACCAACATGTCAAACAAGCTGTTACCCACTGCACATCCTTCTCGTGGGCGCCTAACTCCACCCTCACATGCCTGGGCATACAACTCACCACACCCTCATCAAATCTACGTGCTCTCAACCTTAATAGCCTCACTACCAAACTACAAAAAGCCGTGCAAGACCTCAAACACACAACTGCCTCCTGGGCAGGCAGAATCGCCCTAGCTAAAATGTTTCTTCTACCCCATGTCCTATACTTATTCTGGACCCTTCCCATACCTTTACTCAAACAACAAATAGTGCAATTGCAAACTATACTCAACACATTCATATGGGGCGGCAAACGCTCTCGACTTAAAAACAACACTCTCTGCAAACCAGCCACTGCTGGTGGGATGGGAGCACCAGATCTAGTGGCCTACTATAAAGCTACTATACTGGACCAGGCCAAAACTTGGTGGAACAATGCTCACCCTACCACATGGCTGCAAATAGAACAAGCAGCATTTCCCTCCCATCCCAAACTGATCCCCTGTGCCCTCCCATTGCAACATCACAAGCCCCACTCGTTCCTCGATTCAGTTAATGCTACCATACGGGTATGGAAATCCGTCATACAAATCTCTAAAGGCATCCCACTAAACCTGCTCCAACATATACCATTGGAAGCTCTTCACACCCTCACCCCTGACATTGATTTCTCTGCTTGGACAGCAAGGGCATCTCCAATATCAGAATCCTCCATGAAGGTTCCAACCTCAAATCATTCCACGCTCTTAAAACCACCTTTCATATAAGATCATAAGGACTTCTTCAAATACCTTAGAACACGATCGATCCTCTCCAAAACACAGTGGTCGCAAAACTTACTTACATGGCACATACTGACATTTTTCAATCTTACCTCACCCAGCCAACGAGGAATCTCGTTTTGCTATAAACTCCTCACCGATACCTGCCCAACACTTAAATCCCCCACAATGCTAAAATGGAAACACTTGCTACCACGCACCTACACACCCCAACAATGGTACCGCTCACTTCAAACACCCCAGAAATTCTCCAAATGTCTACTTCATTGGGAAATGGTCCAAAAAATATACCACAACTGGTACCTTACACCAACCAAACTTGCCCATATTTATCCAACTACAAGCAATCTGTGTTGGAGGAATTGTGGATCCCCGGGCACCCCGTTCCACATATGGTGGGACTGCCCGGTCCTAACCACGCTATGGTCTATGCTCTCCAAACTCCTCCTCTCCATATTATCGGTCCCTGTACCCCTGACTCCACAAATGGTACTACTGGGCCTTGAATTAGAACCTTGGCCTGAACCCTTGCGGATTATTATCTCCCACGCCCTTATTGCTATGTGCCTAGCCATTGCCAAAAACTGGAAATCCCCTCTACCCCCCTCCAGCGGAGAAATAATCACACTCCTAAATAACCACTGCCTGATGGAATTCATGCATGCCAAAGCCCACCTCCAACTTCCTAGCTTCCAAACCAACTGGCTCCTTTGGCTTAAACACCCTAAATGCAAACCCCCTATGAACGAACCCCCCCACAACTGACATCCCTATCCCATTTGCATCTGAATGAACTACGCTGTTTACTTGTCTTGCTCCTCTCAATCACTACGATGTTTACTATTGTTATTAACTGCTACGACTCTTAGCTATACTTTATATGTTGCACTACACCAATAGCAAAAGTTTATCTTTTTCTTTTTGTTTCCTAGTTAACACCCTTATACAGACACATTTATGAGATAGGGCTCCAGAGACCCTATACTGGGTCAAGAGCAGGCCATTTGCTAACGCTCCACCAAGAACCTGCTCACAGTTAGTACCCAGATGGGGTGACGGGTTCTGCCACCTATTGAGGTCACTTACTACTATCGTAATCCTGTGGGTATAATTGAGGAAAAGGCGCCACTACTCAAAATACCGCCACTGCCCCTCTGGATAGATACAGAGTATGTGGAAGCTGCCACTTAAAAGGGTCAAATATAAAAGCTGAATTTTAACTACTGGTCAATCTGGGATAATGACACAAAGTCAAAATAGCGGCGCTAAATGTTTGTGCACAAGGAGTATTAAATCCCCTAAAATGACATGTGACTCACAATTTACAAATGAGAATATAACTGACGTGCTAAAATATAATAAATGCTATAGCACTAAATTGACAAATAGCACTAAACACCCTGTGACAAGTGAAGTGATATGATGTAGCTAGTGAAGCTACAAAAAAAAAAAACATTTTTTCAAAATATAAAAAATAAAGTCCATAACATATTGAAGAGGATCTATAGTTGATGTGAAGATCTCTTAATCCATTCACCACACCAATGTGTCTGTGATTCCACTACCCTAAAGAAACGCACTCACCGAATTCCAATGCCTACATTCTTATGTTAGGCTAAAGCGCATTTAATCCACATGGATAGGGTTTTAGAGCAAGCATCCCAACTCCAGCTGTGCGTCTCATATAATCTCCACATGTGAATAAAAAAGTGTATCAATAGTGTAGTACCGTAAACAAAGCTTTAATGAAAACACTAAACAGCCTTCAAGATTTAAACTCACATGGTACAAGTTAAAAGACAGCAAAAATGACTAAGGTAAGCCTTTCAAAGCCTCCAGAGCAGCGGATAAAACGGCCACGGCGGACTCAAGGTATGCAGGCATAAGGTTGATTCTCATCCCTCCCTTGGTCCTGGATCTAAACCTGCTCCTCAACTTGCTGGTGTGTCAAGCAACGTCCTGCCTCGATGTTGATTGCCGTACAGCCACGCCCCGACATGTTTTGTCACAAGGACTTACTCATGGGCTCCTTAAAAAAATACAACACAGTCCTATGAGCTGTATGATATTCTATCATTTTTTTCAGACACTTTGCAATCACTTTCACTCATTCTGTGAATGTTTCCCAGAACATATACCTGATAAGTACAGCCCTGATCAGAGGTCTGCAGGAACAACATGTGTGGTGTGCCTGATGAAGTGTCCATTCCACTTATCTGATTATAGCAATAAAGATTGTAGAGTGAGTCAAGACAGCAGGTAGGGCTTCCATTAGATAAATATCCAGTTCTACCAGCCCCACCCTGAACAACTTTTTCCCTAAGATACAAAATCCTGTAGCTTAAGCTAGCCATACAATATACAATTTTCTTGTACAATTTTGCTTTAGATTTACCAAAACCATATAATATGAGGTCAAACCTAAACACTTTCAATTTGTATGCAATCAGGTAGGCCCTTGCACTACATAGTTAAAGGTAAATCTAGTGGAAATTGAATAAGAAATATGTACAATGTAAGGCCAAACTTACACAGATTTCTTCTATGGAGAGATGTCTTGAGACTGAAGGCCACACCCACCCAAATACATAACTTACCTAAACCACCACCATAAATAATACTTAAGACATTAATTATGGCAAAAAAAAAACAAATATATTATTTTCACTCTTTTATTAACAAACAAATAACATCATTGATCAACAAATATCAGTTTATTAACTGCTCAGTTTTCAGAAGTCGTGCAGCCATCCACATATATATAATATCAATAACCAGTCCCCCCTGACATCCAGCGTGACCCTACCACATAAAAGTGCTTGCGACTAGGGCGGGCGGGAGGGGGCTCCTGTCTTCTTCTCTGGTCACCGGGAAGAGGGAGAAATCCCCTGGACTTATATAGCCTCTCTCCTGAATTCCCGAACCTTCCAAGCCTCCCAATTGGTTCCTACTAGTAACCTGCTTCTCCTATCCTTAAAGGGGCAGTATCCTACAGCTTATTTTAACTAGCTAACTAGCCCAGGGGTGGGGTGGCCACATTCTCAGGCAAGTGGGCCCATATTTTTATTCTATTTGCACCCAGGGAAGGATTTTCCTGGCTTCTAAAGGCTTTGAAACTAAATGTATAATGTATGTAAAACCAAACCATTTATTTCTCTTATTTACTCCCTTTTATCTGCTAAATGTACCATTGAAAGTGTTTCATAATATCTGTTTTATAAGTGCAAAAATGTCTGTTTACTTTGTCAGAAATCTTGTGAGCTGATACATTCCTGTGCAGAAAGAGGAGTTATGGAAATGATGACGGTGAAGAAGATGAGGAGGGGCCTGTGTGCTTTGTAATGCATCAGAAATGCGCTAGACAAGGCTGACACCAAGGGGTTGATTTACTAACACTGGAGAGTGCAAAATCTAGTGCAGCTGTGCACGGTAGCCAATCAGCTTCAAACTTCAGCTTGTTCAATTAGGCTTTGACAAAAAACAGGGAAGCTGATTGGTTTGTATGCAGAGCTGCACCAGATTTTGCACTCCCCAGTTTTAGTAAATCAACCCCTACCTGTCTTGGAATTTAGAGCCAAAAATACACAGTGTCATCTCAAGAAGGAAGGTAGGAGCTAACTTTATTTCTGGCACACTAACAGCAATATTTCGGTACTTGCAGCATGTTTACAAAACATATTTATTTGTGTAGCACTAACTCTCGGTGGAGCTGCTGATTTAAGCGGGTCTGTTACCTTCAATTTGCTTCCCTCTGTTTCACCGGCACCGGGTCTAGGGTTCCGTTGAGTTTACTTCTGGACGACACACTCACCAACACTGAAGTACGTTTTCAATGCTTTATTAAACAGACAAACTTTAGGAAGTAATAAACACTGGGTATCCTCACTAGAGCGCCCTTCCACCAAACAGACACCCCCACCGCGCCAATGCCTCTAAATAAACTCAAATAGTGGTGTGAACCAATATTAGGTGGTGAACACCCAAAACATCCAATTCCTTACTCTCACAAATAGTGTTGACCAGTGTTAAATGGTGTGTATAAAATGTAATGAAAACGTGAGAATCGATAAAAACAAGCGAAAATAGGAACAGCTGCCCCTTTAAATTATAAAGTATACAGGCAAAGTATTTACTCCACCATGCCACTGCTAGCCCAATACTCCCCTAGAGGCACATGGAATAAATATGGGGCGCTTCAAATATAAATAAGTGTAACCAAAAAACTGTGTATAGCACAATAGTGGTGGAACCCTCCTACTGTGTTTTGTGCTGCACGTAACAAGTGTAACCAAAAAACTGTATATAGCACAATAGTGGTGGAACCCTCCTACTGTGTTTTGTGCTGCACGTAACAAGTGTAACCAAAAAACTGTGTATAGCACAATAGTGGTGGAACCCTCCTACTGTGTTTTGTGCTGCACGTAACAAGTGTAATCAAAAAACTGTATATAGCACAATAGTGGTGGAACCCTCCTACAGTTTTTTGGTTACACTTGTTACGTGCAGCACTAAGCACAGTAGGAGGGTTCCACCACTATTGTGCTATATACAGTTTTTTGATTACACTTGTTACATGCAGCACAAAACACAGTAGGAGGGTTCCACCACTATTGTGCTATACACAGTTTTTTGGTTACACTTGTTACGTGCAGCACAAAACACAGTAGGAGGGTTCCACCACTATTGTGCTATATACAGTTTTTTGGTTACACTTGTTACGTGCAGCACAAAACACAGTAGGAGGGTTCCACCACTATTGTGCTATACACAGTTTTTTGGTTACACTTATTTATATTTGAAGCGCCCCATATTTATTCCATGTGCCTCTAGGGGAGTATTGGGCTAGCAGTGGCATGGTGGAGTAAATACTTTGCCTGTAAACTTTAGGAAGTAGCAGGAAAGAGGCGGAAAAGGAAACTGTCACGGAACGTCCCACACTCCGCTTGAGTGCTTCCGTCAGTATACCGCTTCCTAAGTTCTGGAACACAAGTCCAATGGATCTGGCTATAGGAACCCCCAAGAACTAGACAACACCAGTCTTGGAGTACATCAGGACTCACTTTATTTAGAATCAAAATTACAAGACTTTATATGCCGTTGGAACCTCCTCTAACAATACAACTGTGACCTAATTAACATGAGCTAATTATCTAATTCTTTATACAGCCTAGGTGACTGAGACATGACCTTTCGCCCAGACTTGTGGTCACCGAGCTTCACACAGTAGTATAAACACAATAGCTAGAGCTAATTACAATTAACAATACAAACAAAACCTAATTAACCTAATTAACATGAGCTCCAATAGGAGTCGTCCCGTCTCCTACATTGTATAGAGGACAATGTGATCAGCTCATTCAATTAACAGGTTGCGTTCAGAATCCACCAAACCAATAATAGTCTCTACATACATCCTGGGACATATTGTGGACAAATATTGCTGTCCCATTTTAAGTAGTCCAAGATATATTTTCTCACTCACCCTGTGCCAGGATAGCACAGGGTGGCTTAGACATAAGATGTATTCTGAGTTCCACGGGCCCTCCCGTCACATCTCTCCCCTTTCGGCAGAAGACTAACACAGGAGGAGACCCCAGACGGGTTGACTCCAAAGTTAGTAAGTAGTTCCAGTCCTCTACTGCTTGTACCCACACAGTACCCCAAATAAATTGTTCCAAACAAAGCATTACTCACCCAGCCAACCTCTGCCTCTTTCAGAGAACATATCTGCCGCTGGGGAGAGGCCTGGACTGGCCCTTCTCCCTGGAGTCCTTTCTGCCGCTGGAGAGAAGACAGGGTGACTGGGCTCACTCTGTCATGCTGTTGGGGATCGGGGCCCACTGCCCAGCATCCCTGGGGTATACAGGTGGAGACAGAAGTCCCATCCACCTTCACAGGAAATCCATCCTTTGTTAGTTGAGGGCAGAGTCCAGCAGTCCTCGGCCCTGTTGCCAGCCCTTCTGCTGGAAACCCCACACCATCTGTTCCAGCTAACTGTTGGGGAGGGAGGCCGACTGCCCCGCCTCCCTGGAACTCTGTAATTGTTACTGGTGCTGGGCAGAGGTTGGTAACACTCTGCCCTGTTGCCAGCACTTCTGCTGGGGACTCCGCATCCTCTGCTCCGGCTAACCGTTGGGGCAGGAGGCTGGCTTCCTCCACTCCCAAACTGTGTAGCTGCCATTGGGGAGGTGAGCCAGCTGCTTCCTTTTCCATTCCCTCATCTGGTTGCTTGGATGACATGTCTATGGTACTGTCTCCCAGGTGCACTGATCTTTGCTGGGGAGGGAAGGCCGCTTCCTCCACCCTGGCCAACTGTTGGGGAGGGACAACAGACACCTCCTCTCCCTTCTCCCCCTGTATCTGCTGCTGGGAAGTGATTGCCATCTTCTTACCCTGAGTCTCCACAATTGCTGCAGGTGTGGGGCAGAGGTCTTGGACCCTCTGTCCGGTTGCCAGCACTTCTGCTGGGGGTTTGCCAGGTGGTTCCTCCTCTACAGAAACGTCTATTAAATCCCCAGTCTCTGGAACTGATGTCTGGGGATAGAGGTTCACCATCTCCTGTCCATGGAACCCAGAAGATGCTATCATTTCTGGGCAGAGGTTAGCAGAGCTCTGCCCTGTGGTCAGCACTTCAGGTTTGGGGACGGCAATCTCCAGATTTTCCACTGCTGATTCTCTGGCATGCTGCTGAACTTGTTCTAGCAGTTTCCTGTATGCCCTTTCCAGATGCTGTTCCTTCCTTAGCAAATGGTCCAGATCAGGTTTGAGCTCTGAGACCCCTGCAAGACCGAGCATAGACTCTCTATATTCTCTCAGGTCCTCAAGGTCAGGTTCCCCTTCATCGCCAAACATAAAATGATCTGTAAGGCTCACCCACAGCAATCCAGGCCCGCCAAAGTCATATCCCTCCGGAGAGCATTCTGTTGTCTCCCCTAAATATCCCTCCTCTGCGTGCCATTGCAGAGCCCGATAACGATTGTCCAGCTCTATCTCCTGCTGGACCAACCTGTCCAACTCAGTCACCCATTGCTCCTGGGGCTGCTCTCCCAGGAATGCCATCCGCAATGCCCGTTGGTCACTGGCCCGTTGCTCTTGGGTTGGAAAGCACTTGCCCTGTTCTATACCAGCGAGACGGAGGGCTGCAATCCAGAGCTCCACCCGAATTTGCTGCCTAAGCTCCAGGTATTCATCCTCAGACACAGTCCTGGTGTATGTTGAAAGGATGATTCGCAGCAGCCCCGGGAATTCTGATGCCAGGTCCATATCTCCGCTGGGGTGACTGAAGTCTGCTATCCTGATCTTGGATCCAGGTGGAGGTTTAAATTTCCCAGACTGCAGGAAGCTTTCCCGCTGCTTGCCACCAATGTCACGGAACGTCCCACACTCCGCTTGAGTGCTTCCATCAGTATACCGCTTCCTAAATTCTGGAACACAAGTCCAATGGATCTGGCTATAGGAACCCCCAAGAACTAGACAACACCAGTCTTGGAGTACATCAGGACTCACTTTATTTAGAATCAAAATTACAAGACTTTATATGCCGTTGGAACCTCCTCTAACAATACAACTGTAACCTAATTAACATGAGCTAATTATATAATTCTTTATACAGCCTAGGTGACTGAGACATGACCTTTCGCCCAGACTTGTGGTCACCGAGCTTCACACAGTAGTATAAACACAATAGCTAGAGCTAATTACAATTAACAATACAAACAAAACCTAATTAACCTAATTAACATGAGCTCCAATAGGAGTCGTCCCGTCTCCTACATTGTATAGAGGACAATGTGATCAGCTCATTCAATTAACAGGTTGCGTTCAGAATCCACCAAACCAATAATAGTCTCTACATACATCCTGGGACATATTGTGGACAAATATTAAATAATAAATAATGATATTTGAAGTGCTTCACAATGTGCATGAAAATGAATATATAAGAATAAACATAAATAGTCAAATAAATCCAGCGGTGAGTAAAAATTCCTAAAAAATCCAGCAATCAAAATAGTGTAAAATTATAAAAAATTTGTGACACCAAATGTGTAAAAAAATTCACATAAAAAATCCACATAAAAATAAATATATAGGGATGTATTCAGAAGGTTCAATTATACAGGTGTAGAATCCTATTGGTATAGAGCTTTTGATCACTAGCAAAGCTGTTTAAAAACACTTGCTTAATTAAGGTGCTCATTGACCTTCATAGTAACAATGTGCTTTTTGCTTCTATTCACAACCAATGTGAGAATCATAAACAGGCAGATAAGAGAAAAAACCAATCATTGTGCAATAGTTAGGATACCAAGGTACACAGGCAAACTTCAATCCACTCACGTGTGCCTTATAATGATAAGGCATATGCAGGTTTTACTATAGCAGTCAGCCGCCTTAGACAGCAGCAGATTCAGTGCAGTACACTGTGTGATACTGCTGATCTGCACAGAGTGTCCTTGGCTCCTCCCACGCGTTACATCACAGTCACGTGACTTTTTCAAGGATAATACAAGCTCTGACGGACTCAGCTTTATAGCACAACAGCAGAGTGGTTGCCATGGCTACAGCATGAGTTTATCATCATCCTGCTTCCTGCATAAACTTCAATCCTGTTAAAACCTACTTTTATTAGACATGTAATTCATATGAATATCGTTGGTTTATCAAAACCAAGATTCCATGTGTAAAAAACGCAGTGTGTAAAAAGTAAAAAATATTTTTTTATTAAGTATTCTGAAAACACTCTCTTTTGATAGCAGCCTCACTTGGTTTTATGTGTAATTATCAGCTATTTAGCATCACAGCGCTTTGTGTTTTATATATATTTTTTCCACTTATTTTTCAGTTTTTTCACATATAGCTGCAGTGATGGATATTTTTGATTTTTTTGAAAAACGCACAATTAATTTGGAAAATGTTTTTTCCACTGCACCTAGCACTGATAAGGGTGATCTAGACACCAATTTTAGGAAATTCAGCCACCTAATGGAAAAAAAGGTGAGCCTATGGTGGGACATAGCTGCTCATGAACAATACATTAAAGATGAAATTGTCCCGAGAAGATTGAGATGGGATGTACCTATCTGTGATGGTTTGACAGATCAAGACGCAACTAATGAGTGGTATAAATTTTTTAACGATAAAGGTCTGGATCTAGTACATTTTGCCTTAAAAAGGAAACAAAGGAAATTAAACATGATTAACCAGCAAATTGCTGAATGCAAAACCACACTGGACCCTTTTAAAGAGACAGCACCTTTTTCATCACTAACTCAACAACTGAATAAAGTGTTAGAACAGAAAGATGTTGAATTGAAACAAAGGAAAAAGAGAAAATACCTCAGAGATACCAATGATTATCAGTTAGAACAGGTTTTCAATTGGCAAATCAATGCCAAACAAGGTAAAACTGGGTCTATAGCCTCATCACCAGATAGAGAGGTGAGGATAGTTAGCCCCAGGAGAAATACATATTATAGGACTCCAGAAAGGAGATCCAGGACACCAGAAACCCCAAGATATAACCAACAGAAACAATGGGAACAAGGTAACACACATGACAATGGATCAAGAACACCAAAACCTTGGTGGAACAACAAAACAAAAAATAAATCACCAAGAAGACCTTACTGGAAAAATAATGCCAATAAAAGACCAAACAAACCCCACTATCCACCCTACAATCAACCAAGATCGCACCAATCAGGTAATGAATCGCAATATGATCAGGTGGAAAATGGCAGGTACCCCAGGTATGGGGAACAAGGATACTATCAACATTCAACTAGAACTGAACCAAGAGAAAATCAATATAATTCCAGAAATGACCCCAGAAACTCCTACCAACAACCTCATAGGGATCAGCCAAGGGATTATCGGTATGATCAGGATAGGAGAGATCATAGGGACTATCAACAGAGCAATGGTGAATCTCGAGACCACCAGTCCAATGGTAATAGGAATGGGACCAGAGAATACGACCAATACAGATATCCTGATAGGAGGAGCCCATTGCCTATCACCAATAGATACGAGCCTCTTAGAAATTACATAGAGGAAGAACAGTCAAGATCTTTTTTAGATTTCCGCAGAAACAAAGATCCCCCACCCCTACAGGAATATACAAACAGAGAAAGAAGTCCAAACACCATAAAAAGGGATGCAGAGCAGGATGGCAAACCCAAAAGAAAAAGAGAGTACTAGGGGAAGGCATCTACAACCTCAGCGGCACTGGACAAAGGCCTTAAATATGCACCAAAAAAGAATCTGGACAAATTCCAGATGTATATTGACATACAAAAATATACCAGGAAATTGAATATCAAGAAATACTTATTATCCAGACCACCATCTACATTGAACAAAGGAGTGGAACTTGGCAGAGGAGTACAGCATAGTGATTTAAGAAATAAGTCACTATTCAATCCACCCTCTACAAATAATTAACATATTGAGGTGTTTAAAAAAATGGTGATCAAAGACCTGGAACAACTCAAGTTCAGTAGAATCTTGGAATCCCAGCATATACAACAAGGTATAAAACAATTGGAAGCAAATAAAGATATTATAATTAGACCGGCCGACAAAGGGGGCGCCATTGTAGTACTAACTAAGAAATACTACCACCAGGAACTGATGGGACAACTTAACGATAATAACACATATCTGAAACTCAGTAGCAATCCTACTAGAGAATACAAACGAGATCTGTCCTCTTTGATTCAAAAAGGAATCAACAAAAATATTTTATCCAAAAAAGAATCTAGATATTTAGTACCGGATACATGTAGAGTTCCAATCATTTACACCATCCCGAAGATCCATAAGAATGCTGAGGCACCACCAGGAAGACCCATCATTAATGGGATTCAATCGATCAATGCAAGACTAGGGGAATATGTGGACAAATTCTTGCAACCCCTAGTACCTAACACTAAAGCTTATCTACGTGATACCAAACATTTATTACAAATATTAAAATCTCTGACCCTGGACCCTAATGGAAGATATCTGTTAGCAACTGCTGATGTTGCTTCACTGTACACAATAATTGAACATAGCGATGCAATAGAAGCATCTAAATGGGCTATGGATTCATTCAGCCATCTCATTTCTAAACAGAAAAGATTTCTTCTTAGAAGCCTGGCCTTTGGTATGCAACATAACTACTTCTGGTATAATGACAATTATTTTCGACAACTAACGGGTATTGGGATGGGAGCTAAATATGCCCCAAGTGTAGCCAACATATTCATGGCAAAATGGGAGGAGGATGCCATCTTTTTAAATACTCCGAAGGAACTGGTTCTATATAAAAGATTCATAGACGATTGTATTATTATTTGGAAGGGTGATGAACTGAGTTTAAGATCCTTTTTCCAACGTTTGAATATGAACCAAAAAAATATTAAACTTGAACATCAAATTAGTGAGGCTAAAATCCAGTTCCTTGATCTTGAAATAGAACTAACAGCCAATATCATCAACACAGAAACTTTCTTCAAACCGGTGGAAAGGAACAGCTATATACCAGTAACGAGTTGCCACTATGAGCCATGGTTAATCAACATTCCGAAGGGCCAGTTTATTCGCTTACGGAGAAATTGTTCAGAAAATAATGACTATCTTAAACAAGCTCAGTGGATAGGTAAGAGGTTTGAAGAAAAAGGGTACAATAAATGTTTTATAGAAGAAAAAATAACAGAAGTCAATCAAACCTCAAGAGAAGCGCTGATCCAAGATAAAATCAAGGTAAATGACAAAACAGATGACATACCTCTGATAATGGACTTCAGTATACAACACAGGAGGATGGAGAGGATTATAAAAAGACATTGGTCTATTTTAAAAACTGACACTACTTTGGCAAATATACTCCCAGAAAAACCGAGATTCATTTATAGACGAGCTCCAACTCTAAGGGACATCATAGCTAAAAATGTACCCAACCCACCCAAGAGAATAACTGATTTAACCTTTTTTCAGGGTAAAGGATTCTATCCCTGTAAAAGGTGTTATGCCTGCATAAATACTAATCAAAATGGATACAAATGTCAGAAATTTTCTCCAACAAATACTGGACAAGAATTTGAAATAAAGGATTTTATATCTTGCAGGGCTGAGGGGGTGGTATATGCTTTACAGTGCTCCTGCTCCCTCCAATACATTGGCAGAACGAAGCGACCAATGTGGAAGAGAATAAGAGAGCATATCCAGAACATTAGAAAAGGCTATCCAAAACACAGTGTTTCAAAACATTTTGATAGGTATCATAACATAGACCCTAGGGGTCTCCAATTCTGGGCTATTCAAAAGTATAAGGCTCATTGGAGGGGTTCCCATAAAGTGAGGGAACTCAGCAAGAATGAATCCAAATGGATATTCCAGATGGGTACATTAGAACCCCATGGTTTGAACATTGAATTAGACCTGAATTGTTTTATTTCTGATTTTTTAGAGGTTTTTCAGATTTATATATATATTTTTATGGTATATATTTTAATTTTATATTTTATTTTTTATTTTCATTTATTTTTTGGTCCAATATTCTCATTAATTGTCCAATACCAGTTTTTTCTGAGTGGCAATATTTGGTTCAGTTCTAGCATATAAATAATGGTCATCATCCATTTTTGCAATATTCTATCATGGAATTTTTAGATTTTAATTTTACATTTTAATATTATTTCCCTATTTCTTATATCATATCTTATTTTAATTTTATATATGTATATTTTATATATATATATATATCATGTCATCTTGTTTACTCCGTTTTCCATACATTTATGAGCAGAGCATGTGGATACCCCATTTTTGTGATATCATGGGGCACTGGTCAATTATCAAAACCATTAGAGACAACGCTTTGCCATATATTCCCTCTGTGAGATGTTATACCAATTGTGACCACTGGAGGGAGTTGAAGAAGTAAACGTGATTAGAGATATCAATATATATATTTTTTACTTTTTACACACTGCGTTTTTTACATATGGAATCGTGGTTTTGATAAACCAACGATATTCATATGAAATTACATGTCTAATAAAAGTAGGTTTTACAGGATTGAAGTTTATGCAGGAAGCAGGATGATGATAAACTCATGCTGTAGCCATGGCAACCACTCTGCTGTTGTGCTATAAAGCTGAGTCCGTCAGAGCTTGTATTATCCTTGAAAAAGTCACGTGACTGTGATGTAACGCGTGGGAGGAGCCAAGGACGCTCTGTGCAGATCAGCAGTATCACACAGTGTACTGCACTGAATCTGCTGCTGTCTAAGGCGGCTGACTGCTATAGTAAAACCTGCATATGCCTTATCATTATAAGGCACACGTGAGTGGATTGAAGTTTGCCTGTGTACCTTGGTATCCTAACTATTGCACAATGATTGGTTTTTTCTCTTATCTGCCTGTTTATGATTCTCACATTGGTTGTGAATAGAAGCAAAAAGCACATTGTTACTATGAAGGTCAATGAGCACCTTAATTAAGCAAGTGTTTTTAAACAGCTTTGCTAGTGATCAAAAGCTCTATACCAATCAGGATTCTACACCTGTATAATTGAACCTTCTGAATACATCCCTATATATTTATTTTTATGTGGATTTTTTATGTGAATTTTTTTACACATTTGGTGTCACAAATTTTTTTATAATTTTACACTATTTTGATTGCTGGATTTTTTAGGAATTTTTACTCCCCGCTGGATTTATTTGACTGTCTATATTTATTCTTATATATTCATTTTCATGCACATTGTGAAGCGCTTCAAATATCATTATTTATTCTTTTTAAGTGACTCTGAAAACACTCTCTTTTGATAGCAGCCTCACTTGGTTTTATGTGTAATTATCAGCTATTTAGCATCACAGCGCTTTGTGTTTTATATATATGTGGACAAATATTGCTGTCCCATTTTAAGTAGTCCACGATATATTTTCTCACTCACCCTGTGCCAGGATGGCACAGGGTGGCTTAGACATAAGATGTATTCTGAGTTCCACGGGCCCTCCCGTCACAGAAACTTTCAGGAGAAACTCAAATATCTTCTTGTAGAATCTTAGCGGCAAATGTCCTGGTAGAATTCAGATAATTATGTGAAATGCGCTCCCCTTGTGGGACACACTCCTTGCTCATCTGGATAGGCCTCTCTCACCGGTCTAGCAGCCAGCATGCAGCACGAATCAAAAGTCTCTGCCACAGACTTGTTTTGGGGGGTAAATCCGTACGATCCTATGCCACAGGATGTATCAGATTTTTCTGCAGTGAAAGTCAGTCACAGTGCCTGAACCTTTAAGCCGAACCGGCAACACTATGCTGTATAGTTACTTCTTTTGGATACGTCCTTCAACCGAGTCACCAGGCCCCTCTATAGACCAGCTCACCGCGTGATCTCTCCAAGACGGGTCCTCCCCTGGGATCTCCTCGGCCGTTCAGCTTCGTCACACAGGACCGACAGCTCAGGGCCATTCCTCGGCGGTAGGCTCCAGACAAGCCTCTGGACCCACCCCTGCGCTGATGTATCGTGGGCCTCCCGATCGGAGGACCACGAGGTAGCTCCTTAACGCATACCTGTCGGCCAGGAGGGCCAGCAGGTGGCTGTAAAACGAACCCTAGAACATGGCATCTGTCCCATAAATACCCTCTTCCCAGAATGCAACTCGGAGAACCACCTCCACCGAGCTTGTCTCCGAGACAGAGGAGCATCCATACACTTCGACACATTGCCTTTCCAACACTGACCAATGGCACCAGCGACACCCACCGGTCAGCACGGAAACACACACAACGTCAGCCAAGCTGGAACAGAGGTGAACTTTTAACCTTCCTAACACACAATTTACTAAATTTACCTAACCTGAGGTAGATTGTAAATCTACCAGCGCTACATTTGCAATACATACACAATTCCCCATAACGATCAAATATGTTCTTAGAGGTTGTGTGAGAGGGATATGTAATGATAGGGCAGATCTGAAAAGAGACAGTGACAAACACCTGCTTACTAGAGATTTAGGATCTTTATACTTTTTTTTTTTCTTTTTTCGCTGTTTATGTCTTCTCATCCTCAATGCCCCTATTTTCTTGCCCTGTTGTCACTTAGACAGTAATCAAGGGGAAATATCTAAAATGGAGTCACCAACAGCAATAAAAACCTGACAGAGTTTCTAACCCTTCTTCACTAAAAACAATAATTTTTGACTAGAGTTGGGTTGCACATTTTTCACAGGCAGGAGCGAATATTAAAACTTGAGGCCTATTGCAGCTACTTTGCCAATTTTCAACATGTCCAGTACCAACAAAAATCCCATGTTACTCTGTAGCAAACAGCAGTTACAAGGAAGAGATCAGTCTTGTTTTTCTAGCATGTCAGTGTTTTCAGGGTAACACAAGAAAAGTACATGTACTCATGTGCGCTCTGTCAGCTGGATAGAGAGAGAGTGGGACATAAAAGCTCTCTGTCACAGGGAGTCCATATGTGGAAGTTCATATATGGCACAAAAACAGCTGGCTGTCTCGGGGATGCTGACTGTGGACAGTTGCCAGCTCAAAAACAAGCTAGAAAGGACTCTGTGGAATACAAAAACAAAGAGAGAGCAGAGCCATCTAAGTGCAGCAGTTTGTGGGCTTTTAATCCATAAATAACAAGTTGAAACTCACAGGATGGAAGAGATGTCAGCACATGTAAAGTTTGTATTGGGGTTCAACAACTCCCGGGGAAGATGGACAGCTCACAGATGAAGAGGCAGCTGATCCAGGTTCCCAGTGCTTCCAGAGACTCAAAACGGCCCAGAGGCAGTGATACACGTCACATCCGGATGGAGAAAGAGTGGGGAGGAGCACGCATTTGGAGCATGCATGCTCCTTCATCAGGCATATCTAATATGATATTTTTATGATATAGGCCTGATGAAGGAGCACGCATGCTCCGAACGCGTGCTGCTCCCCACTTTTTCTCCCTCCTTATGTGACGTGTATCACATTTGAGACTTGTACCCCTTCTAGGGACATGTTGATGTATAATTAGGAATCATATAAAGGAATAACTATTTTGTCATAGAATGCACCAAGTTTTTCACATGTACATTTGTCTAAAAATAAAGAAAAAATATATTGACTTTCGCACCTCCAAAAGACAGATTTGGGTAGAAGATTAGGATGACGGACCACAACAGCATCATTCTGTAACACAATCATACATAGGGAACGTAAATATCATGTAAATCTTTGGATACATTGTTCACTAACTGTAAACTTGATCTGAAGTAACACGTAGGGCATGTACACATTTCATCATTTTTATAAAGCATATTTAAAGTGTATGTGAAACCCAAATCTGCTATTCATGGCTCTGTTGAATTTTACCGTCACTTCCTGTCCTGCTGACAATGAAGACAGGAAGTGAGGGGGAAATCTGCAACAGGGACACAAACAGAAATAAAATCTAACTGAGGTGTAAGCCTTCTCCTACTATAATAAAAAAAAGCATTTTATTTCTGTCTCAGAAACCCTCACTTCCCTTCCGGACAATGTTTTTCCATACAGAATGTGTAGAGATTCCAGGAGCAATGCAGACAGTCCCTGTTGCTGATTTTTCCTCTCCAAGCAGGACCCCAGATAGCAGTAAAACTTGATTCTTCCACACACTATCCAAAACAAGAAAAGGTTTTTGCCTTCATAAAAACTTTCATGTGTTTTTAGCGTGATTCTACATAATTCTGTTAGATGCACTTATATACTAACTGCATATAATAGGTCAAGGCATGTGTGGAAAACACACACACATATTTCTATCAATCACCGGGTAAGACACTGTATCAGTCTCCTGTTGACGTCCGATAACGAAACCCGTAGGGCGGGGTTACGAACGTCTTGCGTCACCTCCGGTTAGACGAACACAGGTTATTTTGACGGAATTTACCCATTGATCTTTTCATGCTTATACAAATCTTTTAAAATGTGAGTACCATCTTTGCTTACTTACAAAATAAAGCTTTTCAAAAACGGTTTTATGTTGTGGGCATCCCTTCTCTTTCACATGTTGAACATATTAAAAGTCGCTAGTCAACATTAAAAGTACAGACCAGAGCTGCCAAGGGTTGCTACACAGTGGCAGATACTGTGACCACGCAATACCCCTGCAGGGGTGAGGCTATTCTGTGAGTGTATGCACATTAGAAGCACTATTAATATCACCAAGCCAGCACTTGAATAAGAAGACCTTTTAAACAATATTGTCTTTTAATAAGGATTGGTTCTTTCTGAGCACAAGTCACTTTGTCAAATAAGAAGACTTTCAAAAACAATATTGTTTTTCAGTTTTTTCCCTGGGCATGCTGGGACTGTGACGTTTTAGGGGGCGTGGTCACCAGGTGATGTTGACCACGCCCCCTAAAACGTCACAGTCCCAGCATGCCCAGAGACTGTGACATCATAAGGGGGCGGGGTCTCCGCCTATATAAGTCACAACGGAGCCCTCAGAGAGCAGTCCAGCCGGAGAGAGCGTCTGTCATAAACCAGATGTGACCAGAACTGTGTGACTGCGACAGAGTGAACCAGACATAAATAGGTGAAAGTTAGTTTATTAAGGAAAATGCATATGTGAACACACCACCAATACAGAGTGAACAACCAAACAATTAGTGATATAAAACCAACCAGCATATGTAGCAAGAGTGAGTACCAGAATCGTAGTCAAGCCAGGCCGGGGTCATAAACAAGGAATCAGTAGCTGGGAAGGGAGATAAACAGGACAAGAGAGGATGGATGGATCACAGGAAGGACGAGTCAGGTACAAGGCTTAGAGTCCAGGGTTCAGGTAACGGACAGGAAACAGGATCAACAGGTTCCAGGAATCAGGCTTCAGGTTCAGGCTACAGGATCAGGAATCAGAGTAACAGGATACAGGAGAGGGCTCAAGGACAATACCAGGGCAACATAAGTCTGCAATTGCTGGGTATTTATACTGCAGCTCTGCTAATTAAGGTCAGGTGATACCTGTCTGCAGAGGGGAATACCTGCTCCATACTGCCAGGATTCCTCCGCTGGTGGACGCCAGTACTGCGGCCCAAAGGTGACAGAATACTTGCAGGAAAGAGCAGCTCCGAACTGCCAGGAGACACCTGCTGGTGGACCTCAAAACTGCACGCCAAATGATCGATATTACCAGCGGAGAAGACCTTTCCTGACAGTACCCCCCCCTCGAAGGAGCGACCTCCGGACGCTCTAACTAGCCGTTGCTGGGGAAAGTCCATGGTGTCCAGCCGGGCAGCGGGCACCTCAAGCTGGGCAGTAAGCAGTGGCACATCAGGCTGGGCGGTGGACAGGAACACTCCAGGCTGGGCGGCGTACAGGAACACTCCAGGCTGGGCGGCGGACAGGAACACTCCAGGCAGGGCGGCGGACAGGAACACTCCAAGCAGGGCGGCGAACAGGAACACTCCAGGCAGGGCGGCGGACAGGAACAATCCAGGCAGGGCGGCGGACAGGAACAATCCAGGCAGGGTGGCGGACAGGAACACTCCAGGCAGGGCGGCGGACAGGAACACTCCAGGCAGGGCGGCGGACAGGAACACTCCAGGCAGGGCGGCGGACAGGAACACTTCAGGCAGGGCAGCGGACAGGAACATTCCAGGCTGGGCAGCGGACAGGAACACTCTAGGCTGGGCAGCGGACAGGAACACTCCAGGCTGGGCAGCGGACAGGAACACGCCAGGCTGGGCAGCGGACAGGAACACGCCAGGCTGGGCAGCGGACAGGAACACGCCAGGCTGGGCAGCGGACAGGAACACGCCAGGCTGGGTAGCGGACAGGAACACTCCAGGCTGGGCAGCGGACAGGAACACTCCAGGCTGGGCAGCGGACAGGAACACTCCAGGCTGGGCAGCGGACAGGAACACTCCAGGCTGGGCAGCGGACAGGAACACTCCAGGCTGGGCAGCGGACAGGAACACGCCAGGCTGGGCAGCGGACAGGAACACTCCAGGCTGGGCAGCGGACAGGAACACTCCAGGCTGGGCAGCGGACAGGAACACTCCAGGCTGGGCAGCGGACAGGAACACTCCAGGCTGGGCAGCGGACAGGAACACTCCAGGCTGGGCAGCGGACAGGAACACTCCAGGCTGGGCAGCGGACAGGAACACTCCAGGCTGGGCAGCGGACAGGAACACTCCAGGCTGGGCAGCAGACAGGAACACTCCAAGCTGGGCAGCAGGCATGGGCACTTCAAGCTGGGCAGCAGGCATGGGCACTTCAAGCTGGGCAGCAGGCATGGGCACTTCAAGCTGGGCAGCAGGCATGGGCACTTCAAGCTGGAGAGCTAGCTCATCAAGCTGGGCAGCGGGCTCATCAAGCTGGGCAGTGGGCTCATCAAGCTGGAGAGCAGGCACTGGCACCTCAGGCTGGAACATTGGCACCTCAGGCTGGAACACTGGCACCTCAGGCTGGAACACTGGCACCGAGCCATCAAGCTGGAAGGCAGGCACCGGGACATCAGGCTGGAAAGCAGGCACCGAGACATCAGGCTGGAAAGCAGGCACCGAGACATCAGGCTGGAAAGCAGACACCGAGACATCAGGCTGGAAAGCAGGCACCGAGACATCAGGCTGGAAAGCAGGCACCGAGACATCAGGCTGGAAAGCAGGCACCGAGACATCAGGCTGGAAAGCAGGCACCGAGACATCAGGCTGGAAAGCAGGCACCGAGACATCAGGCTGGAAAGCAAGCACCGAGACATCAGGCTGGGAAGCGGAGACATCAGGCTGGAAGGCGGACACATCTGACTGGAAGGCAGGCACCGAGACGTCAGGCTGGAAGGCAGGCACCGAGACGTCAGGCTGGAAGGCAGGCACCGAGACGTCAGGCTGGAAGGCAGGCACCGAGACATCAAGCTGGAAGGCAGGCACCGAGACATCAAGCTGGAAGGCAGGCACCGAGACATCAAGCTGGAAGGCAGGCACCGAGACATCAGGCTGGAAGGAAGGCACCGAGACATCAGGCTGGAAGGCAGGCACCGAGACATCAGGCTGGAAGGCAGGCACCGAGACATCAGGCTGGAAGGCAGGCACCGAGAAATCAGGCTGGACGGCAGGCACCGAGACATAAGGCTGGATGGCGGACACATCTGACTGGAAGGTAGGCACGTCAAGCTGGAAGGCAGGTACATCAGGCTGGAAGGCAGGTACATCAGGCTGGAAGGCAGGCACCGAGACATCAGACTGGAAAGTGGAGACATCAAGCTGGAAGGCAGGCACCGAGACATCAGGCTGGAAGGCAGGCACCGAGACATCAGGCTGGAAGGCAGGCACCGAGACATCAGGCTGGAAGGCAGGCACTGGGATGTCAGATTGGGTTGGATTAGCTGGTGCGGAGGCAGGTTGGGTTACTGGCAGGATCGTCTTGGTTGGAAAAAACTTTCGTTTTTTCTTTGGCTTAGCCACTGAAGCTCTGTAGATGAGGGGTGCAGCAGACTGGAAAGGAGGATTGGGATATGGCAGAGAAGAGGTAACAGTAGCTGGGGGAAGTTCCTGTGGGTTTGTAGGCAGCTGAGAAGAGGCAGGTGGGTTGAATACAGGATAGGTACAGGGAGTAGAGACTGGATATGAGTATTTGGTTGGCAGCAGCGTATACTGAGCTGCAACTGCGGTTGACATGGGTGATGGGGAGACATACATTTGGGTAGGCTGGTGTTTGGTGGCAGAGGTGGTTTGTTTGGCTGGAGCTGCTTGCATCATGTCAGACCATGCTGAAAGTATAGGTTGTACAAACTGTGCTTTTAAATCTCCCTGTCTAACAAAAGACTGAGCAGACACAATGCACTCCGCAATCACCTGTGGGGAACAGGCTGAATAGTGCTCACAAAAATCGGCTGGATCATCTTCAAAAAGCCAAACTAGGGATACAACCTGATTCATATCAAAAGGAGGAGTGAAATCATCACGGCCCTCTGGAATACAGGGCAGGGCCAGCTCAGTACATAGCTTGATCAAAGGCTGCACCTCCCCAAACAATATATAACCCTGATCGACCAGGGAGTAGCCAAACGTATAGTGGCAAACAACTGATCACTAGACCATCCTTTCAAAGCCTGGTGGCAATAATCACCACTTTCAGATGCCAGCAGAGAAAAATAAATAAACTCATCGGCATTCATGTTTGCAACCAACTGAATCAAAATGGTTCCCCCGTGCAGCCACTTCTGGTCAGGGATGGCCCTGGTATTCTGTCATAAACCAGATGTGACCAGAACTGTGTGACTGCGACAGAGTGAACCAGACATAAATAGGTGAAAGTTAGTTTATTAAGGAAAATGCATATGGGAACACACCACCAATACAGAGTGAACAACAAATCAGTGATATAAAACCAACCAGCATATGTAACAGATGTGGAAATACGGGGCAATTTAGGTAACAGCGATCACAGGTCAATTAGTTTCAGTATAAATCACACAAATATGAGACATGAAGGGAACACAAAGACACTGAATTTCAAAAGAGCCAACTTCCCTAAACTACAAACCTGGCTAAAAGGCATAAATTGGGATAAAATATTAGGAACAAAGAATACAGAGGAGAGATGGGTTTGCTTTAAGAGCATATTAAATAAGGGCATTAGCCAATGTATCCCATTGGGTAATAAATTTAAAAGAGCGAACAAACATCCTGGATGGCTTAACTCCAATGTAAAAATGCATATAAAAGCAAAGGAGAAGGCCTTCAAAAAATACAAGGTTGAGGGATCATCCACAGCATTCAGAATTTATAAAGAATGCAATAAGAAATGTAAGGGTGCAATTAGGATGGCTAAGATAGAACATGAAAGACACATAGCGGAAGGGAGGACAGACCATATTGGCCCCATAAAGAATGAGGAAGGACATCTGGTTACAAAGGATGGGGAGATGGCAGAGGTATTGAATTTATTCTTCTCCTCAGTCTTCACGAGTGAATCGGGGGGCTTCAGTAACCAAAACTGCAGTGTTTATCCTCATGACACAACACAGGAAGCACCTACATGGTTAACAGAGGACGGAATTAAAATTAGACTTGAGAAACTTAACATTAATAAATCACCGGGACCAGATGGCTTGCATCCGAGGGTACTTAGGGAACTCAGTCAGGTAATTGCCAGACCGTTGTTCCTAATTTTTACAGTCTATTGACTGGAATGGTACCAGCTGATTGGAGAAAAGCCAACGTAGCACCAATATTTAAAAAGGGCCCAAAAAACATCCCTGGGAATTACAGACCAGTTAGCCTAACATCAATAGTATGTAAACTCTTGGAGGGGATGATAAGGGACTATATACAAGATTTTAGTAATAAGAATGATATCATTAGCAGTAATCAGCATGGATTCATGAAGAATCGTTCTTGCCAAACCAATCTATTAACCTTCTATGAGGAGGTGAGTTGCCATCTAGATAAAGGAAGGCCCGTAGACGTGGTGTATCTGGATTTTGCAAAAGCATTTGACACAGTTCCCCATAAACGTTTACTGTACAAAATAAGGTGCGTTGGCATGGACCATAGGGTGAGTACATGGATTGAAAACTGGCTTCAAGGGCGTGTTCAGAGGGTGGTGATAAATGGGGAGTACTCAGAATGGTCAGGGGTGGGTAGTGGGGTCCCCCAGGGTTCTGTGCTGGGACCAATCCTATTTAATTTGTTCATAAACGACCTGGAGGATGGGATAAACAGTTCCATCTCTGTATTTGCAGACGATACTAAGCTAAGCAGGGCAATAACTTCTCCGCAGGATGTGGAAATCTTGCAAAAAGACCTGAACAAATTACTGGGATGGGCGACTACATGGCAAATGAGGTTCAATGTAGAAAAATGTAAAATAATGCATTTGGGTGTCAAAAATATGAATGCAATCTATACACTGGGGGGAGAACCTCTGGGGGAATCTAGGATGGAAAAGGACTTGGGGGTCCTAGTGGATGATAGGCTCAGCAATGGCATGCAATGCCAAGCTGCTGCTAATAAAGCAAACAGAATATTGGCATGCATTAAAAGGGGGATCAACTGCAGAGATAAAACGATAATTCTCCCACTCTACAAGGCTCTGGTCCGGCCGCACCTGGAGTATGCTGTCCAGTTCTGGGCACCAGTCCTCAGGAGGGACGTACTGGAAATGGAGCGAGTACAAAGAAGGGCAACAAAGCTAATAAAGGGTCTGGAGGATCTTAGTTATGAGGAAAGGTTGCGAGCACTGAACTTATTCTCTCTGGAGAAGAGACGCTTGAGAGGGAATATGATTTCAATTTACAAATACTGTACTGGTGACCCCACAATAGGGATAAAACTTTTTCGCAGAAGAGAGTTTAATAAGACTCGTGGCCACTCATTACAATTAGAAGAAAAGAGGTTTAACCTTAAACTACGTAGAGGGTTCTTTACTGTAAGAGCGGCAAGGATGTGGAATTCCCTTCCACAGGCGGTGGTCTCAGCGGGGAGCATTGATAGCTTCAAGAAACTATTAGATAATCACCTGAATGACCGCAATATACAGGGATATGTAATGTAATACTGACACATAATCACACACATAGGTTGGACTTGATGGACTTGTGTCTTTTTTCAACCTCACCTACTATGTAACTATGTAACTATGTAACTATGTAGCAAGAGGGAGTACCAGAATCGTAGTCAAGCCAGGCCGGGGTCATAAACAAGGAATCAGTAGCTGGGAAGGGAGATAAACAGGACAAGAGAGGATGGATGGATCACAGGAGGGACGGGTCAGGTACAAGGCTTAGAGTCCAGAGTCCAGGGTTCAGGTAATGGACAGGAAACAGGATCAACAGGTTCCAGGAATCAGGCTTCAGGTTCAGGTTACAGGATCAGGATCAGGATCAGGATCGGGAATCAGAGTAACAGGATACAGGAGAGGGCTCAAGGACAATACCAGGGCAACATAAGTCTGCAATTGCTGGGTATTTATACTGCAGCTCTGCTAATTAAGGTCAGGTGATACCTGTCTGCAGAGGGGAATACCTGCTCCATACTGCCAGGATTCCTCCGCTGGTGGATGCCAGTACTGCGGCCCAAAGGTGACAGAATACTTGCAGGAAAGAGCAGCTCCGAACTGCCAGGAGACACCTGCTGGTGGACCTCAATACTGCACGCCAAATGATCGATATTACCAGTGGAGAAGACCTTTCCTGACAGCGTCGTGTCAACATCAGGAGAAGAGAAGAGGGAAGAAGACAAGAAGCCCAGAAGTCCGTACCTCCGCTGGCAAGAGAGCTGCCTGAAGACAGCGGAGGAGCCGGCTGAAGAACTGGAACACCAGGCTAAGAGGCCGGAGAGAGCGGAGAAGAACCAACCGGATGCCGGGAGAAGAGGAACCGGAGAGACCCCCGAAGCCGGAAGAAGACCCCCCCGGAGCTGTTTAATAAATTATTTTAAAAACCTGTGTAGTGTGTTTTATTATTGACACTTTTTCCCTAGGTGAATGGGTAGGGGTACCATGTACCCCATACTCATTCACATAGGGTGGGGGGCCGGTATCTGGGGGCCCTCTTATTATAGGGGGCTACATATAGTAGGTGAGGTTGAAAAAAGACACAAGTCCATCAAGTCCAACCTATGTGTGTGATTATGTGTCAGTATTACATTACATATCCCTGTATATTGCGGTCATTCAGGTGATTATCTAATAGCTTCTTGAAGCTATCAATGCTCCCCGCTGAGACCACCGCCTGTGGAAGGGAATTCCACATCCTTGCCGCTCTTACAGTAAAGAACCCTCTACGTAGTTTAAGGTTAAACCTCTTTTCTTCTAATTGTAATGAGTGGCCACGAGTCTTATTAAACTCTCTTCTGCGAAAAAGTTTTATCCCTATTGTGGGGTCACCAGTACAGTATTTGTAAATTGAAATCATATCCCCTCTCAAGCGTCTCTTCTCCAGAGAGAATAAGTTCAGTGCTCGCAACCTTTCTTCATAACTAAGATCCTCCAGACCCTTTATTAGCTTTGTTGCCCTTCTTTGTACTCGCTCCATTTCCAGTACGTCCCTCCTGAGGACTGGTGCCCAGAACTGGACAGCATACTCCAGGTGTGGCCGGACCAGAGTCTTGTAGAGCGGGAGAATTATCGTTTTATCTCTGCATTTGATCCCCCTTTTAATGCATGCCAATATTCTGTTTGCTTTATTAGCAGCAGCTTGGCATTGCATGCCATTGCTGAGCCTATCTACTAGGACCCCCAGGTCCTTTTCCATCCTAGATTCCCCCAGAGGTTCTCCCCCCAGTGTATAGATTGCATTCATATTTTTGCCACCCAAATGCATTATTTTACATTTTTCTACATTGAACCTCATTTGCCATGTAGTCGCCCACCCCATTAATTTGTTCAGGTCTTTTTGCAAGATTTCCACATCCTGCGGAGAAGTTATTGCCCTGCTTAGCTTAGTATCGTCTGCAAATACAGAGATTGAACTGTTTATCCCATCCTCCAGGTCGTTTATGAACAAATTAAATAGGATTGGTCCCAGCACAGAACCCTGGGGAACCCCACTACCCACCCCTGACCATTCTGAGTACTCCCCATTTATCACCACCCTCTGAACACGCCCTTGTAGCCAGTTTTTAATCCATGTACTCACCCTATGGTCCATGCCAACGCACCTTATTTTGTACAGTAAACGTTTATGGGGAACTGTGTCAAATGCTTTTGCAAAATCCAGATACACCACGTCTACGGGCCTTCCTTTATCTAGATGGCAACTCACCTCCTCATAGAAGGTTAATAGATTGGTTTGGCAAGAACGATTCTTCATGAATCCATGCTGATTACTGCTAATGATATCATTCTTATTACTAAAATCTTGTATATAGTCCCTTATCATCCCCTCCAAGAGTTTACATACTATTGATGTTAGGCTAACTGGTCTGTAATTCCCAGGGATGTTTTTTGGGCCCTTTTTAAATATTGGTGCTACATTGGCTTTTCTCCAATCAGCTGGTACCATTCCAGTCAATAGACTGTCTGTAAAAATTAGGAACAACGGTCTGGCAATCACCTGACTGAGTTCCCTAAGTACCCTCGGATGCAAGCCATCTGGTCCCAGTGATTTATTAATGTTAAGTTTCTCAAGTCTAATTTTAATTCTGTCCTCTGTTAACCATGTAGGTGCTTCCTGTGTTGTGTCATGAGGATAAACACTGCAGTTTTGGTTACTGAAGCCCCCCGATTCACTCGTGAAGACTGAGGAGAAGAATAAATTCAATACCTTTGCCATCTCCCCATCCTTTGTAACCAGATGTCCTTCCTCATTCTTTATGGGGCCAATATGGTCTGTCCTCCCTTTTTTACTGTTTACATACTTAAAGAATTTCTTGGGATTTTTTTTGCTCTCCTCCGCTATGTGTCTTTCATGTTCTATCTTAGCCATCCTAATTGCACCTTTACATTTCTTATTGCATTCTTTATAAATTCTGAATGCTGAGGATGACCCCTCAACCTTGTATTTTTTTGAAGGCCTTCTCCTTTGCTTTTATATGCATTTTTACATTGGAGTTAAGCCATCCAAGATGTTTGTTCGCTCTTTTAAATTTATTACCCAATGGGATACATTGGCTAATGCCCTTATTTAATATGCTCTTAAAGCAAACCCATCTCTCCTCCGTATTCTTTTGTTCCTAATATTTTATCCCAATTTATGCCTTTTAGCAAGGTTTGTAGTTTAGGGAAGTTGGCTCTTTTGAAATTCAGTGTCTTTGTGTTCCCTTCATGTTTCCTATTTGTGTGATTTATACTGAAACTAATTGACCTGTGATCGCTGTTACCTAAATTGCCCCGTATTTCCACATCTGTTATCAGGTCTGTATTGTTGGTAATCAGTAGATCTAGTAATGTTTTATTTCTAGTTGGTGCGTCTACCATCTGACCCATAAAATTGTCCTGCAAGACACTAAGGAATTGGCGAGCCTTAAATGAATGCGCGGTTCCCTCCGCCCAGTCTATGTCTGGATAATTAAAATCCCCCATTATGATAACACTTCCCATCCTTGCTGCTAATCCAATTTGTGATAGGAGATCCGTCTCCACTTCCTCCCTCAGGTTAGGGGGCCTATAGCATACCCCCAGTATTATTTTCCCCTTAGCTTCATCCCTTTGGAGCTCTACCCATAAAGATTCCACCTCCTCCCTAGCCCCCTCAGTGATGTCAGCTCTCACATTCACTTGTACATTATTCTTGATATATAGGCATACCCCTCCCCCTTTTTTACCCTCTCTATCCTTGCGGTATAGGGTATACCCTTGAATGTTTGCCAGCCAATCATGAGAGCTGTTGAACCAGGTCTCTGAAATTCCCACAAAATCCAAATCCTCCTTGTACAACAGTATCTCTAGTTCACCCATCTTGTCCACCATGCTCCTGGCATTGGTGAACATGCCACATAGTTTAGACCGGTCGCATATTGTCCTCGTATTGGGTGTTTCAAGATTGCAACTAGGACTTGCTACTATACTCACCTTGTGTTTTTGTGCTTTGTTTAACCTACCACTAATGCCCCCAATACTACCCTCTGGAATATCTTCCGCGCTGGCTATCACTGTCTCTGGACCCACCCCCCCATCGCCTAGTTTAAAAACCCCTCTAACTTTTTGGCCATCTTCATTCCCAGCAGATCTGCACCCTCCTCATTTAGGTGCAGTCCGTCCCTTCTATAGTACCGGTTACCGACTGAGAAGTCGGCCCAGTCCTCCAGGAACCCAAACCCCTCCTTACTACACCTGCTCTTCAGCCACTTGTTTACTTCCCTAATCTCCCTCTGCCTTTCTGGTGTGGCTCGATGTACCGGTAGTATTCCTGAGAACACTACCTTGGAGGTCCTTTTCCTCAATTTAGCTCCTAAGTCCCTAAAATCGTTCTTTAGGACACTTCATCTGCCTCTGACTTTGTCATTGGTGCCAACGTGCACCATGACAGCCGGGTCTTCCCCAGCCCCTCCCAGTAATCTGTCCACAAGATCCGTGATGTGCCGAACCCGAGCGCCCGGTAGACAACATACTGTTCGGCGCTTCAGGTCTTGGTTACAGATTGCCCTCTCTGTCCTTCTAAGAATTGAGTCCCCTACCACCAGAATCTGTCTTTCCTTTCCCTTTGCTGTCCCCCCACTCTCACTGGAGGAGTTCTTCCCCTGGCAGCTAGGAGAGTCCCTCATCTCCAGCAGTGCTGGTCCCTGACTGTTTTCACCAATGTCACTCAATGGAGCGTACTTATTGGGATGCTCCAGTCCTGGATCGGCCTCTCTGGCACTTCCCCCTCTACCCCTCCTGACTGTCACCCATCTACACTTTGCTAGTGCCTGCACCTCTTTGTCTCCACTCGCCTCTGTGCTGGCCCCTGCCGTGTACGTTCCTGGCTCACCTTTAGTATTGAGGGACTTCTCCGTGCTGACAGTTGCTTCCCCAGATTCAGAACCTGGGCTTCCAGGGAAACGATGTGCTTACATTTTGCACAGCAGTATTTGCCCTCGATCGGATGATCAAGGAACGCATACATGCGGCAAGATGTACAAAGAGTCGCCTCTCCACATCCGCCGGGCATCGTACCTATTAAATTTAGTGAGGATTTGGGGATTTTACCCTGTCCAAATTACCTAACAGCTAGCTTCCTGGCACTAATACTCAAGACAATACACAGGTACACGACAATACACAGGTACACAACAAGACAATACACAGGTACTCACAGACCTATGTGCACTCGCAATACACAAGTACACAATACACCAGTACTAACGATCCACACACACTACTCAGACAACACTCAGATACTCACACTACACAGGTACTATGACCCCTGTTATAACCTCCTGTTTTAAACTCTGGTTTTTAACTCCCACTTATTCCAGCTTCACTTACACCAAGCTCCACAGCTTCAGACTGAGCACGCTCAGACTGAGTCCTACAACCAGTTAAATAGGCACCTGTGAGCAATTAACCATACCCCTTAATTGATAGACTGATGAAACCAGGAAAAAAAAAAAAAAAAAAGCTATTTAAAAAGTGACAGCAAAAAGGCAAATTAAAAACTAAAAGGAAAAGCCCCAAAAATGCAACCCAGCAAACAGACAGCAAACAGCAAACAGACAGCAAACAGACAGCAAACAGCAAACAGACAGCAAACAGACAGCAAACAGCAAACAGACAGCAGACAGCAAACAGACAGCAAACAGCAACAGACAGCAAACAGCAAACAAACAAACAACAAGACTTGTATACTCTAACTCTGGTTTTAACTCCCACTTATTCCAGCTTCACTTACACCAAGCTCCACAGCTTCAGACTGAGCACCAATTAATCCCGGCTCCCGAATTCCGATAAGCCCCCGCCCGCAGATCCCGACAACCAATGGCCAGGGTTGTCGGGGACAAGGTGCTTTGGGGTAGAGGGCCCTCGCAGGGCGCCCCCTCCCCCAAAGCACCCACCCCCCCATGTTGAGGGCATGCGGCCTGGTACGGTTCAGGAGGGGGGGGGCGCTCGCTCGTCCCCACCCCCCTTCCTGACCGGCCAGGCTGCGTGCTCGGATCGGGGTCTGGTATGGATTTTAAAGGGGGACCCCACGCCGTTTTTTTCAGCGTAGGGGCTTCCCTTTATAATCCATACCAGACCTAAGGGCCTGGAATGACCCGCGACGGGGCTCGCAAGGTGTCAATCTCGCCGATAAAAGCGGCAAGATTGACTTCCTTTTCTAGTCCCGTCGCACCTGAGTCATGTTCAAAATGAACGGACTTGACATGTTGAAAGTCCGCCGTAACTCCGGCGAAAGTCCGTCGGAAAGACGGGCGGACCTAGCCCACCGGAAAGTCCGGTCGTGTGTGGGCAAGTCCGTCCGTTTCAAAGTCCGGCGCACCTGGCGGACAAAGTCCGTCAGAAAGTGTGCCGGACCAAGTATGCCAGAAAGTCCGATCGTGTGTACGCGGCATAACGGTTCATCTTTGAATGATGAAATTGATGAATGCCTATCATCTGTCTCTTATTGCATGTATGAGGATGCCATCTATCATATTAGGAAATTTGTTAAAGCTGCGTTACTTGCTAAAGCAGATATTAAATCAGCATTCAGACTTCTGCCAATTAACCCGGCATCATATAATTCATTAGGCATGTTTTTTGAGAATCAGTTCTATCTATAGGGTGTTCAGTCTCATGTGCGTACTTCGAGAAATTTGCTTCATTTTTGCAATGGGTGGTCTCTTTTGAATCAGGTCATGAACATTCCTTATGCTGCAATTGTTTGGAGTTATCACGAAAAAAATTGGGGTTCCTTTAGCTGTGAAAAAAAAACATGTTCCCATCTACATCTATCACATTTTTTGGGATAAAAAGAGATACAGAATTATTAGAATTTCATTTGCATCAATTATCATTGCCCTTGGATAAAATTGAAAGAATCAAATCCACGATTTCCTGTTTCTAAGACGTAAGAAAATATTATTAAAAGAACAGTCATTATTAGGAATCGTGGCATTCGTGACCAGAGTCATGCCAGTGGGCAGGATATTCTCCTGCCGCTTATATTTATCCATGCTCAGATTGAAATCTCCATTTTCCTACATCAGATTATCATTAGAGCTTAAGGAAGACCTGCTAGTTTGGATGAAATTCTTTTACATTTACAATGGGCATTCATTTTTCCAGGAGTAATTTGTATTTTCATCTTACCTGGAATTGTATACAGACACTGCTATATGAAACACCCACTGGTTTTGCAGTGTATGGCCGGATAGATGGATACAACTTAAAGCCAATAAGAGCATAGTTCTATTGGAATTATTCCCATTAGTAGTAGCATTAGAGATATGGAGTGAGAAATTCGCTAATAAAATAATATTAATTAATTCTGACAATAAGGGAGTCATTTATGCAGTTAAATGTTTATCTACAAAATCTATGTTTGTTACAAAATTACTTAGGTACCTAGTTTTTCTATGCTTGCACTTTAACATATGGCTAAAAGCGAAACATGTGCCAGGCAAGGAGAATCAAATGGCAGATGCCTTATCTTGGTTACAGATACGCAATTTCCGTCAGCTACTGCCCAACGCAGACGAGGAAGGTCAAGTATGTCCAGACCATCTATGGAACCTAATTTAGAGATTCTGATGAATTCAATCAAGCCTTCAGTGGCTGATAGTACATGGGATGAATAATCAGCTGCATGGTCCCGGTGGATTAAATTCTCAGAGGAATTTGGTCAGAAGTTTGATTCTCCTTCCGAAAAAGACATCCAAGTATTTTTATGCACCCTAATGCAGCTAGAATTATCTTATAGCCACATTGCAAACATTTTAGCGGGTGTATCATTTTTCTTTAAGTTGCTAGGCTTTCCTCCTTGTTCATCCTTCTTCTCAATTCAACAGGGCCTTAAAGATTATAGGAAGAATCATTTGTTTTCAGATACTAGAACGCCTATTTCTATCCCATTACTCAAAGAAATATGTAAAGTTACAAATATTATATGTTTCTCAGAATTTGAGTCTATTTTATTTAAAACTGCATTTGTGTTAGCATTTTTTGGAGCAATGAGAATTTCTGAATTGTTACCAAAAAATAAGAAGTCAAGTTTGGGTTTATTGAAACACCATGTTTTGGTTTATAGATCAGGAATAAATATGTTTATTCCTAGTTCTAAAACTGATTCAGCAGGTAAAGGCGTGTGGATCTCCCTTTATAGTTGTGGAGACGTGGATATTTGTCCATTAGGGATCGCAAACGATTACATGTTAATAAGGCCTTTTTGTGAGGGCCCCTTTTTGGTTCATTTAGATGAATCCCCTCTAGATTCCAATTTAACAGTGTCCTGAAAAAATGCTTGAGGAAGTTAGGTCTACATCTACTTAATTTTACCTCCCATTCCTTTAGAATTGGTACAGCGACCGAAGCTGCAAGAATGGGCATTGAAGATGCCATTATTAAAAAACTGGGCAGGTGGGATTCTCACCAATTTCAATTGTATGTCAGACCTGATCTGTCTTTTTTGATTTTATAGGTTTTATAAGATGCATTTGGATCTTGGGTCACTCTTTTATTTTTTTGGCTAACAAAAGACCCAGGAAGCAGTGCTATACACCCAATCCATCGCTGGATTCTGAGGAATTTCAAGTTCTATGGAAAGGAATTTGTGGCCTTCAATGGTTTCATTTATGCTTTTATCTCTCCAGAGTATTGGAAATGTGGCCGGTTCCGGATGTGCTAATCGTTCACCTTGGGGGTAATGAAGTGGGTAAAATGAAAATGCTGGATCTTCTGTTCTCAAAGAAGCGTGACCTTCATCGATTTAAATTAGCTTGCCCGAATACCACAATAATTTTTTGCGAAATAGTTCCAAGGCTGTTATGGCTACAGGATGACCAATTTAAAAATTTGGAGAAAATTAGGCGTCGGGTAAATAGATGTTTGGAAAATTTGATGCCACTTATTGGAGGTTTTTCCTACAGACACAGGGATCTGGAGGATGGTTTTGCTGGTTTGTATAGGGCAGATAGAGTTCACCTATCTGACATAGGTTTATATATTTTTAACATTGGTTTACAAAATAGCATTGAATTGGCCGTGGTTGTGGGGTAGGCCGGTGTTTGGGGGACTTGTGTTTATAAGATATTCTGTATTGCTCAAGTCCTGTAAGACTGAGCTGTTTTTGTATTTTATTATGTGCAAGTTGAGTTTTTATGGATTAATAAAAATGTTTAAAATTATGTTAAATTATTTATTATTACACCAATAAATGTGCCGTGGCCAATTATATGCCAAACAAAGTTGTTGAGGGTCTTTAATTAAGTGTTATTGATGAGATATTGGGGGGGGTGCGGCCTACATTCCCATGGACTGAAAGGGCTTAATGATTTGCACCCGTCAGCATGGGCATGTGGTCGCCCCGCTTCACGCATATGTAGTTTTAATTAAAAATAAATAAAGAGGCATGGTCTCTTTAACCGCTTGCCAACCAGCCGCCACAGTTGTACTGCAGCAGAATGGCACAGGCAGGCGAATCATTACATCGCTCCCTCTGGTGGCCAGTTGGGCAAAAGACAAAAGACAATAGCCGGTTTTACATAAATGGGTGACCCGACCCCCCTCTGACGCCACAGGGAAGCCATAGGAAATTCCCTGTGGCGTCAGAGGGGGCGGAGTCACTGGGTGGCCCCACCTTCAGTTATATAAGAACTGTCGCAAGCACAGAAGTGTCACACAGCGGGAGCCTCCAATTGAGGTGGATCGTCCTGAGGACGTAGCAGGAAGAAGAAGCCGGAGGAAGATGGAGCAGACTGGAGGAAGAAGCAGAGGAAGATGGAGGAAGAAGCGGGGGAAGAAGAAGATGGAGGAAGAAGGAGAAAACTGAAGGAAGACCAGAAGAAAATGGAGGAAGAAGCAGGGGAAAGAAGGAGACATTATTAATAAAGGAATTGTCAAAAACCGGCTATTGTCTTTTGTCACATTTCACTGCTTTTTTTGTGAAATGGTAGGGGTACATTTGTACCCTGTTACCATTTCAAACAGGGGGGAGGCCGGGATCTGGGGGTCCCCTTGTTAAAGGGGGCTTCCAGATTCCGATAAGCCCCCCGCCCGCATACCCCCACAACCACCGGGCAAGGGTTGTGGGGATCAGGCCCTTATCCCCATCAACATGGGGACAAGGTGCTTTGGGGGACTACCCCAAAGCACCCTCCCCATGTTGAGGGCATGTGGCCTGGTACTGTTAAGGAGGGGGGAGGTCTGCAGCCTGCCAGGTTACGTGCTCGGATAAGGGTCTGGTATGAATTTTTAGGGGGATCCCTATGCATTTTTTAAAAAAAATTGGCGCAGGGTTCCCCTTAATTTCCATATCAGACTCGAAGGGACTGGTATGGATTTTAGGGGGGCCCCCACGCAATTTTTCTTTAACTTTTGGTTCGGGGTTCCCCTTAATATTCATACCAGACCCAAAGGGCCTAGTAATGGACTGGGGGGGATCCATGCTCTTTTTTTCAATGAGTTTTATCTATATTGCCGAGACCCGACAATTCATTACAGCCGCTATCAGTTTTTTTTTTTTTTTCCACAAAAAAAGATTTTATTGAAAAAGGAATAAGATAGCAAGTACAATACATCGAAAGAGTATCAAAAAGAATCATACAGTAGACTCATTGGACAACGATACATCATAATGGTTATTGTTATAACACGTTGGAATTTACAGAGTGCCTATGTAATTATTGAAGTATACACACAAGAGGGGGCACACTTGATAGCAAGAACTGTACCATTGTTGCTAAAACTGTAATAAAAATGTTCCAGTGTCACTGGTACAGAAAGGTCCAATGTCCGTCCTGTTCCTTGAATACATTACATATACAGATACAGGTTTGAGTGTCTGTTAGTGGGGGATTTTGCACGCTTAGACGATCCTGCATGGAGCGTAACCCCATATTCAGAAAAGAAAAAATAAAAGGATGGGTAGGGGGGGGTCGTTAAGACAAAAAACAAACAAAAAAAAACAAAAAAAACAGGGGTTAGGGGGGAGGTATAGGGGAAGAAGGGGAAAAGGGGAGAAAAGAAGAGATAATAGATAGGTCGAGGAAGGCAGATGGAGAGGTGGGGAGAGAGAGAGGGGGGACCGCCCCTCAGTCCAAGCCCCACGAGCGCTCCCCCGGGTCATGGGGGTCCTAGATATTAGGCTATAAAAGGGAGGGTGTTTAGGACGGTAAGAAAGATTTATAGTAATCAGTGGTTTTAAAATGGGACCAACAAGCCCATATGATAGTAAATTTTTGGATACGGTCTTGGGATATGTGAATCAGTTCTTCCATCTCCTCGATCTTTGCAATCCTGGTTAACCATTCTGTAATGGTCGGGGGATTAATTGAGCGCCAGTGTGCGGGAATACACGTTCTAGCGGCGTTTACCATGTGCATTGCAAGTGATTTGTGGTAAACTTTTTTGGACAAGGTTGAATGATGGAGGAGATATTGGGCCGGGTTAAAGTCTAAAGAATAGGTAGTTACCTGTGTAATAACCGAGTGTACCTCTTTCCAAAATGGTTGAATTAATGGGCATTCCCACCAGATGTGTAACATATTTCCTATTGCCTTATTGCATCTCTAGCAAATGTTAGGGATGGAGGGCGAAAAGTGATGTAATCGTGCGGGAGTTCTATACCATTTTGTGGCAATTTTGTACCCGTTCTCTTGAATTGCTACATTCATAGACCCCTTGTGAGCATATGTAAGGATAGATTCCCAGTCGTCATCAGAAAAATTAATTTGCAGGTCTCTCCCCCAGGATAGTCTTGAGGTTTCCGTCTGTGGGCGAAGCGAGTCATCCTGGAGGAAGGAATAAATCATGGAGATTAAGTGTCCTTGTGGAATGGACTGAGAGTACATTGTTTTGAACGGGGTAAGTGGTCTTGTCCAGAGGTCGTTTGTGTTGGTCGATGTGAAAAAGTGTCTTAGCTGTCTGTAAGACCAAAAGGGGAACTCTTTTGTGCGTGAGATGGATTTTAATTCGTTATATGTACGTAACCTCCCATCAACAAAAAAGTGACGGGCATAGATATCGTCGTGTGGCCACTCTTGTGTTAGGAAAGAATTTGATTCTCCAGGAGGAAATTCAGGGTTGGCCCGAAGAGGGGTCAACGGTCCTGGTGTTGAGACTATGTGGTATAAGTGCTTTGCTGTGGAGAAAGGTCGCAATGATGGGTATATAAGCGGGTGTGCTTTAACAGCGTGGGGGTAGTGTTGCATTGGAACCCATGTCAGGGTGTGCAAAGGTATAGTGCTAGAGGCATTTTCCAAAATGGTCCATAGTTTACTTAGTTTGTGGGTTTTCCAGTTAACCACTCTAGAGAGATGGCAAGCTAAGTAATACTTATGTAGATCTGGCAAGGCAATCCCCCCTTTCGTTTTGGAGCATGTCAGCTTCGTATATTTGATGCGGGGGGGACCGCTTCTCCAGATAAATTTTGAACAGGCTTTTTTATAGGTCAAAAAGAAAGATGGGGGCAGGTGGATTGGGATCGTTTGCATGAGATACAGGAGACGGGGAAGGATTATCATCTTTATCAATGCCGAGCGACCAAACCAAGAAACATTCAGGGTATTCCAGTTTTGAAGGTCTGTTTGGATTATCGTCAAGGCATTGAGAAAGTTGTGATCATAGAGCTCTGTTAGATGTCGGGGGATTCTAATGCCTAGGTAGGTAATATAGTCATTTTCCCACTGAAATGGGAACGAAGCTTGGCAGTGAGTAACTTCTGATGGTGGGAGAGAGACATTAAGGGCCTGGGATTTAGAATAGTTAATCTTAATATTGGACAATGTTCCAAAGTGGCTAATATCTTTCAACAGGTTGGGAAGGGATATGCGAGGTGATTGCAGTGATAATAGGATGTCGTCTGCAAAAGCGGCAACCTTAAATTCCCTGCGGTTTATGGGGATACCCTGAATATCAGGGTTGGCTCTTATTCTGTTGAGAAGGGGTTCAAGGGATAGGACAAAAATTAGGGGGGACAGAGGGCATCCTTGATGGGTACCGTTGTTGATACGGAAGGCGTTCGACAGGAGGCCATTTGCTTTAACTCTTGCTGTTGGAGTAGTATATAGGGCACTAACGTGTGCCAACATGCGTGGTAGGAGGCCAATCCCTTTGAGTACCTCTTGCATGTAGTCCCAGGCCACCCTGTCGAACGCCTTCTCAGCATCCAGGGATAAGAGAAATCCCTTGGTATTGGATGTATTGAGCCAGTGGTGTAGGTTCAGGGTGCGAATGGTATTGTCTCTTGCCTCTCTGCCCGGGATAAAGCCTACTTGATCGGGCAAAATTAGGTCTGGGATCAGGGGTAATAATCTATTGGCTATAATTTTGGCATACAATTTAATATCTACATTGAGCAGCGATATGGGTCTATAATTGGAAACTAACATTGGGTCTTTGTCTGCTTTGGGTATCACTGCTATCTGGGCTTCTAACATGTGTCCAGATGTGGCGAGTGGATTTGAAAGAAAATTAAAGGCCGACAACATTTTGGGTGCTAGTGTCTCTAGGAAAGTTTTGTAGTATATGAGGGGTAGGCCATCAGGGCCTGGGCTTTTGCCCGCCTTCGTTTGTTTAATGGCAAGGTTGAGTTCTTCTATGGTCATGGGGGACTCCAATTCCTTAGCTTTTTGTGTTGGTATAGGCTTGGGGCAGTATTGGGTCAAGAACTCTTGAATTTGTGAGGACCTGACATGTGCGGAAGGAGAGTCTGGTGGGTTTTGAGGTAAGTTGTACAACTTAGAGTAAAACTCCTCAAAGTGTTTGGCTATATCCTCATTTTTGGAGAGAAGTGTGCCTTTTGCAGTGCGGAGGTGGTGTATAGTGGAGGATGTTTTAGCTGCCTGGATTGTGCGAGCGAGAAGTCTCCCGCTTTTATTGCCGTATTCATAAAACACTTTTTGACCTAGGATGTATCTTCGCCTAGTGCGTTTCCCCAGTTCGTCTAGCAAAGATGCTCTTGCCTGTGAGAGGGCTTGTAGTGTGGATTGAGAGGTGGATTTTTTATGAGTTGTTTCGAGTCTGCGGATAGTTGCGGTAAGGACTTTGATCTGCTCTTGGTGTCTCTTTTTTTCCACCGTGGCTAGGGCTATGAGTTTGCCTCTCAAAACGCACTTGTGTGCTTCCCACAGCGTCACCGGGGTGACGTCTGGGGATGAATTTTCCTGGAAGTATAATTGGATTTGGGCGTTCAGTTGCCGGATTGTTTCGGGGTCTTTTAGGAGAGAAGGGTTCAATCTCCAGGTTTTGGTGGTCTTACGCGATTCTGGGAATGAAAGGGTCATCGTAATGGGGTGGTGGTCAGATAGGAACATGCTTTCTATTGTGGCTTGTGAGAGATATGAGAGGTCTGGTTGGGATAGGAATAGATAATCAATTCTAGAATATTTCTGATGTGGGGGAGAGAAGTATGTATAGTCTCTATCTGTCGGATATAAAGTGTGCCATGAGTCGTGTAGGGTGAGGTTTTGTAGTTGGAGTTTCATTTGTTTTAAGGCTCGGAATGGGAGTGTGGAAGTGCCAGTAGAGGTGTCTAGGAAAGGGTTCAGTGGAACATTGAAATCTCCTCCCAGTATCAAAATGCCTGTTTGGAAAGATGAGAGTAAGTCACATATTTTCCGGAGGAAAGAAACCTGATGGTCGTTTGGGCAGTATATATTCGCTATTGTGATGGGTTTGGACGCATACGTGCCTTTGATGAAAATGTATCTGCCTTCCTGGTCAATCAGTGTGTCAGATAAGTGAAAGTCTGCATGTTTGGAGATAAGTATAGAAACTCCTTTTGTCTTAGAAGATGGATTTGTAGAGTGTAAGGCTTGTTTGTATACATGGTTCATCAGTTTAGGTATGGCTTTAGTTCGGAAATGTGTCTCTTGCAGTAACAGGAAGTGAGCTTTATGTTTCGTGAGTTCTGAGAGAACTTGAGATCTCTTTTCAGGGAGGTTTAGGCCTCTTACATTTAGTGACAAGCATTTGAGTGAGAGTTGATAGTTGCTGGTGGCACTCTTCTGCATTGTGTTAGTGTTGCGAATGATGAGAAAGGTTTAAATAAGTGTTAGCTTGTCTTCCAGTACTGTTTGCCTGATCGGGGGAGTTCAAGGCTCGACGATGGGGAGCAGGACGGAGGGGCGGCCCCTTGAGAAAATAAACAAAAGGGAATAGGTATGAAATGGGGAGAAAGGGAAAGAAAAGAGAAGGGAAAAAGATAAAGGGGTGGGGTGGGGTGTTTGGACGGGGGTAGTATGAAACGAGGGGGGAGGGAGGAAAGGGAGTAAACCAGAAGAAGCGGGGGGGAAAAGGGAGGGAGATGAGAAAAAACACCAGTTAAAGCCGCTATCAGTTTTAAATGACAATTTTTCCTTTAGAAATATCATTTTGCTGTGGTACTGTTCTAAACAAGGGAAAAATGCACCATTTTACAGGCATACTATAGGCACCCCCCAAGCACGATATTTAAAGGAATATTTCATTTTTATTGTTTCACTTTAAGCATTAAAAAAAAATCACTGCTCCAGAAAAAACAGATGTTTTTAGAAAAAAAATGTTTGCATTGATACATGTCCCCTGGGGCAGGATCCAGGTCCCCAAACAATTTTTATGACAATAACTTGCATATAAGCCTTTAAAATTAGCACTTTTGATTCATGTTCGTGTCCCATAGATTTTAACGGTGTTCGTGTGTTCTGCCAAATTTTTTGCCTGTTCGGTATGTTCTGGTGTGAACCGAATCGGGGGTGTTCGGCCCATCCCTAGTGGCTATTGCTGCCTAGGGTCCTCCAGTGCTAGGGCACAGGTGGCTATTACTGTCTAGCATCCTTTGTTGCTAAAACACAGGTGGCTATTGCTGCTTAGTGTCTTTTATTGGTAGGACACAGGGGGCTATTGCCATGTAACACCCTTCCCTGCTAGTATTCAGATGTCAATTGCATGTAGAATCCCTCGTTGCTAGGACACAGGTAGCTCCTGCCACCTACTGCCCTTGATTGCTAGAATGCAGGTGGCTATTGTTTCCCAGCATTATTTGTTACTAGGACGCAGGTACACATTTGTGCTGTATACATGTAAATATTTGCACAAACATTTACATGCATACAGCATATATTACAGTCTATACATAGGACCATGGATGCAGATTTTTCTATTTTGAAATTACAGGTTTGAACACAGAGCATGTTTACTGATATTTATACAGCTGTGTACACAGGCTGAAGGCTCAGATCCCCCCAAAAAAGAAAGGAAAACACTGAATATTATTTTTGTGGTCACATGCATGAGCCCTAACAGTAAACCATGGACAGATATCCTTTTATAAGTGGTTGTGGCAACTCCTTAAAAAAATACAACACAGCCCTATGAGCTGTATGATATTCTATAATTTTTTTCAGACACTTTGCAATCACTTTCACTTATTCTGTGAATGTTTCCCAGAACATATACCTGATAAGTACAGCCCTGATCAGAGGTCTGCAGGAACAACATGTGTGGTGTGCCTGATGAAGTGTCAATTCCACTTATCTGATTATAGCAATAAAGACTGTAGAGTGAGTCAAGACAGCAGGTAGGGCTTCCATTAGATAAATATCCAGTTCTACCAGCCCCACCCTGAACAACTTTTTCCCTAAGATACAAAATCCTGTAGCTTAAGCTAGCCATACAATATACAATTTTCTTGTACAGTTTTGCTTTAGATTTACCAAAACCATATAATATGAGGTCAAACCTAAACACTTTCAATTTGTATACAATCAGGTAGGCCCTTGCACCACATAGTTAAAGGTAAATCTAATGGAAATTGAATAAGAAATATGTACAATGTAAGGCCAACCTTACACAGATTTCATATATGGAGAGATGTCTTGAGACTGAAGGCCACACCCACCCAAATACATAACTTACCCAAACCACCACCATAAATAATACTTAAGACATTAATTATGGCAAAAATTAGCCGCGGCACCTTTATTGGTTTAAACACATATATTATTTTCACTCTTTTATTAACAAACAAATAACATCATCGATCAACAAATATCAGTTTATTAACTGCTCAGTTTTCAGAAGTCAAGCAGCCATCCACATATATATGTAATATCAATAACCAGTCCCCCCTGGTTACATCCAGGGTGACCCTACCACATAAAAGTGCTCGCGACTAGGGAGGGCAGGAGGGGGCTTCTGTCTTCTTCTCTGGTCACTGGGAAGAGGGAGAAATCCCCTGGATACCTTCCTTATATAGCCTCTCTCCCAAATTCCCGAACCTTCCAAGCCTCCCAATTGGTTCTTACTAGTAATAAATCCCAATAAAGGACTTTTATTCAAGAGCATTCGAGTCGCCAGCCCTTTTCTGGTTCAAGTTCTTACTAGTAACCTGCTTCTCCTATCCTTAAAGGGGCAGTATCCTACAGCTTATTTTAACTAGCTAACTAGCCCAGGGGTTGGGTGGCCACATTCTCAGGCAAGTGGGCCCATATTGTGCCCCCTTTTTTATTCTATTTGCACCCAGGGAAATATTTTCCTGGCTTCTAAAGGCTTTGAAACTAAATGTATGATGTATGTAAAACCAAACAATTAATTTCTATAATTTACTCCCTTCTTTCTGCTAAATATACCATTGAAAGTGTTTCATAATATCTGTTTTATAAGTGCAAAAATGTCTGTTTACTTTGTCAGAAATCTTGTGAGCTGATACATTCCTGTGCAGAAAAAGGAGTTATGGAAATGATGACGGTGAAGAAGATGAGGAGGGGCCTGTGTGCTTTGTAATGCATCAGAAATGTGCTAGACATGGCTGACACCAAGTGGTTAATTTACTAACACTGGAGAGTGCAAAATCTAGTGCAGCTGTGCATGGTAGCCAATCAACTTCTAAGTTGAGCTTGTTCAATTAGGCTTTGACAAAAAAACGGGGAAGCTGATTGGTTTGTATGCAGAGCTGCACCAGATTTTGCACTCCCCAGTTTTAATAAATCAACCCCTACCTGTCTTGGAATTTAGAGCCAAAAATACACTGTGTCATCTCAAGAAGGAAGGTAGGAGCTAACTTTATTTCTGGCACACTAACAGCAATATTTCAGTACTTGCAGCATGTTTAAAAAACATATTTATTTGCAATACATACACAATTCCCCATAACGATCAAATGTGTTCTTAGAGGTTGTGTGAGAGGGATATGTAATGATAGGGCAGATCTGAAAAGAGACAGTGACAAACACCTGCTTACTAGAGATTTAGGATCTTTATACTTTTTTTTTTTTTACTGTTTATGTCTTGCCATCCTCAATTCCCCTATTTTCTTGCCCTGTTGTCACTTAGACAGAAATCAAGGGGAAATCTCTAAAATGGAGTCACCAACACCAATAAAAACCTGACAGAGTTTCTAACCCTTCTTCACTAAAAACAATCATTTTTTACTAGAGTTGGGTTGCACATTTTTCACAGGCAGGAGCAAATATTAAAACTTGAGGCCTGTTGCAGCTACTTTGCCAATTTTCAACATGTCCAGTACCAACAAAAATCCCATGTTACTCTGTAGCAAACAGCAGTTACAAGGAAGAGATCAGTCTTGTTTTTCTAGCATGTCGGTGTTTTCGGGGTAACACAAGAAAAGTACATGTACTCATGTGCGCTCTGTCAGCTGGATAGAGAGAGAGTGGGACATAAAAGCTCTCTGTCACAGGGAGTCCATATGTGGAAGTTCATATATGGCACAAAAACAACTGGTGGTCTCGGGGATGCTGACTGTGGACAGCTGCCAGCTCAAAAACAAGCTAGAAGGGACAGGGTCGGTGCTACCACTAGGTGGAGTAGGCAGCCGCCTAGGGTGCACTGCCGCCTAGGGGCGCAGCCAAGGCTCCTGGGTCCCCTCCAGAGGGTCGGTTCCCCCCTGCCAGGTGGTTGCATGGTGCGGAGTGTAGCAGGAGGCGCCAGAGTTGGCTCCCGTGGCTCCATCTGCCTGGCTGCTGGTGCAGAGTTGCTGGGCGGTGAGAAGAAACAGGCAGACCCCCCCCCCTCCCTCCCCCGGAGCAGGTGGGTGCTTAGTCCTCCACTCAGGTCACAAAGGTATCTGGCATGAGCAGCCTTTTTACTTTGTCTTCAGCTGCAGTACCCATTGATTAGCCTCGTAGGGCTGGCAGCCTGTAAGGACTCTCTCCGAAGCCTGTAGATTATTTCTGGGCTGATCGAGATGGTGGGTGGGGCGGAGGTGTGGTTGACTCCCACATACATTGGTGTCCTCTCTGGCTAAAAATGCCCTGGGAGGACGGAGGAGGAGCCGAGATGGCAGCCCCGGGAATCTTCCCTTGTAGCCATGAGGTGAGTGACTGAAGTTTTCCCCTGCAGTAGTTCCTTCTGTCTGTAAGGATTCAGTTCCCTAATCTGCACACAAACAACAGGGAACTGCTCCCAGGGGTGCAACTTCATACTGCCCCAAGTACATACTGCCCCCCCACCGCATACTGCCCCCCACTAATGGAGGTAACGTTGGCAAGAAGGTGAGAAAGCATCCCTGTACAGGCTGCCAGCGCTGCTCCCCCAACCTCCACCTGTCATCTCTAAGATGGCTTCCCCTGCCAATCAAAAACTGGCCAATCAATGTCACCAATCCTAAAATCTCATCACCGCCATCAAAATTATTTCTGAAAATCTCTTAGACTTTGATTGTGGTGCTGGAGGACACAGGCTGTAGATACCACCTGAAGTAATCTATTCCAAAACCACCCCTTACCATCACATTTATCTACGTTTTAATTCCGCCAGGATCGGTCATCTTGGCGTTGTCCGCGTTCACAAAATTATCTGATTATCAAGAATGTTTATTGAATGTCATATCGGCAAAAAATCGGCACCTCTGTGTCTGGAAGCTGAAATGATTGCGTTGGGCAGAATGATTGTGTTTGCTGTAGAGGGGTTTGATTATTATTATTTCTATATTATATTATTAGTGATCTGCTATAAATAGCCATATACAATAAAAAAGACGATATGTGACACAAGGGGCATATGTATGGCAGTATAAAATGTACACTGGATTGCGCTGTCAGCAGTAAATGGTCTGTACTGCGTCTGAACTCACACTAGACCTAAACGCACTTATGTCTGTATGAGCTGAGATATGTAGATTCCACACTGCAACTGATGATTATACATTGTCGGTGTTTACATTTCCCCCCGAGTGCGGGCCTGCGGACAACAGCTGAAAAAAAAGGTGGAGAGGCGCCGCAAAAGTCTCCACCCCTCCACATCCACTGTATACATGGGCAGGGCAAAGAGGGCGGCAAAATTAGGTTTCGCCTAGGGTGTCAGAAATCCTTGCACCAGCCCTGAGAAGGGACTCTGTGAAATACAAGAACAAAGAGAGAACAGAGCCATCTAAGTGCAGCAGTTTGTGGGCTTTTAAATTCATAAATAACAAGTGGAAACTCACAGGATGGAAGAGATGTCAGCACATGTAAAGTTTGTATTGGGGTTCATCAACTCCTGGGGAAGACGGACAGCTCACAGATGAAGAGGCAGCTGATCCAAGCCCAGCTGCGCTGGTGGCTCCCAGTGCTTCCACAGACTCAGAACGGCTCAGAGGCAGTGATACACGTCACATCTGGATGGAGAAAAAGTGGGGAGGAGCACGCGTTCGGAGCATGCATGCTCCTTCATCAGGCAATATCTGAAATTATATTATTATGATATTGCCTGATAAAGGAGCACGCATGCTCCGAATGCGTAATGCTCCCCACTCTTTCTCCCTCCTTATGTGACGTGTATCACATTTGAGACTTGTACCCCTTCTAGAGAGCCTGAAAGGCACACAATGTGGGTCTTTGAGTCACAATAAAATAGATCACCTGCAGCAAACAATAGACCTCCCTCATCAACAATAGGCCCATCAATAATAGACCTCCAGCAACAATAGAGGCACCACAAAAAATATCCCCCACTCCAGCAACAATAGAGGCACCATAAAAAAATACCCCCCACTCCAGCAGCAATAGAGGCACCACAAAAAAATTCCCCCACTCCAGCAATAATAAATCTCCAAGCAGTCAGCAACAATAGACCCCTCCCTCAACAGTAAATCCTTCCCATCAACAATTTACACTCATCCAGCAACAATAAACCTCTCCAGCAACATTAGACTCCCCCCACAACAATAGGTCCCCCCCAGTGACCATAGATCCCAGCATCATAAGACCCTCCAGCACACTCTAATACCCCTTGCCATTACATACTGTGATCCCCTGAGTTCCCACTAAAAATAAGCCCTGTGTATGTCAGACTACAATGGCTTCTTTTATCTTCTATATCGTACATAACAAAATCAGTACATAGGCATGGCAGTCATGCAGCACCCTTCTCCCAGCATGAAAACACTGACCCCCATCCTGTCCCGTTCTAGTCCTGATTGTTGATGTATAATTAGGAATCATATAAAGGAATAACTATTTTGTCATAGAATGCACCAAGTTTTTCACATGTACATTTGTCTAAAAATAAGAAAAAATATATTGACTTTCTCACCTCCAAAAGACAGATTTGGGTAGAAGATTAGGATGACGGACCACAACAGCATCATTCTGTAACACAATCATACATAGGGAACGAAAATATCATGTAAATCTTGGGATACATTGTTCACTAACTGTAAACTCAGTCTGAAGTAACACGTAGGGCATGTACACATTTCATCATTTTTATAAAGCATGTTTAAAGTGTATATAAAAACCCAAATCTGCTATTCATGGCTCTGTTGAAATTTACCGTCACTTCCTGTCCTGCTGACAATGAAGACAGGAAGTGAGGGGAAATCTGCAACAGGGACACAAACAAAAACAAAATCTAACTGAGGTGTAAGCCTTCTCCTACTATAATAAAAAAAAGCATTTTATTTCTGTCTCAGTTGCTTTCAGAAACCCTGACTTACCTTCCTGACAATATTTTTCCATACAGAATGTGTAGAGATTCCAGGAGCAATGCAGACAGTCCCTGTTGCTGATTTTTCCTCTCCAAGCAGGACCTCAGATAGCAGTAAAACTTGATTCTTCCACACACTATCCAAAACAAGAAAAGGTTTTGGGCTTCATAAAAACTTTCATGTGTTTTTAGCGTGATTCTACATAATTCTGTTAGATGCAATTATATACTAACTGCATATAATAGGTCAAGGCATGTGTGGAAAACACACACACATATTTCTATCAATCACCGGGTAAGACACTGTATCAGACTATGACAACCTGAATGTTCAGCTGTGTTAGAGAATGGACATCTGTGCAGCCTGAAATGCTAGCTCAACTACAGAATGGACTGAAAGGGCTTAATGATTTGAGCCCATCAGCATGGGCATGTGGCCGCCCCCCTTCCCACATGTGTAGTTTTAATTTTTAAAAAAAGAGACATGGTCTCTTTAAATAAAAAAAAGAAACAAAAAGAGTTAAAACAAGGTCATGTGATGCTGCAGCACTGCGGGTCCGTCACATGACCACTGGGAATGTTCTAGAGGGTCACATGACCCATTAGAACATTTCAGAAAGGGGCTCATTATATAAAGCTGGCCCCGTGGGAATTTCCTAACCAGTTGGTCAGAATCAGCAACAAGCTCAGAGGGGCTGTGTCACTAGAGCTGCTGCTGACATGGCCATGAAGACACTTATGAGGTGTGCTGGAGTGGGGTGGGAACAGCGGTGGAGAGGAATGGCTGCAGCGGTGAGGATGAATGGGAGGCATTAGAGGTACCCAGCAGCCATCCAAGCAGAGGCAGGCCAGTGACTCGCAGCCCTCAAATCCACCGGCAGAACCAACGCGGTCCACCAACATGGCTGCATACCTCTCTGGGAGAAGAAGAAGCCAGTATGGCGTCGCCGGAAGAGGCGTCTAATACTGAGGTAAATAGAAGATAATAGAAGATAGAATTAATTGCCGGCTGAACTTAATATTACTAATTCTTCAGTTCCAGAGTCATGTTTGAAAGAAACACTGCCGTGTGAAATCTCACCATTGGGATACCACCTTTCTACTCAGGTAAAGAATAAGATATGGAAAGGGCAGTTTGTAGACATTTTGTCATTCCCTTTGCAAAAGAATTTATTAACAGAGCAGGCAAAAAAATCTGACGATAAGCCTGAGGGAGAGAGATATAGGCCTGTGCTGAGGTCATTTCAAAATTGGTTGCAGGCTTTTACTATTTATGCTAGCATTCTAGGGGAAAAACATCCCGAATACTGTACTGGTCTTTTCCAACACCTGGAGCATGTACTGGAAGCATACAGAAGCTTTGGTGGATTAGGCTGCTACCAGTATGATGAATCTTTTAGGCAAAAATTATCTATTTACCCTTCTTTAAAGTGGAGTAATAAGGATATTGGTCTATGTTTAAACTTAATTTTGCCGCAGAAAGCCTTTTATCCTAAACAGCAGTCTTCAGCTACAGTTTCCCCTTACAAAAGGGGTTACTGTTTCATATACAATGAAAATCAGTGTAAGTGGTGGGGTAATGCAAATATAAGCACAAATGCTCTCACTGCTCAGGACCTCACCCCTTACTTAAATGTTTTAAAAGGAGCACCAATTTTCAAGGTCAAAGAGATAACCTGTGTAAAACAATGTAAAAATGAATCCGCGCAGTGGGCATAAGTACAGATAGAATTTAGAACTGCTGCCTCTACAGGTACAATTCCACCTAAGTGGAGTGTACTAGAATGAATATAAAAACAAATGTGGGTATGGCGCTGTTCTGGTGAAATGAGTGTTTAATAATAGAACCACTGTGTTATACCCTATGTAGTCTCCCAAACTAGATGTGGAAAGTTGGAGAGTTTAGAACGTGTATATTAGGGATGAGCTTTGAGTTCAAGTCGAACTCATGTTTGACTCGAACATCGGCTGTTCGCCAGTTTGCCGAACCGTGAACAATTTGGGGTGTTTGCGGCAAATTCGAAAGCTGCGGAACACCCTTTAAAAGTCTATGGGAGAAATCAAAAGTGCTAATTTTAAAGGCTTATATGCATGGTATTGTCATAAAAAGTGTTTGGGGACCTGGGTCCTGCCCCAGGGGACATGGATCAATGCAAAAAAAAGTTTTAAAAACGGACGTTTTTTCGGGAGCAGTGATTTTAATAATGCTTAAAGTGAAACAATAAAAGTGTAATATTCCTTTAAATTTCGTACCTGGGGGGGTGTCTATAGTATGCCTGTAAAGGGGAGCATGTTTCCCGTGTTTAGAACAGTCTGACAGCAAAATGACATTTCAAAGGAAAAAAAGTCATTTAAAACTACTGGCGGCTATTAATGAATGTTCACATAAAAGTTCATTGATAAAAACGGCATGGGATTTCCCCACAGGGGAACCCCGAACCAAAATTTAAAAAAAAAATGGCATGGGGGTCCCCCTAAATTCCATACCAGGCCCTTCAGGTCTGGTATGGATTTTAATGGGAACCCCGCGCCAAAATTTTTTTTTGGGTCCCCCAAAAATCCATACCAGACCCTTATCCGAGCATGCAACCTGGCAGGCTGCAGGAAAAGAGGGGGGATGAGAGAGCGCCCCCCCTCCTGAACCGTACCGGGCCACATGCCCTCAAAGTTGGGAGGGTGCTTTGGGGTCGCCCCAAAGCACCTTGTCCCCATATTGATGGGGACAAGGGCCTCATCCCCACGACCCTTGCCCGGTGGTTGTGGGGGTCTGTGGGTGGGGGGCTTATCAGAATCTGGAAGCCCCCTTTAACAAGGGGACCCCCAGATCCCCCCCGTGTGAAATGGTAAGGGGGTACAAAAGTACCCCTACCATTTTATAAAAAAAGTGTCAAAAATGTTAAAAATTACAAGAGACAGTTTTTGACAAATCCTTTATTTCAAATCTTCTTTCCATCTTTTTTCTTCTATCTTCCTTCGGTTTCTTCCTCCATCTTCTTCTTCCTCTGGTTCTTCCTCCGATAATGGAGGGTGGAGCCACCTGGTGATCCCGCCCCCTCTGACGTCATGGGGAAAGCCTCAGGGAAGTTCCCGTCAAGTCCGTCATCAGAGGGGGGCGGGGTCACGCCCTCCGTTATTTAAGAAGTGTCAGAAGACAAGAAGCGTCACACAGTGAGAGCCTCCCATCATGGATGCGGAGCGGCCCAAGAACGAAGAAGGGAAGAAGACGCCACGGAGGAAGATGCCGGACGAGAACACCGGAGCAAGAAGCAGAGGATCGGAGGAAGAACCAGGGGAAGAAGAAGATGGAGGAAGAAACTGAAGGTAGATAGAAGAAAGAAGATGGAAAGAAGAAGACTTTAAATTAAGGAATTGTCAAAAACTGTCTCTTGTCATTTTTAACATTTTTGACACTTTCTTTGTGAAATGGTAGGGGTACTGCCCCCTTACCATTCCACACAGGGGGGGCCGGGATCTGGGGGTCCCCTTGTTAAAGGGGGCTTCCAGATTCCTATAAGCCCCCCACCCGCAGACCCCCATAACCATCATGCAAGGGTTGTGGGGATGATGCCCTTGTCCCCATCAACATGGGGACAAGGTGCTTGGGGGGGACCCCCAAGCACTCTCCCAATGTTGAGGGCATGTGGCCTGGTATGGTTCAGGAGGGGGGGCGCTCTCTCATCCCCCCTCTTTTCCTGCAGCCTGCCAGGTTGCGTGCTCAGATAAGGGTCTGGTATGGATTTTTGGGGGACCCCATGCCATTTTTTTTATTTCGGCGCGTGGTTCCCCTTAAAATCCATACCAGACCTGAAGGGTCTGGTATGGATTTTGAAGGGGACCCCCACGTCATTTTTTTTTTAAATTTTGGCGCAGGGTTCCTCTTAATATCCATACCAGACCTGAAGGGCCTGGTATGGAATTTAGGGGGACCCCCACGCCATTTTTTTTTTAAATTTTGGCTCGGGGTTCCCCTGTGGGGAAATCCCATGCTGTTTTTATCAATGAACTTTTATGTGTATTGTCGGACCGACAATTCATTAATAGCCACGAGTAGTTTTAAATGACTTTTTTTCCTTTGAAATGTCATTTTGCTGTCAGACTGTTCTAAACACGGGAAACATGTTCCCCTTTACAGGCATACTATAAACACCCCCCAGGTACAAAATTTAAAGGAATATTACACTTTTATTGTTTCACTTTACGCATTATTAAAATCACTGCTCCCAAAAAAACGGCCGTTTTTAAAACTTTTTTTTGCATTGATCCATGTCCCCTGGGGCAGGACCCAGGTCCCCAAATACTTTTTATGACAATAACTTGCATATAAGCCTTTAAAATTAGCACTTTTGATTATTCATGTTCGAGTCCCATAGACTTTAACGGTGTTCACGTGTTCAAACTAATTGTTCTTGTAAATGTTCTGGTGCAAACCGAACAGGGGGGTGTTCCGCTCATCCCTAGTGTATACTATAAATTAGCAGCAGATGCCTTGAACCTTGTATGTATACACATTTAGCAGGGTGTGGTGCTATGAACTAATGGTGTCCATTAGTGGTTAAACTAAATCAAAAGGAGAAGTGTGTGAATGGATAAAGAAAAAATGTGTGTTACAACCTCTGGCAGCTAGTTAACGATGGATATTAAAAGTGTATCTGGGTTGTGTTACAACCTCTGGCAGCTGCTTAGCAGTGTAGTTTCAGTAGCCAGAAGGGGTACTCCAGCATACTTTATTATCAATAATATAGCTGATTACAAAATTGTGTCCTATATGTGTATTGCACCCTGTGGATATAAACCAGAAGATTAAATATATGCTATCCCCCAATTTTGTAATTGGGTTATAGTAGATGAATTTGACCAATTTAATATCACATACTATAAAATTAATATAAATGAATAAACCTTAATAAAAGTGCGTTTGAAAAAAGTGCCTAGTGTTCAGGATATATGTGCTAGTTAGCAACAAAATTAGCTAATTAACAAAGTGACTTGTGCTCAAAAGAAAAAAACAGTGCTTGCTGAAAAAACAATATTGTTTTTGAAAGTCTTCTTATTTGACAAAGTGACTTGTGCTCAGAAAGAACCAGTCCTTATTAAAAGACAATATTGTTTAAAAGGTCTTCTTATTCAAGTTGGACAATATATCGGTCGCCATAACCACGATCATTATATTCATGGTGCTGGCTTGGTGATAGTACTTCTTAATCGTGCTCCTAATGTGCATACACTCACGGAAAAGCCTCACCCCTGCAGGGGTATTGCACGGTCACAGTATGTATCTGCCACTGTGTAGCAACCCTTGGCAGCTCTGGTCTGTACTTTTAATGTTGTCTAGTGACTTTTTATATGTTCAACATGTGAAAGAAAAGGGATGCCCATAGCGTAAAACTGTTTTTTAAAAGCTTTATTTTGTAAGTAAGCAAAGATGGTACTCACATTTTAAAAGATTTGTAGAAGCATGAAAAGATCAGTGGGTAAATGCCATCAAAATAGCCTGTGCTCGTCTAACCTGAAGTGACGCAAGACGTTTGTAACCCCGCCCTACACATTTCGTCATCGGACGTCAACAGCAGCCATGTTTTGGTTTATAGATCAGGAATAAATATATTTATTCCTAGTTCTAAAACTGATTCAGCAGGTAAAGGCGCGTGGATCTCCCTTTATAGTTGTGGAGACGTGGATATTTGTCCATTACAGATTGTAAACGATTACATGTCAATAAGGCCTTTTTGTGAGGGCCCCTTTTTGGTTCCTTTAGATGAATCCCCTCCCACTAGATTCCAATTTAACAGTGTCCTGAAAAAATGCTTGAGGAAGTTAGGTCTACATCTACTTAATTTTACCTCCCATTCCTTTAGAATTGGTGCAGTGACCGAAGCTGCAAGGATGGGCCTTGAAGATGCCATTATTAAAAAACTGGGCAGGTGGGATTCTCACCAATTTCAATTGTATGTCAGACCTGAGCTGTCTTTTTGATTTTATAGGTGGTATAAGATGCATTTGGATCCTGGGTCACTCTTTTATTTTTTCGGCTAACAAAAGACCCAGGAAGCGGTGCTATACACCCAATCTATCGTTGGATTCTGAGGAATTTCGAGTTCTATGGAAAGGAATTTGTGGCCTTCAATGGTTTCATTTATGCTTTTATCTCTCCAGGTTATTGGAAATGTGGCCAGTACCAGATGTGCTAATCATTCACCTTGGGGGTAATGAAGTGGATAAAATGAAACCACTGGATCTTCTGTTCTCAAAGAAGCGTGACCTTCGATTTAAATTAGCTTGCCTGAATACCACAATAATTTTTTCTGAAATAGTTCCAAGGCTGTTATGGCTACAGGATGACCAATTTAAAAATTTGGAGAAAATTAGGCGTCCAGTAAATAGATGTTTGGAAAATTTTATGCCACTTATTGGAGATTTTTCCTATAGACACAGGGATCTGGAGGATGGTTTTGCAAGTTTGTATAGGGCAGATAGAGTTCACCTATCTGACATAGGTTTATATATTTTTAACATTGGTTTACAAAATAGCATTGAATTGGCTGTGGTTGTGGGGTAGGCCGGCCTTGTTAATACAAGCCCAGTGTTTGTGGGACTTGTGTTTATAAGATATTCTGTATTGCTCAAAACCTATAAGACTGAGCTGTTTTTGTATTATATTATGTGCAAGTGGAGAGTTTTTATGGATTAATAAAAATGTTTAAAATTATGTTAAATTATTTATTATTACACCAATAAATGTGCCGTGGCCAATTACATGCCAAACGAAGTTGTTGAGCGTCTTTAATTAAGTGTTATTGTTGAGATTTTGGGGGGGGGGGGGGTGCGGCCTACATTCCCATGGACTGAAATGGCTTAATGATTTGCACCCGTCAGCATGGGCATGTGGCTGCCCCTCTTCATGCATGTGTAGTTTTAATTAAAAATAAATAAATAAAGAGGCATGGTCTCTTTAACCGCTTGCCGACCAGCTGCTGCAGTTGTACTGCGGCAGAATGGCACAGGCAGGCGAATCGCCGTTATATTACATCACTCCCTCTGGTGGCCACTCGGGTGCGCGCGCACCGCCAGAGGTGCGCGCCCACAGCTGGCCCCGAAGCCGATGTGCGTGCCCAGCAGTCTCGATGACCGCCGGGCTCCCGCAATCGCTCACAACACTGCGAGAACCGGGATCTCTGTGTGTAAACACAGAGATCTCGGTTCTCTGAGGGGAGAAGTGACAGATTGTTGTTCATACAAAGTATGAACAGCAATCTTTCATCTCCCCTAGTCATTCCCCTCCCCTCTTCAGTTAGAACACACACTAGGGAATACAATTAACCCCTTGATCGCCCCCTAGTGTTAACCTCTTCCTTGCCAGTGATATTTTTACAGTAATCAATGCATTTTTATAGCACTGATCGCTGTATTAATGCCAATGGTCCCAAAAATGTGTCAAAATTGTCCGATGTGTCTGTCATAATGTCGCAGTCATGATAAAAATCACAGATCGCCGCCATTACTAGTAAAAAAAAAAAATAATAAAAATGCTATAAATCTATCCCCTATTTTGTATTTTGTAGATGCTATAACTTTTGTGCAAACCAATAAATATACGCTTATTGCAATTTTTAACCAAAAATATGTAGAAGAATACATATCGGCCTAAACTGAGAAAAAATGTGCTTTTTTTTTAAAAATGGGGATATTTATTGTAGCAAAAAGTACAAAATATTGTGTTTTCTTTTCAAAATTGTCGCTCTTTTTTTGATTATAGCGCAAAAAATAAAAACTGCACAGATGATCAAATACCACCAAAAGAAAGCTCTATTTGTGGGGAAAAAAAGGATGTCAATTTTGTTTGGGTACAATGTTGCATGCCCGCGCAATTGTCAGTTAAAACAACAGAGTACTGAATCACTGCTCTGGTCAGGAAGGGGGTAAAATCTTCCGGGCCTGAAGTGGTTAAATAAAAAAAAGTTAAAATGGGGTCATGTGACGCTGCAGCACTGCGGGTCTGTCACATGACCACTGGAAATGTTCTAGAGGGTCATGGAACATTCCAGAAAGGGGCTCATTCTATAAAGCTGGCCCCGCGGGAATTTCCTCACCAGTTAGTCAGAATCAGCAACAAGCTCCCACCCCCCCCCCACCCTTGTCATGAGCACCTATATGTGGTTTGTCGCCCTTTATATTTGAAGGGGGGACTTGTGTTGATAAGATATTCTGTATTGCTCGAGTCCTGTAAGACTGAGCTGTTTTTGTATTTTATTATTTGCAAGTTGAGAGTTTTTATGGATCAATAAAAAATATTAAAATGTTAATTTATTTATTATTACTTATTATTATTATTAAATGTTCCGCAGCCAATTATATGCCAAACAAAGTTGTTGAGCGTCTTTAATAATTGTTATTGTTGAGGTATTGGGGTGGAGAGGTGTGGCCTAAATTCCCATGAACTAAAAGGGCTTAATGATTTGCGCCCGTCAGCATGGGCATGTGGACGCCCCCTTTCCCGCATGTGTAGTTTTAATTAAAAATAAATAATTAAAGAGGCATGGTCTCTTTAAATTTAAAAAAAAAAGTTAAAATGGGGTCATGTGATGCTGCAGCACTGCTGGTTCCTCACATGACCGCTGGGAATGTTCTAAAGGGCCACATGACTCATTAGAACATTTCAGAAAGGGGCTCATTATATAAAGCTGGCCCCGCAGGAATTTCATCACCGTTTGTTCAGAATCAGCAACAAGCTCCCAACCCCCCCACCCTTGTCACGAGCACCTGTATGTGGTTCATCACCCTTTTGTATTTGAAGGGGGGGGGCTTGTGTTTATAAGATATTCTGTATTGCTCGAGTCCTGTAAGAGTGAGCTGTTTTTGTATTTTATTATTTGCAAGTTGAGAGTTTTTATGGATTAATAAAAATTATTAAAATTATGTTTATTTATTATTACACCAATAAACGTGTTGCGGCCAATTATATGCCAAATTAAGTTGTTGAGCGTCTTTAATTAATTAAGTGTGCAGCCTACATTCCCATGCCCTTTGTTTCTAATGTCCATAGGGACATAACCATACAATGCAATCACACGTGCACAGGAACTGCCCTAATGAAGGCCCTCTCAAACCCGCTTCTTACATACTTACATATTTCTTACATATTTCATATACTGTATTTATTGGCGTATAACACGCAAGTTCATTTTAAGAGGGAAGTTTCAGGAAAAAAAAGTATTTTTTAAATAAACCACTTTGAAGCAAAATAATGGTCAGTGCCCATCAATGCAGCCTGATTAGTGCCCATCTGCAGCCTCAAAGCATCCTGGTCTGCGCCCATAGGCAGCCTCAGTGCATCATGGTCTGCGCCCATCTGCAGCCTCAATGCAGCCTGATCTGCACCCATCTGCAGCCTCAATGCAGCCTGATTAGTGCCCATCTGCAGCCTGATCTGCGCCCATCTGCAGCCCATCTCCCATCAATGCAGCCTGATTAATGCCTATCTGCAGCCTCACCATCTCTCATCAATGCAGTGCAGGAAATCACTGGGCCGTCATCTCCTGTTTACTTGGCTCTCAGTCGGCAGTTACATACAAAGTCCCACGTCCACCATCGGCATTGGACCAGTTCCTGTGAAAGACAGAACACTGGTCCAATGCTGGTGGCGGAGGCGTGACTGTGTGTGTGACGAGAGAGCCGAGTTAGAGCCAAGTAAACAGCAGATGACCGCTCTGTGAATTCCAGTGTCGCTCATCCCCCTCCTTTCCCTCCAAGGTACAGTATCGCGTATAACATGCACCCGTGATTTGCTCCTTATTTTCAAGGGGAAAAGTGCGTGTTATACGCCGATAAATACAGTACATATTTTTGCATATGCATTTTTGGAGTCATTGCCCTTTAAAGTTCCACCAGAGGGTCTCTTTTTGTTCCATATTTGGGATGTGGGCAATTTCTCCTACACCCTACTAGAATTGAACTATCCTATATACCTCAAACCCATTAGGGAGAGGGAGCCTTGGCTGATGGAAGCAAGGCTATACAATGGGCATTGAGCTAATGCAGGGAGGTTAAGTAGCTCCATCCGAATTGGCTCCAAGGATGTGAAGCGAAGGGGCAGAACTTGAACTCTAGAAAAAAGCTATGCTGAGGCATCCCACTGACCTGAGGAAACTCATCCTTCAGGCTTTGTTCACACTAGTGCAAATTTGATACGGATTTTCCCACATCCAATTCGCACAGCAGGAGATCGTGACCGGCTCTCTATGGAGCCGGTTCACACATCTCCGCAGCGGCTCTGGTGCGATTTTCTCAGGAGCCCAGAGTATCTTTTGGTCCGTTTCAGGTCCGAATTCAGCCAAAAATTCTGGATGAAATCGGATCTGAAACGGTGAACGAGGATGCACCGGACTCCTGCTGTGAACCGCTGCATTCTCATATGTGAACCCAGCCTTAGTCTTGCCTGCCTAATCACCTGCTCTGTGATAATTTGTCACGCTTTTATTGACAGTTGGACCTTACCAACAATTAACTTTGCTTTAATGGGTTGTGCCCTCAAGTTGAATTGTGGGTCAGTCTAATGCCTGTCTGGCACTGATGGTAATAAGAATAGGCCTCTTGGACTGTCAGGTTATTGTTTATGCAGTATACCCGTGCACTGGTTCTTTGTTATGTTTAAACATTTCAATAAAGCTTTGGCCTTGCCCTTCTCCAACTTAATCAGGCTCTGTGTCATTTTTGGGCATGGTATGGTTTTTAGTTGGTCTTGACTGAGCCTATGTTTCTCAGCAGTCATGTGTACAAAGACCATTCACACTACATTGCACTAATGCTCAGTAAAGCCCATTTTACCATACATTACCATCATGCGAACACACAGGTATATGTGTCTTGTGGTGTGTTGTAGACTAGTGCACAACAGAAAATTTTGTTTACATAGTTAGTAAGGTTCAATAAAGACACCAGTCCATCCCGAGTGAGCACCCACAGTTGTTCCCATCCCTGCACATTGCATCCCATCCACCATATTATTATTTATTTATTTTATATATATTTAAGGTACCCATGTAGCACCATCAATCTACGCAGCACTCCACACCCCCAAGGGGTTTCCAATCCAAGGTCCCCAACTCACACCCATACACCAGGGCCATATTTTGGACAGAGGCCAATAAACCTACCAGCATGTCTTTGGAGTGTGGGAGGAAACCAGAGTACCCAGAGGAAACCCATGCAGGCACAGGGAGAACATGCAAACACCAGGCAGATAGTGTCATGGTCAGGATTTGAACCAGCAACCCTATTGCTGCAAGGTTGCAAGGTGAGAGTGCTAACCACTACACCACTGTGCTGCCCTGTTTCATTGTCATTCGTAAAATACATAATTTCGTTCTGTTATATTTGTTATGTTACGTTAATTTGTTTTCAGATAATTCGTTATTTCTGTAGAGTGTTGATATTCATTATACTGAATCTTGAATCATGTCCAATTCATTTGTTATATCCGCTATAATTTCTTTTGTATTAGTTGAAATTCGATATTTATGTATGTATATAGATTCGTGAAAATGATTCGTAGTTTGGAAAGTTATTTGTTTATTGAATCTATTAACACACACAATGAAAATATCTCTTCTCCTCTGCTCAAATACAATACAACACCCTTCTCACTCAGTTCTCAGGAATGCACTTTGCCAGTAATCCAACCTCCAGCACAAAATTTATCAGCTGATTGGACTGTAATGCCCCATACACACGGTCGGACTTTGTTCGGACATTCCGACAACAAAATCCTAGGATTTTTTCCGACAGATGTTGGCTCAAACTTGTCTTGCATACACACGGTCACACAAAGTTGTCGGAAAAAACGATCGTTCTAAACGCGGTGACGTAAAACACGTACGTCGGGACTATAAACGGGGCAGTGGCCAATAGCTTTCATCTCTTTATTTATTCTGAGCATGTGTGGCACTTTGTCCATCAGATTTGTGTACACACGATCGGAATTCCTGACAACGGATTTTGTTGTCGGAAAATTTTATATCCTGCTCTCAAACTTTGTGTGTCGGAAAATCCGATGGAAAATGTGTGATGGAGCCTACACACGGTCGGAATTTCCGACAACAAGGTCCTATCACACATTTTCCATCGGAAAATCCGACCGTGTGTACGGGGCATTAGATTTACTTTGAGTTGACCTTCTGTTTCATTAGATCTTTAACGAATTACCGAATCATGTCAAATTCATTCATTATATCTGCTATAATTTATTTTGTATTAGTTGAAATTCGTTATTTTTTCATGCGTCTGAATGTCCGAAAGATGCAAAATTTGGCCAAATTTCGATTCGTTACGAATTGCACATGTCTAGTGTGTTGTCATTCATTTTGAATATTACCCCAAGGTACATATACAGTAAACAAAATTCACCTGTTCTTTTTTTTTTGTTTAATAAGTTTTTATTAAAGAAAAACAGAGCAAAGACAAACATAATGCACATAAAAGGTACATATTTAGAAGTCAAAATGATAGATTTAGATTTAGACTGTATCGGCTATATCAGTAAAAAATGAACCATATACCCAGCAAGTATCTATATATTTATAGAGAGTATTATTGCAGTATTTAAGTAAAAAAGAAGGGGAGGTTCACAGTCTTTGAGTCTTTGAGTCAAACATAATGAACAATGATCTGTGTATTAGTTTAGCAGAAGCAAAGAGTAAGAGGAAAAGTAAAAGTATAGATAGAGAGAGAGGATAGAGGGAGAGAGAGAACAAGAAGTAGGGATGGGGAGGGGAAGGGGGGGGGATGAATTGCTGGCACACATGTTATCACATTGAAAAGAACCTGAACATCGGAATACAAACAGCTACTCTTAGTAAGTCAATTTAAGGGGTTTGTGTTATAATGTCTTTATAAGTGGAAGTGGATTGAAATTTTATCCATGAATCCCATGTTATAGAATGTTTCTTGGAGGTACCTCTGATGTTGTGTGTAATACTCTCCATAAGATGTACGTTTTCAACCATTTGTAGCCAAACACGAGCAGAAGGGGTTGTTGGTTGTCCCCATAAAGTCGGGATTAAAGCTTTGGCCGTGTTTAGCAAGTGGGGGATAATTGAACGTTTATATAATTTCATAGGGGTATTTGTAGAGTGGAAGAGAATAGCCCAAGGGTCATTGGGTATATTCGTATCTGAGATCTGTGTTATCAGAGTACGAATGGCATCCCAGAAAGGTCGAATCATTGGGCAAAACCACCAGATGTGTGCGTGAGTAGCGTTGTTCCCACAGTTCCTCCAGCATAATGGGGAACCGGCTGGGAACATTTGGTGTAATCTAGCTGGGGTGTAATGCCATCTGGATAACAGTTTATAGTTAACCTCTGACATTTTCGAGGCTATGGAAGAAGTGTGGACTAATTGAAGAATCTTGGTTTTTTGGTTGTCAGTGAGGGAGGAATTTAAATCAGATTCCCATTTAGCGAGGAAAGGTGGAAAGTTGGGATTTTGTAGAGCAATGAGAGCTTTGTAAAATAGAGATATGCTGTGTAAAGGTGGATCTTTTGGATAGAAAATCTCTTCTATAACATGCAAATCCTCAACATCTCTAATTGGTTTAGGAAGGGAATTTAAAAAATGTTGTAATTGGTGATATCTCCATTTATCCATAAATGTAGCAGGTTTAGGGGCTAGAATCATACTCAGTGGTTTAATTGTGTTGTCTCGGAGGACATGATGTAGTAGTAGGGGATCTGCAGATTTCCATGATTTGAAACCTGGGTCTAATAGACCCGGCAAAAAATATTTGTGGTTGAGGAGAGGCATTAAAGGGGAGTTATAGTTCCATGAAAATTTTTTGTGTAGTGCATCCCATATATCTAAAGAGGATATAGTAAGAACCGAGGTATTATGGGCCAGATTTCTGCAAGATCGGGGTATCCAGGGAGCTGCAGAAAGGTCCATTTCACTTAGAGAATATTCAATTTGTACCCACAATTTCGTTTTGAGAGCATATTTCCAATCCGCCAATCTGGAAAGAACAACCGCTTGATAGTATGTTTTGAAATTAGGAAGGGCCAGACCACCAGAGCATTTAGAGCGGAACAAAAGCTCCCTGGATATTCTGGAGTGCCTATTCTTCCAAATAAATTTGGAAATCATGGTTTGTAAAATAGTGAAAAACCCCACCGGTACCCCTAATGGGAGCATTTGGAAAACAAAAAGGATGCGAGGTAATATATTCATTTTAATTATATTTACTTTCCCTAGCCAAGTATGTGATAAATTGGACCACTTTCGTAGATCGTCTCTAATCTTATTTAGCAAGGGGATATAATTGTATTGAAAAAGAGAATGGGGGTGAGGAGTAAGATAAATACCCAGATATTTCATACATTTTGGTTCCCACTTAAAGGGAAACAAAGGTTTAAGGGAGAGAGCCTCCGACTTGGGGATATTAATGTTTAAAATTTCAGATTTGGATAAATTTATTTTGAAATTAGAAATGGAGTGGAAATTGGAGAATTCTGTCATTAAATTTGGAATTGAGATGCGTGGTTGTTGAATAAAGAATAATATATCATCAGCATAGGCTGCGTATTTATGTGATCTGTTGCCTATTTGTATGCCTTTGATATCAATGTTATGTCTGATTGTTGCTAGAAAGGGTTCTAAGGTAATAGCAAAAAGAAGGGGAGACAGGGGGCAGCCTTGCCTGGTTCCATTGTGTAGGACGAAAGGGTCACTCAGCATCCCATTTATCCTAATTTGCGCTGTAGGATTAGAGTATAGGGATGAAATTCGATGGAACATCTTAGGGCCCAGCCCGAAGTATCGTAGGGTCATTTTAAGGTATTCCCAGTCCACCCTGTCAAAAGCCTTCTCAGCGTCAGTGGAGAGGAGCAGGGTGGACTGGGAGCGCCTCTGGACATATTGGATCAATGAGATTGCACAAAGGGAATTGTCCTTTGCTTCCCTATTGGGTATAAAACCTGATTGATCTGCTGAAATCCAGCTAGGCAAAAGAGGCAGCAAACGATTCGCCATTACTTTGGCGAGTAATTTAATGTCCACGTTGATCAACGATATGGGCCTGAAACTATTGCATAGGGTAGGATCCTTATCAGATTTGGGGATGACAGTGATATGAGTGGAGAGGGATTCTGGGCGTAGACCTGAAGAGTGAGAGATGGAATTTGCATAGGCGCATAGACGAGGGAGCAGTACATCACTGAATGTTTTGTAATATAAAATAGTGAACCCATCAGGTCCAGGGGCTTTACCGGATGGGGAGGATTTTAATGCTGCCTGAAATTCCTCGACTGAGAAATCTTCTTCCATTTCTTTTAGTATGGACAGGGGCAATTTAGGTAGGTTAGCATCTTTTAAGTAAGATAATATGCGACTCCTTCTCTCTTTTTGAGAAAGAGAGGACAAATCGTTTTTAACATTGTAAAGGTCCGTGTAGTAATCTCTGAAGGCCTTAGCGATATCTGGGGTTGCGTGGACTAGCTCTCCTGATGGGAGTTTGATTTTGGAAATAAACGACTGCGCCTGTTTAGTTTTTAAGGATCGGGCTAATAACTTACTTGGTTTGTTCCCCCACTCATAAAATTTCTGGGATAGGCGTTGGAATTTCCTCTTAGTATCCAAGTTGAGGAGTGATTTCAACTCTTCTCGTTTAAGTGTGAGGGATTGAAGGTGTTCAATATGTAGAGATAATTTGTGTTGTTTTTCGAGGGTCGCTATCTGCTGCAAGACCTGGGCGACTCGCCGACCATGCTCCCTTTTCTTCCTAGATCCAAGTTCAATGAGACGACCCCTTATAGTAGCCTTATGAGCCTCCCATACTGTGGAGGGAGATGTGTCAGCAGGCTTATTTTCCTTAAAGTACTGTGTTAAATGAGAGGCTAATATGGAGACCTCAGCTTCGTTGGATAGAAGGGAGTCATTAAGTTTCCAATTATTAGTACGTCTTGGTAGGGAGGGCATGGTCAATGTCATCGACACAGGTGCATGGTCAGATATAGAAGCAGTCCCTATGTGAGCAGATTGCAGGAGGGGAAGATGATAATGATCTAAAAACATGTTATCTATTCTGGAATAGGATTGGTGTGTTGTGGAAAAATGGGAGAAATCTTTTTCCTTAGGATGGAGGAGACGCCAGACATCCATCAGTTGGAGGCTCAAAAGTTTCTTTTTAACAAATTTCAAACGTTTGAAAGAAACACTGGAGCGACCTTGAGAGGTATCCATAGTAGGGTCTAGGGGCATGTTTATGTCACCAGCTAAAATAGTAAGACCCTTGGCAAACTGTGAGAGTTTAGTAATGATTTGTGAGAAAAAAGTTGGTTGATTGTGGTTTGGGCAATATACATTTGCTAAAGTGCATTGAGTGTTTCCTATGAAGCCTCGAAGGAAAAGAAAGCGACCATGTTCATCTGCTAACATATCGGATATATAAACCAAGTGTACTGCGCTAGCAACTAAATGTGTAAAAATATATATATAAATAAAAACCACACAAAACACACAAAACACCACAAGTGTTAATAAAGTGACACGTGAATATAAATATGGATGTGTCAGAGAACTGGACCTGCAGCTCGTGCATCCGAGCCAACACTCAGTGTGCGTGCACTAAACTGCAACACCAGAGCTCCAAGACCCTCCACGGAAACAATATCAATTAGTGTAGAGGTGGCAGGATCATGGGACGATGCACTATTTAAACATATGCATCTATCAAACCTCAGAATTAGCAAATTAGCATACAATGGTATAAACAAAAATATAAATGTATAAATATAGCATAACAATTATGCAAAAAATAGGATAGCATGGAGCAAAACCACTCAGCACGTTCCAGATAGCACAAAGAGACCATAGAATGTCATCTACAATATATATGCTTCTTCATGGGAAAAAATAATAAACGGGCTTCCAACTTTTCATCTTTTCCAGCACCCAGGGCCAATGGTGTAGTAATGTGAAAGGATTACTCATAAAGCCATAGAAGCACACGTTCCACCGAAGGAGAGAAGAGAAGTATATAGCATAAAACCTTTTAAAAACAAAAGGTCACCTGCGCATAAATGCGCTACTCACAGGACCGATAAGGAAAGCAGGCATTCAGATATTTCGGTCGGTTCGCCGCTCATGGCGTGCGTTCCACCGCCAGGAAGTGATGTCACTGGTACAGGCCGAATGAACGTAAACAGGATATTGCGTCGACGCGTTTCGCCCCTCCCCCAGGGCGTTATCAAAGACTTAACATCCTGCCGGCGTGTAAACCTTTTATATTATGTTCAGTGAGTGACAGCCATTTACGGCCAATGGGTGAGAAGTTACCCATTCCTTCCTCTATCATCATATCCTGTTTGCAAAAAATAGAATAAAATAAAACTTTACTCAATGGTCGGAAACAATTCCAATATGCAGATAGGTGTTTACAGCATCTTCATGAGGAAAACATCTTAACACTCACTGCCTTCCACAGAACAAAGTATATGCAAAACAAAGAATACTAGCATCAGGATATTTGGATAGACGGAAAAAAAATTCATACAATATATATTGGATATCTCAACTCCTGATAATAAAAACAATAGTTTAATACATTACCAATAATTTAAAAATCTATGAAGGATAACAAAATGATATATGAAAAAATTATTTTGTACAAAAAATAATAAAAAATTATAAAATCAGAAAAAATCCAAAAAATAATAATATAGCATCCCATATTTCACTCGATGATTTACTCATCTCCCAGGTTCGATATTCATGATCGAGACATGGGAAAAAACACATGATAAAAGATGCATGATGGTAAAAAAATATATAAAAAAAATATTATATTAAATAAAATAGTAAAATAAATCAGTACTAAAAAGCACAGGCAAATATATAGAAAATATATTAGATATAATGAAAACAAAATATGTATATTTATACTACCAATTCGATAAAAAACAATTCAAGTCTAGCTCGATATTCAGGCCCAAGGGGTTCAAAGTGCGTAATCTATGTATCCACTGGGTTTCATTTTGTGAGATGTTTTGTCTAAGGTTAGAACCTCGCCAGTGATCTTCAACTCTGTCAATTCCACAGAAAGTGAGTAGGCTAGGGTCTTGGTTATGGAAAAGCCTGAAATGATTGGAAAGACCATGGAATCTATACCCCTTCTTGATCCTATTCACATGCTCATTGAGCCTTATACCCAGTTGTCTAGTGGTTCTTCCTACATATTGTAGATTGCAAGGGCAAGATAGAAGGTAGGTAACGTGCGTTGTACTGCAGGTGATAAATTTTTTGATTGTGTACGATCTACCATCTACCATAGAGCTGAAATGGGTGGTTTTCCGCTTGCGAAATTTAGATGTTTTACATATTCCACACCTCCCACAACTATAGAACCCAACACTGTCTAGAAAAGTGCATGTCTTCCTAGGGGGATCTATAACATTATGTGCTAACTGGAGCCTCAAAGTGGGCGGTTTGGTATAAATAAAATTTGGCTGTTTTGGCAGCACCTTCCTCAGGTCATCATCCCGATGAAGGAGAGGCCAATGTCTCTTAATGATTCTCTCCAGGTCTCGATACTGTCTGTTAAAACCTGTGATGAAGGATAGACTAAAATTGTTTTCCCCTTTCGATTTAGATTTAAACAGATCATCCCTATTCATTTCCCCGACTGTTTGTTTTATCTTCTCTAAATTTTCCAGACTGTAGCCTTTTTCTTGAAATCTTTTCACCATGGTGTTAGCTTGCAAGTTATAGTCACTTAAGTTACTGCAGTTTCTTCTAATCCTAAGTAACTGACTTTTAGGGATACCCCCTAGCCATCTAGGGTGGTGGCAGCTCGTCAGGGGGATATACCCATTTCGGTCAACATCTTTGAAGAAGGTGCGGGTAAGTAATTTATTATCTTCCCTAAACAGTGTTAGGTCTAAAAAATTAATTAGTTGGTAACTAAAGCATTCAGAAAAAGATATACCAAACCTATTATTACTTATTTTGGCCATAAATTCTAAAAAGGAGTCGGGTGATCCTGCCCAAATGATCAAGATATCGTCTATGTACCTCTTATATAACCTGAGCTCCGGGATATTGGATCGATAGATGGCCTCATCCTCCCAAAAACTCATGAACAGATTTGCCACTGAAGGTGCATACTTGGCGCCCATTGCGACCCCTTTCTTTTGCCTATAATATTCCTTTTGGTGCCAAAAAAAATTATGGCTCATTGCTAGATCCAGAGCTTTTAAAATAAACTCCTTTTGTTTTAATTTTATATCTGTATCCTCTAATGCCCATCCTACTGCTTGTAACGCATGTTCTTGTTGGATGTTGGTATAGAGTGAATTTACATCAATACTTGCAAGCAAACAATTATCATCTATTGTTACGGTCTTAGTTAATTCAATAAGTTCTCTGCTATCTTTAAGGTATGCAGGATATTTTTTGGTGAGTGGTTGCAGGAAACAGTCTAGGTATTCACCAAGTCTAGAGAAGAGGGATCCAATCCCACTGATTATTGGTCGACCTGGGGGTTTAGATTTATTTTTATGAATCTTTGGCAATTGATAAATCACCGGTACCCGTGGTGCATCCGGGGTAAGGTATCTAGCCTCTTTTTTCTTTAAGATACCTTCATCAGTTGCTGTTTTAACTAAATTTTTTAATTTTAATTTAAATTTCTTAGTGGGATTGTTTTTCAACTTTTCATAGGTATCCTGGTCTCCAACCAATCTATTTAATTCCTCCAAATAATCAGCTTTGTTTAATATTACCACCCCCCCTCCCTTATCAGCCGACCTGATCACTATATTTTTGTTTTTTATCAGTGCCTCTAAACCTCTCTCTAAATCTTTTTTTCTCCTTTGGGGTTTGACAACAAGCTTGTCCAAATCCTGTTCCACCAGAGATTTGAACACCCCAACGAAATGATTATTACTAATCTGGGGGTTGAATATTGAGTTATTCTTCAAAGTTGTATGTATATATTCCTCTTCTGGGGAATTTGATACTATTGCTTTATTGGAAAAATGTTTTTTTATATTAACTTTTCTTATAAATTTCTGTAAATCAATGAACACATCGAATTTATTAAGATTTTTTTCCATGGCATATTTTAAGCCTAAATCTAAAACTTTCAATTCTTCTTGAGAAAAGTTTACATCACTTAAGTTAAAAATTCCCTCCATTAAACCATTCTTCTTCGCTTTCCTTTTCCCTCCTCTGCATCCTCTTGTTCTCCTCTGTTTTCTTGATTTGATTGTGGGGTCATGGGGTACCATGGTCTCCACTCCTCTGGTGGACTCTGGTCTCTCCCCCAGCCCCTGGGAGTTGTGGCACCCCTCCCTCTCGTAGTGGGGGGTCCCCCTGATCCTCTCCTCTGAAAATCCCCTCTCTGGTTACTGGGATACCATCCCCTTCCTCTGTTTGTTGGAGGATAATACTCAGGCTGATTGTGAGCCCAAGGCCTTCCCCTATATCCTCCTCCTCTATTATATCCTCTTTGGTTCTGGGATCCTCTATGGTCATAGCCCTTCTGCCCATAGGAACCCCCTTGGGATGGATAAGGGTAATCATACTCAAGGGGTTCAAAACGATTATATGTGGGTACACTATATCCGGATGCTGATGCACCATAGTGGTTGTTTGCCTGACCACTATGGGTGGTTTTGGCGGAGTCTTTCTGAGAGTCAACAAACTTTCTCACAGGAGTTTTGATAGTATCCAGCACTCGGATTGGCTCTATTTCCATAGGGTTAAGTGCAGTATTGGACTCCTCCCCCATTTCTTGCCATTTATAAACTTTGTTGGATTTATAGTCATTGGTATCTCTGATGAATTTTTTAATTTTTTTCTTCTGGGTATCCTTATCCAATTTTTCTACAAAATCCTGGAGCTGTTTTAGTTTGTCCTTACATTCCCCCGAAGTGATAAGAGGGCCTAATTTGGATTTAATTCCATTAATGTTAACCTCAATTAGTTTTAATTTTCTCTCCTTTCTTGCTATTAGCATTTCTAAGAGTTTCCTCTCAGCACTATTAAAAAAGGAGAACCATTCACACTCGAGATCTTTGTCTAGGAGCCCATCATTGGGAGCTAAATCCCATCTGAGCCGTCTGGGGGTCATCCCATCTTTCACATATTTTCTAAGGGAAAAAATGTCCCACCAAGTCCTGACTTGTTTATCAAGGGCTCCCCTGAGATGTTTGAAATCCGAGTTGATATCAGATTGTTCATTATTGGACGAGAAAAATTCGTCCGCATTAATACTCCTGTCATTAATAAAAGTGAAAATCTCCATCATGAGAAAAATGCAGCTGCTGTGACCAAGTGCTCTTACTTGTGAAACATAAAATCATACAATACAGCGCTTGCAAATATATAGTATCAAACAGATTCTTTTGTGAAACCAAAAAAGAAAAGAAAATGGAACTTTGTTGCAGCAGCAGAGTGAAAGTACTGTACTTTGAAGATATATAAACCAAGTGTACTGCGCTAGCAACTAAATGTGTAAAAATATATATATAAATAAAAACCACACAAAACACACAAAACACCACAAGTGTTAATAAAGTGACACGTGAATATAAATATGGATGTGTCAGAGAACTGGACCTGCAGCTCGTGCATCCGAGCCAACACTCAGTGTGCGTGCACTAAACTGCAACACCAGAGCTCCAAGACCCTCCACGGAAACAATATCAATTAGTGTAGAGGTGGCAGGATCATGGGACGATGCACTATTTAAACATATGCATCTATCAAACCTCAGAATTAGCAAATTAGCATACAATGGTATAAACAAAAATATAAATGTATAAATATAGCATAACAATTATGCAAAAAATAGGATAGCATGGAGCAAAACCACTCAGCACGTTCCAGATAGCACAAAGAGACCATAGAATGTCATCTACAATATATATGCTTCTTCATGGGAAAAAATAATAAACGGGCTTCCAACTTTTCATCTTTTCCAGCACCCAGGGCCAATGGTGTAGTAATGTGAAAGGATTACTCATAAAGCCATAGAAGCACACGTTCCACCGAAGGAGAGAAGAGAAGTATATAGCATAAAACCTTTTAAAAACAAAAGGTCACCTGCGCATAAATGCGCTACTCACAGGACCGATAAGGAAAGCAGGCATTCAGATATTTCGGTCGGTTCGCCGCTCATGGCGTGCGTTCCACCGCCAGGAAGTGATGTCACTGGTACAGGCCGAATGAACGTAAACAGGATATTGCGTCGACGCGTTTCGCCCCTCCCCCAGGGCGTTATCAAAGACTTAACATCCTGCCGGCGTGTAAACCTTTTATATTATGTTCAGTGAGTGACAGCCATTTACGGCCAATGGGTGAGAAGTTACCCATTCCTTCCTCTATCATCATATCCTGTTTGCAAAAAATAGAATAAAATAAAACTTTACTCAATGGTCGGAAACAATTCCAATATGCAGATAGGTGTTTACAGCATCTTCATGAGGAAAACATCTTAACACTCACTGCCTTCCACAGAACAAAGTATATGCAAAACAAAGAATACTAGCATCAGGATATTTGGATAGACGGAAAAAAATTCATACAATATATATTGGATATCTCAACTCCTGATAATAAAAACAATAGTTTAATACATTACCAATAATTTAAAAATCTATGAAGGATAACAAAATGATATATGAAAAAATTATTTTGTACAAAAAATAATAAAAAATTATAAAATCAGAAAAAATCCAAAAAATAATAATATAGCATCCCATATTTCACTCGATGATTTACTCATCTCCCAGGTTCGATATTCATGATCGAGACATGGGAAAAAACACATGATAAAAGATGCATGATGGTAAAAAAATATATAAAAAAAATATTATATTAAATAAAATAGTAAAATAAATCAGTACTAAAAAGCACAGGCAAATATATAGAAAATATATTAGATATAATGAAAACAAAATATGTATATTTATACTACCAATTCGATAAAAAACAATTCAAGTCTAGCTCGATATTCAGGCCCAAGGGGTTCAAAGTGCGTAATCTATGTATCCACTGGGTTTCATTTTGTGAGATGTTTTGTCTAAGGTTAGAACCTCGCCAGTGATCTTCAACTCTGTCAATTCCACAGAAAGTGAGTAGGCTAGGGTCTTGGTTATGGAAAAGCCTGAAATGATTGGAAAGACCATGGAATCTATACCCCTTCTTGATCCTATTCACATGCTCATTGAGCCTTATACCCAGTTGTCTAGTGGTTCTTCCTACATATTGTAGATTGCAAGGGCAAGATAGAAGGTAGGTAACGTGCGTTGTACTGCAGGTGATAAATTTTTTGATTGTGTACGATCTACCATCTACCATAGAGCTGAAATGGGTGGTTTTCCGCTTGCGAAATTTAGATGTTTTACATATTCCACACCTCCCACAACTATAGAACCCAACACTGTCTAGAAAAGTGCATGTCTTCCTAGGGGGATCTATAACATTATGTGCTAACTGGAGCCTCAAAGTGGGCGGTTTGGTATAAATAAAATTTGGCTGTTTTGGCAGCACCTTCCTCAGGTCATCATCCCGATGAAGGAGAGGCCAATGTCTCTTAATGATTCTCTCCAGGTCTCGATACTGTCTGTTAAAACCCGTGATGAAGGATAGACTAAAATTGTTTTCCCCTTTCGATTTAGATTTAAACAGATCATCCCTATTCATTTCCCCGACTGTTTGTTTTATCTTCTCTAAATTTTCCAGACTGTAGCCTTTTTCTTGAAATCTTTTCACCATGGTGTTAGCTTGCAAGTTATAGTCACTTAAGTTACTGCAGTTTCTTCTAATCCTAAGTAACTGACTTTTAGGGATACCCCCTAGCCATCTAGGGTGGTGGCAGCTCGTCAGGGGGATATACCCATTTCGGTCAACATCTTTGAAGAAGGTGCGGGTAAGTAATTTATTATCTTCCCTAAACAGTGTTAGGTCTAAAAAATTAATTAGTTGGTAACTAAAGCATTCAGAAAAAGATATACCAAACCTATTATTACTTATTTTGGCCATAAATTCTAAAAAGGAGTCGGGTGATCCTGCCCAAATGATCAAGATATCGTCTATGTACCTCTTATATAACCTGAGCTCCGGGATATTGGATCGATAGATGGCCTCATCCTCCCAAAAACTCATGAACAGATTTGCCACTGAAGGTGCATACTTGGCGCCCATTGCGACCCCTTTCTTTTGCCTATAATATTCCTTTTGGTGCCAAAAAAAATTATGGCTCATTGCTAGATCCAGAGCTTTTAAAATAAACTCCTTTTGTTTTAATTTTATATCTGTATCCTCTAATGCCCATCCTACTGCTTGTAACGCATGTTCTTGTTGGATGTTGGTATAGAGTGAATTTACATCAATACTTGCAAGCAAACAATTATCATCTATTGTTACGGTCTTAGTTAATTCAATAAGTTCTCTGCTATCTTTAAGGTATGCAGGATATTTTTTGGTGAGTGGTTGCAGGAAACAGTCTAGGTATTCACCAAGTCTAGAGAAGAGGGATCCAATCCCACTGATTATTGGTCGACCTGGGGGTTTAGATTTATTTTTATGAATCTTTGGCAATTGATAAATCACCGGTACCCGTGGTGCATCCGGGGTAAGGTATCTAGCCTCTTTTTTCTTTAAGATACCTTCATCAGTTGCTGTTTTAACTAAATTTTTTAATTTTAATTTAAATTTCTTAGTGGGATTGTTTTTCAACTTTTCATAGGTATCCTGGTCTCCAACCAATCTATTTAATTCCTCCAAATAATCAGCTTTGTTTAATATTACCACCCCCCCTCCCTTATCAGCCGACCTGATCACTATATTTTTGTTTTTTATCAGTGCCTCTAAACCTCTCTCTAAATCTTTTTTTCTCCTTTGGGGTTTGACAACAAGCTTGTCCAAATCCTGTTCCACCAGAGATTTGAACACCCCAACGAAATGATTATTACTAATCTGGGGGTTGAATATTGAGTTATTCTTCAAAGTTGTATGTATATATTCCTCTTCTGGGGAATTTGATACTATTGCTTTATTGGAAAAATGTTTTTTTATATTAACTTTTCTTATAAATTTCTGTAAATCAATGAACACATCGAATTTATTAAGATTTTTTTCCATGGCATATTTTAAGCCTAAATCTAAAACTTTCAATTCTTCTTGAGAAAAGTTTACATCACTTAAGTTAAAAATTCCCTCCATTAAACCATTCTTCTTCGCTTTCCTTTTCCCTCCTCTGCATCCTCTTGTTCTCCTCTGTTTTCTTGATTTGATTGTGGGGTCATGGGGTACCATGGTCTCCACTCCTCTGGTGGACTCTGGTCTCTCCCCCAGCCCCTGGGAGTTGTGGCACCCCTCCCTCTCGTAGTGGGGGGTCCCCCTGATCCTCTCCTCTGAAAATCCCCTCTCTGGTTACTGGGATACCATCCCCTTCCTCTGTTTGTTGGAGGATAATACTCAGGCTGATTGTGAGCCCAAGGCCTTCCCCTATATCCTCCTCCTCTATTATATCCTCTTTGGTTCTGGGATCCTCTATGGTCATAGCCCTTCTGCCCATAGGAACCCCCTTGGGATGGATAAGGGTAATCATACTCAAGGGGTTCAAAACGATTATATGTGGGTACACTATATCCGGATGCTGATGCACCATAGTGGTTGTTTGCCTGACCACTATGGGTGGTTTTGGCGGAGTCTTTCTGAGAGTCAACAAACTTTCTCACAGGAGTTTTGATAGTATCCAGCACTCGGATTGGCTCTATTTCCATAGGGTTAAGTGCAGTATTGGACTCCTCCCCCATTTCTTGCCATTTATAAACTTTGTTGGATTTATAGTCATTGGTATCTCTGATGAATTTTTTAATTTTTTTCTTCTGGGTATCCTTATCCAATTTTTCTACAAAATCCTGGAGCTGTTTTAGTTTGTCCTTACATTCCCCCGAAGTGATAAGAGGGCCTAATTTGGATTTAATTCCATTAATGTTAACCTCAATTAGTTTTAATTTTCTCTCCTTTCTTGCTATTAGCATTTCTAAGAGTTTCCTCTCAGCACTATTAAAAAAGGAGAACCATTCACACTCGAGATCTTTGTCTAGGAGCCCATCATTGGGAGCTAAATCCCATCTGAGCCGTCTGGGGGTCATCCCATCTTTCACATATTTTCTAAGGGAAAAAATGTCCCACCAAGTCCTGACTTGTTTATCAAGGGCTCCCCTGAGATGTTTGAAATCCGAGTTGATATCAGATTGTTCATTATTGGACGAGAAAAATTCGTCCGCATTAATACTCCTGTCATTAATAAAAGTGAAAATCTCCATCATGAGAAAAATGCAGCTGCTGTGACCAAGTGCTCTTACTTGTGAAACATAAAATCATACAATACAGCGCTTGCAAATATATAGTATCAAACAGATTCTTTTGTGAAACCAAAAAAGAAAAGAAAATGGAACTTTGTTGCAGCAGCAGAGTGAAAGTACTGTACTTTGAAGATATATAAACCAAGTGTACTGCGCTAGCAACTAAATGTGTAAAAATATATATATAAATAAAAACCACACAAAACACACAAAACACCACAAGTGTTAATAAAGTGACACGTGAATATAAATATGGATGTGTCAGAGAACTGGACCTGCAGCTCGTGCATCCGAGCCAACACTCAGTGTGCGTGCACTAAACTGCAACACCAGAGCTCCAAGACCCTCCACGGAAACAATATCAATTAGTGTAGAGGTGGCAGGATCATGGGACGATGCACTATTTAAACATATGCATCTATCAAACCTCAGAATTAGCAAATTAGCATACAATGGTATAAACAAAAATATAAATGTATAAATATAGCATAACAATTATGCAAAAAATAGGATAGCATGGAGCAAAACCACTCAGCACGTTCCAGATAGCACAAAGAGACCATAGAATGTCATCTACAATATATATGCTTCTTCATGGGAAAAAATAATAAACGGGCTTCCAACTTTTCATCTTTTCCAGCACCCAGGGCCAATGGTGTAGTAATGTGAAAGGATTACTCATAAAGCCATAGAAGCACACGTTCCACCGAAGGAGAGAAGAGAAGTATATAGCATAAAACCTTTTAAAAACAAAAGGTCACCTGCGCATAAATGCGCTACTCACAGGACCGATAAGGAAAGCAGGCATTCAGATATTTCGGTCGGTTCGCCGCTCATGGCGTGCGTTCCACCGCCAGGAAGTGATGTCACTGGTACAGGCCGAATGAACGTAAACAGGATATTGCGTCGACGCGTTTCGCCCCTCCCCCAGGGCGTTATCAAAGACTTAACATCCTGCCGGCGTGTAAACCTTTTATATTATGTTCAGTGAGTGACAGCCATTTACGGCCAATGGGTGAGAAGTTACCCATTCCTTCCTCTATCATCATATCCTGTTTGCAAAAAATAGAATAAAATAAAACTTTACTCAATGGTCGGAAACAATTCCAATATGCAGATAGGTGTTTACAGCATCTTCATGAGGAAAACATCTTAACACTCACTGCCTTCCACAGAACAAAGTATATGCAAAACAAAGAATACTAGCATCAGGATATTTGGATAGACGGAAAAAAAATTCATACAATATATATTGGATATCTCAACTCCTGATAATAAAAACAATAGTTTAATACATTACCAATAATTTAAAAATCTATGAAGGATAACAAAATGATATATGAAAAAATTATTTTGTACAAAAAATAATAAAAAATTATAAAATCAGAAAAAATCCAAAAAATAATAATATAGCATCCCATATTTCACTCGATGATTTACTCATCTCCCAGGTTCGATATTCATGATCGAGACATGGGAAAAAACACATGATAAAAGATGCATGATG